>NW_026691933.1:0-1428063 GCF_021218885.2 Marmota monax
ACCCTCTATACAAAAAGTAAGTATTCAGGCCCATGAAGAAGAACAGGTACATTCCATGTCATATCTTCCTTTCTTTATGCCTGCTTTGGTCATCCCCAATAATGCATTAGTGGAGGTGACAAAAGCATAAAATTTAATAAACCCTGGCCTTAGAATCTTATTTTTTTTAAAAAATATTTTTTTCATTATAGTTGCACAAAATACCTTTCTTTTACTTATTTATTTGTATGTAGTGCTGAGGATTGAACCCAGGGCCTCACACGTGCTAGGCGAGTGCTCTACCTCTGAGCCACAACCACAGCCCTGGAATCTTGCTTTAAAGTTTGCTTTCTATGACATTATAAGCATGATCTGATACCTTTGTTTCTTATATGTTTTTGTTCAGTTTTGTTTCAAATCAAAGTTTTTTATTTAAAAAAAGTCTTAATTGAGGAGTTTATTTAGTTGGCATTTAGATGACTCTGTAGATAAGTGTCACATATCAGGAAGCATCAAAGAATTAGGACTTAAGAGACTTTAGTTTATGCCTCTGTTCTGCTAATGAATAATCCTTGAGCTATGAGGAAAAATTCATTCTTCTGAGATTTGTTTTATTTCTGCCTGATTTATGAAGGCAATTTCAGCCTAAAATGCCTCGAATTTAATTATGCATTTCACCATATAGACTTATAACATAGACTAATTTCATGTAACATCTGTAACGGCCTCAATATTTACTATCACAAATTGCTTTGATATATGTGCTGAGGTATATGATGGAGAGTCTAAGGCTTATATACTCCTGCATCAGAGTAGAAACAATTTTACAATCCATATTAGCTTGCTATGGAGCTTAATGCTAAGTGACAAAGTCTTTATCAACTCTCTCCAAAGGATGTGGTTTCTTGATACTGGTTCAACATTTAGTTAGGAGACAGGCTTGGACATGTTCATTATAAGAACCCCCAAGTGGAATGCCTAAGGCAATAAAATTATTGATGTTTCACTGTGTTAAACATTCATGTGTCAGGCATATGCAGGGATGGCAATATCTTCATGCTAGCTAACAGGGAATATAAAGGTAAACATCCTCATTTCAGGCAACATACTATGGAATTCCTGGTTCAGCATCAATGCAGGAGCATAGAGACGGCACAAAATAGAACACTGTGGTTTCCACACCCCAGACATTAATAGACTTACCTCAATTACCAAGACAAAGAAGACTTTATGCCTCTTGTTCATATTTATCTATTCACAATATGGTGTTTTGATATTTTTTTCCAATACAAAGCAACATCAATGATTACTGTTTTATTAAAATTTCCAATCTTAAAATTAATGGTCTATTGGCAAGATCTTATGGCTCTCTCCCAGTGCATCTTGTGCTGAATGCTTTCCAAAAATGTATTAGCACTTATATGGTTTTCTCATGTTAAATGATCACAATATTTTTATAAGTTAAATTTAACAAAGGAGAGGAATTAGCTCATCTCAAATTATGATTTAATTTGCTGAAATTTTCACAATTTTTATTTTATGTAGAAATTTCTGCAAATTATATAATGAGAGTTTAGTCATTTCTTCATTCAACAAATGTTTATTGAGCATTTTTTATTTGGTAAGCACCATTCTAAGAATGACAGATAAACTAAAATAAACAAACTCACTGACCACATGGTGTTTATACTGTAGTGGAAGGCACTGAAAACAAACTAATAAAAACTTGTATTAAATCCTCAGGAAGTGATATTAGCTATGAAGGGAGTACTGGGAGAAACCATTTGAAAACAGATGCCCTGAGAAGGCACCTATATGGTGTTTTAAAATAAAGTCCATATTTTAAAATTTACCTACACATTTTCATGGATACTTCTGAATTAATATAAAAATTAAAATATTTATCAAGTAATCTTGTCTCCATGCCATGTTTTTTTTGTGTATACTGAGTTCCTTTTTAATGGTTAGTATTTCATAACATGAAAGTTTTGATAGTAGGTAATATTTTTCTTCATACATTAAGTTTTGTGAATGTTGGATTCTATTTGAAGGTCAGAATTATATGTCTTCAATTATTTTTGCTTTAGCCACAGGTGATGACACTTGAGGGATGAGGTTGGTCACTTAGCTTCATAAGGATACAAATTCTTCTTGCTACATTGAATATAGTTGTACAGTTTCCTCAATATAGGTAGAATTCTGTTGTTATTGTATTACGCTGGTTGTTGTCACTGGCCTTTTTCTTTGACTTTTTTCCTGTTTCTTTTTTACTTTTTTCATATACATGTATACATTGGTGTGTATGCATGTATTGAGGATCAAACCCAGGAACTCATACATGCTTAGCAAGTGCTTTACTACTGGGCTATGGCCCCCATTTAATGAATAGCCTATTTGTAATTGACATCTTATTTGGTGGCATTTTATTCAAGTAGGGCCCTATTCTGTTTAGCTAATTCTTTCTTTACCCTGCCCAAGTTTCTAAGGGATACCTTTCCTTTCTAAAGTGCCTACTTCTTCCCTAGAATGGAATCCTTTAAGTCTGCCACTTCTTTTACTATGCATTTTCTAGGACTCCACCCATTGTCTTTCCAGTAGCCAAAGGTCTACTTTAATGAAACTGTTCTTAGTTTTTTCCACACAGGATGAATGCCCCCTCTTTCATCAGAAACTCAAATAACATGTCTATTCCAATACCATCTGGACCTTATAAAGTTCTTCATCTTTTGAAACATGGCTGTCTGAAGCTTGTTCGAATTATGTAGAATTTATTAGCACTATCATCATCAGATCCATCATCATCATCATCATATCCATCATTATTTATTATCAAAATGTATCACTGTCATACTGCTCAAACATCTGTTATTGGTCAAATAAAATATCATTGACCTTTACCAGTTAACAAGTACTAGTCAATTATTCTCTGAGTATCCTTATCTGACCAAGGAAAGTTCATACACAAGGGATGCAATTGTTTGGAACTTCCTTCTGATAATTTCATTAAACCAGGAAGATTAGCTTCTAGGAGAGAAAATTCGAGTTGGCAACACATCCAGAGTCCACATGAACTTTGTCCTAGGCCACTGTCTGTAATTCAAGTCCGTTCATCTCCGATAAAAATTACTTGTCATTCCTCAAAAATTGCCTGTGTCCTCCACTTCCCTGTCCTAAATAAAGAGGGGATATAAGGTTCTCACTCCCATTGTGTGTGGGGGCACTCACATTCCTGCAATGCCCCATGCCCTCATTGACGGTCTTTTCTCTTGCTAAGCTATTTTCATTTTGTTTCACAGGCTCAATTACAGAACCTGCAGAGGACAGAATGGAGGCTCCCTTTGAATCAAATCAGCCATTCTGCAAAGTGTACATATGTTTATAAACCTACCAAAAATTCATTGCACACCTAGCTCCTAAGTCATCTATTTACAAGTAGGGCTTCCTATGATCTAAAATGCAGAAAATTGAAACACTTTAGAATTTGGTTCAGAGACTAAGAAACTACATATTTTCACTTTATAACCATGAATTGGGAAAGATTTGTGAACTACAATAAGTAATACTGAAAAAGTCTCAAAGTTTCTTGGAAAGAAACAAATTCCCAATTTTTTTTCCTTGAAGTACTCATGATTGAGCCTGTGGGGGTGCCTTCCCTCTGAGCTACAATGCCAGCCCTTTATTTATTTTATTTTTCACTAACTTGTCCAGGATGGTCTCTAACTTGTAATCCTTCTGCTTCAGCCTCCAGAGTAAAATTATAGGTGTGTGCCACTGTGCTCAGCTCCAAGAGAATCAGTGAGCTTTAGAAAGTTCTATTATACCATAATGCATCAATGAGAATATATTGATTGGTTGTTAATGAAAGTTCTGGAGTTAATGAAAGGCTGGAGGCTAAATGGAATGGGACAAAGGAAGTTAACCTGTGGAGCTGACACTAACAAAGTCCATTGCAATATTCTTGAATGTATTTTAAAAAATATACAGTTGGCGGGACTGCAAATTAGTGGTGGGACTGCAAATTAATGCAGCCAATTTGGAAAGCAGTATGGAGATTCTTTGGAAAGCTGGGAATGGAAACACCATTTGACCCAGCTATTCCTCTTCTTGGACTATACCCAAAGGACCTAAAAACAGCATACTACAGGGACATAGCCACATCAATGTTTATAGCAGCACAATTCACAATAGCTAAACTGTGGAGCCAACCTAGATGTCCTTCAGTGGATGAATGGATTAAAAAAATGTGTCATTTATATACAATGTTATATTACTCAGCACTAAAAAAGAATAAGATCATGGCATTTGTAGGGAAATGAATGGCATTAGAGATTATGCTAAGTGAAGTTAGCCAGTCCCCCCAAAACAAATGCAGAATGTTTTCTCTGATATAAGCGGGGGGTGGGGGGGTGGGGGTGTGACTCAAAGTAGGGTAAAGTGGGGTAGGGAGAGAGAGCATGAGAGGAAGATCACCTCTACATAGGGAATAGGAGTGAGAAGGAAAGGGTGGGGTAAGGGGAATAGCAAAAATGGTGGAAGGTGATGGTCATCATTATATAAAATACATGTATGAAGATGTGAATTTGGTGTCAACATACTTTATGTACAAATAGAGATATGATACATTGTGGTATAAGGGTGTATTAAAAATTGTAATGCAAAAAAAAGAGAGAGCTCATGTATAATGGCATAATTTGACATGAACATACTTTATATACAGAATTACGAAAAATTGTGCTGTGAATGGATAATTATGAATGTAATGCATTCCACTATTATCATGTATGTAAGAAATTAAAAAAAATAAAAATAAACAGTCAACTCAGTTGCTACTACCTCCTGTTTTCATATAAACTTTCTTTTCTACTGACTCCAACCAATCATAACAGTAAGTATTCTCCTTATGAAGTGTCCTTGTATCCCAAACCCTTCCCATGTGGTTTTCCTGCCCAGTCTATTGTTTTTCCATAGCCAATGAAAACAATTTACCAATATAAACAATTGATATATTCTTTTCCCAAAGTTTTGTTAGAAAAATGCTCTCAGCTCTGGGTTCTAGTGGACATTATTCCAACTGCTGTCTAGCCTTGAGGCTGGTAGTCGCAGAACTACCTGGGACATGGTCCTTTTCTGTCTATCCTCTGTATTGGCACCAATAAGCTCTTTTATTAAGAAGAATCCTGTCTCAAGAATTTCAGTTTAGGGTTGGGGATGTGGCTCAAGCGGTAGTGCGCTTGCCTGGCATGCACAGGGCGCTGTGTTCGATCCTCAGCACCACATAAAAATAAAGATGTTGTGTCCACCGAAAACAAAAAAAATAAATATTAAAAAATTTCTCTCTCTTTCTTTTTTTTTTTAAAAAAAAGAGTTTCAGTTTAACAATAAAAACACAAAACAAAACAAAAATTATGTCTTTTAGTTTCTTGATTATGTTTAACATAAAAGAACAGTTACCTCAGTTTAACTCATGTAAAAATGAACTTCATTTTAAATACAAGACTCATCAAATTGTAACAAGCACTTATCCTCTTCACTTTTGCCTGCAAGTGGGTGATGGGTAACTAAAAGCAGTATTAAAAAATTGGCATTTCTGCCTGCACTTTGCATTAATAACCCTTGCTCTGAGTCACTTTGGATTCCAAGGTCTGATGGATAAACATCTTGCAATGAGTCTGAACTACCCACCCCACCAGGCAGCAGCAACTTTCTCATCTGGAAAAGGCCTTGACCAATCAACCACACCTGATCAAGATTACCTGCTTTGTCAGCTGTGAAAAGCCTCCAGCTAGACAAACCCCCAAACCTGGCCCTCATTCCCTTCTCTATAAAACCTCAAAGTTATGGTCAGGGCCTAGAAGAAAGGGCTGATAACATGGGTCCCCTTGCCTTCCTAGTGTAGCTACACTGATTAAAGTTTCTTCCGCGCTTTTCACCGTTACCTTCTCCATTTGTTTTGTGGGGCCAGCTGCTCGAACTGATTTGATGGATTCCCAGAGCCAGGCCTCTGACCTAGGACTTCATTAGCAATCAAATTGCTAGATGTAAAACATAAATAAAATGGCTTACTATTTAAGGTCAAAAGAAGACTAATATAGTAGGATATTTACTGAAGTTAGAAGAAACATAGGTTGAAAAAGAAAAAAAAAATAATAATGAGACCAAAGTAATCAATGTTGTAAAACAGCCTTTCTGTTTATTGAACTCAATGTCAATGAGTTGAAAAAAATCTGCCCACATTCCTTTTGCAGGGCAATAAATGTGCCCTGAGCTCCTCAAAAAGAAAAAAAAAAGAAAAGAAAAAAAAAGCAATAACAAAACTGACAAACCAAAAAATGTGATCAGAACTTAAATCATCTTGAGACTTGAAATCAAACCTAGTTAGGGCTCCTCAGATGAATAAACATGGTGGCATGGTATTCAACTCTTTCAGAAAGCACTTTAACATATACTGACAAGAAGAAGGTCAGAAGTTATTTTGAGTGTTGATTGGAGCTTGAAGGGAAGCCAGAAACTGGTGAAAAGATCTTGCCTGGATAAGATGGGGGTATTTGACCACTTCTGGGGGTATCATTGGCTGTTACTACCAGAAGATATTACTGGCAGATAGGTGTTGGAGGCCATAAATGTTGCTAAACAATCTATAAAGAACAGATGACCACAACAAAGAATTTTCTGGCCCAAATATCAACAATGTCCAAATTTATAACACTTGCCAGAAAACAGCTCTACTGAAACTTTAACCATCAGAATCTCCTGGAAAAGAAAACACAATTGCTGAAACAAATTGGCACATCCCATCTCCAATATTTCTGACTCAACTGGTCTTGGGAGGGACCTAAAAATTTCTAAGAAATTTTCTGATCATGATAATGGCACTAGTCTGAGGATCACATTTTCAGAACCACCATTTTGATTTTAGTCATTGAAAAGTCGCCATTCATAAAACCCTGCACCTCTCCTTCCATACAATATATCACACCTATAATCCTAAAGGGAATGTCTCATCTAGTCTAGACTCTAAGCTCCATCAGAGCAAGATCTGACTTGTTCAGTGCTGAATAGTCACATAACAGGCTCTCAAATTTCCAGTGAACAAAAAATTTGGCGATTTAAGTGTTTAAAATAATGGTCATTGATTCTAAGTCTATGGGATATTTACATCTGAGACCATTTCCCTGACAAACAACAACACATACTTGTTAACTATTGTTTGTTAACATTAATCCATACAAGACAGGAGGGTATTTGATTCTGTTTTGTATCATCTGACTTTAAGGTTGACAGCATAAACGATCCCAGCATCAAATTGTTTTAGACTTATATATGTATACATGTAATTGATATGAATGAAAAAAATCTGTATATGTCCCATATCTTAGCTTTTCCAAAATGAAGAAAGGACTTCTTAGAAGCGAATGTTAATTTTTTAAAAAAGGCTTTTTATTCACATGAATTTGAAATAAAAATGACAAACCAAAATTAATTCAATCAATCAATCAATGGACCATAAATGAGGGCTGGGATGTCCCTCAGGAGTAGAGAGATTGACTAGCATGGGAGAAGCCCTGGGTTCCAACCCCAGTACTGCAAACAAGATGTACACATGTATATATATACAAGTGAGCAAGGTAAATATCCTAGTGTACCAGACCAAAAGCCTCAGTCACTGTCATATGCCAGCTTTCTACCAGGCTATGCTGTTTCTTGTTGTCTAACCTTGTATTCTCAGATAAAACTAAAGCTGCTTGGTTCACCAAACTGTTAAAAGCAACTCATCTCATCAGATAATACTGGCAAGTGCTAAGTGCTCAATTTTTACCTCTTACATTTCTCTCAAGAGTGAAACCCTCTTGGGAAAAAGAATGTCTATGAAAACAGATTTTAATACAGTTGCAAGGAAGAGCTAGTCTAAATTTGAAAGAGGCAGAATGTGTTCAGTAAATTGATCTTTAAATTTGTGTTCACTTTAAAACAAGCTATAGCTCAGTAATAATCTAACGAATTAAATAAATGGTATCTTGACCTACTAGCTTCCCTTTTGCAATCTACATCAGATGAAAAAGAAATATTTAGGAAAAGAAATGAGGGAAAATCAAATAAATAATCATAGCTCTACTGCTCATAGGGTTGAATGTACCACTGAACTCTATGAAAAAATAATATAAGAAAAGCAATATCAGTCCAATATTCCATCTTCTTACTAGAAAAAATATATTTGTTCTTAGAAAAGCTTTTATTGTCACGAGAGCTCACTTTTCATATAATACATGAAAATATTTACACATATGCATGTGAAGCCCCCTCCAACTTAACTTTCCGACAAATTTCTCCAAGGTAGGTATTTCATTTCATGAGAAAGATGCAAAGAAAAATATGTTGAATTAAAGAATCTATTAATTCAAAAATGAACATAAACTGTCTACATTAAATAATAACTTTGTATTAGCCTTCACCCCAAAACTGGAAACCACTACTACTTTCTGTATAAATTTGATTATTTTAGGTATCCAACATCAGTAGAATTGGGACTGACTTATTTTTTTAAGATTCCATGCTATAGCATGTATTAGGATTTCTCTTTAAATAATATTCCAAATGCACATGTATCGTGCATTTTGTTTTTCCATTTCTCCATCCATAGATATATGGGTTGAGTTGACTATAAAAAAATGTTGCTATAAACATTGGGATTGAAATCACTGTTTTAGTCTTTGTTTTCAGTTCTTCTGGGTATAAACCTAGCAGCTGAATTTCCATTTCACATGATAATTCTATGTGCAGTTTTTTGATGAACCATCATGTCTTCCAAATTAGGTATGCTTACCAGCAGTGCAAAAAGCTTTTAATTTTTGCAGATTGTTGCCAACTTTCCTTTTTTTTCCCTAATTCTAATTTGGATAATAGCCATCCTAATGGGTTTGAAATAATATCTCCTTGTGGTTTTGATTTGCATTTCCCTAATGATTAGTGATATTTAGCATCTTTTCATGTGCTTATTCTCATAATTCTCAAAAATGTTTAATTGCAGTTTAATTATTTAATTTGATATTCCATCCACATAAAGTAAACCTATCTTTCCTCTTCTTTTCAGCTTGAACTCCTAGTCATACAAAAAGATCTATTATAAATTTTAATATATACTATAAAACAAATAAAATCTTTGCTCTTGAAATGCTTGGGTGTTACATGTTTATTTCTATGTGGCGCACAAAATGTATGTAATAAAATAAAATGTATTATTAAAGAAATTATATTGCTTTGGAATGAAACTTGGACAAAACAAAAATGGTGTATCATTTTTTGTTGTTGACAACTGTTACAATACCACTGAGAGTGTCATTTATCACCTTTACTTTTCACACCTATTTCCTAATGAATGAAGTTAAACGTTTTAGTCACATTCTTAATATGATTTCACACGCTGAAGTGCAAGCTGTTGTTTACTACATGATTAAGGTAAAGGGACATTGGATTATGAATATTTAAGTTGCCACCTGTTTTCCAATCCAGCACCATTTTCCAATTTAAAAACATCATGTACACATTTATCTGAGGCTGATTTAGTCATAAATAACTTGGATGGTAGCAAGCTGTGCTTATCAGCCTGAACACATGAGGGATGAGACTGCTCTGCTGGGTAGACTCCACTCAGATCACCAACTCAACACTCACACACTTTTCTTAAAGGACTGGTGTTGCTGAGCAAGTTCCTCTTTTAAACATCTTCACCCTACTCTGACCCATAGACTCCCCCCTTTTTTTTTTTTGAATCTATGTTGTTATTTAAATCTCCAGGGTAAATTAGAGAGCTCTCTATACTTGCTTTGGGTTAAATGAATATTCTATTACAAATAAGTAGTAGTTCCAGAATTGCCTAGTCATGAGACTAGGAAGGGTAGAATACTGGATTACAATTTTAATTCTTTATATAAAATTTTGAAATCTGTAATTTAAAAAAAAATAAATTTGGAAACTACTAAGAGGTTACAATCAAGGGGAAGCTTGCATGATTGAAGAAGTTACACGGGAAAAACAGGGTTTATGCTGTTATTTGATCTATGCACTAGAGGAGATAATTCACAAGGACTCTTCTTAGTAATAATAGGAATGGTCAGCATCCTATTAACACACCAATTTGGGGTAATTCAGACTGTTTTTTCCATGGAATCATATAGGTTGCTGTATGACACTTGAAATCTTCTATGGTCTAAAAATTCTGCCTTTCTTTGGCTTGTAATTATCAACAAATGATATTCTGATTTAAAGTCATACAGTCAAGTGTTTAATCATCAATGAGAACATATGCTTTTTTTGGAGAGCACTGTAAAAGAGACTTAGTAAAAGTCCTGTTTTAGACATTTTTAAGCCAAATTTTGAATTTACTATTGGTAGGATTATTATTATGAAGCAAAATACATTATTAATTGAACTGAATATGACTCAGTTTGAAATGCTTCATATTGATCCCAATGCCCACTTAAAAACATTGTGCACAGAAACAGAAAGAAGTTTCAGAATTAGAACCAGAAAACTTCAAACTGTACAAGTAGCTTTCCATGTTTTTAAGTCTTTCAACTATTTGTTCTCATCTTTTCTATTGTTTATTAGTATTGTCTTTTTAATACCCATCCTGATCTCTGTAACATCCAAATATCAATTCCATGTCAAGAGTCTAAATGGGCCTGGGTAAATGAGGTTTAAGTGTTTAACTATTGCTACTATTTCAGCACTTGTGGATATGGCAAAATCCATCAATTAATTATCTAAAATCAGGGTTTCTATAATTGAATCCTACACCCTAACTTTATCTCAATTTTTTTTTCTTTGTACCGAGGATTGAACTCAGGGGCACTCGACCACTGAGCCACATCCCCAGCCCTATTTTGTATTTTATTGAGAGACAGGTCTCACCGAGTTTCTATGTGCCTTGACATTGCTGAGGTTGACTTTGAACTCATGATCCACCTGTCTCAGCCTCCCGAGCCACTGGGATTATAGGAGTGTGCCACAGTGCCCAGCCTCAATGTTTTAATCCATGAATTATGATATTTAAGCATTTTGTATGTAATGCTTTTGTTAGTTATATTCAACACTAGAGAGTTCTAGATAAAAATAAATCAGTTGGTAATTTACTTTTCTCACAATTAAAGACAATTAATAAAATTAAGCCCCAAACTTTTAAAGCTAAATTGGTAGATAGAAATTTAAGCCAAACACCATCAACTGTATTTATTACACTTAGTTTATGTTTATACTGGACTAAGGAGTAGGAATGGAGTACAGTTTCACATGAATTCTGACAGGAAATTAAATTAGCCAAATTATATTGCTATATTATATGTAAGTATGAATATATAACAACATATTCCACTATTATGTGTAATTAGAATACAACAATAAATAAGGTAGAAAAATAGCTATGACAAAATAAAAATATATTTCACCGTTTTGAAGTATGACTACTTCTTAACTGAGATTATAGATTTCTATAACAATTTCACACCCAAATGATTTATTTTGCATTGCATTTGAGTTTTTATTAGTATCTCTGAAAAGTACTTTTTTTCATTATTTGACTTCATGTTTCCACTATTACTGGAATTGTTTCAAAAGGCCAAAGAAAATGATACTGCCACTTTCAATAATGATATTGCCACTGTCCTGATGCTTTTGATTTTAAAAAGTCAAAATTTTTCTCCTGGATAAAAGGAATCTCAAAATCTCATCTCTTTCTAACATTTCACCTCTACACACCAATATTCTCTTTGTGAAACCACAAAAATGCTACACCTTTCTAATTTTTTTCCATGTGTCTAGAACATCCTTGCCCATACTCATTTGAGATCTGTGGATTCTCCTGGTGCTAACATATAATTTGGCACTTGTGTTTTGTTCCTGGTCCAAAGAATTTCCTTTGCTTCTTTTCAAATTTAATCACATCACTGAAGAGTATACAGGCTAGACTCACATCAAAAACTATGTGGGACTGCAAAAAAATGATGTGCAATATGAAATTGTGCAAAGCAATCAAAAGTTGATGAGAAAAAGTGTGATTATTTTATTACCTTTGAAAAAAAGTTTTCAAAACAAAAATTTAGCTACTTTTGCTTGTAAATTATAATAAAATTTAAAAATGTCAAATTAATATAATTTAAACATTAGACACACTACAATTTTTCCCTTTGCTAAGGAATTTATCAAGTGTATTTTGACAATATTAAATCATGTAAGATATAATGAGATATATAGTCAACTTATTTTCTATTCTTTGATAAAACTCCTTTCTAAATTTGAATCTCGTCCTAACATTTTGACTTTGGTGCTTGTCTTGAAATAGATTTGATAGTTACTTTAGTGTTAAACTTTTTAGACATGGCACTTCTGGAAACCTTCAACTTTTCTCTCAAGACAAGTTTCTTCATTTATGTCGATATTATGCACTGAAGGTTTATGAGCTTTGCCCTGGAAAATTCATACATGATAGTCTTCACCCCCATGATAGTCTTCCACCCCCAATGTGATAATATTGGGAGATGAAACCTTTGAAAGGTAGGTAGGGATAGATAAGATCATGAAAGGGGCTGGGGAAATTCTGATGGGATTAATGTCTTTATAGCAAGAAATACTAGACATATTGTGTTCTCTTCACTTCCATGTGAGTGTACAGTTAGATAGTGGCCATCTATAAGCCAGTAAGAAAGTCCTCATCAGGAACTAAATTGGCTGGACTCTTAACCTCAGACTACCATTCCCTAGTACTCTTAAAACATAAATGTCTGTTCTTGGTGATGCTGGGGATTGAACCCAGGGCCTTGTGCATTCTAGGCAAGCACTCTACCAACTAAGCCATATCCCCAGTCACCTAAATATCTGTTCTTTATATCACTACTCCTTGGCCTTTCATTAGGGCCTCCTGAGCTAAAGAATAAAATTCATGAGTTTACTTTCATTAGGTTCCTTTGCTTTATACCTAGAGACTTTTTCCCCCCTAGGACTGACCTCAGGGCCTTGCATGTGTTAAGGAAATGCTCTGCCACTGAGCTAAATCCCCAACTTCGCCTAGAGACTCTTGAATGGCAGCAGAGTATTACTCCCAAATCAGCTCTTTCTTCCACAAATGCACTTACATCTGGCTCTAATTTCACTTCTAGCATTATCATTTTTTATTTCTTTGCTGTACTGTCATCATTGTGGACACGTTCCCTCTTTCAACTATCTGTGTTTGTAAAGCCTCACATGTGTTCCTTAACTTGAATCAGGGAGGAATACAACTGCATGCTTTGCAGCCTGTATATGAACTGCATAGTGGAGGCATGCACAGTGACCAAGCACAGACAGAAAAAAGTGACAAGATGGGTCAGGGATCATGATACTGATTTTTTATTTACCTTATTATTTGTGGACTGAAGACATTCATAGCGTATGGTAACTGGAATCTGAACCATGTTGGAAGATGGATGATATTTAAATATACCATGATAATTGAACTACTTCATTTTAAACTAAAAATTGAGGACATATAGTGTGTGTGTATGTATTTGAATATGTTTGTCTATACAAATTCTCACATTTCTGTGTTTTGTAGCAGGATAGTGACCTAGTCTGATTTACTGCTTGAAATAGAAATTTGAGGCCACTTCTACCTGTAGACTTTACTTTTTTGTGTGTGTGTGCTTTGTTTTTGTACTGGGGATTGAACTCAGGGCCACTCAACCACTAAGCTACATCTTAGCTATTTTTTTTTCATATTTATTTAGAGACTTTTGCTGAGTTGCTTAAAGCCTTCCTAAATTGCTAAGGCTGACTCTGAATTAGCAATCCTCCTGCCTCAGCCTCTGGAGCTAGTGGCATTGCAGGAATGTGCCAACAGGCATAGGGAGACTGTACTTCTTTAGTCAATCCAAATTACTGTCAGTGAGACTATTTTCCCCTTATTTATTCCATCCCCAAATACCAGCCTTTAAACAGTTTGCCTCATCCTCTGAACTAAAATTGTACTCCTCCTTTCACTGAATTAAGGAGAAAAGCAATGAAAAATAAGTAAAATTACTTCTTAATTTTAGCTTAATTCAAAATTCATTCTTACCTGCTGTTATGGGTTTGGATATGAAGTGTCCCCCAAAAGCTCATGTGTGAGACAATGCAAGAAGGTTTAGAGGACAAATTATTGTTTTATGAGAGCCTTAACCCAATGAGTGAATCAATCCCCTGATGGGATCAACAATGGTAACTGAAGGTGAGTTGGGTATGGCTGGAGGAGTTGGGTCACTGGGAAGCATACCTTTGGGTATGTATTTTGTACCTGGCAAGTGAAGTGTCTCTCTCTCTCTCTCTCTCTCTCTCTCTCTCTCTCTCTCTCTCTCTCTCTCCATTCTGATCATCATGTGAGCCCCTTCCCTCTGCCATGCTCTTTCACCCTGATGTTCTGCCTTACCTCCAGCCCCAAGGAACAGAGCTGACTTTCTATGGACTGAGACCTCTGAAACAGTGAGCCCCCAAATAAACTTTTCCTCCCCTAGAATTTTTTGTCAGGTCTTTTAGTCAAAGCAACGAAAAAGCTGACTAAAACACCTGGTATGTAATAAGAACATATATATTGCTTGTGTGCAATGAAAAAAATATATATATATGTATATGTGTATATATATATATATATATATATATATATATATAGAGAGAGAGAGAGAGAGAGAATAATGATTCATATTATTATGTAGTAATATTACATTGAAATACATGTTTTAATATACACATATACATGTATAATGTATATTATGTTTGATACTTAAGGGTTCAAATAAATCTTTAAAAAATCATCAATAAGTATGAGATAATTGGGTAATATATAGAAACCTAAATTAGACAATGGAGGCTTCTTGGCTACTACATAATACATACTGTGTGTATTTCCTGACCACCAAGCTAGCTGACGACCAAAAGCACTTGAAGTTCTATTTTATGAAGTTTGACAGTCCTGGAAAAAAATTAAACCTACCAACATCTACTCCCCATGGATATGGTCTAAGAATATGTGTGTTTAAGTGTCCTTGATGGTTAGTGGCATTTGGAATCCACTGGGACAGATGGTACACATCATGCTTTGAAAATTAATGAGGATTGTAATAGCTACAGTTTTAGCAAAGAGAAGAGAAAAAAAATGGTAAAAGATCAAAGAATGGGGATGTATTCCAAGTGTAAAGAAAGAAAGGGATGGGGAATTAAATTGATGAAGTATATTATCTATAATGGGAATGGAGTTTTTAGAGAAATATCCAAATCTAGATTGGTGTAGGTATATACAAGAATAATCTTTTAATCTTTTACAAAAGCGGAGATGATGACAGAAGACTGGCTGGGCAGGGCATTAATAGTGAGGGAAAAAAATGAGAACTACACTAGACCAAAACAACTATGATCATCTTATTAACACTCAATGTGACCTGATTCTCAAGTCAAAATCAACCTGGGAGATATATATATATATATATATATATATATATATATATATATATATGCATATATATATATATATATGTGTATATATATATTTGTCATTTGTCAGTCTGTCTTTAAGTTTCTCAACCCATTTGTAAGTTTCAAAATTCGTCAGAATTCCTGAGGAATTCATAGAGCAAATTACTTTCTTTGCCTCCTGAACATCATAATGACTTTCCTAGGGAATAAATAAAAGCACTGCAGCCAACGCAGCCACAAAGGCAGAGCATTCCTCTTCCAGCCCTGTCAGACATGGTCCTGGACAGTATTAGAACTTCAATCATAGATCCATCCTCAGAAAGGCCAATGCATGCCCTCAGAATTGTCACACTTCAGTTTGTTTATGTTAGTGGGCACCACTGGGTTCTCCAGGTGCAGAATAGACAGCAGGGCTCTGAATCAGTGATCAAAACATCCTTTCTTATAGTTTCTTGTAATTGCAAAAGTATTTCAATAATATAGCAGATAGAGGCCACTTCCTAACCCTAAGAAACCTGATGTGCTGCAGTAACCAGACACCTGCCCATCTCTCAGGCCATAGAGAGCACGCAAACACCTTGACATATCAAAGTTGTATGAAATTTCTATCACTCACTAGGCTCTAAAGATACACACACAAAAACTGGAAGATTTCATGGCTTATTAAAAGAACATAATTTTATAACTGAGTTCCCATTTAAGAATTGCCATCTACTTCATGTCAGACAGGCACTAGAGTATGAGTGAGTAGGTTCCATGGAGGAATGGTCAATTCTACAAAGTTGGTGGTAGAAGAAGCCTGAAGGAGGATGTGAGGTTTAAAACGTCCAATCAAGAAAATGAACCTAATCAGAATCAAGATAAATGAATCATTGTCTACCACATAGATAAAGAAGAGTAGTTCATTTTGGAGCAAGAAAGCCATGTAAACAAAGATTTAGATCTGCTTTTTCAAATATAGGCAATTGCTTTTATCTGTTCCTGCCTACTCCTTGGAGATCATGTTATTTTATTTTGATATAGCCTTACCTTCAAGGATACCCTAAGTATTCATTTCGAACAAATGATATCTGTGTACATTAAAGAGCAGAATGACACATCTCCATAATTTATAACATCAGCCTAATCCATAAAAAACAGTGAAACAATAAGATAATTAGCTACACCAATCTAGTACTTCTTATTTTCTAGCCACTCAAAATATGTGCACTCACAAAGAGACACACACACACACAAACACGCACACACACCTTTGTTGGCACTTTTAAACAATTTTTATAGGTTTTCTTATTAGTTCAATAATATTGAAGCTGCTAATGATGATGTGAGAAGGTATATAATGTGATAAATATCACATAATCACAGACAGCAGGAATTCAAACATAGGTCCATCTACCTCCAGAGTACAGCTCTTAATCTATACAAATAGGTTGAAACTCAAAATCCAATTAATATCCTCGGTTGTTAATAAGACACTGCCTTGAATATTTCACATAATACTCACAGACTTTTTTTTTTCATTTTCAATTTATCTTCAAAGGACTTTTATCTGTTAAAAATATCACTTTAGGCAGACTCTTTTCTTTCCTACAGTGTAGTAGAAAAATTACTTTGTACTGTTAAAATTGATGGCAAATTTATCCAAGCACTTGGAAAATAGTTTTAACATATAATTATAAGAAGGTGCATTTTCCAAATAGTGCAATAGTTTTAAGATATGCACAAAGGGAAAGCATTACTTGGTAAATGTGTTAAATTTCCACTCACATTAATGAGTGCCTTAAAAGGGAAGGGAAAAAAAAAGTAAAAGTAACGAAAATTTCTGAAACACTTCCTGGAAATAGAGAACATACATATATTCCTGCCAAAGTATATATGTGTGTGTGTGTGTGTGTGTGTGTGTGTGTGTGTGTGTGTGAGAGAGAGAGAGAGAGAGAGAGAGAAAACATTTTTTAATGAAGAAAAATTTCTTCCAGATAACACAAATAGTTCACTTATTATTAATCATAAAGGAAACATTTGAGTTGTTTTCAATATGAATTATCCCTAACTACAAGAAATTCTTGCAGTCTTTTAAACTTTCATGATCATAAAGGTAAACCTATAGTCCAACAGGCATCTGTAGTGAGCTTTCCTCTCGAGTCTTGAATCCAGCAGTAGCAAGATTGTCCAGTCTCTGAATAGTTTCTACAGAACTTACAAAAACCTTTGCTCCAAAACAGGCCAGAAGGTCAAAGTATGGACTATACCAACACATTCATTCTTTCTTCTAGGTGAGGAAAAACACATTTTACCATCTCAAGTGTTTCTTTCCTCCACTGCAAAGCTTATCCTGATAGGAAGAGTTTATCAGAGCTTCTGTTTGTCCTACCTATGGCTAATCTTGCATTAAGTAAAATATTCCATTTTACTGCACAGGCAGATTCCTAAGGATATGGAAACAAATTGATACACTTTGATATTCCAGGATATAATTCAATGTGTGAAAAGCAGTAGGGATTAAGTCAACTTTGTTTAATAAAAAATGGTGCAATTTAACTTGACCATGTTAAAAGTGAGGTTTCAGAAGCTTGATGAATTTTCAAATATTTTTTGATGTCATTTATAATTAATAACATGTCCTAAAAATAAAATGACCTACAAATTTTGATGCCATGATTTTTTTAATTGTCCCTACTCAATTTTGTTTTTGCTGTTCTCTGTTGTAACGACTGTGAAATGTATAAATTATACCATTATCATCACTCATATATTTATAGCCATTACTATTTCTCAGAGCCCCTTAATGTTCACTACCCCATGCCATTTACAAGGCAAATAGAGTGGAAAGCTATAAGATTATTTAAAACTACAGTGATATACAATGTATAGATGTTATTTGTCTAGCAAAGATATAAATATAACAACTGTTGGAGTCAGGTTTGAATTCAAGTCTCCAGAGACACATAAAGTCTAATAGAACAAAAACTTAGTGGGATTTAAGCCTGACAGTCATAGTATATGAATTATACAAGAAGGATGAATCTTAGTTATAAAGGTAAACAAGAATCTCATTTATGCAATTTCAACATTGGAAATACCAGTCGTTATATGTCAGGAGAATAAACTAATAAACAGAAACAATAAAGAAAATGGGAGAAAAATATTGGGTGGGTTCACCTTGTGAGACCCTGAGGTACACTAGTATATAGAACTACCACGGGGGAGCCTGCTGTGCTATGGTTAAAATGAAATTAAGAGAAGACCAACATTTGGTAAATGTGAACCTTAACTAGAAAAAAAAATGGGTATTGTACACAAAACAGTGTCTTGCTAATCAAATTAATGACAACATGGAGCTAGAAATCGGAAGTGTCTTTCACTTTTAGGTGTGTTTACTTTTATATGTATGCACAAATACAGGCTTCTTTATTAATGGACACAAATGTACACATGCAAATGGAGAAATAAATCCTGCCCAAATTTAGAAATCAGTATAATTAGAGAAATGAAAAAGATCAAACCAATTTTAATTGACTATAACTATATAGAATACCCAAATGCAATCCATAATATTGATCATATTCATACATTCCTAATGCTCTAGAATGGGAATGGAGAATATACTTCTTCCACAGTACATGAAGCATTTATTTAAAAATCATTACATTAGGACACAAAGCAAATATTAATAACAAAAATAATTACGAATTGCTAATCTCAGAGTGGGCTGTCGATAGTGAGAACAAAAATGAGCTCTAGTCATTGAGTGTAATACAGAAAGTAGAGACCCTTTCCTTGTGGGAAAAACAAAACAAAAAATAAAACTACCACGTTTGGTTTAGATAATTACTACTACCTAATGAAGCTCTGTACCCTGAAGGATGTGGTATGCTGTCAATATGAGTCACAAATTAATTGCAAGTTTTCTCAATGTTGGCACTACTGATATTTTGAACCTGATAATTATTTGTCCTGGGAGGGTTGTCACATGCGTATCAAGATATGCTGCGGCGTTTATGGACTGTACCCACTAGAAGACAGTAGCACCTCCATATTTACTCATTGTTCAGAGTCCACTGGTAGGTAAAATTGGTCCTGTGATAACTATTAACACTTAGTAGTATAAAAGATATATGCTCACACTTGCATATACTTTTTAAACAAGGACCTCTTAAAAGTAATTCAAAATATTTCACATTTACCAAATTAAACTTTAATAGACCAATCATGTTATCTATTCATTAATAAAAATCTATAGCATAACAGGAAGGAATAGTCCCTCTAAATTATCATGTTTAGCTGCTCAATGTCACAGATGAGGAAGCAAAGACCGACATTACTTTAATGGCTTGCCTAAAGTCACTCACATGGCTAGACAGCAGCAAAACCAGCAGACCAACTCTTTCTATTAATATACATCTTTTTCATTTAAAATCAAGTCTTCAATTTCAAGCATTATTTTCTAGAAGAAATTGCCTCTCCTTTACTTCAGATTTTAGCTAACACTATAACAGCTTAAATAAAAGACCAGCCAACGGATGAGGCTTGTCAAGCAGCTGAGAATTCTAGCTCACGTAATTAAGTATACTTGTCCATATTCTGGATGTTTCCAAGGAAAGGCAACTGATAGATAACAATAAGTCCCAGGATTGAAAAATTAAGTAGAAATGTTGACTATATCACTGACTTTTTTTTCTGTTTATCTGTTTGTTTAATTATATTTTATCTGCTTTTCTGTTTGGAGTATGGATAATTCATAATGATTTGATTATTATGTCTACTGGCATGACTTTCTAAGAATAAAGTATATGTTTTTTGTTTTTTATCTGTTCGGCTTTAAAAGTAGCTTGTTTAAATTATTAGCAATATTTCTGATATTATTCTAATAAAATTCCAAATCTGATTTTATAGGTATCCTTCAGTAATGAAGATTCAGAACATCAGTGTTCAAAATGTCATTCACATGCATATTTAGGAAATGACAAGTGCCTGCTCATCCATTTTTAAATTCAGATCTCCAAGGACTGAAGAGCTAATATTGGGTCTGGAATAGAATATGTATTTACACAGCCTGCGCACTTGGTTTAAGTTCTATACACAGAGACTTAGGGTAAGACATCCAGTCAAACCACCAGTGTTAAGAGACCAGCAATGAATATGACTACCATGGTAGAAAGGCCAAGGCTTGTGAGGTATGAGGAACTTACTGATTTTTCTCGGCTGTAATTAGTTTCTAAGACCTAATGGTACAAAAAACCCTTTGGTTTGCTTTTTGACAATTATTTTAGAGATCAAAAGTCTCAAGCAGAATGATTTCAGTAGCACTGTTCCTATATAACTCCTGTGTCAACCTTCATTCCTACTACCATTCACGTGTATTTTGTACCTTACTTAGATCATTACCTGCTAATATACAGTTTTCCTTGGGGCTCCTGCTTTGGTGATGTGGTTCTTCTATGGTCATTGACATTCCATCCCTTGATCCCTTTGCTTAATTATTTACTCTTTGTTGATGGTACCCATGCTCAGAGGATAGCATTTCCCTGTTTCTCTATGACTCATTCCAAAGGTTCTTGAAAGCTTCTCATTACTATCTTGAACCTTAAATTTCTGGTCAGGACTTGTCATCTAATATCCATTGTTATATTCCTGAATTCCTTTTCTTTTGCAAGGTATTAGTTCAGGAGAAACCCAGAGTGCATCAGCATGAATAGTAATCCTATGTAATCTGATTTTCATTCTCAATAGAGAGAAATGATGGGAGGGGAGGGGAGGAGTAGGGGGGATAGGAAGGGCAGCAGAATAGGATAGACATTATGATTGCTGTATGTATATAGGTGACTCTATGACCCGTGTGATTCTGCAGTCTGTACAATCAGAAAAATGAGAAATTATTCCCCAATTGATTCAAATGTATGAATTGCCAAGATCATTGTAATGTCATGTGTAGCTAATAAAAAAATAAAAATAAATAAATAAATGTTTTATTTTGTATTAAAAAAAAAAACTAGTACCATATCTGTGTAATGAACCTAACATAATATGCCTACCAGAGCACTGCATGCAGATCAAGTCTTAATAATTAAGGAGAAAAATTTATACCAGCTTACTCCAATATATTTCATTTAAGCTTTTAGAGTAACTGCCCATTCAGGGAAAAAAAAAAGCATGAAGAAGAAGAAAGTGTACCCATTTAAGTCCTACTTGTCAAATAGAAATTCTGTGAATGCAGAATACAGGAGTCGAGTGAGCAGTAAAACACAGAACAATTTGCTTTTCTACCATTTCATGGACACTGGCAATGTGCTGTCTTTATTAAAGTCATATATGAAAAGAACACCACTCTTGAAAACGTACTGCCTGGGGCTTGTCAGTTAGAAAACTCAATACAAAGCAAAAACCTGAGATTATCTATTTAGTTGTTCCTTTATACATGTTGTAAAAGTAGTGCTATTTTCTATCTTTTTTTCTCATAAAATATATTCAATTTTATTTGTTTGTATTACTTATTTTACCCTATTTTGGGTAAACAACTGAATTTTACAAATACCTGAAAACAGTACTTGATAGACCTTTAAAATCTTCTCAAACACAAGTCATAATGAGACTGTTATCTACTTTTTTCAGTGTTAAATAATCACAGTTTCCCCTATGCTACACTCATAAATAAAATATTATGCTAGTCTTTTATGCCTGTGTTTTGCAATGTTCCATATTAGTGTAATATCCATTAATTACTGGACAGAAATTAAGGGAATTCTGACTACAGATCTGGTAACATTAAGAGATTTTGCAGTTCAGGAACATGTCCAATATTTGAGTCCCAATCCTGTAGTCATTAATTTAAAGCTAAATAGTAAATATTATTTTGTGAGGCATTAATTTTACCAATGGACAGATATACTTATTAGAAAAATTTAAATAATCCCAAATCTACCTCCATTTGACCTCCAAATACAAGTCCTATTTTACTCATTCTTTTAATTAATTTCAAATGAGTTCTTTGAAAATACTTGAAAAGTGACATCCCTTCTTTCTCTCTCTCTTTTTTAATCATCCACAATAAAATGCTTTCTTTGCCTCTGACATAATCATGCTTTGTACTTCTGGTCATACTTCTCTGAATGTGTTCTAGGTGGTTCATATGCTTTTTAAAATAATGAAAACAGGAACTGAGAAGAATACTACAGGCTTGGCTTTGCCTACAGAGCAGAGTGTGATGGTCTTAGATGTCATTCAAGATTCTATACCACTGTCAATACTATCTATTATCTATCTTTCACTCTCAATCATTTCAAACTAATTGTTTATTTTTCTGAGGGGAATTATATGTTTTTACATGTATTGACAAAGTCAACCAAGTAAAGGTTCTAGACAAGATCAGATACTGGGGAACCGGGTATAGAAACGAGTTATTTAGTTAATGAATATTCTAATTGCAAAGTATTCATGAGATTTTAAAGACCTGAGATCACTATAGCATTGTTTCTGGGACTGTCTTTTGATTTTCATTAACAGGTACACAAAATCAATCCCTCTTCTTTTGAGCTTTTCTCACATGCCAAACATGATGGAAACACATCTTTGGGCACCATGCTATGCATTCTTAACCCTCTTTACTACTCTATTTTATGATCCTATCTTGCCTTTTCATTTCTTTTCCACAAACATTTTATGCTAATTTTGTTGAATATCTTCTTCTATCCCCATAAGCCTTAATTAATTTCTTAAAGTAAAATACAATTGAAATATCACACATCCCAAGGAAAACATGAATATGTAAAATTTTTCCTTTTTATTTACTATGTTTCAAATGTAATATGAAGAGCTTAAGAAAAAACCACCTTAAATGTATAATTTTTTCAAAAGAAAGAAATGTCCTTTGCAAAAAATAACCATAGTTAAGCTTATTATTTCTGTTTTTATGAATTTCTTTTATTCTTTCTGTATACAATATAAAAAGTATACTTTCACAGAGAATACACAATAGTGTTCTTTTCATATAAATTCTACAATGTGGGTATTCCTAATTCATATATTTCAAATCAGTATTACCACTGCCCCCTAAAACTGTTAATTTTAATCACCTCAGCTTCTCTTAGAACTCTGAGTGGATGAGAAGATGTGGGTTCCTCCCAGATTCAAGACTTGGCTAGTCCAAGTCCTGAAGAAAAAGGCTTGGTCTACACCCAGACTTTGGTGATAAAGAATTTTCCTTCTTATTCATCAGGATCCATCTCTTTCCAATATTTCATGAACAAACCAGCATTGATGCAAGAAAGAAGATCTTTTATTTTTGAATACCATATTTGAAGAGGCATGAATAAATAATTTTCAAAGCATTGGTAGTTTCCACAGAGATGTTAGAAGGGATAGAAAGATGTTCTGTTATGATGGACACCATGTTGGCTCTTCAGTTTTTTAAGCTTTTGAATTCAAATTAAGAATGATTTTTAGTACCTAGAGCAGTTTCTGAAATTGTCCAACATGTATCCATCCAACTAACTCTACATGTCATCTTTATTCTATTTGGCAAGTCCATTACTCCTCCTCTGAAACTAGTCAATTAGACAATGGAATTAATTCCACAGGGGTCAGCACTTCCTGTCTGATTAGTTCTTCTTGAGCCTTTCTTCCATCTCTGCCTTTTATTTTCCTTTGAACCTAGTCATGGGGTTGCTTCCCCAGAATGCATGCTGTACATTTCCAAGGCCCCATCTTCATCCTCTATTGATTTCCAACTATCCTACTTCTCTTCTCGTCTTCAGTGGGTTAAACATGTGCATAATTTACTCATCTATTCAGTTGAACAAGGTAGATCACTCATAAAAACAGCTCATTTGGCAGACTCAACACAATCTTTTTCTACAGACAATTGATAAAAACCTATTAATCAGACTTTTAACTTGCTTCAATTGACTTTAGAAATAAATAATATGTTTTTAATCTTATGTCAGGTACAAGTAAATCCAAGATCCAGATATTAAATTTTATATGTATCAGTTATCCATATCCCATTATTTGAATACACTTTCATCACCCAAACTTATGTATATATTTAAATACATCTCTGTGTGATTGCTCTTAATTTTAATTCATATTTGTTCTTATCTATTTGTACTTAAAAAAAACACATCCTACTAGACAAAATAGATTAAGACTAAGGCAACAGCAGTAAAAAATGATTAGAAAATGGTAATTTGATGAAATAAACTTTTAGGAGCCATGTCAACAATTTTTCTTTTTATTTTTTTTCCTCCTATTTGTTCAGAATTTATCTTGATACTGCACTAAAGGAGGAAAACATTTTACTGTTTTGTAAAACATTTTACTGTTTAGTGCAGTATCACTAAAGGAGAAAAACATTTTACAAAACAGTAAAATAAAATGTTTAAAAAATATTAGATTGCACAATTCTAATCTAATGAGATATTTCATGATAAAGTTTACCTTACTAAGTACGTTCAGATATAGAGTGAACTCAGGTCCACAGGAAAAACAAACAAAAAAACCCAAAACCAATTTTCACACTACCACATAAAACTTAAATATACTTAACACTGTTGTGTTTATAATACTAACTAGTAGTAAAAAATGATTATGTTTAAAATTGTTTTTAACAATACTGGATGCTAGTTACTCTAGATATCTTTGTAAAGACTACTTCCTCTAATTTGATTAGCTATCCTACAGCCAGACTGGGAAAAAGTTGTACAGATTCCAAAAATGATGGTTCTACAGATTCCAACAAAGACTTTGGATAGATTCTGAATCATTAGGTCCTGAAGGTATTTTATCTTTTTTTTTGGTACCTGAGAAGTCTGTTAACTAAGAAGTATAAATTATAGATTCTTTTAAAAATCAGCTGTTCCTTAAGATAAACCCATATAAAATAAGAACAACAAAACTGAGAAAATAAAGTAGGTCCTATATAGATATATTTTTTGCTGATGAAAATAGTTGTAATAAAATAATCCTTCTTCTCAAATACTGTATTTCAATTAGTATCAGACAGAAATACAGTATCTTCATTGTTGAATACCTGAACCCATATGTATGCTATGCTTTTTCCTATAGATACACACGTCTTTGACTAGGTCTAATTTATGACTTAGATACAATGATATCTCCTACAATTATTAATAGTCCAGTAGAAAAATCATAACAATATATTGTAATACAATTACCAACATAGCTCTTGCACTTTGGGGTCATTAGTAAGCTAAATAAGATTTACTTGCACAAATACAATACCTCAAAAGTTAGCCTAATAACAGAGGTGGCTACTAAGTGGCTAAGAGGTGAGTAGTATATATAGTGAAGACACACTTCACAGGGGGATGATTCACAACTTCAACAGGACAAAGCACAATTTCATCACACTACTATGAATGGTACACAGCTTCATACTTATGAATTGTTTGTTTCTGCACTTTTCCATTTAATATTTTCTGACCACAGTTGACTGAGGGAAACTGAAACCACAGAAAGTAAAACTGCAGAGCTGGAGGTGGGAATGAATGTACCATAGATGCTGTTGCTTCACTGTACGTGCAATATTATCTCTCTCAGTAAATGCTCCTTAAACAACTTACAATGCACAATGTGGAAAATAAAATTTGCTTAACTAGTCTTAGTACATCACATCGCTTTCATCAGTTCTCCCTGTCACTGTCCCAAAGTCATTCTTTTCCCCATTTTCCAACTATTCTTCCACTGTGGAAACATTACATAGGCAGGGAGAGCTATCAATACAAAGAAACAGCCATTTAAAAGATGTGATTCCATGTGGTCTACACACAAAACATGGCTGTTATTAGAATAATTAGTATCTAAAAGATCTTTTGATGCTTCTTAAAAACTATAGCTTTCTGTCCCTAAAAGAAATCCTACTGTAGAGCTCAACTTTTGACACCTTTAGCTTTGGAGCACTTCAAAGGTAGGTAATATGAAAAGGAATGCTTTATAAGTATACAGTATAAAACCTGTTTTTTGTGTTTATCTACTATTTATTTTGCAATGCTGAGGATCAAACTCAGGGCCTCATGTATGCAAGAGCTCAGTGAGTAACATACCCAGTCAACAATCAGCATTTTAAATAATGTATAACATTAATAATTCTTATATTGAATACATGATAAAATGTTAATATTTACATGGAGTTAGTTGGATTATTTTATTAAAATTATCTTTATTATTTATTGTAGCTGCAAGACAATTTCAAGGTTTACACTTGTGGATTAGTATATTTAAATTTGACAGTAAGAAGAATAAATGTAGTGAGAATATTTTTTCAAGACTGGCTATACAACACAAGGAAATAGGATTTGAAGGGATTTCATTATCTCTTTTAACTGTAAATTATTAAAAATTTACTCTATATGTAAATGAAACTGAGCAAGTGTTCCCAACTCTAAGAACTCATGGACAGAAGAAATTATAGAATTTTATTTCATCTTTCTCAACAAAATTAATCCATGATATCTAAATTAACACTATTAGCTGCAATTTATTTTCTGCATTATCAATCCAAGCATATTTAGGATTAAAAATAATTTCTTTTTTAAAAAGCAGGTTAGAAAAGTGAACTATTTGCTAGGATAAATCAAGTTATTGCATTATTGGCAAGAGTAGACTGAAAGTAATGGGCTATTAAGACCCATGAATGGAACTTTGTCTTCTGCCATTTCATCTTCCAACATTTGCTTACCTCGAGTGAATAATGTTACCTATCACAACAGAATAACACATTTTCTTGTCACAGAGAGACATGAGACTGGCATAGTCACAGACTTCTTACCTAAAGTAACAAGCTAAGGAAATCCCCAGATGGAAACGCTTTCTTAAATACCCCTGATTGAAATTAATAACTAATACTGAAATATTCATTGATCAGGAAAAAAAAAAAAAACTAGTTCAAACTCCAGAGCCCTATGTTGCCTGTGCTATAAATACTCAAATATATTATATAAATATTCCTCTCATTGTTAATGGTCACTGGGAGAACTGATTTTACCTTAAAGTAACAGAATTCGTTTAACAGGTTTTCATCAACAAGTTTCCTTTTCAAAACTGTTTGAGTTTGCAGAAGAATTTCCCATAGTGGCTAGGAACAGAGAAATCAGTGTGCATCTGCTTCAGGAATACAATCTAGTGAGTTGAAGGTCCTATTTATAAGACCTTACCTATAGAGAACCTTGTCAGGAGGTGACTTTAAATTTGCTGAAGATAGAAGAAAAAATTTTAAATATAAAACATTTCATGAATTTGACAACCTTATATTTTAATAGATGTGGGAAAAAAATGAATGCACATTTAGTTCTTCATGGAATTCACTCCCATACACCTCACTTTTTGCTTACGTCTAATGATGCAAATTAATATAAATAAACTGATGTTAAAGATTATTTTCAGATTTGACATTCTAAGAATTTATATGGATAGAATGTTCTGAATAGTAAGAACATGGTAAGGATTTTAATAAATTGGTGAATTAAATGCAATTAAGAAGACAAAAAAAGAAGTAAAAACTTTAAATAGAGCTACTGCGTTACAGATTATAAATGTTAACTGTTTCCTATGAAATAGAGGCAGCAGCAGCCCTGTGATTGCTTTAACTTCCAATTTCAGATGAGTCCAGACAGAATGGTTACAAATTAGATCATACTACTAAGAAAATCAATTAGGTACACCTGGTTTTTATTTTCACCTGCTATCATGAAATCTTGATGTTCTGTGAGTCATTTCTTAGACATTTGATATACCCTGCAGTATCTACTCTGGTCCCCCTACAGATGTCTTCCCGTAGAGTTCCTGCTGCCACAGAACTGTTTGCTAGTGCTTCTCTGAAACCACTGCCCCCCATACCTGGAAAGAAGCCAGTGTTCCTTTTCTGTTCGTCCACAGATTAGGTTTCTATCTCAGGGGAGATCTCCACCATCACCAAACTGCTTTCAGAAGGTGTGAATTCCATTATCTTTGATAAACAAGAAATAGAGCTGCACTGCATTTTTGGAGTAACCCAATGTCTTGTGTCAAAGAGTAGAGAATCCTAGTTTTTTTTTTGTTGTTGTTGTTTTTGTGGTTTTTTCTTTTTTTTTCTTTTTTTTTTTTTTTAGTTATACATGACAGTAGAATACAATTTGATAAAATTATACAAGCATGGAATATATCTCATTCTAATTAGAACCCCATTTTGTGCATATGCATGATGGTGGGATTCACTTAGGTATTTTTTATATGTACATAGGAAAATTATGATAGATTAATTCTACTCTCTTCCTGTTTCTTTCTGCCTCTCTTCCCTTCATTCCCTTTTGTCTAATCTACTGAACTTCTCCCTCAGCCCATCTTTATTATGGGTTAGCTTCCACATATCAGAGAAAACATTTGACCTTTGGTTTTGTGGGATTGTCTTATTTCACTTAGCATAAGTCTCTAGATCCAACCATTTACTGTCAATGTCATTAAGTCATTCTTCTTTATGGCTAAGTAATTTTCCATTTTTATTCTTATACCAAAATTTCTTTATCCATTCATCTGTTGAAGGACACTGAAGTTGGCTCCATAGCTTAGCTATTGTGAATTGAACTTCTATAAATATTGATGTAGCCAAAAGCTGTACTAATCTGATTTTAACCCTTTGGATATATGCAAGGATTAGGATAACTGAGTCAAATGGTGATTCCAATCCTGGGTTTATTGAGGAATCTCCATATCGCTTTCCAGAGTGGGTGCATACATTTGCCATCTGACCAAGAATATGAGTGCACACTTTTCCCATCCTCACCAACATTTATTGTTACCTGTATTCTTGATAGTTGCCATTCTGACTGGAGTGAAATGAAATCTCAGTGTAGCTTTAATTTGCATTTCTCTAATTGCTGGAGGTATTGAACATTTTTTTCATGTATTTGTGGATCACTTGTATTTCTTCTTTTGAGAAGGTTTTGTTTAGTTCCTCTGTCCATTTATTGATTGGGTTATTACTAAACCCTTTGACAGACATCCAGCAACATAGCTTTTGAACCCTAGTTCCTAAACTATCTAGACTTAGAACAGTTCCTTCACTCTAAAAGAACTTGCTGTTTTAAAGTACAGTTCTCTCCCAAGATACAGCTCAGTTTTTCCTGAGAAATAGACTCGAGTGGTATATTCCCACCAATAGGCCACACATTTCTGAATTCTATGAAAGTGTCAGAGATTTTACATATGAATTGTATAAAAAAATTCACAAAAGAAATTTCACTTAAATTCTCTGAAGAGCTGGTGCTTTATGGATACCATCAGTGTGTTGAGAGATGGCCTGTAAAACAGATGCTGTCCCCAAATTATACCAATTGAGGTCAAAATGTGAAGAGGTTTAACATCATCAAAACATTACATTTGGCTCATGGTACTTCTCAAAACAGTCCTGACTGTGAGCAGACCTTTTTCAGATCTCTCTGTGATAAATGAGCTCCTAATCTCATTGGTAAGTTCATATGGCATTTTTTAGAACATAATAATTCCTTAATAAGTAGTCATCCATGATCCGTTCTTTCCTTGGTCTCATTTCCCTTTTAACTGTATTCTTTGGTATCTATATAAATGGATTTATTTTTTCCCCAGTCATGCCTCCTTCCTTCCTACAATCCTACTTCTTTACATGACTCAGTGTCGAGAGCAATATTAAGGGGAAAAATGGAAAGCTCTGGCCAGACCTTGAGTATAAGACAGCTATACCAACTCATCCCCTATCTAGATATCTGTATGGCAATGTGAGTGTGAAACATTTGAATAGCGACTTGTAAAGTAATAGTTTGACCACAAAAAGTGCAGCTTTTCAGGAGCTCCATGGTGAGAATCCAGAATTATCAGGGAGGATTTGTGTTTGGCAAGTACTGAACCAACATAATTTTTTAAAACACCAAAGCCTCACCTTTACCTCTAATAATTTGCATTTGACATTTTACATAAAGTGGATTAAAGTGGGTCAAAAATACTTTAAAAAGACATTCTTTATCCCTCAGTGGACAATAATATATGTCATCTGTGGACACAGATATTGCAAGAGGAAAATTCCAAAACCCGAAGGGGAGAAGACTCAACTGATTTCCTCATTATTAATATACTATTTAAATGTATAGTGCCCTATTTCTCATTTTGAATATCACCAGGGAACATTTTAATGGTTTTATATATTATAAGAATGTATTCTAGTCCTTCCTTTTCTATAGAATTCAAGAAGCATGTACATTTTTTTTAGGGTAAAATTGATTCATTTAAGTTTTAAAGAAGAAGAAGAAGGGATGGCCTATTTTAAAATTAATGTGGAAAAGCTTATTTTAACACACTGGACATTGCTAAGTTGGGCAAAGCAGGAAATCATGAAGCTAATGGTGGGCTTTATCTGTTAATACCACTACTAATATGGGCATACCTCAAAGAGTAAACCATACATGCAACCTTTGCCACATGTCTTAAATTAAAAAGGATAATTATTTTCCTTTGGTAAAAATATTATCTGGTTATATTCAGTCATTCAACAAATTCATACAAGGCTCTCTGACTACATTTTTTTCTGGCACTTAGTCTCAACATGTTTTTGTGGGAACTGCTTCACTAGCAGAGGACACTACTTATAGTCACAGTCATTGGAGATTTGTGTATATATCACAGCAATTTTCTGGAAGATGACAGAACAGCACAGCGGTTTCTAAATTGTACAAGTGTGCCACTTTTTTAGACAATCAATTCATGTATTTCCTATCTCCTGCAATACCCAATACCACCTTCCTTTTCTTTACTTTCATTTGATGTCATTGCTTCACAGAGAAAACAGAAGCAATCAAGAAGTGCTATCTCATCCTGCCAGTACACTGTGTTATGCATGTAACAGTTTCTCTGTGCTGTTTTCCCTGTTACTATGTATAAACTATCATGCTTCTCTATGAAAATACATCTTTATGTGACCTAAATCCCAAGCTTTAAGCCTCCTGAAGGACAGACCTCTAGCAATTGCTGTCTCTTTCTTGCGTAAATATTGCTCTATTTACTAGACCATTCCTGTTCACATACTGCATACTAAAATGCAGTTCATTAAAAAACTGAGTTGATCCCACATCTGTCTTCAGCCACAGTTAATGTGCCTTTCCAGTGTTCCTTCTTACACAAAAATCCCTTGAAAGAGCTGTTTCTAATTCCTCCCTCACTATTCACATTCTTTTCTAGCTCCACTTTAATCAAGTTTATACATTTACTCCTTCATGTAAATTCAAGGGCAACTACCTCTACATTACTATAATCAATATTCTATTCTCCAAATTGTTATTTGACTCCCAGGAGCTTTAAGATAGGCAATTGTTCCCTCTTGGATCTATATTCTTTAATTGGGTTCCATCTCAACCAGTGCCAAGTCTTCAAAAACTTGTGCGCCTATAAATCGGTTTATGTTTCCTCGCTGAATTTCTCTCTATATATTTAGATGTGTATATTTAACTTGCCATTCGACATTTCCATTTGGATGTCTTACAGTCATCTGAAATTTAACTTGCGATTATCAGTTTTATGGATCAATTTGAAGTTATGGTGTTCAGTTCTTTGATCAGATGCTCATTTATTTGTTGCTGGAAAGTAGTTTTTAGATGGGATTAAGATTTAAATACATGGACTTGGGTGTAAAACAAGTTGCCTTTCATATTATGTATGGGCCTCAATCAATCATTCAAAGGCCTAAAGAGCAAAGACTGAAGTTCCCTGAAGGAAAAGGAATTCTGCCTCTGGTCTGCTAACTCAAGACTATAGCAACTATTCTTGTTACACTTTCTGCCTACACCTAGCTGTTCCGTAAACTTTAAGTCTGTCCATTCCAATAGTCCCTTTAGCCAATTTTGAAACCTGTCTCTCACATGGTATATTCATTCACTCACTCATTCTCCTATTGGTTCTGTTTTCCAGAGAACCCCAGAGATATAGTTTGGAACTGAAATGTCCCACAAAGGCTGATGTGTTGAACTATTGGTCCCCAGCTGGTGGCACCATTGGGAGGCGGTAGAAATTGTAGGAGGGGGATCCTAGTGGGAAAAAGCAGGTTACTCAGGCTGTGTCCATATAGGGAATATCTTGTCCTTAGTCCCTTTCTTCTTTCTCTCTTTCTCTGCTTCCTGGTTGTTTTGAGGTAGGCAACTTTGTGTGACCGCCCCCTCCCTGCCTTGATACTGGGCCTCCCCACAAACCCACAGTAAATGAGACCAAGTAGCTATGAACTGAAACTTCCAGACTGTGAGTCAAAAGAAATCTTTCCTTCCTTGAAGTTGACTTCTGTAAGATATTTTGTGATAGCACCCTGGAGGAAACTATGCGTTCACAGGTGTATTCTTTTTCTATTTGAAATTGACATGAAAACTGTATCAGCAAATAATAATCTACCTTGTTACCTCTGTGACTGGGCTAAGAAACCTGCCTTGTTGACAGCCTTTGGGGAGGGCATTTTGTGGCAACATATTCTGTACTGCAATCCAGTTGAAAGCAGCAAAATATAATTTCAATTTTGGAAGGATACCTTGCAAGTAAATAGCTTGGAATGCTCAGAAGATAAACACAAATGACTTCGCATTTACAATTTTGCTTTCAGGTTTGTCTAATAGTTATTCTTGAAGCTATACCAAAAAAAAAAAAAGAGCAATACTAGAATTAAAATGTGATATTAAAAACTCACTATATACATCTCAAATATGTTGACCATTAAAATAAATATGAATGTTCATATATTTACATAACATCTTGTAATATCTGATTTATTATCCACTGATAGCAAGAATACTACTTTCACAGATATATTTGCAAACCTCACTTATGGTAGGCATGAATATATGTCATGCAATGGTAAGTACAAAGACAAGCAGGGACCCTTATTTTATGCATTAGCAGAAAATTAAGGAAGGTCAGATATTGAGAACTGCAGTCAATAGAACTCTTGCTAAAGAAAGGTGCAATTAAATTTCTGGACCTGTGCACTTGGCAAGCTTTCATCTATTCAACTTTTGGCATTCAGCCCTTAATGGGTCTTTTAATTGATACAGACCTTGTTAGTTCCATTTTGCTTTACCAGAGATGCTCTGCTCAAGGAGAGAATTTGGGGATTAACCCTTTAGAAATTACTATAGATAGGGAATTAGTGCACATTGTCACAGCAGCCAAATATACACACAAAAGGAGCTGCTGGTGTAAATGGCTGCGCTTTGATGAGGCCAGAAATTTTTCAGGAGAGCTGAGATTTGAATTGATTACACTGACAGTCACCAAAACCAAATAATGATAAATGAAATTGCCCAAAGCACAGTCAGATGAATGGGTGCTAAGGCAGAATATGGTAAATGGATGGGTGGATGGATGGAAGGAGGGAAGGGAAAGAGGGAGAGAAAGGAGAGATGGGGAGAAGGTGGAGGAGAGGAGAAGGGGGAGGTGAGATGAGGAAGGAAGGAAACAAGAAAAGAAGAAGAAGGAAGGAAAGAAAGAAGAGGAGAGAAGAGGAGGTGGGAGGAAGGAAGAAAGTGAGTAATGAGAATGGCCCAAAGTCAAGAGCAGACGTTTCAGGAGAATGCTATACCTCTCTTTCAAGAAAACACACCATTAAGGGTAGAACTCCCACAGAATCACAGATCTCAGAGAGAGGAAGGAGAGGAAAAGAAACCAGGAGTGCCAAGATCTGAGGTAATGAGAAGCCTTGGGATGACACAGGAAGGGCCAGAGTGTAGTCACACTCAGAGAAAGTTGTTCCCATCTTAACAAACACAACTTATTAGTAGAAATCTAAATATTCTGGGTCAATAACAATGCTTTTTCCTTCGGAGTCACTTCCTGGAGACAGAGTTACCTTCTTAGACTTGAGTTGGGACAGTTTGGTCCTGAGGTTTAACCTCTTATAAATGCCTTGCCAAAGTGTTGAAGTGCTTAATATTTTTCCTTTAGATTTCCTTTTTCTCTTAATTTTGTTTTGGATATTACATGTTTAGAAAGGCAAAGCTAATTTTATAGCATTTTCTTTAGACAGATCCTTGCAGAGCATTAGGCAAATATATATATATATATATATATATATATATATATATATATATATACACACACGCATATATATATATATATATATATATATATATTCATCTCTATATATTTACATATATACATAAATATATAATTGGATGTTACTTGATGTTGAATATGTGTTGGTCTCAAAATATTCCACAACAATGTATACTGTGGAAATGGAAACTTCTTTGAAGACAAATATAAATTTTTGAAATGTGTTACAGCACATGTTCAGTATTCATTTGAATGGCACCAATCAGTCACCTACTATGTGTCAGGAACTATATTGAATATTAGGTTAAAAGATGAGTGGGAACATGACTCATCTATGGTCTGGCAGAACTTGAATCTAGATAGGAATGGAAACACAGTGTCTAGACTTTTTGTATAATCTTTTTTGTATAATCTTACTTTATTTGTCTAAGGGTGCATTTTGATCATGTCTACTATAATAAGGTTAAACCAAATTATTTCTAAAGTTTGTTTAGGGTTTGTTATAGTTTGGATGTGAGGTGTTCCCCCAAAGCTCCTTTGTGAAACAATGCAAGATGGTTGAGAGGAGAAATTATTGGGTTGTAAAACTCTTAACCCAAGTCAGTGATTTAATCCCTTTGTAAGGATTAATTAGTGGTAACCTAAAGTGGTAGGGTGTGGATGAAGGAGGTGGAAATTAGGGCGTGGCTTTGGGTATATATTTGTATCTGAAGAGTCTCTCTGCTTCTTGATCACCATGAAGATCAAGGTTTTCCTCCACCACACTCTTCTGCCATGATATTCAGCCTCACCTTGAGCCCTGAGGAATGGAGCCAGCCTTCTATGGACTAAGACCTCTGAAACCATAATCCCTCAAATAAACTTTTCCTCTTTAAAAATTTTTCTGGTCAGATCTTTTAGTCAAAGCAGGAAAAAAAAAACTTACTAAAACAAGATTCAATTAAGATTCTAAAATCCAATCCCATATAGTTCAATTTGGGGTATGATGATTATATATTTTTATAAGCCATTTAGATAATACCTAGATAAATCTGACATAAATCAGGTCTGTTTTAATGAAAGGAAAAATCTCAAGCCTCTTTTGTATAATAAAACATGGAATTCTAACATCTTGGACCACTGGATCAGAAGCAAATATCTAATGCCTAGGCAAAGAAATCATTTATAGCAAAACCTAAGGGTAGAGGAAAGAATTGAGAGACACAGAATTCCTCAAACAAAGCCAAGTGATTGAAACACAGGCAGTCAATAATTAAAAGTGGTGTTCAAACACCCTACCATTCACATCTGGCCAAAGCTGAAACTCAGGATGGAAACCTATGCCTTGCTTTTAAGTCTCCTCCATCTGAAATCCAGAAAACTGTTTTCCTGCTAATCCTGTCAGCATTTTTCACTCATAACACAACAGATGCCAAACTTGGTGTCCTGATGATAAATGAAGAAAAATATGGTTAAATCACGCCATTGATTTTAAAAAAATAGGTACATTTGTGTTATTTGAATATAGTATTCTGATCACAAAGATAGCATTTTCTTATTGGAGAATATTTAGCAAATAAAAAAGAAAAAGGAAGAAATCTAGTTTATGCAACCAATACTATGCAGGGATCAGGAACTCTAGTGTGGTGGAACACTGAGGGAGTTCTGCCACTGTTTGCTCCTTGTTGATATTCATGTTACCAAGTGCATAGATTTAACTAACATATGGACTCCTTTTACTGTTTTGTTTGTTTTGTTTTCTCTAGAGTTTCTCTTTGCATCTGCTTTCTATATGCTTTATGTTCAGACTGCTTAGAAGAGTAGCTAAATAGCTGGCCAAACACTACTCAGTAGGGATTGTAGGATGTAGTACCCTTGTAAGATGGAAATTTCAGGCCAGCCCTCTTGGTAACCTTCTGGCCAGCCTACAGAAAAACACCTATTCCTCAGATGGCCTTCTGCAATCCAATTAGATGTGTATGGGATGGGAGGGCTCTCCTCCTGTAACACTTAAAGTTCTTGGTTTCATAATGTACGAAAAAAAAAATGAGGGAAAGCCTTCTCAATACATTTAGTAGGCAAGAACTAGTAATCCATGTGCTTATTCTCCATTGACTAGATCAAAAAGGGCTTAGTCTTATTCCAAAGAAATCTTCTAGCAGTCACCCAGAGTCACTATAAAGGAAACAAAGATTCCAACCTGGAATAGTAATGCTGCAAGAATTCAGATGAAAATGTTATTCAGAACTCATTGTGCAGAATTCTTTCCCACCCTGAACTAATAATGCTACAAGAATTCAGATGAAAATGTTATTCAAACCTCATTGTGAAGAACTCTGAACAAATTAAAATTTCAATCAACCTACAAGTACACACCTGTCTTTACAGAGTGGTTTATTTGTTCTTCAAAATCTGCCCTTTTTAGTCAAATTACCTAAAGAGGGTCTATTTTTCATGAATCTAGAATTTAATTTTAATTAATATGTGATTAAAATTTGTAGAAATATAATATCTTGATGCAGTTTAATTTTCTTCTATGTAATAGTGAAATCTTTTTGTAGGTTGCTATTTGATCAATGCTGGCAGGAGCTGTGTCTATAGTCAATTAAATGTGAGTAGCCTGGTCCCATGCATGGTTCATAGTAGGTACTCAGCTAAAAGTGAGGAGAGCTTTAATAAATGTCTACACAATGCAATGTAAGAGTGAATGTCTGCATTCTCAGGATATGACTCCTCTACTGTATGCATCAACATGGTCACTATTCCAAGAAACCTCTCCAAGAAGACAGTAGTTACAAATACATTATCCTTCCAAGAAATACCTAATTAATTATTTAAATAAATATCAATTTTTTTTTAGCTTTTCTATAGATAGCATGAGAGTGTATATCGGTGGTAGAGTGCTTGTCTAGCATGTAAAAACCCTTGGTTTGCTCCCCCCAAAATGATAAAATAAATAAACAACATCAAATAGCAGTTTACTCCAAGACTCTTTTAAGTCTTTTGTACAAAATATTTACCTTGGTAGGTCAAATAAATTTAAATCACTATAATTGAAAGACCTAAGCAATTTCATTCTGCTTGGGACCTCATTTTGCTCTGAAACTTAACCTCTGACTTATTGTAGTCCTAAAGTCAGGAAAAAAAACTACAGAAAAGCTCTGTGGAAACAGTTCTCCGAAAAGCCTGAAAAGCCAAGATAACCACATATCTGAAATTCCAGATGGCCTCCACCTAGGTGTGGTGACCAGTATCTAAACTAGAAGCCCTGCAGTTTGGCACGTACTCCCCTTGTGACATCCTCACGGTTTAAACCAATCAGTTCAAATTAATCCCCCTCTTCTAGTGACCAATTACCCCTACCCAACTTGTTCCTGCCAGGGAATGTGCTAATCATGTTTTAGAGTTGTTATTTGATTTTCCCGTGGTGTGTGATGATTTGCTAGGAGATGCTATGATGTATGTGGGGGTCCCTGCCTTCTCCAAAGAATGTATAAAACTGCTGCAAAACCTGGGCTCAGGGCCTGTTAGCATCACCTGTTGCTGTGTGTGTGCTCGGAGGACCGAGCTAGCTTGCAATAAACACCTCTTTGCTGCTTACATCGATCTTGGGTCTCTGGTGGTCTTTTGGGGGTCCCGAATTCGAGCTTAACATAATATTTTTCATCCATCCTTAATCAAGCTATTTCATAAAAACTGTTTTTAAATCATATTTCAAACCTTATATACATCCAATTTTGTCCTCCGCATTCAAGACTCTATTAAGACTCTGTGAAGGTAAGGTGTTCTTTCTCCAAGTCAGAATACAAAACTTGTATTTAATTATTTTAACCAAGTTGTTCTTTTGATGAGAATTTTGAGCAGCCATCATTCATAAAGGAATGGAATATTTTCTGTTTATATTTTCTTTTCCATCAAATCATCACTGAGATTTGAAGCATGTGGATATTTCACATATCAAATACAATGAAATCAAAAAGAAGCAAAGAAAAATTTTTAAAAATGGAAGACAGATTAGTCTCCTTTTTATCAGAATGAAAATGCAATCAGCCATATAGATTACAGTAAGTTATTTCTTTATTATTTTAATATAAAAAGTATTAAAAATGACTGTTGACCATGCTTTTTCACAGGACTTGCTTATAGCATGATATTCTAAGACTAAGAAAACTGTAAAGAAGTGCTACATTTTATTCAGATTTAGTTATTACTTACATTGCATTATAATTGAATAGTATAGTATAAATATTATAGGATTATGGAAATGAGTAAATATCAATATTTTTCAGATGCAAATATTTCAGTGTTAGAGTTACAAATTTAAAATAAATGGTTTGAGGGGAAAAATCTATTAAGCATAAGCTCAAGTGTTAACAATAACTTAAATTTTAAAACTTATTATATGTGTGTGTAGGTATATACATTTCATTTTCCCTGATGTTTATTGAGCTTTTTTGGACCTGTGGATTAGTGTTTTCTTATCTAACGTTGAAGTTTTATGCAATTATTTCTTCAAACATTGGTTGTCCCTGGTTTTCCTTTTTATCTCCTACTGTGACCCCAATCCTGTATACATGTTGACATGTTGCATTTTTTTCTCACATCTCAAAGTTTATGTATAATATTCTTCAATGTTTTTCCTTCTTCTCCTGATCGGATTTTTTTCTACTTATTTGTCTTCAAGTTACTAAATATTCTTCCTGCAATTTCAGATCTGCTATTGCAGCCATATGGAGAAATGGCCATCTCAGTAACAAATATAAAATTTTGATTTGCACTTAAAATATAATTTTTATTTCTCTGTTATTAGATATATAATATTATATTTCCTTTATTTTTTGAACTTTCTTTTACAAATATTTTAAACATTTATAATAGTTGCTTTGCATTTTTCTTGCCCCCCTAAACCCAACACTTGGCCTTAGTTAGAGTGAATTTCTATTGACTCAGTACTATTTTGAGTATTGATCATACTTTCATGTTTCCTCGGATGTTTCATAATTTATGTTTAAATTCTTAATTTTTAGATAATACAACTTACCAACTCTGGAATGTGTTTTATATTTCTATGGGCTCACATGTACAGCCAATGATTCTTTGCTTAGTTTTATTATTAATATTGCTATATTTTTTTTGCCTGTTTTCTCAGACTCTCCCCTCTGGCTAATATAGTGTAGTAGTCAGTGAATTATTTGGACAGAAGGCTTGCTAAAAGTCCTTGTTCCCATAAGGAGTCTGCTCTCTTTAAATTGATGAGTGAGCTGTTCAGAAAACACATTTAAAGTCGCTGCTAGTTCTCAAGTCTTCTTCAGCACCTCTATTTCTCAAATCCCCGTCAGGTCCTGCTGACAGATGTACACAGTTCCCCATCATCCAAGCAATATGTGGAGAGCTTATTTTGGCCCTTCTGTAGCTCTCTCACTTATAGAATCTCTGAGTGAAAGTCCTGGCTGGTTCATTGCTTATCTGAACCTGGACTACAACTTTGGGCTACCAAAGGTGTGAGAGTTTTCTCCTCTTCTTTCCATCCAAGTTCTCACTCTTAGCTGGTAAAGGTATTGTTTTTCAATAACTATCCCAAATTTGATCTGTTCCCTGCTTCCTCAACCTCCACCCCATACACCCCCCTGCAAAAAAAAAAAAAAAAAAAAAAAAATCCTAAAGCTGTTCATTTTCAATGCCAGGGTTGCACCTATTATTGTTGCAGAACCTGATGATGTGGAGAGCTAAGATAGAGTCATCTTGGATAAGAAAACGAGAAATATAACCTCTTTGTATACTATAGCTCTTGTATTTATTTAAGGGAAAATAGTGTTAAACCCCTTGCCTATTTTTTTTTTTTTGGCAGTATCCAGTACCCTGAAACGTCATTGCTGGAATTTTTTTTTTCCAGTACTACACTAATTATTTGAGAAAATTAACAATATCTTCATATTGCTATAATTAGAAGTCCATTATAAATTAATTTAAACAGAAATAAATTCCTTCTAGTTACTTAAAATATTTAAACTGAAATATATTTGCTTGCTAGTGTTCATTCGAATCTTTCCATTCATAATTGAAGTGGCAAATTCAGCCAGTCCAAGAGACTTAATTGAAAATTTTTATAAAGGTCTTGGATGGAGTTGTAATGAAATAATTTAGAAAAAAATTAAAAAAAATATCTTCGGTTGCATTTTATTTACAAATAATAAGACTTAACTTACTTTAAAACATGTAAGTTAATATATTTCAAACTATAGATGAAAAGTCAAGTACATAATACTGAAGTGAACAGAAAAATGAAGTGAACAGTGTATGGATTGCTTCTGAGGAAAGAAATTCTTTAACAAATGGGCTAAAAATATGTCTTGACATATTAAAATTTCAAGATTCTTTGGGAGACAAGGAAAGTAGCTGGGCAAGCAGAGAATTATTTTAAAATGATCCAAAGAGCTTAAGCAAAGCACAAATAGTAAAAATGAAGTAATGTGTTCCTGTTGCATTATAAATGTCCAATCATTAAGAGCTTGGAGAATAGTTTACAGTATTATAATTGTGTTTTCTTGGATTGCATGTGGATTGCTAAAAAAAAAAAAAGCAAAACCAAAAACCGTCCTCTTGTACATTTCTTTTGTGCATGTTATATAAATTTACAGGACCTAAATTTCTTTATCTGTAACTTGGTTAAAATAAAGTGTTTTCCTCTTCTTAATGTAAGTCATAGAGTGAGAATTCAATAAATTATAGCAATTACTAGAGATGATGGAACTAGTAGTAGTAGCAATAAGACAAGAGATGGTATCAGGAGCAACAAAAAGATCATGGACACTGCCTCAGAATTTTAAGCCAAAGTGTTTAATGCTTAAGCAACAACACAAATCTGTTTTTGAATAAGAGCTAGGGGAAGAAAATTTTAAAACTAGCAATGACTTGTGTTCTCTGTGTGACAATAGCAATAGATATATTATACTGGCTATTGAATCAGTCTTGCCTCTTCTATATATATATATTAGTTGTAGTTGGACACAATACTTTATTTTATTTATTTATTTTTATGTGGTGCTGAGGATCGAACCCAGTGCCCCACACATGCTAGGTGAGCGCTCTACTGCTGAGCCACGACCCTAGCCCTTGCCTCTTCTATTAAACACACAGCAAATATTCCTATTATACATGATGGGGAAACATAGTTTGTTTATTTCCAGGACTGGAGATTGACCCCAAGTGTGTTCTACTACTGACATACATCCCCAGCCCTATTTATATTTTAATATTTTGAGACAGAGTCTTGCTAAATTGCCAGACTGGCCATAAACTTGTGTTCCTCCTGCCTCATCTTCCCAAGTCTCTTGGATTACAGGTGTATGTCACATCCAGCCAGAACTCTGTTTTTAATAGCAGTTTTTACTTGAACGTGTCTGACTGAAAACTGAGGAAAGTTAAAATTTTAAATCTTAAAAAAAAGAAAAGACTAAAATTTAAAATCCTTTTTCTGCAACCAAGTGCTTGAGGCCTCAGCCCAATATGCATAATAAAACATCATGTAAGATTTCCATTGTATATGTTCATTAAATGTCAAAACAGAAATGTAACTATGTACAATATAGGGAATATGTTGTAGTACTTCGCAGTCTATTGAGGAATTTTAATGATGCAACAAAGCATTTTATTACATACTGATAAAAACTGACTATTTGCATTCAAAAACAAATCACGACCCTATGTGAAAAACACATTCTGTTATTTATCGTATATATATCTAAGTCTTAAATAAGAACAATAATTATAAAAAGCCATAAAAGAGATTCATTTCAACCAATTTTGTTAAACACATATTTATCGGATGAATGAGCTCCTCTAAGGCACTCTCACTGAGTTAAGGACATGTCATGAATTTTTTAACTACTTAATAATGCATTTGCTTCAGGGGCGACTCAGTTTAATAAATCATATAAGTTGTAATAAATTTTATCACACATTTATATGGAAAGAGATATTCCAATTTCTTAAACGCTGCCTTCTAAAGCAGCTTAATATAACCAGGGGACAAAAGAACAAGAAAAATTCACATACAATAAAAAATTCAAGGAAATACATTCAAGAGCATCTCTAAACCTAGAGTTCTTAAGTTCAAGTTCATGAATAGGTCTTGAAATTGTATGTAACTGTTGATGTGATGAGCATCTTTATAAAAAAATATTCACATATTTCATCACATTATCCAATTAAAAAATGGTAAAGAACATATATTCTCTACAATGTTGCCAGATCAGCTCAACTAAGCACCTAGTCACTTGCTGAGGAGCTGAATCTTGGATTGGTCGGGGACATGAAAAACTAGCAATGGTTGGGAATACAAACCAAACTGTGGGCAAATACTTCTGGCAGTAGTCTTCCCAAACTTCGAAAACACAAAGTCAGCATCATAAACGCACCAAGCCTGAAAACCTTGGCTCTAGGTAGGCAGACTAAGAATTTAAATCATCAAAAATTTCTGGCCCTAAGTGTAGGAAGAATATTCTAGACCAGGCTGGTCAGAAACTGAAGTGGAAACTAAACATTCATAAAATCACCCCATCATCCCCTTTTCCGGGTAATACAAGTTGTGCTACAACTTGTATTCAGAAAGACTACCTATGCATCCTTTTATATCTTTGCTTGAATGCCACTTTCAAACCCAGGTTTTGTAAATTTATATAAGTTAACACAATTATAACAATTTTATCAAACATCAGAAGACTAGGAAATGTTTGTAATTATATGACTGTCATATAATATCCCTTTTAAAATAATAAAAAAATTCCAAACAATATAATTAATATGATTAATATGTGTGCCTGAGTCAAAATGAAATGTGAGGAAACCGGAAGGTGCAATAGAAATAGCAATAAAAATACCCTTGTTTCCAATTTAATTGTTCAAAATGAGCTTATTTACTTGATATGCTTACTCCAATAAAAATTATTTCAGTGCTGTATTACCCAGCAGAAAACTCAAACATGACCAACTTATATTTTCCTTTCCTTTCTTGACTTAATAGGTGGATCAAGCAACACTCTGCTGAAGTAGTCCTACCAGCTTTCCTAACAATGACTTAAGTAGAAATGTCCAAGTCGCTGAGGCAAAAGTAAATTTTATCTTAAATTATCTAAGTAATTCTGCTAATTATTCATATCATTTTATGGGGTTCTTGTCTCTTTATTGTTTATTTTTAGTTACACATAACAGTAGAATCCATTTTAACATAATTATACAAATATGGAATATATATTATTCTAATTATCTCTTCTTCCCCTTCCCTTTCATCTCTTCCTGCTCCCTTCCTTCCTTTGATCTTTCAGTTACTCGTAGTTATTATTTTCTTAAATTAATTTTTGTGGATGTGGGGAATTCATATATTTACATAAGAAATTTATGTCAGATTCATTCCACTATCTTTCCTTTTTTATCCCCTCTCCGTTCCCTTCATTCCCATTATCTACTACACTGAACTTCTCTCTGCCCTCCCCACATTTTGGGTTAGCTTCCACGTATCATAGAAAACATATAATCATTGGTTTTTGGAATTGGCTTATTTCACTTCGTCTCTAGATCCATTCATTTGCCAGTTAATGTCCTAAAGTCATCCTTCTTTATGGATGAGCAACAGTCCATTGTGTATATATGCCACAATTTCTTTATCTGTTCATCTGTTGAAGGGCACCTTGCTTGGCTCCATAGTTTAGCTATTGTGAATTGAGCTGTTATAAACATTGATGTGGTTGTGTCACTGTAGTATGCTGATTTAAAATCCCTTGAATGTATGCCAAGGAGTGGGATAACTGGGTCAAAGTTTGGTTCCATTCCTAGGTTTTTGAGGAAGCTCAATACTGCTTTTCAGAGTAGTTGCACCAACCTGCATTCCCACCAGCATGTATAATATGTCTTTTCCCCCACATCCTTGCCAACATTTATTGTTACTTGTATTCTTGACACTTGCCATTCTGGCTGGACTGAGATGAAATCTCAGTGTAGTTTTAATTTGTATTTCTCTAATAGCTAAAGATGTTGAACATTTTTTTTTCATATATTGGTTGACCATTTGTATTTTTTCTTTTGAAAAATATCTATGCAGTTCCTTTGCCCATTTATTGAATGGGCTATTGGTTTTGGTGGGGGGTAAGTTTTTTGAGATCTATTTCCTGGAGATTAATGCCCTATCTGAGGTGAAGGTGGTAAAGATTTTCTCCCATTCTGTAGGCTCTCTCTTCTTGTTTTTGACTGTTTCCTTTGCTGTGAGGAAGCTCTTCAGGTTGATGACATCCTATTTTGCTGATGTATTAATTTTAATTCTTGTGTTTTTGGTCTCTTTAAGGAAGTCAGTTCCTGAGGCAACATGCTGGAGTGTTGGGTCTACATTTTCTTCTAGTAGGGGCAGGGTTTCTGGTCTCATTCCTAGGTCTTTGATTCACTTTGAGTTTTGTACAGGATGAGAGACAGGAGTTAAATTTCATTCTACAACATATGGATTTCCAGTTTTCTCAGCACATTTTTTGAAGGGGTTATCTTTATTTCAATGTATGTTTATGGTGCCTTTCTATAGTATGAGATAACTGTATTTACGTGGGTTTGTCTCTGTGTCGTCTATTCTATTCCATTGGTCTTCATGCCTGGTTTTACATCAGTAGAATGCTGTTTTTGTTACTACAACTCTGTAGTATAATTTAAGCTCTGTTATTGTGATGCTATTCTAGGCCTCTTATTTTTCCAAATCAATTTCATGACTGCTTTTTCTATTTCTATGAAGAACGTCATTGGCATTTTTAAAAGAACTGAATTAAATCTGTATAATGCTTTTGGTATTATGGCCATTTCGACAATATTAATTCTGCTAATTAAAGAACATGAGAGGTCATTCCATTTTCTGTGGTCTCCTTCAATTTCTTTCTTTAGTGTTCTGTAGTTTTCATTGTAGAGGTCTTTCACCTCTTTTGTTAGGTTGATTTTCAGGTTTTTGAGGATATTGTGAAAGTGACAGATTTCCTAATTTCTCTTTTTATCTGAAATATCATTGGAATATGAACATGATTAATTTATAGGTGTTGATTTTGAATCTGATACTTTGCTCATTTTTGTTATAGATGTTTTCTGGTAGAATTCTGGGGTCTTCTAAATATAGGATCATGACATTAGCAAAAGATAATTTGAGTTCTTCTTTTCCTATTTGTATTCCTTTAATTTTCAAAGACTATGTTAAATATAAGTGGTGAAAAGTGCATATCCCTGTCTTGTTCCTGTTTTTGTAGGGAATGCTTTCAGTTTTTCAACATTCAGAATATGTTGAATTTTTAAAGTAATTCATTTCTTAGATTGAGAGATTGGTTGATACTTCAATTTATAGTATCAATGTTTCACATTTTTATTGCTTTTCAACCTGAAGAGTATCATCTTCCCTCAAAGTCGTGAGAGTTTTCTCTCATTTCAGTTTAACTCTGGAGTTTTGACAGGTTCCTTGGTTCATTTTTTTCCTTTAATGATAAATGAATACAATGGCTAGAGTTTATTTTGCAATGAGGATGGAAAAAAAAAAAACTGATATAACTCTGACCTCTATGGATGATTGACTGCAGCAACCAGAGCTAATGACTGTGGAAGTAGCAGCCTTTTATTGCTTTTTAAACTTGGGACATATGTTGGGACTGTAAAAGCTAACACAGGGGGAGATGCTGACATTGTGCGCTGTTTTAATCTAAGTGCCTACGCAACAACAAAGTATAAACAATATAGAATCCATAACTACCAAGGGCCCTTTTACTCATTTTGACATTTTGTGTATTATTCCAAGGTGAAGGAGATAGATTACATGATTTCCATTTTTAGAAACCACATGGGGATAACTGGCTTGTGTTATTGTATACTTGGTTCAGGTAGCAATTCATTTCCAAATATTATTTCACCAATATTCTAAAACAAACATTTGTAATTCATGGAGATCAATATGAATTTTTTTCATTCAACACAGGAATACAGTCCAGTAGCATCTATGACTTTGGATATTACCACACAGAGCACAAATGCTTGAATAATCTTTAAAAACAGCATTCTGTATTGGGTAAGGTTATCTTGAAAAGGCACACAAGGAAACCTAAAGGAAGGTGAAATAACTATCTACATCAGTAAAAACAAGCCTGAAAGTGCAGCAGATAGTATATGTGCAGGCATCCTCATGCCCACAACTCTATCTAAAGCATCTAACAACCTACTCAAGCATTGTAGAAGGCTGTAAAGTAATATGGTGAATAAAAACTAGTGCTGGGAATTCCCAGGACCAATTAATGGTTTGGAAAATCAGGAAATCAAGATTGGAAATAGAAATCAGGTAGCTGCTTATTTCACTAATCAGAAATTCAGTCAAATGGGGCACTTTGAGAATTCATCTACACATAGACACCACACAATGGTCTACTGTACATAATACAATACAGGGGGAGTTCTAAAATGCATAGGGCATGTTTTTCCCATTCTCATCAATGACAATACAATTGATGAAGAGACAATAATAATAGAAAAATGTTGAGAGCCACAGCTGAGTTGGAATGGCCCCTGGCATTTTGCCAGAAGTCATGGTTGAGAGGGGAGCCATTAAGATGATGATAATTAAGTTAAGCTGTCTATAATTGCTGTGACTGGACAATGCTGGATTGAAACAGGCTGTGTATTCAATTGTATATAGACCCCTGCTGTCCAACTTGGGTGCCTGCTACTTTGGAGTTCTCAGGGGAATTCCTGGGGAGTTCGCATTGGTTGGTGAAGTTCTGGTGGAGGGAGTTCCGGTTGGTGTTTGGTGTGTCCAGAAGAAGGCCGCGTGGGTGGCGTTTGGGGGGAGTTCAGAAATAAAGTTTGTCCCTGCTTGAGTGGCTCGTGATTTGTGCCCAGCCAGACTGTGGCAGAAAAACGCTTAAAATTCAATGTAAGACTTAAAATTAAATGGGCCTATAAAATAATTTGGGAATAATTTGAGCTGAGTTGTAAAGCCAGTACTAGATAAGATCTAGGGAAAAGAGAGAAATGGTCTAGATACATTGGGAAAATAATCTCATATGTGAGGACTGGCAAACTTTAGTGGAGTCAGACAAATCAGAGAAGGCTTAAGAAAGAAAGTCAGAGGAACTTTTTTTATTTTGGTTGATAATTAAATGTCACTGAAACTTTTGGAGTTTGTTATGGGCTAATTTTCATTGGCCACCCAGATTCATCTGTTGAAGCCCTAACCCCCAATACCTCAGACTCTAACTAGTGTGGACATATGGTCTTTAAAAAAAGATAATCAAGCTAAAATCAGGCCATTGTACTGGGCTTTAATCCAACCTAAATGATGTTCTTAACAGAAGAAATTTGAACCCAGAGAAAGAGGCACTGGGGTGCACAGAGGAACAACCATGTGAGGAGGCATCCAGACACCAGTACTGTGCAAGTCAAGGAGAAAGACCTCAGAGAAGATAGAATACAGAAATAGAGTTTTGACAATATAAATATTGTTTTCTATAAAGAGAGGAGGTCTGCATTGGTATAGCCCACTTATTTTCCCATTGCCAAAATGATTATTTTGACCTTTAACTCTCTTTTGCCATCTTCAACCCTTGATAACACTGATTCCTTTATTCTTAGCCAGGAATTCTAACACTGTTATGCTGGTTGAACTCATTATATTTTAGAAAGATAAATATATTCCTTTGCAAAACTGTCTATAAACATAGAAAAAGTAGTTGGTTATTTGAACCAGCCTAACAAAAATCTGTACTATCTTGGGCAAAGGACAGTGGGGGCCACAATTCAGGAAAACCTCTTAGTTTTAGACTCCGTTCTTTATTTGGAAAAAAAAAAAAAGAAGAAAAAAAAGTGCACTTCTTATGAACTACTTTTATTGCACTACTTTGTTTTAATTTTCCACCTGGCTGTCATAATAAAAAAATGTATATGATAGAATGAATGCTTTTAGAAATTTTTATTTATTGGTATCATTAATGTTAAAAAGGGGCAATTATTACTAGTGATTGTCTTTTTTCTTTCTTTTTTGTCTTTTCTTCGTGGTAAGGTTGAATCATTAAAATTAACAAATTAAAATACAGTGTTATTTTTTTAATGAGAAAAAGGAATTTTAACATCTTCTACATCCCCCAAAAGCATACCCCCAGGAGCAGTGCCCTGCATTTTACCAGTACTTTCACTGACATTTTCAAGAGAAACATGATGGAAACAGTAATTTCCCTTCCTTGAGGATCAGTGTTCTCATAGTCAGTGTCTATAATCCAACTGCTAACCTCTGCTGTGAGAGGTTTTTAAGGTCCAAAGACACAAATAGTTTCAAATTCCAGTTTTTTTTTTTTTTAATGGAAGTCTGTTCATGTCACTTTCCACATAAAACACCGTGTTATGTCCTCACGGCTTTGAGAATAAACTGCCATTTTCATTACCAGTTTGACGAAAACCTGCATAATTCAACCTCTGCATGATTTTCTCTAAAACTAAGAGGCTTTCCTCCTACTGCATTGCATGGATCCCCCTCCTCCTATATAATCTACTCTACATGTACATTTCACTAACTAATGCTTTCTTCCAAGACCTAGAAAACACTGCAATATCTCATCTATGGACCTCCACATATGCTTTTTATTTAGCACAAGTGGTCTAATACATGATCCTCGCGTAACCTTACAAACACCAACTCATGCTTCCTATCCTAGGTATAAATTTCTGTTCTTAGAAACCACTTTGGACAGATCAGGTCTGGGAAGAATAGTCAACAATCTCTTTATTAGGTCCTTTAACCAAGTCAGAAGAAAGAGTAGCCTGCCTTCCAGGAACTGTGCAGAGGACAGTATGTTCCAAGACTCCCTCTCTGAACTAAGGTTTGGAGAGCCAGGAAACTGGACTGGTCCTTAATGAGTTCAATAGTATCCTTTCTCCACATGTCCCTGACATGAACCTTTTAACAGAAACTCAGATCCAAGTGTGGAAAGATTCTGGGAAAAATGCTATTTCCTTCTGTTATTATTCTATAGAAGAGGGATGTGGCTGCACTTTCCAGTTTCCCATCAAGAGTACACAACATTTCAGACTTTGTTCAGTTTTCAGCACTGTCATTTTTTTGGCCTGGAGATATTTTGTTTTAATCATATTTATCCATATTCAATTGGCAAAGATATAGAAAACATCCAAATAGCAAAGTGAAATGCAATATAAATGCATGAATCACAATGACGATCTTAATTTCACATATTAACAAAGAAAATATAGCTATGAGGAATGTAACAGATCCTTCTTTCAAAGTCAAAGATCATTTTTACAAAATATATTCATAAAAATAAAAAATATTGTTTCTGCCATACCAAAAGAATTCATTAAATTATGAATATAAATAATTAACCTGTATAAATATATTTTATGCAAATATTTAAGATTCATCGTAATTGTGGCCACTGAAATGAACAAATTCTATTAAATATAGCCTGTTTTATAATCTTTACTCATCTAATCAGGTTATGTTACACTTTGAGAGTGAGGTGTCCCTCAATATTTCCCATGTTACTGCAGGAATAGTCATAGGTGAAGTGATTATGGGAGCTGAAATCTAATCGGGACTTCCTAATTTGAATGGTCTAGCTGATTGGAAACTGCAGGCAGGTCTGGTGTGACTGGAAAAAATGGGTTCATTTTCCTTGCAGCGCCTTCCTCTCTCTCTGCTTCCTAGCCACTGTGTCCTGAGCAACTTCCCTCTGTCACACCCTTCTTTCAGGATGAGCTGCCTCACCTTGGGCCTAGCAATGGAACTGACTGGTCATGTGTTAGGGTCTGTAAACAAGTCAAGATGGCGCCTGGCACTTTGCCAGAGGGAGTGGTTTGTGAAGTAACTCCAGCGAGCCATTAAGTGTGGAGATTCCTTATTGGTTGACTGCTGCATCTAGTTTATGTTAATTAAGATTAGCTGTATGGAATATATATACACCCCTCCTGTCCTACAATAAACGGCTCCCACTCCTGCTGTATCAATCTACACAAGTTATTCGTCACCCCCCCCCCCCCCCCCCCCCCCCCCCCCACCCCCCGTTATTTTGCTGCAGCCAGACTGCAGCAGTCATGGACTAAATCTCTGAAACTGATGCAGAATAAACTTTACCACTTTTAAATTGTTCTTGTCATGTGTTTCGACCATAGCAACAAAAAGCTGACTAACAAAGCCAATAATACTTTGGTATCCTGAAATAGTCTATATAATTAAATTTACTTGGTTTAGTATTTTTTACCCATATGCTGAAAAATATTTATAAAATTATTTTTCAAGCTATTCTTGAAAGCATTTATATATATATTTTTTTTCAACAAATGCACAGATTTTTATGTGTGAATATAAAAACTAAAAATGGAAATATAAAAACACTTAGATGCAGCTCAACAATTTATAACTGTAAAGCTAAAACATTTTGACCTTTCTATTATGATATCAAAGTGACCACCTCTTTGTGAAAGAAACCTGTTACTGACAATAAAACCCAGCATAGTTTGTAGGAATAAAAGTCACCAAAGGTCAGGGGTTTAGTATGATTTACTGACTCCATTGCTTATGGGTAATTTCAGGCTTCAGAGTAAAATAAAAACAATCTAAAATAGAATTAAAATCTGAGGTCTTAAAGTGATTTTTCATCTGACAACAGTGGAATAAATTGAAAGAGGCACTATTTTATAAGCAAATACTTGTGTCTAGAAGTTTTAATGACCACTAGGACTAACTCACTATTATACAGATAAGAAAATGGACATGTGATATCAACTTATCCTGGGTCATATAGTTGTTACTGAAGAACTCAGGTACCCAGTCTTCTAGATAATTTAATTTATTCTGGTGACAGTATGGTTATACTAAATAAATTCACTTGGATCTACTTACTTTAAAAGAGTGGGGGAGAATAAATCAATTGGTATTTGTAAAAAGACTTTGTAGCTTCCTAATACATCCACCCCCAGAACTCACCTTCTATTTTTTTCCCTTCCATCAAGAGAAATAGTCAAGGAGTATTTGATTTATAGTTTTTCCATTCTCAATTTATTGGATGAATTATTTATAAATACATACTTAAAATTATAATAAATGGTCAGTAATTATTTATATTATAAGCAATAAAATCATATTGTTTTGTACATAGTGCTCTATTTCATCTTCATGTTGTACATACTGCTACCCCAGATGGGTAGATTTACAAACTTCAGCATAGAGAAATTACATGATGAAGGTCATAAAGTTATGAAGATAAGAACCCAACTCTCAAAAGCAAGTTTGTTAGATATTATGTGCCATAAGTCATTTCATACACTACTTCAAAATCCCTTCCTTCTAGATACCAGTATTTACTCAGAGTGTCCTTACATCTCCTTGAATGTAACTTGTTCTAACTGCCATAAGACAGAATGACATCCAATGGTGATCACTCCTCATGGGTGGTATTCTGTTTACATGATGTTTGTAGTAGTCAGGAATTTATATTAAGTTGAGTTATAAGAAAACAGAAGCATGAAGATGGAGATGTCACTATTGTTAATTATTATTCACCATTGTATATTCATTCATATCCCAGAAGACTCTGACTTTATAAAACATGTCTAAACAATGAATCCAAAGCTGATGTCATTGAGAAGTTGTGTATGTTATATACACGTAGACTTCAGAGTTCCAAAATTATGTAACATCTTTATGTGGCTCACAAAGTCCATACCTAACAGCCCTCATGACCAGCTTCCCTTTTTCCATATTCTTTTTTTCTTTAGCTTCTAATAAAACAAGCTTTGAATATAATAGTCCCCATGAAACCATTATCAGACTCTCAAGCAATGAAAGACAGTGCAAGATTTTAATGAGTCCATTATAGGTGAGGAGAAAGTTGACTAGTTTAAGGTCATATTGATTGTGAAGACAGAAGGAAAAAGTTTGAAATACAATTAATCCTGAGATAGAGATATGGACCTCAAACAATTTAATCCCTCTTAATTGAAACTTCCTCACTAAAACACAGCTCTAACAGTCCAATATTTACTAAGTCTAGATTTTTGCATTTAGTTAAACATATATTTTTATAAAATTTACTCATAGGGTGAAACTTTTGTACACGTTTTCACACTTAGTCTTAAAAAGAAAAGTGTCTTATCAATTAAATGGAACCACCAAAACCTTTTATAGTTTGAATCTTGAGTCCCCCAAAGGCCCATGTATTAAAAGTTTGGTCTCCAGAATAGTGCTATTGGAAGATGGTAGACACTTTAAGAGGTGGGTCCTAATAGGAGGTATTAGGTCATTGGGTCCATCCCTCCAAGGGGATTGTGGGAACATAGAATTTCCTCTTTTCTCTTTTATTTTCCAGCTATGAGGTAAGAAGTTTTGTTCTGCTACACACTCTCCAACATGATGTGCTATCTCACAGACCCAGGACAATAACAATGATCAATCCAAGAGTGAAACTTCCCATACTGGAGCCAAAATAAACTTTTCCTCTGAGCTGATTATCTAAGGTACTTGTCACAATAATAGAAAGTTGACTAACAGAGGGGGGTCACTTCATTTCTGTCTCAACATTAGACCTGAGTGCTGAGGGAAACTGGAAGGTTGAGGTGGAAATAGTAGAAAAGGCCATGTAAGAAATGGTCAATGTCCCTCTTTATATTGAGTGGAGCGGAGCACAAAAACAGAGCAATGACAAAAGGAGCAATATCATTTTATAATGAATTCCTCGTGCAGACTTGAAGAAAGCCTGTGGTGCCATGAAGATGCAGCTGGAACACATGCCATGTGTCATCAACAGAAATGTCATCTCCTCTTAGGCAGAAAATACCAGTTGGTTAACATATAATTAATACTGACTAAAAATAGTCCTTGTGGCAATTATCTCAGCTTTGCTTTATTTCTTTGGGTGATTTTGTTGGGTGATTATATTTCAGCATGGTGTTTGTGTGTAGTCAACAAGCATTTCTGGGGACATAAACACAAACTGTTAAGATCTGCCTTTTTCTTAGTTTCAACATAAGTGCTGTTTCTTCTTTCGACTTACAAGAAATGGTCCTTGAGTATCTGCAAGGTGCCAGTTGCTACAACAATGGCTAGACGAAGCAAAAGTACAAGTACTTTTTCCATCACTAACAATGAAATACTCTCCTTTTCCCTACTGCCATCAAGAATCCGCCAAGGGGGAATAAAGTGAGCGTTAGCTTTGATGTGATAAGAACTTAGGAAAGAAGGACACTTTACAACAGATGGTAACTGAAATACAGAAGACTAATCAATTAAAGTGAAAGCTTTTGGGTACTTCTAATGAAGTTGCTATGTTTATTAAATATGTATTCATACAGAAGCACAAAGATTAATAACCATATATTGACTCCTAGTGTTTGTAAATAGAAATTATTTTTTATATTCTTTTTCAGGAATTCCCCCCAAATCCTCATGCATTATAATGTGCTACTCTGGAACTAACCAGAATAATAACTAAGATTATTCTGGTTAGAATAATCTGTGCATTGTTCTAACCAGACTCTTTGCACCCTCCTGCCCCTCAACACTCAGAATGACACCACTCTTGAGTTCATAACGGTATGTTCAGTGAGATTATGATTTAGCTCATTATATCAGTTACTCACTTATTAAAAATTTATTATATTTTAAGTGACAGGCACATGGGAGGGGTGACAGGCTGAAAAATTAACAAAATAGGAATGATTCCTTCCTGAACTGTTAAGGGGCACCTAAAATTTAAACAAGTTATTACAAAAATAATCATTAACTTGTAAAACAGATAAGGAGGTGTATCCTTTGCCATATGTGCATATGTAGTGAACACCATGTGGTTGAAACTGAAATGTGGTAGAACCAAAGTGGAGGGCATGTGTGTTTGTATTGGGAGAACACCTAACTGTTGCCAGAGGGTGCTGTAGCTATAAGCATTTTATTTGTTCTGACATTTTTAAAAGTGGTTCATTAAGTTGGTGGGAGTCAAAGTATCACATAATATATTCTTCACCAAAATGACTGGGAGTGTCCTGGGTTGCAAAGGGAACAGGGGAGAAGGGTTCAGATACCAGTCACATGGTTTGGTAAAGGGAAGCTGATGAGGTAGTGACAGCTAATTTTCCCCAGGAAGCTGATGTCTGGTTATTTTTTCTGTGCCTCAAGACAGCTCATGAACATTTTCCTGAATTTAACCATCAAAGTTTAACAAAAAATAGGACTTAAGGTTTCTTATTTAGCCATAATTATATATCATTTTCCTTCCCCTAATGCTGCAAACCTTTTAATTAATAGAATAGCTAAAACACATATTTATTTAAATCTATTTGGTATTATATGAAGCAAATTCCCATCACTTCCAAACTACCAAAGTGCTCCCAACAGTATTCATGGACTTGCTTTCCACATAGCATTGACCATTACATAACAGGGTGCTGTAAAGATCATAGTTTTCTATCCTTGATGAGCTTATAGTTTAAAGGAGGAGAAAGTGGCATAACCAGGAATTCCAAGATAGCATTCTAGATGCTATGACAGGAGTTCACTTATGATTCTACTGGAAGTATAAAGAACTAAGCAGAGCTAGTTGAATACTCCTGCATAGCCACAGAGTGATCACTCCCTGCTAACCAATCCAAGGTTCTACAACCTTGATCTCTGGCAATATTCCTCAGCCCTCCTCAACTTCAATAGAAAAGTAATCTATATCATGTTCCTACATTAAAGCTTCCCAACATATTTTGAATATAATCCAATTTCCACCCCATGATCAAAGCTAAAGCTATAATATATCCTCTTTGCTCAAGCCCTGCCCCCCCCCCACACACACACACACAAAAAAATCCAGACAATATTTCAGGCATAAGTTTATTTTACATTCAGTGAGTAAATTACCTTAGCTTCACCCCTCAGGATGTTTACATATTCAATCTCTAGTACTTTCTTAATATTTGTACATATGTGGAGGATTTCCATAATTTAGCTACCAGGCAAACATCACTGTCACCGCCTCAGCTACGTCATGCCTGACTTTGCAGTGTACATCAGCCCCATTCCTTGGTCACATCTATATCTTTTTTCTTTCTCCATGACAGTTGTCAACACCTTATTTAATTGTTTCTTGCCTTACAATCCTTAGTTATCATGTGAGCTGTGAAATAATTTGATTATTTCATCATAGTTATGCCTAGCCACTGAACCAGAGCTTACCTAACATGCATGACCTATATAACCACAAAAACCAAGGGAAATGTTGATCTAATTACTAGATTTCACAGAATGTCCAGGTAAATTTGAATTTCAAATAAACAACGAACATTATTTTCACATAACCTGTCCCAAATTGCTTGAGACATACAGAAATGTGAATGCCTTTGTTGGTGTAAAATAAAAACAGATCAGTCAGGCTGCAGAGGTCATGGGTACAGAATGACCTCCCTCTGTCTCCCTCTCACTGCACAAAGGTGAGCAGGCAAAGGCAGTGAAAGAGAAACACGCAAGCAGGCCCAGCAGCTGCACAGATGCCCCCACACTCAGGTCTCCATTTCTTCCTATGCTTGAAATTATATTTATAGATATGCACAATTGACTTTGGATCTCTTTAAGTCAAGGCACTGTGACCTTTATATTTTAGTATTATCACACAGCTGGTTTTTGAGACCTTAACATCTAATTAACAAGTATTATGATAGATCAAGAAAAATGTGCAAAATTAATCCACTGCATGGTAATGAGTTATTTCATTTCTCCATAAGTATTATTTTGAACAGAAGGCAATTGAGAAGAGGCAGATACAAGAAAGGTCTTCTGCCTTCTCCCTATTTGGCTACAATCAGGACATAGATTTGAAAAGTGTCCCTCCTCTCTTCTCTATTAGAAAGGAATAGACAGACATTTGTAATTGGAAATAACTAGACCCTTATCATCCCAGAGACAGGGCACCAGAGGACCAGACAAACCAAGCCTCACTAACTAGCTCTATGTACAATTAGCTCTCCATACATTGCTTCCCATAGAAGTGAAACATCCTTTCCCTTTGTCTCGTCACTTCTCTACAAATTTACTATTCTTTGCTAAGATGATACATAAGATTTAGAGTCTAATGACCCTTCTGAATTACATATTATTGAGTGGTCCCATATGTGAGCCTGATACATTGTTACTCATATTTTGCTTTTTTCTTCTTCTTTTGTCTCCTCAGCCTTATTTGCATAGTCCTACTCAGTAAGCCTAAGATGGGCAAAGGAGAAAAGAAATGTTCCCCTATACTATCCTGTGACATAGAATTTCCCTCGTTTTGCTTGTGGTAAAGAAAACCAAGAAGCCTGCTTATCTTGTTCACCTGATCCTTTTAATTAATAGTGTTTCAATTACTCTTGCCTCCCTTATAAAGTTTGTCTAATAAAATTAATTTCCTGGGGGATTTTGAATAATGAATATGTGGTATATAAATTGTCTAACTGCTAATTATTTCACAGAATTAAAACATTAAAAAAATCAATATAATAAATCCTTATTAATATTCAGTCCTACCTGTATGGTCAAGTTTACTTCCAGGTGGCAAAGTTGTTTTAGAATATCATTGCAGTTCTTTGATATTTTGTTTTCCCAAAGAGAAAAATTTATATTATACCTTAAGTAGATAGGCATAAAGATGAAAAATTCTAACTATATCTGTCTAAGGATTTGGTCATGTTTCTTATATTGTAGGGGTAAATGTTAGAAAAATATGTAAGGAAGAATTTCAGCAAAATAGACCTATATTGCTGAAAAATTATCTTAACATTTTCAAGTAATACAATTTTTTTAAAAAACCCACTGGAATGAAAAAAGAATAACCTATTTTAGCAAAGTATATTCAAAATCATTATCATATAAGCAATATAAAACCAAATCAGATCATTATGTTTTAAGTATATAAAAATGAACAGTGTTGTACAAAACAGGCATTGTCACATAAAACAGGTGAGTGAAATTAGGACACATCTTAGAAACACAACTTTGGAGAATTCCCTGTATCAGAGACTCAGCTAGAACTAATTCCAGCAAAACAGTTTCCAGGTTCATGTAACTGGATTTCCAGATTCTTTTGAATAGATTGCTGGCTATTTGATTTAATGTTCACTGTGATTCTCTCATTCAAAGACTCCAATTTTTAAAAGTTATTTTAATCTTTTCTGCACAATCAAAACCCATTATCTTTAAATAGTAGCCACGCTCTTCTTCTCCAATTTGCTCTATTCTCTTCTTTAGAAAATTTTTCAAAAATGGAGATGAACTGACAAATGATCATTTTCCAACATGGCACTCCCAGCCCAGAAACTACCAAAAACCCTGCTTCAAAAGTGTTGGGGAATAAAAGATACAATTCCCTTCAAGTCTGGTCTGTGCACAAATAAGCAAATATATATTTGTTTTATATGCTCCTGTCTCCACCTGTATTCCCAACAATATGATTTGGGTATGAGGAGGCTAAACTCATTGCATCTATTCTCTCTTGCAACTTCACCCACTAATGTTTCCTTGTTTCTTGTCTTTAATCCTCAACAACCTAATGAACTTTCTTATATCAAGAACTACCAGTGAACTGCAATGTGCTCAACTCATGAGATGTTATCAGTTGTCCTGCTAATTTAATTCCTGGAGTATCTGTCCCTACTGACTATACTCTCTTTGAATCATCCTTCCCATTTCCAGCTTCTCCACTTAATTTTTTGGCTCCTTTTTCCCTATTTTTACTTTCTTTGTAAGGACAGTCCTCAGGAACAATGCTTAGATCTCTTAACCCTCTGTTTCAATTAGAATTCTCCTGCATTTCTAAAGCTCCTCTATAACCTATAGAAAAGATCTGCAAACCCATGTTTCTAGCACTCTATGGTACTGCACAGGGATTGATAGCATGAACTTTGACTTGCAACTCAGCTTCAACTTGCAATATAAGCAATCATCTTACATAACCTTAAATATTGACATCCTCATTTTGACTAAGAGAAATAATGAGATGTCCTAATTGGATTTTCCTACTAAACTAGCTAATTTCTATGGTTATTATTGAGTTTTTGGCACACAAGACACAAGCACTCAATAGATATCCACTAAAGAGCTATTACCTCTAATTTTTCTGCTGGCTTCAGATAAAATGTACCCTCCTCCAGGACACTTTCCCTGGTTTCTTCCACCAGGCAGCCCTCCTGTGACTTCTAGGACAGGATGTGCCACCTCAATCCCAACACCACAACTCTGTATTTTAGTTGTCCATAGTATGGGTTGTGTATTTTAGTATCAATAACTGGATAGCATCAACAACTATGTTGGATATAAGTACCTTGAAGAGAGGCTGATGTTGTGTTTTAATTTCTGGTGTCTAACATAAGTTAAATAATTGACATAATATCAATATAAAGATCAAGGCTAGGATTCCAACACAAGCCTGACAGTGATGGCTATGCTGGATTCTCATGCCTACCACTCACCTCTGTGACAGTACTTAAATCACACTGACTCCAATGATCAGTTATGTTTATTTTACATGCCTGGCAATAAACCTTGGGGCTGGTCAGGTAACCTGGTCTCTGATACAAGTTCATCAGCAACCTTTTTCTCTGTTCCAGTGGACAAGTCAATAGCCAGTTACCACATGTCACGGCCCTTTACTGTGTGATAATCCCACTGAAAGGATGTGGCCCATTATGAGTGTTTCATACTTGCTAAGAGTTTCATTTTACTGAGATAAGAATAGAATCAATCTTGGCTCTTTAGTAAATGTGGGACCCTGCAAAATTACAGAACCTTTTAATACTTATTGAAATCAAATAGGTCTATAAAGTCTGCAGAAATGTTCAGACCTCTGAAGGATGATGATTACCTTTTCATTCACTGTCTTAAGTCATAGCCAGAAGCAAAAGAAATAATCAAACAAAATTATAATTTTTAAAGAAACTATCATCAGAAATCAATGTTCATATTTTTAAACCTAAAAGATGTTTCATGTACTCTTTTTCTTCCTTCTAAGGTCTTTCTTTTTCTTTCAGTTCTTTTCCTTCTATAATTCATCTTGAAAATAATAGCTCTACTACTTGTAGCTCTATGGTTTTAACAATGTAATCAATAAAATCACACTTATTAATGAAAAAAAATATTTAAAATGCAAAACCTCAAGGAATTTTATAGTCATAAACACATGAATGTTTAATAAGACTTTAAAAACTTGTTAAATTACACAGAAAGTAAACATTAGTGAAAAAACTGAATGTATAAGATAACTGATAGAGCTGCAAAGAATCAGGACAGCAACACCTACTTTATTTAGGAACCTCTTATTAAATATTTCTTAAAATGATCTATGCCTACCCCTGTAATTTGAATATACTTATGAAAGTAACAGCATATTACTTAACTGTTTTACTTTTTTTAGATGTTCTTTCTTGCTAGCATTAAAAAACACATTCTTAAGTCCTCCCTCCATTGACAGTAAGCTAGATCAAAACATGTCCTCATTTGCAAATGATATCTTAAAATATTTGAATATCAGCACTGTTTCCCTTTCATACTTTTTCAGTGTTATGATAATAACCTTAAAAAGTTTGGGTTTGTCTTAAAAGAAAAATAATTCTGAGTATGCTTTTTGTAGCAAAAAAAATACCTCAAACAAAATTATACTGAAAATGGTAAAACACACTAGAAATCTAAAGAGGGAGGAATAGGACATAAGATAAGGTAAAAAAAAAATAGCTGACAGGTTCATCTATACTTTGAACAAGTTCTAGTTCTTTTTATAAGTGAATTTGCAAATGTTTTCATATGTTTATATTAAGTATCACTTCTTCCATCTAGCAGTAGTAGATTCATAGTAGAGAGCATTTGAGAGGCATAAAAAGTTTATCTTAAGAGGTTATTTTGAAGACCTAAATGCACAATTTTAAATGCACATGATGGGACTACTACAAAATCAATGGAGGTAGTTTATGTTAAACATCATAATTCATCAAATTTTATGAAAAACAACAACAGAAAAAGTCACGTGAACATGAAAATTGAGACCAAATAAAAGTAGTGGGTATCGCTATCTCCTTTGAGCAAATTTTAAAATTTCAATTTCTAAAACAAATTAATTCATTTAGTAATGAATTATAACTCTTCAGGCAGAAAAATGGGTATTTTATTTCCTCACTGGAAGAAGACAATATATTTCAATAAGCAAGCTCCTGTGGATTGCTTTTCTTGTGGTTCTCTAAATTAGTCCTAGAACAAGCAATAGTACACTCATTAGAGATGCCAATTTTTAAGGCCACCTCAGACTTACTTAATTCAGAAACTCTGGGGTAAGCCCAGCAACCTAAGGAAGCCCATCAGGTGATACTAACAGATGTTAACATTTGTTTTATATTTTCGACTATATGTGTTTATAGTAGGTGACATAGATGGGTGAAAGATTCCAGGACAAACATTGCTTGTTTAAATTTATCTTCTTGTTTAAATCTATCTTCCTATTTGACAAAGCATGTGATCTGGGAATAGGATCTCAACTTTTCACTACTCCTTGTGTGTATCAGGGGTAGAACAGGACCAACATACCAGCCCCAGACACTGTGCAGTTTCCGCTGATGTTTATTCTGTTTCTCTAGGCCTGTAATTATTTTTTTTCTCTACAAATCCTCAAATATACACTACAGCTTTCAAGAGTAAGCTTTCAATTCTTCGTGGATTCACTCCATCCTAATATGATCAATTACTGTGTTTGTTTCCCTGACGTTTTCTAAAATAATCAGGGGGCGAAAATGACTGACCTTCAAGTAAATAGATATAGATTTCAAAGGATAAGTGTTCCCAAGTCTATAAACAAGCTTTCAATTTTCCTGTCATCAGGAATAGATTAAACAAGAAAAACAATCACAAGACTAAGTCTGACAGGAGATTTTACTTAAATCTATTTGCTTTTTGCAATTGAATTTTTTTTGTTGTTGTTTTTCTTTTTTCCTCCCAAATGAGAAAACTTAATATGAAAACAAGTGTAAGTGAGACTGTCCTGGATGAGGTAGAGTTTCAGGAAAGCTTTTTATGAGGTTGTTCCTTCCAGAACTCTACAGACTTTGGAGCCTAAGCATTGCATAGTCAAATCTGAAAATTTTGATCTATAACATTATTTTCTGTAGGTATTTCTGTATGTATTACAGATGGACTTACAGAATAAGCATGTATAGATATATTTTTTTTTTTTGCTTGTAAAGTATACTAAGCTATAAACTGAATAATAAAAAATGGTAAGATACCAAGTATGTTGGGGCTCAGAAAATGACACCCTCTGAAATTCTCAGCTAAAGCAGCAGCAGCCAGGTTTCAATGGCCTTCCCCACACTTATTTTCTGTGGATCCTCATTCTGTCCTGAATCACAGGAAGGGGTTTTCCTGAAGTGTCCTTTTCTACCTAAAAATTGGATGCACCAAAGAATGCCATCATTTTCAGTCTTCTTACTGAAATTCACTTAAGCAAGGAAAATTAAACTCATATCACAAAGAGATTAAAATCAAATATCATGCCTACAGCCCATGGGAACTTCATTCTAGGCCATTGTCTATGTTCCAAGTTCATTATCTCCTTCAAAAATCATTTATGATCCCTTTAAAATTGACAACAGCATCCTTCCTTTCCCTCTACCTGGAAGATAATATTTAAGCCTAAATCATCTGGCCATTCTTTGAGTTTGTATGCCTTCCATGTACATGTGCAAATTAAAAAAAAAAATGAAGCTTTTTTATTTGTTGATCTTCCTATTTTCAGTTAGTTTCAGTCAATCGATTACTTAAATTTCAATTGAAAGTCTGAACTTCCCTAAAAATAAAATACTTGAACCACATCTTTACATGCAAAGACACTACTATACCCTCAGCCTGGTGCTTTCTGAATATTCCCCTATACATCTATCAACTTGTATTCATTCTGATAAATCATGCTGAGGCTCTGCTTTCTTTTGTTTTACCACAGAAACTCAATTTTGCTTTTGTATAATTTTATCTTGAACAGACTTCTAACATTAGATAATATCCAAACATTTTATTGGAATTATTATCTTATATCTCTGTCTTGCCCTTGAGTTAAACTATAATCTTTTATTCATCTTCCTTTAAATATTAAAATCCCACTATCTAATATGGGTATTTCATATGAAGGAATGCAATAAATGTATATTTAACTAATCAAAAACAAAACAATTATCCATATAAATTATTTTAAGGTACCACAGATAAACTATTTAACTACACTTGGAGCAAATTATTTTTTGTTCACAACAATCCATGTTTCAACTTCCAGGTTTATTGTGAATATATAAACCTGTTTATAAAATAGTCTTGATTTTTTAAATACTTTTGAGAAAATTTTCTTCCTACCAATATAAGCTATTAATTTATTTGATTGTATTTTCAACTAACAAGGCTATAGATATATCATACTGTTTGGGCTCCCACCTTATAATTTTCTGTTAGATTTAATGAAGAGTAAATTTCCAGTATTGTAGGATAGATTCATAATCAGGTATGCAATCAGGTATCAGGAGATCATTTTGATGAAAGCCAAAACTCAAACACCTCTGTTAAAATATTCAGAACCTGTTCTTTACTTATAAAGTAACTGATATTAGGGAAAACAGTTTGGACATATTTTATGATAGTAACACAAAAAGGTGTTTTTTCAGTATCATCTAACTTTCCATGATGACAAACTTTAGGTAAACAAAATTTTTTTAAAGTATTTCAGATTATAAAATGGAGTCACTCATCACACACCTGTACAAATATACAACCAATGTGCACCATTTTAGTGAAAATGTCATATTGTGTTAAATTTATCCACATACCTGCTTGACCTTAATAAAGACCAGAATTAGGACACCATTATCCATGAACAAATTGTATATCTTTTTGCAATACAATTACATTTCTACAGATTACTACTTCTGAATTTTCTTGATCAAATTAGTGATTTAATTTGAATACTTCAAAAAAGCAACATGAGATAATTAAGGATGAGTATAATATGATAGATTGCTGCAAATGTTTAGAATATGCGATGAGTTGAAAAAGAAAGATGGATACTAAAATTTATAACAAAATAAATTTTAAAAAGTAAAATTACTCTGAACCTTATATGGTAGGCTTTGGATTTGATAAGTGCTCACTTATCATATTGTCTGATCTCTCAACAGCTCTGGGTGACAGTTTCCCTCTTGTAGCTCCTGGAAACCCTGGAGTTTTGCCAAAGCCTCCAGCAATGGCTAGGGAGGAAGGAAACACGGTGCATTCCAGAAAGCCAGTCTCCTGCTTAGAGCTTTATATTCTCCTGAAGTTTATTTATTTATTTATTTATTTATTATTGGTTGTTCAAAACATTACAAAGCTCTTGACATATCATATTTCATGCATTAGATTCAAGTTGGTTATGAACTCCCAATTTTACCCCAAATACAGATTGCAGAATCACATCGGCTACACATCCACATTTTTACATAATGCCCTATTAGTAACTGTTGAGTTCTCCTGAAGTTTATTCTACCCCCCTACCCCAGCACCCTTTCCTCTCTCAGTATGATTTTATTCAAACCAACTCTCATGACAAGAAGCGATGAAAAGCCATTGTTGTAAGGAGGTCATCAATAATTATCATAAATTTTAACTGACTGTAAGAGCTAAAAAAAATGTGTAGAACTTATTGATGGCTTCCAGCTATGCAATCTCTTTAAACTAAGTAATTTTCCTGAAGTTACACACCAGATGGAGGCAGGCAGAATTAGGACAGGGTTTTGTGGTTTTTTTCTGCTTTTTTTTTCCTTTTTTAAATTTCTAAATTGTTTTCAAATAGATCTTAAATTTCTAATCCAAAACCTTGAATAATATGTGTGGGCTTTTATTACATTTAAATGTCTATCAAATATCAACTTCTGTTTTCAAAATCATTAAAGCTAGTTACATATAACATAGAATTTTATCATAACTTCAAAATAAACGCAAGCATATGTATTGCAAAAAGATATACAAATCTGTATGAGTGATATTTATTAATTAGAAATTGTAATCATTTTCTGGAGAGAGAAAGCTGTTTTGTTATTACAACTTTAACTTTCATTAATGCTTTGATGCTTTGTAATTTATTGATCCTGCTCATTGTTTAAGTATAAGCCTTTTTTTTTCACTTTTTTACTATTTTACTGCTTCGAATAATTTTGAACTGGGTCAAGCCAAAAATTTGGCTCTGAAACTGAAAAGAAGAATAAGTCTTAAGATTGTTAATATTAAATGTGCTGGTTAGCAGTACTTGCCACATGCTCTCCTAAATATCTACTTAATTATAAATTTGTATAGATAGAAATATGAGCTAATCCAGCGAGTATCACATTACATTTAAATCTAGAATTGTCAAACTCTAAGAAACAGTGATGAATTTTTATAAATTACAAGGTCCCCAGAAATGAACTAAAATATCATAATATTTTAGACCACTGGGCTGTGTTAACAATAAAATGGTTTAATACACACAAGACATACATATACAACAGATAAAAATCAAAATCTAAAATGTAAAACTGTATTTCCTGATGCTTTTGTCTGATCTTTAAATCTAAAATTCAAATGGTTACATAAAGCAGGTAATTAGATGCCATCTGTCTGCTGCTTAGGTACTATTTAAAGGTCTTGACCTGCTGTGCTTTATTTTCCAACTCCATCCTCCCCACAGTATCACTTTTAGAATATCTATTAGATGTCAAATCCCCAAACAAATCTTAGTATACATGATGGATTGGGGAAGGTAGTGATAGGGCTCACATATTGTAGAATGTGTAGGCCCCATAAATAAAGAGTTGTAGGTTTGGGCATAATTAAGATAATTTTCCTAAATCCCCCTTTTCCCTTGGGAATGTAATATGATAGTTTTTTTAAATTATTCTAATGAATACAGATAATGTAAAAGTTGCTCATGTAAATGACATACAACACAATATTCAATAACATGTGGTACATGGCATAGTGTTTGAATCAGGTTAAGGTAATATGATTTTTCATGTACACTGTAAGTTTAGAGTATTGAAGAAGTAAAAATTAGGAAAATACACAATATCAGTTAATAGTAATGCCCTAAACAGAATTTGATCGGACACAAATCAATAGATCAAGAAGTAAGCATCTCCACCTTTTCTAAACCTGGGGATACTACAAGACCCAGTCAAGACAAGAGCAAAACAGACTGGGTCTATAAGAATCTCCAAAGACAAACAGGAAAAATAAATCAATGTTTATGATAGAAAACTCACATAATATTACCATGAATAATCGCAGGAGGAGGCAACCAATGGATGTTGACTTATTCTTTGAAGACTAGATATGTTTTCAAATAACAAAATAATTAAAAAATATGGCTTAATTAAAAATAATTTATGCCAATGTGCAATGAATATTTCATGGCATAAAAATGATTATAGAATGAAGCTAGGACAAAAGACTAAAATTGAGGTCTTCAAACAACCAACATTTGGGTAGCAGCATGAAAGGCATTTTTGTTAGAAGAAAGTAGAGTTGATGCCATAGAAAAGAAAAGAAAAGAAGTAACGTAACACAAATTTGGGATTCTCTCAGAAGATGCTGGCTGATTAAAAGAGCTGAAGGAAATACAGCACAAAATTATAGACATAAAAGCCTGAGTGTAGAGGTCATCTCAAGCAATACACATGCCTTTGGAGAAGAAAACAGAGCAATTATGTTAGCCAAATGTCACCTCTCAGAAAAGTCCCAGTTATTGCCTACCAATCACTATTAGTTTCCTTTTCCTTTAAAATCAAACTTTTTGGATTAGAAATAAATAGATTGATAAACAAATGAAAATTAACAAATCTAGAATCAAAAAGCCTCACTCAAAAAACATCAAATCAAAAAACATATATCAGAGAGTCCAGTCATACATTTATAATAATTTACCAAAAAAAAAAAAAAAGCAGCAATTTGTTGACTTTAAACCTAGCTCTGCCTCGGCTTTTGGGGCCATAAGTGAAAGAATTCTAGTCATTTTCCTCTAAATCTGACCTGCAGTGGTGACTGTGGATAGCAACAGAAAGAAACCATGGGTCTCATTTAGCTTACTTGCAATTTAGTGAACACCTAAAAGGTGCGGGAACTGGTCTGAGTATTTTTGGAGCAAGATAAAACTAAAATCTTTTTAGTTTTACCTTGTTGGACAAGTCCACTTTCAGATACTATGGCAAAGTGAGGTACTGCTCTAAAACCCTTTCCAGTTTTGACTTTGCAGGATTAGTTGCCATTATGTTGAGAGGTTAGGAAAATCAAGGAGAAAAAAAAAATAATATAAAACAACATAGTCTTAGAAACAGCTTGAAGACATTTCTGAGCATGCAAATTCCATGGATGCTCAGAAAGAGATGGATGGCATATGCAATGTGAAGAATGCATCATACAATCTCTGCCTGTCAGCTTGACCAGCCTTAATGATGTTGGTACCCCTCTCAGTTCTTGCCATCCAAGATGGTTCTGAGGAGCCACCTAGCCTCATAACTCAAAGCTTCCCTTTGTGAGTATTTCCACTTAAAAAAAAAAAAAACACTTTAAAAAGGCTCCATGTTCACATTTTTTATTGGAAGGTTTGGAGTTGGGTAATGGGGAACTTCAGCAATATCCTGCCCCCAGCCGTCAGGGTACCTCCAACAACCTATTGGATTCTAGAACAGTCTGTCTAGTTCTAGGGAATTGGTTTGCTGGATATAGCTCCACAAGAGGTGATAGTCTAGGGATCTAAACACAAATAGATATTTCTACTCATCAGAGCTTGCCTCAGCATTTGTGATAGACTATAATTAACCTTTATTTATAGGGTAACTTGGTGCTGGTGTTTGCTCGCCTATAATCACACTGCATTCTATGACCATGTTGGTCATAATTTAGTTGTTTCTTATTAAGCTAAACAAATTGAAGGAGCTTATTTTAATTTTTGAAAGAAGAAATAGAACCCTTTATTGTTTATATTTTATCTAAAACTATTAGGAAACTTTGGAAATTACCTTCACAATTGTGTCTATTTTCCAATTAAAATTACCATTTTAAAATTACAACGTACTAATTCATTTACTGAAAAAACTAGATAACTACATGCTAGAAACTGTGTTTGATGCTGTGAATACTGAGACAAAAAGAGTGGCTCAATCATAGCTGAGGAGGAAAACTGGAGAAGGAGCTTATTTGAAAATATAGTAATGCCTGGGAAATGCCTCCTTACTATAGAATATAACTTATGCTTGGAGGGGGGGAGCAGAAATTGGATTTTGGTATGAAAAGGAAAAAATATTCCAGGCAATAATCCTGTAAGGAAAACATGGTTTGGGACACAAACCCATTTATGGAGAATAAGCAACAATATTTTCTTTCCATGATTTGAGCACTGCCCTGTGGTGTGCCAAGTCTTGCAGAGTAGAAATATAGGTCAGTGAGATATTAGACTTGCTTCATTAGAGTAAAAACCAAGGCTTTTAAGCAATATTTTTTTTTTAGTTATAAACAATAGAAACGATAGCATAGCAAGAAGTGTGTCCCTAAACTCCCAAAGTGACAGTAGTAGTTTTATTGGTGCTGTGATGATTACTGTTACTTTGACAAAAGTAATGCCCAGACATACCAGCTGACTTACCCAAAGCCATACAGTCTAATGAAGAAAAAATTAACCCTCATTCAATGAAAATAGGGATGAATTTTTTAAGTGTTTTAAGTTTTTTAGAAAACATACAAATCTGTGATGCTCAGTTTATAAGAAAGGCATATGGAAAATTATACTCTTATTCTTGTGTGTGAGAAAATGCCACTGTGGGAGGTCAAGTGACTTGTCCAACATGTTGTCCAAATGTAAAACTAATGCTTCTGATTTCTGCCTGTGAAAACAGGCTTCTGCCTACTGACAAGCTACCTCTCTACCTTGGAGATCAGTTGGGCCTTAAGCAACAAACAGTTGAATGGTTCAAGCATGCCGCGCCAGTTAGTCTCAGCATAGTCTAAGTCATTAATCAATCACTGAGCACCACAAAGTGTTATCTACTGCTCTAAATGATTTCACGTTTTTTAATTCTTTGAATATAACGGGATTTGGGGGGGCTCAAAAGGTAAGGAGTACATTACCTTTGTAATGAAACCAAAATATTTCATCAAAGGCATGGGATGACAGAAGAAAAATTAAACGATCAGAAGTCCTGATCATAGTGGACCGAGTGAGTATTCAAACTCCAAGGAAAAGGGGCAGGGGGAACATGCAGCTAATTAATAAGTGTATTTTTTTTCACTTACAAATTGGATATCATCAGAGAGCAGATAGGTGCAAACTACCTGCCTTCAGATGCTGTTTGCAAGAACATGGCACTGATGACAGGTTAATGGCAGGGGTGCACGACCCTAGTAATGAATGTTCAAGCTCATTAAAAGTGGCCTGAGCATTGACAGCACAACGGAGTTTCCCAAGGTGTTACCAACTAAAAGCACAAAGTGAGATCAGCTGTGAAATTGTTTTTCGGCAACTCCACACAGCCAGTCAAACCAAAGAGAAATTTTATGTCTCATGCCAGAGGTTTCTTGTGTGGAAATGAAAAGAAAAATTTCTGAAAAAGCTGACACCTGCCCTTAGGAAGTATCTGAAACCAATGTATTAATTCTTTTCTTAAACCAAAGGATGACTAAAACAGAAGTTCAAACCAAACTTTTAGGTGGATGTGGAGATGAAAATGATAAAATCATAGAACTCAAGTTGGACATAGAGGTCATCTTTTAAAATTTCATATAAACTACCCAAATCCCATTAGTGTAATGTTATCCTAAGATTACCCAACCTCTGTATAATAAGAAGAGGGATAAAAAAGTCACTGTTTTCTACGGAAGTCTAACCAAAATCTGGAAAACTTCACTTGATAGGTAGCCTAACATGATGATTAGATCTGTAACCACTGACTTCCATTTCAATGAAATCTACATGAGAAATCAAATTCTTTACTCATAGGAAGACTTTTCATATTTTTCCTGGGTCTAATTACAATTTCACTTACTGTTAGGGTCCGTAAACAAGTCAAGATGGCGCCTGGCACTTTGCCAGAGGGAGTGGTTTGAGAAGTAATGCCAGCGAGCCATTAAGATGAGAGATTTCTTAATGACTGACTGCTGTGTCTAGATTATGTCAATTAAGTTAAGCTGTGTGTAATCATTAAGATGCTGATTCCTTATTGGTTGACTGCTGTACCTAGTTTATGTTAATTAAGAACAAGCTGTGTATTCAGTTATGTATATATACCCCTACTGTCCTACAATAAATGGCTCCCACTCCTGCTGTATCAATCTATACAAGTTGCTCCTCACCCCCCTGGTTAGTTTGCCGCAGCCAGACTGCGGCAACTTATTTATTGTTCTAGCTCTTACTTCAACCACATTTCAGATATTTTAGACCATAACCTGGTTTTCCAATCTGAATACACCTATTAAACTGTGTCATTCAAAAATAACAGTTTTAGATATTGATGATGATGAGCACATACCTCTCTTTTTGACCCTATCTCTTATTCCTGTTTGATTAATTCCTTTAGTTTGTCCAAACCTCGCTTTTGACATTGTATGCATATCGCTGGATAAAACAAAGATTCATAAAATGTTGGTAATCATTCCTAAATGATGATAAATTCGTGGGAGCTCATTATATTATTCTTTTCACTTTATAATGGAAAAGCCATAATAAAAAGTTTTATCAAAAGATACAATGTCAGGTGGGTGTGGTGGCACATGCCTATAATCCCAAGGACTCAGTAGGCTGAGATAGAAAGATCATAAGTTTGAGACCAGCCTCAACAACTTAGTGAGGCCCTAGGAAACTTAGCAAGATACTGTCTCTAAATAGATAGATAGATAGATAGATAGAAAGAACAGTGGGTGTGCCTCAGTGGTAATGCACCCTTGGTTTCAATCTGCTGTAACGACAGCAACAACAGCAAAAAAGCAAAAACTGACATGTCACAAAACAGCTCCAATAGAAATTTCTGCAATGATAGGAATGTTCTGCTATAGTGGTCATGTCATTTAGCAGGTCCAGTAAGGTAATAACTAGCCACATGTGGCTTCTGAACACTTGAAGTATGGTTAGTATCTCCGAGTAATAGAATTTTTAGACATTTCCTTTGTTGTTGTTGTTGTTGTTGTTGTGTGCTGCTGGAGATTGATCCCAGGGCCTAGCACTTCTCAGTATATGGTGCTTATATTTTTACCTCCATGTTAACAGTAATGTCTAAATGATATTTTTATTTCATTCTAAACCATCACAAATCCTAAATAGATATAATTTTGTCCAAAAAAATGTGAAAAAAATACCATTACCAGAATATCACATTCTCACTTTCTATACTTCCTAAAACTCTTCTTTTTCAAAATAGAGTTTGACAAATATTTTAACTCAGAAATACATGTTTAAGGCGCTAAGTGCATTACGCTATGAGTAATGATAGGAAACAATGTAGGCATTTTGTTCAATATTATAACTTAAATTATATATTCATTATTGTTATTTAGCAGGTCACATAGGAATTGAAAAAGAGTGGGATCAAGTTCTGCAAGTGATATTAAAGAAGTCTAAAGTACTAACAATACTTGCTAGGAAAGTTCCACTTGAATCAGGTGGTGTGAAGTTTGGAAATTAGCCAGCTCCACACATACTGCTATGTTCTCTAGGGCCTTATTGGCTGCAATAGCCAGATTTGAATAATTGCAAAATAACAAAATTTAAAAAGACTTTGCATGTCATTCAGACAAACCCTGTAATCACACAGATGAAAGACTGAAGTCACCAGTGAGGTAATGAGGTTTTTCTAAAGTCAACATTCAACTATTGAGCCTGGTCTCCTAAACCCAGCATAATACTCTATTTTCTAAACTACACTGAGTTTTTAAATTCTTTGTTCTCTATGCATTTTAATTCATAGTTCTTGAATAAAATGATTAGAGAAATTTTTCATTTTCCTAAATTATATAACATGTGCTTAATGCAATATCTCAAAATCATTCTTCATGTTACTTATCTTTCCTTTAATATATTTTTCCTTAAACCTGCATTTGATCATTTGATCATAGTCACCCATGCTCCTTATGACTTGAAGTTCACGAAAGATATGAACTTAAATTCGAACAAGTCATCTATTTGCTTTAAATATTAGTTCTTCATTTATAAAATATCATATATCTACCTAAGTTAGAGAACTACAGACACCAGCTATTACAAGTTAAAAATATAAGCATGGAGCATCACTACTACTATATGACCTCAAAGATTTTACTATTATAGCATCAATAACAAATTGATGAAGGTATATATTGCAATTTCATTATCATTACATTTCTAGAGTACTTTATAAATAATAGTGTTTTATTTTCAGCAAGAATAAAAAGAATTGGTAAATTATACAGAAAAGAAGTAGATCAGCTCTGCTAGCTTCAATATTGTGTGTGCCACTGTGAACCAAACCATTGTGAATGTTTCTGTTGACAAATGCCTGTCTTGAGATAAGTTGGCCTTTTATTAATGATAAATAACATTCTTTCTAATAATTTTTCCTGCTAATGACTTTTTTGGAAGGTACCTTCTGCTTCGCACTTATTTATCCAATATTAACTAATAGGCTGAAATATTTGCCTTTATTTTACTGAAAGGTTTTAATGGCCATTCAAATTGATTATGTGATCAACATGATGAAGTTAGACCTACAGAAAGAAATGCACAGACAGGCATAAAAACGTGACTCAAACAAAGTGAGTTGAATTAAAATATTAATATGAAATCTGCCCTGTGATAGTTTTGGTTTGGTTTTGTGATGTTGGGGATAGAATTCAGGGTCTTGCACATGCTAGGCAAGTATTTGACAACTGAGCTACATCCTTAGCCACTGAATATAAGTTTTTGTAAGGCTACAAAGACTCCTTTCTTTTTGAAAACAAATCAGTCAATACAAAAATTATTAGGTTTTCTCAAACTCATCTAAATATTTCAGTTGAATTGAAGTATTGAATATGATTATAAGGAATATCTTTCCTTATCTCTCTTTCCTTTAATATTTTTTTCCTTAACTTTATAGGTATTTTTAAAATTGAGCTATAAGGAATATTCAATGTTAGCTTCATGATAATATAATAAATTCACTTTAGACATTTTTCTCTACTCCCGTGTGTCCTACTTAAGATCAAACAAGGAAGACCTTGCTTCTCTCCAGAGCTCATTATTGAGTTTGAATCTGGAAGAAGTGGAGAATACCTCTCTGGGTTCTCAGCTTTCTCATTTATAAAGCAAAAGTAATGTTGACCCTCCCAAACAATGTTTCCTAAAAAAGAAAAAAAAAATGAAATAAATAAAACAAATAGAAATGTCCTAGGAAAGTAGAAACATAGGTGTGAATTTGATACACTTTGAAATTATTAGTAAGATTCCTGTTACTGGTACCTCCCACTTTCATTTTATAATAAAATAGTTAATAGGCAATTGGGCAACTTCAAATTCTTTAAAGTTCAAATTATAGTCAAATGAAAGGGTAAACCTATAAAAGGCATGCAACGTAACAACTTTGGTAAGATAATTTTATGCCAATCTGAACCATCAACTATATTCACCATTACTTTATACACACACACACACACACACACAGAATTTTCTTTCCTCCAACCTTACACACTGTGACAATTCCTGTGACTGTCATACACAGCCTTATTCTTTTCCCCTCAGTGTTTCCTTCATCCTCTGGTGTCATTTTCTCTCCTCACCAAGACTAAAATTTACCTTTTCCATAAAGACTATTGAACTGTTCTTAACTCAAATTGGTATCTCTCATTCCAGGATCTGTTTATAAAAATTTATCAATTAATTATTGCCTAATTGTTTAAGGCCTCTTATTTCCATCTAGTTTCAACAGCTTCTAGGTGCCATAATTACATGCTTTGAATGTGTCAGTGTACACGCATATTTTACTCATGTGTATTAATCTATGTAACTGAAGACTGTAGTAAAGGAAAGGAGAGGAAGAAAGAATAAAGGGGACCTCAAAAATTAAAAAGTGCTATGGTGTCCTGTGTCACAGTGGAGCAAGAGATTTGGGATATGCAGGTGTGTTTTGGATTCTGAGGAAGAAAAAGAATCAAACACCATCATAGTTTGGATTGAATATTTCTTGTACATCTCCAGTTATGTCTACTTCCTGCCTTGTTCACGGTTCACAGGTTACTAATTTCACTTAATTAAGTCCAAGACATCAGAAACAATAGGGTACAAGATAGGGAATCTTTATATTACAAATCTCCTTGATCAAAATGACTGTGTTTATTCAATCTTATATATTTTTATACAGAATGTGTTTTGCTATGCTTAGTAAGTACATGTTGAATGAATAGATGGAAAGATAGATGTGTCAATGTACGCATTAATCTATATTTATGTTGACAAACTCACTAGGCTAACAGAGCTAAGACCCAACACCATTGAGCATAATACCATAGAACTATGAATATCTTTTTTTTATTCAAATCTTCCTAGTATTAACAAATTCTACCTGGAATATACAAAACTCTGTGCAGGGCATAGAGGTGGAACCCAATAAATACTTGTTTGTGATCCCTGAGAATGGCCATAGGGGTTACATCCCATTTACTCAACTGTTTTTATTTCTTTTAAATATCAATAAAAGTTTTCTATTTTAACAAGCATGTGGTAACATGACATTTATATCTTATTTTTAGCTTTAAAAGCTTTAATCGTTACATTTCAAAACCATAGACAGATTATTTTATTTTATTTTATTTTTATGGTGCTAGGGATTGAACCCAGAGCTTTGTACATGCAAGGCAAACACTCTACCAACTGAGCTAGATCCCTAGCCCAAAACAGATTATTTTTAAGAGAGAGAGAGAGAGAGAGAGAGAGAGAGAGAGAGAGAGAGAGAGAATTTTTTAATTTTTTTGTTTGTTTGTTTTCGGCGGACACAACATCTTTGTTTGTATGTGGTGCTGAGGATCGAACCTGGGCCGCACGCATGCCAGGCGAGCGCACTACCGCTTGAGCCACATCCCCAGCCCCCCAAACAGATATTTTTTATTGATTTTTTTCTGAAATATTAACACTAGATTTTTGGGTAAGATCTTTCCTTACTCTCTTAGTATTTAGTATAAATATTGTTATTTTAAGACCAACTGGAATCTTAAAAATATTACCTTCAAGAAAAATATTTAGATTTGAACTTCAAAAAATAGTTTGATTATCTCCAGTTAGTATAGAAGATTTCCATAGAATTAATTTCTTGTAATATAAATTTGTATTTTATTCTTCAGTTCAAACAATTTGATATCAATGAAATTTAATTTAAATTTCAGTAAAAGCACAATTTTAAAATTAATATATAAAAAACATATTTTGGTTCTTTGGAGAGATGTGAATATGTTTAAGTGTATGCTTTTATAAGTGCTTCTTTAGTTTTCATCAGGAAATTATCTTCTCTGGTTGGTGAGATACTTCAGTGTATATTACTTTAAGAAGAAAGGTCAGCCTTGAGAACAATTCATTATATTTCTAAACTAATTTTCAATTCTCTGAGCTATGAATCAGGAACCAGGGATGTCATAATTTCTATTGCCCTCTTATGTATTTATATTACTTGAAGAAAGATGATGGTAATGAACTACAAGGAATACTAAGTCAACCAATTGGGAGACCAGGGAATGAAAGTGCTGTTATTAAGGTCCACAACTCTCAAGCCTGCCAGCTCAATGATGGGCTGAGAACATTCTCATCTTCCCAGGATCAGAACCAACCTCCATATCTCTCTGCACTGCTTCTCTGGTGGAAGGTGATAGCATACTTGAAGAAAATTTAGAAAATGTGGACAAAAAATAAAAAAATAAAAATGACAACTTAAAGTCATTCAGAAAATTATTTAATATTTTGGCATATTTATTTCTGGTATTTACTTGGCACATACAGGTATGTACAAGTATGTGATGAAATTTTGAATACATATAATTTTGTATTATACAATTTTAAGATGACATTTCATTCTGACCAAGTGACATTAGTTTTTATTTGAAACATTTATGCTTAGTATCGAGTATTCCTTTAAATAGATGTAAAATTATTTAACCACTTATGTAAGTTTAAATATTTAATATCAAATATTCTGTCTTTATAAATAAGATTGCAATTAGAATGTTATCATCAAGAAACTCAGAAGTTTAAATCTAGTTTACTTAAATGTCAACTTGGTTGATAATTATAAAAATAAAAATTTATAAAAAGAATGTACAAATGTGATTAAAAATGAGATAATCTGACCCAGAACTAAGTATACGTTGAAAAGAGGAGAACAAAGTTCAACAACTTCTACAATTCAGTCGAATTAAGTAGATGTACAAAATTCTAGCATTGTAAAGTAATGCCAAACAAATAAGGGGATAGATTAAACTGTTTGATTCCCCCAATTATGAGTTCTTTTTTGTTGTTGTTGTCGCTGATATTATCTACAATAATATGTATGGGTTTTTGTCAAACTCACAGCAGTGACTGTTACAGTCTGGATCTGGATTGTCTCCCAAAAGTCAATGTGTTGAAGACTTAGTCTCCAGGGCAACAATGCACAGTGATAGGGATTTGGGGGATATGATCGGATCAAAAGAGCTCTGATCTCATCAATGGAGGGTCCATAGATGGATTTGTAATTGAACTGTTGGAAAGTGGTGGAAACTACTAACAGCAGAGCCTAGGTGGAAGTCATTCACTGGAGGCATGCCTTGGAAGGGTATTGTCTCCAAAACAAACAAACAAACAAATAAATAAATGTTATATGTTATATAATATTCTATATAAAATAGTGTGTTCATGCACACATACACACACATATATGTATCTGCTTTCTGCTTGCTAGAAACCAAGCAGATTCCTACCACCATAACCTTCTGCCATGATGTTTTGCCTCACCTCAAGCACCAAGCAATGGGGTCAGCCAACCATGGATTGAAACCTCTGACATCATTAGCCAAAATATATCCTTCTTCCTTTGAGTTCTTTTTCTCAAATATTTTTATCACAGAGATGGAAATCTCACTAAGACAGCGGATTTTCACTTCCTCTTTAATATCCTGGATATTATTTATGAGAATGAGGCTGCCAGGGGCATTTATAAAGAAACATCAGATGTCTAAACATGTCCAAAAGCAGCTATATGGGTCTCTTACATTTAAAGATCTACAAGGCCTTTTATTTATATATTTTCTTTCCTTTTCCTTTTTTTTTTTCCTTTCATCTTTGTTTCTTACAGGTTTTTGCTCATTTTCTTTTCATTATGCTTCCAGCCAGAGTGCTATTATCCACACTTTGAATGAAGAAACCAAGCCTTAAAAAGCTTCAATAAGTAGCTGGAAGACCCTGGACTAGCTTGATTTAATGTCTTTTCTATTTCAGTGTATTACAGTGTCACACATCATTTAAAAGATAACAGGTTTAAATATCTCTGTTGGAATATCATGTGGCAAATTTCTCTAATTGGCTCCAACATGAATCTGATGATATCAAGATAAAACCCAGAGCCTCATACATTATCACCCATTCCGGATTCCCATTAAAAATAAAATGTGTGTGCAGCAACTCATATCACATTTACAGCTCAAACTGTACAGAGCAAAGAGTATGTGCACCATGAGAAAAAGGCCCCCAAATGAACCATTTGATTGTAGATCAAGTGGGCCCATCTGAACACATGAACAAAATATAATAGGTTTTTTCCTTAGAAATTCAACTACTCATGGAGCACTAGCAACTCAAGGTGAATGTGTCCTGAGTCTAGTTCCTCATTGCCTACTGTCTCTTAGAGCAAGAGCTCTGACAAGCGACACTGAAAGCCAGTTGGTAAAGTACTGATCCAGGACAGGATAAGTTTAATCAAGAGGAAGGCTGTACAAACCTTCGTAGCAATTTGACATTGCTGCACAATACAAAAATGTGACAAGTAGACCAATTTCACTAAGTGTCCCACTTATGGAGTAAGCAAGCGACAGACTAGCCATCCATAGAAACTTCATTACATGGTGGTATGTTTGTCCACTGCAATTCTGATTCATGTAAAATCCAGAGTCCATTTTAGATAAAAAAAAAAAAAAACATTTAAATTGTTTATACTACATGGGAGTCATTTTGGAAGTGGCTAATTACAAAGAGTTAAAGACAAAATTTAAAACGACAATATCACTCAATTCATTTGGTATAAAAGCTCAAAATGAATATCCTGAAATTACTAAAGTTGCTTTATAGCTTCTCCTTCCAATATCATCATCCTAACTTTGGAGTCAGATTTGTTCTTTGTCATGAGTATTATGAAAACAAAAAAAAAAGGAAAGAATTCTGATATATCATATTCCCTATAAGTGCTATCAATCTGACCTGCATTAGTTAATAGGAAAGAAGAAAGCTCATGTATTATATTAAAATCTTTAAATGTCACTATGTCTGTTTTTGATCAAAATCTGAAAATTCCTCTAAATTTTTGTTTAATTCTGACTTAGGGATAACAGAAGTTAGTGTATAACAGTAATCCTGTTAACTGTCTGTATACAAAATTTCAAACAAAGGAATTCTTGACACCCCTTTCCTCTATTTAATTGGTAAAATAGTCCTTCCTGATGGTCTTTGAGGAGCATTTTAACAGTTATTAGCTGGGCCTTACATAGTTGTATTTGACAGGAGATTACTGTAGGAATTAGAGACCCATGAGACAGAAAGAGGGGGAGAGTAATTTCTCTTCGTTAGTAATTATACAAAAATTATAGAAGCATACACATTTATTGAAGAAAATCAAGAAAAGAGGAATAAGACATAAGAAAAAAATAATCGAGACAGTCACTGTTGTGCAATAAAATGTGATATCGGGTAAAATTAACAGGTTTGAAGTCACTATTTCTTTTTAAAGATGGACACAATATCTTTGTTTATTTTATTTATTTTTATGTGTGCTGAGGATGGAACCCACATATGCGAGGCAAGCACTCTACCGCTGAGCTCTAACCCCAGCCTGTTGAAGTCCCTATTTTTACTTTGTTATATCATGAACATGTCAGTAAATATGCTTATAACATTTATCTTTAGTGACTGCCTAAGTTATGTCTGTGTGGATGTACCTGAGGAGAAAAATTACCACTGTAATATTCATCATGACAGGGATAAAATTAATATGCTAAATTTGACAAAGGCATATCAGCGGAGAGAGACAATGAGAGGGTAAGTTTCATACTTACACATAATGATTAAAGCAGGCTCTGCCTCTTATTGAATGGGTCTGGATAAGTTTCTTGATTAAGAATCAGTTTTCTGGGGTTAATTTCAGTGTTATAAGCTATGGTATGAAATATATATTTAAAGCATCTATCACGGAGCTTAACATAGAAGCACTCAACATTAGAACCTTCTTTGATGATCAATTTTTCATCACATATATGTGGAGAAATGAATAATTTTAAAGAAGATGGATTTCTAGGTTTCAAGGTGACATGACTAGGAAAAAGATGCTATAAAAATGGAGATTTCAAGGATATGAACAGATCTGGGACAAGGCAGTTGTTAAGTTAACCATGAACACAAGCATCCATCCAAGGCTGCAATGACATTCTCAAATATATTGTTGGAGAACCTGCATAATGAATGACGACGCTTCTCCACAACCTACACATCTCAGGGCTGTCCTGACTCCCTGCTTACCCTTGACCAGCAATGCATTAAGTGTTCCTATGATGACCTCCAAGAATTAAGTGAAGCTTCTAAATCAGCTTAGCTTGAAAGCCTCCAGGTGACACATGCATTAAGAAAACCTGGTGAGACCTCTCCTTAGAATAAAGAGGAGGGGCTCATGCTTTCCATTTAGATATAATCTCTGATAAGGAGGCCGATGTTATGCATACTGTTCATATGGTTGCCACTGTATTTTCCAGCTATATGGGATATGTAAACAGGATAACTATCTAGTGACACCAGAAAGGAGGGTGAGTTAGGTAAGTACACAAATCCATTCCACTATGACAAAACCAATTCCTTTGGTGGTATTTATAAAGACTGCCTTGCTCTCAGAGCCAACATTCTGTTTAATACAGATTCTGTTTAAAGGTTGTTTTATATCAATTTTTTTATCAATATTATGTGTCTTATGTATTACTTAAAATGTTCCAGTAACACTGCAGCTTTGCTCAAGTCTGCCTTCTCAAGATCAAGGTTACCAATGCTTGGTAAAGAAATTACTAAAAAAGTGATTAAAATGATTAAGTCCAAATACATCATTCTGATATCTTATGAAGTATAAAAGTAGAATCTGTGTCCTAGATATTAAAATGTGGTTTAATTTAGCATGCACTTCACTGCTTGAATATCTGTTCATTCCTTAGGAACTTCAATATAAAAGTGTCAGTTTCACACAGGAGTAACTGCATCTTTAAGTAGTCCAAGCTAACCTGAGAAGGAGATGGGGGTCAAGATTCCTTTGTTACTTTCCTAAGCCAAAGACTGCACAGATTTCCGTAATTTGTCCAAAGTCATTTTCAATCAAATAGGAAATTATTCAGCATTTCAAACATAACACAACACTACCAGTATTCTTTTTTTTTTTAAAGAAATAGACCAGAGGAAAAAAAACAGCACTGATATTCATCATGCAGAGCAACCCAACACCAACCTACAACTACCAGTATTCTTGAAAATTCTGACAACTTCCTTTTTCATCGTCTCCATTAAGAGAAAATATTAACTAGTAAGTGAATTGATGATTCACATAATTACAACCACACATTGTGAGATGACTTCTGAAATTTCTGTGGGAGGGCCATATTTGGTAATAATATTATTATTAAGAAAAATGCTGGATTATGTTCTATATCTGTAACACTGCCACCATGATACATAATTACCTTGTAACAAACTTCAACAGAAATTTGAATTTGGGGAAAAATGATAGTGGGTTTCAATTTAAAATATTCATCTGTTTTATTTTAAAAAATAAATCTTTAATGCCTGTGGATCTCCCCGATCTATACCAGTGCCAGGTAAACAAGTATAATTTGGTCCTTGCCCTTATGAATTAAATTGCATTCTTTTTATAGCTTCCATAAATTAAAGTCTAATTTGCAGGCATAAATTCGCTTAATTAGAATATTGGAGAAGAAGAAATGGACTTATAAATGAGATAATATGTATTAGATTAAAAGGCAAAGCTTTTTATGTATTATAAAAATAATTACATCTATGCTTTAGATACAAGCAAGTACATTACCTATAAATAAAGTGAAGGGCAGATATTAACAACTATCCAACCCTGATGATTAGTAATATCAGTGAAATTGGAATATTCACAAAAATGAAAGCCTGTGACTTCCTTTTCACCAACACATTTCTCATAATTAGTTCAACAATAGCTCCTTGTATTACCGTCCATAATGACAAACCAGAATCCAGGGAGCTACTCAGTGGTTTCCCATTTCAATTTTCATCTAAGAAATTAATTTAAGGAAAGTTGAAATGGTTTCTGTGCCAGGCCAGGGGAAAAAAAAACAGCAGCTACTGCATAATTAACAATGTCTGGAAGATAGTTGTATTGATGCATTATTTTAGGAATTGACTGTCTCTCATATGAGGCAACATTCTGATTTCTTGTTAAATGATACATATAATTATAGTTCAAAGAATAGCATCTACTGAAATATCACCTACAAATATCACTTCTAATTTAAATTATAAAGGATTAAAAGCAACATAATATATAAAAAGTCTCTACATACCATTGATCCATCGAGCCTCAGGATTGTGAAGCACAAAGTCTTTCCTGAACAGATCTTCTAAAGACAGCCTGGTTTCTGATGAATTCGTGAGTTCATCTAAAGTAAAACACATGCTAGATTAGATCCTATCTCATGTTAGTTTTTAAAATAAAAGTTATGAAATATGGAATATTATTTCTTCAAAAATTGTTACCTAGATATCAACATAAAGTGGCCATTTTGACATGGTTTATAGCTTTTGAACTTTGTTTCATGAACATTTTAATAAATTATTTTTAAAATTAAATTGTCTTGGGGCTGGGGATGTGGCTCAATTGGTAGCGCGCTCGCCTGGCATGCATGCGGCCCGGGTTCGGTCCTCAGCACCACATACAAACAAAGATGTTATGTCCACCGAAAAATAAATAAATATTAAAAAAAAAAAAAAAAAATTAAATTGTCTTGATCTGGCACAAATATATGAATCCCATGTTATATACTTAGGTGTAAATGGAAACAGTTAATAATTTCTGTTTATCCTGTTAAAAAACACACTTTTTTATAGCTGGGTGTGGTGGGACATGCCTGTAATCCCAGTGGCTCAGGAGGCTGAAGAGGATCACAAGTTCAAAGCGAGCCTTAGCAACTTAGTGAGGCCCTAAGAAAGACCTGACTCAGAATAAGAAATGAAGAAAAAAAAATGTTGGAATGTGACTCAGTGTTTAAATGTCCCTGGGTTCAATGGTTCAATCCCTGAGCCCCAAACAAACACACGCACATGCGTGCACACACACACACACACACACACACACTTTTCACTATTTTACCATAACCCTGGCCCTCACTTTCCAAACCCACTTTTCCATGTTCTTTTTAATGGTAAATTTTCAGTTTTACTGTAAAAACCAAAGAAAGAAGAGTTGAGGAACCTGCACATACACAATAAAGAAAATTGTCCAAATCAAAAGGAAGTTCGGCAAATAAATAAATATCAAATTCAACAAAACAATTATCACTCAACAAGTACTAAGTAGATTTAGGAATTAAATGTAAAGTTTAAATAGGAACATGTTAGAATATAAACAAAAACTATATATTTTATATTAGTTCCTAACAGACAAGCTAGGTGTATTTTCTTTTTACATTTGAAAAGATAGAAAATGAAAGGATAATACATCTAGAGAACCAAAATTAAACATTTGAACATCCTTTTAGACACAAAAGGCTATAGACAGCAATATTTTATTTTCTTTGGAAAATAATAGCGTTGTTTATTTTCTGTTCAAATTCTTCTTTGTGACCTTTCAGCTATGACCTTCATTGATTGAAAATAAAATGTCAAAGTATATACTAACCTCATTAGATTTTATTTTTAAAAAGTTCAGCACTTATTGCAACAACAGCTTTGTTTTATTCAGCTGAAAATCTGGGGCAAAGAGTCAATAATTTCAAATGCAATTTCTTTCATATGAATCAAGCATGTATATATCCAACAAAATAGCTGACAAGAAATAACTGAATCTCACTTTCTCATGAAATATATAATGTTTATTATATATAGATAGATAGATAGATACACACACATATACGCACATAAATTGATTTCACCCTTAGCATGAGACACAAATTTGCAAAACAAAAAAAATGTTATCCAATGACATACATATCATATGCTTGATAATATGATGAAAAATTTGAACTTTCTTAATTCATTCAAAAAATTTCAAGCTAACAAATGAAGTATCACAAGTATCACAACAGGAGACTTATCAATGACCTTGCCAGAGGAGTTTATATTCACAGAGCAAGGAATTTTATAGGTGTTAAATTAGGATGCAGAGTGCTAAATGGGTTCAGAGAGAGGAAAAGAAATATCATGCAAAAGGAATCAAAGAAGACCTAACTCAAAAATAAAGTGAACAAATCTCAATCATTGCTGATAAGAATACCAAAATTGTATGGTCACTTTGGAAGATAATTTGTAAGTTTCTTAAAAAACTTAACATATTCTTACAATATGATCCAGAAATTATACTTCTTGGAATTTGCCCCGAAGGAGTTGAAAACTTGCACACTGATGTTTATAGCAACTTTATTTGTAATTGTTAAATTTGGAAGCAACCAGTGATGTCCTTTGGTGAGTGAATTGATAAATACACTGTGGTATAGCCAAATGATGAAATTATTTTTCAGTGCTTAAAAGATGAGTTAAGCAAGCCATGGAAGAAACTTAAATGCATATTATTAAACATAAGAAGCCAACTTATAAAAGTTACATACTACATAATTCCAACCATACAGCAGTCTGCAAAAAAGTAAAACCGTAGAGATAGTAAAAATAGAAGCAGTTTCCAGAGACTTTAGGGAAGGGAGAGCTGAATGGGCATAGAACAGGAACTGTATGTAGAACAGTGAAAGTATTCTACATGACACTAGAGTGGTGGATACACATCATTGGCCAAATCTATAGAATGTGCATCATAAGTGAACCCTAAAGCAAATTCTTATGTTTCAATGTAGGTTCATCAACACAGCCAACATACCACCTCAGAGAGGTTATTGATAAGGAAAAATCTGTGCATGTGTGGGACTATGGGTGGTGGTATATAGAAATTTTCATTACTAAATTTACAGTCTACTAAAAATAAAAAATAAAAGAACCTGGTTTGACAGGTGTCAAAGATTTATGAGAAAGGGAAGGGGGACACTTTAGTAAAAGCATAAGTGTTTGACAGTCCAAAGAACACTTGATTCTAGAATTCATTTTAGATAATAGGAGTTTGGAGGTTTAATCATGTGAACTGGTTTTGTTGGAATTTCAAATATAAGTCTGTTTCTAACATAAATTTATGAGATCTCTTAAGATCAGATTGGATGTAAGTAAGTTTCACAATTTGAAGTATTCCAAAATTATAGTGAAGGACCTCAAGACCCAGGCCCAGCATTAGGTGACCTAACCCCTAGGCCTCAAAGCTGCAAGACGCTCCCTCACCCAACCCCCATGTCAGAACCCCTCCAGCAGCACGTAGCACCTCAGGTGTTGCACAATGTTACCACAAGATGTTCCATGTAGATAACCCTAACGGGCCCCCTACCACAAGATGTTCCTTTTAGACAGCCCTACCGGTTAAACTTGAGAACTAGGTTTAAAAACAGGAACTGAAAGGACAGAATGCAATCTTATGGTTTTTCCGAGAACAAAAAGTTGAAAAACAAGTTTACCCCCTAGGTGACCCAACTGCTGGATTCAGAGGGACCAACAGAAAGGCTGTTGCTGTGCTAAGCTAAGAACTAACCCACCTGTTCCCTATAAAAGATCTGTACCCCAAAGCCCGGTGTGCCAGTTCACCGAAGCTCCGGCTGAGGTTACGCTGAGCACCCGCAGGCGCCTGTGTGAGAATAAACGCCTCCTGCTTTTTGCAGCCAGTGTCTCGTGTGGTTCATTCCGGGTTTGGGATCTGTGGATCTTTCATTTTGGAGGTCCCACCGAGATCCAAGATCCCGGTTCCGATCCCGATCCCTATCCGGAGGACACCCGACATCACTGGGAGGTAAGCTGGCCAGCCCGAACTGTCTATCTTGTTGTCCTGTTGGCTATCTGTTCTCTGTTTTGCGCAGCGTCTGAAAGACTAGGCATAGTCATCTAGTATTCTGATTCTGAGGCAGTTCTGTGATCACTCAGGTTTCTGAGGCAGCCGGAGAAAGAGTTGACGAACTCGGACTTCTCCCCTGCCACCCTGGGAGACGTCCCAGGGATCAGAGGGGTCCATTTCTTTGGGGCCCCCGGTGTTTCCGAGGGATACACCGTTTTTGTAGGCGGCGGAGAAGTACGAACTTCTCCCAGGCCATCTGATTTTTTCGGTTTTCACCGAAGCCGCGCAGCTTTCTCCCTATTTGGTTTCGTTTTTGTGTCGTTGTGTCTGTCTCTCTATTTCCTCTCTGAAAGTAACATGGGACAATCACTAACAACCCCTTTGAGCCTAACTCTAGATCATTGGCAAGATATTCAAGACCGGGCAGACAACCTGTCTGTGACGGTCAAAAAGAAGAAATGGAAAACTCTCTGTACTTCGGAATGGCCAACATTTAACACCGGCTGGCCAACCAAAGGGACTTTTGACGTTAATCTTATCTTACAGGTGAAAACCCGAATCTTCACCCATGGTCCTCATGGACACCCCGACCAGATACCCTACATTGTTACCTGGGAGGACTTAGCCTCCAACCCCCCCCCCTTGGGTTGCTCCTTTCTCTCCACCCAAACCCCCTCTCCGTTCTCCCCTTGAACCCTCTGCTCCCCTCATTCCACTTCCCCCTCCCCAAACCTCTCGTCTTTACCCTGTTCTTAACAAATCTGAGACCTCAGTTAAAACAGGGACAACTCCAAAAAAGGTTCTACCGCCGGAGGACTCAGCTCTGATTGACTTGCTGACTGATGAGCCTCCTCCCTATCAGCCCCAACCCTTACAAGCCCCTGAACCTAATCAGCCATCCTCCGAGGACGAGAATCAGGAAAGCCCAGCCGCCAGTGCTCCCCCGGATCCATCTCCCATGGTGGGACGACTCTGGGGGCGCCGGGATTACACCGCCTCAGGAGACACCTCTAGAGTTCTCCCCCTGCGACAGACAGGGGGCCCCAATGGCCAATATCAGTACTGGCCCTTTTCTGCCTCTGACCTCTATAACTGGAAAACCCATAACCCTTCCATTTTCTAAGGACCCTATAGCTTTAACCTCTCTGATTGAGTCTATTCTAGTAACTCATCAGCCAACATGGGATGATTGTCAGCAGCTCCTGCAGATACTCCTCACTTCAGAGGAAAAACAGAAAGTTCTTTTGGAAGCTCGCAAAAATGTGCCAGGGGACGATGGGCGTCCCACCCTACTCCCAAATTTGATTAATGAAGCTTTTCCTTTAATCCGGCCAAACTGGGACTATACAACTGAAGCAGGTAGGGACCACCTACGTCTCTATCGCCAGTTACTCATAGCGGGTCTCCATGCAGCAGGGCGCGGCGGCCCACCAATTTGGCTCAGGTAAGACAGACCACCCAAGGGGCAGAAGAAACCCCGACAGCATTCCTAGAAAGATTAAAGGAGGTTTATCGGAGGTTTACTCCCTTCGATCCTGATAGTGAGGACCAAAAAGGGAACGTATCCATGGCTTTCATTTGGCAGTCCGCCCCAGATATCAGGACTAAATTACAAAGATTAGATAACTTACAAGATTTTTCTCTGGCAGACTTACTGAAGGAAGCCGAAAAGATATATAACAAAAGAGAAACTCCAGAAGAACGAGAGGACAGGATCAGAAAGATGCAGGAAGAACGAGAACTTAAGCTTAGAGAGGAATCAGACAAAAAAGAAAGAGAAAGAGAGCGGAGGCGTAACAGGGAACTAAGTAAAATATTGGCCACTGTAGTTCAGGCAGGACATCAGGGAAACAGAGTAAACAGGGACAGGGAGCAAAGCAGACCCCGTGTAGACCGAGATCAATGTGCCTACTGCAAGGAAAACAGGACACTGGGTAAAAGACTGCCCAAAGAGATCCCCCAACCCCAGGAGAGATACCAACCGGGCCCCCCGACGGCTGGCATTAGATGAAGATTAGGGGAGTCAGGGCCAGGAGCTCCCCCCTGAGCCCCGGGTAACCCTACAAGTAGGGGAGCAACCTGTGACCTTCCTAGTGGATACCGGAGCCCAACACTCGGTGCTGACACAGACACCAGGGCCCATGAGCCACAAAGCGACGTGGGTCCAAGGCGCCACTGGGAGCAAACCCTACCGGTGGACCACCAAGAGAGAAGTACACCTTGCCACAGGTAAGGTTTCCCATTCGTTCCTACACGTGCCTGACTGTCCGTATCCACTGTTGGGAAGAGACTTATTGACCAAATTGAGAGCCCAAATTTATTTTAAGGATGGAAGGGCTTCCATCACGGGGCCAAACCAGACTCCCCTACATGTATTGACTTTCAAATTGGAAGACGAATATAAACTTTTTGACAAACCCTCGGTATCTATGAGAGACATGGACTATTGGCTTAGTTCCTACCCGGAGGCCTGGGCTGAAACCGGAGGAATGGGAATGGCAAAACAACGGCCTCCAATAGTCATTCATCTGAAGGCCGCTGCTACTCCCATCAATAGCAAACAATATCCCATGTCAAGGGAGGCCTATCAGGGCATCAAGCCGCACATCAAACGCCTCCTAGACCAAGGCATCCTAACACCTTGCCAATCGCCCTGGAACACCCCATTACTGTCAGTTAAAAAGCCGGGCACTAATGATTACAGACCGGTCCAAGACTTAAGGGAAGTTAACAAGAGGGTAGAAGATATTCACCCCACAGTGCCAAATCCTTACAATCTCCTTAGCACTTTGCCTCCTACTCATACTTGGTATACTGTTCTGGATCTGAAAGATGCTTTTTTCTGCCTAAGACTGTCTCCCCAAAGTCAGGCTCTCTTCGCATTCGAATGGAAAGATCCCGAAGGAGGAGTCTCTGGACAACTGACCTGGACGAGACTGCTACAAGGATTTAAAAACAGCCCGACACTCTTCGATGAGGCTTTGCATCAAGATTTGGCAGACTTCCGTGTAAGACACCCTTCCCTAATCATGCTTCAATATGTAGATGACATCTTGCTGGCTGCGACCTCCGAGGAAGATTGCCAGACAGGTACGGAGGAATTATTGCAAACTTTGGGACTATTAGGGTATAGGGCGTCAGCAAAAAAGGCCCAAATCTGTCAGACAAAAGTTACCTATCTGGGCTATGAACTCCATGATGGTCAACGATGGTTGACAGCTGCCAGAAAAGAGACTATCTCAAGTATACCAACCCCCCAGAGTCCCAAGCAACTGCGGGAATTCCCGGGGACCGCAGGTTTCTGTAGACTCTGGATTCCTGGGTTTGCTGAGATAGCAGCCCCCTTGTATCTACTGACTAAGCAAGGTAACTCCTTCACTTGGACTAAAGAACATCAATTGGCATTTGAACACATCAAATTGGCTCTTCTGTCAGCCCCTGCTTTGGGCTTACCTGACGTTACCAAGCCCTTTGATCTATTTGTAGATGAAAAACAGGGTTATGCAAAAGGGGTTTTAACCCAAAAACTGGGGCCCTGGAGGCGACCTATAGCCTACCTGTCAAAGAAATTAGATCCAGTGGCAACAGGATGGCCACCATGCCTCCGGATGATCGCAGCCGTGGCTCTTCTGATTAAGGATGCCACTAAACTGACTTTGGGACAACCATTAACCCTGTTAACCCCTCATGCCATTGAGACTGTAATTCGCCAGCCACCTGATCGCTGGATGTCAAATGCCCGACTCACCCATTACCAGTCTTTGTTATTGGACACCAACCGAATTCAGTTCGGTCCCGTGGTGACACTGAATCCAGCGACCCTCCTGCCGCTCCCAGGAAAAGCAGATCCTCACAACTGCCAGCAGATTCTTGCAGAGACACAGGGAACCCGGCCAGACCTCACCGACCAACCGATGAAGGATGCGGAGCTGGTTTGGTACACAGATGGAAGCAGTTATCTGCTCAATGGAGAACGACGAGCAGGAGCAGCCATCACCACCGAATCTGAGGTAATATGGGCGAGTGCACTTCCGGGCGGAACATCAGCTCAGCGGGCAGAACTGATAGCTCTGTCTCAAGCTTTAAAGTTGGCAGAGGGGAAGAAACTAAACGTGTACACTGACAGTAGATATGCCTTTGCTACTGCTCATATACACGGAGAAATTTATAGACGCCGGGGGCTACTAACCTCAGAAGGAAAAGAGATCAAAAATAAGGCTGAAATATTAGCTTTACTTAAAGCTTTATTTTTGCCTAAAAAGTTAAGTATCATGCATTGTCCCGGTCATCAAAAAGGAATACTCCAGAGGCCAAAGGGAACAGATTAGCAGATGAAACAGCCAAGAAGGCAGCCCTAGGGCCACAGCTTTTGATAGTGACTCTATTGCCCCAACGAGCAGACCCACAACATGATGACCATGAGGAACACTGGGTCTATGAAGATAAGTATTTAAGTGCCATACAGAAACTGGGGGCCACTTATGACCCCAGAAAAAATGTCTGGAAATATCGAGGAAAGACTATCATGCCCCTCAAAAATTCAAAACAACTAGTGAAGTCCCTACACAGACTGACACATCTTGGGGCTAAAAAGATGAAGGAGCTCTTAGAGCGTGGGGAAGGTACTTTATATCTTCCAAACAGGGATCAACTTCTGCGCCAGGAAGCAGAAAACTGTCAAGCATGTGCCCAGGTAAATGCTGGTAAGATCAAAGTTGGAACAGGGATCCGGATGAAAGTCCATAAGCCCGGAACCCATTGGGAAATAGACTTCACTGAAATCAAACCTGGTATGTATGGCTACAAATGTCTTTTGGTTTTTGTTGACACTTTCTCTGGATGGACAGAGGCATTCCCGACTCGGCATGAAACTGCTAAGGTGGTTGCAAAGAAATTACTGGAAGAAATCTTTCCCAGGTATGGGGTACCTGGAACCATTGGGTCAGATAACGGGCCTGCTTTCGTCTCCCAGGTAAGTCAGATGGTGGCCAATACATTGGGGATTAATTGGAAGTTACATTGTGCTTATAGACCCCAAAGTTCAGGACAGGTAGAAAGGATGAATAGAACCATCAAGGAGACTTTAACTAAATTAACGCTTGAAACTGGCACTAGAGACTGGGTACAACTCCTACCTTTAGCTTTATACCGGGCCCGGAACACCCCAGGCCCACAGGGACTAACCCCATTTGAGATTCTGTACGGTGCACCACCTGCTGTTAACTTTTATGAAACTGAAACCTATGCCTCCCTCACCCCATCTATGCAGACTCATTTGCGTGCCTTGCAGTTGGTCCAGAACGAGGTTTGGAAGCCTCTAGCCGCAGCATACAAGGAGGAACTCAAAACCCCCTCGCTGCCACATCCCTTCAAAGTCGGGGACACCGTCTGGGTACGCAGGCACCAGAGCAAGAACCTCGAACCGCGGTGGAAAGGACCTTACACCATCCTGTTGACCACTCCCACTGCAATCAAAGTGGACGGCATCACCGCTTGGATCCACGCTTCCCACGTGAAGGCTGCACATCCGCAGGAGTCCACAGACGCCTCTCCGGACCCAGAATGGAAATTACAACGCACCCAAAACCCGCTAAAGATAAGACTTACACGCTGTTAATCATTCTTGCTCTCTACGCTACTCCCCTCGTCCTAGGTAGTAATCCCCATACCCCCATAAAGATGACTTGGCAGGTGTACTCCCAAACCGGGAAAATAATTTGGTCTATTACAGCAACCCACATCCCTGGCACATGGTGGCCTACTTTGACCCCAGACTTTTGCCAACTAGCCGCTGAGTCAGACTCTTGGGATATTCCCCGCAACTCACATGACCTCAGTACTTATTGTTCTACCCCGATAACAAGATGCAGACTGGGTCAACATGACTTTTACGTTTGTCCCAAAGAGGGGAGAAACCGAACCCAAGCACGTAAATGTGGAGATTATGAAACATACTTTTGCTCCTCCTGGGGCTGTGAAACTACAGGGGACGCTTACTGGAAACCTTCTTCTGATAAGGAATTCATAAAAATACTCAAAAACTTCACTCCCCAAGGCACACGTCCCACTGATTGCTATCCCCCCCCCTAAATCTTAATACCAAGGGGACAAATCATTGCCCTTACGGATACAGTTTACAGAAAAAGGAAAAGAACAGCTAGATCCCTGGCTCACTGGGAGAACATGGGGCCTTAGATGGTTTATGAAAGGAGATGATCTCGGTGTAATTCTCAGAATCAGACTATCTCTGACCCCGATTATGATGAGCCCAATAGGACCTAATCCTGCTCTCGGGGACCAAAGAGCTCCCTCAGTTCCCAGACAATCAAAAAGTCCGCCCAAAGTACCCCCCAGTGAGCCACCCATGTCTCAAATTGTAACCATAGACTATCAAACCTCTAGTTACTCCCCCGAACCCACACTCCCTGGAACCGAAAACCGATTGTTAGATTTGATTCAAGGAGCCTTTTATGCCCTCAATACCACCAACCCAGACAGCACCCGGGAATGTTGGCTCTGTCTCACCTTCGGCCCACCCTACTATAAAGGAATAGCAATAATGTCTGACTGGAACAGTAACATAAACCCTGATCCTAAATGTATGTCCCTGCCCGGCTATAAACTCACCATCACTGAAGTTTCAGGACAAGGGATCTGTGTAGGAAATATACCCCTGTCACATCAACCTCTCTGTAATACCACCCTCCTGACAAATGGCTCACAAAATAATTATTTGTGGGGTCCCCCCGGAACTTATTGGGCCTGCAACATTGGACTGACCCCCTGTATTTCCACGGCAATCCTCAATGTCTCCACTGATTTTTGTGTGTTAGTCCGAATCTACCCACGACTATTCTATTATTCCTCAGAGGAGTTTGAAGGACATTTCATGGGCAGGATTCGATTCACTCGAGAGCCTATCAGCCTTACCCTGGCAGTCTTGTTAGGAGCAGGAGTATTGGCAGGAATTGGGACTGGGGCTGCAGCTCTGGTTGAGGGCCCCCGACAGCTAGAGATTCTAGAGGCTGCAATCCAACAAGACCTAAGAGCAATAGAAACCTCTGTAACTGCTTTAGAAAAATCCCTAACCTCCTTATCAGAAGTTGTCTTGCAGAATAGACGAGGTCTGGACCTATTATTCTTGAAGGAGGGAGGACTTTGTACAGCCTTAAAAGAAAACTGTTGCTTTTACACCGATCACACAGGGGTAGTAAGGGAGTCTATGACAAAGCTTAGAGAAAGACTAGATGCAAGGGAACGGTCTCTGCAAGGCCCCCAAAGTTGGTTTGAAAGCTGGTTTAATAAGTCCCCTTGGTTAACTACTATATTATCTACTGTAGCCGGTCCCTTAATTGTATTGCTGCTGATCTTAACATTTGGGCCCTGCATATTTAACAAATTAATGCAATTTATAAAAGAAAGATTGTCTGTAATTCAAACTATGGTCCTCGCGCAGCAATATCAAGTACTCCCACAGCACCCTGAGCCATCAGCTGAGCAAATGCCGGACTCTGAGCAGGTAGATCAATGGATATAGGATTATATCCCGGATAAAGAAAAAGGGGGGAATGAAGGACCTCAAGACCCAGGCCCAGCATTAGGTGACCTAACCCCTAGGCCTCAAAGCTGCAAGACGCTCCCTCACCCAACCCCCATGTCAGAACCCCTCCAGCAGCACGTAGCACCTCAGGTGTTGCACAATGTTACCACAAGATGTTCCATGTAGATAACCCTAACGGGCCCCCTACCACAAGATGTTCCTTTTAGACAGCCCTACCGGTTAAACTTGAGAACTAGGTTTAAAAACAGGAACTGAAAGGACAGAATGCAATCTTATGGTTTTTCCGAGAACAAAAAGTTGAAAAACAAGTTTACCCCCTAGGTGACCCAACTGCTGGATTCAGAGGGACCAACAGAAAGGCTGTTGCTGTGCTAAGCTAAGAACTAACCCACCTGTTCCCTATAAAAGATCTGTACCCCAAAGCCCGGTGTGCCAGTTCACCGAAGCTCCGGCTGAGGTTATGCTGAGCACCCGCAGGCGCCTGTGTGAGAATAAACGCCTCCTGCTTTTTGCAGCCAGTGTCTCGTGTGGTTCATTCCGGGTTTGGGATCTGTGGATCTTTCAATAGAACTGCACCATCATTTTGTCTAACCTAATTCTTTTCCATTCTTAAAGGAATTACACTTCACCATGACTATTTGATATAGAATTTTTTTCCCTTGATTCAATAAACTTATATAGGTTCAGTAGAGAGAATATGCAATGTAACTGATTAAATAAATTATCCTTACTTACTATATTGAAAATTTTACTCCCAAGCATATGTTCTTTTGCAATGTTATTTCACCTCTTTCTACTGAATTCTACATACATTGTTTATCATATCTCTCAGGAGGATATGGATAGATAGATAGATGAATATATATCTCCAACCTCTAAGGTGAGTGCCCCACACCAAATAATCTTATTGTCAATTTCAAATTACTTTTTGGCTACTCTGAAATATTTCTTCTCATATGTGAACTTCAAACGCAGACCACAACTCACCCAAATGGGAATCTTATTAAAAGAATACTATAAATACACAGAAAATAGGAAAAAGAAAATATATCACAGTTTAAACTTACATTTTATGTACATAGACAACATTTTACCTTTGATTTCTCATTTATTTTCTTAACCTTTCATATTGGATTTAGTCCTAATAATTTGTAACTGTTGTGAATAGAACATTTCTCATTTGGTGGCTATATTATACACCAGCGCATATTTTCTTAAAATTTTGAATTTTTACATTTCTTATTTTTTCTATGCTATACTATAATTGCATTCAATTATATTATCTTAAAATAGTTTTCTTTTAATTCTTTTCAAACATTTAAGCAATATTTTGTATTTCTATTTTCAGGAAATTGTAGATTCGCATAGAATTGTAAAAAAAAAATTACAATGAGATTCTGGTTACTTTTCAGTTTCCTTAGTGACAAATAAAGAGACTGACATCAACCTTATCAATCTCATCAGTTTTACATGTATTCATGTGTTTGTGTGCAACTGTGTTTAATTCTTTGCAACTGATCATATGACTAATACCAGTCAAGATAAAGTACAGTTCTGTTATGGTTTAGATATGAGGTGTCCCCCAAAAGCTCATGTGTAAGTCAATGCAAAAAAGTTTACAGGTAAAATGATTGGGTTAGAGAGCCTTGATATAATCAGTGGATTAATCTACTTGAATGGATGGTTAAGTGGATGGTAACTATAGGCAAGTAGGATGTGGCTGGAGAAGGCAGCCACTGGGGCTGTGCCTATGGGCTATGTCATTTGTCCCATGGGAGAAGATCTTTCTCTACTTTTTTTTATTTTCATGATCGGAATTTCTTTTCTTCTTTACATCCTTCCACTATGGTGCTCTGCCTCATCTTACCCAGACAAGCAGAATCAGCTCTCTACAGAATGAGCCCTCTGTAAACCTGAGCACAAACTAAACCTTTTCTCCTCCAAAATTGTTCTTGTCAAGCCTTTTGGTAACAGCGACAAAAATGATGACTAGAATAAGTTCCATCAAAAGGATCTCCTATGCTACAGTATTATTCAATACTTGCCAACCATGGTCTTTTCAAAACTCTACAATTTGGTCATTTCAACAATACTGAATAATTAGAACTGCATAGGACATAACTTTTGGAGATCAACCTTTTTCACTGAACAAAATTCTCTTGAGAGCCATTCCAGTTGTTGAGTGCATCAATAATCTATTCCTTTTTCATTCCTGAGTAATATTCCTGGGTATAAATATAGTACAGTTTATTTAAGAATTCATTCACTTAAAAGCAGTTGTCATTCTTTCTAGTTCTGAATAATTATGGATAAAACTTCTATGCATATTTTTACAAGATCTTATATAAACATATTTTTTCTTTTGTGCTGTGATAAATGCCCAAGCACAAAATTGCTAGATCAATTGGTAAACACCTATGTAACTATATTTTAAAAATTCTAAATGCTTTTCTAGAATTGTTATAACATTTTATATTCTTACCAGCAATCTGTAAATGATCCAGCTGCAACTGTCAGAATTTAAGTGTAATTTTTAAATTTTTAGCTATTCTGATATGGATGTAGCTAAATAATAATATCCCATTATGATTTTAGTTTACATTTCTGTAATACTTAATGATGTTGAATATCTTTTAATGTGTTTAATTTTGACCTGCATATGCTCTTCAGTGAGGTGCCTGATTATGTTATTTGTCCATTTTCTAATGAGATTGTTTCATTGGTATGCTTGTTTAACTGCTGATTTTGGAGAGTTCTTTGTTTATTTCAGATACAGATATTCATCAAATATACAAATTTCAGATTTTTTCTCATTCTATGTCTTTTCATCATCTTGAAAAAGACATTCAGAGAAAAAGTCCCTAATATTGCTAAGGTCCAGTTTATCAATTTCCCATTTTATGTTTCATTTTGTTTTCTTTCTGTCTCTCTGGGATTGAACTCAGGGTCTCACACATGATGTTGCCTCACACATCGTAACATCCCCAGCCTAAGTTTCCCTCTAATGAACCCTGCTTTTTCTGTCGTTTCTTTTAATGTTTCTCCTAATCCTAGATCTTTCTCCTCCTCCTCCTCCTCCTTCTTCTTCTTCTTCTTCTTCTTTATACCAGAGATTGAAGTCAGGAGCTCTAAACCATTGGGCCACATCCCAGGCCTTTTTATTTTTTATTTTGAGACAGGCTGGCCTCAAACTGGCAATTCTCCTGCCTGAGCCTCCTGAGTCCCTAGGAAGACAGGCATGTACCACCATCCGACTTAATCCTAGAGTTTGAAGATTTTTTGACATAGTTTTTTTCTAGAAAGAATGTAGTTCTATAATTTACATATAAGTCCCTGCTCCACCTTGAGTTATTTCTTATACATGTATATGGCATTGAGTTTACTATGAGGATATTTGCATGTGGATACTCCAATTGCTCTGACTCTATTTGGTGAAGAACATTTGTTTGATTTTAGTGAAATGTTTTATTAGCTTCAATGTCAACACAATATTGAATGATAACAGTGACAGTGACACTCCCACATTTTTCTTCTGTTGTGATATCAATATTTATCTTGCTAAAGTAATTTATTGTATTTCTATGCCACCTTGAAATTTTACTAGAAATCATCACTGGGATGGTGATATAGATCCATAGTGGAGCATCTGCTTAGCATGCCCAAGGCCCTGTGTTCCAAACTCAGCACCAAACAACAGAAAGTATCACTATGCCATCAAACATACTTATAAGCTCTCTATATGCAAGTAGTTTTCTACTATAATGCACTGACATAAAATTTTCATAAATAAGTTTTCTCATTTCCAGCCTCTCAAAATGTCTGACAAAATTTAATTGATCAAAATGAATTATAATTTTTATACTGTTAACTTAATATACTCTATTTTACTTAAATGTTTAAATTATATTAATGAATGAAATCACCTACTGATACAATTGTTGCTAGGATGTAGGGACAAAGGTACTTCATACTGGTGTGACTGCAAATTGTTACAATCACTTTTGAAAGTAGTATGGAAAGTCCTCAAAAAATTAGGAATGGAACCACCATATGACCCAACAATACTATTCCCTGGTATTTATCCAAAAGAACTAAAATCGGCATACTATAGTGGGATAGGCATATCTAAAACTATGATTATGTGATTATGTCAGCACAATCCACAATAACCAAGTTATCGTGTGCCTGTCAGCGGACAATGGATAAAGAAGATATGGTCTATATACACAATAGAGATTTACTCAGCTATATGTAGGAATGAAATTATGTCATGTGCTGGTAAATGGATGGACCTGGAGAACATTATGCTAAGTGAAATTAGCCAGACTGAGAAAGTCAAGGGTCAAATGTTTTTTCTCATAGGCAGAAGCAAGAGAGAAATAAGGAATACAAAGTGGATCTCATAAAAATAGAAGGAAGAATAATGGAAAAGAGGAAGGGAATTGAGAGGGAGAGGAAAAGAATGGTAGAGGGGAGGACCTACAGAATGAAATTGAATAAATTGTGCACATAGGACTATACCACAGAGAATCCAACTTTTATGTACAACTATAATCACCAATTAAAAAATAAGTAAATAGAAGGAAGACAAGAAACAGAGAAAAATGGTCTTAGGAGGAATAAAAGGGGAAGTACTAGGATTTAAATAGAGATAATTATGTTATATGCATTTATGAATATGCATTGAGGAATGCATAAATTGCATTTATGAGTGTCAAAATGTACCACATTATTATATATGTAACTATAATGTACTAACAAAATATAAAAAATAAAATGATCAACTAATTCAAATTAATTTAATTAAATCTGCCCTTTAAACAATAATCCAAAGGAAAGAGGAATGAAATTTAAGGATAGATTTCTTTGATTTTGCTATTAAAAAAGTAAAACATATACTTTATTTTAATGTTTTTCTCTCCTTTGTGACTTTTTTGTTCATTTCTTTAACTTTTCCTTAGCCACTAGGCAATATATGCTTGACTCTTTTGAACATTTTGGTCATAGACTGAAGACATCTTGCTTATGTATGTGTGTGTGTGTGTGTGTGTGTATTATTTGTTTTATATATATATATATATATATATATATATATATATATAATTTGTGTATATATATTATTATATATATTATTTGTTTTATATATATAACAAATAATTGAGCTTCTCATTTGATAGCCTCCTAAAGTGGCTTCTATTCCCCATCTCCTTGCTGGACAAGATTCCACCAAGTCTCATCATACTCTTTGGGGAGGTTCATCCTTTGTGTCAATCCTCTATTTTCAAAGTCCCTCCAAACCCTACTGGGTATTCATATCCTCATTTCACAATAAACAAGTCGAGCAACGTTGATAGAACTGCAGGTTTACTTAATATGTCACAGAGCTAAAATTGGAACCTGCCTGGTTCTGACTTTAGATTTACTCTATTAGGGTACAGTAAATGCCTCAAGGAGACTCTCATTGCCTTTCAGCCCCAAGAACTCAACTCCCAGTTGAGGATTCAACTTCCTTGTGTACATTTCTTAAGATATTACTAGCATCCCATTCATTCTGCCTCCACCTGTCCATGATGGTATCATTACCATAATCCTTCTCTTTTTTTCCATAAATAGAGGGGTGTCCAAGCATTCACTAAAATGTAGAAATTTCCAATTGCTTTTTTTTTAAAGAAAATTGTCTCTAATAATCCAGCCTGAAATTCCAAATTCACCTTCCATCCACTGCTTCTTGATGCATTCAGAGCTGGCTTCAGGAGCATTGCTCATTACAACTCATCAGCAAACATTTGTAACCTACAATGCAACCTAATTGCTCAGGAACTTACTTTATGTTAGTATCAGACCCAGGAGAAGTTACTTGGGAAAAAAACCTTACTATTTGATACATTTTAATAATTTTATCTTCATTTCAACTGTGAAGACTTGTATAGCAAACAGAAAATCCTAAATACCACTCATTATTCCCAATCGCTCACACTGAATGCTGAAGAGGTAGCCCAGAAAGAAATCGACATTAGGTTGTGAATCACTTAGGGCCACAAAAAGTGCTTTTACTACTAATCTTTAGAGAAAGAAATTCTACAATCAACCTTTAGTCTCTAATAACAAGAAAATATTGCCAAAATTTAATATTCACCTATCATAGATATCACTTTTCTTAGAAAAGTATTTGTTAATAAATTATTTCTCTAGTTATTTTGTACCTAATATGATCTCTGATATGTATGTGTATATATGTGTGCATGTGTGTATATGAGAGAGTATATGTATGCATGAAATTCTGAAAGCTGAACGTATGTTAATAGTTGCTATTAAAAAGGGTAAATGATTGTTGTAAGGCCCTATATTATGATTATAAATAGAACGCAAAAAATTACAAGTACAGTTATACCAATAATTTCGAGTATTTAGAGAACTGGAAAATGCATCATGATTTGTGAAATAGTTACAGGGTATAGACATTTGGCTACACCATTCAGCTTCCCCAATGTGAATGCAGTAACAGAGCTAAAATTGAATAATTCACTCCATGTCTTTTCTCTGCTTCAGTCTATCATTTAAGATCATAGACTATTATTGGTATTTCTGTGCTTTCTTCCAAAAATCCAATCTTGCTTTTAAATGGCCTTTTGAAATAAGTTGGCTGCATAATCTTAGAAGAAAAAAGTACATTCTTCAATATTGAACTGAAGAAAAACTAATTTATAACTTTCAGTTCTTGCTTCCTCTTTATTGAAAATAATTGTGCTACTTTTTATCTAGTTTATTCTTGATATCAGAGGTTCAGAAATATTCCCTTTAGTTTAAATCCTATTTGAAATAATTTCCTGTTAAAACAGTAATAAAAGGCAACATCTAATCAGGTTATTCAGAATTTCCCAGAAGAAGAAAAAAGCCATTTCCCCTCCTGCTCATGTGATTCTCCTTTTACTGGACTCCCAGTTAGCCCTGAGCTCCATTTCCCTCTGCTGTGCTTAAATTTTCATTTATTCTTTAGAACTGTTTTAATTTTCCATGGTTAGCATCAGAAAAAAGCTAGTCCTTAGTGTATTTCCATTTTAAATGGTATCAAATAGTGCCTTGAAAAGTAACACTGCCTTCAATTTTCTTTATATAACTCCTTGAAAATGCATAGGGAAAATCATGGCCATCAAGGTTAAATTCCAGATTTTATACAATATTTGGTGCTTACATATCATCGAGTCAATCAACAGAACTTAAAGTTATTTTAGTAGGTGACATACACAATGCCAATTGTCATCTTATTCATTGTTATTTTATTAGTTTCTTTCACTAGGATCACTATATAGCAGATTGAACATTGTCAAAACTTATGTAATTTGAGATCATTATATAATCATGAGTTCTTTTTAATGTTGCCTAATTTATCACCTCGAAAATGTACAAAGATTTAGTCTTTCCTAGTTAAGAAATTGTATGGTTCTTGATTTAAATTTTCATCAATATTTATAGTAGCACAATTTAATAGCTAAGCTATGGAACCAACCTAGATGCCCAGCAACACATGAATGGATAAAGAAATTGTGGTATATATGCACAATGGGATATTACTCAGCTGTAAAGAAGGATAACTTTATGACGTTTGCCAGTAAATTAATGGATCTGGAGACTATGATGCTAAGTGAAATAAGTCAATGCCCAAAAAGCAAGGGAGGGTCAAATGTTTTTGCTGATATGAGGAAGCTAAACCACAATAAAGTGGGCGAGAGGAAGAAAAAAAGTTGAGGAAATTGGACAAATTTCAGGAACGAAAGGAAGGGAAAGGAAAATACAATTAGGAAATATAATTAGGAAAGACAGTAGAATGAATCTAACATAATTTTCCTATGTACACATACAAAAGTACCTACGTGAATCCAGCATGCTGCCCACCTACAAGAAAGGGGTTTTAATTAAAATGAGATATATTCCATGCTTGTATAATTTTATCAAAATGGATTCTACTGTCATATATAGAAGAACCAATAAAATAAATAAATGAACAATAGAAATAAATATATCAAAATAGGAAAAAAAAGAATTGGACGATATTTCCTGGTAAAAGGTGCATAGATTTTCATGGAATTTTTTAAATAAATAAAAGCATAATGGAGAGCATTAAGCAAAGAATCATCTCATTTAATGTCAGCCATTATCATATTGTTATTAAAACTGAAAATACATGTGACAATATAAAGAACCTTTGAATTTCTCAGTTATAGAACCAGACAAAATATGTTGCTCATTATGTTGGAATATTCGTCTCTTTCATATTCAGTCAAAATACTTCTGTTCTCAGATTTATCGTCACCAGAGTTCAATATTAAATTGCTTCTTAAAACACAATTAAAAATAGAGCAACATGTGAAATTCACCCAGAAGTCTCTTTATGAAAGAGAGGCATTTGACTATGTCAATTTTGAAGTGGCCAAAAATATGAATCACACAAATACCAACCTACAAATCAGTTAAGGAAGAAAACACACCAACATTACCTTCTTTTCACTGGACTGGAAAACATTATGGTTTTATTTTAGGCCTTTGAGCTCTTATGTACTTTATCACTTAGTATATTGAACCCAAAGTCTTCTTTCAAACAAAAGCTAAAAAAGGAAAAACACCTGCTTATGATCCCAGGAAAATACCTTGGTTCTCTTTGGCATGTCAGGATTTTCCTTTTATATCTTTTTTTCTTTTTGACTTTTAACTGTTTTCAATATGTTAACCTAATAGTTGTTTCTTGAAAAATAAATAAATAAATACACAAACAAACAGGATAAAATGAGCCAACTATAATCATACACCTGTAATCCCAATAGTATGCTAGGCTGAAGCCAGAGGATTGCAAGTTCAAAGTCAGCCTCAGCAATTTAGGGAGGCCTTAAGCAACTTAGTAAAAACTTGTCTCAAAAAAAAAAAAAAAAAAAAAAAAAAAACTGAAAAGGACTGAGGATGTGGCTCAGTGGTTAAGTGCTCTGCTACTAAAACAAAACAATGAAAAAAGACAAAATTGAAAAAAAAATATTATCTTCTATTAACCCTATAACTCTTAAAGTCTGATAATAAATACTCCTCTAAAGAAATTCATTTTATATATCAGAATATCTTTGAATGAATGTTGCTTCCTTCTTTGATTCCAACACATGAGTTGCATATATATTTCAGACATATTTTAACTTTTAAATTTTAAAAATTCAGTTGTGTGTTAAGTTTCTCAATTAAGACCCAGATGAGTCTATCCTGACTAGAAAGCAGAGCACAGCTGGGGGATAAGGTATTACATTTTAGTTTATCTTCCTCTTTCTTTCTTTTCCTCCAATTCACATTGAACATAGAAGAATGAAGTAAGGATTGAAAGAACTTTACGTCCTAAATCCATTCATCTTCTCTGGGTTCCCAGCACAAAGTTAGGAGTAGAGTCTCCCTCTCTCTATTCTCAAACAGGGATAAACAATAATTCTGCATTAACATATTTCAGAGTTCAGAAGTCAGACACAGGATAAATTCGATAAATTCTGCCTTCACTAGCACATGTGTCCTTGAGGAGATCATTCCATTGATTAAAACCTCAGTTTCCTCATTTGAAAGAGAGTTTGGCAAAATCTCACTACAGCCAACTGTGTTCTAAGGACTCATTAGTCAGTAGAGAAAGGGTGGGGGAAAGAATGGGACCAGGGGCTCAGAAACACTCCAACTAGAATAGTGCTGCTATTGGTGTGTATGATTTGTGTGCACAGGATTTTACTGGAAGCACTACATATACACATGTACATAAACACAACATTCACATATGAGCACAAGTGATGACTCACAAAGCAACTTGAATTTCTAAGATCCTCTATTTTTTGTCATATTTTGAATTACTTTTCCTTCTGATTTTGAGCAAAGACTCAAAATCCTCATTAACTAAGAAATGTATTTTAGGTTCTGAAGCACCATTATTAAATTCTACCTCAAACTTAACATCCCTTGAATAAATAAGTCAAGAGCCTTAGGATTTACTTAGGCTTAATTAGTCAAATTAGTCAATTATTCAAAATGCTAATCATTCTCAAACCTCTTTTGGAGACCTTTTCGAATTAGCATCTCCTGAATTTGAATAAAAACATCTAAATATGAGAAATGTACTTGTAAAAAGACTTTTCTCATTCTGAGCTTTAAAGGGAAATGGCATATTCTGACATACATACACACATGCACACAACAAAAACACACCAAGAAATTCCTTCTTTTCACTAGAAACAGTTACGGTTTTATTTTAGGCCTTTGAGCTCTTCCAGGGTCATATTTAAAGTCTTTCTTTAGTTATATTATTTGTTTCTATCACATTAGTATAAACAAATTTCCTCCCACACACTTACTACCCTATGGCAGAGGTTTTCAGGGAGTGGTGTGTGGCCTTCTGGAACACAGGATTCCTAGAAGTCAAAACTACATTGATAATAATATCAAGATATTATGTCCCTTCCTTGTAGACTGAAATGTTCACTTCTAGGGCACAATTAATGGTGGATAAAAATCTAAGCACCCTATCATAATTCAACAGCGTGACATAAAACAATTACTATAGTCTTGATGTTCTTTACCACAATTTACCCTCAATTTTAACAACAACTACAAAAAACCCAGACTAAGTTAAGCATTCCCTTAAGCAAAAAAAAAAAAAAAAAAAATTGTTTACTGTGTTAAATTTCAACTCATGAGATCTCCTCAATATCTATATGGTGAAAAACAAAAACAAAAACAAATTCCACTGCATCTTAAACACAGTGGTGGTCTCATGGAAAAGCATGTGGGCCACTGCATGAGGTATAACTTCAAGTCACTGCTTCCTCCACCCTGTGGAATACCATTTTAAATGAAAGAAATAAGTTAAAAATTATTTACATTTAAGATTTTCATATACGTGTTTCTTCACTTGCAAAATCTCACAACCGACTACACTCATTAAAATGATAAAATTTAAGCTTTCAATGCCAAAATTGAATTTTGGAAAACATTTTTTCTCCACCACAAATTTGACTGCTTCCCAATGTTTCTATTGTTCTTGTGGAATCATTGATATTAATCACATAAATTGAGTAATAAACTCAACCAATATACTGGGAGATCTATGAAACTCAGTGAACCCATGTCTTCCAAATGACCAGTTGATGATGTTAAAGAATGATGTATGGGTGAAAAAGCCTTTTAAAGTTGAAGATGGGCCAATGGATTTACTGTAGCAAAACACTGAAATTTTACTCAGATTCCCCACTGAAAATGACTTTCAAGAATCCACCATTATTCTAATTTTCAAAAAGTATAAGAAAAGAACATCAACAATTATCTGAAATAGCTATTGAAATGTCTTACATTTTTAATTACAAATGTTTATGAGGCCAGAATTATTTCAAATACTTCAACCAAAATCACCTGTTACAAATGCATAAGTAGAGGAGTATTATGAGAATACTTATATATGTTATTGAGCCAGATATTTAAAAGATTTGCAAAAAATTTTTTAAAAATCTAAAACAATGAGTCTTTTCTATCTTATTTGTTGTCTTAGGAAAGATAAGCCAAAAGGTAGAATGTTTTCCCTGATATGTGAAACTTAACCTACAATAGATGGGGGAGGGGAAGAATGAAAGATCAGTAGATTAGAAAAAGGGGAATGAAGGAAAGGGAAGGGGATGGGAAAAGAAAAGACAATGAAATGAGTCTGACATAATTTTCTTCGCATATATATAAATACATAGTGAATCTCACCATCATGTACATCAATAAGAATGGGTTCCTAATTGGAATAAGAAATAGTCCATGCTTGAGTAATTATGTCAAAGTAGATTCCACTGTCATGTATAACTATGAAGAACCAATAAAAACAAGTAAGTAAATAAATAAATAATGAAAAAGAAAAGATAGCTACTGTTAACAGGTTATGCATATTTACATTGTAATAGCTTTACCATTGTCATTTAAAATGAATTAATAAATAATTTACTTATAAAACTTCAGAAATTTCTAATTTCTAATCTTACAAATAGTGGTCAATAGAATTCCAATGCTCCAAAGTATTTTCAGTCCTCAGTAAATTATCAAAGTACCTTACACTAAGCTTTACTGGATGACTTTATTGAGAAAAAAAAATAAAGCCAGAGAACTAATTTGAAAAAAAAAAATGTGAGAGGCTATTTTAGTCCTTTTATTTTTATTTCCCTTTGGTTTTTGTTTCTTCTTCAAACAAAAATAGTTTTTAAATTAAAAAAAAGAAAAAACTAAACCTCTAACTTAACACAAACTAAAGGAAAATAGAATTCAGAAACCACACACGATAAAGAAGAGTATCTTTCCAAAAGTAGGTCAGAGAAGTCTACTAAATAATCAGTCACTTAGAGCAAATAACAAAATGCCAAATGAGAGAGAGGAGTTGACATAGTTAAACCTTATAATATTAAATTTTATAATTTTAAACTAGAAATTGAAATTGTAAAAAGATATGAGAAAGTATGGTTTCTTCATAAAGGAAATTAACAAATAACTTCCAGTAAGAGGTAATATGTTTTACTTATTAGACAAACATTTCCAATAAGTTGTATTAGATATGCTCACAGAGCTAAAGCAAACCAGGAGAAAAATATATGGAAAAAATATTAATAAAAATAGAAATTGTAGGCGAGAGGTTTGTCGCACGGAGGGTAACACTGCTTATTCAGCAAATCGCCCCGCGGCTAGAGTCTGCAAGGCGCGCTGGGATAGAGACGCAGGGTTACAGCGCTGCAGTTTCTGCCAGACGCGCAAGCACCGCACTCAGGGCTGAATTCTGGGTTCGAGACGGGGAAGGAAGCGGTCCATCTCGGTTCTCCACACCGGTCAGACCACAGAGGAGGCCAGCAGCCACCATGTTGGTAAACTGACGTCACCACACCTGTTTTTGACTGACCGCAGCTCATTCAGCCATAGAACAGGTAATTTCAGGCTGCAATTCGCCTGCGGCTTGCAGACAGATTGCTAGGGTTCAGCGCCTGGGGGCTTCTTAAAATCTGATCTTATCGGAGTGAACACGGCTCCCGGAACCGTCCCGGAACCGCCCTGGCTCCGGGCTGCGGAGCCTGCGGAGGCTGCTTCTTGGACCCTGCTAATATCAGAGCATACACCAAACACTAAGCGGCCGAATTCCGGCTCCCGGAACTGAGCCCGCGGGGGCTGCTTCTTGGAGCTTACACTTATAGGAGCTTACACCGAGCACAGAGCGGCCGAGTTCCGGCTCCCGGAACCGTCCCGGAACCGCCCTGGCTCAGGGCTGCGGAGCCCGCGGAGGCTGCTTCTTGGACCCTGCTACTATCAGAGCATACACCAAACACTAAGCGGCCGAATTCCGGCTCCCGGAACTGAGCCCGCGGGGGCTGCTTCTTGGAGCCTACACTTATAGGAGCTTACACCGAGCACGGAGCGGCCGAGTTCCGGCTCCCGGAACTTCCCTGGACCGGGGCTAGGAGCCCGCGGAAACTGTGTCTCGGTCCGGGTCCTGCTGAGGGCAGGTCAGGACTCACCCATTGCTTGGGTTGCCTGGCAAGGGGAACGAAATGCTGCCATTCGCATAGGATACCAACATGGCAGAGATCTGATGTCAGCAGAAAGCGGTGGAGGAGAGATCTTCATCAATACCAGCGGTGACATAAGCAGTTGGTCTCCTGGTAAGGGGGGTGAGGCTCAGTCACCCGAGTCTCCTCAATTTGTCCTCGAGCCAGAGGGAAGGAGCCGGGCCGCCGCCAGCCCCCGGAGCAGGCCCAGCGGCTCGCCAGCGTGGTGACCGCGTGACCCCAATTGGAGAGGGGGCGGAGCGGAGCCGCCACCCACACCCGCCAGGTGGGCAGACCCACGACCCAGTAGTACATGGGCGTGGTAGGAGGGGCAGGGCAGAGCCGCCCTTCGCGCTTGCAAGGTAAACAGACCTGTGACAGCCTGGCGGGTCAGGCCCAGTGGCCTGCCAGTGTGGTACACACGTCACCCCAACTCGAGTAGGGGCAGAGCAGATCCTTATCCCACGCCCGGATCAGGCCCTGCCGGTGTGGTGGTCACGTGACCCCAATTGGAGTGGGGGTGGAGCGGAACCGCCACCCGTGCCCGCAGGGTGAGCAGACCAGTGATCAACCTGCAGATCAGGCCCAGGGGTCCGCAGGCGTGGTAGGAGGGGCAGGGCAGATCCGCCGCCCGCGCCTTCAAGGTAGGCAGACCTACAACAGACCGGCGGATCAGGCCCAGGAGCCTGCCGGCGGGGTACAAACACCACCCTAATTGGAGTAGTGACAGAGCAGAGTCGCCTCCCTTGCCAGGAACAGACCCAGCATCCTGCAGGCGGGGTAGTCACGACACCCCAATTGGAGTAGGGGCAAAGCAGAGCCTCCACTCGTGCCCGAAAGGTGGGCAGATCTGCGACCGACCAGCAGGACAGGCCCAGTGGCCTGCTGGTACGACAGACACGTCACCCCAATTGGAGTAGGGGCAGAACAGAGCCGCCACCAGCTCCCAGAACAGGCCCAGTGACCTGCCGGCGTGGTAGCCACGACACCCCAATTGGAATAAGGAGAGAGCAGAGCCGCCGCCCGCACCTACAGGAAAGATACGCAAGCAGTATGAAAAGACAAGGAAAGAAAGGACCACAAGCAATGCAGGTCAACGCAACTTTAGAAGAGGTAACAGCTGCAGCAGATGGAATGTCAGATAAAGAATTCAGGATATACATGCTTCAGATGATCTGGAGTATCAAGGAAGACATTAAACAGCAAAATCAGACAATGAAAGATCACTTCGACAACGAATTACGCAAACAAACCCAGGAAGCAAAGGATCAACTATACAGGGAGATAGAGGTTATAAAAAACAAGCAATCAGAAATCCTAGAAATGCAGGAAGCAATAAACCAACTTAAAAACTCAATGGAGAATACTACCAACAGAGTAGAACACTTAGAAGATAGAACATCAGACAATGAAGACAAAGTATTTCAACTGGAAAAGAACATAGACAGCTCAGCAAGACTGTTAAGAAACCATGAGCAGAACATCCAAGAAATATGGGATAACATTAAGAGACCAAACTTAAGAGTCATTGGGATACAGGAAGGTACAGAGCTCCAAACCAAAGGAATGAGCAGTCTATTCAATGAAATAATACAAGAAAACTTCCCAGACTTGAAGAATGAGACAGAATCCCAAATCCTAGAAGCCTACAGGACGCCGAATGTGCAAAATCATAAGAGATCCACACCTAGACACATTATAATGAAGATGCCCAACATACAGAATAAGGAGAGAATTTTAAAAGCTACAAGAGAAAGGAAGCAGATTACATTTAGGGGCAAGCCAATCAGGATAACAGCTGATCTTTCAACACAGACTCTGAAAGCTAGAAGATCCTGGAATAACATATTTCAAACACTGAAAGATAATGGGTTCCAACCAAGAATTGTGTATCCAGTGAAATTAAGCTTCAGGATGGAGAATGAAATTAAAACCTTCCACGATAAACAAAAGTTTAAAGAATTCGCAGCTAGAAAACCATCTCTTCAAAACATCCTAGCCAAAGTATTACAGGAAGAGGAAATGGAAAATAACAATGAAAACCAACAGTGGGAGGTAGGACAGTAAAGGGGGGGGGGAAACAATCAAAGAGGAAAACAAACAATGTTTAGTAACAGAAATAAACAAATATGGCTGGAAGAACAACCCATATCTCAATAATAACCCTAAATGTTAATGGCTTAAACTCACCAATTAAGAGACACAGGCTAGTAGAATGGATCACAAAACAAGACCCAACAATATGCTGCCTACAGGAGACGCATTTGATAGGAAAAGACATACATAGGCTGAAGGTGAAAGGTTGGGAAAAATCATATCACTCATATGGACTTCGGAAACAAGCAGGCGTGTCCATACTCATATCAAATAAAATAGATTTCAAGCCAAAGTTAATTAAAAGAGATAAAGAGGGACACTACATACTGCTTAAGGGAACCATACACCAACAAGACATAACAATCATAAATATTTATGCCCCAAACAATGGTGCAGCTATGTTCGTCAAACAAACTCTTCTCAAGTTCAAGAGTCTAATAGACCACCACACCATAATCATGGGAGACTTCAACACACCTCTCTCGCCACTGGACAGATCTTCCAAACAAAAGTTGAATAAGCAAACTATAGAACTCAATAACACTATTAATAACCTAGACCTAATTGACATATATAGAGTATACCACCCAACATCAAGCAGTTACACTTTTTTCTCAGCAGCACATGGATCCTTCTCAAAAATAGATCATATATTATGTCACAGGGCAACTCTTAGACAATATAAAGGAGTAGAGATATTACCATGCATCTTATCTGATCATAATGGAATGAAACTGAAAATCAACGATAAAAGAAGGAAGGAAAAAGCATACATCAATTGGAGAATGAACAATAGGTTACTGAATGATCAATGGGTTATAGAAGACATCAAGGAGGAAATTAAAAAATTCTTAGAGATAAATGAAAACACAGACACAACATATCGGAATCTATGGGACACATTGAAAGCAGTTCTAAGAGGAAAATTCATTGCTTGGAGTTCATTCCTTAAAAAAAGAAAAAACCAACAAATAAATGATCTCATACTTCATCTCAAAATCCTTGAAAAAGAAGAGCAAAACAACAGCAAAAGAAGTAGAAGGCAAGAAATAATTAAAATCAGAGCTGAAATTAATGAAATCGAAACAAAAGAAACAATTGAAAAAATTGACAAAACTAAAAGTTGGTTCTTTGAAAAAATAAACAAAATCGACAGACCCTTAGCGATGCTAGTGAAGAGAAGAAGAGAGAGAACTCAAATTACTAGCATACGGGATGAAAAAGGCAATATCACAACAGACACTTCAGAAATACAGAAGATAATCAAAAACTATTTTGAATCCTTATACTCCAATAAATTAGAAGATAGTGAAGGCATAGATAAATTTCTTAAGTCATATGATCTGCCCAGATTGAGTCAGGAGGATATAGAAAACCTAAACAGACCAATATCAATTGAGGAGATAGAAGAAACCATCAAAAGACTACCAACTAAGAAAAGCCCAGGTCCCGATGGGTATACAGCAGAATTTTACAAAACCTTTAAAGAAGAACTAATACCAATACTTTTCAAGCTACTTCAGGAAATAGAAAAGGAGGAGAACTTCCAAATTCATTCTATGAGGCCAACATCACCCTGATACCTAAACCAGACAAAGACACTTCAAAGAAAGAAAACTACAGACCAATATCTCTAATGAACCTAGATGCAAAAATCCTCAATAAAATTCTGGCGAATCGGATACAAAAACATATAAAAAAAATTGTACACCATGATCAAGTAGGATTCATCCCTGGGATGCAAGGCTGGTTCAATATACGGAAATCAATAAATGTTATTCACCACATCAATAGACTTAAAAATAAGAACCATATGATCATCTCGATAGATGCAGAAAAAGCATTTGACAAAGTACAGCATCCCTTTATGTTCAAAACTCTAGAAAAACTAGGGATAACAGGAACATACCTCAATATTGTAAAAGCAATCTATGCTAAGCCTCAGGCTAGCATTATTCTGAATGGAGAAAAACTGAAGGCATTCCCTCTAAAATCTGGAACAAGACAGGGATGCCCTCTCTCTCCACTTCTCTTCAACATAGTTCTCGAAACACTGGCCAGAGCAATTAGACAGACGAAAGAAATTAAAGGCATAAAAATAGGAAAAGAAGAAATTAAATTATCACTATTTGCAGACGATATGATTCTATATCTAGCAGACCCAAAAGGCTCTACAAAGAAACTATTAGAGCTAATAAATGAATTCAGCAAAGTGGCAGGATTTAAAATCAACACGCATAAATCAAAGGCATTCCTGTATATCAGCGACAAATCCTCTGAAATGGAAATGAGGAAAACCACTCCATTCAAAATATCTTCAAAAAAAATAAAATACTTGGGAATCAACCTAACAAAAGAGGTGAAAGACTTATACAATGAAAACTACAGAACCCTAAAGAGAGAAATAGAAGAAGATCTTAGAAGATGGAAAAATATACCCTGTTCATGGATAGGCAGAACTAACATCATCAAAATGGCGATATTACCAAAAGTTCTCTATAGGTTTAATGCAATGCCAATCAAAATCCCAATGGCATTTCTTGTAGAAATAGAGAAAGCAATCATGAAATTCATATGGAAAAATAAAAGACCCAGAATAGCAAAAACAATGCTAAGCAAGAAGTGTGAATCAGGCGGTATAGCGATACCAGACTTCAAACTATACTACAGAGCAATAGTAACAAAAACAGCATGGTACTGGTACCAAAACAGGCGTGTGGACCAATGGTACAGAATAGAGGACACAGAAACCAATCCACAAAACTACAACTATCTTATATTTGATAAAGGGGCTAAAAGCATGCAATGGAGGAAGGATAGCATCTTCAACAAATGGTGCTGGGAAAACTGGAAATCCATATGCAACAAAATGAAACTGAATCCCTTTCTCTCGCCATGCACAAAAGTGAATTCAAAATGGATCAAGGAACTTGATATCAAATCAGAGACGCGCCGTCTGATAGAAGAAAAAGTTGGCTACGATCTACAGTCGGTGGGGTCGGGCTCCAAATTCCTCAATAGGACACCCATAGCACAAAAGTTAATAACTAGATTCAATAAATGGGACTTACTCAAACTAAGAAGTTTTTTCTCAGCAAAAGAAACAATAAGAGAGGTAAATAGGGAGCCTACATCCTGGGAACAAATCTTTACTCCTCACACTTCAGATAGAGCCCTAATATCCAGAGTATACAAAGAACTCAAAAAATTAGACAATAAGAGAACAAACAACCCAATCAACAAATGGGCCAAGGACCTGAACAGACACTTCACAGAGGAGGACATACAGTCAATCAACAAGTACATGAAAAAATGCTCAACATCTCTAGCTGTCAGAGAAATGCAAATCAAAACCACCCTAAGATACCATCTCACTCCAGTAAGATTGGCAGCCATTAGGAAGTCAAACAACAACAAGTGCTGGCGAGGATGTGGGGAAAAGGGTACACTTGTACATTGCTGGTGGGACTGCAGATTGGTGCAGCCAATTTGGAAAGCAGTATGGAGATTTCTTGGAAAGCTGGGAATGGAGCCACCATTTGACCCAGCTATTCCCCTTCTTGGTCTATTCCCTAAAGACCTAAAAAGAGCATGCTACAGGGACACTGCTACATCGATGTTCATAGCAGCACAGTTCACAATAGCAAGACTGTGGAACCAACCTAGATGCCCTTCAATAGACGAATGGATAAAAAAAATGTGGCATTTATACACAATGGAGTATTACTCTGCATTAAAAAATGACAAAATCATAGAATTTACAGGGAAATGGATGGCATTAGAGCAGATTATGCTAAGTGAAGCTAGCCAATCCCTAAAAAACAAATGCCAAATGTCTTCTTTGATATAAGGAAAGTAACTAAGAACAGAGTAGGGACGAAGAACAGGAGAAGAAGATTAACATTTAACAGGGATGAGAGGTGGGAGGGAAAGGGAGAGAGAAGGTAAATTGCACGGTAATGGAAGGAGACCCTCAGGGTTATACAGTGGAGGGGGTAGAGAGAGAGGAGGGGAGGGGAGGGGAGAGGTGGGGAGGGGGGAGGGTGGATGATGGGAAAGGCAGCGGAGCACAACAGACACTAGTATGGCAATTTGTAAATCAATGGATGTGTAACTGATGTGAATCTGCAATCTGTGTATGGGGTGAAGGTGGGAGTTCATAACCCACTAGAATCAAAGTGTGGAATATGATATGTCAAGAAATTTGTAATGTTTTGAACAACCCACAATAAAAAATTAAAAAAAAAAAAAAAAAATAGAAATTGTATCCTGCAAAATAGCAGAATACAAGATAGACAGGCAAAATCAATAGATTTCGTATATTCCAATAATGAATCTGCTGAGAAAGAAATCAGGAAAACTAATCCATTCACAAAATCCTCAAAAAATAAAATAATTGGGAATAAATCTACCAGAGGAGAATAAAACCCTCTACAATGAACATTATATAAAAATGAAAACATAAATAAAAGAAGATCTTAAAAGATGGAAGGACTCCCAAGTTCTTAGAATTAATATTGTCAAAATAAAAATGTTAGCAAAAGTATTATACAGATCAACACAATACCCATCAAATACCAATGACATTCTTCACAGAACTAAAGAAAACTGTCTTAGAATTCATATGGAAGAATAAAAGACCAAAAATAGTCAATGAAATATTTAGCTAGAAGAGCAATGCTGGAGGAATCACAACATAGGATCTCAGATTATACGAAGCAGCCTGATATTGGCACAAAAACAGATGAGAAGACCAATAGAACCTAATAAGAGACACAGACATCAACCCACAGAGATATGTAGTCATATGATATTCTAAAAATGTGTCAGAAGATACATTGGAGAAAATATAGCCTTTTAACAAAGGATGCTAGGAAAACTGGATATCCACATGTAGAAGAATGAAACTAGATCCCTATCTCTCACCTTGCACAAAAGCCAAATCAAAGTAAATCAAAGACCTAAGAATTGGACCAAAAACTTTGCAACTGTAAGAAGAAAACACAGATTCACAGTTTAATGTATTGGCATAGGAACCAACTTATTTTATAAGATCCCTAAAGCTCGAGAAATAAAACCAGGTATCAATAGTGGGATACCATTAAATTAAAAAAAAAAAAACAAAAAAAAAACTTCATACTAAAGGAAACAAGAGTGTGAAAAGACAGCCTACAGAATGGAGAAAATCTTTACCAGCTACTCCTCTGACAGAGAGTTAATATCAAACATTTAGAAGAAACTCAAAAACATAACACCAAAAAGAAAAGAAAATGATCCAATCAATAAATTTGAAGAACTAAACAGACATTTCTCAAGAGAAGAAATACAAATGGCCAAAAACATATATGAAGAAAATGTTCAACATCTCTAATGATCAGGGCCAAACAAAACTACATTGAGATTTTTTATCTCACTCCTGTTAGAATAGTAATTGTCAAGAATACATAAAATACAAAATGTCGGTGAGAATGTTGGGAAAAATCACTTGTACATTGGCGGTTGGTCTGCAAATTCATAAAATCACTTGAAAATCAGTATACAGATCTCTCTAAAGATTAGGAATGGAATCACCATATGCCCCAGTTACTCTACCAGTTGGTATTTTTCCAAAAGAACTACAATCAGTGTATTGTAGTGATACAGGCATATTAATGTTTACAGCAGCGTAATTCACAATAGCCAAGTTGTGGAATTAGTCCAGGTACCCATTAACAAATGAACGGAAGAAGGAAACATGGTAGATGTGCACAATGGTGTTTTACTCAGACATGAATAAGAATAAAATTATGTAATTTGCTGGTAAATGGATAGACCTTGAGATCATTAGGTTAAGTGAAATTAGCAAGGCTCAGAAAGTCAAAAGTCAAATATTTTCTCTCCTATGTTGTAGATAGAACAAATTAAGGTGAAAAGAGGTAGGGAACTCTCATAAAAATACAGGGGAGTTAGTGGAATAGAGAAAATGAACTAAGAAGGAAAGAAGAATGGGAAATTGAAGAAATTGTGGGATAAAATAGAACAAATTATGCTGTGTGCACATATAAATATACCACAGTGAATTTCCATCTTTATGTGTATCTATGAAGTACGTGATAAAAATCAACAAGTAAATAACTAAATAGAAAATCAATGGAGAAGAAGGGGAACTGGGCAATGCAGGAGGGAAAGGAAAGTGGAATCGCTGGGGATTTAAATGGAGCAAATTATAATATATGCATGTATGATGATTGCAAATAGAAGTCCCTATTATGTATAACTATAAGGAACTAATAAAATCCAATAAAATTCAAATATAGAGAGCAGGAAAATGTTACAGAAATGTACAATATGTTTAATATCACTCATTAAAGGATTAAAATAGCAGAATTGAGAAGGCATAATTTAACTTGAAGAAAATTCAACTGATATTGAAGTAAGTTCAAATGAAACTGCAAAGTATGGGGAGAAGAGTACAAAAGGAACAGAGAAAAATAAAAAGTCTAAGAGACATAAAGCCACAACCAGCCTACAAACAAAAGAATGATGAAAGTCATAGAAAGACCAAACAGAAAAAAAAGAAAAGAAAGAATATTTGAAGAAACAGTACCACAAAATATCCTGCAGTTGACAAAAGAATGGATTGATATTATGCTAATCTGTTCAAATAAAAAATGGTCTACAAGACAAAATAGTCTTTAAGAAAAAAAAATTGTTATAAGAGGCAAAGAAAAAGATATATATTGAAAAAATGACGAAGTCATATAAGAAATATACTATCAATTATAGATCTACTAAACATTAGGGACACAAATTATATGTTAAAGTTTGAAGGATAATGTCCCCTCCAAATTTCCTATTGAAATTTAATTCCCAGTACAACAATAGTAAGAAGGAAAGCATTTGATGGATAGTAAAGTCATAAAAGCTCTGTTCTCATGAAGAGTATATATATATACTTAGAAAATGACTTGAGGTGCTTGTTCAGCTCATTTGCCCATTTTTGATTGGGTTATATATATGTATATTTTGGTGTTAAGTTTTTTGAGTTCCTTATATATCCTGGAAATTAATATTCTATCTGAGGTGCAGATGGTAAAGATTTTCTCCCATTCGGTAGGTTCTCCTTCATGTTATTGATTGTTTTCTCTGCTGTTAAGAAGCTTTGTAGTTTGATGCTATCACATTTATTGATTCTTGATTTTACTTCTTGTACATTAGGAGTCTTATTGAGGAATTCCACTCCTGAGTCAACACGAGGGAGAGTTGGCCTACTTTCACTACTAGCAGGCACAGGGTCTCTGGTCTAATGTCCTTGATCCACTTTCGAGTTTTGAGCAGTTTCAGATACAGGGGTTCAAATTTAATCTACTACATGTGGATTTCCAGTTTTCTCAGCACTATTTGCTGAAGAGGCTATCTTTTCTTCAATATATGATTATGACATCTTTGTCTAGTATGAGAAAACTATATTTATGTGGGTATTTCTCTATGAGATAACTCTATTTATGTGGGTATGTCTTTGAATATTCTATTCCATTCCATTAGTCTTCAATTCTATTTCTGTGCTAATACCATGACATTTTTCTTACTATATGTCTGTACTATAATTTAAGGTCTGGAATTATGATGTCTCCTGCATTGCTTTTGTCGATAAGGATTGTTTTGAATATTCTGGACCTTTTATTTTTCCAAATGAATTTCATGACTGTTTTTCCCATTCTATTAAGAATATTATTGGAATTTTAAAGTAAATTCTATTAAATATGTATAGAACTTTTGGTAATATAGCCATTTTGACAATATAATTCAACCTATCCAAAAATATGGAAGAGATTTTCATTTTCTAAGGTCTTCCTCAAATTCCTTTCTTTAGTGTTACTTTACAGAAGAAGAAATATGAATGAACAAAAGGATATGAAAAAAAATGTTCAATACCTCTAGCAACTAGAGAAATGCAAATTAAAACCATACTGAGATTCCATCTCACTCCAGTTAGAAGGGCAACTATGAAGAATAAAATAACAATAAACTTTTGTGAGGATGTGGTGGGAAAGCTTCACTTATTTGTTGCTGATGGTACTGCAAATTGGAACAGCCACTCTGGAAAGCAGTATGGAAATTCCTTAGAACTCCTGGAATGAAACCACTGTTTGACCCAGTTATCCCACTCCTTGGCTTATGCTCAAAGGATTTAAAATCAGCATTCTACAGTGGCACAGCCACATCAATGTTTATAGCAGCTCAATTCACAATAGCCACACTTTGGAATGAACCTAGGTGCCCTTCAACAGAAAAAATGGACAAAGAAAATGTGGGATATACACAACAAGAAATATTAGTCATAAAGAGGAATAAAATTATGGCATTTGCCATTAATGGCATGGAACTGAAGAATACTATGCTACGGGACATAATCCAGTCCTAAAAAGCCAAATGCTTAATGTTCTCTCTGAAATGTGGATGCTAAGCCAAAACAAAGGAGGATAAGGAGTGGAAGCACAGAAGTTCACTGGATTCGAAAAAGATGAATAAAGGGAATGGAGGGGGTATGTGAATAGGAAATATAGTAAAAGGAGTTGGAAATAACTTTCCTGTGCTCATATATGAATATGAGACCCGTGTAACTCATCATCATGTACAACCACAAGAATGGGATCCAAATTGGAATGGATCGCATATGTCAAAATATACCCTATTCTCATGCACATCTAAAAACAATAAATAAATAAAGACTTGAGGTTGGAAGGTTTCTAGTCCTTCTGTCTCTTCCAACATGGAAAGATTCAGTATTCCTCCCATTCAGCGGATGTAGCAAAAAAAAAAAAAAAAATTCATCTTATGACAGAGAGAGAACGGACCTCACTACACAATTACCCTGCTGCTCCCTTAATCACAAATTCCACATTGTAAAATAAGTTTCTATTGTTACAAATTACTAAGTCTGCAGTAACATTTTTAGAGTAACACAAATGAATGAGGCCATTATATGAATCAAATAAATACAGAATTGAATAAGGAAATAGCTAATTCCACAAAAGTAGTTAGAAAATGTAGTACTGTACTTGCAAGAATGGATGGAATATTTATATTTGGATTAATAAACAAATACTGTGTAACACTTTAAACCAAGTAGACACAAATTAAATTATAGAACACTTCACCCTACAACATCAGAATATACACATTTTCCCAATACATATGAAAATTCTCCAGAACACACCATACATCAAAGGACAAAACTAGTCGTAATAAATTATCAAAGACTGAAATTATATATATCATCTGTTCTGGATGCTATGAAATCAAGCTAGAAATCAACAACAGAAATAAAACTAGAAAACTCACCTATATGTGGAAAATAAACAACATAATTTTTTTCACAATTTTTTATTTTTTTCACATTTTTATATTGTACATTATAGCTGTTCATAATGGTGAAATTTGTTCTTACATATACATACATGCACACACAGTAACAAAACACTATGATCAATAGTATTTCACAGCATCTCTTCTTTCGCTCTCCTCTTCCTTTTTCTCTAATGACTTCCTTCAGATTCTCACCATATTCCCCATACCTTTCTTTTCCTGTTATCTCTCTAGCTTCCACATATGAAAGAGAGAAAACATATAATCCTTGACCTTTTGACCTAGGCTTATTCCACTTAACATAATGTTCTCTAACCCCGTACATTTTCCTGCGAATGCCATAATTTCACTCTTCTCCGTGACTGCATAAAACTCCATTGTATTTATATACCACATTTTCCTTATTCATCCATCCTTACATGGTCACCTAGCCTTGTTCTGTAGTTTGGCTATGGTGAATTATGCTACATTAAATATGGGAATGCATGTATTAATATAGTATGATGATCTTAATTTTTTAAAAATAAATAATAAGGAGTGGTATGGCTGCGCCACATGGTGGTTCTAGTCCTAGTTTTTTGAGGAGCCTCCATACTGATGTCCATAGTTGTTAAAAAAAAAAAAAAAAACATGCTTTTAAATGAATATTAGATCATAGAAGAAGTCCAAAGGAAAATGAGAAAAAAATTTTGAACAAATGAAATTCTTCAAAAGTGTATGAAAAATTTATTAGAAGCAATAATCAACAGGAAATTTATGAATATGCAATCTTTTAATATAAAGAAAAAAGTATCAAAAACTTATCTTTATATGTTAAGAAAATTTTAAAAGTAAGTAAATTGGAAGCTAAAAGAAGGAAGCAAATAATAAAGATTACTAGATTGTTAATAAATGAAGTAGAGAAGAGAAAAACATTGGAGAGAATCAACAAAATTAAAAGTTAAATGCTTAGAAACATCAGCAAAATTAACAAAACTTTAAATTAAAAAGGAAAAGAGGTTGGGAATTAGAAATGAAAGTGAGGACATGACTACAATTTTTTTAGAAATAAGGATTATGAAGGAATACTATGAGCAATCATATTCCAATAAATTAGATAACCTATATGAAATGGATTTTTTTTCTAAAAAAAACACAGATTACCCAAATTACTCAAAAAGAGATAGATAATCTAATTAGACTTGTAAATAAATAGTGACAGAAACTCATCAGGAATCAAAAAACACCCAACAAAGAAAAGTCCAGAACAAAGTGACTTATCCTGTGAATTATAATAGACATTTTATGAAGAATAACACCAGTATTTCTAGACAAAGAGGGATTACTTACTAATTCTATGAGATTAAAATTATTCTGACACCAAAGCAAAGATGGCACAAAAAACAAGATCAACATCTCATATGAAATATATGCAAAGATTCTTAACAAATATCATTAAGACAAACTGTTCAGCATACATAAAGGATTATATACCATGAACCTTTGTGATTTATTCCAGGAATATAAGGGTATCTCACCAAAAGAAAAACCATATAATATCACACTTAACAGAAAAAAAGAAGAAAAAATGGATCATCATTCCAGATGATCAATAAAATACATTTGACAAAGTTCAATACCCTTAGTTTATAAACACATTTTTAAACCTGCATTTGGAAGTTAACTTCACCCAAATAGTAAAGGACACTTATGTAAACCCTATAAGAAGAATACTCAGTGGTGAAAGAACAAAAGTTTTCCTCCATGATAAGAAACAAGAAAAGGATGCTCATTTTCACCTTTGCCGCACAACACTGTATTTAATGTTCTAGTCATAGCAAATATACAAGAAAAATAACAAGTCAATTTGTAAATAAAACAGTAAGACTACCTTTGGTGCCACACAACATGATCCACAATGATCAATCCCAGAGATAATAATTGAATTTTTAAAAGTTGATGAGTACATGATTGACACTTAAATATCTGTTCTATTTTACAACAGTGCCTACAGAATGAAATACCTAGAAATGACCTTAACCTAGGTAAAAGATTTTTATACTTAAAAATAAAAAAAAAAAACACTGCTAACATAAAACAAGACAAAAATACATGTAAAGATATTCTCTACATAGGGACTGGAATGCCAGTATTTCCAAGATGACATTATTATTCAAAGCAATATAGAGTTTCAATCTAATCACTCTCAGACTCCCCAGGGGCTTTCATGCAGAAAAGGAAAAGCCAGTCCTTGATTTCATACAGCATGAGCCCAGAAGAGTAAAGCAATATTTAAAAAGAACAAATACAAAGTTGGAACAGTCATACTTCCAGATTTTAAATCTTATTACAAAATTGCAGTAATCAAAATACTGGGGTGCTGGCATAATAATATATAGACATGCATATAGACAAAGGGATTAAAATCACAAACCCAGAAATACTCATTTTATCTATGACCAAGGTCAATCAACAAGAAAAACAAAAATATTCAAAGGGGAGAAAAACAATCTCTTCAACAAATGGATCTAGTTAAAATGGATGTCCACATTAAAAATCAAATAAACAAACAAATATAATTATGTTGAATTGGATTTTGCTATCATGTATAACTATTGGATTTTGCTATCATGTATAACTAAAAAGAACCAATGAAAAAAAGAGCAAGCTTCCTGTTTTGCACCATATACAAAAAGCAAATTAAAAATGGATCAATGACCCCCGCTAAAATTAATCTAAACACTCTTCTCAAACATCTAGAGGTAAATCTTTATGACCTCATGCTTAACAATATATTCTTAAACACAACACCAGAATCAGCAACCAAAAGAATAATAGGTGTATATTAAGGATTTTTGTGAATTTAAAGACAATAACCCAAAATTGAAAAAAACAACCTGTATTATCAAAGAAAAAAATATTGGAAAATCATACATCTGGCAGGAGATTAGGATCCAGAATACAAAAAGAATTTCTACAACTCAATAAAAATAAAAACAAACAACTGTTTAAAGTGAGCAATGTACTGGAGGAGATATTTCTTCACAGAAAATACACAGTTACCCCACAAGCACGCGAGGAGATGCTTAAGGATACTGTCATCAGGGAACTGCATGTACAAATTAAATGAGATGCCATTCCTCACCCCTTGAACTTCTATGAAAAAAATAAATAGAAAACAATTGTTGGTGAGAACTGGAAGAAATTTAAACAGATGTATATTGAAGGTGGAAATGCAAGATGACTCAACTACTGTGGACAACAGTTCTTCAGAAAGTTGAATATGGAATAATCCAGCAATTCCATTCCTCTGTGTACACCCCAAATATCAAAAGCAAGAACCATCCCCACAAAATACATGTACATACATGTTTATATAAATGTGGAAACAGTCCAAATTTCCATCTGTGGATGAATGGATATACCTATTGTAGAGCATGCATATAAGGGAATACTATGCAGTTAACAAAAGATGAAGAACTGAAAAGTGTGACTACACAGAGGAACCTCTAAAACATTATGCTAGTTAAAAGACACTAAACACAAAAATGTCACATATTACTTGACTTCATTTATATGAAATGCTCAGATTAAGTAAATCTGTTTTTTTGGGGGTGGAGGAGGGTACCAGGGATCAAACTCAGGGCTACTCAACCACTGAGCCACATCCACAGCCCTATTTTGTATTTTATTAGAGATGGGGTCGTACTGAGTTACTTAGTGCCTCACATTTGCTTAGACTGGCTTTGAACTCTGGATCCTCTTGTCTCTGCCTCCCTGGACACTGAGACTACAGGCCTGTGCCACCGTGCCCAGTCATATTACATGAATCTTTAAATACAAAGTATAGATTTGTGATAACCTGGGACTGAGGGAAGGGGTATATAGGATATAAATACCAAATGGATACAGGGTTTTCTTTTAAGATGCTGAGAATATTCTGGAATTAGAGGGAATGGCTGCAAATTTTGTGATTGTATAAGATGCCACCAAAATGTTTATTTTGAAAGAGGTGATTTCATTATATATGGATTTGTCCCAAATTTAAAACTAATTATCAGCATCATGTATATGCATCAGGGAAGAAAGATAGCAAATGCGGTAGGGAATCATAATATAATTCAGGTAACCAGAACTCTGTTATTTAGTTACTGCTAAAGCCCCAGGAAAGACAGCTAAGCTGTGAGTATTAGGCCACAGGTTGTGTATGCCCCATGCAAAGGCCAGAGAGTATGATCCACAAGTGTAAAGTATAGCCTCACAGGTACATATGAAAGATAGCTTCACTGAATCCCATTTCTCTAGAGAATTAAGTCAATTGGACTTTATACTCAATTGAACAATGTATTTAAAAACTAGTGTGGACAAATATGCGGCAACAATACAAAATATTGAAATTACTCCAGCTAAAATTTAATTTTTTAGAATAAAAACAAAATGTTAGACATTACTTATGTTAAAATAGCATTAATAAGATATAGATAGATAGATAAATAGATATATAGACATCCATACATCAGATCTATCTATATATGAAAATGTCTGATATCTTTTCTTACAGTTAATAAGTGATCTTTGTGATATAACATCAGTTATAGTTCAAAACAAAAAAAAATCAAGATAAACTAGGGCATCCAATGCATTTAGACAAATAATGGCATATTAAAATACCCCCTTTCATAAAAACAAGTGGTTAACATATATTACAATATTTTCTCCCAGGAGGAGGGGATAGTTGGATGTGATCTTTTTTTTTTTTTTTTTCATGAAAACCTTTCTTCTCAGGTAGTAGACTAGCTTCTTGAAACCCACATTTTAAAGACCACATATCACTTTTCTGAATTAGGTAATTTTATTAGGAGGTGGGAAATAAAAAATAGGAGAAAATAAAGTTGTATAGCAACATATAAATAATTTTTGTATGATGTAGTTTAGCAAGGAAAATGTGTACTTATATTTTATCGTGGGTATTTGATGTTCCAGAAAAAAATATGAGAGTTGAAATAAAAATTCATAGAGAATTTACATTTATGGTTACCAATTTCTCTCATCTGTCACTTCCTCTACCTACTGCTGAATTCCTTTCCCACTATAGGAAGAGCAAAGGAGGAAATATACAGAATTACTTTGCTCATTTAAAAAAAAAATGAAGGGCCAGAAATAAGGTCGATTTTTTGTGTGTGAATTTAAAAATATATTTTGTCCAAATCTTCCTTGGGGTACAAGAATATATCTTAACCTATATTAAGATGTTAACACAGGGATAGAGCCAAGAGGGTATGAGATATTTTTCCTACTTTTCTACCTTCTCTGTATATGACATTAGTCAATGAAGATTACCTTGTAAGATTCAAGCAATATTGTAGAACATGAATAAATTAATGCCTCTATTTCATGTCAATGATGTGAGGATAAATAAAAGAGTGGTTCAATATCTGGCTTGTTGAAAGCAGTAATAATGTTACTGATTAAAACATATTCTCTTCTGACTCTTGTAAAACTAAATGCATTATAACAAACTAAAATTGTTTTTTATCTGGAAAATATAAGGAAATGAGAGTAAGCAAATCTGCTATGCCTTAAAAATAGAAATGCAACTATAGAGCAAAGACAAAAAATGTAACTATCCATAATCCATTAGTGCCAGAGAAAATTATTTTTCACTCAGCATCAGAGATAAGTCTATTTAAAAATCAACAACAATGCATGTTATCTGGGGGGAAACTGTTAGGATCTGTCATTGTTTTCTCTTTAGAAGGCTGATTATGCCTGGATAATGCTACATTCAAATGAGTTCATCTGTGCTGTTCTTGGAAAAACAAGCAGAGACACATTAGATTATGCCAATCAATATAACATAATCTCTTTTTTAATTCAACAAAATAAAATAAACAATTTGCATCTTGGTTGATGTTGATGTTTACAAGTGAATAATGCAAATCTCAAAATCTGTAAAACATTTTTCCCCTCATAAAATCATAATGGGATAGTTTAATAGTTGCTTTGACATTTTAAGACACAGGTCAGATGCCTAAATTGCACCTTTTAAATTATAGCTGCTGAGAAATTGTTAGCAACATAATATAACAGGACATTTTAACTAACTATAACTAGAAGCTATTATTTTAGTGGAGCACAATAGTAACTAGTATAAGTTCACTTTGAATTTTTGTATAATAACAGCAAGTCAGCTGTCACTAATCCAATAAAGTCATTAATCTTATCAAGTCCTTTCTAGAAAATAAACTCTTTCACTCCTTTTATAAATAGGATACAAGAGTCTTTCTAAAGACTCATTCAAAGGGTCAAATCATTGCTTTTCCATATGATGTCTCAGGCAATAAGAGAGACAATTCTTTACCTCAATGTCATATTCCTGGAGACAAGGCCAGAATATGAGCCCAAGTCAATTTGATGCCAAGGTCAACTCACTCAACTCTTGCTGCTATACTTCTTCACAGGTTAGCTGTCCAAGTCATCCATATCCACTGGCCTCAGTGTTATCTAGGAAATTGCTCTACTTTGTTAAGCCTGTTTTTTATGAGGGTTACATGAAATGATTGTGCAGTCCTTAGGGGGAAAAACAACAACAACTGGTATTTCTTAAAAAAAAAAAAAAAAAGGTTGATTTCTTAAATGTTGACTTCTTGTTTTTGTTTTGTTTTGTGGATTTCTTTGGATAGGGCCTCCTTTATTTATTTCTCTGGTTCCTTTTACATCTTAGGTCTATATCTGATTTAAAGGAAATAACTCAGCATAACATCAAGAATCTAATCTTTGATCTGATATCAGAGACTTAACTAAGCATTAATATCACTTGCAGCAGTCTTGACCTGCAAACATGATTCCCTAACATGGCATAGGGACCCAATTAAAAAATTCCTAAAATTGGAGAATCTCTTGGAAGTAAAAAATGAAGACATCTATAGAGTGGGACTGTGTGTTCCCTACGAAAGTCTTGTCTAATGGAGATAAAGCAGGGCTCTGACAGCTCTTACATAAATGCATGGCTTCTATTACATTCTGATAGGCTTGTATAGAACAATCTCAGATGCTCATCTAGGCAGGAAACCAAAGGAATGGAAAATTTCCCAAAGAAGGAAGAGCTAGAGCTAACAATGGAGACAACATTAAGTACTCTACAATTTTAACCTTATCCAAGATAATAAATCAACATGGTGACTCTGTCTTGGCCTTGAAAGATTAGACATAAAGTCAAAGACAATAGGCTACTACTGCTGTAGAACTTTGGTGCATAAACAGCTTACAGGGTGTTATTTTAACAGGACAGACAAATTAAACATCTTAATGAATACTGTTCACAAAACATATTCTAACTCATAAAATATGCAATTTCATTTTCCCGTCAGATCAAAATAGAAAACTGTATTCTGCATAAACATTTTTCAGATGGTCAGTTTCCTTCTACATACTAAGCATAAAATAAAGATGCAAAGTAAGTGCACAGTAACATTAGACATGTTTCCACAACTTTAAGTATGACTGTCTTCTCATATATGTGTAGAAGATAATTACCGATCATGTAATCATCATATTCTGAAAATAAGGGTACATATATTTTTTTCATTAAGTTAAATTAAATTAAACTCAATACTAGCTAAGAATACGTAGGTTTGATTAACATATCTAAATGTCTGCCTTTAATTAAAAATGGAGTAAATAGTTGATTTTTTCAGAAATTGTTATTTATTAAAGGAAATAATTGAATGGTTGACCCACTCTTCAAAAATAATCAAGACCTCTCTTCATAAAGCCCAGAAGATTCTAACAATTTTTGAAATTAAGGCACCTGTGTCAAATTGTTTCTGTAATAAAATTTGTAATCAAACCAAAATTACAATGAACATGTATCTCTCTGGTTATAGGCTTGCATTCCTCAGCACTTACCTACAAACTGTGATGCTATTTTGAGCAAAACAGTTTCTAAATTATTCTCAGACTCCATAATCTTTTGTATGTTTTCATCTTTCAAAAAAAAAACATGACATATATTTTGAAGGTGGAAAAGACTTAGCAAAAAAGAATACTGGGTTTAATTTGTTGTTATTTGTTGGTAAGCAAATTACTATGATCATTGTTATCCCTATCATATTAGATCACGGGCATGAAAGCTTTAAGAAAATTCAAGAGATCACTGCATTGTCTAGCAAACCAGATATCCTTTACTTCAATGAAATACAGAAACTATTGTTTGAAGCTGGAATATTCTTCTAACATCATGGGTTAAAATTTTGGTCTCTAGTTTGCTACTATCAAGGGGTGGTAAAAACTTCAAAAGGTGGGGCCTAGTGGGAGAATTTATGTCAGTGGGCACATGTCAATAGAGGGATTGGAAAACCTTGGTTTCTTCCTCTTTCACATCCCAACTGTATATGCCATGCAGTCCCATTATGATGTGCTGCCCTGTCACCAGAGGCCAAAAAGAAATGGGTGTGCCAATCCTGGGCAGGAGCTCCAAAACTGTGAGCAAAAGTAAATTTTGTAAGTTGATTATCTCAGGTATATGTTAACAAAAAGAAAAATAGACCAACATGTTTGATAGCAAAGAAGGTAATATGTGATTTGATCAAGATTATGTAGCTACACAAGTCATATGAATTTCTGATTTGCACACTTATTGGAAAAGTTGGTCTAGAGTCAGTTCTAGAACACAAAGGTATAGTTTGCTGAATAATATTGTATCAGGAGTTTCCCTTCCTGACATATTTCTCTTCCTGGTTGAAAACCTCCATATGCTTGACGGTTTTAACAAGATAGCTGGACTTCAGTGTCATACTAGTATAACAGATTAAAAGGGAAGAGTGCAATTATCTTTTTAGCCTGGGTTTTCCCTTGTGGGTCTATTCTAGTATAGTTGAAGGACCACAAGTCTGAGAAGAAAGGATGGCTAGATACAATTAAAGAACCAGAATCTAACCACAGGCATGCAGGACTCCATACAAGTTTTTCTATTTCAAAAGTGTAATTAGCAGCCTCAATGCACATTTTCATACTCAAAAACAAAAGATCAATAGGTTTTACAGAAAATCTTCCATTATGTGCAATTATAATGCACCCAATAAAAATATGGAAAAATATTAAAAATTAAACTCAGGTTTTTTGTTTTCTGGGCAATGAGGGTAAAAAGACTAGATAACTCTAAGTATGCTTCCAGGCTTATGGCTCAAATCTTAGGCACCAACCTGTAGATATTCTGGTTATACATATTACTTGTGCCCACACAGAGGCCATGTAACTTGGCTGGCATCATGCTAGATCTCAGGTCAATGAGTTCCTAACCTGTGTCATCTACCCATTTTCATCTATTTATGTAATCATCCAAGTCCCTGGGGGCAATGAGTTTTACAAACAGATGGTGGAGAACACAGGTGTCTGCTTCCTATAGCTATAGTTTTCCCACTCCAGTTAATGTTTTTTTTTTTTTATTTAATAATATCCCTGCCCAAAATAGCAGTGAAATCAAATGACATTTGGATATGCGAAATGCTCTAGGTAAACTATAAATCTCAGTAATAATTTCCACTTTTATTTGGATGACTAATGTAATATAAAATGAAGTCTTTGGATTTGGGGTACATGGGTTTTCTAGATTTGTATACTTTGTGACTGCAGAAGAAGAGGATTGGAGAGGAAAGCTATGAAAAAGTAGTAGTGCAGGCAAAAACCACAGGACTTAAAATGTGGGAAGATCTCCACATTTATCTATTAGATGAATGAATGGATAAACAAATGAAAAAACAATCAGACCACTATAAGATTAATTCCAGATTAAGCATTTAGTCATTCTTTTTTGTTATAACTTAAAATTCAATTTGAATAAGATCTATCTTCTTGAGAGAATTTATATTTTTTTTCTGGAAAATACCCTTCATGTAGCACAATGTTTGACATAGTTTTGAGTGGTCAGTAAGTAATGAAAATAGGGATAATCAGAGGAATAGTAACAGTGGTGATAGGTATTATAATAAATAGTTGAACAATATTATCTTATTTAATGCTCATAATAATAAAGTTGGCACTATATAACATGCCAATAATACAGATGAATAAATGAGAAGCAAAGTTAAATATTTCTGATGTAAGCCAATTGCCAAAACACCAAAGGTCAAATGTTTTCTCTGATAAGCGGATACTGATCCATAATGGGCTGGGGCCAAGGGAAAAATGGAGGAACTTTGGATGGAGCAGAAGGGAGGGAAGGGAGAGAGGGGAGGAGAGGGTAGTGTGTGTTGGGCGGAGATGACAGAATGAGATGGACATTATTAATTATTATCCCTGCGTATAGGTATGATCACATGAATGGTGAAGGTCTACATCATGCACAACCAAAGAAATGAAAAAGTTGTGCTCCATTCGTGTAAACAAATAAAATAAAAAGTTAAACAATTTGCCATGTTTTTAAAAAAAAGCTTGTTAATTACAGAGCTGGAACTCTATCTAGAATTTATCTTCCTCTAAGCCCTTTCTTTAATACATGAACAAGTGCGTGGAAAAATGCATATAATCATACTGTGGTTTTATACTTGTGGAAAATGGAAAAGGCTGGGTAGATCAAGTTTAATTTAATAAGTAGCCATGTCTATGGTATACTTGTTATTCCAAATTTTCAGGGACCCCCAGTGTCTCACTCAACAAAACAAAATATGAGGTTGATATACTGGGATATGGATACTAGAATAAGGTTTGAAGATAGGAGTTCAAGAGAAATACTCAGGAATGATGGCACCAATACCTTCCATCTGCTTAATAGCCACCAACACAAGGCAGCAAAACCAAGCCATTCATTTTGTGTAATTATGCTAAAATTCCTATGTTTAAGTGAAACACCATCTGAACATAAGCTCATCTTCCTTTAGCAAAGATTCCTGGCATTCTGCAACAACTTGGAGCCACTGCATTGCTGAATTACATTGTACCACAGATGTACAAATGAGGCAGTTAAGAGAAGGTTCCTGAAGAGAATGCTGGATAAGCCAGCTCTTACCAGGAAATTTTCTTTATTTCTTCTTTTTTCAATTACCTTTCTCTCCTCATTCCTCCCTCTGGGCTCCCATAAGTCCTTTCTCAGTCTCCTCATATGTTAAATAAAAATGACAAGCTACATTTTTGGCAGTTTATATATTTCAAAGCCAATATTTTTACAAAGATGGAATATTTCACCAAGCACCACATTGGAACAATCGATAACTGCCATTTGTATAATTAGTCACTGTAATTACTTGACTAAATGACTCTGAAAAAGAGCTGTTGTTAATCACATTTTGTACTTCGGAAAATACGTACAATGTGTTTAAGGAGCTTATATAATAACAAAGCCAGGAACTGAGGTGTAAATAAACAGCATTCAACAACAAGCTACAACTTTAAACTATCAGTTAATTTTTGGAATAGATCAATCTTATTGTGGAAATGACTGTTTTTCATAATACTGAACCATATGTGGACATTGAATCTTTGAGGAAGGCAATTGGGTAGGTCATAGCAATCTGCCAGATTTATCTGTTTCTGGAAGACAGTTCAGGGAATTTATCTCTGCCTTCCTTGTTAACACCTATTAAATAGTAGTAAAACTCTTGTGATTTGAAATAGTACCCATGGAAGAATTAAGTCGATTCGTAACTTCTATATTCATGTTAAACTCTTTAATCTGAAGAACACAGTCCAAAGATCATTGCAAGGGCAATTTAGAGAAATTCTTTAGTAGGGATAAAACACAGAATTTAAAATCTTCAGGAAAAAAAGAAAAAGAAGACAGAGGAAGAGATACTTGCATTAGAGAAGTAAATTGTTATTTTTTAAAAATTTGATATTCTATTTGTCAAATCCTCTCTTTCCATTTCTAAAAAAATGGGTTATTATCCACAGACAGACATTTCTAGACTCCACTCCCTCATCTTCAACCCACACTAAAAGTCAAATGTCTCATATGTTTAGAAAACTGACAAACATAATAATTCTCTAAGTAGCAAGGGAGACTAAAGACCTCCTTGGCATTCTCAATTTATATATTTTACATTTTCAGTTTCCAAAAAAATCTGCATGATATTTGAACTTCAAAATTACTGTGCCATTTGCAAAATGTCTGATTATGCTTTAAAAAAAAAATCCAACCAATGCTAATGTGTCCTCAGATACCACATATTGCTACCCTTTTAAGGCATTTGAATGTGAAATTATCATCCACAATACCATCATAAGAGAGGAATAAAGACAGATTACCTGGGGTTAAGAGGATGACTGACATAGTGATGAGTGAGCATACAACTAAAATCACCAGCAGGGCAATAGCAATTCCCTTCCAGTTTCTCTGTGGAGGGCTGTTACTTCCCAGTTCCTACCGAGATAGAAAAAAAAAGAAATTTCATAATTATACATGCTCCAAGAGAAATATATTCATAAAGGAATGATTCAGTGCATGGCACAATCACAGTTTGAGTGCTGATTAGAATCCATTTCCTCTTCGGTAACTCATTTAATTATTCAAAGGTGCATGTATTATAAATGGCTATCTTTTGGGGGGCAATCGGATTTCTCTGAAGATAGCCCATCAGAACTTTAAGCCTGCTGTCGAAAATATATCTGGTGTTTGAATGAATTGACTGTAAACACCAGGATGATAGCCAAAATATTCTGCAAAATAATTATGGAAATAAAGTGAGTCAATTTACATTTATCCATGCTACAATGAAACCCACAATAAAGATTTAAATACAACTGTTTTTGAAGTACAGTCAACTACTTTTCTAAGTGGATAGGGGAAAAGATTAGAAATGGGAAAATCACCCCAAATGCTCCTCACAGCACAACAGTGCTCATTGATCAACACAGCAGGTTCTTTTTAAACATCCCCACCATTCATAAGAACCAACAAGACATAGTAACTAGATTAAATAAGTGCTTCTCTATCAATATTGATGCTGTTGTCTCAGTGGGCAATACACATGATATTGGCAAGGAGGTAAGATGGATGGGGAAAGATAAACTTGAATACCTCTCACAATGTATGCAATAAGGATTTTAATTTTTCAATGGATATCTGCTCTATTCTGTTGAAAGGAAATATATAACCACAGTTCACCAAAGCAAAGCACGGACAACATTGATTTAATATGAAGGTCAGGTTTTTTTTCAATATTGTTTAAAAACAATGAGTATTTCATATCTTTCTTCCTACTCCATTCCCCAAACTCTACATCCTTTCCAGGCAAAATTTTCTTTAATTAGAAGTAGCTACTTCATTCTGGGAAAAACATGAAGGTGTTTAGTTCACTATGTGTGCATTAATCATACAAGAAGCCACAGAACAGCTTTGATTTAAACTAAGAATAACAGGATAGAAACATTTTAATAGTTTGTAAATGTCTTCCTGTGACTCACAGATTAAAATATTGTTGCCAATTTTCACCTAGTGATTTTGGCATTGAATTCTGTCATAAAGATATGAAATTGAAATAATTCAATAAAACAAGAAGAATCTGAGCAGAGGAGTTTTTGTTTGGGGTCCCCCTTCTCTCATCAACCACAGTTTGTCTTTCATTCTGATGAACTAAATCTAGTAAAGGTCAATTGCATTGTTATTTTTTTTTAATGACTCACTCTACACCTAATTTCAAATAATGTTTATTTTCTAACACCTCTATTCCTCTTGTACTTTGTTTATAATTTTCATTCATATTTTCCATACAAATAAAGAAAGTGGCTTTCCCAAATTCTTAGGTTTAGATTAGCAACTTCATGTCAAGCCACAGTTGTCTTATGATCATATACCCTTATCTGGAATGAGGAATTCTTGCAGAAACTTTTGAGTTCCTTCATCAGAAGATGTGTGCTTGATTCTCCTTGATTCCCCACAGTAACACCCTATATCAAGGATCCTTGTAAGCCGGAATAAAAGTAGGAGGGTTGCTGCTGTGAATCAAAGTCACCAATGGCTCTGAAAATGGTGAAACACTGATTAAGATCTAAGAGAGTAAAAGAGGGGCAGGGACCAACATCATGTGGGCATCTGAGCCAAGAACAATAAACACTTTCTTAGTAACTCTAAACAGGTTCTATTGTTTCACAGTTCAAGGAAAAATAATAGGAATTTAGCAATTATAACAGACTTTTCATTCCAGTAAAAGAATAAAGAAGAAAAAAATCACAGATTCTAATCTACCGATTCTGATCTTTATGCACTGCCACTGTAACTACTGATAGACCTGCAGAGAAATGACTTCTGACTGTGTATTCCAGTGTTTGAACATGATAATACCATGTAATGTCTGAAATGTTGTCTAACACAGGGATTTAGATATCTTACTGTATGCCTGGCATTTTACTAAGTATTTCATATTCACAATATCACATAATCCTCAAAATAATCCTATGAGATTACTATTATTTTGACAGACTTGCAAATGAGAAAAAAATGGGATTTAGAAACATTAATTACTATCTGCTTATAGTTAACAAATGGGAGAGATAGGGGTCCTGTCCATAAAGTCTGGCTACAAAGACTATAATCTTAACTAATATAATATTCTTTGTCTAAAGATAAATATTTCTCAAATAAGTGAATTAATAAATCAATAAATCAATGAATTATTTGGAACCATATAGTGGCACAATACCTTAGAAAATTTACAGTGATACTCTAAATTCGGTAATTATTTCAAATAAATTAATATTTTCACAGTCATAGCCACCTATGGAAGTATATCATTTTAAAAATAAGAAGATGTTCTCCCTCCCTACCCCACTATGAGTCAACCTCCTTATAGCAGAGAAAACATTCAGCATTTGTTTTTTTGGGGGATTGGCTAATTTCACTTAGCACTATCTAACATCATTATCCAAAGTACATGTATGAAGACTTGAATCGGGTGTCAACATACTTTATATACAAACTGAGATACGAAAAATTGCGGTATATATGTGTATTAAGAATTGTAATGCAAAAAAACCACAACAAAGTACATGTATGTATAAAGGCATAAATCGGCGTGAACATACTTTATATTCAGATATGAAAAATTGTGCCCTATATGTGTAATAAGAATTTTAATGCTTTCCACTGCTGTTGTGTATTAAAAAAAAATAAAAGGGAGGTTGTTTAAAAAAAAAAAAAAAAAGAAACGTTTCTTATACGAAAACCAAAAAAAAAAAAATATAAGAAGATGTGTTTGAATGAGAAGAACTTTTCTGTTCATAAGGTTATTTGCATAAAAATGAATGGCTTCTCTAAAATGACTCATAAATGCCTATGGCATGTAGAAGTCCCTGTTTAATGATTGCTGACTTGCTGATCTCTCAGAATGATTCTGTCATTTCCATCCTCTTACATTGTATACTGCAATAATATTTCAAAAGCACGCTTTCATTATGTGATTTTATTCTCTAAAGTCCTTTTACATTTCACCCCATGTAAATGATCAAACACAAATGTGTGAGTCTAGACAAGTAATTGTCTTTATCTAAACTTCAGCATTGTCTCCTTTGGAGAAAGAACTTGTAACCCCATACTATCTGATTACCATTCCCTAGATTTGCTTCAGGAGCTTCAAATGACATTCACATCACCATTCCATTTCTAATTTGGTTTCATCCAATCCCTTTTGTTATAGTCTACATCTTGAATGTCCCCCAAAGGCCCATATGTTAAACGCTTGACTGCCTATGTGGTACTATTGGAAGGTGGTAGGACCTTTAAGAGGTGGGGCCTAGTGGAAGGAAGTTAGGTCACTGGTGGCATGCCCAGCCCCTTCTTGGCAATCTATTTCCTCTGCCACATGATCCCCACCATGATGTACTTAGCCACAGGCCCAAAGACATTAGTACCAAGTGGTTTTAAACTGAAGGCTCTGAAACCATGAACCAAAATAAACCTGTCCATCTTATATGTTGTTCACTTAGATATTTTCTCACAGTGACAAAAACCGATACATTTTTCATATACATCTAATTATTGACCTTGTCAATCATTCCACATTCTGCTCATGTGTCTCTTCTCCTGGGAGTCTTTCCCAATTATGTAAGCCAGACATGATTTTTCTTCCTGAAAGTCCATTGTAACAATAGGCATGATCCCACTCTGCTATTTAATAGCTGTAAGATTGCAAAGATATTTCTAAGCCTCAGTTTGCTTTATTAAAAAAATCTGAGTAACTGGAATATTATTTTTAAATATTGTGAGGATTAAAGTCATATAAAGTCCATACCACAGTATGCAATAAGAAAGTTCACTACTTGTTAAGTTCTTTGTTCTCCTTCAATATACTCGGTGAGAGTTACTCTTTTTCATCATTCAAGGCTCCTCCCTAGTGCTCCTGTCTCAGAGAAGTCTTGTCAGACTAATTTTTCTAACATAAGAGGCCTTATCTCCTTCTATATTTGCATTCTGCTTTATTTTATTCATTATACATTGTATAATATATTAAATATTCCATAATATTCATATATATATATATTTGGAGTATACCATACATATGTTTTATTTGGCATTCATCTTAATAATATACAGTAATCTCTTTAAATGTTCATTTTATTTGCTTCGGGGGACCTCACAATTTTAGTAACCTAATTCATTTTGTTCTTTTCTATGTTCTTATCACCTCACAGACTTACTTCTCAGATCATAAAATATCATTGACTGAATGACAATGAAATGAGTGAATGATAGCAACATTATGCTAATGGTGGTGGTGTAGTAATTGCTATTAAAATCATGTACAATAATTCATCACATCCCTGTTTTAATTATTAACTTCTTAAAATAAGAATTGCTTTTTAGACAACTTTGATTCCTGAGACCACTTAACAATCTCAGATTCTTAGAAGAGATACCTAGACAAAAATTACCCAATTAATTATGTGGTAAAAACAAAGATAGGAAGGTATGTAGAAATTCAGGACCATTGGTTAAATACATAATGACAGCAAACTTTTTAATTGTGATTAATTGCTTAAGATTAAGTCAACTGCAATTATTTTTAGCATTATTCATCTGATGCTTGAATTCTGAAATTGTTTCTGTTCTTCAAGCTCCCTCTTGAAAAGACAACCTCATTCAATGATAACCTCTATTTCTGGGGAAAGTAGTCATGATCAATTTGCTTTTTGATGATCTTCTATCACTCAACATCTGAAAGCAATCAATTGCACCTTGCAGGCCACAGAAAATGTATGATGCTGTGTGGCAGCCTAAGATGTGAAATATGTACAGAGTCCCACATCTAGATGTTAAAGATGCAGAAGAGAGTCAGTGTTGGGTTATGATATCAGAGAGTTTGGGAGTTTTAAGAACAAATACTATAAATACCCATATGCAGTACTACTTTTGTAAATTAGTTCTCTAATTGGTGAAGGCATCAGTTGAGATATAACCCATGCACTGAATGATGATGTTTAGGTCAATAACAAATTACCTATAACATGGTAGATACAGCCTAGGTGTATAGGAATTTATATCATATAGGTTTATGTAAGTATAATTTATGATGCTTGCCCAGTAAAAAAGTTGGAGAGGGACACAAATTTTAGTATGTATCCCTATAGCTGAGCAGCCCTATGACTATATTTCACTTCAATTTCAGATTATGTTTAGTACTGTGATTGATGAAAATCTCATTAATGTTACTGACCAAACCAAAATGGATCTATAACCTAGCTATTCATATTATATCTATTGCCAATCAAATTATTCAACACTCTTCAGAGAAGTTGAGTTTATAGGAAAAGCCTGACTACTATGAAGATAGTTTATAAAAATCCCATGGAATTTTTAATTTCTCCAGGTGGAAAGAGAATGATACCAGAATTCATAATAAAAAGGAATAAAAACAACAACAAAATATGACGAGCAAGGTTTCTATGTCATTTCATTTAGCAAATAAGGAAAAAAAGCTTAACCATCAGATTTGTTTTCTCTAAAAATAAGGTAATATACAGAGCATCCAGATTTGCTTATTTTAATTTTAATCATAATCCATTTATACTTTCTTTTGGAAAACAATGATGCATTCATCTGCCATATCTGTCCTGGAAGAAATACAGTCCTTCTACATTGAAAAAAAATCTCTAAGTGTTGATATTTAGAAAAAAAAAATTTAAAAGAAAAAATCAGTGAGATGTTGAAATTATGTTTTTAAATTGATTGTGGGTGTGTTAATACAAATATATTTTCTTCAACCACATGTCTAAGAAGCACTGAAAAGTTTTTTTTTTTTTTTTTTTTAATATCTTTATTCAGGCTTTAAAAGATGTACTAGATCTTCAGTGAGTGTTAGCACTCATTGTAGGAATTCTTTAGCCTGTTTCTCAACATCATCACACCAGTTATCCAAAAACTTATTCTTCACTTGTTTTCCTCATTCCTGTACTTACTCTTTTGCTTCAATACCCTTCTGATCTACTTAATTCTTCACAAACACAGACTCAATCTTTTCTAGGACAAATTTGATAAAATTCCTCATTTTTTAAAATGAAACAAAGTATTCCTATCAATTCATTTCCTGTTTAATAGCTAAAAATTTTGAATTATTTTTCATTTATTTTTATTTTACTGAGTTTTCACATTTTCAACAGTACAATTTTCAATTATTGATAGTTCATAAATAGTCCAAAGACATTCATACTTAATCTGAAAACAAAGTAAAAATAATTTCAAATTTTCTAAATTGTCTCATGACATTACAGAAGTGCAGAATTTTCAAATTAAGATTTTATAAAAGATACCTAAGGGCTGGGGATATGGCTCAAGTGGTAGCCTGCTAACCTGGAATGCGCGGGGCGCTGGGTTCGATCCTCAGCACCACATACAAATAAAGATGTTGTGTCCACCTAAAACTAAAAAATAAATATTAAAAATTTCTCTCTCTCTCTCTCTTAAAAAAAAGATACCTGGAATAAACACTAAATCTTTGAAATATGCTTTTATGGCATAATTAGAAAATGTTTATCCAGTTTGACTTTGAAAACCTTAAGTTAGTAATTTGACAGTTGGCCAGTTCCCTTTATGTGATTGTTGGTGACACGATCCTAGAGAATTACCATTAAATTAAAAACAAAGATGACAGCTATCATCAATACAGTATGTAGTATTAGTTTTACATTTCTCATGTCATGTCTTAGAGGTCTGGTTTAGGGGTAAGTAAGCATAAGTAAGCATCTATGATTCTGAACATAATTATGGTTTCAAAAAGCAACTAAAACTATTTTTAAAATACAAATAAGGAGGTCTGGTGTGAGAAAGGCAGCAAACTAGGAATCTCAGGCCCTCCTTCCTTCACAGACACATCAAATAAATAACCAACAACTAATTTACAGAGCCTCATGTGAGCTCTGGTAACTGGTAAGTATCTGCAGCAACCAAGTGAATGTCTACTTGAGAAAAAGCCAGTGGCTTGGGAGGCTGAGGCAGGAGGATCAGATCAAGAGTTCAAAGCCAACCTCAGCAACTTAGTGAGGCCCTAAGCATCTCAGTGAGATCCTGACTCTAAATAAAATATGAAAACTGGCAGGAGATGGCTCACTGGTTGTGCATCCAGGGGTTCAAGCCCCAGTACATCCCCCTCAAAAAAAAAAGTCACAATAGAGAAGGTAGAAAGTTTCATGGCATTTTTGTTTGTAAATGCTACACCCTGGCACAGTAAAAGCAACAGGAAATAATGTAGTGGTAGAGAACATGGTAAGCATGTGCCAGGCCCTGGGCTTGATCTCCAGCACTCAATAAATAAAAATATAAATCCATGCTAATAAAAAAAAAAAAAACATATAGTATTTAGGAAAAGATGAGAAGCAAACTGTATTTTAAAGAAAAAAAGTTACATGACCAGAAACATAAATAGGCAGATTTATATTTTGGTTTCTACTTTCTCACCACACCTTTTCTGAAAGAAAGGGCAATTGAAATTGCGTACAACATTTCAATAAGACATGGTACTAACTAAATAAGGGTGTCAGTTTTTTTCCACTACATTCTATTACCAATCTGCTTGCTGCGCAAACCTTTCGGGAGGGCTTTCTCTTGTTTCTCTGACACCACACTTTCTTGTTATATATCCTCTATTTTCAATCACTTCTCTAATATCTCTCACATGTGGAGTTTCTCAGACCTTAACCCTTGACCACCTCATTTCTCTTTGTGAATACCCCATATAGTGATCTCAGTGATACTTTTTGTATCATTCAAATTTTCTATCAACTTTATATGTTGATGTTAATAAGAGGATGCATAGAAAAAAAATTCATAAAAAAGAAAATACTGTCTTCTGTGTATATATAAATGTTAATATCAGTTGCTATTTATAGTATCTACCAATTCTTAACATGCCCCTCAGATTCCTACTATTCAGGTGCCTGCTCTGGTTCAGCTTTGCTGAGAGAATGCCATGCTACGACGTGGCATCTAAAACTTGATCCAAGGATTTACATCTTTCAAATCTGGATTCTTGATAGCTTGTTTCTATCTACCCATTTAAATGGTTCCTTACCTTCATGTAGGCCATGAATACCCACCTCATTCAGCATCATTTGAAAACTGTTTGATATAAAAATGACTCCATCTATCCCAGACCTTCTGAATTTCCTGGGCCTGAGCAGACCCAACAATTTATTTTAATAAGCTTTCCAGGTGATTCTGCTGCATACTGAGGTTTGAAACACATTCCCTGAGATCAGTGCTGTTCAACTCTGGGGTCACCTGTGGGGGTTGTACAGATGCAAATTATTTATCCCCAACCCAGACCTATTGAGTTTCTGGGGAGGAGCTGAGAAATCTTTGTTTTAACAAACTGCAGATGATTCCTGTGCACAAGAAAGTTTGAAAACCTTCAACATAGAGATTAAGTCCTCTACCATAGAGATTAGTTCTGGAACAGCTAAAATGATCCATTTCAGAATCACATGAATTTGGTGAACACATTATGGCTTAGAGGTTTGGGAGTCAGTATACCCAAAGTTCATTCTCCATTTATCTACTTACTAGCTCTGTTACATACACAATTAATTGACTTAATCTATACAAACATAATTATAAACCTAATTATTCATGCCTAAGATATATTATCAGGATTATTAATCTTCCTTTATATTTACTATATTTATAATCATCTTTAAGTCTGAACTGAGTTTCTCCTGGACAGAAACTAATTCATACCCATCCTTGCATCCCTAGCACTTGGTAAAGCACATATTATGTATTCTGAAAATATGTGGAGTAAACCACTGTGTTCAACTTTATGTTCTGAATAGAGAATAAGGATGGATCTCAGCAACATGTGGACTCAGAGATGAAGTAATTATCTCCACCTGAAATCTACAGAGAAAAGCATTCTAAGAGTGCAGTTCTTAAGCCATCTCAGATGCTATATCTTTGTGGTTCAAAGAACACTAAAGGAATGTCAGACATCTACAAATTGGAAATATAACCCTAAAATTCTGGGGATGGTTAACCAGTATAAATTGCTAAGAAGCCAATTATCTTAAAATTTGATTTCAGGAGATGAACGGGCTGCACATATATTCTCTTCTATGCATGCCCTAACTAATATTTAACAAACTAGCCTCATTGTAAAAGGATGGCTTCAGTTTATTGTTCAAGGAGATGCCCAGATATTAAATGGATGGAAGGAAAGAAAAGAGAAACAAAGGTGGGAAGACAGAAGGTAAGGACTCCAGATGAACTAATTGCCTCCAGTAAAGGACAATCTACTGGGGAAGAGTAGAAGTTCATTAGACAATAGAGGAACAAAAGAGAAAATAAAATGTTTTTTAAAACACTCAACATTGTGGTGCAAGTTGTTAAATGTGAAAGGAATCTAGGGAAGAGAGATCAGCCCTGGTGTTAAACGTTAAATATGGGGAAGATTAATTCTATTCTGGCCCTTCCTCAGCTAGAAATCTAGATAAAAAGAAGGTTAGATATAAAAGGTGGACAAATGTCACCCCAGGCCAAAGGGAGCCCCCATTCCCCACTATATCTTCAAGATGTGTTTAATGTGTTTCTTTTTCTGGTGCTAAAGGTTGTAATTGCCCAGGAGTCAAATTAAGATTCCAAACAAAGGTTAAGCAAAATACAGCTGCTTGAAAAGAGCAAGTATCCCTACAGCTTCAAGTGAAGTTCAAGGCCAGCATTATTAATTTGCCCTTCATAACACAACTGACCTTTAGTTGCTGCTGAGCATCTGGGGGAAAATTTGGCAATTTACCCGGTCTCCTTATCTTAACTAACTGCCTTCTTTTCAGTCATCACTGCTCCCAAGCCGAAAACCAGCCCAGTTAGGTTAAGCAGGTGCCCATTTTCAGGAAGTGTTGCCACAGGAAAGTTGGTGGCTAGGAAGAGTTATTTCAGCCAAAGAACTTGGGCTTTCTCAGGAGTTAAAACCCATATTGAAATAGAAACAGACAATTTACATAAATCAAAACATGATTTTCTCCATACATTTATTTGGTGAGCATCTATGAGGAACAATGAACTCTAAAAGAAATAAATATAAAAAAAACTTTGAAAATTAAGAATTTATTGTAAAAATTTCAATGCTGCCCTTTAAATAGGAGAGATAGAGATATAGTCTATCTATATAGTTTAAGCATAGTACTTGTGTAGGAGAATATTTTCCTAATACCATTTTTATATATAGAAATTTAATATCATAAAGAGGTAGCTGCGGGTAAGATATCAATTTTATAACTTTTCCTTCACAAGAAAAAATAAAGAGTACAAATTAACGAAATGGGGCAGAACAGGAACTAAATGTGCTTTTAATTATTTTTATTGCTTTTGCCATTAAAATGTTAATATGTAACCATACAGGTATTTAAAAAGGAAAGAAATAATAAATTACATTTCCTCTGTTACAATCAGGATTTCATGCTCCTTTTAATTACAAATTTTAAGAATATGTGTGTTAACCTTTCTACTGTTCCGTTGGTTAATAGCCAATTTTAATACATATATACTATGCATAGCACACTATGCGATTAAGAAAAAAGAAGTTAACAGAGGTATGAGCCTTTTATTTAAATCTGTAATAAAGTAGTATTCTGTATTCTGGTTATTTTTTTCCAGAAAATCCATGGACCAGGAATAATTAAATAAGCCCAAGGTAAGTTACACTTTATCTGTCTAAGCATGTACCACATCATTTGTGCTCTGCTTAAAGGAGGATTCCTCTGGCTGAAATTTTTGTATGGAGGAATAAGGCAATTACTGGCCTCAAAGACAGTCAATGTTGCTATTCATCTGCTGAAGAGAGCCTTCTTTTTCCTGAGCCTTTGTGAACAGAGTAGCCAGTATCTGCAGCAGTCCCTAGACTGCCCCCCTTAGCACATCAATTTTTAAATAGACCATTCCCCACACATTTCAAAAAGAGCTTTGCTCCAAAGATTCATTTTGCCTGAATTATTAGATTAATGGCTGTTTAAATCTAAGTTGGAGTATTCTTTTGTTCTGTATTTATTTTTTATCCTTCTGTACTTTCATTCCCAGGAGACGAAAACAAAATTCTCTCCACCTTGTGTGTACCTGAGGGAGGAAGGGACAGGGAGTGACAACCCATCTGCTAGGAAGAGATAACTAACTTCCTGTAAAATCATCACTGCTTGGCCACATGAGAAACATTGATTGATTCTGTGGTGATTCTCTTAGCATAACAAAAGTATTCTGAGAGGTTGCTGATGTTTAATAGTTGTCTCACCCCAATTGTGGGTTTCTTTCTCCATCATAAGATATATAGGTACAAAACTTCCATAGGGATAGTCACAATTAATAAGCTTACCCATGTGGACGTAATCATTTTTCATTTTGTTATGCTTTTCAAGAGATTTTTAAAAGCAAATTAAAAAAGAAATTCATCTATACTATTTTGGAAATTCCCTTTTTCCAAAAGCAAAAACTAAGAGAGAAAGTCCTTCCAGATGTAAACTTACAAATGCTAATCTGCCTGCTAGAATATGAACTCCACACTAGCGGAATCTTTTTTACCTTGTTTCCTGTATCTGCAATGCTAAATGCCTGGTCTATAGTAGAATTGTAACATTTATTTCACAAATAAATCATCTGTAAAACCAGAAGCATATTTCTGTCATAGATCAACCTACCAGTTCATGCATGTTCACCACACTGTGACTGTGTTTTGGGTCTGGGTTTAAAAATCACCTATCTAAAATCATTCAGTGATTTCCCCAAGCCTGGATGAGGTCTCCTCCTGAGTCTGCTCATAGAGGCTTGGCTCACTGCTCTGGTGGTACTTGCCAAATTGCATCTGATTGTTCAATGTCATGTGTTTCCTCTGCTAGCCTATAGCTTTGACCAAAAAATTTAATTGAATAGGTTGGGAATATGTGGCATAAAGCACGACTAATAATGAGATAGAAAGCTTCTTTTTCAATAAAAATTTCTTTCTTCTTTTTTTTAATGTTAGAGGATTGCTTTTGTTTGCCTTATTATCCCTTTAGTTTGGCTTTCAGGGAAAAACAAGAATGTGCAAAGCAGGAGGTGAATGTCTATAGTCTCAGTTTGACCCTTCTGCAAAAACAGAAGTTACAAATATTTATGTGGATTCTGAGTTCTCCAATACTTACCAAGTTTTGTATGACCACTATAAAAATACCTGAGGCTGGGGACTTTTTTAAAGATACGTATTTAGCTAAAAGTTCTGGAGGTCTTAGAGTATAGTGCCAGACTCTGATTGGCTTCCAGAGAGGGCTTCATGGAGGGTCAAACGGCGTTGGAAAAACAGAAAGGGGAAGACAGCAGGGGCAGAAGAGCATGTGGTAGAGAGAAGCTGATGGCAGGTGCAAGACTTGCTCTCTAATAAACCCACTCGCAGGGAAACAGTCCAGTCCTGCCAGAGCAAGAGAGCACTCCTACAGGGAAAGCATTAACCCCTCTTAAATAACCTGTTTACCTTGGTCATCATGCCTCAGCATAAGTTTAGGTGGGGACAAACCATATCCAAACTGAAGCATAGATTGTGTATGAACTTGCATAGAATCTCTCAGGAGATATGAACCTCACCTTACCATGCACTGTCTCTCCCTCTTTTTCTTCCTTTTAAAATCACCAACTAATACCCATTGTACCTGTCTTTCCACGTAAGAGATGAATTCCTCTATTGCTACCCTGCATGACTGAATTCTACAGTTTTCGAAGAGCTGAACGTAATTCCCTTCATTTTTCCTTACCAAAAGATCAACTGCATTACCTGGTGGTTTAACAATGCATTTGGAAAATAAAAGAAAGCACTACCTCCCTCGAGTTGAACAGGTCCCAATCCACAGAGAAACATGAAGCCTATGCCATGATTATCTTGACATTTCCAAAGAAGCCATACAGCAATCAGAAAAGGAAACCATCAGCAGTGCCCTCCGGGCTATCCCTCACTCTTGAGTCCCATGACATACAAGTCTTCATTGAAATGAGTGTCTAAGAAAATATTAAGTTCATACCACTAAAGATTCTAAGATTAAAATCATATAACCTTGGGGCTGGGGTTGTGGCTCAGCAGTAGAGCACTCGCCTTGCACTGTGAGGTGCTGGGTTCAATCCTCAGCACCACACAATAAATAAATAAAATAGAGGTATTGTGTCCAACTACAACTAAAAAATATTTTTAAAAAAATCATATAACCTCACTCTACTTTCATGTACACTGAGCAACTTCCAGTTGTTCATTTTGCTTCTCCAAAACACTTGTCAATGGAACAAAAGAGCCTGACCATACTGACCCATGTCCTACAGGCTGCAAGATTGTTTTTCTTTTCTTTATCAATTTACACTTTGGCAGTTTGGTTTATTTGCTAGTCTCTGTGTCCTTGGTTAATGTGAATCTGTACCCACGAGATGGATCCATTTAATGTGTTTACAAACATCAAAGTATCTGTGCCCCAAAGCTGAATGCCAGGACTTGTACTTCAGTGAATCCATCAAAGTAAATGGGATGTTATGAGAAATGTGGGTGTCCAGCTGGTTGACTTGGCTGAGTGATAGCTTGACCTTGGCATTCACCTGCCTTTCAAACTTTCACAACACACACATTTCAAGGATTTTCACCCAATATTTTCAATAGAGTATTGAGTAATAGCACATCCTAATATCACTGGAGAATTCTTAGACCCTCAGTAAAAGTGTTTTAATTTGATAACCATGTTTCACAGTTACAGGGAACAATTTTTGATAAAATATCAACATCAACAATGATAATATACACTTATGCACCACATGATGACATTTTGGTCAGTGATAGACCACATATGCAATGGTGACCCACAGGATCAAATCCCTATTGTCTAGTGACAGTGTCAATTGTAAAGAAGTATAGCACATGTAATCATGTATAGTACATAATGCCTGATAAGGATAATGATAATAAATAACTGTTACTGGTTTATGTAGTTACTATTCTTTTTTATCTTTAGTTTAGAGTGTACTCCCTCTACCTTAAATATTTTATTACAAATATCTAAGTCTATATTCTGTTATGCCAGCAGCAGCTCATATTTTTCAGGTGTCTTGATGACATCATTTTTCTCTTGTGTTTATTTAATCTCATGTTAGTTTGTTGAGCTAGACCCTACACACGCTAGGCTATAACATTTATATATAACATATAGCTGAGGTGTTTAATTTCTGTGCAATCTAGGTTTGTACAGGTTCACTCTATGGTTTTCAAACAAGAAATAAGTTGCATTTCTGTGAACATCCCCCATTAAATGACTCAGGACTGTTATTATGCTTGTGATCCACTGAGACTATGCACTCCAAATTTGGACACTCAACACTTTAGAGAAAATAGCAGCACAGCAAGTAGATAGTAAGCTGTAGAATAAATCCAAAGTCTGTTCACAGCAAATCCATTTTACTTACATACTTGATGTGTAGAAGTGTTCTAATAACTTAAAATATGGTGTTTAAAAGTAAGCATGGATTCCAAATGGCGTAGTATGTAAAAACTACAGGCTACATTGTAAAGACTAAAATTTAGATCCCAAAGATATTTCAAGAAGTAGATTTTCTTGAATATTTGGGCTCCTTTTTACTACTATTTAGGGGTAAAATGAAAGTTTAAAGAATGTTGTTTTTAAATAAGAGCAAAAGAATTCAGACTGTATATTCTAAGTAAAAACGACCAAGAGAAAGTTTAACTGGTTTTACATGATGTTATTTATTTCTCTACATGTATGGATAAAGATGTTACTAGGAGGCATTCATTTCTACGGAGTTTACATGAATAATAGCTTAAACAGCACTAAAGAAAATCAGAGTAGTCACTTGACAATACTGAACTCAAGAATTTCTCCTAGAAATATTTTAGAACAGAACCCGATGCTGCCTGTGTGGGATAGTTTAAGGAAAATTCCATAAGGAAGCAAGTGTTTAACCTGGATGACCCCTTAAAATACTTTCCAGTTCTAGGTTTTTCTGATTACATAAACGTACAGGAAAGGCAATCAATTTCCCTAGTCTTAAGCTTGGGAAAACATAGTCTATATTATGTAATGGATTTTTAGAGAGTGCACAGTGGCACAGGGCTATACATCCATAAAATCCAGCCAACCTCAAGGCCTTTGTATTGATGAATGTGTTGAAAAGTAATGAGTCTACAATGAGGATCTGGTCAGTGACCACTTCATCGTCATAAAAGATCGGTTCTGAAATTCTCATGGCTATATAACTCACAAAAGTTTACCAGTAGTAGTTATTCTTATTGATGAAGGGGCTTAGCATCAACACATCCATCATTTAAGGTAGTAGGAGAAAAAAAATCTGTATATAACTAAATATTAATACATTGGCCATAAAAAATTGTTCCTGGAGACAGCTGTCATGATCCTGTTTAAAGCAGAACTGTGCTTCATCCAATATTTAAAGAGAAAAAACAATACACACCATTAATTTGCTAGCTATTGGAAATTTGTGATGAGGAAAATTCAATATGCTATGTTGGTTAGTAAAGCTTAAAGTAAAAAATTTTATGTCTTCACATTGAATAATATTTGATTAATGACCTTGAGTATTTACTCCAGGGGAGATGAAAGCAATGGTATGTAGAAGGGGTAGCACCTGATTTGTGGTCCTGTAACAAACTCTAGTCCCTTCCTGTGCAGTAGAGGTGGAGAGCTGGGAAGACCAGCTAGAATTACTAGGCCTAGTGTTGAGTTGATCTGCCTTATCTTCCTTTCCTTTTAGGGGACATAGGAAGAGTTTTCTTTGGTGGCCAGAAAGAAGAATTTCCCTCACAAGTAACACTCAAGAATTTGAGAAATAATATTATTGCAAATTCATGATTTTTATGCACCATGATTTAGGGGAAAATACGAACATCTTTCCCCAAAAAATATATCAACTTGAAGAAATTCTTACTCATCTGGCATCAATGATATTTTGGGATTAAGACAATCATTTCTGCTTGAAGGTTATTTCAACTTGGTTCTCCTTCTTTCTGTAGTTGAAGTCCCAAATTCATGCTTTAATCTGTAGTCTCAAATGATTCAGCAGGATTGTAGCCAGTCCCTGCAGAGAGGTATCTTTGTCCAGAAACAGAATTTAAATATTGCTATTATATATCTGATTTGCCATAGATCATGGGACTTAAGGAAATTTCTACTAAGGATTTGCAAACTACATATCCTTTTATATCAGAAGTGTATAAAAATCAGACCCTTTTTTTTTTTCCTTCACATTGCTGCAGATAAAACCCAGGAACTCATGCATGCTAGGCAAATAGTGTAGCCCTGAGCTATATCCTCAGGTCCCAACCTGGACTCTTGATCAAGTAAGTGTGGTATGCAATAAAGGGCTCTTACAAGTCAGAAGAACACTGGAGACATAACACAGACGAACATTGCTTATTTGATCCCTGATTTTATCAAAATGCCTTTTTTGAATAATTTAATTTTCAACTGGTATTACCATAGTAAACATTATGAATTCTTTTTGGCCATTTTCTTGGGTATTTTATTTTAATCAAACAGTTCATTAAGAAAATTTCAAACAGAGAAAAATTGAGGGAAACATAGCGAATAGGCATGTGACTAAAACCTAGCTTCTAGAATTGTTTTCTATATTTGCTTCATCACCTATATAATTCATGCATATATTCATTAATCCATGTACCGATATCTAAACATACACAAACACCTCTGTGAATCTACATGCACATATGTACGTATATAAATATAAACATATGCACATACTCATGCTTCCATTAATTCATCAGTTCATCTATCTATCAACTAAATCTTAATTTGTGGTACATTTCTAGGAAACTTGTACATTACAAGGTACCTTGTAATTTGGATGCTTTCAAGACTAAATACTCCAATACGTATATCACTGATTTCACTATTTCTCATAAGATTTTCTTAAGGTTTATTCATAACACAGAATAAAATAGACATATTCCACATAACTCAGCTATTAATTTTCATTTAAATATTTGTTTCCATTTGGGTGAAAGCTTCAATTGCTCTCATGTTCCCCAATTTCTGATACTCTGGGACTTGCATCTCCATTGTTATCTTTATTAATATACATAGTAGTTTCAGGAATACTGAGTTTGCAGTCCTACACTTTATGCTTTTCCAGATAGAAGAAATAAAATTATTAAACACTTATCAATTCTTCTAGATCATAACTACATACTTCAATTTTTACTCTTGAATATTTAAGAATATTTAACATTCATGAATGCTTAACCCACTCAGAGATAGTGCTTGTACCTAGAGGCAGAAAACTTCAATATGATAGGCTGCCACTGGTCATCTTCATTGCAGTAAATTCACATCAGTGGGCGGGGAAATGCCCTGCCAAAAATTTGCATACTATGATTCCTTAGTTATCAAAAGCACCTCAAAATTGGCTACTTTGTCACTGTCTTATTATTCTTAACAGGAAGTCACAACAGCAGAAGAGTGATCGTTCAAAATAATGAGCATGAGCATATTTAATAAGAAAAGTATTCATCAATATATTTATCTTCTTCCTTCTCTTTCAACTCTCTGCCACCAGCCCTGACCTGCATGCTTACTTCCCTCCTCCACATAACCCCTACATTCTCATTTCCAAACATCTTCCAGTTGCCATTGTTAAGAATGAGTCAGTACTGTTTAGATTCTCAGTCCTCTTATTTTTCACTTGAAACTCTACAGACTACCTGACACAGGAAGATAAATCATATTTTTAAATTTCAATGTAAAAAAAGACATGTCTGTGTATGTACACCTTACACAGAAGCTTAGTTAAATGCTTCTAAATCTTCATTTACAAATAACACCAGTATTTTCCAGGATCCACGTCAGGACAAAATCCAGTTTATCTTATCTCGAAGCAGACATATTAGTGTACAAACTGCATCAGCCAAAATCTCTCCAAATGTTATTAAAAGCCTTTGCTGTGTAAACTTTAATGATGTTTGCATACCAGCAATAGAACCCATAATAACTCTTTCTCAGAGTATTTTATTATAAAAATAAAACACTGGGGCTGTTTCCTCCTACAGTAATAAAAAAAAGTAAATATAAATAAATTAGGTAGAGCAAAGACCATGATTTAAAATTCAACAGTTTATTTATTAGTGCTAATACAAAAGTTTCCCTAAAAAATACATAGAATGCTAACTATCGCATGCATAAAAATTAACATAAATATCTTATTCTGTGGAAAAAATGAACACTTTGAAACAACAGAAAAATGCTTCATTAACCACAATATATCATTTCTTCATTTGCACTAATAGTTTAATCACAAATTGCAAATGTGACTATAAGGCAAAGAGAAGCAGCTATAATGTAATTACACTTGGAAACCACAACCCAGTTGTTCTTGGGTTTTATTTGCAGCAGTTGTAGCCCTAGATGCAAGGGTTTAGAGCAACAGAGAAGAGGCTCCTCTTTTTCCAGAGACAGAGAGGAGAACTACCAATTTAACAATGCCTTTTTGCTTGCTGAGATCAATCGATCTTTAATCCACCAAGTGTGGTGCTGCTTACATGCTTGAAATGAAAAGCATTTCATCTAACAATGGGATGCCTTTTCCCATTGGAGCTCTAGGCAGAAAGGTCATCAGTGTAACCTGTACACATTCCAAGATGTTAATACTGAAATGACTTTTTAAAATAAATCAACACAGAGATAATAGTCCTATATCCTGTCTTTTGTTCTCATTTGGATATATGGTAAGCTACATCACATTCCAATATTAGAGGCAATGTTTCTTTGAGTTTATGAAGTAGTAGGTGTTAAGTTTTCTTTTTCAAAGATAATAAGCACAATAAAGACTTTCTCCATGATGTAAGGGGCTGTAGAACTTAAGGGCATAGGTGTTACAGTGTTAAGGTGCAGGTCCTTGGGTCTACTCTGCCAATTACCCTAAACTGATGACTCAGTTCCTGAATACTTGATCTCCTCATTCAGAGAGTTCAGAAAAGGACCCACTTCAACAAATGCTGTTGCTTAAAATGAGATGAGTCATAACTCCTTAACAAAAAGCAGCATGGATGGACATGCAGTAAAGAGTCATCTATCATGACAGTTAACTATAAAACTACACTTCTGCTGGTAAAACACAATGGGTAAGAAACACCAGGAAGCTGAGAGTTTGGGAAAATTATGAGACATAGCTGCAATTTTGGAGAATTGTACATTCTAAGGTAATGAAGAGTAAAGTGAAATGATCTGGAAGACAAACTATAAATGAATCTGACAAGGATTAAAAACAAATTCCTCTGCCCCTGGGTTCTAAACCAAGCTTCTTCCTTCACATGGCATCTTGAGACATGTTTATAAACCTTACAATTTACCTCACATATTCTCCTCATTGCATCAGTTGCGGTAACATCTTTCTTCTGAACAATATCCTGAGAGTTCATCTTCCAATGCAAAAAACAACGCATTTACTTCTCTTTTCACTGATCCAAGAGCTAGTTTTGTTTTATTCTATCACAACTTGGTACTATATCTTCTTCATTACAGATGATATCATGTGATGTTAATTAAAAGTGCAGGAGAAATTACTTGATGCCTAAAAGTCTGACAGGTTAGATGACGAGGTCATGTTTTGACATACTGAGACTGCTCAGAGATTACAAAGGAACAAAAATAGGATTTTTGCAAAATAATACATAATTTATAAACTGATGGGTCCTCTCTGTTGAATTGGTTTAACAGGAACATGCCCAATTGAAACAAATCCGAGTGCTACAGGGAACAGTCATATTGTAAAAGCAATTTGCATTTTATCACCAAAAATTAATTGGCTTTATCTATCACTAATAGCCAAGATTATATAGAAACTACACAGTATTTTTCTGGAATTGGTATTGATTCTTTCTTCTGAGAATTATTTCTTTAGAACCATGTAAGAATTTGATATTGTAGAGAAAAGTGATAGTTAATTTGTTTGTAGTTGACAAATGATCACAACCAAATATTATATGTATGTATGAACAATTTTGAAGATTACCAGATTGATTAGAAATGATTCTAGTTATTTTTCCCCTTCCTATCTGGCAAAAATATCCTTCAGACTGAGTTAAACCTGAGCAGAGACACCGATTTAAAATAACCTCAAATAATCAGAGCCTACAATAAAATTATATCATATGTTTCACACATAAGATAAATAAGCAAGTTATCAAAAATGATTACTTTATTATCAGTGCATTGAAAACACCCTCAACCAGAAGAGACTCTACTTCCTACCTGCTAGAATTTAAACCAAATTTTCCATAGAAACATGCAACCCTCTATATTGCAAAGTTTCCATTGACTAATTTCAATCTGATTATGAGTTAAATTTGGAAGTCATTAAGGTAGTGATAGTTGCACTGAATGATTCCAAAAGATTATTCAGAATACTGTAATTGAGTGACCTGCCTGAAAAAAAAAACAAACATAAAAATCTGCACTATTTTTACATCTGAGAAATAAGGCAGGGTCAGAAATGAGATTTTGTTACGAAAGCATGAGCTACTAAGAGGTCTTAGAGAAACCAGGGGTGGATTACAAGATTTAATCCAAGAAAGGTCCATGAATGGGATTCATAAATGAATGGATAATCAAAAGTCTAATTTAGATTGACTTTTTTTTGACAGGTGTATATAAATACATACAGAAGTTTGATCCGTATGATGATTGGGATTTGTTTTCTTAAAATTCAAACATATGAGTAAAGAGGTAAAAAGAGTGTCTGTATTTAAAGAAGGAGTTACTGTTTTGTTGCTCAAATTGGAAAATAAGGTTCATGATAGGAAGTGTAGTTTTTGCCAATGACACTGACACAAAAACTCAAAATGTGCAAATGCTTTTAGTTTAAAACAGTAGCTTCAGATAATATATTATCTTCTTTCCCCAAACAAAGGATGTCAAGCTTCTTTGATATTTAACCAGCCTCTGTCACATTTTAAGAAAAAATTTTAAAAAAGACAGATGGCATGACTACAGTTGCAATGAGGGCTAGTCCCGAGAAGCAGACCTCTTGACTCTAAACACCACATGAAAGAGACAGTCTTTAGAAAGGCATTATTATCAATTTCTGTTGGTAAGACACCATGAATATTAAATGCATTTTTCATATATAGACAAATGACATGAATTATACTAGCCTTTCAGTTATTAGAAAGCAAAAAATAAAATTTTCTTCGTTTGAAGATGACAAGATTGTTTACACAGAAAATACTAGTAAATACAGAAAAAAAAAAGGTCTTAGAACTAAGAAATGCATCTAAGAGCATGGTCATAGGATATCTGTTTAACACATTAAAAATCAAACCCTGCTCAAAATAAAAAATAAGAAGGACTGAGGATGTAGCTCAGTGATTAAGCACCCCTGGGTTAAACCTCCACTATAAATAAATAAATATCAATTCCATGTAAATATATAAAACAAATTAAGAAAATGGAAAATTTAAAAGTTTTGCATTCACAATAGTATCAAAAATACAAAGTAAAATTATGGATAACTTTAATGAAAGAGGTACAAGTCTGGTTCTCTGTAAATTCCTGCTCATTGCACAAAATAATTGTAACCATTATAAATGGAGAAATATACCATGTTCACCAATCAAGAATGCTCAATATTAAAATACCTTTTCTTCCCATATACATCTATACATTCACTATAATCTTCATCAAAATAATAAATTTTTTTGTACAAGTTGAGAATCTGATACTAAACTTATATTTAAATGAGAAGAACCTATATTGATTATATATATTTGATTAGCCAGTTTTGTAAAGGACAATGAAAGTTAAAGAACTCAAAAGTCCTGATTTGAAGACTTGCTACAGAAGTCAAAACAATGTGGTACTGGGCCAATACAGATATGTAGATAATAAAAAAGCATATAGTGTTAAAAATAATTCACAAGTAATAATTAATTGATTTCCAACAGAGGGGTCAAGGCAATTTAATGAGGAAGGGATACTTTTTTTCAATAAATGATGCTGGCAAAGTTGGTCACCCATATGGAAAATAGTAATTGATAATCATAACCATGTGCCATGTAAAAATATTAATTTTGAAGAGTTATAGGTTTTAACATAAGGGCTGAACTATGAAACTTATAGAAGAAAATGTAAAATTTTCTAAAGACTTTGAACAATGAAACTATTTTATATGTGATAAAGTTATGGTTATATAACTATATTCATTTTCGAAAACTGATCAAATTGTATCTCTAAAATTTGTGCATTTTATTATATGTTAATTATACTTTATGGCTAATAGAAAACAATAAAAATTAGCTTACTTACAAATTGTAATATCCAGTTTATTATAATATTCAAATACAGAGAGGAAGATAAGAACTTAAAATGTGTGAAATAATTTTATCATGCAGTTCTCTCTGATGTGCATTTATCTTGTTAACTCTTTTAAAGTCTATATCACAAGTTATCAAAAATACTCTTTTAAAAATAAGTATGAAGTTAGTCCATTTATTTCTTGATCATAAAGAATATTTAACAAAAGAAAAGTAGAACTTTGGATGCACTTCTTTTCTTTTAAACCACCTCCCTAACCCCTCTTCAAAAAAATACTGAAAAAAATTAGATCTTATTAATGTAATAATAACAATAATTTTGAAAGACATATGTAAACATCAACACCACACTTAATTATTCCTGGGTCAAAAATTTTGAATTTGTAAAAATTTATCTTATCCTATAAAACTCCTTATACTTTTTAATATTTTGTCATGGATGTATCTTACTTTTGAAATCATGAAGCTCAGTGATAATTTTCCACACCTCACTTTATAATGTCTTAAGGTACCCAGTGATTTTTATAGAATATTAATCAAATATATTTATGTACTTTGCATTATATTATGTGGATTAAAGTATTCATTCCATCATCTAATATTTGTTGAGTACTTTTTCTTGCTGGGCACTGATGGGGCAATGTATCATCATCACCACCATCATCATCGTCATCATCATCATCATAGTACCAGTAACAAAACAATAAAATTTATAAGACTGTATGTGCTTTTTTAAAAATGAAATGCTTTGTTCATGAGATGGGCACACCATCTCCAGTGGACCCATGTGATTACACAGAAAGAGACCACACTGGGTGTTCCTTTGCACACCAGGATCTATCAGCATGGCATCTGTTAGCTCCACCAAGGAAGAAGCATTGTTTTCTGGGAAGCTTTCGTATCTGTGGTGTCTCAGATACAACTCCTCTATGGGAATTCTGCCTCATTTATAACTGGTATAAATAGAAAGTGGAAATAAGTCTATGGAACACACACCAGCAAGCACAGAGCTTATTTCTTCCTCTGACATAAAAACATCAAAGTCTCACCCAGTTCTGAAATGGAAGGAGTCACCTCATTAAAGGCACTTATTTCTAGCTCTTACTGAAATAAAGCAAAACCTGCCCTGTATTCTAAGAGTGAACAGTGGGATAAAAACTGAAGTCTGGGGATGGAACAGAACTGTTTAGAAGCAACTCAATAAAATAAAATTTTTTTTAAAAAATTAACCTTATTTTTCATGGTCTAGCTGACCAAAGAAGGGACACACACACACACTGTACAAGACTTTTTTGAGCAGAAAATTACAGTTGTATCTCCATTTTGTTAATCTTTACACATCTTAAAGATACAGGTATTTCAGTTGTACATAACTCTGGGGGAGGAAGGGATAAAATTGTCATGTTTAAATAAGCACAAAAGAAATCACATAAGGACTATGACCTGAAGTTCACCATAGAGATGGATTTGTTAGCATTAAGGGATTCCCTCATATGATTCTGCCTATGTAAACAAGAGTAAAATAGTTAGCAATTCTCTATCAAAAATCCAGGGACACAATTTTGTAATAGATTGCACATAATGAGAAAAAAAAAAAACTTTTTTCAAATCTTACAGTAAAGACCAATAGTCCAAGGTTAGCTAAAGAGTTCTTCAGTGATATAATTTTTCTACACACTTGTAAAAATCAACATCTAAGGAGGTGACATCTTGCTTTGTAGTTGATTATTTTTCCAGTATAAACTACTGGATGAGTGTATGTCTAATTAGCATAATTTTAAGTGTGAGAAGGCTTATAAGGTGGCCATTGAACTATAGAGAGTACCATTCACTTATTCTTTGTAGAATATGTTTCATGGCTTCATAATCCCTGAGTATAACTCTGGGTCTCAGATGTCACAATCCTCCTTGGAAGAGCTTGGATCCCTGAGCCTCAGATTCAAGGTCCCAAGAATAAATTTCTTAAGTGGATAAAATGATCTTCTGGATTGTTACCAATATTTTCACCTGCAAGCCTGAAAGTTCAAGATATAATTTAAGGTTTTGTCCATAAAATGGTAATACATTTTTATCTATTCAATAGTATGTCTATGACTCTTATGAATGACAGCTCAGGACACTATGAGCCTGTTGGTACTAAAAATACTTCTTTCATCATATCAACATTTTATTGTCTCAACAACTATATAAGCCTAAATTCAGAAACTTGTAAACTATTTACCCCTCTGCACTTCATTGAGCACTAGTTATCCCTCTGCACTCACAGAGTACTAGTATGGCAAGCAACCTAAAACCATTGGGCATAGTGAAAAAAGTGTAAAAAGTGAGAATCCTCAAAAACTTAGTGTTCCAATATTTTAGGAAAACACTACCCAGAATGTTGGACTCCAATCACAAGATTGTGTAAAATTTAAATCAATGTTGTTAATTTTGTTAATTGAGAAAATTCTGCTACAAAAAAAAAAAAAAAAAGTGAACTGAATGACATGCTGCCCAGGCTCCTTTTCAAGTAGCAATTAGTGACAAGCAGTTTGTGGATCAGCCCTAATTCATACAACCCATGTGAGCAGCCCTGGTCCACATCACACTCATCTTCTCTCCTCCTCTCCCTCTTCCTCCTTTCCTTTTACTTCTTAAGGGTTGACTTTTTTCCATCCTCATTTGACATAGTAAAATGTAGTTAGCCAGTCTTAGGTCCATAGAGATTCTTGTGTTATTTTCCTGTGTCTGTTTCAAATGCCTGCATGTGTCAGCCTATCTGGGGGTTAATGTGCATTTCCGGTTCATTTTAAGCCCACAGGCTAGTGACATAACCAAGAATGGCTTCTGATGGTGTATATGCTTCTTGAAACTATGTTTCGAATTTTGATAAAATCTAACTTATTTTTTGCTCTTTTATCACTCATGTCCTTGGTGTCAAATCTATGAAGTCATTCCCTGACCAAGGCCACAAAGACATCTTCCTGTATTTTCAGTTAAGACTTTCACAGTTTAATGTAGTGATGATAGTACAACTCCGTAAATACACTAAAGTCCACTTTAAACTGGTGAAGTTTATGGTATGTACATCTTCTCTAAAGCTGTACTTTTTTAAAAAAAAATTGCTTCTGAGCAGTCAAATTCAAAAAGGCATCTATAACAATGGATTTAATAGTCAAATCTGTGATGGTATTGATAAGTACTCCAGAAATGTAAAAAGAGCCCAACTTTTAGACAGCATGCCCTAGGGTGAGTAAATAGGTCATGGTTTGATTGGCATTATCACAAGGAAGCAATCATGATAGTGAGGTATATAGAATACTTTGCTATGCACACGCATGATTGCACTAAATTCTGCCTGCCATCTTTCTATATAAAGAAAACGTTATTTCCACATTGACAGATGAGGGAAAGAAAACTTAGAAAGTAAGTGGCATATCCAAACAGCAACTGGACATTTTTGAGCCAGGTCCAGAATCCATGACTACTGTTCTCCCAAATGACAGTTTTAACTACATCATTAAACTGCACAACAATGAAACACATTTTTGTAAGTGTGGGTCAATAATACCAATCCAGGCCTTCAGGTTGATACATTTTCTGACTGCAAAGACAACACTGTCCTCAATCTTTGGCAATCTCATTTTTTCCCTGATAACATTAATAGCAAAAGTTGGATCAATTATGTATACTTATTCAAATTTTAAAAATTTGTGATTTAAAATGGTCATAAATATTGCACATAGTACACTATATTTGAATTTGAGTTTTTGAACTTACCAAAATTGCTGAAGACATTAATTAAGGAAAAAGAAAGAAAAAATAGAAGGGTGACTGGTAAGGTAGAGGAGGGTACCAACAGGAATTAGAAAGGGAGAGAAAGAGGAGATACTTGTGAATGAAATTGACCAAATCATGTTATGTGCATGGATGAATCAGTTACTACGAATTCTACTATTATGTATAATTATAAGCCACCAATAAAATTGATTTATAAAGTAAAAAAGAAAGTGTTTGGGGAAAATAAGAAAGAAATGTGGATTTTGAAACTGTAAACTTTATTTTAAAAAGAAATAATGTCATAAACTGCTCTCTACTTATATTTTCATTGTTTCAAATGATGAAAGAGAAAAATATGAGGAAACCAATAAAAGTGTATTGTGTGTGTGTGTGTATATATATATATATAATATATGTTTGTGTGTACATATAATATATATATTTTAGTGATATATATACACATATGTATATTCTAGTGACATAAGAATGACCTTTACTTAAAATTAGTTATTATGTTATAGTCCAAGAGAACATAAAGACTGAAGTACCAAAATGATACATTTTATAAAGCACTCTCTTTTGTACATAAATGTCAATTGTGGAATACAAGGAAAGTACTACCAAGAATAGATAAAAAATGGCAGGATTTAAGTAAAATTATTACTTCCGTAGATCCCTAGAGTCACCTCAAAAAGTATATCATGCTAAAAGACAGCCACAAAGGCTGGAAGCTCTATGAGGTCATTCACTGCCACTGTCCTCGACTGCCCCAGAGTTCACAAATTTCGCTGGCCAGTTACTCCAGGACCCTCTTAGTAGAAAATTGTGAAAACTTTACCTACTTCAGTTTGCTTATTTCAGTTCTGACACAGGAAAAAAAAAAAACAATTAAAAATGTTATTGTTTGGGGGATTTATTTGATTTTTTTAATATCTAAGTTATAAATATGGTGAAAACAATACCCATTTAAAATATTTGGATTACTTAATCTTACAAAATGAATAAATCCATTTTAGAACATCTTTTGGGAAAATAAGAAGAAAATATGGATTTTGAAACTTTAAACGTTATTTTGGCATGTATTTTATGCTGAACTCTAGTCTGGATCCACCTCAATACAGAGGGGCAGAGGTCAGTAGCAGGACTTCTTAGCCAAGAGCTTTACAAAGATGATCTTATTAGTGCAGTCCTGGGAGTAGAATAGCAGTGAATCAGAAATAGTGTTAGCACCTACTTAATAAAGAAGGAAAAAGGAACATGATAAATGAATCTCTAAAAAAGATGATCTTGCCAAAATCTCTCATGCTTGCCTTTCTAGTGTCACCAATAAAGGTGATTTTATCTCATTGGATATCTTACGAAATCTTCAGAGTAATCCATCTAAATGGGGGTTGTGCCTCAGAGCATCCAGAAATAAATGGCATCATTAAGTTCTTCTGAAGTAATGTCTCCTTTCTCACTAATGTGCCAGCTCCTGTGATAGTCTCCCTGAGGACTCTCAACTTAGCATTGCTCTCTTCCTAGCATGAGTTCCTTCCGATTCATGAATGTAGCACCATTTAGGAAAAAAAAAATATTTGCTTTTGGAAATATAAAAGTGCATTTTAAAAATTACAATACAAACAAAATTGTAGCTCAGTATAAAGTGTTTTCTGCTTTTCAAAATAGGGTACATGTTCTGGCATATGATTGATAGTTACAAATTATTCTCTTAAGTTACACAAGCAACAGGCTTTATTAGCAACAGTAGTTAGCTTTCTAGTTCTTAAAGATGACTACCTAAAATTTGGATTCCCTAGTTTCTATGTATAGTAATCCTCCTTGAAATCTATTTCAAGATCTCCAATGGATGCCTAAAACAGCAGATATTAACCACTCTCTATATGCCATGGTTTTTCCTATGCATGCATACCTATAATAAAGTTTAATTTATAAATTGGACACAGTAAGAGATTAACAATAACTAACAAAAAAGAAACAATTATTCTGTAATAAAAGATCTATGAATGTGATCTCTCTTTCAACGTATTATTTTACTACATAGAACTTAGCAACCTCAGCATCTTTTTTTTTCTTTTCCTTATTAAGTAAGAAATTTTCAACTTTACACTAAAGGGAAGCACTTTATGGATTCTCCATGGCATATCTAAATCATCAGCATGACCTCTGTTGTACTTGGGAACATTCCTAAGTGAAAAAGGGGTTATTGAATGTGAACATTATGATATCATGACAGTTGATATGATAACCAGCACAGCTATAAGTGACTAAGGGTATGTAGTGTATGTGGCATATACACCTTGGACAAAAGGATGATTTGTGTCCAAGATGGGAAGAGGTGAAATAGTGTGATATTTCACTGTGCCACACAAAATGGTTTTTGTGCAATTTTGAAATTAGGAATTGTTGATATCTAGAATTTTCCACTTAATATTTTTGGACCACATTGACCACAACCATGGTTAAGGGGATGGGGGTTCTACAGGTCTACTGTATCTTTCTTTCCTCCTTTCCAAATAGTAACCTGCCATCTGAGTATTTTATAATGATTAATATCATGCTAAAAATGAAAAAAGGCAGATTTATAATTGCTCTCTCCACATGTCCATTTAAAAAAAAAATAAAAAGATGTTGGCAAATATTTCATTTCTAGGTGAGATTTTTAAAAAGATGTGTCTGTCCCCAAGGGACGAAATATAATAAAATATAATATACAGGAAGAAATTGTTCTCATGGCACAGGTTTAAAGAAACTTTCTACATAATTTTTATATGATACCCAGAATAAAAAGAAACGCTGGCTTTTGCTGCTGAAGGGTTTTATATAACAACTTTTTATCTTAGTATGTGAACTTGGAATGGTCCCTTAAACTCTCTGAACCTCAGTTTTGTCATATGTCAAATATTTCTAACACTTATTTCCTTAAAGATTTTTGAAATCATATAGGGTGTATACTTAGAATATTTACTAAATATATAATAATTTCTTATTAATACATACAAATAGATTAATTATGTGAAATGCATTTAAGTAAATATGAAATAATATACCCTAAGCATGTGCTGAATACATAGTCATTACTTATTAATACATAACAAAATATTAATTATATAAAATATATTTGATGGTATGCGTATATTCACACAAAGGGTAGCCAGCTAGAGATATAGAGAAACAGAAACTAAGACCTAATGAGAAAATTCAATGCAGTTGGTGACATGATTTACTTCAGAATACTTCTCAAAGACACAAAGCAATACTACTTCTTCAGTGCAGGTCAAATGGCAGTCTTTGTATGCACAATTTGTGAAATGCCCTGCATGAATTGCCACGTACTGAAATGCTTTCACTTAAGATGCCTGTTAAAATTCATTTCAGAAAGCTAAGAAACCACTTCCGTATATGCTTTTACTGAAGCTGCTTTGAATCATTGACCTTTCCTCTCTGGTTCATAACACCTTGTCAAGATGCAATGGACTGTTGCTAATATAAAAGAAAACAAGATAGGATTTTATTCTGGGAATGGAACCCAGAGCTGAGGTGCCAAGTACAAGTGATCTTAAAGGTATGCTGGTTGGTGCATTATAGTTATATATAAAATTGGAATACATTGTGATATATTCACAAATGCATATAGCAGAATTTGGCCAACTTCATCACCCAGGTCTTCCCCTTTCCTCCGGTCCATCCCAGTTGGTTCCCCAACTAGACTCTACTGAACTATAATGCACTTAATTAAAAGAAAATAAACAAATAGAGGGAAGACTAATAAAGGAGGGGAAATTACGGGGTGGAGGGAAGGGAAAGAGGCAGGACTGGTAAAGTGGTTTACCTCTATAATCTATAATTCCCAAATTAATTTGGACATGGAATATTATTTTTTTAAAGTAGTCCTACTCAAACAGTTTAGAGAAACACAAAGTTGGCCTTCTGTACCAAATATGATCTTTAGAATGTTTGCTACTCAGCTTCAGAAACACATCACTAAATTTAATAGTTCTTAAAAACATCACTGCAAATCTCTAGTAACATGTTCTGAAATATCACATTTCAGATCAGAAAGTATTCAAAATAAATGCTAGCTATCTCTGAGTGTTCTTTAAAGGCAAGTGGTCTAAAGTTACTAAGAGGCAGGACTTAAATGCAGCAAACTACATTATATGCATTTATGAATATGTCAAAATGAAAAATGAACCCAACTTTTTGGTAAACATTATTATGTTTAATAATGTTAACATCATTATGTTTAATGAAGAAAAGATGAGAAATAAAGAATGAAAGAAAGAAAGAGAAAGAGAGTAAGTAAGAAAGAAGGGAGGAACAACTGTTAATTGGCATTAAATAATGAGTTACATAGAAAGTTTGTAATTTCTACCAGCATTTTGCTCTGTGTCTTTCTATGTACATGGGTAAAATCCAAATTCTGAGTTTCTCACTTTCCCTTCAAAAAAGTTAGTGATGAGTAATTTTTCTTTCTATTTTCCACAGCTCATGTTGCTATAAACTTCTAATTCCCTGATGGGTAGCTGTCAATGAATAATTCATTTCACCAAGGCTTCTGCTGTGTAAATTTTTTATTAGATCTTTTGGCATTGGTGGCTAGTATAATTCTTCCTATCAGAATTCAGGAGAACTTCTCTGTAGATTAAACAATAGTGAAAATAGGGGGGCAAAAAAAAAGGACTGTAGCCAGACCACTAGAGCAATAACAAAGCAGATCTCAAAGTCCACCTAAAATTTTGCTGGAACAGTCTAATGGTGCTAAATATCAGACTTGGGTTAATTTCACAGGTCCTAGCATTAAAAACCTGTGATATGAAGTCACAGTATTCATAACGGTGAACTTTCAAATTCAGCTTTAAATGTCATGTGGGAGGATAAATCAATCAGACTATATTTTCAAGGAATAGTTACATGATTTATAAAATAAGAGTATCATTTACATATAAGAGTCATTTAAAAGTAAATATAAATGGAATTTTCCAAAGTGTTTATGCAAGAAAACTGCTAATTGACAATGCTGGGAGGGAGACAAGGATCCTTTGACCAATTCATTCATTGGACAAATCACACTATCCTCTGAGCAGCAGACTCTGCATATTAACAGAGTAAAGGGTAAAGTTCTCCATATGACAGTTAAAAGTGGTTTAACTCTATAATCTATAATTCCCAAATTAATTTGGACATGGAATATTATTTTTTAAAAGTAGTCCTACTCAAACAGTTTAGAGAAACACAAAGCTGGCCTTCTGTACCAAATGTGATCTTTAGAATGTTTGCTACTCAGCTTCAGAAACACATCACTAAATTTAATAGTTCTTAAAAACATCACTGCAAATCTCTAGTAACATGTTCTGAAATATCACATTTCAGATCAAAAAGTAGTCATAATAAATGCTAGCTATTTCTGAGTGTTCTTTAAAGGTAAATGGTCTAAAGTAACTAAGAAAAAACAATAAAGATGCTCTTGGTCATTCAACACATTCAAGTGCATATTTAGAGTGAATAAAGAATAAAACTGGAAAAAAAATTTTTTGCTTTCTTTTAGAAGAGAAAGGTGCTGGACATTTGAACATCCAAACAACTTATACTGAAAGAGGAAATGTGACTATTTCCAAAAACTCATGGGAAAAGCCAAAATTCATGGAGATTCTCTGTCTCTCTCTCTCATCTATTTCCAAAATGACATCATATGTAGAAAAAATCATTTTAATAAAAGATTTATTTTTCCATCTTTACCATATAAACCTAAACAATGATAATTAGAGGATTTTAAGCCCCTTGTTTCACACACCTAAATAGAATGTTTGAATCTGACAAGTATATTTTTTTCTACCACAATTTTAAAACTTATCTGATTTAAGAAATATTAGCATTTTGGAGCATTTCACGTCCACAGACAGGTATTGCTTTTGAGTAAAATAAACAAAAACTAAAAGGAAAATCAAATATTGCAGACTCCCCCTGCTACAGAGCTTTAGCTTATCTGTTTTTCTTAGGACACAGAAAAGGAGCAGCAACATGAGCCCGCACCAATGCCTGCCCAGGAGTGAGGCTAGATGACACAAGAGTACAAAGGGGTACAAGACTCATACTAGCAACTGAACTGGTGCATGAATGAACAGCAACCTGAAGGTTTAACTGCTGTTGTCTTGTTGGAAGGTGACCATTTCTACAAATTCACTTGTTCTGAAGAACTTTCTTTATATAAGTCAGTCACTGGAAAAATAAAATAAGGTTTTTGTCTTAAATATTCAAAAGTAAGGATAAACTTCATTCTATTCTTTTTTTCCTTTTCAGCAGCTCAATGGAAAGATCAGTTCAAATTTACACTAAATTTGACTTTTTTATTCTTTAAGAAATTTGTATACGCCAGGTCAAAAGTGGAGTTTTTTTTTTTTTTTTTTTTTTGTCACTTGGATGTTTCTACAAATTATAAAAATAAAAATGGTTTTCAAAAGGAATATTGGCATGTCCCACTTTAGACACTAAGATAATAGGCCAAGATTTCTGCACATCTAATAATATCCATTACCAAGGCATACTCATTTTTTTTTATAACAGCCTTGAATCAATCTCCTGGTATATGTTCTCAGTGCTGAGCCTGAACAGTTTCACAGAAAGCACAATAAGACAAGGTTATATGAGCAATTATTTTATAACAAAACCAACTATACAACAGCAACATCAACTTACTTGGGAAGGATATTTGTTCAATTTTATTATGTTCTACAAAATGCATTTCATCATTAATAGAATATTTCTAGGACAGCGTGTGAATAAAATTAGCTGGTTGACTCTATATGCTTACATTGGTTGCCCTTTTATTAAAACTCAAAAGATTAAGATAAGGTTTTGCACATATATTTGATTCATCAAGAAATATTTTCCTCAAGAAAAATGGAACTCATGAAAACGTTTTAAAACTACTTCCATTTTCATCTTTCACAATTATGTCTGATTTTCACATTTACATTCTTATACACATTTGTCCAATCCTGATAAAAATGCCTGTACTGTAAATTATTCCTTTAGAGTCATCAAATTATTTTTTAAAGCTTTTAAGGCATATTTTTTCATATTTTTCCTATTCAATTGTTTTTACCTATGATTTATTTAAAACCCATTAGTGTTTCCCAACTTATATTTTACTTTTCAGATAGATTTTGAAAATATAGTTCAGTCAAATAAATATTTTCAAAAGACATCACAGGTGTTCAAAGATGCTACCTAGTATGTCTACTGCTTATGCTTTCTGTGCGAGTGTAGAGCTTGCCATCTCATTTCTGAAAAGAGTAAGAAAAAAAAAAAGCATGAACAAGAGAGTGTTCAATAGTAAAGAAAAAAGTAGAACAACCTGCAGAGCAAAGTCTCTAGAAGTCAATTTTCAGCATGATCCCTTGTGCAACTTTAAAAATCTACACTTAGGAAAGTGCATACTTTTCACAGTTTGAAAGAATAAAGAACACTCTTCAAAACTTCTGTCAAGATTCCCTTATTTTAAGACCTTACCAGCTGGTAAAGAACCCAGTTGTCTTAAAACTATCAGAAATAGTTAGTGAATATAAAATATGGTTAGCATTTCTTTAATGTTTTTCAAATCAACCCAATCAAATTGGATTCAATTTCCTATAAGAAGTAAAACAAAAGAAAATCAGGCTTATAATACCTATTTGTTGGTGTTTTATCCATGTCTGAATGTATATCTCCTTTAAATTACAATAAATTGATACCAAAAGCATTATAATATAGTAGGGAAAAATGGCTATTTTTTGGTAGGATGAACTGGGTTTGAACATACTGGTTACACACATATCATTAATTTTGACATTTTGTAGTGCTGTGATGATATTTTTCTCCAAAGTGGAATAAAAATACCTAATTTACAGGATTTTGATAAAGATAAACACTTTTTAAATAATAGAATAAGTTAATTTCAAATGGAATTCCAATCCTAAATGATTGACAGTGAGAGTCTTTCTGGAATCTTATCTTTAGAAAGATTTTTGTTATGGTTTGCATATGGAATGTCCCCCCCAAGGCCCAAGCTTGATCTCCAAACAACAGTGTTCCAGAGGGGAGCTATGATTGGACCATGAGGACTCTGATGTTATCAATGAACTAGTCCATTGTGGATTCCAAGCCAAATAGAATTTTGGAAGGTAATGGAAACAATAGAAGGTGGGACCTTCTTAGAAGAGGTGGGTCACTGGGGTCATACCTTTGAAGGGAATGTTCCTGACACCTTCCTTTCTCTCCCCCTCTGCTTCCTGCTGCCAGGAGGTGAGCAATTTCCTCCTTCATGCCTTTCACCATTGATATTTTGCCTCACTTCAGCCCTCCCTCCCCAAAACAATGGATCCAGCTGACCATGGAATGAAACCTCTAGAACTCTGAGCCAAAAGAATTCCTCCTTGAATTTTTTTTCTCAGGAACTTGTCACAGCCATGAAAAGCTGACTAACACATTTTTGTAGCCCCAAACATGTTATTAGTGGGAAATAACCAATTACCATTTTAAGTCTGATGTATGTATTTCTTTTTTTTTTTTTTTTTGGTAGTGCTGGTAATCAAATACAGGACCTTGTGCACAACCAGACAAGCATTTTGCCACTGAGCCACATCCCCAACCCCTGATTTAAGTATTTTTTTTAAGTAGTCATACCTCCCTCCCTGTGGCTCAGTAAAAACTTCCCTCTCCTCGTGGTTGGTTGTGATACAGTGTGCTTATTTTTCATCTTAAAGATTCACAACCCAACACACCTTGTAGCTGTGGACAACAAAATCTAATGTTAACACCAGATCCTTATAAGTTCCCTTCGTCATCCACATCTTCTTTAAGCTAGCCAACTCTATGATCTCTGTGGGAAAGCCTAAGATAATGGCCAGAGACCTCAGTAAGCCATTGTCCCAACCAACAGCTTTTGTTCTCTATGGCTCCTCCCCTCCCCATAAATGGAGCACATTTCCCATAACACCTTTCTACCTGCCTTAATTGCACACCTCTTCTCTCATGGCTTGTGAATGATATACTACTTATGCTATCCCATGCATGTGTGTGTGTGTGTGTGTGTGTGTGTGTGTGTGCTACTTCTGCCATCCCTCACCTGAATTAGTACACTTTGCCTAATATATACATATATATATATATATATATTTTTTTTTTTTCCTGATGAGTAGCTGTATTGACAAGAATAAAGTAGACTCAAGTCAGACAAAAGGCAAGAGAGCATCTACCAGTATAAACAAGTTTCTTATGAGAGAGACCAGCAAATGGGTCAGACACTTAGACACACACCAGGATAAAGAAGTATACCCTGAATGGCACATTATAAATACCCACAGCTAAATACCCTGGAGCCCTATTATGGTATGATTAAAGTTTATAGTCTCTTTCCAGAAAGACATATTAAGACTATATTAGAGAGGGTTAGACAATGAGTAGAGGGATTGTCAGTATAAGTATTTTGGAAAGAAGCTTCCAAGATAATCTCTCAAGACTCTTCTCTCAGCATGTTAGACATTGTATGTGTACTTGAATATGGGCTAAAATTCTAACTTGCCAAAAACCATTGGAATAAGACAGAAGTGATGGAATGGTCTTCCAAGTTAGATTATAAAAAGACTGTGGCCTCCATCTTGGACACAAAGTCTCTTTGATTGCTACTCTGGGGAGACTAGATGCCCTTTCACAGGAAAGTCCTCTGGAGCAACTTGCATAGTAAGGTCTTGGGAGAGGGCTCTGGTCCACAACCAGCCAAGAACACTGAGATACACATGAGTGAACTTGGAAGCGGAGCCTCTACTAGCAAAATTTCTTGATAATACTGTAGACCCTGAGAACATCTTGACTACAGACTCATTAGAGACCTTATATCAGAGAGGTGCTGGATTCCTAACCAAAGAAACTGTATGATAATAAAGCTAAGCTTCAATGCCTAAATTTTGGAGTAATTTGTTATAGCAATAGATAACTAATACAAGTATTAGTATTGATACTAATACTAATAACAATACAAATATTCTTCCTTCTGGTATCCTGCAATGCCTTAATGGAAAATCAGGAAATGGCAGCTTCCACTATTTTTTAAAGCACAATCTTAAGTTGTTTAAAATCTTGAGCTTTAAACCAATTAATTATCCAAATTAATATGTATTGAGGATATTTCATAAAAGACACTGTATAAAAGTCTAGCAGGTATGAGATGAACAAAGAATGTGCTTTTTTCAATTTATCTAAGATATTACAAAAAGATAGAAATTAACAATTATGAAGAAACAGAAATTTTAAAAATCCATAGCATGGAAATAATGATAAATCACTAAATACATAATAAACAGATACACTGCCTCTCTTCATTTAATTTCTTCACAAGTATGATTTTTTTCTCATGACTTCTGAACATAGCTCTAGCAACTGTCTTTCCAGTGGACCAGTGGCCCTAAAATTCAGCTTCCAAAGTCATGATTCTCAATATTACTACACATAGTGCACTATTTAAACATTTATTGAGAGAAATTAATAGATTGTATTTTAGAAAGTATCATGATGGCTTCTCTTTCCTCATGGACAAACATCAAACATCATATGAGGAAGTCATATTTAGTTCATTTATTTAATTGTTCAGGGTTTACAGAAAGTGATAGTTTTCAAATTAGGATTTTTGAAGTTTAATTTTGGTTTTGTCACTTATTAGCTCTTAAAGCCTTTTTCCCCCTATGAATTGGAGATAGTAATGTCCATTTATTTCAGAGAATCTTTCTGAGGACTAAAAAAAATGAATCACATAAAGTTTAGAGGAAAGAGCAGTGAGTCTGGCATTTAGCTGGAACTCAATAAATGAAAGTTGCAAACAGAAATGTAAGTATGTGTAAGGGATACTATCCAACACCAAAACATGGGCAGTCTTTGCGAGAGACTTCTAACTTATTTGATGTTGTCAATAAAGTATGGGTGAAGCTACAACAGATTAAAAACTGATCCACAGTCACTATTCACTCAGCTGAGTGCATATCCCCATGTTAATGAGTAAGATGTATGAGCCAAACATAGCCCTTGACCTACTTAGAATATTATGAAATCAGTGGAAACACATGAACCACTGTTAAATGAGACAGAGAGGATAACTACAATTTTAAAAAGCACAAGGCTATGTCTAAAAAAAGAAAGGCAGGGGGTGGGGTCCTCAAGTCAAATCAGATGAACACATTTAGAAACTTCTTGACAGCTCTGTGATTTGAGATGGATTTTGACAAATGGTTAGGACCTCTGTTTACCTACAGGAACAAAAAAACCATGCTTGGCAGAGAAAAATGCATGAACAGATGCCTTTGAAGAAGAAAAGTATGGGACAAACAGTGTAAAAGAGTAGGGTGAGAGGGAGAGTTTGACCACTAATATGCCTGAAGAAATCACTTTTAAATAGCATGATGATTGCTAATATAGAGCAGATTTGATTCCCAAAGACAATTCTGTACTATTCTGATAAGGAAATTAGAAATTTCTTCAATAATGATCAAGGCACAAAGACATACCTTTCTGCAGTTACTGTTTCACATACATTGCATATGTGTGTATGTGTTAGAAATGAGTTAATCTTACTAAAATTCACAATAGAGTCAAACCCAGGAGATTACAGCCTTAGAATCCATCTTCCATATAAGCAATGTGGGACATCTTACTGGAAATAAGATTTGCTTCTAAGAAGATGATATAGAAAATACAGGAGCAGCCCCTCCAAACATCACTGTAGTTCCCTCTAGAGTATAAATAGTAGCATCCACCCCTCCTCCAGGGAAAAGATTTTCAAAGCTGTTTGGCATTTAACATGATTTTAGATGGTGACACACTAAAGGGTGAGGATGAATCAGGCCAAGTGAGCAGTCCTCTAGCATGATTGAAGACCAGCACTCTAAAAAGGAATGATTCTGCTTACCATGGTACAAAAACTAGTGCATTAAAATATTACACAATTCATCGAATTCCCCCTAAAAAGAATAAAAACAGAAGTGGTTTTGCTCATACTCTCTGCAAATATCCTCATGAGAATGGAAATATCTCCTACTATTTTTCATTATATGGTCAAATTACTCCAAGCAGGTCCACACCAACCAAATTATATGGTCACTATAAATATTTCATGTTATATAGTCTTTCAAGTTATTTTCATTGATTAATTTCTTAATAAATAAATGTTGGCTCAATTATTACTCTCAAATCAAAAGCTGTTTATGCCCTGTCCTCAAAAAGAGTAATAGCACAAACTAAAGCCACTGTGGCCAGTAATGGGAATATTCAACACATATGAGTTACTTGAAATACTGTGTAAAATACACTTAAAATTCTCAGAACAGAACCTACAACTTGTGAGGTGAATATATTACACCCCTGTGGACATCTGTCTTTGGATTGTACTTATTTGGTTGGGGGTGTAGCTCAGTTGTAAAGTGCTTGCCAAGCACACATGAGTCCCTTGGGTTTACTCCCAGAATTGCTTTAAAAAAAAATTGTACATACTGATCCTTCACTTCAACTAAAACACTATTAATTTAACTCCTGCTAAAATAAAATAAAATTACTCTAGCCAAAATGGCAACAATCGAGAATACAAGTAACCATAGTGTTGGCAAGTATATGGGGTAAAGGGTGAATTCATACATTGCTGGTTGGACTGCAAATTTGTGCAGCCATTCTGGAAGGCAGTATGGAGATTCCTCAAAAACTTAGAATAAAACCACCATTCAACCCAGCTATTCCACTCCTCGGTTTATACCCAAAGGATGTAAAATCAGCATACTACATTAATGCAGCCACATCAATATATATTTCAGCTCAATTCATAATAGTTAACTATGCAACCAACCTACATGATATACAACAGATGAATAGATAAAGAAAATGTGGTTATATACACAATGGAATATTACTCAGCCATAAAAACAATTACTTTATGACAGATTTTTAATTTTTTTGCATTCTTATTCTATTACCTAGCCTCACAAATTTATTAGCCACTTTTCACATGCACTATGTAAAAATAATTCTATATTTTAAAACAAATATGATATATCAATAAACATTAAATAGAACTGAAATAGCACCATCTGGTCTAAAAATTATTATTCTAAAAACCATGGCATCTCTGTCTACTGTATTTCTCAAAGTATATTTGAATTTGTTACGGCACTTATTGAAAACAATGCAAATATTGCCAACCATGTTTCATGTTGCAAATGGTATCATTTGTTTACAAGTCTTCCTTCCGTATGTTGAAATGTCTTAGCATGGTTTGGCTATAATTTGTGTATAATTCTCTCTCACATTCCATTTGTCAAGGTGAGTTAAGGCAAGTCCAAATGGAATGTGAGTTAATATACTGAACCACATCCAACTGGGCTTTAGATGTGAGTGTGTGATTTGGCTTGAATATGCAATACTGCTCCACAGTATGAAATATCATTCCTCAGCTAATTATGGTCCCTGAGTGAAAGGCACACAGAGACACTGCTACATAGATGTTCATAGCAGCACAATTCACAATAGCTAGACTGTGGAACCAACCTAGATGCCCTTCAATGGATGAATGGATAAAAAAAAATGTGGCATTTATACACAATGGAGTATTACTCTGCATTAAAAAATGACAAAATCATAGAATTTACAGGGAAATGGATGGCATTAGAGCAGATTATGCTAAGTGAAGCTAGCCAATCCCTAAAAAACAAATGCCAAATGTCTTCTTTGATATAAGGAGAGTAACTAAGAACAGAGTAGGGACGAAGAGCAGGAGAAAAAGATTAACATTAAACAGGGATGAGAGGTGGGAGGGAAAGGGAGAGAGAAGGGAAAATGCATGGAAATGGAAGGAGACCCTCAGAGTTATACAAAAGTACATACAAGAGGAAGTGAGGGGAAGGGGAAAAATAATATAAGGGGGACAAACGAATGTCAGTAGAGGGAGCAGAGAGAGAAGAGGGGAGGGGAGGGGAGGGGAGGGGGGATAGTAGAGGATAGGAAAGGCAGCAGAATACAACAGACACTAGTATGGCAATATGTAAATCAATTGATGTGTAACTGATGTGATTCTGCAATCTGTACATGGGGTAAAAATGGGAGCTCATAACCCACTTGAATCAAAGTGTGAAATATGATATATCAAGAACTATGTAATGTTTTGAACAGCCAACAATAAAAAATTAAAAAAAAAAGAGGATAAAGTCTTTTAAAGATGCCCAATCTTTCTCTGGAAAGGGTTCAAAAAACAGAATATCACACATTTCCTATCAGATTATCTTGTCCTTAATTAAGAGGAAAAAGCCTGAGCACACATTTTCTTGAAAAAATGTCAAGGTGTTATGGTCTAGATATCAGGTGCCCCCCAAATGCTCATGTGTGAGACATGCAATAAAATTTAAAGGTGAAATGATCGGAATATGAGAGTCTTAACCTAATCAGTACATTAAGCCCCTGGTAGAGATTAACTGGGTATTAACTATAGTCAGGTATGGTGTGGCTAGAGGAGGTGGGTCCCTGGGGGCATGACTTTGGGTATATATTTGGGTCAGGTTGAGAGAGCTCCCACTCTCTCTCTCTCCCCCAACTTCTGCCTCCTCTCTGCTTCCTGGTGGCCATATCGTGAGCCGCTTTCCTACATCCACACTCTTCTACCATGATGTTCTGCCATCCCTCAGGCCCAGAGGAATGGAGTCGGCCATCTATGGACTAAGACTTTGGAAAACATGAACTCCTAATAAACTTTTCCTCCTCTAAAATTGTTCTTGTTAGTTCTTTTGTTCACAGCAATGGAAAAAAATGACTAAAACCCAAAGCAAAGACAGCTTTATTCATTGGACAAAAAAAAAAAAAAGAATTCATAGGTATTGTAGTTAAATGTACCCTTAATATCCTTAAGGATCATTCTAAGCCAGAGAGTAAATTCACTTTTCTTTTTTTTTTCCTTTAGCTAAAATGGGAATTAGACATTAAGCATCAACATGTACAAGTTTTCAGTTTCTATTGGACAAAAGGAAATGGTGGAGGTTTTGGTGAACCAGAGAATATACATTTTTTCCAGTGAAGCTCTTATTTAGACAGAGCTAATTGATGGACCTGTCATGCATTTTCACTATGTTAATCCCAAATTTTCAAGTTTGTCAAGTATCATCAATTATATCAAATTTAAATCACTACAGTCCACAAAAACATGTCTGTGATCCTACTATGACCTGAGAAATTTGTGATTCCTATTGTAAATAACTCTTTTTAATATGTTGCAGAATGGAAAACTGCATCCATAAAAATGAAATGACCAGCCCTAGGACACAGCCATTATTTTGAGTCACGGTAATAAGCTATGCCAATAGCTTATTAATTTATTTAACCATATTTTCAGATCCTAGATTAGTATAATTTTGTTTAAAAAAATCACATTTTTCTTTATTTCAATTGCTGACCAAGACACAGTTTTAACCTAGAAAGAAAAAATAATTTTTTTGGAAAATGTTATAACATGGTGCAGCTGTACATATCACAATCAGTGGTTACTTTAGATTATGCTGTTTATATACGGAATCAAAATGAATAAATTTTGAAATACATCCACTGATATTTTAGGTTTCTGAGAAAATATTTTAAAAAATAAAAAATATTAGTGAGTATATGAAACTCATGTTAGCAAATGATCATTATGACACAAATCAAATCTGGTAACAGAACATTGGGAGAAATTGGTTCAAAGACTTGATGTTAAGCCAAAAGTTACAGATCAATAATGACCTCAAAGTTAAAAAAAAATAGCACAGGGATTTGGAGTTTATACAAGTTGCTACATTAGATCATTTATGTATCTTGCTCTTTCTGAAATATGCTGAAATGTAGGATGAATTGTTTATCAGATTTAAATACATTAACTAGTTGTGCAAAGGCATCTTCATGTGCCAGAAATAAAAATGGAACCAGAATAATGAGAAGAATAAACTCAAGAGTTAAGGATTATCTTCTGAAGTGGAGTGGCATGGAATCATTAGCTCTGAAGGCTATCTGTTGGGTCCTTTCTTGCCCTTGTCAACTGCCTATTAGTAGTTGAAAGCCCCAAATAATAAGAAACCTGAGATCTTGCTTATCTGAGACCACATTAAGGCAGCCACTTCCTCGCTAGTAAAACATGATTGTGCGTGTTTCAGGAGGAATCTATGCTTTTTGACAAAAATTATAGCAGTACAATTAAGTGTTGCAAAAGCTTAGACAACATGCGGTTAATAAGTCTTCTTTCATATTCAGTAGAATTTTGAAAAGGGTGAAGAAAGAGATGAGATGTAATAAGAGGGAATCATGTTTTTCCAACTGATCATCATCACCTTTAAATATTTGCTTCGGATTTTACAACACACACGAAACACTGCCTTCCAGACAAATAAGTTGCCTCCCTGTGGCCTTTCCAATACAGGTACTTAAGATATTGTGGCAAGTTTATTTCCTTTTAACAAAAACAACACATGAGGCCGGGCATGGTGGCACACACCTATAATCCCAGTGGTTCGGGCGGCTGAGGCAGGAGGTTCAAAGTCAGCCTCAGAAAAAGTGAGGCGCTATGTAACTCAGTGAGATCCTATCTCTATACAAAATATGGCTGGGGATGTGGCTCAGTGATTGAGTGCCCCTGAATTCAATCCTCAGTACCAAAAAAAAAAAAAAAAAAAAACATGACAAATTAGATTATAGAAAAATTTTAAGAGAGAAAAGTCAATATAGTTAAAATCCTTACGGCCAAATGGGGATTCCTCAGGATGCCAAGACAATTTTTCCAACCTTTTACATCTGCTCAACCTTGCTTCTTCAATAGATGTATCCAAACTGGAAATAATCCACTGAAATAACTGTGTGACCCACTGCCTTTTAGGTTCATCAAAACTGAGACATCTAGAAGATATTTTATAGATTATATCCTGTGGCATTGAAATCCAAAACGGCATAGATCCCACTGATTCCATAATGCAAGTTAGAAATGTAGAGCAAGATGTGCTCTGTTTGCTTTTCAAACCACAGAGATTATAGCCCCTCCTCTTAATGACATTCCACTATAGTAGTTAGGGTTTATTAGCTATGAAATGCGGTTTCCAGCTCAAGCTTCTATGCAGTATTTTCCACTGTTCCACTTCTATTAACAAGGACAATTCAAGGGCAGATACTAATTGTGATTTTGACACCATTTTTACTTGCATGTTTAGTTTTGAGAGTACTCCCATAGAATGCCCCAATTTTCTTGTCAGTTTCTTCTACTTATAATTTCCTCATTAAATGGGCTAATGAACTCAAGGATAGACCCTGACTTTAAAAGAAGTCCTCCATGCAAAGATTAGTTTTACTTTCCAAAAGAACACTCCTAATGGTAATATACTTATAAAGAATAAACTCTGAAAATTTAAAACTCTAAAGAACAGCACTCAAACAAAACTTTAAACAATCATTTATCTGTCATATATTTTCTTATTAATGGTACTGTTATTGGTAAGGATAGACATTTGAGATCTAGCTCTTCAAATTATAAGACATATTCACAAGTAGGATACCTCATACTCAAGAAAACAGTGCTATTATCATTGAGGTTTTGAGAAATTTATAAATCTTGACTCTGTTTTAGGCCTGACAAGTGTGTTGTGTTTATGGGGATGTTTCATAGCACAGTAATTTATCTCATGCCAAGCCTTTGCTGAGTTGGACATCTGACCCTTAACTGTGTAACCAGCACATTCACATGATCTTTACATTTCTAGACGAACAAAAACATTCATACTATGAAGGAGAAGGGCAAATTGCCATTAACAAAATGATTTGAATCCATTTCCTACTTTCCCCACTCCAGTGGATGACATTCTGACTTGAACAAACCCTGAAAAGAATAACCTGATATTTTATATACAAGGTTTATGTAAAACAGTGGCTAATACTAGAAGTGTCATGGGAAAGGCAGTGACTGACTAATACTGATTATCAAAATTATTTTTGCTAATCACTCATCATTTTAAAAAGTATACATAGATAAGGTAAAATTATTTTTAATTATAAATTGAACAAAGAAGATAAAGCATAAGCTACCCTGACAGATCACCACTATTAGATATACTAAAGCAGCCATGACTAAACATTTCTATATGGAGAAACATTCACAAAGATACTGTGATTGTAATATGTAACACATGGTTTATGAATACATGTTTGTATGAGTATTTTTTAAATTATTGTCATTTGATGCAAATATTTCATGGCAGAGATTCCTAATTATAAGTCAGAAATTATACTAAGGGCTGTATCAAGTCTATGTGCAGACCATGTATTTCCTAGAAACTTTTGCAACAAAACATGGCCATGTGATTAAATTCAGAGTCAATAAACATAAAGGAAAAGTTTTTTTGAGGCAGAGTCTAGATAGGTGTCCTAGTAGTGGTACAGATTGATGAACCACATTAATTTTGCTCCTTTCTCCTCCCCTTGACTACCTGGATTGAAGGCAGGAAAACTAAAACTCTAGTAACAATTCTATGTCATAGAGTGATCCTCAGGTTAAAAGACAAATTAGCAATACCTGACCACTCTCCTACCTGCCCTGGAATAATTACCTGTGGATAATTTATATAAAGGATAATTACTTGACTTTGCTTAAGCCACTGGTATTGGTAGTGTTCTGTTATATGCAACTGATTCTAACCTTCAGTGGTGATATAAATAAATATATGAGCACATTTTTTTAAAAAATTAGCCATTGTGCCTGTAGTGTGCAATGTACTTTTGCTCATGTAATACATTGAGTGCATATTTATTTATTATTATATTTTTTATTTTTATTCTATTTATATTTTTTTCTAAATTTTATGGAGTTTGTTTTGCTACATTGAATTCTGGAATTTTTAATCTAGAACATTATAAAATTTTTGTTTATTCCTGGATTCTTAACTTCATTGTCCTTCTTTCCAACTGGCTTTTTAAACTCTCTGAATTGTTTCTTCATCTGTTAAATGTGGATGGCACCTATTTCAGTGAATTGCCATAAAAATTAAGGGAGAACAATGCATGTAGTTGGCACACAGTAAGTGCTCAATGAATATCAGCAACTGGCAGCATCTTTACCATTGACCTGCTTAAGTCTTGCATCTCTAATCCTCTTGCATAACATATTAATCGCAAGCTCATAAAACAGCGATGAACCTACTTCAGTGGGCCACTACAATAACAAATTTACCTTGAAAGTGTGCTTGTTTTACTGATAATTGTGGTATGCATAAATAATGTTCGCTTTTTAAGTAGAGGCAGTTTCAAATTTTAATAACATTTATTTCCAGTTAAGGATTAGGAATAATAAGAGTAGAAAGGAGGAAAAACATTAGGCTACCTATGTTGGTTGCAACTGAAATTCTGTTTGTGTGCTCTCTCCTATTATCCTTTGACTACTTCCCTTAACAGAAATCTTTTATATCTCCTCATAAATAAATCCAATTCCATTGGCATTACGGATTTTAAAGGTTCTTATTAAATAATTTTAAACTGGAATTTATAACATAAGTTATGGATGAATGTACAGTGCATTTTTTGTAACATAGATAAAATTCAATATCTACTGGAAAATGAGAGTTGCTACTTAGTTTTTCACCCTTTCCTGATAAAATAACCTGCATACTAGGACACATGGCATCTGTATTATTTTTAAAACAAAAAGAAAGTTGTAAGCAAGGGTCAGGAAAAAAAAAAAACAATCTTTGTTAACAACTTAGCCTTAGGCAAATCCCTTATAGCTGGAGGATTAAGAGAGAGACTTTTCACTTCAAGAATGCAACAGAGAAAGAGAAGCATTACATGAGAGAAACAAATTAATCTATGAGACTGTGGAGATTTGAAAACTTTAAGCAAATTTCATTCAAGTACATAAATAAATATTTGACAATTCTTAACATCTATTCAATTCTCAAAAAAATAAAGATTTTTCTGACTTGAAAAATATCTGACAATTCTTATCTTTAGAACCAAATTTAAAATAAAAACCTTAATTATTTAAGACGAATGACTGGAGTGAACAATTGCCATCCATTGGATTTCTCCCCCTGCACGCAAACATGGAGAGGACAATGGCTGTTCCCAGTAAATCATGACTGATCAGACATGAATCAGAGGGCAGTTCATAAGTATCAAGAAGGACCGATATCTATCTCCAAGTTAAACTGGAATTAAAATAAACAGTTATCTTGGCCATTGTTTCTAATGAAATTAAATCCTCATGGCTTATAAGGCAATAGCTCACAGTCCTCAGGTTCTAGTGTAATTATCTAAATAATTTAAGTAAAAGTCACTCAATGGAAATATCTTGCTTATTATGCCAAATGTTATAGTTTATCAAATTAAACATGAAGGTAAAGTTCAGACCATGGCATCTAGGAAATAATGATTTACTTTTAGGAAAAATAAAGCATTTGTAGATAAATTAGAAGGTTGGCTTCCTTAAAGAAGATGAAACCTATAATTTATGAGATGATGTCTTCTGTTTGAGAAGTTAGAGTCAGCTTAAGACATCAATTTAATGAAAATTTCACAGGTTGTACATTTATAGATGTGGCCAACAAATGGGATCATCATTCAGCAATTTTGTATTATTATTATTGCTATTATTTATTCTTTTTTTTTTTTTTTTAGTTTTTGCAGTGCTGAGGATGGAACCCATAACCTAGCACATTCTAGGCAAGGACTCTACCACTGATGTACACCATTGGCTCTTTTTTTTAAATTACCATTGGCTCGCTATCTATCTATTTATTTATTTATTTTATTACCATTGGCTCTTGCAGCCATTTTCAAAACAAGTTTCTGTAGTGATACTGGGAAGGTGAGACTTCCCAAAGAAAATCTATCCACAATATTTTTTTCGAGGTTTTCCTTCAGCCACATTTTCAATTCTATTTAGAAATCACTTGGACTATTTTGAAAGTAAACAGTTGTCTATCACGTGTTGAATATTAGGAATTTTTTCTACTGTATTTATGATGGATCCCCCATTGACTAGCACATGAGGGTATATGGCCTCTATATTTGTAAATAATTATAATTGGAAAAAAAGAAAAAATCTAGATCCAGACACGTACATAGATCTTGACATATTTAATTTTTACATTCTACTACTTTTCCTCATGAGCAATTCTATTTCCTCCTCCTCATTTTTGTTTCCTTTTCTTTCTTTTATATAGTTTACATAAATTAGTCCCCACTGATACCGGTTAAGGGGACTTAAAGCTAAAATTTGGAGAACTGGAGGTTCAAGTGAGAGCTTTCTAATAAGAGGATTATATTAAGCTCATTCTTCCTTCATGACTGAGTTTTTAGATCAACAGAGAAACTGAAGACAGCTAAGAAGGTGGCGGAATTAGGAGACAGACTTGCCTGTGTGTGTGAAGAACGGCGTCTGGGGAAAAGACGCTGCATTTAGCAGTGACAGCCTCAATCTCAATATGCTTTAAAAACCATCATTAATAAAATTAGGTCAGTCACACCCTCTTCTCCAAGCTTTTCTTAGAGAAAGCTGTGGAGCTTTTCTTAGTTAAACTGTTGGAAGTGAAGAGAAAGTGTCTCATAGGTGTGGATTCCAATCAGGACAAAGGAGCAGACACAAACACTTGGTTTCCTCATATACAGAACAGCCTCTGGCAATTACCACTGTTACAGTTATTTCTAATTGCCTTTTCCACAGTAACTACAGAGACACATTCCTCTAAAGCCACTGTTGGAAAAGACATGAAGTCCTCTTCTAGAAAAGTGTCCGGACTCTATCTCACTTTCATTTTGGGTTCATTACTGCTGTGCTGGAGCCCCAACTCCTAGAACACTCCTTAATGGTACACAATTCCATCATAATTTCAACATATATTGTTGGCATTTCACTGAAGTTCAGTACACACTTTTCCCATGAAAACCACATTTGCAATAGCATGTTAATACCGTCCATTAATATAACATTAGAAGTTTAAAAGACTGTAGTACATCAATACCACACAGTGCCATTTTCAATGTAAAGAATTTCTAAATTAGCCAGGAGTGGTGGTGCACATCTGTAATCCCAGTGGTATGGAAGGCTGAGACTGGAGGATCTCCAGTTCAAAGCCAGGCTCAGCAAGAGAGAGGCACTAAGCAATTCAGTGGGACCCTGTCTCTAAATAAAAATACAAAAATAGGGCCGAGGAAGTGATTCAGTGATTGCGGGTTCCTGAGTTCAATCCCTGGTAACCCCCACTCCCAAAAATAATTTTCTAAATTGCCTAACAGTAACTATCTAACAAAGATGAATCTAGAACACAAGCTGTGACTTACAGCTTATGTTTTAAGGAAGAGAATCCAAGTTCCTTTTACTTTGATCAGTATTCTAAAGACTTTGGCAACACTATTTTTTTTTTTCTAGGAAATTTCTCCAGGAACTTAAGAAGGGAACATGACATAAACATCCTGAGAGCAGAGGCAGTTTTCCCCAGGGCTGAGTTCCTACTTGGACCACCCACACAGTTCTGTTCCATTCTTCTCCTTTTGTCTAGATGCTTCCAAGCAAACATCTTTGTATGTGGTCCAATATGTCCCTCAGTGGCTTTCTCTCCTTAACACAAATTTTTAATTTTAACCTCTGCCACCAAAGGCAGTATCTGTTTTAGCTCAGATTTACAGTACAGAAGCTTCCTCATCAGTTACTATGTAGTGAATCCACTGATCTTAGGTAATGGATGCAGCACACTCAGAAAATATCTATTTTACAAAATACAACTGGCCCTTTGTATTCATTGGTTCATCATCCATGAATACAACCAACCATAGATCAAAATATATTCAGAAAAAAACTGCCTCTCTGCTAAAACAGGTATGGGCTTTTTCCTTGTTGTGATTCCTTAAACAATACAATATAACACTTATTTACATAAAAATCAGGATAGGATAGTATACATAATCTAAAGATGATTTAAAGTACACTGGAAGATGAACATAGGTTATATGCAAATCTGAACTTTTAGGTATGGGATTTGAGCATCTGTAGAGTTTGTTATGCTTGGGAGTTCTAGAACCAATTTCCTCCAGAGACTGAGGAACCACTATAATTAAACAATGGACATTACCCATAAAAGTCATTCCTGTTGGCAAGTTATGTAAGAAAACTTCCTTGTCACATGACATAATCTAACCATAGGAAATTGCTCCATTCAGGACAATGAGCAGATAGTGAGCAGGAAGAAAAAAATGTTAAGAAACAATATGGAGTGCCTTGGAGACTGCTTAGCTACTGAATTTAAAAGCTAAAAACATTTTACTTTTACATGTTTTTCAATGTCGTCTGATCTGTTTAAGGGACAAATTTCTTTACTGCCTGGTAATCAACCATTGCCAAAATTCAATAAATACAGGGCAACTGTAGTCATCAATTGCTACCTTAATCACCATCATTCAGGATTCCTTGACCATTTTTGAAGCACTTCATTCAACTTGACAGTTTTCCTGCTCTCAGAGACTTATTGTTCCTTTCCTGGAACAAGGATGATCTTTTTTTTTTTCACTTCTTTGGGGTGTCATTTTAGGAAGAGAATCAAAGTTCCTTTTACTTTGATCAGTAGTCTAAGGACTTCAATTTTGCTGCAGTAGATGTTGTTTAACCGGGAGGAAAACGCCTAACTCAAAAAGTCTCCATATTTGCAGTAACTTCTTCATAAAATCACAGATCAGATCATTTAACAACTTGGCTTAAAATCACCCTATGAAATTATTTCAGATAAAGGGCAAACTCCTTATTATGGGATGCAATGACTTGCCCTCAGTCTACATTTTCAATCTCATTTCCTTTAACTTCTCTCATAAACCAATTGACCCAATAAAAATAAGCCATGCATCCTATGCTCAGTGCTTACTGTCTTCTGCCATTTTGCATACGTGGTTCCTCCTCTTGGAATGTGCTATATTTTCTCCTGCATTTCTTAGAGTTTCTAATAAATCCAGCTAAAATGTCAACATTTTTATAAGGCTTCTTCTTCTGAACACTATATATGGACATAATCTGTTTGAACTTCAATAATTTACATCTTATAATATTTAACAACTTTTGCAGTAGATTTTATATTAGGACATTAATTAAATAGATGACACAATGTTAGATTCATCTGTGTATCTGTGTAATAATTAGCACTGCAGTGCCAATTATTTTACATATTAAAGGATGAAAACCTACCTGCCTCAGACCCTCCCAAAAAAAATGAATTCATGAAAAACTAGATTTATTTTTCAGCAAAATGAAGATACCAAAATTATTTCTCCATTTCCAATAAAATATATTATCAAACTTCAATATGATTTGGAAGAATTTCCACTTTCAAATTATTTTCTTTTTTTGTGAAGTTCATGAAATTATGTGGCAAAATTTCCTTATGAACTTATTTTAATAGTAGTCTGCATTATCACTGTGATTTCCTCCTAATCTTCTAACTGATTTAGTCACATGTCTAAAATTGTTTTCATCTTTTCAGCTCCTTGTACATTAACCAAACTATTATTTGTTTCATTTGTCCTTTGCAATACTAACCTATGTAATTTTTTACATGTTTGTTTTTAGCACAAAGAAAATTATATATCATCTTATCTTTAGATATTCACAAAAGCAGTACCATTCCTCCTTTTCATTTTTAGTAAGGCTTTTCTCCCCTCTTACTATACCTCACACTCTTATTCAGTGACAAGCACAATAACAGCAACTTAAAAGAGACTTACTTCCTTACTCAAATAAAAAATGGGAATAGTTTTCCCCAGTTGGCAGTCTAATCTGGGTATTTGTGATGGACCGATCTACAAGGGAGAAGACTGCAAGTAGAGTCAAAGAAACTCCAAATAAAAAATCTCTTTGAAGGAAAAAGTTAGAGTATAAAGTACAGTTCAAAACCATGAGTTTGGTCTTAATGGGAGAACGATGGACCACAGATTATGCTCTAGCACTTAATGCATCTGTCAACTGTTCTCCTGTGGGACTCATACCTGAGTCTTAGAGACAGAGAATTGCATTAAAGCATAAAAGAGTACATAAAAACTCCGAGTTGCTTTACAGAAATAGCTACCAGACACTGAAAGCACAAGGCAATTCATAGTGACTGACTGAATGGAGACGATACAGAAGTTCCTCCTATTAGAGAGAGCACTACCCATTCAGAAGGCATGGGCACCTTTGAGAGCCGTACATTTCCATTTCTGGCAACTTGGCTGATATCATTGAAAAAAGGAAGCTGGCAAAAGAGATATCATATCCAAAAATGATTGATCATGTTATGACTGGGAACAACCTGACCTAAATAGTAAAGCATATAAGGACACTAAGGCCCCTCCATTAGTTAGTTGTCATAGGATCTTGGGTAGAAAATCAAAACTGTATTGGTGTTTTTGTCCCATAGAGGGAGGATAGAAGCTCTTGGGAGGCAGGTCACTACAGCTTTTCAGATCTCCTCATGACACGAAACATGATAGATATGGTTATATTTATTTTATGCATTATGGAATAATGCATAAAATAAGTATAAATATAGTGAAATAAGAGTTCAAGTTTAATCCATAATCCACTGACCCAGCAATATCTATGCATGCCCTATGCATTGAATCCATTGATTCCAGTGTTCCTCCAATCCTTCATTTCTTCCTCCATCTTGATACATTTGTGGTTCTATTCTTCTTCATTCTTCACCCAGAATATTGCAGTAGGCACCCTAAAAACAATCACTTCTCCCAACTGTCAAGATAGTTATGTTGTATGTAATTGTTCATACCAATCATTTAGTTCAGTGTAGTCTCAGAAAGATCTCTATTTGGAAAGACCCATTGATTCCTTTAAGGCTTAAGTCAAACATTACCCCTTCCAGAAACCCCTGTTGGTTTCCCCAGGCAAAATTAAGTCTATCTTTCTCCATGCTACCAGGGTCCCTAGGTAATTGCACTTGGGGATTTTTCAGTAAATTATCTGCATCCCTGACATTATTGTCAATGTGCTTCATTATCTTTGAATAACCAGTGAGTCACACAGGGCTATAATAGAGTGAAGGGTCAACAACTATGCAATTAATTGAAATAAACCTGTCCAGTTCTGTGGATAACTGTGAACAAATGGGGCACAATATCCTACACCCTAAAAAAAGCATTCAGTGAAAGATGGGCTTTGAACATTATTAAATGCAAAAATCTGATCACTGTATTCTGAAAGAAGTTTATTTCAGGTGTAAATCTTTCAATTTTCTGCATGCAATATTTAGCAATTTCACATATCAAATATAAGCATACCTTTTAGATCTCACCGAATGTTTTCCTAATAAAAGCCACAATCAATATAAAACTCAAATAAAAATCAATTTTAAGAGATCTGAAATACATTATGTATTTTAGACACAGTATTTTTTTAATTTTTAAAATGTTCTTAGTAGTAGATGGACACAATACCTTAATTTTATTTATTCCCCTCCCTACCCCCTTTTTTTTAATGTGGTGCTAAGGATTGAACCCAATGCCTCACACGTGTAAGGCAAGCGTTCCACTGCTGAGTTACAACCCCAGGCCCTAGACATAGTGTTGAGTTATGTATTTTAGAAATACTATTTTGATGTTGACCTCCTTAGAATATCTATAAGTAGGCCATAGAATCGTTAATTTGGTTGCATTCACATGAAAGTAACCAATCATATAAAAGTTAGCAACAAGTGTAATGCATTTTTATTCTATCACAGCTTTTTTTTTTTAACAACTCTGCCAAATAAACTCTACAAGGGTAAGAACAGAATCATTCTTAGAAAACAATTTTCATATTTTACTCCCATTAAAATGTATTTAAAATTGAAAGAATAAAAAATTAAGATACATAACTAGGTTTCCTATTTACTTATTTAGCTTTTAAATATAATGCATTCGCTCAATATTGTTTAATGAAGCATATGGAACTAATGTGGCATATATACACAATGGAATTTTACTCAGCAATAAAAGAGAATAAAATTATGGCATTTGCAGGTAAATGGATGGAGTTAGAGAAGATAATGCTAAGCGAAGTTAGCCAATCCCCAAAACACAAATGCGGAATGCCTTCTCTGATATAATGAGGCTGATTCATAGTGGGATAGGGAGGAGGAGCATGGGAGGAATACATGAATTCTAGATAGGGAAGAGGGGAGGGAGGGAAAAGGAGGAGACATGGAGTTAGAAATGATGGTGGAATGTGATGGACATTATTATCCAAAGTACATGCCTGAAGACACAAGTTGGTGTCAACATACTTTATATACACCCAGAGATATGAAAATCGTGCTCTATATGTGTAATAAGAATTGTAATGCATTCCACTGACATATATAAATAAAAAAATTAATTAATAAAAAAGAAAAAAAAATCACATACTGGTATTACTTTTGATAATTAAGAACCACATTAACAATATTAGCTTTACTAATGACTATATAAAGTACTTATTTATGTTTTAATTAGCTTTACTAATGACTATATAAAGTACTTATTTATATTTTGAATACTTACTGCAATTTCTTTTACAATAGAAGAGATTTCTTCATCCTGTTATTATAAGAAATTCATTAATTTTTAGAATATGCAGGTTGATTTTTAAAATGTTGACTTATGCAAATGTTTTCATATGGTTATTTTCCCAATGAGGGTTTCTTTTCTAAATTTTATATTGCCCTTATCTGGGATTATTTGTAGCACAACTGATGCAAATAAATATATTTAACTTAAATCAGTTCATCCCAAGACTCACTGAGGTTAGTTTTGGGTATTTATGGTTCTCTATAGTACTGCTAATTTTTTCTCTACTTTTGAAATGGGGTGCTTATAGTAGAAATGTTGTTATAACCACAACAAAGCCAATGAAATTCAGATGCATCCCTGATGTCATCTGTGACCATAAGGTAGATAACTTTGACCTATCCATCAGGTGTTGGTTGTGGAACGCACTGCTTCTTGCAGGTAGGAAGATATATACCTACAAGTGTGTGTAACTTTTTCTGGATGGAATTTTATATTGAAAGAAATAATTTATTGCATATTTGACCCATTAGATAAAGTATTTCAGAAAAAAAAATTATAGTATCTTCTGTAAAGAATTTTTTAGACGAATATTCTATGCTATTTTAATTTTGAACAGGGGTTGTTCCCCCCCAGCCCCCCTACACACACGCTCTCTGGTTCTTGTCAAATAAAAAAAATTCTCCAACAGACTAAAAATGAAGTTGCATATTTTAAAATTTAATCAAATATGCACTTTCTCTGGTTCAAAGATTGAAGCTTATTTTGGAATTTAAATGCAAATAATGTAATTTTGTAAAATGATTTGTAACTATTGTCAAAATCCCCTTTCAAAACTAACTCCACACCATTGGCAGTGTAAGTTGTTAGGGTCCTTGGTGGCAAGAGATTTGGGGATCCTCAAGTTCTCATGATTTCACTTACATGGGAAAACCATTTTTAAGTCAAATATACAGAGACAGAAAAAAAGACAGGGTGAGTGGGGTAAGGAAACGGGTAATATAAATGATATAGGTCAGAGAATATAAAGTAGCAAATATGTTAGATGAAAGCTTGAAAGCTGTAATGTAGGACATGAGGGGTATGGTTAATAATGGTGTCTTGCATTCATGATTTTTGTTAAATGTATAGATTATAGTTGCACTTGCCACAGGAGGAGGAAATAGTAATTATGTGAAATGATGAATGTGTTAATTTGTTCCACTACAGTAACTATTTTACCATTTAGGTATATAAATTATCTTGTATCATCCTGTTCTATACCTTAAATATACACATTAAAATTTATTAAAATACACCAAAAAAAGAATTAAGAAATAATTACTAGGTCAAAAATTTACCATAGACATAGCTCTGTTTAAATGATATAAACTATTTGTTTTAGCTTTGAATTAAAAATTCTCCATTGCACTTTTTATAATGCTAGAATCATTTTTATACCTTTAATCTTGGTGAAATATCTTTCTATGATTATAGCTTCACCAAAACAATTATAGAAATAATTCAAAATGGCCAATGTATCCTAGCACACATTAATAGACTGCCAAGACTTTATTTTCAGTTCTTGTACTAATATACACAAAAATAAAATGATGCAGATCTTTGAATGTGAAATGGGTTTTTGATCTACTTCTTGTGATGAGCATTTGTTTTCTTATATTGTAGTGTCTTTTTTTACATCAGGTAATATTCAACATATTAAAAAGTTTAAGTCTTCAAAGATAAGAGACATAAATATAAGAGATATGTGAACAGTTTTGGATTTCAAAATAATAAGATTCTGTAAGCAGACTGCCAAGCATTATTTTTAACTATATGCAATCCATTTTAGCTAATGTATTCAATACATTTTTGCACAACTCTTTACTCAATTAAACATAGATATTATTTAAAAAACTCTGCCTGATATTTACCTTAACTGCTCCAAAGCATTCTCTGCTGGCTAGAGGGAGAAAATGGTTAGAAGAAAAATATAAGGGAATAAAGACAAGCCAATACCAAAGACTCATGAGGTAAATTTGGATAAGTCAAATACTTTATGGTTGCATGAACTATGGCCTATTATATAAACTGTTTTCCATACCAACCATTAACTAAGTCAAAGATCATAATGAGCTTTTCTACTCAGTTATTTTCTTTGATCGAAACAGAATTCTTTTGCACATAATTGTTTTACAGATTTTATAATTATGATACTTATAAAAATAATGTATATTTAGGTTACTTGCGAGTAAATGAAAATGAAGAGCAATAATTAGATTTTTTGCAGACTTTTGAAAAACTTCAGTGTACTTGTATTAAAGAGACTAGTCAGCTTACACCTCACCCTTTTAAAAAAACAATTAAGAATTAAAAACTTTAAGAATTTAAAAAACACTTTAATAATAATGGTAGTAAAAATACTCTTTACTATCATTATTATTATGATTTTGATAAGAACATGAAACATGTGATATATCTTCTTATCAAATTCTTAAGTACACAACACAGTGTCATTAAGTATAGGCCTTATGCTACATAGCAACTCCCTGTATCATTTTTACCTTGTCTATCTGAACTGTGCCCTTTGACTAATTTTTCCCCATCTCTTTCTCCCTAGTAGCCTCCATTGTACTCACTGTTCTAGGAGCTTGACTATTTTAGGTTCCTCATATAAGGAGGTATGTGTCTTTCTGTGTCTGGCTTATTTCACTTAGCATAATGTTCTCATCATAATGATCTCTATATTCATCCACTTTATTGCAAATGGTAGTGTTTCCTTCTTTTATGGGTAAAAAATATATCATTGTATTTATATACCATGATTTCTTTGTGCATTCATCAAACAATGAATATTGAAGCTGTCTGGCTATTGTGAATACTGTTTCAGTGATCATGGGGGACTGTAGATATTTCTTTGAAATTCTGGTTTCCATTCTTGAGATATAAACAAAGATTGAGATTGATTAATATTTCAGCATTATTCTTAATTTTTTAAGGAAGCTCTGAGCTGTTCCCTATTGCTGCTTCACCAATTCACATCTCCAAAAATAGTATTCCTTTTTTTTTTTTTTTTGCACATGATCCCTAATACTTGCTATCTTTGGTTCTTTTTATTAATAATAGCCATCTTAACAGGTTTAAGGTGATACCTGTTTGTGATTTTGATTTGCATTTTGTTAATGATTAGTGATGTTGGAAATCTTTTGGCCATTTGTATATCTTTGGAGAAATGTCTATTCAGTTTTTTTTCAGTATTGTTTTTTTTTTTTTTTAATTTTGACCACTGCATTTTTTTCCTCTTAAACTGAAGATGTTTCTTATACATTTGGGGTTAACTTTTTTTCAGATAAAGGTTTGCAAATGTTTTCTGCCATTTCGTAGACTGTGATTTCATTTTGTTAATTGGATTCTTTTTTAGTTTATGTAATCACACTTTTATCATTGCTTTTATGGACTATGGTGTCATAGCTCAGAAATCACTTTCCAAGGCCATTGTCAAAAGTTTTTATGTTTTTTTCTAGGAGTTTTGTAGTCCCAGGATTTTTGCTCAAGTCTTTAATACATTTTGAGTTAATTTTTTGTATAGGATGCAACACTATGGTCTAATTTCATTATTTTGCATATGTATATTCAGTTTTCTTAGTACCATTTATTAAATAGGCCATCTTTTTCCTTTGTATGTTCTGGATTCTCTTTTTGAAGATCAATTGACTGTATATGCAATGTAAATGTAAACAAAATAGATTTATTTCTGAGCTTTCTGTTTTATTCCATTGGTTTATGTGTCTGTTTTTATGGCAGTACCATACTAATTTGATTACCTCATTATATATTTTGAAATCAGAAAATGAGATTTCAGATTGGTTCTTCTTGCTCAAAATAACTTTGGGTACCAGGATGTTTTGTGGTTTCATATAAACTTTAGGATAGTTCTTCTTTTTCTTTAAGTGTGTGTGTGTGTGTGTGTGCACGTGTGTACGTGTGAGAAAGATTTCCACCTCTTTGGTTAAATTAAATTCTAAATATTTTATTCTTTTTGGTGATAATGTAAATGGGCTTTTTAAAAATTTCCTTTTAGGATTGTTTGTTCTTAGTGAATAGAAACAAATAACTTTTCTACTTTGAATTTGTATCCTTCAACTTTAGTAACTTTTCTTTCTAAAGGTTTTTTTCTTTTTTTTAGGATCATAATTTCTTTTTAGTTTTTTCTCTTTTTTAAAAAATTTTGATTCATTATATATGACAAAAGAATGCAATACAATTCATATTACACATATAGAGTATAATTTTTCATATCTGGTTATATACAAAGTAGAGCTCCTCTATACAAGATCATACCATCCCAAACAGTAATTTTTTTTTCCTTTCTGATTTGGATGCCATTTATTCTGTTTTCTTACCTAATTTCTCTCATTAGAACTTCAAATATATGAAATCTGACCTACTAGAGTGGGCATTCCTGCCTTGCTTAGGGATCTTAGAGAAAACATTTTCAGTTTTCACCATTTGTATGTGTTCCTAAGTCCCTTTGTGGTCGCTACCTGGTCACAGCGGGGGGGGGGGGGGGGGTGGGGGGGGTGGGGGCGTAAAGACGCAGAATCAACACACAGACTCCAGGGGCTGGTGAGAGAACTGGCTGGAGACCCACCTCAGGTCATTGTCCAGTAGCTCAGTTTATTTTTGGAATGCACACAACTGTTATAGGGTTTGAGTGGGACATGCCTGTCAATCATACATAAGCAAGACAATATCCATAAGCCAATCATCTTCTACCTAATGTAATCGCACTGTGAGGAAACTCTAAATATTGCTGTCAAGGCAGAAAGCAATCTGGAAGGGTCTTTGGCCCTTACTGAGTCAGGGGTTTCATGCCCTGGTAGTTTGGCAATGCTAACCACAAGTGCTGAGGATATGGTTTCACCCTATCCTGCAGGCGCTCCTTTCAGGCCTGAAGGAAGGTGGATATTTCAAGCACTTCCGAGTTGCTAGTAGCTGCTAGTAGCTGCTAGCTGAGACTGAAAATTATTCCAACAACCATTGGCTATTCTGTCAGTTATGGACTTTTTATATTGATGTGTTTTATGCTGAGGCTAATGGCTTCAATGTGATCCACATTAACAGAATGAAGAAAAAATTCATGATTATATCAATGATACTATAAAAGCATTTGACAAAATTCAGTACTCTTTCATAATAAGAAATCCTAACAAATTATTTAAACAGGGGATATAACTCTTTATCTTAAATCTAAAGTCCAATATGGTATAAATATGCATCTTTCATTTGGAATTTAACTTATCTTTCTGTATTCCATATTAGCATTAAGAATTAACTGAGTATCTGTGAATGTAACAGAGGATATTGATTAGTTGAATGGTCCTGTTTTCAATAAAACTTATGTGACTTTATGCAGATTTGTATGTATGGTGAAGACTTCAAGTGCTCACTACTACCTGGCTCCTTTCTCGGTCTTTTTGTGTCATGTTCAGACCAAGTCTGTATAAATCCATGTAACTTCCTCTGCTGTTCTCTTCCATACAAAACTGACTTACTTACAAGGTAGAAAGAGCCTGAGTTTGACTCACAAGGTAAATAAATGTCATCTGGCAGAATCATTCAATAGTCACTCAAATGCCATGATCAATTAGTAAGAAATTATTCTTCCATGTTTTCAGTTACTGAGATGCTCTGTCGCTAGGTTAACATGCACACCATAACTAACTTTGTAGCAAAACAATACCAAATGTGAGATCCTGCTGCAATTCAAAGAAAAATAGGTTTTGTTTCCTTAGCATCAAGCATCTGGTGCCAATAAACTAACATTAGAGGTTGGCAAGATTATTTTCCATGTTTTGCAGTGGCAAGATATTTGGTAAATCCTTCCTTCACCAAACTGGGAAACAAAATATATGAATGCTACTTAGTTAAAACAAAACAAATATTAGATGTGTACACACACATACACACACACAAATACACATACATATGTATACATAAGAAATAAGAAAATTTAATGTGGCCAAGAAAAGTTTACATAATGAATATTAATATTCACTTTTGTTAAATATCTTCCTTTCAAGGTAGTTTTTCAATTAAGAAACTAAAGCTTAGCTTATTTTTTTAAATTATACTTCTAAATAACTATTTAAAAATTATCCATGTTGTCTACTTCAAAGTATTCTTTGTGATAATAATAGCACTCTCATAATTTCAAAGGCATTGCTCACGAGTATATTAAAATCTTTATGACAGCTCTGACTTAGGTTTATCCCCATTTTGAGGATAGACTTTTGAAGCACAGAAGGATTTTTCAGATTTGACCCAAATTAAGCAATTAAAAGACATGAAAATTAACTCACAGTTAGTACAATTTGGTTTCAAAGTATAAAGTGTTTCTATATTATATGAAGCCAAAATATGTCAAGTGAAAAGTAAAGAAGAAATATGTATACTTTGATTAACAGCAAAAGACTAGTATATAACTCTCTCATTGTGATGCCTTGGATTATAGAATTCCTAGCATAAATATCACCAAGCCCAGTAAGGACAGGCAAGAGATTAACATGCTGTGATAGATGTATTGTAAATCCCCAAATCTGCAAATAAATGTTTTATGAATAAGTCTATGCTCTTTTATGTTATTAATCTGTATGAAGCAACATTCTAAAGATGTAGAAAATGAATTGGATTGTGAGGTGTGTGTGTCTGTGTGTGTGTGTGTGTGTGTGTTTCAGAGAGAGTTGAGAAAGAAGATATAGGGAATTTGTGGCTACCAACACTGATCGAAATATTAAGGGTGTCACAGGATGTTTAAATATACAGTTTGTTAAAACTTTATTGTAGATGTACTAGAAATCCTATTGTAAGTTTTTCATGATGAGTCACTGCTATAATTTAGTTCTCTGTTTTATCGAAAGCTTTAAGGAGAACAATGCAGACCTGGTATTCAGTCTGGGGTTCAGCTCCATTGATGGGTGAGTCACTAAAGACTGAAAAGCTATTTTATTTTGACTTATAAAGAAGAAAATGATCTTACAAGGTTGTTGTAAAAGTTGCCTGTGGGCGCGAAAGGAGTAACAGAGCTTAGCTTCATTCTAGGAACTCAGATAAATTATGTTATTGTAGTGGTGGAGGCTGCTTATATACACTAAAGATCTTCCAGGAAAAGAATGCATTTTAAGATCTGAGTACTTTAATTTCAATTGTTCCTGCCAAATCCAGAATTCAGGGTATAAATTCAATGCTTCCCTAAAAATCTTAACTTACTGGAACACTAAGATGTTAAAGTTGATTTCTTTAATAGAGAAAGCCAACTCTCTTAAGCTCCATAAAAGAGGATAACCCTTGAGTTAAGCAACTTATTCTATATAAGGTCTAGTAAGTGTCTCTTACAAATCAACATGTCTCTTCAGTATCTGAGTAAAAAAAAAAAAAATCCAAATTATCTTTTCCATTTTCAGAATAATAGTCATGAGATAGAAGAAAACAGAAGACATCAATTTTAATGTCATCAACAATTGATTGGTGGTTAGTGGTAAAAGGGCTATTTGTGGAGAATTCTGCTCCTATGTTTTCCTGGAAATAATGATATAACCAGTTAGTGATGTCTGCCATAGAAAATGGAACCCAATGGAAATCCCTGATATTTGTTTAGGGAGTTAATTACTAAGAAATGTTGCTAAGAAATAAAAAGATCAGAGAAAACATTACTGCTCGTGTTGATCTTCATTATTAATAAACAAGATAAGCACTGAATTCCCTCAAAGTATATGAAAGTGTACCTATGATGAACCAAATAAAGGCAATTCAACAATAGCATATTTGCCCAATCTCCATTCCAGAGTGTATTCCAAAAAAACTTGATTTTAAAGTTCCACCAATTGATGGTAGATCAACAAGAATACTCAGCTAAAAGTTGCTCTTTTTTTTTTTTTTAGGGTTTAACATAATGTCAAAAAGCTCTTCCTGTAAGGCTCCATTCAATCTCATGGATATTAAGGCACGTCTTTTTGTTTTTACTAAATGTTAGCATGGTTTATTTTTCTCCATTCCTTTACGTTTTTTTTTTATTTTTCTTTTTAGATATATATGATAGTAGAGTATATTTTGACATATTATACATACATGGAGTATAACTTATTCTAATTAGGATTTGCATTCTTGTGGTTGTACATGGTATTTCATGGAATTTCACTGGTCATGTACTCGTATATGTAAACAGGAAAGTTATGTCTGATTCTTTCTACTTTCTTTCCTGTACCCATCCCAATACCTTCCCTCATCCCCTTTGTCTAATCCAAGGAAGTTCTGGTCTTCCCCACTCCCTTGTTGTGTGTTAGCATCTGCATATCAAAGAGAATAAGTCATGTCTTGAGTATGTGGGGTGAGCACATGCAAATTTTGTTTTGATAAGTTGTTTGTTTCTATAATCCTAAACCAGGAGCAAACTTTTCATTTTAGTCATAAAAAAGGAAGTAAGGCTAAAAATTAGAGATCAACTTGAATGCTGCACTAAGAGATCATCCAGATGGCAGAAATAAAGCCATAGCGATATCATGTACAATGCACTTCTTGGGGCAAGAGCCTCACAACATTTTAAATTGGGGATACATTGAAACCCTTCTAGAACTACCATCACATACTTAGTTTTGAAATAATCAAGTAAGATAATTGACTTAAAACAGAATTATATTGTTTTAAATGAATCTGCACTACAAAATAGCTTCCTTTCTTCTGTACATTTTTTACTGTTGTTGTTCTTTTGGGGAGTTTTATTTGTAAACTGGAAAACAGACACAAGTGCCAAATGTTTTTTTAAAAAATCTAAATAAGTTTGGCAAGTCTGTATTATTATTCTTACCATCCAGATCATAACTTCTATTCTCCTGTTCTTTTGGTATATGCAGAATTTTTTGCACTCTAATAAACTATTCCCAACCCGTAGTACTCTTACAAAAAGAAGTCTATCTCTCAGAACTTCCTTGCACAGGGGTTGCTAGAGTAATTTGCCTTTCCCTGTGGATATCCAAGAGGTCACACTGAGAATAAAATTAACAAGTGTACAATAAAGCTAAGAAATAGTCAAAAAGAAAAGCCTAAGCATTTTCATGGTAAATGAGAAAGAAGCTGAAGAATCATTAATAGAGTCTAAAGATCATGTTCTTATCCCAGAAAGATCATAAATTTACCCTTCAAGGCAACAGGGAGGTGCCGGTTTCCATTTTAAAGCAAGAGCTGAATATCAGGACAAGGTCACATTGTCTACAATGATCCACTCTTAGAATAAATAAGGCCCTGACAGAAAAGAAATGTAAGTATGTGTGAGAGAGCATGTGTAGGGAAAGATCTGAAATTATGGCTGCTTTTCAGGAGTGAGAAATATTGGCTATTTTTTTTTAATTTATACATTCTAGAAGAGTTCAAAAAGCAGCATTTGTCTATTATTATCATATTCTGTGAAAACAATAAAATTGTCCTGTGAACATGAGTGCATGTACATAGCTCTCCTCCAGGGCAAGTGCACACAGTGGGGGGTGGCGTGACATAGAATTGCTATTTTCGTTATCTCTAAATACTCCCCAGGATTGCAGGCATTGCAGCAGGGGAAACCCAGAATGAGAATGAAGGCTCTGAAATTCGCAAGGCCAGTTTTTGAAATGTCCAGCTATTGATCTGAGAATCCATAGCACTCAGGGGAGAAAGGCCACCAGTATATTTATTCGCCTTAACCTTCGATAGCAGTGTTTTATAAATTGTGAGAACTGACCCTTCCAAAGGTTATCTAATCAGTATAGTAGGTCATGAAATAAATGATTTGAACACTGATGGGACTGAAGAAAAGAAGAAAATATAGGGCAGGGCACATAGTGAGAAGAATACTGTTCTATTTAAAAAAATTTTTTTTCATGTAGGGGTCTGTATATATGAAGAAAGAGAGATGGACAAATGGAGGCAGAAACAAGAGAATTCAATTGTGAGGCAAAATGTATTTGCTAGTGTGGACTGCTGGGGAAAATGATAAATACTGATCTGGGTAATTAAACCAAGGAATAAACACATTTAAGACAATGATCTCCTCACTTGTTATTATTTATGAAAATCCCTCTTTCCTCAAGATTGAAGTGGCTTGAAAGTATTTCCCCCATTCTCTCCTATTCTCCCACTGACTTGGTAGATGATTTATTTCCCTTGTTTGGAATTTTCAAAGTTTTAAATTTACTTTATACTCCCAGGGTGAGAAGATCAAGGAAGGCAAAAGTGAGCAGCGATAGGTAAGGGTGGTAAGAGCAAAACCTGCATCCCCGCAGGCAGCCTGGCATTCCCTGAGTGAAGAGGGTGCTGTCCAAATCCCATGGAGATGAGCATTGTGCCCTTATCCAAAAAAAGGGCTGCCAACTTGGGAAGACATTGACATCTGAGGCAAGCTCTGCTGTTGATTGCTCTTGGCAAAAACTGAGTCTCTGGCCCTAAAACCCCATAGGAGAGACCAGGTGTATCTCAGAAAAGCCACCAAATGTACCCCAGATGAAACTCTTATTTGAACATCCCCTATAAAACATAACAACTAGGATGGGATTGGGGAGCAGGAAGAAGAGAAAGGGAAAGGTATTGCAAACCCAAAGGATAGCTGTGGGGTAGTATAGCCTGTATTAAGAGATAGGCTGGGAAGATAAAAATCTTACAAAAGTACATGAGACTACATTATTAGACTACATTCCAGAACCAGATCTTTAAGACCAAAATCTAAATAAAATTCTTTAAATAATTAAATGTGCCCCAAATGTTATGGAATCAGACTGTGTTTTCCTAGAGCAATTATCAGAGAAGATAACAGCACTTACCCAGCCTCAACTGAATCAATGTAAATAAACATTTACACACACACACACACACACACACACACACAATACACCTACACAATTACAGAACTTTTCTCTTTGTTTGAAAATTTAACCCTCAATTTTGAATCCAGAGATGTTTTTCCTGTGAGCCTTTTTAAAAATATACCATTGTGGTCACCTATTTGCTTTGTTATTTTAAACCCATTTACAAAAAAAAAAAAATTCTATAGTCAAGATTAAGGTGATTAGGGTGAAATTACTAGGCATTTGCATTTGTGACTCAGTTTTTGTTCTTATCACCCATCGCCATTTATTCTTATTCTTCTTTCCTGAGTTTCAAATCACCCCATATTTGAAATGTAGTTAACTAAACCACATCTCAGGATAGCTGTTCTGAGGACATCTAATGATGGTAACATGCATAAAATAGCACAAGGCTGGCACATATTAGCTACTGAATAAACAGCAGCTGCTATTATGATTACGAGGAAATATTAATGCTTATACAGATTCCGAGCTCAAAATGAGTGTATTCACTTCATTCAATATGCATTTTAGGGAGTTCGTCATGTGCAATGATTATGAAAAGGAATAAAATTAGCTCTCTTGCCTTGTGTGAGGATAATGCAAAATGCACACTAACGCTCATACATGGCAGACTGCCTTTCTCAATGTGGCTACATGATAGTCTTGCCCACATTCAGAGGCAAAAGAAATACACAATGCTGGAGACATCTGAATGTGCAAGGGAGACAGTGGAACCCAAACTGGAGATTGAAGTATGTGTGAGTTCAAAACAGATGATCAGTTTGAATGTCATAAGCAAAATAACTAAATGCAAAAGGGGATAATGGGATGCTTTTGGGAAAACCTGACACATTATCATTCTCTAGTTCATTAGGTGCCTTCTCCTCTATTCCTGTTGTTTGTTTTATTATATTTAAAGCTCAAAAAGTATCTCTGCATCCTTTAGAAAAGTGGCAAGGATAATAAAAGTCTATCAGGAGTAACTGTGAGTTTAACCAAAGTATCCTAGAGTAGAAACCACACTTTTGTTACTGCCTTCTTAATTTTTTTAAATTTTAATTTGCTATATATGACAAAATAATGCATTATAATTCACTTATAGAGCACGATTTTTCATATCTGTGGTTGTACACAAAGTAGAGTCACATCCTTGGTATCTTCATACATATACTTAGGGTAATGATGACCATCTCATTCCACTGTCTTTCCTATACCTGTGTCCCCTCCAATCCCCTCACTACCCTTTTCCCCTTTGCCCTATCTAGAGTTCATTTAATCCTCTGCTCCCTACCCCCAGCATATTATGAATCAGCATCCTTAAATCAGAGGAATCATTCAGCATTTGGTTTTTTGGGATTGGCTTATTTCACTTAGCATTATATTTCCAACTCCATTCATTTACCTGCAAATGCAATGATTTTTTTTTTCTCTTTTAATGCTGCATAGTATTCCATTGTGTATATATTCAACATTTTCTTTATCCATTCATCTACTGAAGGGCATCTGGGTTGGTTCCACAGTTCAGCTATTTTGCATTGTGCTGCTATAAACATTGATGTGACTGTGTCCCTGTATATGCTGCCTTTTTAAAAGAAGAATTTGGTGGTGCCCGAATAAAGGGGCCCATGGGTAAAAAGTGAGGCTGGAACCTTCTAATGCTAAGGTGAAAAGTGTGATTCGGTTCATTGGATGTCAAAGACATGTTCAGAACAAAATAATGAACCAGGAAATAAGAAAGACTTGTATGCCAGCCAAAGTATGGCTTTATTGGAGGAGAGAGAGAATGGTCAGAGGTGGAAGGACCCATGTGGAAGGGATCTACTGCAGGGGTCTACTCAGGCGATTCTCAACTTCAATGGGGGAAAACTCGCTGGGAGAATCTAGTTTGGATTTTCAAGTTTCAGCTCTATTTTATTTGATAAGCTTACTTCTCCAAGTGAGTCTCCTATCCATCAAAGTTTGGGAACCAATTGTCTGACAACAGAAAATGCAGGGTTGACCTTGAGTAACAAACAGTCCTGGGCACACAGAGGAGGTGACATGGTGAGCGTTACAGAAAAGAGTGAGTGAGACTGGATTTATTTCTTAAGTTTCCAATTCTTGGATAAAAGATTTTAAGGACTACCAGTTGTTACAAATAGGTTTAGAAAACTATTTTGGTGGGATTCACTGTATCACTAGGATGTCATGAATAACAGGCTAAAGGCTCCTGAACTGAGTCTTGAAAGATCTTATATCCATTGGAAGTTTTTATTCACTGACCATTCAAGAAATGGAGTTTTTCTTTGGAAAAAATGAGGTATTTGGACTAGTATGACTTCTCAGATCATCTCCAACCCTGAATTAATTAATTAATCTTAATTCTTCATGATAAAGGAGGACGATACCAAAAAAAAAAAGCTTACAAATATACGTACCTTAATATATTCACATTTTAAGTCAAATGCATGGTGTTCCATTTTCATTCAGAATGGTACAGTCGTGGGAGAATGTTCATCTTCTTGTTTTAAGCTACTTGATTTAGAACTTTTACATTTCATGACTTAGATGGATGATTACATGTACTTTAATTCTTATTCTTATTCTTATTCTTATTCTTATTATATCATACCATTATTGTGTCATTAGTCCATTCTAATTTTTTGCTACTAGAAAATTTATAATGTCTCACTTGTAACTTTACCTAAACACTTTACATAGGGTAATAAAAGCAGAGAATTACCAGAAGGATATGGACTGGTTCAAATAGGAAATATAGCTGACTCCCCCCCCCCCCGACCTTCTTTCTCCTCTTATTTTGTTTTAAACACTGAAGCATTTTTCCTGCTCCAAATGCAATAAGCTCAACTTCCTCCTCTTAACTCACTTACCTAAAATCAACTAACTGTGGCTTCACTTTTAAAATTCCAAGTAGAGTATATCAGTAGTTCGCAATCTCTGAGACAGAATTTGTAGATGTCTTGAATTTATATATATATATATATATATATATATATATATATATATATATATTCTCTTTATTTCCTAGCAAACAACTGTAAGCAATGTTAGAATACTAAAGTTTTCTTCCTCATATCATTGTATATGTATCTGGATTTTCCAATTCTCCTTAATTAATTTGGTATCAAAAAACGTACCAAAAAAGTACAGCAAATAAATTATTATTAGGAGTTTTAGTAGAATCTCTTTATACAACTTATTTTTAATTAAATGGAATACTTACTAATGTATAAATAGTTCCAAATAATATAAAAAGAAAGAAGGAAATTCCCCTCTTTCGAAAAACTAAAATCATGAGAACTTATTCTGAAAATCCTAGTAGAAAGTAAAATCAGCCAAAAAATAGTCAAAACATTAACAGAATGCTTGCCTTGGCAGAACATATGCTAAAACTGAGAAGCTAGAGATTTAACTTATTCTATGTTTTAAGCAAACCTGAAAGAGGGAGATTGCAAATTAGTGTAAATACTCTGCAAAAGCAATCTGAAGGTGATTCAAAAAACTAGGCATGGAACCAGCTATCCCACACCTTGGTATAGACCCAAGATCTATGCCATGACACAGCTACATCAATGTTAACAGCAGCACAATTCACAGTAGTCAAGCTATGGAGCCACCCTAGGTGCCCCTCAACAGATGAATAGATAAAGAAAATGTGGTATATATACACAATGGAGGATTACTCAGCCAAAAAGAAGAATGACTTTATAAGATTTGCAAGTAAATGGATGAAACTAGAGATGATATTTGCAAGTAAATGGATGAGACTTTATATTATCATGCTAAGCAAAATAAGCCATTCCCCAAAAGTCAAAGCCCTAATGTTTTCTCTGCTATGTGGAAGCTAATCCAAAATAAAGGGGGAGAGGGTGAATAAAAAAATAGAGGAAAGATCTATGGTGTAGATAATGGGGAATGAAGGGAAGGGAGGCAGGATAGGATAGGAAAAGACAATGGAATGAATCTGACTACTTTTCCTATATACATGTATTAAATCATAGTAAATCTCAGCATGGTATATATCCATAAGACACACACCAAAAAAAAAAAAAAAAAGAAAAGAAAGAAAGAAAAGGAAAAAAAAAACTATAAATAAGTAGCAGAAAGATCAGCAGAATAGAGGAAAGGGAACAGGGGGAGGGAGGACAGAAAAATACTAGGGACTGAATTACAACAAATTATATTCCAAGCCTTTATAATTATGTCAAAATGTACCCTAATGTTATATATAACTAAAAAAAATAACAAATATAAAAGGAGAATTGTATGTAAATTTCATTTCAAAGCACTTGACAACATAGAAAAAGAGAGCTAAAAAAGTTTGACTTCCAACTTGATGAATCAGCATATTCCTGTACCATAAGTGAAATATTTCCAAAAGATTTCAAGTTCACTGAAAACTGATCTCATTTTGACAAATAATTTATTGCTAAAATATTATAATCTAGACATAAATGAAAATTGTGTTTCATGAAATCCCCCATATCTCACACATTTACATAATTCAATTTACTCAGAACATTTTATTTTGTTTAAAGTGAGAAGAAAGAAGATGGGTACATTGGATTTGACTTTAAGTGACCATTTTAATTAATTCTTGGGAAAATCAGTCCCAGCCAAATGTTTTAAAGTCCCAATGAGGGGAAAAATGTAGTGTCTGTCTCTATCCTATATAAACATGCTAGGAATATGGCTATTTATATGGATTTATAGTAAAAATAGGAAATATGCCTTGATGTTGGTAGTCAATGCTCATATTCCTTAGTATAGTGATTTCTTCTTTTGTTTTCTTTTACCATAAATCCATAGCTATTCAGATATAAGTGCACCCATATGGTACATGGGAAATAGAACTAATAAGTTAAATGAGAGTGACTCTATTAAACAACAAGCAAAATCTAAAGTTCAAGTAAGTAATTTTTAAAAAGCAATTTTGCCCTAAATTGATTTTCTTCTTCCAGATATTTAATTAATTGTGCTTCTTCTTACTACTATTGAAAATACTGATTGATACAAAAAGTTCAAAAGGAATATTTTAATAAACACTATTATGGCCACAAGTGCTCGGTTAAGTGTCATTTCTAAAGTGTTAAGTACTTCATAGCTGAATAAGATTACCTGATAGAACATGACAGCTAGTTCAAGGATTTTGTTCATGGCTGTTAAGTTTTATTTGACTTCGCTGATAACTGACAGCACATTTACAAGTATTCAATTCAAAAAAAAATGTATGTTTACTAGATCGCAAATGAATTTCACAGAAATATAAAATAGAACCCTGTGATGCTAAGTGGCAACTTTCCTGACTAACGTGGGAAACAGTAAGTCTTGTTGCCTTCTTTTCTTTGTAGCATTTTTGTAGAAATGCATTAGAGGCAACAAACCAATTTGCATACATGTACACATATGCACAATTCATTAGCACATATGTGTAAACTATAGGTAATTAAATTTCTTAATAAAGTACATCAAACATGACAAACACAACTGTAATAAAAGACAATACCTAACCTGGTTCACCCACTACCATGACCACAAATCCTGCAGCCCAGACAAATGAAAAGAGCATTCTAACTGATAGACATTTAGCATATAAACCTTCTTTGTGGAAGGATATGTAAAAGTGAGTTCCAGCTTTGTTGCAGCTTCTAACAGCTAACATCACTGCCTGATGAAATGTTTGAAACTAGAGTTTTGATGAATATGACACTGCCAGAGAGTCAGAGAGAACAGGCATAGGCTGAGTGGGACAAAGAGTGACACAGACAGTAAGAAAACAGACATAAAACCTGGCTCTGTCTTTGATCTCCTCTTCCTGTGCTCTCTGTATCATGCAGAACAATCTCTGTTCTACCTTTGAAAGTTTTAACTCTTTCTTCTCCATATTTTAAATGTTTATTAACTTTTATTCCACAAAAGCAACATCTGTTGGTTAAAGTTAAAAAAAATGCAAAGAAAAAAGTACATATGATACTTAGAGAAATAAATATTAATACTTGATATACAGTCATTTATATTAGTAATGTTTTTTTTTTTCCCCAGGGAAATTTCATTAATGTTCACAGTCTTAATCACCAACTATTCACAGATGACTCATCTCCATCTCCATCCTTATTTTCTCCACTGGGCTCCAAATAGACATATTCATGTGCTTTGGTTTTAATAGTTATGTGTTTTGAAAGCACTTAATAAGACAAAAACCACACTCAAGGCGACTGTGCCCCTAGTTCGGTGTTGCTCTAGGGAAGTGTCTCAATCTCCACATAAACCTAACACCTCCATACACCTCCCTCCCATATTGCACCACAACAGATCCATCATGAAGCACTCTGTAATTTCACCTGTGAAACACCTGGGAAATTTGTCTCCTTTTCTGCCTCTCTAGTACTCCATCCCCAGTTCAAGCAAATACAGCCTGTCTCCTACACTATTTAATAGCCTTTTAACTACATTCATCTTCCCTTGTTGTTCCTCTTGTCTATTTCTCCCCACAAAGGCCAGAAGAATATGTCCAAGATGCCAACTTATCATTTTTTTTCTTACTTTAAGATAAAGATCAAAATCTAAAAATATTACAATTTGACCTATCTCCTACCTAAAAGGTGAGCATGATGCAGTGATAACCCTTCAAGATAGATTGAAACTCTAGCTCTGCCAGGATTGTGTGGTATAGAGGAATCTCATGCTAGTACCTGCTTTGGTTTGGATATCGTTTTTTTTCCCATGTACTCCAAAGTTCCAAGTACTGGAATCCTGGCCTCCAGATTGATGGTGCTGAGGTGGTAGAACCTCTCAGGAAGGTTCCTTATGGAAGGTACTTAGGTCATGAAAGGGATTAATGCAGGTAGCTTGGAGTAAATAAGCCCCCTCAAGAGTAGATTGCTAAGAAAAGATTAATCTCTTCCTGTCTTGCTTTGTGACCTCTTCTCAATATTCTTCCACCATTGTGAAGCTTTTATTCACTAGGCCCTCACCAGAGCTAAACAGATGCTTGTGCCATGCTCTTGAACTTCTAGAACTATGAGCTAAGCAAACTTCTTTTCTTCATAAAGAATCTGCTCTTAGGTACCTTTTTATAGCAACCAAAATATAGACTGAGACATTGTCCTCATGTGGAGAAGTACAAACTATAATAATACTTACCTCAGAAGGTATTGAGTCTTTAGCAGGATAATTTTATAATCCTTGATGCACAATAAACATACAATATTGGTCACCTAGTAATTTTTTTAAATTTATTTTTATTGACAAGTAAAATGGAATGTGACATGATGGTTTAAAATAAAAATATATTGTGACATGGCTAAATTGATTTAATAAGAAAATGGATTACCTCACATACTTAGATTTTTTTTTTGGTAGGAACTCTAAAAATGTATTCTCAGCAAATTTCAAATATACAATACTTCATAATCAACCATAGACACCATGTTGTAAAATAGATTTCTTGAATTTATTCTTCCTAACACTTCGTATTCTTTTGTATTCTTTGACCAATACTTCTCAATCTCCCATCCTGCCCATGATATCCATTGTTCTACTCTCTACTTTTATCACCAATATCTCTCATGAAATCTAAAGAGCCAGACTCACCTAGCAGCTTTTAATATTACTTTTTTTTTTTTAAATTCAGTTGTTAACACACTGTTACATTCTGTCTAACCTCTAGCAATACAAGTCTTATTCCCACTTCTAGGGGGGTAGTCATATAACTTTTTCCTCCTTTGTTTATTTTCTCTTTAACTTTTCTCCTTAATTTTCACATAGTTAACTCTTTTTTTTTAAGAGAGAGAAAGAGAGAGAGAGAATTTTTAATATTTATTTTTTAGTTTTCGGCGGACACAACATCTTTGTTTGTATGTGGTGCTGAGGATTGAACCCGGGCAACAGGCACGCCAGGTGAGCGCGCTACCGCTTGAGCCACATCCCCAGCCCAACAGAGTTAACTCTTAATATTATCTTCCAGATTTCAGGAAAGCCCATGCAAACCCCTGACTAGAACAGCTTCCCTTCTTGTACATTTTTACAAGCCCACACTTCTATTTTCAGAGTGTTTTCACAGTTGTAACTTTACTTTCATTAATTTGTATATGTATTGATTAATATCAGTCTTCCACTTAATGACCATAAACTTGAAGGGGGGTAGTACTAATCTGGGCTCATCATTGGATCTCTGGTATCTGTGATAGTATCTAATGCCTCATGGGGGCTAACTACATTTTTACTGAATGAATTACCTGTCATTTTACTGTTTTGATATCAATGGATACAATCTATAAAATCATTTCAATGGTCTCTTAAATGTTCCAAAATATTGACATAACATAGTTATTTAAAGAAACATATTTTGGCAAAAGTGAGTTTCTTCCAAACTCTATAACTAGCCCTAGGGTGATTAACATTCTGAGGCATCTCTGTGCATGTTATGAATCATTTTCTTAGAAAAGTTTCACAGCTACTATTCTGGAATTTTTTAACATCAGTCTGATACCAACAGTGTTCTGTTTCTCAGGTTTTCTTAGACTTTCTAGTACATGGTTGCTGCTGGTAGTTCTCTGGTTTAGTTGCTTTTTTTGGTTTCATATTTTCCATTTAATCTTTTTCTGCCTTTTTCGTGGAATATATCTTAGGCTCAACCATCCACTTGAATATAGTTTATTAAAACTATGTACTCATTTGATCTTCAGAAAGCTTTCATGCACATTATCTAATGTTTGGTTTTCGATATACTTAATGCTTTGAACCTAGGACTATTAGTTCATCCACTTTCAGGAAGTTATCTGGATTCAGAATACAAATTACTTGTCCAGGTCTCCAGAAGCTGCCATCAGCCTCAGCCTTAAGCAGACCTGGGCCTTGCAGTCACTCTCCAGTACATATGACAAAATTAAGTCCTACCTTATCCTAATCCTACCTAGTACACACACAACCCCACCCGTACACACACACACACACACACACACACACACCTAGAAGTTTAATGTTAAGGAAATAGATTTGATCTTTGAGGCCCTTGTATCACCATGAGTTTAGTAAGCTGGAACTATTTCCATTTATCTCTGACATTGGCATATTCTGAATCCCAGAAATAACAAACTGGCCTTCCTACTTAGCTGAATCCTCATCAAGTAGAATCTAACCCCCTAAAGCACTAAGAGATTATGTTCATATGTATTGTAACTATTTGTACGAATCAAAGTGCATTTACAAATATTATTGTAAATGTAATTGTTTTTGTTTGTGGTAATAATTAAATTAATTACCCTGTTCTGAAACCTTTGCTTTGAGTATGCTACTTATAACCACCAGGCAATTGATTTTTATTAGGTTCCTCAGGGCGGGGAAATGTCAGTGGAATCACAGACAATGTAATGAGAAGAGGCCTAAATCTGCATCAAAAGATCTCCATTTATTTAGCTGTTCATGAGACGGAGATTTAGTAAATTATCTTCAAATACCTTTCATTCTAAAAGTCAAAAATTATGATTCGAAACCAGAAATTACAGACTAGAGGTCCCAGCTAACCTAAGTCAGAGACTTCATTTGTTTGGTGAGCATAATGCTATTTGCTATGTTTCCTCCTCCTTTTAGTGCCTCTGGATGAGATGTGCATTTCAGATTCATTATCAGGCCTTTTTACCCACCTTATAGTTCCTATTCAGCCTCCAGGGTTATAGAGGTCTTCATTCCAAACAGTACCATGCATGCTTAGCAACAGGACTGCTACTGACCCTGCTCTCTGATGTGCTTCTGTGCACCCAGTGACTAGAAAGCCAACACTTGCTCTTACCATTAGCTAAATGAGGTTCCACTGTTAAAGAACCTCTCCAAAGCCCAGATCTAAAATAACATTGCTTACTCACACTTAGCATTTGTGCCACATTAGTCAGCTTCAAACAAACAGTTCTAAATGAACAGTTCAGGCAATCTTTTGATGCCCAATCTGGCTTCAGAAGCAGAAGCAAACAGAAAAATCAGCAGTCCATGTTGAGCTGTTAGTTTTGTTTACAGAAATATCTTGGCGGTCATGGTTTCCTCACAGTTCACAGAGAAAGCAGACAGCAAGCTTCAAAAGCTCTAATTTTGCTCAAGATTGCCAGGCTATTCTCTATGGAAAAATCTGTTCCTGCATTTATTACTGCTTTAAATAATGTTATCAATGGTTTTTCAAAGACTTGAAGCCAGAATAGAATAAACAGAATCCATACAATCCTCTATAGAAGAACTCAGTCTATTTTCACGTATTGGGCCAGATAGCAAGTATCTTTGTGGACCAGGAATGATCTATCACATTGCCTCTTTATTTTTATTTTTGACCCTCTAAAGATTTATAAATCTTCCTTACACATATCCAAAAACAGGCCATCATCCATGAGCCACAGTTTGACGTGGTCCATGCTTTAGTGCATATTGAGTACAATGCAAAAGTGACAAACCTAAATTCCTTCTGGGACCATATGCTAATGTAAATTAGCATATGTTAATTTAAATGCATGAAGTGAGCCAGGTGTTGACTACTGTACACTAAGGAGAACATTCCCATTTAAAGTCTAATTGACTTTCTCCAATAAATTCACACATAAATGTGAGCTCCACATTTCCAGGTCACTAATATTTCAAGAGACTAAAAAATCCAGATCTCCTTGTGAAATCTCCTAATTTTGAAATGCTGTCACAAACTAACTGCAATGACCACAATATATACACTTGGGAATAAAGGAAAATAAAGCAAGAAATATGCTGATATATACATGAAAGATATATTTCACTCAGATTGGTTTGGACAGGTTGAAATTTCTGATGTAGTTAGTACTCTTGAGGTTTTGGAATCACAATAAACTACATACAGTTTTGACTCTGTACTGCATTAAGTGTACAATATGTGTTATATGTAAATAATTAAATAATATGTGAACATATGATATATGGATATGGAATATATATAAATGAACCAAGATGAAAATTATAATTATAAGCAAATCCTATAAACTCTGTATTACAGTGTCTGGCACAGCAGCAGTGAACTATTGTTCCCTTTTGAATTTTTCAAGAATCATCAAAGGCATAGTTGTATATTTTTTTATTTTGTTTCTGGCAGTATCAACTAGGTAAACTCCAAGTTAAGGCAGTTCTAATAATTCCCAAGCTTGCCTGTGAAAGTGACATATTGCTGCCTCTCCAGGATGGTTTATGTCTACACAATACAAATTCATCTGCAAACAAAATGACTTCATAGCACAATTTCTCCTGGATTTATTTTTTCTCAGGATAATATTAAACTCAAGTTTTCTTTCATAAGAACACATGGGAAATCCACACAAAGGTCACTAATTGGAAATACACTATGTCTTTTGCATCACCATTTCACATAGATTATTAAAGGTAATCCTGGGTTAGTGGCAACGCCTATGATTTCATAATTACCTACAGATACACTGGTGTATGAAACAAAGTAAGTAATACAGGATAATTAAGAGTGCACAATTTGGTGTCAGATAGCCTGACTTGGAACAAAGACGTTGCAGTATCACGAAGGAAAATTAGCAACTAAACCTCCCTGAGTAAGAGGTTCCTTATCTTCAAAATGGGAATTTTAGTTCTTGTGCTGTTGGAGTGAAGATTAAATCCGATGATGCTTACAAATCATCAGATCATAAATTCAGATAAAAACTCAGCCATTCACATTTTCCCATGATAATTTTTCTCATATAAACATAAGATGCCTTGCTAGCATTATTAAAGGATTTGAGAGTAAGTCAATATATTTCAGATCTCCATTAGTCTCAATTCCAAGTTACCTGTGAGATGTTGACAGTCTTTTAACTTCTATTTCTCAGAGCTTGCTTCACAATAATTAATACTATTTAGTTCTAATTGTTGTTTTCACACATTTTAAATTGAGAATTTAGGGTATGAGTTCAAGAAATACAAACATCCCTCTGCTATACATGATACATGGTGAACATCAATCATCTTGTTGAACACAGCACCTCTTTATTTATATTATCATTGTTATTATTATTCTTTATGAAACAGCTTCTTGGCTTCAGAACAATGAAAAGATCAGTGGTAAGAATGAAGTAATATATTTATAGACAAAAGGGAAGTAAATGAATATGGAAAAATATTGACAAATCAGAGCAGGAAATCTTCAATCATGAAAATATGAACGTGTACTCATGACTTGGATACAAGAATTAATTGCATTCCCATCATGTAAGAAATAGGAAAAATAAATGTGACATAATTTAACTCAATAGGAGTTCAGCCTAGACACCAAAATTTCTCAACCTAGAACCTACAGGTATAAACAGGTAAATACATTTTATGACTCTGTGTTTGTCACCATAGAATGATTTAAGCCCTATTTTTATTTCTTAGCTTTCTTTTGTTCAAGTACAACTTCAAAATTTCTGTGACCATGTATCATCTACCAAATGAAGATAATAATAGTTACTTTAGATTCTTTGATAAATAAGATAATGAATGTTATACCCAAGCATAGAGCCTAGTTACAGTATGCACTTGATGTGATTTAGTGACAAATAGTCATTGGTATAAGGATGAGTAACATGTATGCTTCTAACATGAATGGCTAACTAATTCTAACTTTAATTGGAATATATGATATTAAAACATCATAATAAAATATATTTGAAAAACTAACAAATTTCTCTCAGTTAAAAATGATTTAATTTTGTAAGATTTCTCCTCAAATGATGAAAATAATTATAATAAAATTGATACTATAAAGAGCTCTGGAATGACAGAAAACCAATGTTAGAAATGGCAATAAATAGCACATTTTATTATAAGTATTTTCAGAGGAGCTCTCTCATGTGGAAATGCACCCCAATATTTTACTCACACCATTCTTTCTTAAAGAAAAAATTATATATGGAAGATAGAGGTTGGTGCAGTAGATTGGAAAGCAGCAACATCTTGCTTCCTTTAAGTAATATATTGAAATGGAGACCAGAACTTTTTCAGCATCAAACTCACTATAATGTCTTAGATTTATTTTTATTTTATTTTTTATTTATTTATTTTTTTTTGCAGGGGGAGGGTATCTAGGAAAACCTAGAAAAATATTCTAAGAAATTCTTGCACTTTGCATATTTTGTTTGTTTTGTGGTACTGGGGATTGAACCCAGGAATATTATATTTCTGAGCTACATTTCCACCCCTTTTTGATATACTAAATCTTGCTTACTTGCCCAGGCTAATTTTGAATTTGCAATCCTCCTTCCTCAGCCTCTGCTGTAGCTGGAGTTACAGGTGTATGCCAGCACACCCTGCTATGTCTTGGCTTATAAAAATAAATTTTCATTTTTCACATAACTTGACACAGGGCTTTTTTGCTTTCAATCTTATGCCAGTGCCATACTGGAAACAACATAGTGTAAAAGAAATACATTTTCCTAAATTATGTATTTCATTCTAATGTTTTCTCTAAGGAACACAGGTATAAGAAGAAATGGGAAATAAAAGTTTTTTCTAAAAAAAATGTAAAGATCCAGCAGAACTTTCCTATACCTACTGATTAAACTTATAAGTAAGATACATAAGCTAGACATCATGCTTCAAGAGGAATAAAATCAGTTTATAACCCTTTTCCAAAACCTCAAAGATATTTATCTCTTGAGTTCAACTTTTTATTTACACTTGACTGTTAAGAAACAAAAAAATATCAACTGTATCCTTCTAAATGAAGACAAGAAGCTGCATCAATAAAGAAAAATTATACAAACTATTGAGTTCAGCTCAACACATGTTTACTGAATCCTATTAGAGAGCTGAGAACTAAGTCTCTGGTAAGACATTTGTAATTAATTAAGACATAGGAACTGTGCTGCCCTTGAAAAGCATAGGATATCATGGGTCACAGACAAAAATAAAAACAATAAAGTTTTGAGAACTGTGACACTTGGCAAGGCAGATCTTAGAGGGCAGACAACCACACCCATTCTGGGTTGCAAGAGAAGGTGATATGTTGATTGAGTCCTGAAGGAGTTAAGCAATCAGAAAAGGATATAAAACAAGGACAGTGCCAGACAGAAGCAACCAATAACTACTTGAGCAAAGGTAGAAATACATGTAAGTGGGCAGTGTGCTACGGGAAACAAAATGATTCAGTCTGAAAACTGCTGGACAATGTAACCACAGCCAGCTCCAGTGGTCCAGTTCTCAAAAGAGCTTGATTTTCATGGGGAGGAGAGCTGATGCTTTAGAATCACTAAAAATCAATCAAATGTTTACCTGGTATATGTCTCTGTGTGGGGAATTTTGTAAACAAATAATATTCTTCATTTATTTACCATAAATCAAATAAAATGCCAATGATATCCTTCATATAATTAGAAAAAAAAATTCTTAAATTCATCTGGAAGAATAAGAGACCCAGAAGAGCCAAAGGAATACTAACCAGGAAAAACAAAGCATAAGTCATCACAATAGCAGAACTGTAATTATGCTACAAAACTGTAGTAACAAAGACAACATGATACTGACATTAAAATAGACACGAAGACCAATGGAACAGAATAGAAGACACAGAGACCAGTTCAAATACCTGTAGCCATCTGATATTTGACAAAGGTACCAAACATATATTTTGGAGAAAAGACAGCATTTTTAAGAAATGGTTCTGGGAAAATTGGATAGCCATTTGTAGAAAAATGAAATTAAACCTCTATCTTTCACTCTGCAAAAAAACTCAAAATGGATCAAAGGTGAGAATTAGACCTGAAACCTTTCATCTGTTAGAAGAAAACATAGGGTCAACAATCCAACACACAGGTGTAGGCACCAACTTTGTTAGCAAGACCACCAAAGTGCAAGAAATAAAATAAAAAATCAATAGTTTGGATGCCCTCGAAGAGCAAGGGAAATGATTAAAAGCAGGAAGACAGAGCTTACAGTATGGAAGAAAATATTAGCCAGTTACTCCTCCAATAGGAGATTAAATATCCAGAATATATAAAACTCAAAAAACTTACCACAAAAATAACAAATTACCCCATCAATAAGTGGGCAAAGGAAATAAACAAAAACCTCTCTCTCAAAAAAAAAAAAAAAAGGAAACACAAATGGCCAATACATATGTGAAAAAAAATGTTCAAGGTTATGTGGAGAAAGGAACACTTGTATATTGTTGGTGGAATGACAAACTAGTACAAGCACTCTAGAAAGCAATGTGAAGATTCATCAAAAAACTAGGAATGGAAGCACCATATGACTCAGCTGTCCCACTCCTTTGTATTTTCCCAAAAGATGTAAAATTGGCATAGTATAGCAATACAGCCACTTCAATGTTTATAGCAGTATAATTTACAATAGCTAAATTATGGAAATCAACCCAGATACCCAAAGATAGATGGATTAATAAATCATGTGTTTTACACACACACACACACACATACACACACACGTACACACACATACACATAATAGAGGTCTACTCAGCAATAAAAAGAATGAAATTATGGCATATGCCTATGAATAGATGGAAATGGAGAATATCATGCTAAGTGAAATAAGCCAAACCTAAAAATCTCAAAGGTCAAATGTTTTCTCCCACATGTGGAAGCTACAGTCAAATGAAGGAAACTTGGAGGGAAGTATAGAACAACATAAAGATAAAAGTAAGATCAGTAATGTATAAGAAGGAGATCAAAAGGAAGAGTGAAAGGATGCAGAAAAAAATCTTAGAAAAGCATAGTATGTGCTTATATAAATATACCACAGGGAAATTCACAAATATATCACAGGGAACTTCACTTTTATTCATAGGTAGAAAAACCCAACCACATAAATAAATAGATGAGCAAAAGGAAGTATAGTAGTGTATAAGAAGGAAAATGGGAGAGGGGTAAGAAGACAGGAGGAAAATAGGAAGGGGAAAAATCAAATTTTAAGTTATTTGACTAATGTGTTTAACATATTATACTGTGAATTGTACAATGAGAAAAAGAAGGTTTTTAATAATAAGGGCTATGCAATTTTAGCCATCTGTGAAATTTATGAAAAATCCTGAAATTTAACTAAACTAAAATCAAATTCCATGCATGTATGAATCTGTCAGGATGAATCCAAATATTATGAAAAACTATAAAACTCCAATTAAAAAAAGAAAAATAATAACTTTCATTACAAAAAAAATTCCCTACTATGTTTCTGACATGTGTCACTTTCTGAGGAAAGATGGAGACATTCCAAATTATTGCCATCAGGAAAGAGTTCCAGCATTGAAGTAGTCATACAAATAAACAGTTAAGACAAAACAGCAAAATTTCTAAGTCAACAATAATAACATCTATCCCCCCCAGAAAACAGAATATTAAATGGTCTTTATGTGACAACATCCCATATGTGTTTACCATGCATGATGTCTTTCAGCATTCACAGCAAAAATATCATTTACTATTATTAAATAGCTATTATTTTATCATTTTACAGATGAAGAAATTAAGATTTCAAGCCATTATATGACTATCCTAAGGTCAGAGAGCTGGCAATTATCAGACGTAGGCTTCAAAACTAAATTGTTTGATACCTGTTCCTTGCTTCTAATTATGAAATGTCTTCATAAAACTCTGTGTTGAAAACAACTCACCTGAAAAAAGGTGGGAAGTCACATGAACTGGGTCTTAGTAATGAATAGCAGTTCATCAGAGAAGTAGGAGGACAGCTATCAATTTGAAAAGTGTGTTGAAAGGAAACTCTTCAGCATTTTAGTGTATGCTTTTGATTATGTTAAGTTAGACACCTATCTATTTATAAGATCACTGACATTTTTCAAGTTCCATGCCCTCTCTACAGACTTTGGAGAATTTTAATTTTTCTGTGAATACATCAGCGAAGACAAAATGTGGTCAATTTTAGTATCTTAAATTTCAGGCTTTTCAATACATTTCACAGATGGCTAGAATTGCATAGCCCTTATTATTAAATACCTTCTTTTTTTTCAGTGTAAAATTCACAGTATAATATGTTAATCACACTAGTCAAATAACTTAAAATTTTTGTTATTTAAAGAAATTATGTGAATTTTTGCTAGATTTTAATTAAGATGTTACTTTGGTCCAATATTATAAGTTTATCTTTGAAACTATACAAATAGAAACAGTGTATTTCCCATAACACCAATACGTTCTTCTGAGGCAACTGTAGATATTTGACATTGACAACATCTATCAAATAGTTACTGTATAAATATTACAACACAGATTGCTTCCTATGGAATAAAACCACAGATCAGAAAATCCAAACCTAGCAGGTAATGGGGCAGGATAAAATTCCTGTCTCTCTTTTCTGCCTTGGGTCATGTCTACACTATGCATAGCAGTCTAGCAACCAAAGAGACAGGTATCTCAGAAAAGACAAGATGCACAGGGAGAGCACATCCAGGCCATCCATGGACACTGTCAGATGGGTGTATTGTGAAATCTGAGATCAGAGGAATGCATGGAGGTTACAGCTCTGTCAAGCAAGCATGAACATAGTCAGGAGAGAGATCAGAAATGGCAGTGCCTGATAGGAGCTGATATAGAAAATCAGGCTAATCTTATATATCCCCATCCGAGAGAGAAGACACTGCACATTAAGAATAATGTGGACCCATTGAGTATTACGGAACAAAGAAGGAAGTCAAAAATAAGGACAGATTCTGTAAACAACATATGGCTTCCAGACAAACACATGTTCAGTGAAGCAAGTAATTATTTCATATATAAAATATATACCCCATGACAATATGAATCAATATTTCCCTAACTGCAGCCTTTCAAAGTCAGCTCAAGTATAATTGATCAAAAATGATCTCATGTATCTTAACATTATTTCTGTTGACACATATCATTCCAAAAGGCCATTCAAGATCCACAGGGTTAAATAACTTCATACCATGTATCAGGATTTGGAAATGAGATAATACTCTTGGGTGAGCTTAACCCCCAAAAGGATGCCTGCAACTGCTGAAGAATTAGAATAATAAAGCTTTTCATCAACTTGCTGAAAGCCAGAGTTGTCACTAAACCATCTTCAAGGGATGTAGCTTTTATTCCTTACATTGACTTGGCATCCAGACCAAACCCCCATTCATTCCACATCCACAACTGTTCTCAGTTCTCAATTTGCATGGCACCCTCCAAACCCGCTGGCCACATTTGACAGGATATTATGTTTCCTTTCCCAGTCTGCTTCCCAACTCCAACCAGTGGAAGTTTTGCTTCTCAAATGCAGAATTCAACTGAAGTCCAAATGTTAAATGCTATTTACGAAAATTATTTGACCTTATTTCTTCTGTTCAAAAGACTATTTTGTATATTTTTCTAACTATGAAACCTACTGTTTATTTCTTTATAATATAGTACCTTGGAGATCTGAATTGGTTTATGAAGCTCTTACATACACCTAAAAAGTTAGTGATTGTGGTAAGTTTTGTAATGAGATTAATCTAAGCACTGTAGACCTAAGCTTCCAGTATAGTGTCTGCAAGCATCTTGACATACTATACACTGCAATGTGTCATACTAGTAATCATTTAAGATGGCTTAATGAATATATTAATGTACACGACGGCTATACTGTGCATGAATAGTAGTAAACTTAAGTGTCAATTACAGGAACAAAAACAGCTGAACACAGAATCAAGGAATCATCAGGAAAAAATTACAAACAAAATCTTAGACTATTCTTCCTTAAAAAGTCATATCAGGGCTGGGGTGGGGGCTGAGTGGCAAAGCACTTGCCTTGCACATGTGAGGTGCTGGGTTCGATCCTCAGCACCACATAAAAAGAAACAAAATAAAGACATGCTGTCTATCTAAAAGTACAAAATTTTTTTTAAAGTCATATCAGACTCATATTTGTCCAATTGTGCCACACAGGCATGCATAAATACACACACACACACACACACACACTTATTCAATAAACTAATTTGCGTGAAACTAGAATTTCACAATGAGAAAACCCTTGAAAAGAACAAATAAAAAGTAAAGAAAAAATGTTTAGTCTGAAAAGGGGAAAGGTAAGCAAGCAGAAATGATCAGGCAGGATGGAATGCATAAAATGTATGTACGGGTGGGCAACATGAGGTAAAAATACGGAGAGTTTTTGATGAGCAAGAGATTTGCAAAAAGGATCTCTAGTGTGTGTTTAACAGTTTTAGCTTATTCCAAACTGATGCTGCCCAAGAACAATGTTTTTTTTTTTTTTTTTCCTGTTCCCAGGTATCTTTTACTGATCCTGAGACAAAATATATAAATAAAAAGGTATGACACCTGCCAGGGCAGGAGGAGGTATATACATCCCATTTTTCAAATAAGTCCTTAGTGAAGACTTTCCTATAATCATCATGGAAAGTCTATTTTTCTAAATAGTTTAAATCCTTACAAATATAATCTACAGTCCTTACAAGGGATATGTTTAAGGACCCATTTAAAGGATAACCTGAGACCAGCAGTCCTACTGTGTTATTTAGTGTGTTTTATTATTAGGTTGATTAATGAAATTATTTTTATGGTGAAAATTAATCATTAATGTGCTGGGCTAATTATGGAGTGATTGTCTATTTTATATTTGTCAAATGAAATATTTAAATGGTCCTGAAGAGGAAGTAAAATAGATTCAACTTTAAATGTGATATACTCAGTATGAATAACTCATGCATTTCTTATAAAGAAATGACATGTAAATTTGTTTGATAGAACATATATAGCTGTGATACTTGAGAAGTTTTGACCAAATAAGTCCACATATTATATTATAACATGGGATTTTAGCATACTTCTGCATGCTAAAGGTAAGCAGTAGTTGAAGAAAAACTGAATAAAATGGGAGAATTGTTACACAGATAATTATTCCTTTAAACACAAAAATGTCATACAACATTTATCACTTTGTCTCAAGTTAAGAGTATGTTATTATGTAGTGACTTCCAAGTGCTGGCGTGGACTTTTCAAAGGTATGTGGCATAAAAGTATATGTTGAATCTAAGAAAATGCAGATCAAAGTGAAATATTTTGACTGGTTACCTGAGGCTTTTTCTGATCTGAATGACTAGTGTATGCCCTTTGGTAAAGGGTACTAGTGTGTGACATCTATATTGGGCTAATACTTTCCATAAAGTAGACAGCTCTGCTAATCTTTGCTTAATATAAAACTGCCTCACATCTTCAAAAGAGTCAGTAATGAAGGGTCATGACATAACAGATTCAGGTAAGGAGGTTCACTCCAACGTGTTTTCTAAAGCACTAAAGTGCTTTAGGGAACAATAAGTATTTAGTTTAAAGGTAATATAAATAAAGATTAATCTCACAAATTGAAAATTAGCTAATTTGTGGATAAAGTACAAGTACTTGACAAAGGCATCAGCCAGGGCAAAGCTTCATTGAGAAGTAATTGCAGGTTGAGGTCAGAACTAAACTATGCGTCCCCAGTTATGGCTTTTGCATAATGCTGAATGCATAGTTAACTCAACAAATCAAATGATTTTGACCTGTCTTTTGCATAGGAGCTAAACAGAGCATCAAACAGCTTAACTAGCACTTACTTGCTCATCAAGAAAAGAATAATAAATTGAAAAGAAAAACACTCAAAGTATTGGCTGCCTCCCACATGCCAAAATAAAGGATAATAAGCAAGTAGTTTATCTCCTACTCTATTTAAATCAAATAAGGAAATCACTTATTTCTTAAAGAGATTTCAAAGAATATATGGACAAAATATTTCAAAATATGAGAGCATTTAAGTAGTATTCATTTTTATTGCTTCTGTTGATTAAAATAAAGCTGGTTCTTGGTGATGTTGTGTCTTTATGTTTTGTTTACAGAGCACCTGTTCAGGCCAGGTAAATGCTATTGGATGTAATCCAATAGTGTGCAATATAAATCCAAACCATATCCACACAAAACACCTAATCGTATGAAAGTTTTATATCTAATTTAAAAGCTATGAAATTAGTTTTCATGCATCAAACTGTATTGTTTATATGTTTAAACATTTTATGTTCTTATTTAAAATAGACTTGAGCTATTTTTTTTCTGTAAACTAAAATATTGAAAACCAACATATTATGTTGAAGTTGCTTCAGTAAATAATAATAATAATAAAAAGAAAGCTCATGAGAAATGTTGGTTGTAGGCACCACTATGGGTCACTAACAGCCTGAGCTTATGTTTCTGGAAGAGAACTTCAATGGACACACAGGAGATGCCAGGCATATATGTTGGACAGCTAAAGATGAGTTTTTTATTTGTGCTTGAAGTAAATCTTCTAATCACTTCCTTTGCCACTTTATAGGATGCAGATTCCATACAGAAAGAGTATTGAATTTTGGTAGACAAAGAGAATCAGCATTGTAAGGCACAAGAACATTTTGAAGAAAGGGTTCAACAGGCAAAGACTCTGTATGAAGGCAGGTTGGAGAACAAGTGCCCCAGGAAAGAATAAGGCTCATTAATGAGTCCCTGACACAGGAAAGGGATATATCATCTTAGCACCCAAGTGCAAGGCACAAAAACAATTTGGTTAAATATCACTAAATCCCAGCAAAAAATAGGATATCAGATGATTTTGGAGCAAAGATTGGCATAACAATTTGCACATGAGGAATTTGCATTACAAAGTAAGGCTTAATCTTTCTCAAGGCATTTTTTTTTGGTCATCTTCATAAAAGCTTAATAAAGAAGCTCAGCATGGAAAAGTGCAAAACTTTGATGAAGAACAGGAAATATTAAGTGGAGGCATGTACTAAATTGACTGATGAGTAAATGCAATTATATTACTATTTCTCACTAAACGAGTATGGGATTAATTATAATTTCAATAAATATTCCAAAAGTTAAATAAATAAGGATGACTGTCAGATGGTAGGTTATTGTCACAGGTTGAGTGTTTTCCTCTAGTGTCTCTATTATAAGGAGAAAAGAAAAAAAATTACAAGAAAGTATTCTGATGTCAACAAGAATACAACTTTAAATAGGCAAAGAGAGTCAATGTTATTAAATCTAAAATATGCTTGCATCGTGGATGAATAATGCTAATAAGGGGGAACTAATAAAACTTGTAGAAACTGCATTAGTAATAACCAATGGCAATCTATTCAGTTCCCTAGGGTTTGTCTATACCAAGCGATTTTCATTGTTTTTCTAGAAGCTATCTTTTTCTTACCCTAGGATCTGGTATTTGGGCCTTTTTACAAATAACTTGAGGACTAAAAAGAATACCTATTTGCTAATAGTACACAGTTAAGAATTAGTCCAGGTCTCTGCTTCTTGGCTGGCAAATTTGAAAGCCCTTTCTCTTAGTTCATGCCACTAGGCTATTCTGTGATCTAGCAAATCTGTCAGTCTTAAAAGCAATTTTTGAAAATATATTTTAAATTTTTTTTATTTTCTTATGCAAACAAAATATTTCTGGTGGACATTGTCATATACATTCAAATTTAAAATAAACAGGACTCCTAAAAAGAAACAACTTATTGACTCTAATTATTTGACTATGGTTTTACTTACATTACTCAATTGCAGGTGTATTACTCAAATGTAAAAAAAAAAACAAGAGTGGTTTCTGAAAATGTAGGAGATAATAAAGATACTACATTAGGGAAAATAAAATACAATTACATTATATGCATATGCATGTAATCCCAGCTACTTGGAAGATGGAGGCAGAAAGATTGCAAGTTTAAGGCCAGCATTGGTCAGTAAGCAAGATGCTCAGCAATTTAGTGAAATCTAGTCTACAAATAAAAATAAAAAGGACTGAGGCTATAGCTCAGTGATAAGTGCCCCTGAGTTTAATCCCTAGTACTTAAATACATAGGTAGGTAAGTAAGTAAACAAAGAAAGTAAGTAAGAAAGAGCTTGATTTTTGTTTTAGCCAAACATTTTGAAATATATTGTCACATTGTGGTTTTGTTGTTGTTGTGTGTGTATGTGTGGCCTATTGATAAATTATCACTTTATAAATACTTTTTCATAGGAAATAGTATGATCTAAACCAAAATAAAACAAGAGCATCAAACCATCAACAAAATCATCAAAATAAACTTTTAAATAGGTAACTTATCTTCCCAAAAAATCACACATAAATTTAGCAAAACAATAATGAAATAATTTAGTAAAATTTAATTCATAATATTTATTTTCAAGTCAAGTTACATATTAATCATTAAAGTATAGCATAAAAAGGTATCAGATTTATGCCACTGATCAGATAGTTGCTTATTGCTTTTTCCAAAATGAACAAGTTGCACTGAAATATAAATGTCTTTCATATTTCTTATTTCTATTGATTTAACTTATTTGCTCTTCCTCTCCAAATCTTTAAAATCTCTAATTAACTTACTGAAGAAATACAGTGCTTTTAGTCTTTGTTACTATCATTCTAAATAAAATCTGGTAAATATAAACAAACTTCAGAGATATCTGTAATTTTTCCTTGTACTTGCCAGAGAAGGGGTGTGTGTGTGTGTGTGTGTGTGTGTGTGTGTCTGTGCGCACGCACGCGCACACACACACACACACACACACACATTTTCCATCTGTTTTGACAAGAATTCTTCTCCAGGAAAGCAAAGCTTCTTTCTTACAGCTTTTGGGTTATGTATCTTGTTTTTAGCTGTTCTGAGCTGCAAGAGCACATTGCCTACTCAGGAAGTGAACAAGAGCAAAAGTGAGACAAATAAAGCAAGATATAAAAGAAGAAACTTAGATTGGATGAAGAAAAGTGAGAAGAAAGCAATAGTAGAGAAGCAAAACTCACATAATAAATTTCCCTTTGGTAAGAAGGCAACTGGATGAGATTATCACCATTTGCAGCCAAGACTCTTGAGTGTGCGTGGGTGTGCGTGTATGTGAGATCCCATCTTACTGTACAGATCTCAGTTTTTTTCTAAATAAAATTATTTGATATACAAGAAATTAAGAAAGGAGTGAGTAAAGAATATAAGATTTGCAGTAGCTTTTTTATTCCTATGAAGTTGCTCATGTTCCCAACAAGGACACATTTGGTCCCTTGTCCCAATATAGATTTTATGAGAACAGTCATGGTTTTCTTGAGATGAGAATGGTTGATTTTATAAATGCAATCACAGTTTAAAGTTGGAAAAAGGTATCATAGAAAGGATCTCTCTTCAGGATCAAGATGTTATCCTCTAAACTAAACAGAATGCTTCAGAGTTGAGAACCCTTGTCATCACAAATAAAGTGTAAGGGTTGGTCCCAAGTTATCCAACATCATATCAATTTACTCAGTGTTATGGTCTGAGAACTAACATGCTGTCCACAAACAAGGTTTAAACATTTCAAAACCAGTTTAAACATCTCAAAACCAGTCACAAGAACCAAGTTTTAGGTACAAAAATAAAACAGGGATATCTTTATAACTTGTTAATCTGCTTCTAAACTTAGACATCCAGAAAATTTGAAGCTATGATGTTAATACTGCCCTTAATTTTGTTTCATGAGCAGGAGTTCATTCTTAGCTGTCTAGAAAGGGCTGGGTGCCCTGATAATGGTGTGTGCTTTGTCTCCCTGATGGCCCTGTTTCTCCTATGTTACATGAGCCTCAAGGACAAAACTACTCTCACAACATTCACCCAATACCCATTACATTCCCTTGAACATAGATGGCAAACAAAACTTGAATGATGGAGATGAGTGAGATTGGTAAAGAATGTAAAGCAGATTTTGGAGAAAAATGAATGTGTTGCTCAAAGTCAAATAGCAAGAGGTAGAGGAAACTACCATTAAACACCTCTTCTCTGTTCTAAGAACTCGGTTTTAGCAACTTAAATTATTTTAAAAGAAATATTTATTTTATTCAATACTATGTGCTTAAGACTAAATGATGAAGGTAATAAATGTAAAATATGTTAAAAATGAAATGCTGTGCATCCCCCTAGAAATGTGAATTCTGATTCTAGATTTACAACTACCTAGCTTTAAATCTTTCAGCAAGGTGATTTAATCATCCTGTTTCCATATCTTAAACCAAAGGCTTGTATTAGTAGATAGTTCAGATGTAAAATGATAATTTTACTAATTTTAATTTTTCTAATATTTTAATTTTAATAATTTTAATTTTAATAATTTCTAATTTTTTATCTAATAAATTTAATAATCTAATAATTTTAATCTAATAATTTTAATCTAATAAAATATAATAATTTTAATAATAATAATCTAATAATTTTATAATAATCTACTAATTTATAATAATCTAATAATTTATAATAATTTATAAATAATCTAATAATTTATAATAATAATCTAATAATTTATAATAATCTAATAATTTTAATTTTTCTAATATTTTAATTTTAATAATTTCTAATTTTTTATCTAATAAATTTAATAATCTAATAATTTTAATCTAATAATTTTAATCTAATAAAATCTAATAATTTTAATAATAATAATCTAATAATTTTAATAATTTCCAATAATTGTATATTAGCTAATATATATTGAAAATAAAAATAAAATAGTATGGACTCTACATTTCCACTCGCCCCTTCTTGCCAATAAAGTTGAATTATGTAGCTAAGCAACAATATCCTTACCAGTGTCCTCACATCTAGACTGACTCCACCTGATTTATTCTCCCAATTACACTGAGAGACATTTTCATAGAAAAACACACCTCACCTCAGTATTCCACTGGAAAAAAAATCCCCTAAAAGATCTCCATTAATTCCAAAGTCAATTCTATTCCAAACTCTTTAACATGGTCTTCTACAATCTACCCCTTGTATTCTCAGTTCTACTTTAAGATAGTCTATTTTTCAACTCTTCACTGTAGACTCACTTGGTTTCCCTCTGGTATGTTCTGTTGCTATGCTGTCTCATCTCTGGAACTTTGATGTTTCTTTGAATGATATTCATATTTATTCCCATTAATCAAATAACTTCTGTTATTTACTTTTTGATGGATATAAAATACTTAGCAGAGTGCCTTAAACATAAGAAACATTCATTTCTTTATTGAGTAAATAATTTTCAAATGATTAAAATCATGACAAAGTATTTTTGTTTTTTTTTTTTTTTTTTGGTACAATAGTTATTTTTTAAAAACCCACAAGTCATTACCTTGGTTTGTAAATGTTCCACAATACAGAGTACCTATTACACAGAAGAAAAATTGGAGCTAGGAAAGCACTAATTGCCAAGACTGCTAGAGCAAAACAAATACTCTTCTGTAACTGTACACAAGTTACTCTGCAAAAAGCAAAGCAAGGCTAACTAGAGAGACAGCTGCAAAGCACACAATGATATAATGTGTTTGCCGATCTGCAAAATTGTTTGAAAGTTGCTGCTTCAACAGCTGGTATCTGGAAAGTGTAAGCATCGTTCAGTCTAGTTAAAATTACACAGAGCAGAGATGTTTATTATGCACACAAAAAGGAGATTCGAATGTTGAAGTTACAGCACTTTTAAAAGTCTGGAACAGTCAACAAAACACTTGTTGGCAGTTGGAAAAATCTCCAACAGTCATATTTGTTTAGTCATGTTCTGTTTCTAGTTCTACTAGTCTTATGATCCCATCTCTGAAGACTGTTAAAAAGATAGCACTCTCAACATAATTGAAATTACCTAACTCTTTGAGCCCAAACTGCACCTAGGTTGAACAAAATGCATATGCTTAACTTTAACATAATTCTTTAACATGGGTTAGTATTTATAGAATAAATGCAAAACCTATAGCTTCTATTACTCCCGAAAACTAAATAACCATACATTCAGTGTGTGAGATAGCAGTAAACAGAGGGGGTAAACATAGCTTGAATAATGTAATAAAAGGGATACCCACAAGCCATTCTTTGCCTGACATGTTTCTCTAATCCCACTATAATGCCTGAATTTTCCACACCACTTATTTCTTTGGTTTAATGAAACATATCAAATGTATTCTGTGGAACAGATAGGGTATTAGGCAGCCTTCTAAAGATAGACAAACATGGTTCTATTGTTAAATGTGGACAGGATCATTTTTAAAAAGTCAAATGGTATCCCTATTACAGTACTTCTCAGAACTTTGAATAAGGGGCTGTAGTAGACAGTCTCTCTCACATTTGCCTATAAATAGAGCTCGGTTCAGGAAGCGATTTTCTGAGAATAGTTATTAATAAAATGTGGAAGTCATAATAGGGTATACTGATTTAAAGTGCAATAGGTTGCTTAAAAAATTAAATTCTTTTCCTGAGACATCTAGTATCCTATCTCACAAATTATCTACATTAGTGGCCCAGTCCCCTGATAGAGCAAGTACCATTTGCTCATCCTCACATTCCCATAGGACAGTGTATGTGTGCATAACGCTTATTCACATAAACATATTCACATGTATGAGTATGAATGGGTGGATGTATAAGTAGATAAAATATTCCCATAAGAAAGCTTCCCCAGAGAGGAAAGCTGCTTCTCCTTTGTGTGTGTATGTGGCAGGGCCGAGGGAGGTGGGGGTGCCTCCAATCACTCACTGATTCACTGTTCTCCAAAGAAAAGAGCTGTCACTATCTGATAGGGAAGGCAGAGCCATGAAACTGAGCTGCTTCCTCTTCTTTTGTGACCTTGTTGCCCCAAGAGTATAGATATTTTCCTCTGTGTCAATTCCTGCATCAAGTATCAGAGTCCAGGGTGCAAAACTACCAACACCAATTCTCGGAGCCTCAGAATCTCTGTTTGTAAAGTGAGGGTGATAATGCCTACTGTGGGTGTTCATTTGCTGATAAGGGTTGATATGAGTAAAATGTTTTGTAAAGTACTGGTACTTTACAAAAGTACTGGCATCTTCAAATGGCAAAATAAATGATTTCCCCCTGTTCCTATCATAGAAATCACCATAGTTACATTCAAGGCTTACATTGTCAGTGGAATATCTATTGCACCTATGGGTTGCAAGAGACTCCAGGCTGTCTTTTTTCTTTCTATGGATGTGAGGACAGTAGTCAGGTCTTAGTTCATATTTAAAGAATAACCTTCCCTGACTGAGTTAAATTATATACTTTGCTACTTGTGCATTTATCCTTGCCTAAATTAGAAGTGATCACTTAGCATTCTCAGACGCCACCAGTTTCTTTCTATCCACAGATACAGGTGGACAAGACTTAGTGGTTTTTAACTTAAGACAATGTTGCTAATTAGTGGAATTTATTTTTCTTCAAAAGTATCATAATAGCAAATCAAATCAGAGCAACTGAAGAAAATTGATGGTATGCAAGAGGAGATCTCTTTTGTACAAAGTCACTGATCCCTACAGAGTTCCATCATTTAAGGATTCATTAGAATAACAGAAGTCTTCCATAATATTTATTGTAACATAAAGAACATATTCATAACTGAACATGAGTTGATTTTGTTATAATTAGACAAAAACTCTATCTAGGCAAACTTCCATATTCAGAGTTTAGGTTGAACATACAGGAGAAAACAACTAGGAATAATATGATAAACTATATTGTATAGTACAACTTATTTTTGTGGTTGGACAGAGAGGATAAGGCAGGTCATAGAGAAGTTCCAAAAGACATGAAAGGTTAAAGACAAAGTGAGAGCCTCATGAGTGTGCTCATGCATGCTTGTCCTCTCAGTTTTCCCAAAGCAGGAAAATCAGTGCACAAGATGAATAAGACAAAACATGGAATATAGTAGTAGTTGGGGAGGCTCTCACCCTTAGCTCCATTCAATTCAATTCAGTTTAATAAAATGCAACTCTGCATCTCCCTCTCCAAGCTGTTCACGCTGGGTGAAAGAGCAGAGAAAAATCATAGTAGAGATAAAAGAGAAGGGTATACTGTGCATGATCATCCAACTCTTTTCTCAATTGCATTTTCTCTTTCTCCAATAGACATTTGAGAAGTACCAATGATCTTTTGATTTTTTATTCGCTGTCAACAACTTGTGGGAAAACTAAGCATATATAGAAAGTAAGGTAAGACTAGGTTCGAGCCATCCCTGTGCCTTGTACTGAACACCCATGTGCTCTTGCAGAAAACATGAACTCAGACACAGTGTTTGAATTTGTGCCATTGTTGGGTTATCCCATGGTAGGTCACTAGGTAATCGCTTTGGGTCCCTCCCTCTACATCTTTCTGGCCCATCTGTACATTGATCAATTACATTAGAAGACTTTTTTCTAAACTCAAATTCACCATATATTGATATTGTCCATATGCATTTATTTCTTTACATAAACAATCATTAACTCCAAAAGTTGTTTCCTTTTCTCTTCCAAAGAAGTTCATGAAATACAATTATTAGAAAAAATTTGCCATTAGGTCAGGGGTATGAAAAATGACATTTTTTTCCTCCATCTGCCCTTGATGAAAGCAATACTTCCTTAAAGGCACAGTATCCAAAATGGCAGCCACTAGCCCTATGTGGCTATTTTAATTTAGCTAAAAAAAAATCAAATTTCAGGTAAATCAATCACACTAACCATATTTGAAGGTTTCATTAGTCAAATGTCCATATTGGATAGATACAAAACATTTCCTCATGACAAAAAGTTCTATTAGATAAAACCGTTCTAAATTTCCAAAAGGTCTTGCTCTGAGAAGAAGAATGTGAAAACCATGTAAAAGCCCAGAAAATCCAATTCTGGCTCAAAATAAGGAAATACTCCAAATAATGTAGCTTTAGGTGATAGAAGTTTTCCAAGGTGGCGGTTGGAGTAGGGAATGAGGCAAATAGATAAACTGGAAGTCTATGGATTAAAGCTATACAATTAAAAAGAAGTCTCAAAAAGAAGGTGAATTAGATGAGTTTAAAATTGCAAGTAACTTTAATCAGAAAATTGAAAATAAGTTCAATTCCACAAAGCTAGGATTTTTCCATTCTAAGTTAGCAGATGTTTTCATTTGGTGACAAAACAGGCATGATTGCATTTAAAGTTGTTGGTTATATAAAAAGACCTTCCTTTAAACTCAGCAGCCTTTATTTCTTCAACTTATAATAATGAAAATAAATTGTGTATCCAAGGCTAAGTTTTGATCAAATGTAAACTCACTTTGGTAATTAACATTCTAAGAATGCACAAACAGAAATTTAGCACAAAATTTATAATCCTTCATATTGCAGGTGCCTAAGCCATAAAAAATCAATTTTAAAGAAAACCACTAGTATAAAAGGAGGGATTTTTTTGGGAGGGGGTACTAGGGATTGAACTCAGGGACACTCAACTACTGAGCCACATCCCCAGCCCTATTTTGTATTTTATTTAGAGGCAGGGTCTCATTGAGTTGCTTAGTGCCTCATTTGCTGAGGCTGGCTTTGAACTAGTGATACTCTTGCCTCAGCCTCTTGAGCCCCTGGGATTACAGGTATTGTGCTACTGAGCCCAGCCTAAAAGTGAGGATTTTTTTAACCTCAAATGTTCCTGATGGAAATCAAATATGGTATTGCATGCCTATAATCTCAGCAATTTGGGAGGTTAAGGCAAGAACATTCAAGTTCATGGTCAGCTTCAGCAATTTAGTGAGGCCCTAAGCAACTTAGTGAGACCCTGTCTCAAAAAAAAAAAAATGTGGCTCAGTGGTTAAGCACCCCTGGGTTCATTCCCCAGTACCAAACAAAACAAAACAAAAAAGTGTGGTACAAATTCTGAATGTACAAAAACATTGCTAGGAAAGAAACTTGGGGTCTTCACTCTCCTTACTGCTATTGGGGATGCCCCCAACAAACACAAAGTGTGGTTTTAAAAATAAGAAAGGGCATTTGCATACATCTTAAGAATAACATGGGCTCTTCAATAAGAACTGTCTACTTGCCAAGGAACCATGCTTTTTTCCTCTTTTTGGAATCATTTCCTCTGTTGTTTATGTTCAAATACAATTATCAAGTCTGACTTTAAGGCTTTAACAACTAAGAAGTGATGTAAAAGAAAAACAAAACAAACAACTCTCTCCATAGGCAACACTGAAATGGACCAGTACTTTTTAACCTGTAAGATGTGCTTGGGAGCAGATTGACCAAAGACAGAATTTCAAGGTAGTTTTTTTTATTTTTTTTTATTATTTTTGAGCATGTGCTTGTATGTCTGAATGTACTTTGTGTTATCATGTAGATTTTAGAATGCCTGCAGTTCCGTTTATTTTCTTTAATAGATTTAAGAGGATAATCTAAAACAAGACTAGGTAATGATTTAAATTGAGGAACAAGGAAAGCTCCCCTTTTGCAAATACTAATTCCCTGCTCCCTCCCTCTTTCAATAAATAACCAGCATGTCTGTGTCCTCTGCAATAGAGTGACATCTTCAGGATAGAGCTCTGTGGTCCTCAAGAAAATGCAAATATATCAAGCAAGTCAGTCTGTAATACCTTAGCTTAAATTAGTGTGAAACAATCTCCTATTGTGTGGAATCACTCAAATAAGCCAGTATAAGGAGAAATGAAAACTCTATAGATGAGAATGGGAACAGGAAAGGTCTAAAGCCTGCTAGATATTCTGCAGGGCTATCCTAAGTAGAGTGTTCTGGGTTAAGCTGGCAAAGAAAGTATTGATCAGAGAAATGGGCAGAGAACCAGGTTAACAGAGTAGACCTGCATTCCATAACCTCCCCAAGTGCTATGCCTGCTTAGGGAGATGATATTCTTATAAAGCTGTATTCTTCTGCATAATAAATTATTCATTTCCACCAAAGACACCAAGGAGTATGCCAGAGTTTTTGTGAATGAATCTTCCTTTGTTGTTACCTAATCAACCTTCATTTTTAATCTGCATATATAAAAGATTAAATGCTAGGTGCTTAATGACTTTGGAAGAAAACATTAGCTGAATGTTTAATCTTACCGCAGGGCTTCTTGTACACCTATGAGAAAATTCAAGAATTACAGGAGAGATTGGCAGGAGTAAGGGTTATTTGAAATCCCATTTCTATACAACAAATGATCCCTCTCAATGCTTTCATTCTTCAAATACAGCACTGCTCTGGATGGAAAAGATGCCCAACTGAACCATCTGTCAGAGAAGATATAGTTCAGCTGGAGAAGGCAGTTTGTTTTGCTGTACTCTTATATTTTCTTGCTTCAAACTAGATGAACTGTGGAGGAACAAAAAGGACTCTGCTTACCCCATGCAACCAGCAATATACAGGCATAGTGAGGGAACCCGAGACTGGTGTTATTGCTGCATCATCTCAGGTTGGAATACAGCATTTAACGCTCCAAACATTTTGTGTACTTTCTGTTGGTTAAAGATCAGCTGTCTCCTTCTTTATTTTAAAAAATTTTGAGTGTTGTGATGATGTCTGATCACAACTATATGAAGTAGAGGATTTTGTATGTTATTTGACATATATCTAAACTCAGGTTCACAACCTTAGGAAATCAAGATATTTTTAACCATCTCATGAAGACAATGAATGAGAAGCAAATCATAACACAATTGGCCATCTTCTTTAAATCATCTCTTCATTGTAAACACAAAGCTAAAGGAACACAGCAATATGAACAGAAAGTTAATAACTGAAAAAAGGTGTACAAATACAAAAAGAAAGAAAAATAAACATCAGAACCCCCCCCCCAAAAAAAATCTAATCCTAAAGAAATCACACATTTCCTCTGAAATACTTTTAGGATGTACAGATGATATAAAAATAAAGTTAACAATGAGGGTCTCCTTCCATTTCCATGCAATTTCCCTTCTCTCTCCCTTTCCCTCCCACCTCTCATCTCTGTTTACTGTTAATCTTTTCCTCATGCTCAGCATTATGTAAAAACGTGGATGTGTAACTGATGTGATTCTGCAATCTGTATTTGGGGTAAAAATGGGAGTTCATAACCCACTTGAATCAAATGTATGAAATATGATATGTCAAGAGCTTTATAATGTTTTGAACAACCAATAAAAAAAATAAAAATAAAGTTAGAGCTATATGGCTATCTCTGGATAAAAACATTGCTCTCAAATATTGGTTATATTCATACTTAAGACAGTTAATAAAGATAGTAAAGGATGATTTCTTTGATGTAGATGTAAAATGCAGGTGATAATTTAATGGTTATTATGATAGTTTTTTTATGCTTAGTGCTTAAAAGTCAAAAGAATACAAAATTAGTCACAGAACTCAGCCAACACTGACACTTTTCATACCACATACAACTCAGTGAAGCCCATATTCAAATGTTCAAAGATCAAACATACACATCTGTACATAAAAAAAGAAGTAAACATATAAAAATAAAGGTGTTAATTGTCCTGTGAATACTCAAATGAATACACAATGAAACACAGTGGTGGTTAACAGTTGTCTGTCACATACTAGTTAGCTGTGTGTACTCTGAGCTAGAACTTGTTGAGTATCCAAAATGTAGTCTTTACCATCAGTCTAACCTTGAGCAAGTTACTGTAAATGTGGTTAATTTTCATCATATTTAAAATGGGCATAATAAGATGATCGCCTCAATTGCTTATGAATAACTCTTAAGGTTTCTAAGAATATAATAAAATATGTTTATTCCATAATTTAATAACATTTGTGTTTGGCTAAAAATACATATGAAATTTAATAAGTCCTCAATAAATATAGAAAATTTTTTAATACTACTATTAATATTATGACCCATGTCATCACACTTTTCTTCTAGTATGCTTCTTATATGGATTCCAAATGTTGTTTGAAAGTGTAAAAAGAATTCTGGAAGTTTGGTTTTATTTAATATTGCAAGCATGGCAATGGCTATTGGTAGAAAGAAGTGAGAGAGCTTTTCTAACTCTTCAACATACAATCTACTTCTTGAGGGGTAATCAAGATGGTAGGCTCTCACTTAGAAGAGGTTTTACTTCATTCATTTAACATATTCGTCAACCCCATGCCAGATTCTGAAATAGATGAAGATTTAATTTTGAAAAGGAGGAAGGAAAAATCTTTTGTCTCCCTGAACTTGTGTTCTGGGATGGGTAGGGAAGGGAAACAGACAAATTAAGAGAATAAATAAGAGAAATACAGTAGATTAGAAGATGGAAAGGCTGTAGAGGAAAATAAAGAGGGATCCAGAGTGCTTGGAAGAAAAGTGACAGAATTTTAAGTCAATCCTTCTAGGGAAGACTTTCAAGGAGAAGTAATTTGATCACTCTTTAAGAAGCTCAGGGAGAAATTCATGCATGGCTACATCTAGAACAGTAAGGGCAAAGGCACATCTGTGGAACAACAGGAATTTTAGTAAGTACATCTGGGGTGATGCTGTTGCAGAGCTATACAAAGGGATAATTTCCAGATATGAGAATATGCATGTGCATGCACATACACACACACACAACACACACAGAGAGACTGCAAACAATACTATTTTCTTTGCTATGTTCACCATTTTCCAAAGCATTGTTATAAAGCTGAAGGTGATTAAAAAGAGAGAGTCTGAAGAGATGAACTCAGAGAAGTCTCAGGGTGTGTTATATCATATAAGATCTAGAAACCTAGATCAAAAACTTTAATTTTATTTCAACATGGGCAACCACTGAAGATGATAAGTATAAAATTACTCATTTAAATCTTCACCTAAACATTTAGGACAAACAAATCTATTTTAATTAATCTTGATGCAATTATATGAATTATTTTCAGGAAAACAAAATTGATGTGATCACTAAGTTGGGATGGGAAAGTACAGAGTATAAGAAACACAGAGAGAATTGAACAACAGCAGATGAGGTAGAGAGGGAAGATGGGAGGGGAGGGGAGGGGGGATAGTAGGGGATAGGAAAGGTAGCAGAATACAACAGTCACTAATATGGCATTATGTAAAAATGTGAATGTATAACCGATGTGATTCTGCAATTTGTATTTGGGTTAAAAATGGGAGTTCATAACCCACTTGAATCAAATGTATGAAAGATGATATGTCATGAGCTTTGTAATGATTTGAACAACCAATAAAAAAAAAGAAACACAGAAAAAATTTGAAAGGCAAAACTTTAAATCAATTAGCAAATCCCACTAAAAGTTTCAGTGAAAAGCACTGCTATTACAAACCATGGTAAAATAATAGCATTCATAATGACCACAGGTACAAGACTCTTAACAAATTACTCTTTGGGGAGTGCTACAAAAGTTAGTAATAAGATGCTAAAATATGTAGACAAATGCAAACTATTTACCCAGCTGAATTCTGACTCTCATCAACTACAAATGTCTTAGTAAATTCATTCTCTTAAGCATACTTCAAGACTTCAATATTTATTGTTTTATTAATATGAGACATGAACTCAGCTAACAAATTTTATGTTCAAGATTTACTGGTATCCAGATTCAGGCTACTCAGATGAGTCAAGTCAACTTAAGTTTCAGAATAGGCTTCAAATGCACTGTAGAAAATCTGATAACAACATCTAAAGAACATGAAGATATAATCAATTCAGTATCCAACCCAAAATTTAGTTATAATTCAAATTACAGTGGCTACAAATGTTTGTATGTGACTGATATACAGTGGTGACACAGTAACTAAAAGTGATCAGACCACTTATGACATAAAACGTTTCTAGGAATTTTTCAGGGTAAATCTCTGAATGTATCCCCAACTCCACCTTTTCATTCTTCTCCATATTTCCTTCATATTTCACTGTTAACTCTCTGCCCATGTAATGTTTACCTACCATAACTGGGCTCAACCTTAGTCATCCACATGCAAGATATGATGAAGGTCCACCCAGAATTGCCATTAGCAACCTCTGATAGGAAGCTCTCCTCTTTTCTCCTCTACATGATTTATCATAGTATGTGGTCTGTTCAACCTCGTGCTTCAGTAGCATTCTGCTTTGTCCTCTAAACATTCAAATGCACTATTGAATATCTCTACTAAATTCCTCTACTAAAATGAATACAATCTTTTACATTATAAGTTCAATCTTAACTATTATGTATCAACATGATTAAAACAAAACTACAAGATGTCTTGAAACAGAAAACTCAGAAACCCCATTTAATTGAAGAATGTTTAAAAGAAATACAATCTTATAGTAATAATTTTAAAATATACCTTCATAAGGTAGACTAGAAGAACAACTGATCTGATGGGTCACTGTTAACAAGCCCAGTTGGGAGAAGCAAAGTAGATCTAAGATTCAAATAGAGAATTTCAGATGTTTCTCTGAAACATTTGACATCTAAGAGAAGAATATGCTCCAATGATTAAATACACATAAGTTGAACTCTAATTCTTCTGTTCCAGCAGACATTTTTCTTTTTCACATTTCAAATAAATTGGAAAACCAGATCACTAGGAAAGTATTTCAGGACTTGATGGATTGTCCACCATTAATAAATAAAATGAACATCTGGCCCCTAAAAAAATGACACTTCAATGAGATGTATTTTTTCCTCAATACTGAAAACATTTTAGATTGACATGAAATATTGCTCCTGTGTAGTCCTTTCAAGATGTGTTCTTTAACTCCACTTCTCCTCCATTAAATACTTCGTTGTCATAGAAAATCCACTTTTACACCCAACTGGAAGTAATACAGTAAAAGATACACTGTGTGTTGTTGGTACTCAAGGCAATGTGAAAGAGAAATGAAAGAAAATTTAACATCTGCTGAAGAACTTCCCTGTTGCTTTGGTTAGGGTAGACTGTCATAATTTAACCCTCCTTGTTAAAGGAAGGAAAACCACCCAGGAAAAATAAGGTAGAAATGGCCATTGGAATTCTGCAATATGTCAACAGTCTAAACCACTTCTAAATGAACAAAAAAAAAGTCAGCAAGTTTGGTTTATTTTCTTCCATCACTAATAAAATGTAATAATAATTTCTGGGTACACATGGTCAAATGTAGTATTTATCATGATAGAAAAAGCACATAAATACATTAACACAAGTAGACATGAGAATTAGAGCCATGTGCATATTCTGTACACAGAAGTAAACAGCTGGAAAAAAGTTAAGCACAAGCCCAAAATAATATCAAGAAGTAAGCTCTCACTTTTAAAAGACTTGAGCAAATTGAGCGTCTACCTTCCATGGCTGCAAGCCCAATTAAATATTTCTTTCTACGTACAGGGGTAAGAGCAATGTGTGGTCTTTTTATCACACTAGATCATAAATAACTCCTAACATTTTTAAAGGTAGGCATCAATGATAAAGCATAAGAGGGTCGGAATTTGAATTGTCTATGGCATGAGTTCATAAGTGTAACATAGGTCTTTGAATTAGAGAGGACCTCTGGTCTTCTAATTGCAATGCTACTACTTCTACATAAGTTTGCCAGTCTGTGATGATAATTAACATATTATACTGAATGTCCAAAATATAGCTTCCAAATCTACACCAGACACTGTCCAAATTAAAATTTGTCAGACAAGAATTAAGAAGTCAATATCACAATTCTTCAATACATAAAGCAGCAAAGCCTCTTTCACCAAGTGCTGTCTTCCTGGGGCACTTCAGGAACTGCATCTTCCAAGAAACAAGTGAGTAAATTCTATTGATTCAAACCTGTGCCCTTACAGTATCAAAGGTCACATATATGCCAATTTAGTCCCCTGACGTATAGGTTCCACAAGAATTTATAGCATGATGTGAAACACCAGGTAACAGTGGCTTGAAAAATCATTTCTGGTTCTTACAAAAGTGCATGAAATAGCACAGAATGCACTGCTCAGAAAGTCAGACCTCCTTTTAAAGCCAGCTCTGCCAGTATGTTACACTCCACAAGCTTACAAATATCCCTAAACCTTATCTTACCTTAAGTTTTATAACATCTAGCTTACATCACATACACACAGGATTCTGGAAATAACAATAATCCTCCAAAAATAAGATAACATAATTCAGTTACTTTCTATGGCAGTTTTTTTTTAATCTAAGGATATTCCACTGAGCATATAATATTACTTCATTTTAAAATTACTTGGAATAGTTCCTCTCTCTAAGTCATTTATATATATATATATATATAATAAATTGTTGTTATTTTGTTCGTTTGTTTTTTAGGCTTAATAGAAGTGATTCCCAGAGTAGAGGAAGGGGGACAGGGGAAGCGAAGCAAGAGGGTAAGAGGAAGTGCTGGGGACCAAAGTGGAGCAAATTATATTCCATGCATGTATGATGATGTCAAAATAAACCCCATATTATGTATAATTATAATGCATTAATATTTATAAAAACATAAAAATGAGAAAAATTAAGGGATTCCTTCTTCATTTAATTTTTCATAATTAAATTTATAGAAATATTTATGGAAATTCAAAATCAATTCTACAAGATAATGCACAAAGAACAATATATTATTGTCTTTCCCAAACCCCCCGCTTCTCCTGTCCACACTTACACACAGGTAAATGTATGCATTTATGTCCTTTTGCACTATGTACTAATAAAATATATATCATCATGTAAGGAAAAATGGTAGCAAATCATACACACACTTCTATCTACTCTGTCTGGGTGTATTTACATATACACATAAATACATAAATATATTTATATGTTTATAGTTGTAACAATATAACCTACTTACATCTCTTAGCCTTTTTATAGGTACCACAATATAGTAAAGGGAATTTGGATTGTTTCCTGTCTTTTGCTATTTTAAAGAGACTCACAGTGAATAGACTCTCCAGTGTACTTTTCTTTATATTTTTGCCAATATTCATGAAATCATTTTCTAAAAGGGGTAAATATATATATGATTTTACTAGGTACTGCCAAATTCCTCTCCACATGGAGTTGTACCATTTTGTACTTCCTCCAGCAATATCCATACTAATATACATTACCAAACTTTTTGGATTTTTGCCAGTCCGAAAGGTGATAAATGTTATGGGATTGTGGCTTAAATTACTGTTTCTCTTTTTATAAGCAAACAAAAGGCTCTTTATGCATGGTAGGAAACCCTGGCATTTCGACTTTGGCTGTCCATTCTCTGCAATTGACCTTTTTGGGGTTTCCTACGTATTACAGTCCAGTCAGTTGAATTTTCTTAAGAGACACTAAGGTACTGTCTGCTTCCTTAATACATCTCTGTAGGCTTAAAATTGCTTCACTAATGATCTCTTTTAGTTAAATTCAATGAACATTTAACAACCGTAATGTGTTTCAGATATTAGCCCAAACTTTTCTACAGAAAGATCCAGTTACCTAACATTCCCCATGACCCTGCTTCCTTGGTTCTCCTTTTATTCTCCATATCCCCAGTCAGTCCCAACTGGTTCTTTGCCTGCAGCTCGTTAACATCTTTTACTTTTCCTTATCATAAGATTCAAGGAGAAAAAGATCACAAAGGTGATATAAAAAAAATTTAAAGAACAAAAAAAATCTGCTGAATTCTATGTATTCTCTATTCCTAAAGGTTGTACCTTCTTTCTCAGCAAAACTTTTTGAAATTTTATTTCTCACAACTCTTTATAATTTTTCCCCTACCTTCCCAAAAGCTTCAAAATATATTAATTTTAATTCCAGCTCTCTCTCCTGCCATTGATATGAAAATTCCTCTCATGTTACTGAAATCCCATATTTCTGGGGTTCTAAGGTACACCACCCCTCTCCTGATTTTACACCCCTGTTCTGGCCATTTTATGTCTGTCATACTTATATTAAAGTGAACTTCTCTTCTTCCATCTGTGCCTCATATGACTTTTTGAGATAGAGTCTCCTGGACCACCTCTTTCCCAGCATATAGACTAAGCCTAAAAATCCCTGTCTACTTTTATAGCCACCATGAATATGCTGGTGGCTCCCAAATATATCTCTTCTTCCTTCTTCTCTTCAAAATTGAGTCTCATATGAAAAATGACCATATGTATCTCAGTATTAAGGACGCTAACCCACAACAAAGGAGGCAAAAGAGAGAATAGAAGTTCAGTGGAGTAGAATAAAAGGGAATGAAGGGAAAGGAGGGTGGGACAGTAATAGAAACCATAGTGGAATGAATCTGATATAACTTTCCTATGTTATGTACATAGCAAAGTTATATACTTATACATACGTATGTACATATATGAATACACTAAAGTGAAACTCTACAGCATGTGCAAACACAAGAATGGGATCCTAATTAGAATAATATATACTCCATGTTTGTATACCTGTCAAAATATACTATCACGTATAGCTAAAAAGAACAACAACAACAAATTCTGCTTCTCAGTCACATTTTTTCCTTCATAAATAGTCTAACATTCTTTTTACCATTTCCCTAACTCTGTAGAGCTAGAAACCTGAAAGGCATTCTAGGGTATGGTTTTAGTCCAAGGCTCTTTATTATTTCTTTTGAACTTTGGTAGCGGGCTTTGGCTAGAAGTTCTATCCTTGCAAATTATTTATGTTATCCTGCACACTGATGCCAAAAATAAACATTTAAAATCAACAATATTCACCACCTACTTAATGCCCTCCAAAGGTGCCCCTGTCTTTGGGATAAAGCCCAATGACTATGAATATACTGCAAGACATGATTTCCTGGACAGGAGGACTCAACTTCAACCTCATCACATACTACTTTCTGGAATGTTGCGGGACAGTTACACAAAATTTCTTGTAATTTTCCCACATTTGTCATGCAGATGAGATCTATGCAATGTGTGAATGAAGCTGCCTTCTTAAATGATTATCCTGCATGCCACTTCCCTTCTTTACTCCATTTCCTGATTTGTGTTTCAAATCTCAAGTCAAAGCTCACCTCTTCCAGGAAGAACTGACTTCCCTGAAATACCAACATCAATGAGCTAAGCAAAACTCTTATATGGTTGCACATGTTATTACACTGACCAAACCATCATGCTGAACTATCCTTATCTGTATTTCACTATAAGCTCTGAGATGAGTCTCATATCTCCTTCAGCAAAGTCAGCTCCTGGTGCCTAATATCCCATCAATCTGCAAATATTTGTTGCAAGCATATAGATTATATTCTTTTTTTTAACATAGAAAATTTTTCATATAAAAATGGGTTTGCACTTAACAGAGAAAAAGCAGACAGAACTAAAAATAGAAGTGAATAAGATAAAGGAATGGATTACTAAGTGGTGAGAATGAGGAAATAAGGGAAGAAATAAAAGAAACTTTCTACTCAATTACAAAGGGTTAGAAACTATTAAGTCAGAATAATAGACTTCAAATGCAATTGATTAAGAAATTTTGTGAAATTTTTTAATTAACATAGTAACATCTGTTATAAGATAGAGGTGGTGGGAGTATTGTTATTCTGTAATCAGTTTTATTCTTGAAAACACTTTCAATATTTTCACCAGAAAAATAAACATAATTCCTAGAGAATTCCAGTAGAATACACTTGCTTTACAACCTATCCTAGGAAGGTTAAAACAAGTATACTTAGACATAGAGACGTTCATGTGCAGTATTGTCCAGATTATATCACCTTATTAAAACTAGCTTTCTGGAGTTCCTGCCCCACTGAATTAGAGAGCGAGACCCATCAATGCCCAATTAGATATCATTAAACATCTACGTTGAAATTTATTCTCCTCTTGGTTTACTAATCATAACTCAAAAATATGTGTACATTCCTAGTATGATTTTCTTTGGAAATTTTAAACTTGTAATTTTAATAGACATTGACATAAAGTTAAAATATTTCTTAATAATGATTTACATTTTATGTACTTAATAATGATTTACATATTATGTATTATTATTATGTATTAATGGATGTTGCAAATTTAGATTCCTGATATCAGGTTCTTCCTCATGAGAGGGAGGCAGTTCAGCCTCCGAGGTTCTTAGAGCACCTTATAGACACTTGTAATTTAGTATAGTGATATAGTCTAAAAGTTTAAAAAAAAAAAATCTCTCCTACTTATAAAATAAAATCCTGGAAGTAAACACCTAACTGTGTTTTGATTTTTAAGCATGGAATACTCTTAAAACAATGCCATTATAGTGTTCATAAGAGTTGAATACCCAAGTGGTACAAATCAACTGTGATTTACCTCATGTTATAATCCTAAATCTAATTGTAAAAATAAAAATACCAAGCAATGCTATTTTCCTACTATCACTTATTGCATAATTTGATTAACATAGCAATGCAGGACTACTAGATAAAATTTAGTTTTCTTCAAGCAATGATGAAACTTGACACTAAAGTGTCCTTTAGGGTGTTTAACATGCTTTTAACTCACACAGCAGGTATTGCAAAAAAACTGTTATTCATTTTCCCTAACTATGCTTCTCAGAAAAATAATACTTAGAGAGAATGATAGTACTAGATTCTGTCTCATTGCAATTACTAAGGCAACCGGCTTGTCACCAGTCACAGCTCAGAGGTTCTGACAATATGTGAAAGGGCAAATGTTTATATTAGGATATCTATCTCTTATATAAATGTTTGAAGGTGTATTTGGTGAAGAGATAAATAGCTGCCTTTCTTATCTAAAATTTATTAATATCCAATATGTCAAAGACCAATATTGGTCTGGGTTATTAATTACAGCTGGCCTGACTTTGCCTGTTGTGACTCTCCCGCATGTGACTTCTGTATAGTTTTGATAAATGGAATTATTCCTCAAGGGCAGCCTCCAAAGAGAATGTTACTCTTGTCAAATTCCTGGCTGCTGCTGCCATAAGCTTGTAAAGTCCAAGAAATAGATGAAATACAACTGCACACATGTAATCTACAGATAGTCACACAAACTTTACTTTCCACTTTTATTTGAAATTCCTTTTTTTCCTTCCTTCCCAAAGCAGTCTGGGTCACCTCAAGTGCACAGATAATCCTCATTAGGCAACACAAGAATTCATCCTGACAATCCTCATCATGGGGAAAAACAGCAATAATAATAATAACCAAAGCATTTATCATCCAGACCCCCAGACAAGTAAAAGCACTAGTTCTTTCCATTTGGGGCCTTAACATCTCTAAGGGTCAAGCCATACCCTCTGGGTCATTATTCCTCTTATTGGATTTCATTCAATTATTTATTTTAATAGGTATTGAGTTTGTTTTCCTTTTCCCTATCCAAGACTCAAGTCTGAAGGCATGGATTAGATTTAAAGCAAAAACCTTGTTGCAGCACACTGTTGCTGTTGGTTTAGTGTGTGCTCCTGGCTGCTTGATCTCACAGAAACTCACCACCTAACATTATTTCCATCAGACATTTAGAGGCTCACAGAAAACAGCTCTTGCCAGCCCAGGACCCTCTGAATTTCATTTCTTCTCCATTTGTTCTTCCTAGTTTCATTGAATCTCTGTTGCTCCAGCTGTTGGAGCTGCACTCCTCCTACTACACATCAATCCCTCTCTCAAGGTGGGAGGCTTAACATTTATTCCACCTGTCTAACTCAGCTCAGCCAGTCCTCAACAGCTTAACTGGCCTAACCCTTAAACTGATCCACAGACTGGAAGACATTGTAAATTCTAATCAGCTTAACAAAGGTAAAGATCTCCATGGACTTGTCCCCTGAATGCCAAATTCCTTTTTCTGATTCAAAGTATTTCGACTACAAAAACAAAATCACAAATATATTCTGAAACTTCTCACTGATGATTCAAATTCAAAGTTAAGTCCCAGTTCTCAAGAAATGTGCAGATGTTTGGCGAGAGACCAGTAAACAGGCAATTTCAAAGTATGACAGAGGCAAGAAAAGGTTCTATGGGATTACTGCTGGAGGGCACTTTCCCAAACCACCAGGCTCACAATGTTTAAAATACACACAGAGCTGAAGTCTCAAGGGCCATAGGTCAGAATCAGTTTGGAATAAGGGAATTTTTTTCATAAAGTCCAGAATGTAAATGGAAGAATCAATCACTACAAAATGAAAGAAAAATTCTTCCATGGCATTGTGTATAGAATAACATCAAATTACAACAGGGGTAATTTCCATTTATGGTCTTTTCTGCTTTGAATAAGAGAATGTGCGCTAAAATGTGGTCACAACTAGTTCTACATAACCACCAAAGGAAATATTCTAATATTTTCCCTTAATGTGTATGTGCACATCCACATTGACATTTTGGGGGAGATGGCATGTGAATATAAATTTTCATGTTTCTAAAAGAACTATCAATAGCCTATTGTCCATGTGGTATATTCATGCCATTTGGTTCTTCTTAGGAGAGTAAAGCCAAGTTTACCACTTCAAACATGTTGGTTCCTACATTCCTATATCCCATAACAATGAAGGAAGATGGAAGGACAAAGCAGTATTTTAAACAAAACAGGCAACAGGAAGGAGGAAGGAGCAGAAGGAAGTCATTCCTCGACTTGCAATGCAGGCATCATCTTTCTGAGATGTAATCTGCACTTTCTCCTCTAGTTATATATCTTTCACTCCATCCAGATCAAATAGAGGAGATATTTGTCATAAATAGCCCAGACTTCATGGAAAGGCATATCTACAGTTTGCTTCAGAGTTTTTAGAAATGTGAGACCACTGAGAAAGGTTATTTTCATGCACATGTTAATATCTAAGAAGGGAAGGAAAATTTGAAAGATATTCCTTAGAAAATATTATTATACCCTTGAGAATCTCAAAAGATTCTTTTTTTCCCCAGATTCTTTGCTCCCCACCTGAAGAATCTGACTTAACATGAAATCTTCGGAATCCCAACAGTGCCAGCTTGGCTGCTTCTTCTAGCATGAAATGTGACAATGCAGATTTCACAGTGAAGGAATTCATGTTCCATCTCAAAATTAAAGAATATTCATAATAACAGGCTTCTATGTACAAGTTGTCCTTTCCTTGTATAATGTGCACCTTTGCAGAAATTTAGCTACATATTTCCCTTCATGTCATAAAATGACTCTAGATGATCCTAAATTCCTTGACTTTAAAAGATGATTCAGAATGCATTATGTTCTCAACCAAGCAGTAGATTAAATTTATTCCCAAACACATATATTTTGTGATATATGTGTGTTATAAAGATATGCCTTTCCATTACCTAGATAAAGGTGAGTATTTTATATATATATTTTTTTCAATTAAAATATAAATTTCTATCCTTTTAAACATCATTATATAGGAAAAATTGCTTTTTTAAGCAATTATGAGTCTTCACTTATCAAAGGAAAAACTGAGGTGGATTATAGTTAAGTACAGCACTAATATCATGGCACCACTTTTATTCTTATAGTATTTCAATATCTAAACACTCTTCAATTGTTCACATGCTCCTCCATGAGTTCCTATATCCAGATACAGTTTGGTTGTTTGGGCTAATAATATTTTTTAAGTGTGGTGGTGAATTTGAGATGTTTACCAGTTCTTCACCACTTCTCTTATGCAAACAAGGATCTCATTTCCCCTTTCTTACGATTTGGGCTGACCCACTGTGTCCTGCTTTAACCTATAAAATGTAGCAAAAGAGTTGTTCCATAATTTCTAAAGTTGGTCCTTATGATATCTGTGATCTCCCTGTTTGAAAGTTTCATCTTGAAAGGCAACTGCCTGGTAAAACATCCTAAGACCCATACTATGAGGAATCCCAAGCTACCTATGTAGAAAGAAAGAAAGGACACGTGAGGAGCTCTGAGATGTTTGACATGAGTGAGCTCTCCTGGGCCTTCCGGTTTAGCCCAGATGCCCATCAAATATAGTAGAGCTAATGACCCCCACCAATATCCCTGAAGTAGAAGCATTACTCACTAAGCCCTGCCTGAATTTCTGACCCACAGAATCATGAACAAATAACTTGATGATTATTCAAAGTCACCAAATATGGGAGTAATGGACCATGGACTCAGATAAAATACTGTGAAAATCCCCAGCTAAGCATATTAGTTCATCAGATTTTCCTTTGTGACTTCTGGAAAAAAATTTGAAAGTTGTTCATTTTAAGTATTTTCACACCAAAACTACTTGTCTGAAAACAATTTTTCAGGGTCTAAGATAAAAGGAACAGATCTGCCTTGCAAGTTCTTGGTATAAAGGTGTTTAATGTTATAAAATGGCTATTAAATTTTCCTGATTCACAAAATGAAAGAACAATGATTTTTTTTTAATGAAACATTTTCAGGAAGAGAAAGATTTTTACTCACTTCCTTATTTCATCTTGGCTCTTTGCAAAATAAAGAAAACGAAGAGAAAAGGAAAGAAGATTGAATTTAGTTATAATGAAGGATTTTTGAGATTTCTCCTAATTCTTCCATGGTACCTATTTACCTCCATGGATATGGAGATGAAAAAGCAGAAAGGTTTTCTTTGCCTTTCTCCTCTTTCTTTGACCATACACTTGGGCATCGATATGCATATGCACATTTCTAGTGATAAAATGTTAGATATTTCCAGGGGCATAAATCATAATTCACCTATTAAGTACATCATAAGAGTCTGACAGTGGCTGATGAAACAGGGCTTGGCACACCAAAAAATATGCTGAAATCTCGGGGGGAATCTTGACTCCCTAAAAAATACTGTCTTGTATTACACTGTAATTTGATTACCTGACAAAATATCCTCTTTGATTTGCAAATGTAATAGGTCTAACCTAAGAGAACTTGGATTATGGTACATAGAAAGGTTGATTCTTCATGATAAAATCAAGTGGCACCATTACTCAGACTGTATGTATGAATATGAAATCAGCAACTCATTAAGATTTAGTTTAAGTCATCCTCATTCAATATTTATAACACAAAATAGGGAATCCTGCTGATATCAAAGCATATTACATTACATTTCTGTCTAAGCCACTTAAAGAGATTTTTAAAAAGAAAGAAATTATCAAAGTCCTACTTGATTTCTATCAAAGTGTCCCCCCTCCCTGCTGTGCCCTCAGTCTTCATCCAAGCAGGACATCAAGGATCTGACCTCTAAAATCTATTTCCCATTTGTTTTAGTTAGCTTTTGTGCTGCTATGACTAAGAGATCTGATCAGAACAATTGCAAAGGAGGAAACATTTATTTAAGGGCTAATGGTTTCAGAGGTCTCCTCAGTCCACTGACAGCCAGCTCCATTCCTTTGGGGCTCAAAGTGAGGCTAAACATCATGGCAGAAGAGTATAACAGAGGGAAGCAGTTCACCAGATAATCAGAAAGCAGAAAGAGACTGTACTTGCCAGATACAAATATATACCCCAAAGACATGCCCCCAAAGCCCCACTACCTCCAGCCACACCCCACCAGTTAATCTTATCAATTACCACTCAATTAATCCTATCAGGCAATTGATTCACTGATTGGGTTAAGGCTCTCATAACCCAATCATTTCTTCTCTCGACCTTCTTGCATTGTCTCACATGTGAGCTTTTGGGGGACACTTCACATCCAAACCATAACACCATTCAGCAGCTTCAATTTCCAAAAGCATTGGAAACTGAGTATTGTTCCTTAGTGTTGAAAGATTAGCTGCTACCAACTATGTCTGCCATAATTCAGCAGATATATTGTAAAAAATTGATTTTTCTTTAAAAATTTCAGAGAAAAGAGGTTATTTGATTTTAAAGAGCTCTGTAATCTTTACAGAATCTTAAATGAAATTAAAAAAAAATCTTCTTTTTCCCTATTGTTGAGAAGAGATTAACTAAAAATTCCTCCAGTGAAGTAGTTTGGAGTCTTGTTAGAGCTGGTCATCTTTAATGGATCAATAAAACATTTCAACATTGCTATTTTTCTTCCTGTTGCACTTGTTAATAATTTTCAGTACTACTGAGTAGAACAGAGGGGAATATTTTATCCAAATAAATTTTCTGAGTTTGAAACAGTTCTCAGCTTCCTTAATACTAGAATTGTGAAGGACATGATAATCCATGAATTTGTAATTTGTTAAAGTAGTTATTCTTGAAAAATAAAACAGTACTTCAAAAACGTTAAGGTTTTCCATTTCTCTCTCTCTCAACTGATCTTCTTCTTCTTCTTCTTCCTCCTCTTCCTCCTCCTCCTCCTCCTCCTCCTCCTCCTCCTCCTCCTCCTCCTCCTTCTTCTCAGAAGGGTGATCAGCTATGACTGACAGCACAAGCAGCATTTTTAGGATAAAAAAGGTGAGTGAAGTACATTCTTCTTAAAAAAACATCTTCCCACTTTCCAAATTGTGTTAGTCCCACAAGATATCAGAAAGTACAAGCACCATCACAAATTAAGAGTCTTGATATTCCTTAATAATAATATAAAAACAGCATTTTCACAATGCTGGATCCTATCCATTTGCAGAAGGCTTTAGGCTCTGCAGTTTCATTTATGTGCAGAAATATAATACCTTCTATATTATTATAGAAATATAGGGTACTTGTGATTAAATTTTGTGTTAAAATTTTCAAATATTTCTCCTTATTCCTCTAACATGAATATCTTACAAGGTATAGAACTGTGTTTCAGAATATGAAAATATAGCCCCTTTTCCTTCACCTGTGGACTGAGATAGGCCCATCAATTACCTCCAAATTATTGGAATATGCAAATGCTGACATTCATTTCTGAGTTCAATGCTTGGGATAGGAGGAAGCTGTTCTTTATTGAGTTTGTTGAAAGACACCCATTAACACATGTAAGCCAATGGTATAAAGATATGCAAGTACATTTACACACACACACACACACACGCACACACACACAGAGATACATAGCATTAAAGTGAATGACAGTAATTGACATGGTAACCAAATACCTCCTGACATTATCAACTTAAAAAGAAAAATGACTGATTTTGTCTTGCAACTTCATATGTTTCAGTGCATGATTAGTGGTTGCCCTTGCTTTTGAGCCTGTGGTAAGGCAGCATATTATGAGAAAGCATGTGGTAGAGCAAAGCTGCTCATGTCATGGTAGCCAGAAAGCAAAGAAAGGGAGAGAGGAAATAGCGGTGGGGGATCTCAACATCCTCTTCCATGGGTACCCCCACACACTGGCTTCACTTCTTCCCGTGAGGCCCTGTCTCTTAAAGGTTCCAACAACCCCCAATAGCACCCCAGGCTTGTTGTCAGCCTTTAACATATGGGCCTATGGGGGATATTTCAGATTAAAGTGATAGAAGTTTTATTCCAGTTTTGTTAACAAGGATCTGAGGTTAAAAGAGGTTATGAGACACGAAAGTTAGCCTAGCTAGTTAAGGAACAAGTTATCTTTCAGTACCATACACTGGTGCATATAATAACCATATATTTCTTCCCTTTATTAGATGGAAACCACTGATTTGCTGCTTGTGGCCAATCAATAAATAATATTTGATTCTCTTCCACAGACGATAGCAGTAGTAGTCATGCCAGTGTTGCAATTATAATGTGCATTAGAAAACTCTGTGTGCAGGTTAGCACTGCCATTCTCATTTTAAAGATGAGAAAACTGAGGTGCAGAAACTTAAAGTATGTGACTAAGGGTGCATGACCTCTAAGTGGAGGAACAGATTTGAGCTTCAGCTGTTAGTCTCTAGAGCCCATGACCTGCTTGCTCCAGGAAGAAGTTTTTCTGCTGTTCAGTGCGCACCTGTTTGCAGGCAATGCTGACAGCAGGGGTCCTGCCTTCCATATGTTCAATCAGAAATGTAGTTTACTTGGAAAAGTTAACCATGTATATTTCATATTTACCTAGAGTATTTTAAAGCAGAAAAGTTATTCTTCCTTGTCTAAAATGTATAATTTAGGTTATATTCTATGAAGTCAGTATTTAAAATAGTCTTAGATTTAATAACCCTAAAATATCTTATATCCGTGAAAAACTGGTGAGAACTGTAAGATGTATATGTATGTATGTGTTTGTATATAGATGTTTCCTGGCCTACAATTTTCCACTTTATAATTGTTGGAAAGTGATTCACATCCAGTAGAAAACCTGTTTTGACTTTTGAGTCTTGATCTTCTCCCAGGCTAGTGATATGGGGACTGATATTCTTCTATGAAACTGGACAGCAGTTGCCAGTTGCAGCTCTCAGGCAGCTCTGTGGTCAGGAGGGGAAAGAATGGGTGTTCTACAGTGTGTTTGTGTTGTGGATCTTGGATGCTTGGTAGGTGAAATGCAACATGCATTTTGGGAATGATATTTTCAACTTACGTTGGGTTTATCAGGATACAACCTTATCGTAAGTGGAGGAACATCTGCACAAACTTTCCAATTCAGAAAATTTTAAAACTCTTATCTCTCAAAACAACCTTAGCAGCAAATTGGTTTCATCGTTTTAATAAATTTGAAGGCATACTTTGTCCTCAGCCTCTTAATATTCTGGATGTCAGATCTAAGTCTCATTTTTCAGAAGTCTCTTATCAGTTTGGTCCAGTGACCAATGTTCAGTAAGTCTATTTTTTTTCTACTTCCTGATCGTAAGCAAAGCATATAGTTTGTTTTTATTTCTGAATAAGATATTAATGTAATTCAAACCTCAAATATTACACAAATACACAGAGGAGGATATCTCCCTCCCAGAGGTGTTCCCAGCTACTCCACTCCTCATTATACCATTCTTTTAAAAGACAGCAATTGTTATTATTTTCATTGCTTTCTTTTCTTTGTTTCTGGGAAATTTTTGCATATTCAAGCCATCTAGGCTCTTTCACTTCTTTTTTATATGAAAGTCAGCAGACACATTTATTTAATGGTGCATAGTCTTTCTGTTGCTTTTAAAATAAGAACCCAGACATTATAAAAGCAGGTGTTCAGACAGTTGGATTATTTAACAAATTTTCTTTGTTTATTTTTGAAGAAGTGGGTGTCTATGTCTCATTACCTCTTCACCAGCCCTGGTGCACCTGTGTGCCTGTGCACTTACCTCATGCAGATGGAGGGACCCATGCTGTCAACATATCACCTACAAACATCAGGTGTGCACTGAACATCAGAGAAACTGCCTCCTGGAGCAGGCAGGGGCATGGGCTCTAGAGTCAGAGAGCAGAAGTTCACTCTCTGATCATCTTATGACCACTTAGAGGTTATGTAGCCCTTGTCAGGTGAACACACCTCTCCTCACCTCACCTCACTCTCCCCGTCTTTGAAATGAGAATGACAATACTAACCTGCACAGAGTTCTAATGGGCATTATCACTGCAACACTGACATGACTATTACTGCTATCTGCTGTGGAAAAGTTAAATATGATTTTTTTAATTTTTTATCTATATATGATAGCAAAATGCCTTACAATTCTTATTACACATAGAGAGCACAATTTTGCGTATCTCTGGTTGTATACATAGTATACTCACACCAATTAGTGTCTTCATATGTGTACTTTGGATAGGAATGATCATCACATTCCACCATCACTAATTACCCCATGCTCCCTCCCTTCCCCTCTAACCCCTCTTTTAATATATTTTTTTTTAGTTTTTAAAATGATATATCAATTATTATTTTAATGACAAAATTGTTATTTTAATGAGTACTATGTGAGAATTCAATACATGTTACACTGGGTATAATGATCAAATCAAGGTAGTTAACAAATTTTGATTAATGTAATAATGTCCATATTTATGGGTACAGTGTAAAATTTCAGTATATGTATATAAAATGTAGTTATCACATTAGGTAATTAATATTTCTATCTCCTTAGCATTAATTTGTGTTTGAAGTCTTCAAGCTTCTAATAAACAAATATTCATTGTGAACTACAAACCTCTCACTATTCTGTAGAAAATGAGAACTTATTACTTATTTGGACACCCATTATATAACTTCCCACTCTCTCTCTCTCTCTCTTGCCCGCTACACTCCCCAGCCTGTAGTAATCACTATTATTTATTCCAATTAACTTTTTTTTTTAACATCCATGTATGTCATAGTTTGGTTGTGAGGTGTTTCCCAAAAGCTTCTTTGTTGATGCAGGAATATTCAGAGGTAGATGATTGGATTATGTGAAATATCACCTAATCAGTCCATCTGAGTTTGAATGGACTGACTTAAAATTGTAGTCAAGTGGGGTGTGGCTGGAGATGGGTCACTAGGGGCTTGCCGTGAAAGGGTGCATCTTCCCTAAGGCCCCTTACCCTTGCTTCCTCTCTGCTTCAAGGCCACCATGAATGGAGCATGGTGCCATGCCCTTCCACCAAGTCCTTCTGCCTCAACTTGGCCCAGAGCAATGGAGTCAGTCCACAATGGAGTGAATCTCTGAAACTATGAACCAAAATAAAATTTTCCTCCTCTAAGTTGTTTTTGTCAGGGTTTTTTGTTGTTGTTGTTGTTTTGTTTTTGTTTTTTTGGTTTGTTTGTTGTTTGTTTTTTTTGGTCACCAAAGGCTAACTAACACAACTTATATGATAAAACATGCAAAATTTGGTTTTTGGCATCTGACATTTTACTGAATATAATGTCCAAATTATGGCATTTTCAGGATAGAGCTGAAGAATATCAAACTAAGTGAATAATTCAAACTCAAAAAAACAAAGGCTAAATGTTCTCTCAGATAAGTGGATGATGATCCATAATGGAGGGGTGACAAAGGAACTTTGGATTGGGCAGAGGGAGTACGGGGATGGGATAAGTGAGGGGCTGAAAAGGACAGTGGAATGAGATGGACATTATTACCTTATATATATACATGTATGACTATACTACCAGTGTCACTCTGCACCATGTACAGCCAGAGGAATGAGAAGTTGAGCTCCATTTGTGTACAATGTGTCCAAATCCATTCTACTGTCATGTATAACTAATTAGAACAAATTTTAAAAATTTAAAAAATTATATCATTCTTTTCATGGCTGAGTAAGACTGTATTGTACATATATACTACATTGTTGTTACTTATTCCTCAGTCGATGGGCATCCATGATGATTCCATATCTTAGCTATTATTAATAGTATAATAACAAACTTGGACTTATGGGAGTCTCTTTTTGGTAATGCTGATTTTGTTTTCTTTGGAGATAATACATGAAGGATAGCTGTATCCTTTGGTAGGTCTAATTTAGTTTATAAGTATAATCTATGCGCTTTTCTATAGTAGCTATACTGATTTACATCTTTACCAAGAGAGTATAAGAGTTCCCTTTCTTCCACCAGCTTTTCTTATATGTTTTTTTTTCTTTTTGATTAAAGTCATTCTAATTGTGTAATATGCTATCTCATTGTGGGTTTGATCTACATTTTTCTAGGGGCAAAAGAAGCTGACCATTTTTTTGTTAATCTGTTGGTCATTGGAATTTCTTCTTTTGAGATGTGACTATTCATATCCTGGCCCATTTTTAATTGGATCTTTTGTTATTAAAATTTTTAAGTATTTTTATATATTCTCAATATTAATTCCTTATAGATGAATAGTTTGCAAGTAGTTTTCCCATTCTGTAGGTTCACTTTTCACTCTGTTGAGTGTTTCTTTCGCTGCGCAGAATCTTCTTAGTTTGATTAATTCCATTGTCTATTTTTTTTTGCTTTTATTTACAATGCTTAGTCAAATATAATTGATTGATCCATTACAAGCAACAAATCTCTGGCCTTAATTTAATAATGAAAAGTTATTGGTGACATATATGTGACATATATGATTATATGTGAGCAAACAATAACTTCTCCATTTCCTATCCCTGTTATCTTGGGAATCTCTTCAGTTGCTCATTTACAAAACTGAAATAAAAATACTATTTATTACATAAGGTTATGGTAAGGATTAAATGAAATTTACACACTTGACAACTGCATGATATAAATAAATACAATAGACTCAAAATTTTTTAGCTATCATCAAAAGTGATAAAATATCAACAATTTTATCACTAGAATTCCTTTCCCTTTACAATTAGAATAATTATAAGTGTGAATAATTTTGCTACAGACCCTTCAGACTCATCTTCTATGACATATGTCAGTTTGACCAAAGTCATAAAATCAGAAATAATTATTCTGCTGAGAAATAAAGACATACCACTCAAAGTGGGGTCCACATACTAGAAATCATGTGGACCCATGTTATAAATGCAGAATCTTGGACCCCACATGACCCAGATTCACAGGATTCAAATCTGTTTTTCATCGGTATCCTTAAGTGATTGATATGTACTTTTGACATTTAAAAAGCAATAGCCTAATACTGATTCTCTAATTTGGTAGCCACTAGAAACATGCAGCTATTTTAAATTGATTAAAAGTAAATAAAATGTAAACATCAACTCCTGAGTAGAACTCAGATGGTCTGTCCCATTTCAGTGTTTATTTGCTTTTGGCCCCATGTCTTTCATTCATAAGCCCTCATTTTTCTTGATTCTAAATATCAGTTCTGAAGACAGTATATCATCCAATCATAGAGAGACAAATAAATATAAACTAGATACAAGCTGCTAAGTGACTCTTAAGTTAAAGGAACACAGGAAGTCATGGTAGAATTCCAGCTACACGCAGATGGATGAGAAGAGCTCTTTTTCTGGTGGAGTAATGGTGGTCAGGGAAGTGACAAGGGAAAGAAAACTTATGATATATCTTACATCAGACCACATGGATGGCTTATCTCTCTCTACCTAAGAGCAGTTCTGAAAGCAGCCATCTCTAGGGACAATACCAATATAGAATTTGATCTAGGTCTTTTTTTTGCTAAATCCTCAAAAAATGGCTTTTCACTTTCTTGAATGCAATTATCTTATCTCATTTTCTCCACAGAAGAGCTATTTGAGATTACCACATTGTTCTCCTCTATCCTTCAAAGACACCTGGAACAATTTGTTGGGAGGGACTTACAAGTGGTGTTGGCTGACTGGCTGCATTCCAAGACCTCACTGCTGGTGAATCAAATCTGACATTGGAAGCTCCATAGGGCTTATAGAGAGCTTTGATCAAATTGCTTAAGAAGTTGGCTGTGACATCAAGTAAAGGCTTATATTGCACCATTTTCTGAGGTTGGGAACGTTAAGAAACATTTTTGAAAAGTGCAGATAAAATTAAAGTATGACTATAAGTCCATCTTTTCTTTATCAGATTAGGGCACTAGGTATCAACATATGCAAAGATTATATAATTGTAAAAGAATCAACTTTTCTTTGACTTACTATTTATTATTTTACAGGCTCAGAATATGTAAAGTTAGATACTAATTGTAAAGACAGGTGAGTTGCAAAGAAAAATATCACCTGCTCTAAATTTGAAAATCACAAAGTTTATGATTTAGATGCTCTTTTGGATATTAACCTGTTTTGTACATAATTTGAAAACTTTAAGTCATTCATTTCCTCACTGATTATATAAAACTGCCTTTCTCCAATGCATTTTGAACCAGCTTTCGCATCTTGGAAGTTCTTTCATTAATTAAACCCTTGACATATGTTCACTATGTAGTTATTATAAGAAGCATGTGTTTTCCCTTACAGCCATATATTTCAACATGATCAGTACTGTCTTATAGACCTTCATATATGATCTAGAGCAAGTCTTCCAAAATCTCTACTGCTTCATCTGAGAAACAAAAATCTAGACATCACCCAAACCATAACACGGTTAACATTTTTGCTACCAGATAGAATTTACTTAAGAAGATGGAGTCTTGATAAACTTACTACCCAGAAATAAAAATTAAATTAAAAACAAAAGAAACCTTAATCCAGCTAAAAACTCCCCAGTTTAACCTTCATCATCATTTATTGTCATCAATCATCATTAAAAAAATCATTTCTATGATTCTGATAATTGAGTGAGGCTCCTTCTATCACCTCTTAATCTAGGAGATAGGAGCTCTGGTTTCTAATCCCTCAAATTTATCAGTGGTCTGATTTGAGTCATACTCAAACTTTTGTGTGTCATACTTTTGTGTCACACTCAAATTCTTAATTGTCTTACCAGTATACGAACTGAATCACATGGTCAGTTCTAAGATTCTTTTAATGGATATTCATCTCTTAAAGAGGGAAAAATGAATAAGAATTAGATTCTAGTCTTTAAAACTTTCAGAGACAGAAATTGAGGAGCATATCCTACCCATTACTAATAATTACCATGATAGATTTTATGCTGGCAATTTGACTGCTGCTTCCGATGCTTAAGCCATTTAATATGTTCTTACCTAAAGCATATCCATATGAATGGGCATTTTTCTCTAAAAATTAGCTTTAAATGGAAGCCAGCAGATGGTACAGTACTGTTATGATATCTGCTTAATTTTTTATCCCCTGTATAACCTCTTGGTGCTTTGTGACCTCTCTGAAATACCTTTTCCTTGTTACAGAGTGACTCATTTTGAGGTTTATATAACAATTATGGGCTTGTTATGTTGTACAACTCCAAACCAGCAATTTTCTATCATGATGCTTTTGCCCTGCGTTTTCCTTAACTAAAATTGCCTTGTGTGACCAATAAGCAATGTGAAGCTGACATTTCTGAGCCCAAGCAGCTAATCCTAGATTGTATTTACCTATTTTCAAATATTTGCACCATCTGTGATTCCATATTAGTTTTTTTGGATTCGCTGTTACAGCTCAAGGACTGTAGCTCTGAGAAGGAACGAAGCGGCACTCCGAATACAAAATATATTATAAGCATGAGATGGAATTTAACCATGAGATAGGGAAAGGAAGTAACAAATTCGGGAAAGTAAATGCATATTCAGTTTTTCATCTTCCAAATCCAAATGTTGTTGACTTCTTTGCATTTATAAGGAATATAAAAACGGATGTCATACATTTTCTTAACCAACTCCTAATCCATGTTTGCTTTAGAGCCAGGATGACTCCATATAATCTCCATATCAATAAAAACAGGAGCTCAATATTAAAGGCAACCTTAAGTTCCTGATTTAGTCAAAGCAATGGAAAAAGCTGCTTTAATGCTAGGATTCCCAACTTCTGGGAACCTCAACATTTAACATAGTCTGATTTTGCATCACATGGCACACGTCTGGTACAGTGATCCAACACATTTTAATAGTCAAATAATAAGCATACCATTTTTTCAGCAACAACCTAAATAATAACCCATCTCATTGCTGACCTGCACAACAATACTGCAAGGTAAATATTATTCTACTTACAGATGAAGTAACAGATTTAGGAAAAAAAAAATACTTGGGTAAATTGCTTAAACTAAAAAAAATCAAGGATCTAGGATTTAAGGTTGAGTTAAATTCCATGGTTAAATTCCATCTCATGGTTAAATTCCATCTCATGGGTGAAATGAATTGGTGGTCCCAGTTTCTTCTAATAGAAAAAAAAATTCTGTGTGATTCAAATCATCATCACATGAATTTATTTATTTAGCATATAAATGTTTCTCAAGTCTGGCCTTGGAATTTGGTATGATTACAGTTCTGTCTGGAATGTGAAGATCAGGGGGAGTTCATTCATACTGCAGCAAGGGGAAGCCGAAGAAAGACAGCTTCTGCTTGTGCAGAGAGAGGCACTGTCCTTTCCTTGGAGCAGTGGATCTCCTAGTTTATTTTCAAAATGACTTCATGGCTGTGAGGTGTTTTCTGGTCACAGCACAGTGAAGAACCTGTATATGCATAGTCAAGACTATGACTTCATAGTCTTTAGTCTTGTGGTAAGTGTTTAAAGTCCAAGAACAACTGCCTAGGACTAACATATCACAAAGGAAATATGAAGAAATGTCAAATGAGTTTGGCTCCTGTACTCAAAACTATAAGCGTGTGGGCATATGTATATTTATACTGATGTCAAATGCTAAGGGAGGCAGATGTGTCACCATGACACCGTCGAAGGTTATATTGGCAGCTGAATCTGGAATCATGCCACATGAGCAATGGTCATATGTGAAAATATCCTGTTATGGTTTGGATATGAAGTATCCCCCAAAATCCACCTTTGAATATGAATGCAGGAATATTGAAGGGTAAAATGATCAAATTGCAAGAACCTTAACCTAATCAGCATATCCTAGTTCGAATGAATTAACAAGGTGATAACTGTAGGCAGGTGGGGGGTGTGGATGGAGGATGGGGATCACTGTGGCTGCACTATACAAAAGTTCATCTGCCCCTGCAGCCCTTTCCCCTTTGTCCCTCTGCTTTTTGGATGCCATCAGGTGAGCAACCTTCCTCTGTCACACCCTTCTGCCATGCCATTCTGCCTGACCTCAGGCCCAGAGCAAATGGAGTCAGTCCACCATGGATTAAACTTTGAAACCATGAGGCAAAATCAACATTTCCATCCTCTAAGTTGTTCTCTTTTGATATTTTGGTCACAAATATGAAAAGCTGACTATCACATACCCAGAATGAAGTTGAGCCTCCAACCCTAACCAATGGTGTGACCTTAGACAAGTCACTTTGCTTCTTCATTGTCTGTTTCCAGATCTCAAAACAGAGATGTTAGATTCAGGGGACAGAGTAATTTCTCAGAACGTTGTCATAATTTATAATGTTTTGGCTATTTGAAGGGAGGAATTCAGAAAAAGTGAGGCTGGTACTGATATCGAGGTATTCATTCTACAAGTCAGGAAATCAAGTTTTGGAAAGAGAATGGCTTTCAGAGATGTGAGGAAATGGGAAGAGCTGAACTTAAACTTGGAGATGGCAGACACAACCAATGCAAAGGAAAATGATGGAACCAGAAGAACCCTTTTGAGACCAACTCTGTGAGCAAAAAAGAAATCTGTCAGCAGTAGCAGAAGAAACCACTCAATGCCACAGTGACGCTAGCATTATGTAAGCCTCATATAGAGCAATGAAAAGCAAACTCCATAGATCGTGAAGAAGGATGAAGCACTTCCACTTCAACTCCAGGTTCAAGTCACACACACCTATCACCACCAATTTGATTGTCAAGAAGTATCATACACACAAGCCCTACGATCAGAGAAAAGAAATAACCGTTAAATGCTGGACGCGTGAAAACATACTCACTTTATTTCTTAAGCCTTTATGTACTCTAGTACTCTAAAAAAGGAAACAAGTGGTATGTGCCATCTTTTTCCTTCAGAGTCCCTAGAAGCTAATTGGTAGATTAAAAAAAAATCTTTTCAGAAATTCATAGATCACAGAAATCACAGAAAATTTAAATTATAGAGTAAAATAGTCAAACAAATGATCTATTTCTAAATTGGAGAAATTCTTCATGAAATTCAGGTATGTTTTTTTTTTTTTCCTCTCAAAAGGGTATATATTTTAGCTCGATTTGATTGAAGGTTGCCTTGGTGCCTAATCTTCAATTGTTTCTAAGGGAGAAGAAGTTATTAGGCAAGTTTTGTGAAGCATTGAATTAAAAGGCTGCTTTATGAAAAAAGACTTCCAGCACTTGTTTCAAAACATGTAAAATAAAAAGTGGTCATTTCTTGCATTCATTTACTTAAATTAAACCATTTCTGGCAGCACAAAGTGATTAGCAGAGGCATGAGTATCAGGGTTTTTCACTCACTCAGTTCCTTACACCCAAAGTAAACTCATGTTCCAGTAACAAGAAAGGCCTACTGCTTCCTGAACAAGCATTATTAATGCAACTTCAAGTAGTCTCTCTGGTCCATTATTTGAAAATAAATCACGAGAGAGCCTGCCATTCAAGTTCCCAATTATATAATTCAGTTTTGTCACATTGCTGTTTTCGGAGTGAAGACCCTTAGATGAAATAAGAAACTGAATCTTCATTTAGCTCTCAAAAAAAGGGTGGGGATAAAGATCATAAAAATGGCTTTTTCCCTCACTTTTCTTCATTTGCTGTCTTGCAATTTGATACATAGGTTTTTGTCCTAACCCAGGAAAATCGATAAGCAAGATAAATTACAATAATAGTAAAGTCAGACAATATACAGCTTGTCTGGAGAGCATTTCCAAATGTAAAAGTCTGTGTTGATTATACATTCAAATAACTTCCCTTGAATTTCAAGTCAATATATCACCAGTTCCCATATGCAAAGAATTTCTATGTCAATCATTTCTGGGAATCAAACTTCTGGAAAGAGAATTTTAAACCAGGAATACTCCAGAAAAGATTCTAAGGCCTTTGGGGAAACAGGCTGTTTAAAAATAGCAGAAATTGGTCAAGTTAACACAACAGATTTTTATCTAATGTCCTGTGATATTCTAACTGTAAAATACTTCATGTATTCAGATACTAAGTATATATACATCAACTCAATATCATATAATATGTATGTATATTGATTGTATACTTATTATACTCATGTATTATGTTTCCTGTACATTTCTTAAAGGTTTACACTCATATTTATTCAGCATTTTCAATAACATAAATGCAAAATTGCCCTTCAAAAAATGAAATGATCTCCTCCAAAGATGTAGAAGAGCAGTAGCATTACAATAAAATACCTATCCAGTTTCTGCTTTGGGCAGATACTATACAAACCATTCACACTTCCTGTGCTAACCATTACAACATTCTCGCCATTTGAAGAATTTCTGAGGGGCTATAGTTGCATAGTTAACGGTAGGTGAAGGATGCAGCCTGAAATCTGTTTCTCTCTATTCTCAATCCTACATGAAGTTGACCGCCCCCAAAAAACAACTTAAAACTGAAAATCATTTGGCAATTCCAAAAATGTTGCAGAACATACCGTTCTGATTAATGAAACAGGCATATCACCTAAAGGCTGGATAAAATTAACATTTTAAGGTTTTCCAAATATTTTATGATAAAAATAAGATAAAATTTTTATTACATAGAAGTCGTAATAAAGAACTGTGGATAATAATTCCTAAAACAAAACAGTTCCAAATAGAGCATTTATTTTTTTCAGTTTCCAATGAAACTGATTTGCCTGTATTTATTGTCACAGTGAGTGCTATATTTATTATAATCTATGTATGGGCCTGTCTGAAATTCTGACACTTGGGGATGACTTGACAACAATGAATATACAATAGGAAAGCTTTCTCCTAATTGCTTTCTCCTAAAGCTTTCTCCTAATCCCCCCTTCCCAGCCGCCTCTCTGCCATCTTGGAAATGACAAACATTCCTTCAGCTAATATGTAATAGGTGATAAGAGCATCTAGCTGTTATGGGGATGGTAGGTGACCAGTTCAAAAGTCTTAAAGAACAGGTGCTCTCCAGACAGGAAAATGAACACAGAGATTCATTGTTGGAAAAAAATGTTAATCAGATCAATAAAAACTTTTAAACAACAGTGTGCTGGAAATAATCAGGACTAAGCTATATGACTTCTCGAGGAGGGGCAGCATAAACTCAGGGAAGAAACATTTCTAACAACACGAGGCAGTGCATTTGTGGGGAAGTTTACATTCCTTGACCCATTTTGGACCCTATGCAGGTCTTCACATCAAAAAAAGATTTGAACTTTCTTGGTTGAAGCATGTCTTAGCATATGTCCCCATTATAATGTTCAATAGCACATGAACTTGATTAGGACACGCATAAAGTCCCTTAGCAAGTATGAAAATATATGGTGGCAATGCTTAGTCCAATTCTCCCACCACCAATGACAATAGGGGGTCAGACCCTGGAGTCTTGAGTTCTCCATTTCTGTGCACATTCCTGCTACACTGACCAAAATCTCATCCATCCCTTGACATAGTTCTATAAATCACATCCCTTTTCTCTTCAAATATTTTATTTCTCAGATCAATTATCTTATTAGGTGAATGCATTGGGAACAAGAGGCAACCTATTTAGAAGCTAGTTCAACTGTTAGTGAGAATCAGCCAAAGTTTACTTTCAGTCTTGTCCTGCACTGAATGGGATGGTGAAGAAGTAAGTTTTGACTAAATGGCTGCTGAGATGGAAAAAAAAATGTTTTGAAGTGTGAATATCTCCCAAATTTAGACCCGATGTCCAAATCTATTAATATAATATTTACATGTATGCACAAACTCATGTGTAATCTAACAAATATGTGTACTGAATAATGTGATTATCTGTAACATGTTAAAACAATGTACTAGCTATCTGTGCTTTACTGATCCTCCTTTAATTTTAATAAAAAGATTCTTATTCCCAGAGTGTATATTTAAGGTGAAGATTTAGTATAAGGTATTATTCAAAACTTACATGCTATCTCAGTTAGTCCTTATAACAAGCATGCGAAGGACCTCTAGTCACCTCTATTCATGGATGAAATGGAGAAATTGAGTTACCCTGCCCAAAAAAACACAGTGGGTCCTCATGGAGCTGGAATGTATATGAACTTGGATCTGTGAATTCCAGTGCGTAACTCATAGTTAATGTTAAATAAACATTTGTGGTTGATGGTATAAAACACATTCTAGCACTCTATGCACTGTAAATAAATTAAATATGCTTATACCTACTATAACTTCAAACACTCTATAATCATAAATCATCCAAGAAGCTGAAATTTTCAAACAGCTTTACTTTTTTTACCAGACAGGGAGAATTTTAGTTTGAATGTTTCATTTTCAAGGAAATATGCTTCATAAGATAAAGCAGCATTAATATTTAATAACACAATTTTCTTTAACTTGTTTTTATATAACTTAATCTTTTTTAAATGTGCAGTTTGTTCAGTCCCTGAAATTAAGAATAGATATATTTATACATATTAGATATTTCCCAACAAGCAATATTTTGTGGTATGTTCTTAACTCATTAAATAAATTTTTTTCATAAAAATATTTATATTATATATTATATACTATATTACATAGTTAATATCATGTTATCTAAAAAGTATAAAATAAGATATTATTCAACTGAAATTATATTTCTAACAAAATATATAAATCTGTATCCCCATTAGATACTTACATTTTAAATATTGAAAGATTAGAAGAAAAGTTATAAATCTTCTATCAAATAGCTTTTTCAGATGAATTATAAAACTTATTCTCAAGGTTCCATGTGAAAAATAATAGCTTATTGACTAAATTATGACATGTTTACATATTAGCAAGTGAACACAGAAGAATAAACTTTCTGCAATTGTTTTTTCAAGCATACATTTTAAAATTTGAATCTGGTCCGGTTGACCAAAGCTAAAGTAAAAACACTGAATACCAGTTTCTACATTGAAACATTTTTGATTCATAATATTTAAGAGTCAACAGTACAAGGGATATTTTCCAGAAGGCGTTTTACCCATTATATGTTATCACAGTTCTGACCATAGGTTAAATCATGAAGAGGCTGCCACATGCTGAATTGTAAGAGATTGGTTTTCTGCCAAAATGATTTAAAAAAAAGAAAGAAAGAAAAAGCATAACCAATGCTACCTTTGGAGGCAAACCATTTCTTTAAAAATATTTAAATATTTTAGAAAATAGGGCTCCTTCCATCTTGTTTGTTTGTTTTTTTTTTTTTATTTCTGTGTATGGGGTGTATTGTTTTGTTTTCGTTTTGTTTTTGGAGCTGAGATGACAAGCCAAGTATTTTAGGCAATATTTTTCCCCATTGGATTCAGCAGAAGGCTGCCACCTGGTGGAAATATGAGTAAATTCTAAAGTTACTCTCCTGACTAAAAAAAAAAAAAAAAAATGTATTCAATTAACAAACCTTGAGAATCTCATCATCTCCAGAGGCAAGTGACACAAAGACTAAAAAATTTTTCTAAAAACTTCCTAGATGCTTATGAGAATCAATATAGTTCATTTTTTTATTGTTTGGATCAATAGAGGAGATATTAACTTTAAAATTAATAAAGTACTTGACTAAATTTTCAAAAGCTATCATTTACACTTACAGTTGAAGATTTAAACAAATTCTTTATCCATTTTCCATTGAAGGTAATGGGCACACACACACACTCATGTACAATTTTCAAATTGTGCAAATAGTCTCTCTTCCTATAATAGGAATATGTTAGTCGGTGATTGTGCAGAAAATAGGAGATGAGGCTTCAGACTTAAAGGAACTCTTAAGTCTAATTCCATGACCTCCATCACTTCTGAAGATAAGTTTGGTCAAACTTCTTGATTTCTATAATCTTCTCTATTCTTATTTTTATAATGGAAATAGCAACAGGCTGTGCCTCAAAAAGTTGATCTGAGACTCAAAAAGAAAATTGCATTCAATAAATGTTTTCTTATCCAACCCCAAGAACAGTAGTCTACGCATGACAAACGTTCAGGAGGTGATTGTTTTCAAATAATAAATTACAACTAGTCATTTAAGATTTTTGGATTCCTCAGTGTAAAGTGAGGTATTGATTGTGTTAAGTGGAAATGACTGCATCTGCCTATGTCAAAGCATTTATTTTTAGATATTTAATAAAAGTAGAATATTATAAAAACCATGAAAATAACTGTTGTAACCATTTGTTTAATCAATGAAACTCTAAGAGAAAGATTACTAACATGATAAAATTCTTTCTAATAGTTCAGAATATTAAGAGAACATTTAATAGTTCAGAATGTTAAGAGAATATTTAGTAGTTCAGAATATTAAGAGAATATTTAAAAACCAGACAGATTTCTGGGTACAGGAGTCTCTGATCATGGTACCCTGTGATAGAGGGAACAGATAAGATGAAACAGGAGGCCAAACCTCCTGTAGAAGTATAACAGTAAGCAAATTATATGACTCATAATCATTTTTGCTTAAAAAATACTATGGATTTCCATTGTGCTAAATGGTATTTGATGGCCTCCAGGCAAGGCATTTTTTGAGGTTTATAAAAATCTCTATCATGGAAACTGAAAGACTTTTTTGGCAACATTCAAAAGTTTAAATCATTCCAAATCAATACATAGTGAATGATTAGCTGAAGCACGCCCCCTGTTTAACCACTAGGTACAATTTCATAAAGGTACATCTTAAATTAACTTTGTGAATATTCTTTTTAATTATCATAGAAGCTAGCAAAATTAATCATGTTTTTGGAGAGGGATTGTATCTAGTAATGCATGAAAGTTGTGTGGCAATTGCAGAATTAAACCATAATGACTAATTCTGTTCATAAAATCTTAGTGAGCCTAATAAAAAGTGGTTTAAGTATTCACAGAAAACATCTACATTATATGATGATCATTTCACATGTCAATCTTTGGACAAAAGAATATCCTAGACATAACAATTTCCTAGGAATTTTGAAAAAAGTCTCACAGGGATACTGCTATGTATATTTTTGTCGGACTTTCTTTCCTTGGCAAAATCTATCTCTTGAATTTTAACAAATTTAAAATGCATACCACTGACATATTGAAATCATGTAGACACTCAGAAAAAATCACTTTAAAATGCTCAATTAAAACAGGATTTATGCAGATGGCCACTCCCTGAATATTTGAAGTGGCCATAAAAATGTGCATACTAACAAGGAAAATGGATTCAAGCTTGAACCTATCTCATCCTGTGAATTCTAAGTAACAGATTAGTAGTGACAAAAGGATTTCCTGTGCATACACAACGTGTCCACTATTTACATATACATTCACAGCTTCTGTGTGCTCTGCTTTGCCTCTTCCTCCCCACCTCCATCACTGAACTGTTTGCAGCACCTCAAGTAACCAGCTGGTGTCACAGGTTAGTGAGCAAAGATTTCATGTGGGGACTCTCACCTGACTAATCGTTCTTATTGGTAGCATCATTCCAAGAGCAGTAGAGAGGCTCAGTGGCTTGTTAATGAAATTTAAGGCTGTCAGCCTGAAAGAGGATCCATGCTCCTCTACTGAAATTATTTTTATGCATCAGCTAACCAGTTTTTATATTATAATGTGTGCCAGGATGGGGGGGGGAGACTGTAAGAGGAAGAAACATTATGATACAATGTTTTAATATTTTCACACTTATCTAAGGATATGGAGCAAAGAGAACGTTCAAGAACATAAACACTTTGTAAAAACTGAAACATTCAACCACATAAACCGAGAGGGATCTTTAAGGCATTGAATAATCTCCACCACCTGTGTGAAACATATGTGAGGGAAATGAGAAGGGGAGGAAAGAGGAGAAAAGAGACCACAAGCCAGGAGAGATGACCAAGACTGGAATATTAATAACAGCATTCCTGGCATTGCTTCCTTTGCCTTGCCGCCACTCCTGGGCGATTTGGACAGCTCCCTTAACATGCTCTTCAGTGCTTAGAATACACCAAGAACCCAGCTGCTGCTGAAGTCTAGCTGTTTGCACCCCCTGGCACCCCACTTCTGGTGATGAACTGGGAGTGTCTCTGCCGGGAACGCCTCCAGCAGCCCTTGACAGTGCGCTCCGGGCAAAGAGCCCTGTCTCCGGTACTCCAATGCCTGCCTGGGTCCTCCAGCTCCTTAGTTCTGCGCTGACCTAAGCGCGGCTTTCTCTGTCCAATTCTAATTGATGTTAACGTGACCGCACCTTCAGTGGGCTCATCATAGCCTCCCCTCTCCTAGCCAAAGCATCTCAGCGCTCCAGACCTTCCAACTTTGGGAAAAAGCGTCACTGAACTCCTGAATCGCCCCCAATTCAGGAAAAGAGACGAGATGGGGATCCACCATACTCTTATGGTTCAGATCCCTAAAATCGAAACAAAAAGGGGTGGTGGGTGTGGAGGGACGGAAAAGGGACAGAAATAACCCTCAGCCAACACAAGGCACCTCATCTCTGCAGACACAACACGTCTGGACCCAAGAAATCATGCCTTTCTGGTCCCCAAGCCCGGTTCTACTCAGCAGACTACAGATGCTGGGTACACCCTCTTCTCCCATCCAGTCTCCCCCCACGACCCCAGTCGCTGTCTTTTCAAAAGAATATACAAAGGAAAGAAAAAACTCTGTCGGCCTAAAGGTCATTTGCTACTTGGGTCGCTTTGACCAGTGCGCGTTTTGGGCTACAGCAAGACAGGGCTCGAACCCTGCAAGTGGTCTTCTCCCGGAGCGCAGCAGATTCATTCAGCGTGTGTTAATAGAAGCCAAGAATCCTGATTCCAATGGACCGGTCCACCTCTCCCTCCCATGGTGGACCGCCCGCAGAGGATCCCCAGGGCACCCCCAGCCTTTACCTCTCTTCCCCCTTCCCCGCGGCTCTCCACCTTGCGCATCCTCTCGCCGGGCCCCAAAGCGCACTCAGAAGCGCTAACTTCCTGCTGAGTCCATGGATGAGCAAAGGAGAGCCTGGAACTGGGGCGGGGGGAGGGTGGGGAGAGGGAGGCGTGGGAGCCAAGCCGTGGAGGAGAGGAGGGGGGAGAGCGGACTGAAGCCACCCCTCCTGGGAGGGCCTGGTCCCAGCTGCCAACTCTCACCTGGTCCACCGGCTGCGCCTGGCTTGTCCTCGCCCCCGGGGTGGGCTGCTGCTCCTGCTTCATGGCTGTCATCGCCGGCGGCCCGCTTTGGAGCTCACTTCCTTGCGGGCACTTCACACTCAGGGACCGTCACTTGGCAGCGATCGCATGTCACAGGCGCCCGTCGCTCTCCGAATTGGCGGAAGGGAAAGCGGCAGCGATGGGGTTGGGGGGAGGGGAGTGATGGGGAGGGGGAGAAGAGCGGCAGCAGGCAGGCTTCCCCTTGCAGGATCCCTCTTTCGGCTACCGCAGACCCTCTAACTCCCCACTCCCCCCGCCCCCCACCACCGGAAAGCGTAGAGACCAGACACTACCAAGTGGCAAGTTAGTGGAGCGGCGAGCGGCTGGCTTCCAGCACCTGACCGCGCTGGAGCGATGTCTCGCAGCGCCGGAGGAGCCCGTCTGGCATTCTACCGCAGTCCGCTTCCCCCTCCCGCAAAGCAGCCCGCCCTTGGGGGCCCCCAGCGCCTGGCTCAGCGCGCCAGGTGGAGCAGCCCAGCGCTGCGCTCCAGCATCTCCCGAGCAACCGCAACGCGGGAGAAAGCCCTGTGCGGCGCGCGAGCTCCCCACTCGTGCAGCCGAGGCTGCCAGGCTCTGCGGGCTCCCCTAGCCCCTCCGCCCCCCCACCCCGCGGGTTCCTACTAAAACCCGGAGAAGCGGAGTGAGCCCGTGCAAAGCCCTTGGTGGCTCCAGAGCTGCCACTGGGCATGCTCTGGTGCTCCTAGAAGGCAGGGGGCAACCGGAGACAGGGGCTTGGAGCCCCACTGGTAGCGTGCAACACCTGTCAGGATCTAGGAGGGTGGTCCCAGATCAAGACCTGAGCTCCCGCCCCTCCTGATTTGGGGCAGTGGACATTCTTTAGCCTCTCTCCTGGATTTCCCAGATGGCTAGCTGCCTAGTTAATGCCAGTGAAATTCCTAAAGATTGGCTAAAATTGTCCTTAATGATAACCTGATACTTAGAAGAAGAAAAAAAAATCCTGGAAACATGTAGAAAACCCTTTAGATTTTAAGTTCTTCAGATCAACATAACCTTCTCCCAAAGTATGTTTATTGGGCATCTACCATGTGCCAAACATACTTTAAAGGCTGAGGAAAGAGACCAGGGAAAGAGAGTAAGAAGCCAACCCTACCAAAACCCCTGACTGAAGGGAACTAACTTCATAGCATAGCATCTGGGAGCCTGGAGCAAGAATATAAATCAAAGAGTCAGCATAGCTCTTTGGAAGTGAAATATCTGTGAGTACAATAGACAAAGTTCACTAATGTCATCCTGACCCAGTAGGACATGGTTCCTCCAAGGCTTTCCCTTGGGTACTAGGAAGGATATGCAGTAGGCAGATGGAACATAAGCAGCCCTTCAGTCTCAGCTACAGGCTTCTGGAGATTGCTCAGTGGAGAAAAGTCAGGAAGGAGTCCAGATGTTGTTGAATTCAACCCAAGTGTTGTGATGCAGTCCCAGAGCAAAGAACTGAGAATATGGAGAGTGGTGCAGGATAGCCTGGAGTTAGGTATCCTTATCTAAGGATTGATTCTCTTCTTGTCTAAGTTATTCAGTGCAAGAACTAACCTGACAGCTGACAGGGCTATTGTAGAATGGTAAAGGTGGTGCTGCAGCCTTGTCAATTCCTAAAACACGAATTATCATGATTGTGGTAAACATTAACTGTATCAATAACTCCATCAAAATACACTTTTTAAAAATAAATACATCAGTGATCACCAGTAGGAAATCTAATCTCCATAAAGGGGAGAACTTACTTTTCAAAAATGTGTACTCCAGGCCATATTGTGACTACTAGATAGAAATAACTTTGCTAGTTCTAAAGATATCAAGCAAAAATTAAAAAAAAAAAATAACAAGGCCCTGGTAAAATAGCTATTTGGCAGTTTATCCAGTAAACCTGACTATAAAGATTTCACAAGAAATTTGAGGGACAGGGAGGGAGGAAAGGAAATGTGTTATTAGAAAATGTTTTCATCTTTACATTTTGTTCTTCATTGGTTATTTTGGCATAGTCATCATTTTTAATTTTGGACAATCTGTTTGACTTAAAGACATTTAGTTTATGATGGTTATTTCAGTCAAACAGGACAAGTACATACTAGAGGGAATTATCCTTATTCTATTTAAGATTACTTATTTGATTCAATTCAGTGATTGAACTTTCATCCATTTTCAGTATTCAGTATAAAATTACTTTGGTTACAAATCAAGACATAAGTTGTTAGATGTGTCACTTGCAGTGTGTGTGTGTGTGTGTGTTTGTGTGTGTGAGTGAAAGAGAGACACAGAGAGAATGTTTTTTAAAGAAGGCTTTTCTGAGTCTTCATCTTTTGAGTGAGTTGTTACGTGTTCAAGCTAAGAACATTAATTTTTAGCTCTTGAGATTTAGGTTAAGGGCACTAATTAAAATGTAATCAGATAATAAACTGATTTTTTTCCAATTTAAATATTCTGGGGTTTTTTTGATACACTTAAATTACAATGTTAGATTTTTCAACTTTCTTTCCAACTTAATTTCTTATTTAGGAAAAAAAATCCAAAATTTCCAAGAAAAATATAGGAATACTTACACTTCAAGTGAAAATGTTTGCAGTTATATTTTATATGGTTGTTGAATTTGGTATTATTAAAGAGAAAACAAAGACACCACTTTGCAATTAAATGTCTACAAGATTTTAAAACTACTCACATGAATTCGGCCCTCATTCAGAGAATACAAGAAACACTTATACAAGACTAGGTGTTAGAAGATGGCTACTGTTGCTCCTTTGGGCATGGAACTAAGGGCCACAGCAAAGTCATTTATCTCTTGTCTCCACTTTCTTACCTGTTAAAATTAAAATGTTTAGACTACATGACCATTAAGATCACTTCTATCTCTAAATTTCTATGATTGTATATTGATTTTATAAGCCAAAAGACTATCCTCTGAATAATAAATTATTTGTATATGCTTAAAACTTACTCAGACAGTCAATTTAAGTGCTTAGGAAAATACAAAAAATCAGTAGATGAGTTAATTATCTCACAAAGGATCCTTAACATCCACCAAATTTCCCCCATGCTCTCTCATTATACACAAGTGCATAGTAATGATTTTATCTTGTATATATTTTTAAGATTCAGAAAACTAAAATTAAAAATTAATTTACAAGGTATTTCTAAAAATGAAAAATTCTATTTAAAGACAGTTTTATAGAAGTTTATAGATTTAGAGTATATTTGAGTAGCTAACTCATTGGCAACCTTATATTTCATAAAATAATGGAAAAGGCAGTTTTTCTATAGTTCTCATGGAATGGAATCAGATTTTTACAACTGAAAAAAAGGTTTTAGATTGCCTAGTGAAATTCTCTCTATTTAGGGTTAGAAAGGTCTTGAAACATGTGACCATTTTATTCAAACTGTCTTGTAAGGATTCAGCTCCACCACTTCCTTTTGAAAACTGAATTACCACACATTCCAGTTTCCTGTTCCAATGTAGACATAACTTTCAGTGCTGCTTCCTCAATGTATTTTTTTTGTGTTTGTGAAGTCTTAAAAACCTTCTCACATACAGTATAGTGACCATCTACAATGTCTTTCTTTCCTTGATATCTGATGCCTTAAAAGTAAGATGTGAATGCAATACGTCTTGTTTTACCTAGAAATACTAAGGTGAATAATTAAGGATAGATTATGAAATTTAGGTAAAGACTGAACCAATTCAAGGTTACCATTAAAATATTTCAGCATCCATGGCAAACATAGATTGTTCCAGACAGATACAGGTCATAGGTGCTGTATTCAATCTTCTGTATCAAATTGTAGACATAGCAACAAAAAACAAAATTTACTCTCTAACAACAACCATGTAACAAATAAGGTCAGGTTAAACTCTGATATGTCAGAGAAAAAAAAAAAGCCCCTTGAAATTTTGTGAAGCAGGGTAGCCTTTAGAGACAAAGCACTTCAATTTTAGATAAATTAGGTGGTAAGACAAAGGGGACTCTATATGAGGCCAGTGGCCTGGAATCTGTCACTCACTTTTTCCTTCTCTTTTTTTTTTTTTTTTTTTTTTTTGAGGTAAATCTGCAGTGTCATGTAAAGGCCACCTTGGTAGGGATTTCCCTGTCATTAACCAGTCCTACATTGAGAATCTATAATGAGCGCAGCATCAGGAAGACAGGGTTCAGGAGCTGCGCCTTCAGAGACCTGGCCTGAAATCTGCCCAATTAGCTCTTTGCAGATGAAGAAACAGCTCTAGTTCACACCTTCTGCTATCATTTGGTTTCGATTTATAAATCACCTCTTCTCACCTCAATCGGCTTCTCAAATTCCCCAAAGTACACATCCTGTCCTTGGGCAGAAAACCAGTACAGTGAGCAATACTTGGAAACAAGCTACCTATCCAAAGCTTTAGTCAGTAAACTCTATCAGATGTTTGTTTTAAAAGTGAAAAAGAAACCAGAAAGAAAGCACTACATGTTTCAGTGATATCTATGTACGCTGTTCACACTGTCCTGAGATTTTTTTGGCATTAACTAAACTTTTTGTCAGTCTCTGTCTACGTCAGGAAGACTTTTCTGTTATAAAAATTCATAGCCCAATTATGATCTCTGGTGGAAGCAGACAGAGTTGCAATATCCTGAGAGCCATTCTTGCTGCTCACTGGAGACCTGAGGATATTGACAAACTGCTAGTTCATACGGGTTCCAGTGTTGTAGAGTCTCCTTGGATGTTATATTTACACACCTCACGTGCTCCTTTCACCTCACATCCTTCTATGACATATATGAGGGCATTGAGACAATAAAACAACACAGATGGTTTTTTTCCACGTATGATTTTTTTCTCTCTTCGTACAGCTGAATCAATAACAACAAAATGACTTGAGAATGTGAGAAATTGCCTGGCTATTATTATTTTTACTCATTAGATGTTCAACAAAGAACTTGCAATTATTTGTTTTACTTTATAAAACAGTAATAATTTAATAAATTAGTTTTGTTGATGTAAGGGGGAAAAAAGACCTTTTTATCCCTTCCTGTTCATGCAATTTTTTTTTTTTCTGATCTTCTTGTCCTTAGACATAAAATAAAGTTTTCTGAGTCAGCATCTGTCTCCAAATGACAGAAGGTTTGTTAGATATGAAAAAGTAGTTAGAAACATTGGCATAACATTTGGTGTTTTCAGATAATGAGTCTGTCTTTGATGAATAAAATTCTCTGAACCTGGTATTTCTCGTTTCCATAAACAAGTCTAGTTTTTCTAAGGATTCAAAATCATCTTCTTCCCTTTGCCCTTGGAAAGTGCATAAAGCTGAACATTCTCAAACATTCAGAGTTTATGGGTTACTTGCCTTCTTTCCTTATGTGATTCCCAGAACAGTGCAAAGCACATTTCCCATTTAAGAAAATCATTTATGCATTGACAGAGAAAAATTCTACTGTGAAATCTTCACCAAGAGGAGAAAGAGGATTTCCACCTTTTGTAACACTTTCACCAGGCTCAAATTTATTTTTAAAGAATTAGTACCAAATTCAGAATGCCCCATGAAGTTTCCTCTTAGAAACAAGAGACCATCTCAGAATGGAATGCAAGGGCACTAGAGAACTCACTAACATTAAAAGGTCCCTAGCACTTCTCCCCACCAACAGACTTTCTGCAACTGGGAAACATTCTACAGTCTCCAAAGGAAACTTGAGTCCAAGTCCTTGGGTTCTCTGATTGATCCTTTTTTTTTTTTTTTTAAAGAGAGAGAGAGAGAGAGAGAGAGAGAGAGAGAGAGAGAGAGAGAATTTTTTTAATATTTAGTTTTTTAGTTTTAGTGGACACAACATCTTTATTTTATTTTTATGTGGTGCTGAGGATCGAACCCAGCAGCCCGCGCATGCCAGGTGAGCGCGCTACTGCTTGAGCCACATCCCTAGCCCCTCTGACTGATCCTTTAACCACACAGAGTCATCTGTTTAGATTTTACAAATGGAAATTTCAGGACATCATGAGACACAACCTGCACTGGAAGCAGGTACATTAAGATACATCTCTCATTACTACTGATTACTCTTTGGTTCTGTTTACCTGTGAGTCTATATGGGTTACATACAGGCTAGTGACACAGACTCCTTTTATATTGGTCCATCTACCTATCTCTATGTATGTGGGAGAATAGGGAAATGTTTTAAGTCATTCAATTCTATCTTGCAAATCTGAGCATTTACGAATGTCATGTGTCTTTATTCAAATCAGATAAAAAAGAAAGAGACAAGGTAGAAACAGAGGAAAGAATGAGAGCAGGAAATGCCAAGAGAACTCATTCTGAAGATGTTAGAGATGTTAGTGTGTCTTAAGCCTCATATTTTTTATTGACATCATTGTAATATCATGAAATACTATAAATCCTGTGGGTTAGGTACCAAATATTGTTCCTGCCGTAGGTTATATACTATGTATTTGTATAATTTTAGAATGCACATTCCAAATTTTTACTTCCTCATTTCCCAATAGGTGACTTATACTTGAAAAATCTTGATTAATTTTTCAGTCTACCTTTTCTCGTACATTTTATCATTTGTTATACTTAACAATTAGTATTAGTGGAAGAGGTGAACAGAATCTAACAAATATGATTATATTCATACAAACTGATGATTAGAAAAACATCCTTTACACATATTTTAAGTATGCATGTTTATCTGATTTATTTGGTTTGGGAACACATGCCAAAAATGCCAAAAAAAAAAAAAAAAAAAAAAAAAGAAGGTAAGAAGAATTTTGGTATGTTTGGTAGAATATACAATACAGAAAAAAAAAATCTTATAGAAAGAAAGCAAACATTGAACCTTTCACTTAAAATAATAACGCAAATAAGAATCACTTGACTTAGGAGGAGGGGAAGAGAGGCAAGCATTCCTATACAGTTTAAGTCTGACGCTCAAAATAAGAACTTCAAAAACAGTAAAATTAGGCTTGGCATACTTTCTTTAAAATGTAATGTTATTTTGGGAAGATAGGCTGCAGTGATGGCAGCATGGGTTTAGGCTAGATAGAGAATGAGATATCAACTACAAAAACATAAATTTTACAATTTGAGATAACAAGATACCTTTACAAATCTCTAAATACCCAAAGCTACACATGCTTTATATCTATGTAGGAAGAAACAGAATGATGCAGCAAGCCAAATGATATACCTAACAATTCTAAAATATTCCAGAGCTCCAAGGAGTCAATGAGGATTCACAAGAAAGTACAGTGGCCTGATTTATGAGAATCCAGTGGTTGCAGGAGAGGTTTTTGCCTTTTGACAGTGAGCGAAAGGGGCACCAGTGGGAGTCAGTGTTCCCTTGGTGTCTTGCATAAGGATGCTTTTCACTCTTTCCCCACCTCCACACCAAGAGGAACTCATTCATTCTTTTACTATTATAAAATTTTAGTGAAACGTAAGCACACTTATTCATTTAAATATTTCATGACTATTTTCACACTATGATTATAATGTCAGTGCTCATATAACCTGTATAGTATAAAATATGTACTGCCTCAAACCTGATGTCTGCCAAATCCCACCAATGGCAAAAAAGTCTGCCATAAAGTGCATGCTCAAAAGTGTTTCAGAACTGAAACATACAAACTTAAAATAAATAAAGGGCATTAAGAAAACCATATAATACACGAAAGAATAATATTTATCAGAATTAGAAAAAGAGGTATAGCTCAAGAAAGAATTAGAAACAAAAGAAACATTAGATTAGAAAGAAAAATAATCTAGAAGGAACATAAGAAAAAATAAACATAAAATTTATGCAAGGGGATCAAAACAGAAAGGAAAAAGAAATCTAAATCACCAAAACCAAAAGGAGGAAAATAAAAAGGGGTTACAAGAAAATGTGACACGAATTATAAAAGACAAAGAAGGTCCAACATAAAGGATTTTAGAGTTCCTGAGTAAAGGATCAAAGCAAGGTGGAGAAACAAATACCACAGCTATAAATAAAGAAAGCAATCCCAAAAATGAAAAAAAAAATATTTAAAAAATCACATAGTGTAGTAGAGGATATTAATACACCACACTCAACAAGAAATAAAAATAAATGATCTTGAAGAGAAAAAAGAATTATTTTGATCATGTAAGGTTAAAAGAACTTTTGATTTACAAACCAAGATATATTAACTTATCATTAGACTTTTGTACACAAGCACTTATTTAGAGGGAATAATGAAGTGACATATTTAAAATATTCTTAGAAAATGTAGGCTACAAAATTGTATACAGTAAAACTAAACTTCACGTGCAAAAGTCATAAATGGATGGTTATCAATATAACCATTTAAGAAATGTTATTCTAATGTTCCCTTTTAAAATAATCTAGTAAAGAGAGCTTTAGAAAACTAAATGACTGAAGTATCACTGTTAGAATAAAAATATAAAAAATGATAAATATATATAATTTTGAATGTTTTAGTAGTCATCTGAAAAGAATGTAAAATAATGGGATATTTTATTTAACCAATATTTGAAGATATTATTATTTGGCTATATTTATATGAATATTTTACCTGAGATATTTTATAATATTTAGTAATTTTACAAGATCCAGTGCATATTCTTACTTGAAACACATACCAATTTATCTTAACCATATTTCTTTCTTTCTTTCTTCTTCTTCTTTTTTTTTTTGTTTTGTAATGGGGGTTGAACTCAGAGGCACTCAACCACTGAGCCACATCCCCACCCATTTTGGTATTTTATTGAGAGACAAAGTCTCACTGAGTTGCTTAGCAGCTTACTGTTGTTGAAGCTGCGTCAGCCTCCCCAGCCACTGGCATGTGCCTTCATGACCAACTAGACTAGCCATAATTCAATTGCCCAGTACTACACATGACTAATAGTTAGTATGGACAGCAAGGGCGTAGAGAGAAATGAGCATAAAGATTATGGTGTGTTAAATATTAGATGGGAATGAGTGCATAATAACTATGTGATCTAACAATGTAGACTTAGCAAGACAACCCCCCTCAAATGAAGAATGAGAATAGTATATGTAAAATAAAACCTATATTTTCTTTTTTATTATTATTGATTTATTTATTTTAATTAGGTATATATGACAGTAGAATGCATATTGATTCATTGTATACAATTGTAGCCAACTTTTCATTTCCCTGTAGCATTGCACGATATGTGCAGTCATACATGTACCTATGGTAATGATGTTCATCTCATTCCTCCCTCTTTCCTGCCCAATGCCCCCTTCCCACCCCTTTTTCTCCTTTGCCCAATCAATGTTCCTTTGTTTTTTCCATGCCCCCATCCCCCTGATTATGGATCAGCATCCACTTATCAGAGAGAACATTTGACCTTTGCTTTGGTGGATTGGCATATTTCCCTTAGCATGATATTCTCCAATTCCACCCATATACCTGCAAGTGCCATAATTTTATTCTCTTTTAAGGCTCAGTAATATTCCACTGTGTATATATTCCACAGGTTTTTTTTTTTTTTTTTATCTATTTGTCTACTGAAGAGCATCTCATTTCCTTCCACAGTTTAGCTATTGTGAATTGAGCTGCTATAAATACTGATGTGGCTATGTCACTATAGTATGCAGCTTTTAAGTCCTTTTTGTATAGACCAAGGAGTGAGATAGCTAGGTCAAATTGTGGTTCCATTCCAAGTTTTTTAAGGAATATCCATACTGCTTTCCAGAGTGGTTGCACCAATTTACAGTCCCACCAGCAATGTATGAATGTGTTGTTTGTATTCTGATAACTGCCATTCTGACTGGAGTAAAATGAAATCTTAGAGTAGTTTTGATTTGCATTTCCCTAATTACTAGAGATGTTGAACATTTTTTTATATATTTGTTGGTCAAATGTATATCTTCTTCTGAGAAGTGTCTATTTAGCTCCTTAGCTCATTTATTGATTAAAAATCCATATTTTCAATACTAATGGTAGGTGATGGTAATATTGGTATAGGTATACTTTGCTTATTTTAATGTGTAATATTAGAAAAAGTAAATGACTGACTATGGGAGGTTCAAATTCCCTAATCGCCAATGTTTTAAGAACCAAGATTGTCAGTATGAAAAAAAGGAAGGTACAGATAAAAGAGGTTCATTAAAAATTTGTCCTTAAAATGTATTGAATTGACGATATCATTATCAACTCACACCAAACATACACTACCACTAGCAATGGGGCTGCTTCCCAGATTCTGTACTAGTTGAATGATAGAGTGCTTGCAATAGGGCACTAAAGCAGTCACCTTCATAGGATTTGTAGGACTCCCCCTTGAACAACTTTGGCTTGAGGACTCCCAAGTTATTTCTTTGAACTGAACTACAACTTCAGACATTTCATATGGACCTCTCTTTTCTTCTTTCTGCCCTTCTCAGTAACCGAGCCTGCATCGCAGCCCAAGAGCTCTCCCTGATTCCACCCTGCCTTTTCTTGGTTTTTTTTTTTTTTTTTACAGGCAGTTCCTTCAATAACTATCTTGTGCATCTACTTTTACCTGCTTTTCAGTGCAATTTGGACCAAGGTAGTCTAGAAATGATGATTGATCTAGTTGAAATTAGTTGTCAAATAAAATACAGAGTATCCAACTAAATTTGAGTTTCATATATACATATGTAATTTATACACACACACAAAACACACACAGACACACACACACCAAGGAAAAAAGTATTTGTAGTTTATCTGATATTCCAATTAAATTGGGTGTCCTGTATTTCTATTTGCAAAATTTGCAATCCTAATAGTAATGACTTTCATTTGCATATCCACATTAAAAGAAACCAGGGCTTCTTACAGAAACGGCTGGATCCATATCTAAGATAATAACTATGAGACAACTCTGGAACATTTGGTGTGAACTAGCATGAAAGCCAGCAAAAATTACTAACTTGAGTGGAGGCAAAAATCAACATCCTGCATCCTGCAAAAGGAACTCAGAACTACCTACAATATTGACAAAGTTACTGAAACTGATCAAAGGCCCTTATGTCAACTTAAAGGAAATGTAGAGAAGATAATAATATTGTGCCTTAAGTATACAATCATCAAATCCATCCTGAGGGTAAACTCATCCATGAGTAGACCAAGTATGCACCAGATTCATTTTTAAGGAGAGGAGAAGAAGGAGTTTGCAGGGACAAGGTAGATGACATGTTAATTAAATTACAGCTAAAGCACTTATCAATTTGGAAATTGATGACTAAGCTGTAGTGCCTCAGGGTTCATACTAACATGATAAGTCATAAAGAAGTGCAAGAAAATGATTACTATAAAAGTAATGACAGTAGTTATTGGGGGAGAGAGAAAGGCCAGAGCATATGGAGAGACTTCTGGGAGACTAGCAATGTTTTATTCTTTGACTTGAGTAGTAGTTAAAATGGCATTTGCCCTACAATAACTTTGTGCATTTTTTCTAGTGTCTGTATGGCAGTATGTATAAACGTGGCTGTATAACCAATGTGATCCTGCAATCTGTAGACGTGGGAAAAATAAGAATTCATTCCCCATTTGAATCAAATGTATGATATATGATATGTCAAGATCATTGTAATGTTTTGAGCAACCAATAAAAAAAATAAAATAAAATAAAAGTTTAAAAAGTGCCTAATAGAATTACTGGCTCTTACTAAACACTCAAAATAAAAGGCAGCTATTAAAAGAATATAAAGTAAAAGACAGGTATTACCCTTAGAACAATTTCTTCCAGACTGTTATTTTACAGTGATGGTAAACCTCCAACTCGAAGGGGTCATGCCCTCTCTCCAATGTATGTACAGCTATAAAATTGCTCTACCTTTCCAAAATGTGTTTATGGCACTGAAATAAGAATGCTAACCTTATTGATGCTTTTATAACTCCTCAGAGTTAGCAAACACCAAGGCAGACTGAAGAAGTTGTAAGGAGAAGGGTGCTTATGTTGCAGGAGATCATCAGGGCAAGACTATAAACTCATTTGTATACTGTTAAATATCATATCAACTTAGCCTGCATTTGACAAGATGGAGAAAATTGCAAACTGAGATCTGTTTGTTCTTTTCCAAATTTACTTGCAAAAAGCAATGAGTCCCAGTCCGAGCCCATTCTTTCTTACTGATGGCAAAACTACACAGTCAGAGTGATATAAAGAACAATTAATGCTGTTCTTAGCAGGATTTGTGGTTTTGGGTGACTATGCCTCTTCCCTTTCTGAACTAGGTGACATGCTTTGTTTAAAGGGCAAGAGCCCTCAGTCTGCAATTTTATAGCTAAAAATGGGCTTTCAGCTTGTTACTCAAGCTGAGCTTTAATTACTACAGAAAGATTCCTTTTCTTCATATGATCAAGTTTCCTTCCTATGTAACACCTGCCTTGGCACCATCTGTCTTCACACTGCCAAGTCTTGGCACAGTGGGCTGTGCCTGAGGGTCCAAATGAGGTTTTCCCTTCTGCCAAAAATGCTAAATTTTCTGAAATTTCACATCCCTGAAGACATTCCCTCCAAGTGCACATTCTCTCTACCTTAAACATTTGCAATTTCATTTAGACTCCTCAAAGAAGCTCTCCTGCCCACTCCAGTGAGAAGTGATTTCTTCTGTTTTCCATTCCCAAAGTACTTAATTTCTACTCATGCACTTGTCACATACCATTTATTTCCTCATACCATTAGCTCTCACACTAGCATTCTAACACTCTCTTCACTCCACCACTCTGTTGAGTCCATTCTCAGTTTTGAATGTTTCCTGTGACTAATAAGAACTGGGAAAACAATAATAGCTAACATTTATTGACTGTGTAATGTGCACTAGGCACTGTCTAGTGCTTTTAACATAATAATACTTGGGGGGCGGGGGTAGATGCTATCCCTTCCTCCATCCAAAATCAGGAGCACCAAGACTTAAAAGATGAGATTGAAGGTTACCCAAGATTCCACAGTTATTTAGAGGCAGAACAGGGATGTGAACACAGGTAATCCTATTCCTATTATCCCTAATAATGTCTTATCTTAGATCAAAAGCAATAAAGAATATGTGTGTGCTTAATCTATACGTTTCATAGAGTACCCGTTATACTGACTTTTTGCCTGCCTTAAATTACTGTGAAATATAATACTAAAAATGAATTTGTGTGTGTATTGCTACTCAGTAAAAAGCCAATCAATAAAATTGTATAGGTACATAAATCTATCTTAATGCTAGATATATTTTGTATGATCTTTGTCCAATTTATCTAGCATAGAGTATAATTTTTCCTGTTTGTTATAATAAACATATCATAAATTGTGTGGTTCATAAACAACAGAAAATGATTTCTTATAGTTCTGAAGGCTATGAAATTCAAAATCAAGATGTCAGCAAAAATGTGGTCTCTGGTGATAGCCCACTTTATTGTCCATAGATGATACCTTCTGTGTCTTCATATGTGCATAGAGCTCTTTGGAGCTTTGCTCTACAAAAACCAAACTCAATCCCATTCACACTAATCCCATTCATAAGGGATCCTCCCTCATGACCTAATCACCCTTCAAAGGTCCTACTTTGGTGGTTAGGATTATAGAATATGAATTTAGGGAGGACCCAAACATTCAGACTACAGCAGAGGAATATATAGAATTGGTGCTTTTATTTTTTCTCCTGTTATCAAATTTATCTTTATTGTGGAAATGTGTGGAGAAATTATTTTATAGTATCTCTGAATAGGAGACACAGACATGTATCACACATATCACATACATTTAAGGTATAATCTTACTATTTTCAGTCTACTTTACTTTAGATAAGTAATTGTGCTTTTGTAAATACATTTAAAATAGAAATACAAGATGTCACATGCAACAAAATATTAAGATTTCCATTTGGACACTGAGTAATCCCAGGATGATAGTACAGGGATTCTGAATCTTGAATGTACCTCAGAATCCCCATGCCTACTCCTCAGCTTGAAAAGTCAAATATAGTAGTGTGGAGTCCATAAATTTGAACTTTTAACTATATCCTTGTTAATTTTGAAGTTGGGGATTCAAGGAAAATCCTTCAATGGAAAAAGGAAGCAACAATTAAACAAGTAAGAGGCTTGAAGTCAGAAAGATTCAAGGGTCATAGATTTAACATTCACTTGCAATGTACTTAACTTCACCAGAGTTCAGTTACCTTTGGCAAAATGCATAATACTGATAGAACATGATGCATACGTTTATGAGAAAATATGTGAAAAGTGGTTTGCTTAGTGTCATTTCCTATAGGAAATGAAAACTTGAGTGTTAGCAAGTAGTGGTAGCAGTGGTTTAGTTTTCATAGTGGTAAAAATGTGTTTTCAACAGCATACATTATTAGGGATTTGCAAATTAAAAGAACAATGAAATATTAACACATGTCTATGAGAATGGCTAAAATGGAAAATACTTGAAGCACCAAATGCTGATCAAAATGTGGAGCAATTGAAACTCTCATTCATTGCTTGTGGGAATGTGCAATGCTATAGTTGCTATGGAAGACAGCTTACAAAGTAAACAAACATACTCTTTCCATCTAAACAGCAATCACTGGTATTTGTTCGAATGAACTAAAAACTTATGTTTAAGCAAAATCCTGCGTAAAGACATTTAAAGCATTGAATACACAATTGCCAATGTTTGGAACCAAGCAAGATGTTCTTTAGAAGGGGAATGGATGGATAAACTTGGTACATCCATACAATGGAATATTATTCACAGCTATAAAGTAATGCCCTACATATGTAGTTATGAAAATGCTTTGAGGAAGCTCAAATATATATCACTAAGTTAAAGAAACCAGTAAGAAAAAGCTATAAACTGTATGATTCCAACTGTATGGCATTCAGGAGAAGGCAAAACTATGGAGACAGTGAAAAGATCTCTGATCCTTAGGAGTTTGAGAAGGGAAACGGATGAGTATGTGGAACACAGGGGATTCTTGTGAAACTATTCTGTATGCTACTATAATCATGAATGTCATTGTACATTAGTTAAAATTCATAGGATGTAAACCACACACACACAAAAAAAAAACCCTAGATATAAAACACAGAGAGTGAATCCTAATTTAAAACATGGACTTTAGTTAATAATAATGTATTATTATTGGCTCATCAGTTTTGACAAGTATACCACATTAGTGCAAGATATCAATACAGTGCAAGTTGAATATGTGTGTGTGTAAGGCAGGATAAGGTGTATTTGGGAACTATTAGTCAACCTTTTCTTAAAAGCGAACTCAATTACAAATAGAACAAAATGAAACAAAAAGTGTAGGTGTTGCTTGCATGCACAAATAAGAAAACATGATAATGAAGAACAAATACTTGTGTAATCTCAGGCAGAACTGGACCTGAAACAGTGTTTTTATGACCTAACCATATGAACGCAGACAAATTTTACAACCACTCTTAATCAGTCTCTTCTCTTACAACCTTAGCAACTGCATAGGGTTGTTTTAAATTAAGTTTGATGATATCTATGACCATGCTGTCTAATACAGTAACCATGAGCTACATGTAGTTATTAAGCTCTTGAAATGTGACTATTACAAATTTAGATGTGTTCTAGGTGAATAATACAAAACTAAATTTTGAAAATTTAGTACCAAAAAGAGAAAATATCTAATTAATAATTTTTATTTTGCTAATTAAAATATTATGCTGCATTGAATAAAATATAAAATCAAAACTAATTTCACATGTTTTTACTTTTTTAGTGTGGCTACTAGAAAATTTGAAATTATGTATTTACAAATGTATTTATATATGTCTAAATTTCTGTCATACAGTGCAGGTCTATGAAATTCTTAGCTGTTTCTGGCATATAATTGGCTCTCCAAATGTTAGCACTGTCTTAAGATACTCATCAATTTTCTGGCTTTCTTCTAATGTTCTTTATTTTTTATTATAGTCAAAAATTGTTTTCCATTATCATCTCTTCTCCTGATGTGTTCTAGTCAATAATGAAAGACACTTGAATCCTCTAGGCATCATCTCAGTTCTTCATCTTTTATTACAACTGAACTTCCCCAGTCATTAACTATGGATCCAAGTCCCCTCCAGACCTCCTAATAGCACTTTGCTGGTAGGGTCTTGAGTCTGACCAATGAGGTGTTGTTCTTTCTTCAGTTCCTGAGTTCCCTAATTAGATAGCCATTTTCTTGACTTCTGTGAGGTTTTAATGACAGCATTTTCTTGCTTATACTATGCATTAGTTTTCTGTGTCATTTAATACCTATATGACCTCACAGTTGTCAAGGAGCAGGGATCTAGGCACAGATTAGCAGGGCTTTAGCTTAAGATCTATCAATGCTAAAGGCAGGATGAGGGAAGAATGGGCCTAGGAGCTTACTCAGTTTGGTGACAGTGATAGTTGTGTGCTGGTGGTGGACCCAGACCTCGCACATGCTATGCAGGTACTCTACCACTGCCATAAATCCCCAGCACATGCAGTTTGTGTCAGAAATCATTTCCTTGCAACTGGAGGAATGATCACACCAGCTTTTTACTGATTCTTGGCTGGAGGCTGCCCTCAGGTCCTAGAGGCCACCCACTGTTAGTTACTCTCTGCCATGTGAAACAGTTCAGAGGCAATTCACAGCAGGCTGCTTGCTTCCTCAAAGTCAACAGGAGAATCTCTCATTCCTGTTTGCTAAAAAGGAGTCTCATACAATGTAATATAAAAAAAAAAGAGAGAGTGAATTCCATCTTCTTTGCCAGACTCTGCTGGCTGGAAGCAGGTCACGGGTTCTGGCTGCATTCAAGAGGAGGGGTTTACACATTGGCCATCATCTTTGCTTCTCTGTATGTGTGTTTGTCACTTCCCTCTTTTCATGTCTGGTTTTCTGACTTTTATACTCCTCCTCGCTTTTTCTCTGGCTCAGACAATATAAGATGGTTGCTCTGTCTCTTAACACCTGTCACCCAGGTAGATGCCCTCTCAGGCAACTACTCTTAGCTATCCACGGTGTGCACTGTTGGCTTGGAATTCTTTCTCTCTTCCTCTCTTCTCCCCTCCCTTCCTACTCCAACCCCACTCAATTTTCTTCCTTCCTGTTTATTTTGTCTTCTGATATACAGATGATTTTTGACTCAGAGTGGGGTCGCATCCAAATAAATCTAAGCTAATTGAAAAATACTGGGAATCAAAAATGCATTTAATACCAATCATAATGTCTTGGCCTAGCCTACCTTGAATATGCCCAGAACACTTACATTAGTCTGCAGTTGGGCAGAGTCATCTATCACAAAGCCCATTTTATAATAAATTGTTGAATACTTCATACAATTTATTGAATACTATACTATTGTGCAAAGCAAAATTGTTGGATGAGTACACTTTTGTACCATCATACAGTTAAAAAAAAAGAAAAATTACAAATTCATAAATGCAACCACTGTAAGTCAGGGACTTTTTTTCCCCCCTCTCTGGCTACACCTTTCTTTGATTGTTTGCATTCGAATATGAACAAACTTAAAAATAATCACAAACCTTCTGATCACAAGTCAAAGGCTCACTAATGCTAAATTCCCCTCCCTATTTCCTCAGGGATTCCTTTGGAATAGCTGAATAATCTTCAAGTATAAACAACTATCAATACTGGGCAAGCTACAAAAAGTCACTACCTGAAAGCACTGGCAAGTGACAAAAGCAGTCAGCCCTGGAGGAGAGTCATTGCATGGGAGAAGGGAACAGCATTGGTGCATTTACATCTTTCACCATGTCCAGCCAGAGGAAAGGTTTTAGCCTGCATCTTGCGGAGTGATTTTAAAACAGTCACACAAAATTTTAAATTCTGTCTAATTTTCTGGTTAAACCATGAACTATAAATACCAAGGAAGATTTCTAAATGAGTGAGAAGTAGGTGGGGGCTGGGGACACAGCTCAGTGGTATGGTGCTTGCCTCACATGTGCAAAGCCCTGGGTTCAGTCCCCCATACTTAAAAAATTTTTTTTTTCTCATAAATGTTTCTTGTATTTAAAAAAGAATCAGGATTACAATTCCAGGAAAAAAAAATTCAGCCCTTAACCATTTTACATAACAAAAACTATGCAATACCTTGCTCTGCATATTAACCTGTATTTGAGGAGGGAATAGTCTATTCTATCCACATGAGATTAGCTAAGAAACAAGTTAAAATTCATAGTAAAGAGAAAGTCTAGAAAGGGGAAGTTAGTCATTCTCCCACCAGAAGTATGGATCAGAATAAGATTGGCTCCTCCCAGGATAGTATTGTTTTATTTTCTCTGTATATATTTTAAGAGAATATTTCATTTTCAAGTTCCAGGAATTGTGTGGTAGTGATAATGGAGGGAGTTTCCTATCTTCATGTAAGTAATTGAGTGAGCCAAGCAAAAGTTTATATTTAAAAGTTTCACTGCTCTGAGTGTTGAAAAATTAACCAAGTGAATTTACCCTTCTACTCTATGCTATACATAGCCCTGATGATTTTCTAACATAGTGCAACATAAATGGTATCACCTTGAAGGGTGTACGCATTTTTCTCATCTTTTTTTTTTTTTGTAATATGAAGAGGATATCTGGGATGCGGTTATGAGAATCAGACTATACCCATGAGACTATGTGATGATCTGGCGAAAGGAATCTATCAACTGGCAGAAGCTACATCTGAGAACTGTTCTGCTGTCTGCTAGTAGTGGGATAAGGACAGGATTAGATGTGCTGTTGAGCCATTGGGTGTCTGGAGAGACTGATCATCCCATGATGCCACCATTTCATGATGCTTCTTACCTTGAGGTGATTAGATCATACAAATAAACTGATATTCTAAAGACTAAATTTTGTTGGGGGGGCATGGCCAGGATCAAGTCTGTTGGGCTCTATAATACATTTGGCCATTGAGAATCCCAGTACATATTTAAGTTCCCCATTCTTTCTCTAGCATGAACTGCATGACAGAATTTATAGCCTTGTGGAAATTACTCCACTTCTTGAATAGTAAGTGTCCTATCCACTGATCAGATCCATCCATTTTCTCCCATTGATTTTGCCTCATATTTTAGGAATCTTTCAATCAGGTCTATTCTATGTAGGCATGCTGCAATACCTTTAAAATCTCCTTAGCCTGGGGATTGTCATTGCTATTGTTGTTTTAATAATCCCAATAAACCAACACTTCCAGCTGCCTATATATTTTCTTCAGTTTCATAACTAATGCTTCTACATCCAGGCTTGGAAAGGGTCTACAGTTCACTTGCCCAGCCATGGGTGAGAAATGGGCTGTATCAGTAGGCTTAGTCGATGCATCCTCCTGCTTTAATTTGATTCTCTAATTTATCCATGGCCCTGCCAGGCAGCCTCATAACACCAAACACATCCACTGTTGTCATGATAGGCCTATTGTCTTTCTGCTATAGTTTGGATTTAGAATGTCCCCCAGGTGTTATGAAGGCTTGATCCTCAACCTGTGGTGCTGGTGGGAGGCTGTAGGCCCTTTAGGAAGTGGAGCCTAGTGAAAGAAAATCAGGTCATTGGGGGCTGTGCCCTCAAAAGGGATATTGTGACCCCAGCCCCTTTCTCTGTCTCATTTTATTTCCCAGCTACCATGATGTGAGCAGCCCTCCTCTCCCATACACTCTGACTATGATGTACTGTGTCACTATAGACCCATAGACAGAGGGCCAAGTGACCATGGACTGAAACCTCTGAAGCAATGAGTCAAAATAAACCTTTACTCCTTTTAAGTTGATTAATCTTAAGTATTAGTTATAGCAGCAAAAAAAAAAAAAAAAAAAAAAGCTGATCAATGTACCCTCCCAGACTAGGAACCACCATAAGGTAGCTGAATCCAGCAGGAAAAAGAATGTAACTTAGTACCTCTAGAAATCCAAAGACCAGTGCTAGAAATACCAATGCTGGATTTTGTCTAAGAACAACCAGATGCCAAAAAAATAAAAATAAAATAATAATAGTAATAATTGGTTCAAGTAAACTTGCCTCTTATTGAAAGCTCAAGTTATCCTCCAACTTGAGGATGTAACCCCCAGATTTTGGACACCTTCCACCAACAGCAAGGGTGGTAGGGCCTTCTTGCTTGAGAGCAGGAAATAAATGTTCCTTAAAGTCAAGCAGTTTTTTAAAAGCTGTAGACAGGGGCTCTCCAGAGCCTCTGGAGCTAAGGATGTGGGGGCCTCAGCTCTGCCTCCTCCTCCAGCACAACAGTAAGTATTGCCAGGAAACAGCTCCTCTTTGTCTGGGTCCTGATAGAGGAAGCTTTAGAGCCCATTCAGAAGAGCCTGAGGCCTAAGAGGCCACAGAGAAGTGCCGCAGTAAGATCCATCTCTCTCTAGAAGCTTCTAAAGCTCTGCTACACCCATCCTTACTTTTCAGTTCATAATTTTCAAAGCAGCAATGAATCTCTTTGAAAATGTTTAACTCCAGTGTTTGGATTTCTAAACTTGGTCTGCTTCTATTTAGACCAGCAATATTGGCTTCTTTCTGAGCTTCACCCTGGGGCTGATCTCTTGGGCTCAGGTTCCCTCAGAGCACACATAGCTTTGTTCCTAGCCTTTGACTTGTCTGTATTTAGAACCTTGGGCTCTGGCTAGCAGTGGCTTTCCTGAATTCTAGAATCCAGCCTTATACCACCCTTGCTCAAATCCCTTTGTGGCTATGCTTGATTAACTGATCACTGCAGAAAGCAGTGAATGATTTTTGCAAAGCCCAGGATTATAGGCACTTGATGAATATTAAACAGGCAAGAAGAGTCTGCCTTTAAAGCAGAAATGGTGTGCTATTTTCTGATTCTCTCTATATAATAGGAAATCCTCAAGAACAAGAACTGTGTCTTTTTTAGCTATGGAGTTCATAACTCCTTGACTATTATGAGCACTAAATGCATGTTAGATGAATGAATGGATTCAGAGTACAACTGCATATAGGACAGCATGTACTATATCCTCATGAAGCTTACAATCTTAAAGTTGTTTATTTACAGAATTTCATATATTACTATGCAGATATTGTGCACTGAAACAAGTTATTGACTTAAGTATTTATGTACCCATCTCTTACCAACATGTTTAGAGGCATCTTTTTCTCAACCTCTTCAGATAGAAGAGGAAAAGTTTCTAGCCCTATTCATATCTAGCTATGTTATGCAGATGTAATTATTTAACCTTACTTTTTCCACCTTTAAAATGAAAGTCAAAGGATACATCTAAAAAATGTGCAGAGAATTAATTAAGATAATATGTGTGAAGCAGCAAGCAGTGTCTGGGACAGAAGGCACTTAGCAAATTTCTATTCCTTCTCTTCCAAAATGGTCAAGTCCTGGTATTAGCTTGAAAACACTCCTAAAGAGGCTCACAGAGACATCCTTCTCTGCATTTATGCTAGACACTTCCGTATTTATAAGGAACAATGAAAATAATGAAGAACCTTTTTCAAGCCATACAATTTGCCACACCAACCCCAAATCCCAACCCCACCCCTATAATGTATAGATAACAAAATATTTCCAAGTGGTTGTTCAAGCTTTAGTATTTAATGGCAAAATATTTCCAAGGGATTGCTCATCAAAAATCCTGGCTTTATTTTCTTAATTCAACAGTTTTCATTCCTGGTGAAACATGAGAATCCTTTGGGGAAAATTCACAAATTGGGGGATTATTACTGCTACCTTGGAATATTCCTATATTCTTCTCATCTATTTATTCTCTTGCTTTCCAAGATAACTACTTCACATGTGTTACTCTGTCCCTAAAATATCTAATAGGCATCCGAAAGTGATCATGTGCCCAAAAGGACCACCTGATACAATCTTCTCATAATCTACCCCATTTCAGCAGCTCGGTTTTTTAAATTACTTGGATCAGAAAACTTGTCATCATGGATCACGTCTCTCCTCTCAGTACCACATCTAATCTTCCAGCAAATCTGGTTGATTCTTCTTCAGTATAGATCTTCCTACTACTTCCACTTCTAGAAACTTGGTCCAAGCTGTTAGAAACTTTCATCTGAATTTTTATAAAATGTTGGTGCTCTCCTTTTCTAGACCCTTATTTTCCTTTAATTTCTTAGAGGAGCCAAAATAAACCCTTTAAAAGCACATCATTGTCTAGGGCTGCAACCCTTTTGTCTGAGACAAAGAGGGTGGGTCACATGAGAGCCAGCTGATGAACCAGTTCACTGCCTGAATGGCAGGACATTGATGCATGTATCATTCACTCAGGATCATCAGGTTATTCTACAACAAAACAGTCTCAAGAGCTTATCTACTCTTTTCACTCTTCGGATCTACTTTCCATACAGGCTGTTTAGCTGCATCGGGGACATGTCACAGAAGCTCCTTCCCATGCTCTCTTTCCACCTCTGAGCCACTTTGAAACTCAATTCACTTTCTTGCCTGACAAGTTTTAATTTATTGAACCTTTGACACTCAGCCCAAAATGTCCATTTTATAACCAATCTTTAAGAGATGATTATGGTTAGATTTACAACCAGGTCCTTACTATATATTTCACTGTCTTAGTAGTATTTGCCTGGCCTTTTAAAATGTAAATCTTATAAGGTGTTTGGAAGATAAGGAGAAGAGGAAAGGAGAGGCTGATTATGTCTTCTGAGATTCCATTGGTGATTTACACTAAAAAACTTAAAAATCAGAAACAGAATCTATGAACTTCTCTGATATGTTTTTTTTTTTTACCTCTGATGCCATCTTTCAACACCAATTCTAAAACAGCAATATATCTTTTCACTTAGGTGATTAAATTTTCTGAACTTCAATCCCCTGAGTCCTGTATCAAAGATAATGTAATATAACATAAATTAAATAAGATAATCATTCTGTCCTTTTTCCCTGCATTTCCAAGTCCTCCTCTATAATAACTGGACTAGTTGCTCCTTTAATTGTTACTAAAATGTCTTTCAAATGCCCTCTTGAAAAGTGGAATTTTCTAGAAAGAAGATAATTTTCATCATAATTGAGGGAGAAATAACGACTTACTTAGTTAATAAATCTGTGCACATTGCATTAGCAGTTTATTTTCCTTTACCATCAATATGAATTCATTTTTTCTGCTGTCTGGAAGTTATTGATAATTTTAAAGACATTTTGCCTAGATCTAAGCAATAAGAATTTACTATAGATTGTGAATCAAGGAAACACACATAAATTAAACATAATGCAACAAACTCATAGAGCTTAAATCTTAATCAACAGATATTGATCAAGGATTCTGAAAGCATCTACAAATGTAACTCTAGATATAAAAGTTGATAACATGAAATGTTTCCCAATGTTTTTAAAACTGTCAGTTGAAAAAAACGTATCACCTCGGTATATTTACTGTTATGTCATGTGCTCTAATTAATAAAAAGTATATTTAATTTTTCCAAATGAAATAATATAACTCATAAAAACTATTTTTCTTATGAGTAATTATATCCTTGTTTGTATTGCCCTTTGAAACAATGTTTCATAAAACATTGATATAAACTAATGCAAACTATAAATGGGTTCTAAAAAAAAACTATTCTTATTAAACACATGTGCGACTATTTAACACAAATGCAAATCAGCCCTAATTTTATTTGAAAATGCCACTCTTTAACCAATATAATGCACAATCAATTTTAAGTACCAGGCAGGATGCTTGATAATGCTGCTCCAGAGGAGACACACAATTTCTCATTTCATCTCAACACAGTTAAGTTGTATCACCAGATAATCTACGAACTCCTGATTAACCATATGCCATTTTCCACCCTCTGTCCCAGATTAAAATGCAGTGATGTGTTCAATAGGATGCTAAAAAAATAATTGATAAGCTTTATTTTTTTTTCCTACAGATAGCCCTCATAGCCCCCCAAGTACACTAATGCAGCAATGAGAGTATTTATGCATATAATGTTTAGAAAAGCAAATCAGAATAAAAAAGTATTTGTTCCAGTTTTGTAAGATGTCCCTTAGTGCCTTTGCCAGTCTTTACATTATATCCTTTTACTTTTGCCTTTATAAATTCTGAACACCCATATCTACGCTGGTGTCCATCATTTCTCTGTGCAAAGGCAGCCTAGCCTAATGTGATGTGGTGAGAAGTATTGGCAGCCTGTGTCAGCGTCTAATGGAACATTGAACTAGCCCTTGCTCCCATGGTCTAACAGCAAGGTGTGCCTGTAGAACAGATGGCTGTACAATCTCTAAAACAGCATCTATATGCCCTGACTTATTCAACTCTTTTGCTTTCCTGTCCCTGGATAGGCCTTCTTAGTTGGAATTAGTCAAATTCTTAACTGTTCTTCACCAAATGTAGCCCCTCAATTATAAATAAGCAGCTCTCTCAAAACCATAGTCAGCATCTGTCTAACAAGCATCCTGCTTCTCATTAATGAGATGGGCCTCTTCCATACCTGGCCTGGTCAAACACTCTCACACAGTGATATGGACCACTCATTGCTTTTCCTGTGCTATAACCCTTCCTTGGTAGTCATCCATCCTCGGTAGTCACCCATCCTCAGTCATACCACATTCTAAACTTATCCCAGTGGCGTGTTTTCTAAGGGACTGACCTGTCTCAAGGCTACATCATGGCTGTTCTGATATGCTGGTTCCCTGCCAGATGGCTCAGCCAGATAGATGTGCTACAGCAAATCAAATCACTGGCCAGGGTTGGAATTATTTTGTTGCACTCCCTAAAGCTCTATTTATTTATTGTATTACTTGTAATTCTATCACTCCCTATCAGAAAATGAAAAACCCAAATAGATGCCCTTCACATATGAAGGTGATGCAAGATATGCCCTTTGAGTTTATTTTCCATTAGCACAGACAACCTCCTCTTCCCATCGTCTCCTCTCCCTCCCACACACTCACTAACACAGGGTTTGCATGTTAACTGCTCGGGGACTGCTTTTTGCTAGAGAATGAAATCACCTGGACAGACCATTGTAGCAAGTGGCCACCACATCCACCTAGTGCTAAAAGAAACAGAGCCTAAATGAACTTACCTGAATGGAAAAACATCTTACATAACAGCTGGTAAAGGAAATGCCCTGATTAAATTTTATTTGTTTTAGAATTTAAAATACTTAAATATCTATTTGGGATGGACAGTTTTCTAAAATTATTATACTGCTTTCTGCTTTTTTTTTCATTAGAGATTTTAAATATGATGACTTGTACTAACATTTGGAACATTGAATTTTTGTGCAAAGATTATTAGCATAGGTATAATCGCTGGCTCCTCAAATAGGTTTTCTCAAACCATGTGGCTCTATAAGTCCTTATATCCTCTTTATATTTTTTTTTCACATATCCCTTTGCATTTTTTGCCTTGCCTTTGCTGATTCCTAGAAGCAATTCCCCTTTAAATATGTTTTGACCTGGAAGATGAAATAATCATACTTGGCAAAGTAGGTCATGACATAAAAATTCATTGGTTCTGACTGAGCTCCTAAGGATGTCTCTCAAGAATATGCATATAAGATTTTAAGAAGAATAATTTTTGAAAATACAAGGGCTCGTAACTGCTTCTTTTCTCATTTGTTGTGTTCCTGCATACCATGAGATAACATCAAGACTAGAAAAACATGGCTATTTTTTAGCAAAAATCTTAATAGCAAATACACATCATTGCAGAATACAGAGACGAAACTCACACCAGTGCACTCTTCTGTTCATAGACTCAAATGCATTTTCTCTAATGGAAAATCCAAGATTTCTCTTCTCTTAACGCACTTAGAAGAATCTGGGTATGAGCAGTTGTTATTGCATTACGATTCATATTCGCATATTTTTCTTTAGAGTATAAACTAAGTAGCTGCTGTTTTTTACCCCAAGGTTTCCAGAATGATGGACTCAGCATTGACCCATCTTATTTTTCTTCCCCTTCCCAGTTGCTTCCACTTCTTAAAATAAATAATTAAAACAATCTCCTCTCCTAAGTGCTCTGCCTCTTGCTTCTCAAAAAACTCTCTTGGCGGAAGATTCTGAATGACAGTAGGAGGCAAAATTAGCAGGCCTGGCTGCTCAAACTAAAGACAGAGATGAGAGAGGCTCCCTTCCCCAGTCAACCTCAGCTTAAGAATCTCAAGCCAAGACAAAAAAATTGGCCCTTGATCTTCAAGACGGAAGCAGAATGGTCTGGAATTAAGTGTAAAATACACAAGATTGAATCACTGGCCTCAAAAACTTATAAGAAATTATGTCCTAGGCCAGGCTGGTGTTTTGTTATCACCACTCATACTCATTAGGAGATCCAAAAAGAATCCGATTTATCATGTTCAGGTCAACTTCTCCAGGTGATAAGAAATAAGCATTCTTTGTTTCAGAGACCAGAAATGATTTCACTGAGTTTTAAAATGTTTCATTTAAAACCATGAACAATGGAACCGCCATTTGACCCAGCTATTGCCCTTCTTGGACTATTCCCTGAAGACCTTAAAAGAGCGTACTACAGGGATACTGCTACATCAATGTTCATAGCAGCACAATTCACAATTGCTAGACTGTGGAACCAACCCAGATGCCCTTCAATAGATGAATGGATAAAAAAAATGTGGCATTTATACACCATGGAGTATTACGCAGTACTAAAAAATGACAAAATCATAGAATTTGCAGGGAAATGGATGGCACTAGAGCAGATTATGCTAAGTGAAGCTAGCCAATCCCTAAAAAACAAATACCAAATGTCTTCTTTGATATAATGAGAGCAACTAAGAACAGAGCAGGGAGGAAGAGCAGGAAGAAAAGATTAACATTAAACAGATACATGAGGTGGGATGGAAAGGGAGAGAAAAGGGAAATTGCACGGTAATGGAGGGAGACCCTCATTGTTATACAAAATTACATATAAGAGGTTGTGAGGGGAATGGGAAAATAAACAAGGAGAGAAATGAATTACAGTGGATATGGTAGAGAGAGAAGATGGGAGGGGAGGGAGGGGGGATAGTAGAGGATAGGAAAGGTAGCAGAATACAACAGTTACTAATAGGGCATTATGTAAAAATGTGGATGTGTAACCGATGTGATTCTGCAATCTGTATTTGGGGTAAAATTGGGAGTTCATAACCAACTTGAATTTAATGTATGAAATATGATATGTCAAGAGCTTTATAATGTTTTGAACAACCAATAAAAAAAATAAAAAAAAATAAAACCATGAACAGTGTTACATAGGAAGGGCTACTCTATTATCTCAGGAAGCAGCACTCTTGTAATGTTGAGGTATTTTTAAAAAATATTTGTTAGTTGTAGATGGACACAGTACCTTTATTTTGTTTATTTTTATGTGGTGCCAAAGATTGAACCCAGTGCCTCATGAATGCTAGGCAAGCGCTCTACCACCAAGCCACAACCCCAGACCATGAGGTCTTTTTTTATTGTTAGGTATTAGAAATAAAATGTAAAATCTTTAATAAAATAGACAGGTTGACTGCTATTTTTTTTTTTTTTGGTATAGGGTTAGCCAGGGATTGAACCCAGGGGTGCTCAGTCAGTAAAACACACCTCCAACCCTATTTTTGTATTATTATTTAGAGACAGGGTCTCAGTGAATTCTTTTGCTGAGGCTGGCTTTGAACTTGCGATCCTCCTGCCTTAGTCTCTCTAGCCATTGGGATTATAGGTGTGCACCACCATGCCTAGCTGGGTTGGCTTCTATTGATGAGAAAATTTGTAATCTAGATATTGTACAAACCTCACTAATTTGCAAGGAGGTAGATGGGGGGGGCGGTGGTTCATGAAGATATGCTTATTTAGGACAAAGAAAGAAAAGAAGGATAGAAGTCAGGCAAGCTATGTGAGAAAAAACTAAAAGGAATTGAATTTTTATTATCACTCCACTCTCCTTTTTACAATCCTTGGGTTGCACTTCACTATCAAAACTGTAGGGGGAAGGCATAGGAATCTGTATGTGGGATAAATATGTAGTCCAATTGAGAATATCATGAAACAGTAGAATATCATGTAGTCCCTCTTGAGAAGATCCATGAAGCAGTAGAACCTATAGGAAGAAGAATCATTTTCTCCTGCAGCATGTTGTATGGCTTTCAGGGCTATGTTCAACCCTCTGTGTCTGAGATCTTGCATGATTCCTCTCTGAGGAGTTTAACACCTGTGTGCTTTTCACTTATTATTTGAGATATTAGGTAAAAGCCTCTGCCGTCCTCCTCCTCTTCAGTGTTCTTCCCCATTATGACTGCTGCTCCTTGCCAGGGGTTGAAAATGGAAGTGTACTTTGGCCAGTTATTGCTATATGCCATGGCTCACGTTCAGATGGAGGGGTAGGGTGGCATACCCTCTCCCTCTGCTCAGACTAGACAGTGGCGTCGTGTAGCTTCTCTCCCAGAATTCTTCTGTGATCTGATGTATAGCCTTGTCCTAAAATGCACTTAACCTGCTTTATTGTGAGTTTAAAAATTTCCATTACTAAAATAGCAAAATGTAATGTAATGCGATGTAACCACTGTTCACATTGTGGTGTTTCCTTCCAGTCATTTTTTTTTCCAAAAATGCACTTATCCCTGACCCTGTTGATATTGTAAATATTTTATTATCCATTACGCTATTACTCTGATCCTTTTGGGTGAAGGCCCTATTTGTACCACTGTGTGTTTCTTATCCTTTGAATTATTGGAGGTGGCATGGTAGAAGTAGAGGGCATAAAGACTTTGGGATAACACAGAGAAGTTTAAATTTTGTCCTTAACATTTGTAGGATATGTAAGTTGTAACACTTATGTAACCTCTCCATGACTCAGTTTCCCCAGGCAAATATGATTATAGTAGCACACATTTCATAGGATGGTCTTAACATTGCACAGTCTATGTATACCATCTAATGAACCACATAACACAGAACAGGCACATAATAAATATCACATTCTTTCCTTATCTCTTCAGGATAGTGTGCAAATGGTTACTTACTTGAGGTACACTGACAAGTAACACATGTATAAAATGATCTATTAAGAAATATTTGTTTTTCACTGAAGTATAAGACAGTAAATCAGTTGTCTCTCCAAATGAATCTGTAATTTTCGTATTTAAATCTGTATGCCAAAGAATTCCTATTCTTTATTATGTTCATAAAAGATTACTTTCTAATGTCACTCCTACTCTTCCAGCTATTTAAGTGCATACAAAATCAATACCCTCAACAGCAAACCAAATAATAATAAAATTATCAATTTTACTCAATACATATCAGATTTTAATTTATTTTCTTTAAAAAAATATTTCATAACCAGTTGCCTATGATGGAAGAAACAAAACATTTCCTGGAGTTTGGAGAGTGTTCCTTAATAGCACAGTAAAGTGCATCCATTAATTCAGGAAGCATTTATTGATGACTGTATATGGTAGAACACAGTGCTAGGCATTGTGGGGCAAATACAAAGTAGCTACAAGATATCTTTGCAGACAGATCTGACTAAAAATGCAAATAGATGAGCACTTTACTTCATGGGTATCTAAAAGTGTCTTCCTAGGCCTTGAAATCAAATCAATGAAGCCTCATTTTATCAAGTAAGAATTCTGTTTCTGCAAGCAGTTCACTGTCAGCATCACTGAGCAGCATTCTTACCTGAAAAATTTACTTTATATAACAGATACCCATGATTTTTTAAAAAGTTCTTGGCATTAAGTAAGTACTCAGTTACTATTATTTTCATTTATTCTTCAAAATTTTCTATTGATATCGTCTTCATATAAGAGTATTTCTCAAAATCAAATGAGAAAATTTATCTAAATTCCTAAGCATGACAGGTCTTGAAGTTTAATAAGTACTCAAAGTTAATGCGGTTCCTGGATCTTTAAGTTCCTAAAGAGAAATATTCCTGGTAAAATTTTCTTTTCAAGGATTATTCATTAATATCATTTTTAAAGTATAGAATTATTTTATATTATTGACATTGAGGAAAGTAAAATAAAGCACTAATGGTATTTTAGTTTCTGTATTTGAGTACATAGGAAAAATGCACTGTAAATTTACTTTTGTGGATATGATAGTGGGATTCTTTGGTCAGGCTCCTAGCTATCTTGAATTCGAGGCAATACCACATTTGTTACAAGCAGTTACCACAGATTTCTCTTCCTGTCCATGCACTTGTCTGCCTGGATCTTTGATTGTTGGTTCCATGGGTTGGATGTGAAATACCCACGAAGCTCATTTATTGAAGACTTGGCCCCCAGTGCAGCAGTGTTCAGAGTTAGCATCTTTGGAAGGTGAGTGGGTCATGAGGACTCTGAACTCATAAATGGAGTTATCCATTTAAGGATTCATAACTCAGTGGGCTATTGGGAAGTAGTGAAAACTTAGGAGGAAGGATCTAGTCAGAAGAGGTAGGCCACTAGGTACATGCCCTTGAACTTTCTCTTTCTCTTTCTCTGCATGTCTCTCTTCCCTTCCTGGCCACCATGGGATGAGCAGCTTTGCTCTACCACCATATCCCATGACATTCTGCCTCATGATAGACCCAGAAACAATGGAACCAAGGAGCCATGGACTAATTTATTTTCTTTAAAAAAATATTTTAAAATATTTAATTTATTTTCTTTAAAAAATATTTCATGGACTAATTTATTTCTGAAACCATGAGACAAAATAAATCTTTTTCTCCTTTTAAATTGTTCATATTAGTTATTTTGTCACTGTTATGGAACATTGACTAATACAAGGGGGCTTAACATTGGAACTGAATATTTTTATGGCCCTGTTTAATAATTTGATCCATATCTTTGCCTCATAAAGTGTTGATTTAAAACTCCTCTCTATTCAGATTTTAGAAACCTTTACAAACTCCTGAATAACTCCCTTGAGGCTAAGCTTACCCCATGAGGCTAAGCTATAAGATGGTTTCCAAGGCTCTCTTTAAGAAGACTATAGATGAGGGGAAAAAAGGAATTTCTAAGTTTACTTGGTGGGTAGAGAATTTAGAAATATGAGATTATCCTGAGCAAAAATTTTAAAGAACAAAGGGAAGAGTTTCACTTTTACAATTGAGCCATACCTAAATTGCATGGGCAGTGAGTAGGGTGTAAGAATAACTATTTGGAAGTTAAGGTAGAAAATCTTCAGGATTATTGGCAAATGTGTTTTTGACCTAGAATCAATTAGAACTTTGGCTTTATTTTGATTTAACTGTTGTTTTAGTCAGCTTTTTCACTGTTTGACTAAAAGGACCCAACTAAAACAACTGTAGAGTAGGAAAAGTTTATTGGAGGGCTCACAGTTTCAGAGATCTTAGTTCATAGCAGGCTGATTCCATTCTTTGGGGCTCAAGGTGAGGCAAAACATCATGGTGGGAGACTACGGCAGAGGGAAGCAGCTTATATGATGATCAGATAGCAGAGAACAAGAGAATCCACTCTCCAGATACAAAATATGTATCCCATAGCTACACCCCCAATGAACCATTTCCTTCAGCCACACCCCACATGCCTGCAGTTACCACTCAATTAATCCCATCAGGTGATTCATGCACTAATTGGATTAAGGCTGTCACAACCAAATCATTTCTCCCCTGAACCCTCTCACATTGTCTCACATATGAGCTTTGGGGAGACGCCTCACACCCAAACCATAAGAGGTATTATTTGTGTTGTTAATATTTATTTGCTATGACTTTAATTTTGCCTCATTTCTACTATGTTCATAGATATCAGAGGAAGAGTTGACCAAAAAACAGTGTCTAATTTGAGTTACTCACCTTCTTGACCTTTCTTTTCTGTTGGTTTAAACTCAGAAGACCTTCCTTGCTTTGGTGAACATGCATGAAGAAACCCAGTGGGGTGGTGACAATATGAGGAAGGAAGCTTTTTTACTGAATGGGAAGGAAGAAAAATTGATTAGAAAGAACCCTGCAGGTGAGGATCAAGACAACCCAGTAGGGGACAATTATTACAGTGAAAGAAAGAAATAATGAAGAAATACTGAACTAAGTTGGTAACCATGTAATGAGAGGCAGAAGAGATTTGAGAGTCATTAATACAGTAGGATTGGAAGAACTCAGGACAATTGGATATGCCTGGTAAAAAATGGAGGAGTTGAGCAAGACTCTTCAATTGCACCAGCCCAGCTACAAGAAAACAGAATGCAAGAAGGGAGAGGATAAGCTTAGTTTGGGGCATACTGACAGGGAAATATGTTTAACATTCAGAGAGAGATCTAAGCCTGGAGCTTGGGAGCAAAGGCCAGCCATAGATAAAAGGAGCAGGTTATACTAAACCTAGTTGTAGAAGCCTTGAGTAGGCAACATCACTAACAGAAAATGTGCAGTGAGATAAAAGAAGAAAGCTGAGGATAGATGGATGGAGGCCACGTATTTAATGGGAACACAGGTGGAGAAAAGGAAGGTACCAGCGGAGTTTTCATAGAATAAAAAGAGGATTATTTCAGACAATTTTGGAAAAGCTGTTGCTTTTTTTTTCTTTCTTTCAGTGCTAGTGACTAATTCCAGGGACTCACACATACTTGGCAAGTGCTTTACCACTGAGCTATCCTCCTAGTCCTAAAGGAGAGGTTAAAGAAGGAAAATACCAATAGTGGCAAAGCCACAGAGAGACCAGACCATGGATGTTTGAAAAATGTACAACATGTTCAGCAACTTGAAGCAAGTGTGACTTAGGAAGTTGTAGGGAAATGATGAGGCAGAGGGGCAGGCAAATTAGCTAAAATACATCTGGAAAGTGGAGTACTCATCTGAGTAGCACCAAAGATAAGGAATTCAACCTGGGCTAGTTAAAGACAGGAGAGGCAGGCTCAAGAAAACTTTCATGTTTGGAGTAGCATTGGAGATAGATGGATAGAAGAGTTTTGATTGGGTGTGTGGTCAAGTAAGTCGTAAGCAGGTTGACTTGCTGAAAGGAAAAGGGGGGAAAATATCTGAAGACATCCCACAGGAAAAGAGGAATAGCTGGAAGGGAGAGATGCCTATGAGCCAATGAATAAACTCACAATGAAAAATTCAGGGGGTCACTTTGTGTGAAGCTTCTCATACCTTAATGAACATAACAGTTGCCAAAGGGCTTTGGTTAGATGTGTGGTCTGAATTACTATGCCTAAGGATGAACCTGAGATTCTGCACTTCCAACAAGCGGTGGGTGAGGTCCATGCTGCTGGTGCTTTGACAATTCTTAGAAAAGTAAGGGCACAGAAGAGAGTAGGATGGTTGAGGCAACATGGATTATAGGGTGTCTTCAGTATAAGGGTAAAATAGGAAATATCTGGCATTGCAAAATGCTAGGGAGAAATATCAATGGGTTCCACACATAGTTGATGTATTCATTAAGCATACACTATATTCTTTTTTAACCTGCAAAGCATGTTAAGTCAATTCTTCAAAACTTTTAGGGTATCATAATATGTGTGAGAAAATAGATGAAAAATTTCTCTATGAGTACGTAGATACACAAGTACTTCAAAAATAAGTCAAGGGCACAATTTGTTAGAGATAGTACATAGTCAGCTCTCATGTTTCTGTGGATCCAGACTTTAGGAAGGATTTCTCAACTTGTCATTCATTTTGAAATTGAATAACTACTAAAGTGCATTATCATTCACATGCCTCACATTCATCTTTAAAAGAAGACATGACAGATATAAAGTTCCTATCAATTTGCCAATAGTAGAGGGGGAAATGAGTGTGCGTTTTGAATGGAAGTGATCCTATCTCCCTAAGCCTCTTTCACAGTGAAGAGCTATGGAAGCACAGGTTTGAAATCATTTGGTCCAGACAGAAAAGGAGATGCCAGAAGCAAGTGTCATGAAGAGGGAAACATTGTTAAATGTCCAGAGGTGATGCAGTGTCTTTTGGGGTGTTTTGTTACCTAAGTCTGGGACACTCCCCTCTTTGCTATTGCTCCAATATCTTAACCAAAAGACATGCATTCTTGAGCCATTCGCATCCTGCTTGTGGTTGTTGTACCCATACCAAGATTTCATAATTACTCAAAGACTTCAGAGCACAGAAAAAAGTTGCAAAAACATGTCTGGTGTCTTTAGAAACTTCCTATCTGTTTTGGAGGAAAGAGATAAACAGAACTATACTATAAACTACCGTTACCCAGATAGTCTGCAGAATAAAATTCTATGAAATTCTACTAGAAACAAATGACAGAAAAAGGAGTTTGCAAAGAATTTTCAAAATGCCATATATTAAAACTCCTCTTCTTTATTATAAATACAAGAACATGCATGTCTTAATGATTCTTCAAGTACTGCAGTAAGGAAATCTAGCTAATTTCATTTAAACCAAATATTTGTGAAGATTTTTGTTTTATTTTTAAGCCATGGAACATTTTGTATCATAAAAATGATTACTAGCTCAGAATCTTAGAGTTCCTCAGAAGAAAAAAAAATCAAATTATTACTGTAAATTGGAGTTGGAGAATATCGTGCTAAGCGAAATAAGCCAATCCCACGAAACCAAAGGCCAAATGGTTTCTCTAATGTGCGGATGTTAATTTGTAATAAGGCGGAGGCACTAGGGAAGAATAGCATTACCTTAGATTAGGTAGAGGGAAGTGATGGGAGGGGAGGGGATGGGATGTGGGAATAGGAAAGATAGTAGAATAAAACAGACATCATTACTGTGTGTGTGTGTGTGTGTGTGTGTATATATATATATATATATATATATATATATGACTACATGACCAATATGATTCTGCAACATGTACACACAGAAAAATGAGAAATTTTATCTCATCTATGTGATATATTAAAGAACATAAATGCATTCTGCTGTCATGTATAACTAATTAAAATGAAAAAAAAATAAAAGAAAATATTAAACTGTTTGTTACAATCAGCAATTGCAATTAGGGAGGACAGTGATCACTTCAGGAATCTCAGGAAAGCACTAATAAGGAGTCTGAGCTGGCTTTGGATAATGTGTGCATTTTGATACATCAACAAAATAAGATATTCTGGTTTGGGATGAAAGTCAAGAGGGTTAACAGAAGAAATAAGAATGTGAAGGAGGAAATGGTTCAGAGTTCAGGTGTGTTTAAGGGACAATAAGAAAATCAATATGCCTGGAGAGGAGGGTTTGATTGAGTGAAAATCAATTTGGGAAGACTGATTATAAAGACCCTTGCATTTGGGTTACATTCTATGAAGATTGAAGTATGCATTAATTGCATCCAGAGGGGAACCAACAGGGAATATATATTTAAAATTCTTCCCAAACCATTTCTTTTTGTTTTTCTTCTTCCTCTGTTTTGAAAAATACCATAAGTACATGGTGAAAAATTTATAACATAAAAAAGGAAACAGGAAAGTTAAAAATCACACATAACTCCATTTGCCAAATATAGTGCACTGGCTTTGGGAGTAAATCCTTTGTCACTTTTTTTTAAGTATCCATATGTTCACACACCCAGTTTTAAAGTCAGCTCACATTATAGCTAATGTATTACAGTCACTGTGCTTTTACACTAAACTCCTAAGAGGCAAGTAAGCTAATATAAATGTGCATACAAAGTGAAGAGGGTGGGTCTTCAAAGATGCAGTCTTTCACACAGATACCCTGACAAATTAAATGTGTAGAATATTCTTTGCTTCTTCAAGGACTGTATTTCTTTTATTTAGACATATGGCCATATAGGTGCATTTTCAATCTTACCACTCTTTATAGAAATATGGCCATTAAAAAACATTTGTTTTTCAAGTCTAACATTAGGAAAGCCATAGAGATTGAGGTCTCAGTGTGAGAGGCAAAGACAGGTGGGGACAGCGCTAGTGGAGAGCCCACCACACCCTAAGGGCTGGCCACCACAAACTGCAGCAGTTACTGTGGAACAGGAGTGGGTTCCAGAGCTGGGGGATATTCAGTTTTTCAAGAGAAGACAGGAACCTAGATCTTATGTGATATTCTTTTTTCCTTTTTCTTTTTTTTTAAAGGAATTTATCATTTTAGCACCAACAGAGTCAGAATTTCATAGGTGGAACAAACACATGTAGGACACACCATTTTTTGTACATTTTGTACATTTTCTTAAACACACCCACGAAATCAAAACATGACAGCAATTCACTTCTGGTTCTTCACAGTTACAGAATGCTAATGCTGTGCATCCTTTCTGGTAGAAAATCTTAAGGTTCCCAAGTAATAGGCATTTTCACTGACTAGAGTTTTCCATCCTTTAGATATGACCTGGTACAATATTGACACTTGTATTAGCATATTATGAATCTTTCATTGTAAAGGAACTCATTTGGAAAGCCTATAAAATTTCAAACCATGCTTCTTCAATGTATATTTTGTTGACTTAAATAGGTATTTATCCACTGGAGGAAGATCTATTCCAAAATGCTCTTAGGGTATTTTCAAGAAGTCCCTACTGAATATTGAAGGTGTTTTGGATCAGCAAGAACAAAAGTGCATTGGATCAGCAAGAACAAAAAGAACAGTTGAACTTCAAGTGTAAAAAAGAAAAAAATTAGGACGCATAGAACATATCATCTCTACTTCAAATGTCAATTTTCTCTAACCTGAAATCTTTCCCAGGTCACACTATGCTAGTATCTATTCATATAGTTACCCTCGTCATTAAATAAATATGTTCAACTACTCTAGGTTGCTAGAAAGAGAACATTTATATTAGGTCAAGATTGTCTAAGCATAGAAAGTAGAAAATAACTTAAGTGCTTCATAATTTTTATTAGTAGCAGTGATGGAACAGAGTTACGTAAAAGAGAAATGTTGAACAAATGAAGCTATTTCAACACAACTATATATGGTTGTCCAGCAGTATCCTTGGGGAGTTGGTTTCAGAATGCTTTAAAGATATGAAATCGGTGGATGATCAAGTTCCTTATATAAAATGGCATAGCATTTGCATGTAACCTACACACACCCATCCATAACTTTTAAATTATTTTTAGGTTGTTTAGAATGCCTGTTGCAATGTAAATGCTATGTACGTGGTTGATACACTATAGTATTTAGGGAATAATGACAAAAAAAAAAAACAACAACAACAGTGTGTTTATGTTCATAATAAACACTATTTTTTTTCAAATACTTTAAATCTGAAGTTAGTGAAATAGAGAGTCCACAGATATAGAGGATCAATTGTATATGCTCAGTGTGAAAATCACAATTTTTTTGACTCATAAGATAGTTTACTGAAAATCTAAATATATTTTTAATGAAACTATGTACTTAAGTGACATACTATTTGAGGAAACAATGAAAATAAATCTGTTTAGAGATGTATAACCAAAACAAATTACTTTTAAAACTCAGAATTGTCTAGGCATGGTGTCACACTACTATAATCCCAGCAACTTAGGAGGCTGAGACAATAGAATCCCAAGTTCAAGATCAGCCTCAGCAAATGAGTGAGGTCCTAAATAACTTATTGTAACCCTGTCTCAAAATAAAATAAATAAATAAAAAGGGTTAGGAATGTAGCTCAGTGTTAAAGTGTCCCTGAGTCCAATTCCCAATACCAAAAAAAAATTTGAGATCTTACAATTGGCTTCAATAGATTTATTTATTTATTTATTTATTTATTTTTATATATTTATCTTTCTTCAAATTGGAGACAACATTTTTTCTTCACAGTGGAAAGAATAGCAATTGGTCAGAGTCTAAATCACCAGGAAAAAAACAAGTTTCTATCCTTTATCTTGATGTTTCTTGTTTAGAATTAATTTGGTATTTATAATGCTTTTGTTAGTGCATTATAACTTCACATCATCATAGTAAGGTTTTATGTGATATAATTTGCTCCAATTAACTCTTTAGGATTTCCTCTTTCCTTCTGTTCCTTTCTTCTCTTGTATTGTTCTGGTCTTCCTTCTATTAATTCAAATGCATATATATTTTATTGGTGCATTATAATTATACACAAAAGTGGGATTCATCATGCTATATCTATACATGCATATAGGATAATTTGCTCAATTTTATTCTCCAGTTCTTCCCCTTTCCCTCCCTTCTTCCTACCCCATAGTCTACTTCCTCTCCTCTAATGGTCTCCCTTCTATTTTCTTGAGATCTCACTTTTTTATATTTCCTTTTTTACCTCTAGCTTCCATATATGAGGGAAAATGTTTGACTTTGACTTAATGAGTCTGGCTTGTTTGCCCTAGACTGATGTTCTCCACATTCCATTTTTTTTCCCTGCAAATGAGATAATTTCATTCTTCTTCATGGCTGGGTAGAACTTCTTTGTGCATGTATAGAACATTTTCTTTGTCCACTAATCTGTTGACAGACACCTAGACCACAACTTGGCTATTCTGAATTCTGCTATTATAAATATTGGAATTCATATATCTCTATGATATTAATTTGAGAAATCTTTTAAAATATGCATCACAATTTACATTCTATGCCCAGGTGTGATTTTTTTTTAATTTAGTTATTTATTTTAATTAGGTATATATGACAGCAGAATGCATTTTGATTCATTATACACAATTACAGCACAACTATTCATTTCTCTGATTGTACACCATTTGGGTTACACCTCATATATATCTTTCCTGCCCCCATAACTCTCTTCTTCCCTCTCTTCCCATTGCACAATCAACATTTCTTCATTTTTCCCATGCTGTCCACCATTATGGATCAGCATCCACTTATCAGAGAGAACAGCCTTTGGTTTTCTGACATTGGCTTACTGCACTTAGTATGGTATTCTCCAACTCCATCCATTTATCTGCAAATGCCATGGTTTTAATTCTCTTTTAATGTGTATTGTGTATATATATCACATTTTCTTTATCCATTCATCTATTGAAGGGCATCTAGGTTGCTTCCACAGTTAGCTATTGTGAGAATTGAGCTGCTACAAACATTGATGTGGCTGTGTTACTATAGTATGCTGATTTTAAGTCCTTTGGGTATAGACCTAGGAGTGGAATAATTGGGTTAAATGGTAGTTCCATTCCAAGTTTTCTAAGGAATCCCCATACTGCTTTCCAGAATAGTTGCACCAATTTGCAGTCCCACCAGCAAAGTATGAGTTTGCCTTCCCCCCTCCCCCACATCCTTGCCAACACTAATTGTTGTTTGTATTCTTGATAACACCCATTCTGATTAGCATGAGATGAAATCTTATAGTACTTTTGATTTGCATTTCTCTAATTGCTAGGGATATTGAACATTTTTTTCATATATTTGCTGATCAAATGTTTATCTTCTTCTGAGAAGTGTCTGTTCTTCTCCTTAGCTCATTTATTGATTGGGTTATTTGTCTTTATGGTGTTAAGTTTTTTGAGTTCTTTATATATCCTAGAGATTAGTGCTCTATGTGATGTGTGTGTGGCAAAAAATTTTTTCCCAAAATGTAGGCTCTCTCTTCACCTCATTAATTGTTTCTTTTGCTGAGAAGAAGCTTTTTAGTTTGAATCCATCACATTTATTAATTCTTAATTTTATTTCTTGTGCTTTAGGAATCTTTTTAAGGAAGTCGGGGCCTAATTCCATGTGATGAAGATTTGGTCTTACTCTTACCTCTATTAGGCTCAGGGTCTCTAGTCTTATTCCTAGGTCTTTGATCCACTTTGAGTTGAGTTTTGTGCATGGAGAGATAGGGGTTTAGTTTCATTTTGCTGCATATGAATTTCCAGTTCTCCAAGAACCATTTGTTGAAGACACTATCTTTTCTCCAATGTAAGATTTTGGCTCCTTTGTCTAGTATGAGATGACAATATTTATTAGATGAGGTAGGAGAAACACTTACTTGTTCATGGTGCCAAACCTTTTTTTTATATACTGGTATTTTACTGATCTTATTACTTCTAAAATTTGAATTTTGAATCTTGGGATTGGCATTTTTAGGAACATACAACTTTATGAATTAGTTGATTTATCACTTCTAATGGCTGAATTGAAATCTTGGATTCCCTTCCCAGTGACTGTAGAAAAGAACACACTGGAATTCATGACTGAGGAAGGGTGAGAAAGCCCCTTCTTACTACTGCATGACCTATCTGGGTTTACTTAAAAAACAGTGGTTAAGATAGACTCTAAGGTGTCCATGGCTATCCTTCTGGTAAGTAGATATAGGACAAGCCCCTAAAAAGTCAAGGAACAGAGTAACTCTCAGTTATTTTTCTAATCCATTAATTGATTATTGACTTATTTAGGAGCTACTTATTAAACTATGTGCCAAGTACTATTTTATATACTAGTGACAAAACAGTTAACAAACAGACTCTGTCTGTTTCATTGTGAATTTACTGTTTTACAATTTGCATGAGAAAAAGGTACAAAGACATATAATTACATAAGTAATTAATTAGCTATAATTCTAGGTATTAGGAGATTTCATAAAAAGGGGGACTTGATCTAGCCTGAGTAGTCACTTAACAGTGTCACATAATAAATGCACCAGAGAAAGTACTCTTTAAATTGGACTCTGAAAGAACATCAAGGTTAAAGGGAGAAATGCAAGAGAGTTCAGCCCAAGGAAGGAAGGAATAGAGCTTAATAGGGGGAATAGAGTTTAGACCCAAATGAATGCTGTGTGTGCCTAAGAAATTTAAACTAAACCATTAGTGCTAGTGATCAGATAATGGGCCAGAGAGTAGATAGCAAAGACCAGGCTGCAGAAACATTCAGGGGTGAAAATTGCAAGCTCATTTGGAGTTATATCAAGAATTTTGGAATCTATTCCAAAAATAATGGGAAGTCATTAAGTGGTTTTAAGCTTGAAAGGGCATAATAAGATATGCAGTTTATATGTCCCTAGGCCTATTGGGTACAATAATAATAACAGCTAATATTATTGAGTGCTTCTTGTATACCAGGCTTTTTTTATTTTTTATTTTTTTGGTACTGGGAATTGAACTCAGGGCTCTTGACCACTGGGCTGCATCCCCCGCCCTATTGTGTTTTATATAGAGACAGGGTGTCACTGAGTTGCTTAGTGCTTCACTTTTGCTGAGGCACTCTCCATCCTCCTTCTTCAGCCTCCCAAGCCCCTGGGATTACAGGCATGTGCCACCTCGCCCGGCTGCTATACCGGGCTTTTTTTTTTGAACACAGAAACACACACACACACACAGGCACACACTCACATACCATTAATAATTACAACAAGTCAGTGAGGTAGATATTATTTGCAATTTATAAAAAGCTTAATAAATTTGCCCACTATCACTTAGCTAATCAATGAAGTATCAGATTTGGAAGTTATCATTTTAAATATCTGTACTGTTTTAGTGTTAAAGCGGGATGGAAATTAGCTTAAAGGAATATGTATAGTCTAGATAAGAGATGATGAGGGTTTATTCCCTGATGATAATAACAAGGTAGAGACAAGTGGGAAGATCCCAGGATCCCAGGGATATTTTAGAGACAGATTCAATGAAATTGGTGATTGATTAGATGTAATAGGCATGAAGAGAAAAGGTCAATAGTAACATGTAGGTTTGTGACCTGAGTAAAGGGGTGGTTTATGGTGCTAATAAGGGTTAGAATCAGTTCCAGAGAAAAGATAGATTTGAGCTGTTATACCAATTATGGGAACCTACTGCTTTGGACTGAGCTCCTAGTCCAGAAAAACCAAAATGGAGTCACTAATGGTAAAGTCTACGTAGTCAAATCAAAACTTTAGAGAAGCAGACAGATGCTCAAGCTGACTAGTCTTTCCTGAAAATTAGAGATTCCAATCTACCTGAGGCAGTGCGACATGGAAATCCCCTGTGCTTTAGCCCTTCCCTTACAAAAAGTAACTTGAAGTAACCTGAAGTTAAACAATCAAAATTCGTTTTTGATTGTTGTTTGTTTTTTTTTTTTTTGTTCCAGCTTTACAAAACTCTCTGTTCTGCTATTCCCAGAGTCAGTGTTCCTTCTATTTTGTAGAATGGAAGCTATCACATGTCATAGATCATAAAAATACCCAATTAGATCTATAATTAAATTTGTCATGATTTTGTCTTCTAATAGGATGGAAAACACTTTTGTTAAAGTAGAATTTATTGTCATGCATATTTGATTCCTGAAAAGCTATCCTAGACTATCTGCACACTTGGAAAAGGAGTTTTCTTAGTATTCAGATTCATTGTCTCCTGGGTCCTTCTGCTCTCCCCTCAGTAAAGTTGCTCTGAAAGTGTTTAAGGCAACAATATACGTAGATATGTAGAAGGGAACAAAAGGGAGAAATGGGCATCCAAGTTTCTTTTCCCTTCCTTAAGAAACCTAATTGAATCTATTTATTTTTATGTTTTCTTAATTTCTTTTCACAAGATTTGGCCAGTTCTAATGTTTTTTTTTTCTTCCTTTTCATCCTATCTTGAGCTTTTCAAGAATCTATGCAAAAGTCAGTGTCTAAAGGTGTGATAAAATATGCGAAGTATAGGCACATTTTGAAATATAAACATTAGCAGTTATTTTCAGACAGTCCATGTTAGAATAAATACTGAGCTCACTGGCCTAGAAGCACACTCCAGGAAAAGCTGGCTGCTAAAATAGCAGTTTTACTTTCCACCTCCGTGGTAGCTAGCAGAACACTGCAGTGAGTTTCCAACCTCTGTAATTTTCTTTTCCTCTTTTAATGATAAAAGCACATATTATTTGATTTCCTGTACCCTATAAATGGAATAAGCAAAGCAATCCTTTCTCCGTCGTGGTCAAACCATCAATCATTCAATCACCAAACACTGACTGAGTGCCTATCATGGCAAAAGAAATAAATGGAAAAGCTGAGGAGGGAAGAGTGAGGAGCTGCAAGGGAACATACAGAATTTTCTCACATAACTTCACTAGCTGGTAGGGGAAGCTATGAACACGTTTAGGAAAGGATAAGTACTTATTAGGAGTGATAAATAAAAGATACAGCAAATTGAAAAAGATTAATTATACCAAATATTCATGCTATTTGTTCCCCCAAAGAGAAATCGTTAGTGCATTAGAAATTTGGTAAGGATTTAGGCAAGATGAAGATTTTGAGGTCAATCTTACGTTATGTACAGGTCTTAGTAGAAGCTGAGGAAGTGAAAGAGGCAAGAATAGCAGGATACATCAATTGTTTGCAGTTCAAGAGGAAAGCATGGTGTAAGAAACAAGGTGTTGAGATTAAAAGGTAGGAAATTTCTGCTTTACCTCAATTTAGTAACTATTGCATATAGGCAGAGAATTACCTTGGCGGGTCTCAGTGTCTTTACCTTGCAAACGAGGAAATTGAATGCAGTACTCTATGGACTCCTTGAAATGTAACATTAGTTTTTATTATATAAAAAAAAAAGAAAACATTCCTTTTACTTGTTCTTTTAGTCAGCTTTTTCATCTCTGGGACTAAAAGAGCTCACAAAAACAATTTGAGAGAAAGAAAAGTTTATTTGGCGATCACTATTTCAGAGGTTTCAGTTCATAGATGGTGGAACCCAGTGCCCTGGGCCCAAGGTGAAGAAGCCCATCATGGTGGAAAGGTGTGGAGGAGGAAAGTATCTCAGGATGCGGCAATCAGGAAGCACAGAGAGTGCAAGAGAGAAAGCACTCAAGCTCACTCACCAGTGGCAAAATATGTACCCCAAAGGCATGCCCCAGTGATCTGTTCCTCTCGTCACACCCTATTTGCCTATAGTTGTTACTAGGTTAATCTATACCAATAGATTAAGAGATTGATTAAGTTCCAACACTCATAATCTAATCATTTCACCTCTGAATGTTTTTGCATTGTCTCACATATGAGCTTTTGGAGGACATCACATAGGCAAACCGTATCACTTGCCCAAAAGGATATGAAACTAATATATGGTAGAGTCTTGAAATGTGCACATTATAGTTTAAGTCTGACAAACTAAGATTCAAACCTTAGTAGACCTATTTGTTACCTAGGAAGGTTGTTGGGCATAATGCCCAATCTTAATGACACTTGATTTCCTCATTTCTAAATACAGATAGATAAACTGATGGATAAATTGATATACAGGTTGTAGATGCAAATAGACATGAATACTTCTTTTCATTTTAGAATTGTGAATGTAATGGCATTGTGCATAGTAACTGGTGATGTAGGAGGCACTGAAAAATATTTTGTTTTAATTTCTTACTGCCCATGGATGAAACAGCTCTGGGTTGCAGTCAGGAAATCTGCATTCAAATCTCTGCTGTATCTTAGGTGCTCTATAATCTTAAAAAACAAAACAAAAAAAGATGACAGGGGGGTCCTGAAGTTAATCATTAAGTCTATGTCTGCACGACTTGAATATTTTGTAAAAAAAAAAAAATGTTCAAAACATATATGGTACAATATGAACTGTGTAGAATACAGCAAATAAAAATACTAAATGACTGTGAAGTTCTATGGTTACCAGCAATTTCACTTATCCATCTTTTAAACTAATATTTCTCTGACACTGCTCTCCCCCTATGCTGTTCACAACTTACCTTTTCCTTTCAAAGTGCTTTGGGATCCTGAATGCTATGCAAGTCATGTACGGTTTTCACTACATGGTGCTAATTAACGTCACAAGGAATAATTAACTGCAGCTTTGCAATGATCTCTAGCATATTGTTTTTATATTATTAATTTTAAAGATTATGAGAATAATATCATAAAACACACCACCAGTTTTCATGCCAAGAATATTTCATCTAACGTAGAAATGTCATGCAGTATGTTTCAGGGATAAATGCCACTTATAAACATGGTATTATAATGTGTATTGAAGTCTCATGAACTGAAGAGTGGAGTAACTATGGGTAGTCAATGAATAATGGGTAGGAATGATTAATGACTTTGTGAGATAGGGATAATTAGATTTGGCATGTGTATCCACCATTTAAGCAAATTGCTAGGTGGATTGCATGGTTGAAAGAGATACAGACAAATGACATTAAGCTTCAATGATTCAAATGCATCTCCTGAGAATGGATGAACTATTTTTTTTTCAGTTTTCCCCCCCAACAACTCAACACAACCATAAAGGTAACCCTGGAATTTATTGTTATGCTAACAGTGGTTGCCACAGAAACTGGGTGACATACAGGAAAGCTGATACAGTCCTCTTCACACCTTTTTGCTTCCAGGTCATTTGTCTATTTCCAGAGCTCAGTTATTTACTCAAAGAATTCACTACATATAGATTCAATGATATTGGGAATTCAGCAAGAGCTCTTGGCAATATCGTGAAGTACAGTTTTCTATAATCTGTAAACTTCCCTCAACTCCCCAACACACAGACAACCACACACATACACTACATTTGTAAGTACTAATTCCATACACGGCACTATGGTTGCGCATCTTTTCACAAGGTGGTGCATTAGTAGGGCCTACTCTTCACAGGGCATGGGATGCTTTGGTTCAACCATATTCCTATCAATATTTAAATTCAATATCAATATTTATGTTCAGTTAGATCAAGGAATTAATCTACACCACTATGTTGATGGTGCCTCCTAAACCTAAACAAATCGATATGCCACAATCAGGAGACAGGCATGTCAAAAGGAATTTGTTTTTAATTCTGGTCTTGGTTATCAGTGGAAGAAAAAACAAAACTTATGTAAAGGAAATTTTATTATTAGATGTTCTTCAGTGTGATTAATATAAAAATACTTGCTTACATTGAAATGTGCATTGGTTTTCTTATGAGAAGTCACCACTGAAATTCAGTATCCTGAGCAGACCCAAGGGGCAAAAGTGAAGAGTTAGATAACACATAAAGAAGGTCTAGATTGTGAGTATTTATTTTTTTTGGTTTTTTAAAATTAATTAATTATTTATTTTTTGATGAGTATTTATCTTTTGACCACAATCATTTGTGGTTGCTAACAGATGAATAAGTTTTATTCTTAATAAATATGTATAATTTTAGATGGAATTACATAGACATAGTAGAATATATAAACAGGGATCAATGCACACATATAACTTAATCATTTAGAGAAGCAGAGTGTGTACCTGCAGAGTAAACCTATAAAAACAACCTATGCTAATCAAATTAGTCCGGTTGTTTTGTTTTGAATACCATAAAATAATGACCTATGAATCACCAAACACTAGAATTGTTAGCGTAGCTATCTCGATACAGCTTCAAGCAAAGATTGATCGACAGGGACTATCTGCCAGGTTGCCTGTCTGCAAGGTGCAGCAGCCTGCTGGAAAAAAAATTCTTAACTATATAGTCAAATACAATGGAGTAGTTAAAAAAATAAACCATCAGGTCCTCTGATTGTTATTTGGCATCTTTGCGCTGGTTTTGGTAGTTACGGGCTATTTGGGGATGGGCCTAATGGGAAGATCATGTCTGGGTGGGCAGGTTCTGATTTTCAAAATGAGGTTACTTTGGCCTAAGTACCTACCAAGAAACCAAGTATGAAAGAAAGTACCAGGGAGAAAAAATCTGTATCTAAGCAGAGATAGAAATGATAGAAGAAAATAGCTAAAAAATAGATTTAGTGTATTCAGTGGAAAACAAATACTTGTATTCATTAAGAGAATTTTTAGTTGTGGTCACCATGTTGTAAAACAGATCTTTTGAATTTATCCCCCTTCTAACTGAAGTTATGTATCTTTTGACCAATACCTCCCCAACCATCCTCCCCAGCCAGTTACCTACCATTCTACTCCCAAATTCTATATGCCACAAATACATTAAATAATATGCTACTTGTCTTTCTGTGTTCATAAGAATGCATCGTGATCTTGAAAATTACTGAGGCAGAAGATTTTTAGTGTTGTTACCATAAAAATGTTAACCATGTAAGGCCATATATATGTTAATTAGCATAATGTATGCTTTTTACAAGGTATGTATTTCAAACCATGTGGTACACAATAAATATACACAATTTATATTTTTCAATTAAAAATAAAAATTTAAAAAATAATAATTGAAAAACAAAAAGAGAAGTAAGATATAAAGTACCCAGAAATTTCTTAAAGTCACCTTATGGAATGGAAAATAAAATTAACAAAGCCAAGGATATAGGCTAAAATTTGAGAAAGTATCCCAGAAAATATGAAAAGAAAGATAATAAGAAAGAAGATTCTATGCAAGAAAGATCCAGTATTCTAGATGTGATTCAACTAGGATTCCAGATGAAAAGAACCCTGATAATGGATGAAAAAGACAATAAAATAATAGAAAAAAAGTGATCAATAGCAACTGAAAGAAGTAACCTCATCTTAAGACACATGCTGATGACATTCAAAAATGGACTCATTACTGGTAGAGTTTCAGAACTTCAAGGATAAAGAGAAATTCTTAATCTTTCATGGAGAGAAAAAGTGAAACAGTTAGCCCATATGGCAATAACCTGGTTAGTTGTTTTATTCTCATCAGAGCATTCACGGTTAAGAAGATAATAAAGAAACATCTTGAAAATCAATTCCACCCCATAAACCTACCAACAATGCAAAAGGAAAATACCAAATTCAGTTTTTAAAGTGTTCAAAATCTCATAACCAAAACCACTGCTTTGGGGGTTGTTTTTGTTTCCTGTTGAATGGTGCTAGAGTTACTTTCCCCTCTGTTACAATCTTATAATTCTGAAGCATGCACTCCGCCAACTGCTGAGTGCATTGGTGGCTGACAGTCTGTAGTATTATCCTGTTTATAGAGAACCGCCTTGCCCAAGGTAATGTCCATTTGGGGCAATATCCTCAAGAGACAGCCCAAGTCAAGAGTTCTGCCATGGGATCAGTAGAAGCCATTTTTATGGTTGCCTCAAAGCCCAGCTTTTCCTTTAGCCCGCCCTGCTGTGTCATCCCACACCACGTTGATTCTCAGGAGAAAGGCTAAGTAAATGTCCGTCAATTTCCTGAATTTAAATCTTGCTTTGGATTCTGTTTTTGGGGAAGCCATCCTGCACTAAGAACCTGGTCAGCAAAATTTAAAAAAAAAAACAAAAAAGCATTCAAGAATGAAAGAAAATGAGAAGATGATTATGAAGATGAATTAATGGTCACCAAAGTTGTTTGAAGAAAATAATAAGCTCAAAAGAAAAGCCATTAGATGTGGGATGCTTGGAATATTATCCTTTGTGCATTCCAATTTCAGTATCATAGACTGCATTTCCTTCTCCAGTTTCAATTCCAGTACTTAAGTTACATATTTACATAATGTTAAATATTTACATAATTTTAAAACTATAAATGCATTTTTATTGTGCTTATACTTTTGGAATCAACCCATAGAAAAATTGGAAAACAACTTTAGCCCCATATCAAATGTAAAATTTATAAACTTTAAATTTTTAAAATGATAATATGAACAATAAACTTTGAGAAGAGATACATAGTTGGGTTAGTCACTATGCGATTAACATTCTGAAGAGTGTAATCAAATGATATTCTCTAGAGTTAGTAAATCAAGAAAAAATTGAAAACTTTTTAAATTTATAAAGAGAACTTCTGTTTTAAAGAAATAAAACTCAAATTATAAAAAAGGAATCAATTATTCAGAGGAGAATTGAATATTGGTGTGTGAGGAATTGTGTACTATTAATTACAGATTTTACTTTGTGTGTGTTTGTGCAGTTTAAAATGATATCGCTAATTCTCTTATTTAAAATGAATTTTTAAAAAAGTAAAGAACACCCCTTGTCAACAAGAGACTAGGTAAATCCATTATCATAAAATAAATTTTGATGGCCACTCAAATTCTTCAATTTAGATAATGTGCTTAACTCCTGAAAGTGCTTTCACATGTTGAAGTGAAAGTCATTTATTGATCACTTCTTCTGGGCAAACCATTGTTTTTCCTAGTAACTCATTTATTCTCATCTCTGAGACAGGTAAGGGAAAATGTCTTCTCATTCTTTGACAGTTAAGGAAACTAGACAGAGTAAGTTGCTTTGCCTAAGGTCATAAACAAATCCTGGTAGTACTGAAGCTGTTCCCTTCCTCCAGAACCAGAATCTTTCTGTTCGCCTCTCTTCCCAATCACTGTGAAATAAGTGATTGTCAAAGGTAATCCAGAGGAGTCTGTGTAAAAAGTGGGTAGTAGTAGTAGATGAAAGAGAGATAAAAAAAAAAAATGGACAAATAATTCACATTTTCTATCTGAGGCTTACTTGCTAGATGCTGTGGTAGGTGCTTACACAGATTGAAAGCTTCATTCATCCTCCCAATACGACCCATGAACTAAATCTCACTTACTACATAAGGATCAGATATACAGACTGGCTAAATTGTTTATGGGAGTCCACACAGCCCAAAAATGGCAGAGAATTATCCAGTTCTCTAAGTTTTATTTTTTCTCCTATAACAGTTTCTTTATTATTATTATTATTATTATTATTACTATTATTATTACTACTAAAAATTTGGGCTGGATAATTCCCTTTTGTCTGAGGGCTGCAGTGATCATTGTAGAACAGTTAGAGCATCATCCCTGGACTCTATACACTAAATGCCAGAAGTATTCACACTTGTTGTTTCTGACAACCAACGATGTTTCTTAATCACTGCCCAACAGGTATGGATGATACAAACTTAAATTCCTTAAAATTGAGTTTTTTCTTGCTTTGTCTTTTACCTCAGAGTTCAATTTTTGTTGAAAGTGCTGAATATCAACGGAGCCCTGTGATTTTCAAAAGCATAGAGTTCAGAAACTCCCAGGGTCTTTTGGTACAGGAAAGGTCTTACTGTAAAAAGCCACTTTACCCCATGTGACTTAGATAAGACTGCAGATGTCACCCTTGTTTGCCTCTGACAAGGCCAGATACATCCCCTCTAATTCTTAGCATTCATTTCAGAAATGGTCAGTTGATATTTTAACCTCAAATATCCTGGAAGAAATGAATTCAGATTTTTTTTCCGCATAGCTACAGATACTCAAATGAATGAACAACTGTCACGTCTGACAGTAAAGGGGCATTGTTGCAGTTCTCTCTCTAACATGACAACCAGACTCCTAAATATCACATTCCCACTTCTCAGCCCTACACCCAAACTCTCTTCCACTGATGAATGGTCATACTAACATCATGAGTGAAAAAGTTTTGGCTCAATGTTGGTTACACTTCAAAAAATTCAGAGGCTTATGAGCAAGTAAATGAGTAAATAAGACAGATATGAGATCATAAGAAATAATAGAAACATGGCTAAATCATGTTGAAAGACATTCAAATTTAATTTAATTTTTTTTCACAATTCTGAAAAAAATTTGAAATTCCTATACTAGACTTATGCATGAGTTTAAAATGGCTATTGGCTGGTCATATCTCTCCCAGGGATATGTCCTGTGTAGTTTTATATATTGTTTAAAATTTTGTATTACTTGCCTACATTTAACTGACACTTTATCTAAAGAAACTGGATTTGGGGGATTTTTGACTCCTCTTTCAATGTTGGTAAAATCTAGTCCATATTTCAGCAAGAAAACAATCTGCTTGCTTTATAGCTAATTTTTTTTTGTTTGTTTATTTGTTTGAGAGGAGACTAGGTTTTCAAGTTTACCAGAGTCTATTTGGATTATTCCTGGCTATTCAATCCTATTATATTATCTTCCAAAGGCCTATTGGCATTTGAATTTGCAAACTTTGGTCTGGAAGTGCTGTGATTCTTTGATTCTGTACCAGATTAAAGAATCCATAATTTTTTTTTCTAGCACATTTCATCTGCATGAATGTCCTTCCTTGGTGGCCCTGAAGGATTCGTTCCAGCAACTACCTACTCCATAGATTTGGAAATCCTTCAATGTTCAAATCCCTTACATAATATGGGTAGTATTTGCATACAACCTACACAAACATACTTTAAAATTTATTTTGTTTTGGAGCTGGGGATTTAATCTAGGGTCTTGCATAGGCTAGACAAGCACTCTACCACTGACTTACATGCCTTTACCACTGAGGTACAACACATATGTACCTTATTACTTCATCTCTAGAATATTTATAATATTTAAAACAATGCCCATGCTATGTACAATGTTTTTATATTGTATTGTTTAATTACTAAGGACAACAAAAATATCTGAACATATCCAGTACAGCAAAAAATGTTTTTCAAATGATTTCTGGTCAGTTTTTAGAATATGCAAATGTGGAAACCTTGGATAATAGAGGGTTGATTATATTTATCTCTATATCTCTGTAATCCAAGCTATTAAAAATATCTACCAAGATTCACATTCTTGGCTTTTAAAATATTAACTTTAATGTCAAGCTTTGTGACATACGATCAACCTTATAATTAGCCCCTAAAAGTAAAATAAAATGAATGAAAAGGATTAAGCTGTAGCCAAGCCTAAAACCTTAGTATTAAACCTCTTTTATTTTTTTCTATTTGCTTCACCATTTCCCCTTTGTCTTCATAAACAATTTATTTTTAACCTTTGAATTTCACATCTTTAGGAATTTCAGCTTTGTAAATGATTAAACCAAATAATAGAGTGTCAAATGGGTAGTCTCTATTCTCTTCATGCTATGATACCCATTAAAATAATAATACTTATTAAAAAAGAAGACTTTTAAATATTTATTACCTCATGAATACTATGTTCAGAGTTATAATAATAATAATAATTAGTGATTAACAAAATCATCTTCTTAAGAACCTGTTAAGAAAGAACACATCTTCTGATGCAGTGCTATTTTAAGCAAGCTTTTTCATCCATTCTAATTTGTGCAAGTTTTCTCTTGGGACTCGCGTCCTTGCATTGGATGCCAAGAAAGCCATCTTGTAGGAAATCAGTCACTGTAAAACACTTGTTCAGAATGGAAAAATATCCCCTCACTACTTCACCACAAGATACTGTCTGTGGAAATTATCAGTAATTCTAAACATTCACACAATCACTGTTCAAAGTGACATTATCAGAGACATGGCATTGACAAGAAGAATTGCAAAGCAGCAAGGGAGATAAAGCAATTTGCAAAAGTACAGTAGGCCATCACAATAATGCCAAAACAGCTTTAGGTGAAGGAAATTATATGTATGTTCATGTCTTTAGTATTAGAGGACACAGTTTAAGTTCCTGGGTTATGTCAGGAGTTAAGCTGACCTGAGCTTGAAAGTATCTAAGTTACACTAACAATAAAAATTAGAAGGCTTGCATTGATATCAAGATTTAATATTTCTTCCAAGGACATTCATTTGTTTATTTATAGTCTTTTGCCAGCATATATTTAAACATAATCGCTGAAATTTTGTATAATTAAAAAGAAACATCAAATGTATGGGTGAATAATTCATCAAATGTGTGTGCTTAGCTTCAGAACATATTTTGTTAGAAAATATAAATATTTTATATGCCTAAGATTGATATTAACTTAACAGACATTGGAGCTTACTCAATGATCTATAACTGCTTACCCAATTTGTATGTGATGGAGAATCATATGGATTTTTAGAATTACAACTTAGCTATCTAAAAAAACAATAAGGAACATATAATCAATCGAGACGTAGACTTAGACTCCAGCAGATACTAAGGACAAATGGTAAAATAGAATATCGGTTCCAAGTTGGCTTTTACAAATTAGAATCTTTTCTTCTAACCATCACTTCAGGTAAACACTCATTTTATGACACATATTTTTCTACAAAGTAACAAAAGACAAGCTAGAGTCATTCATTTTACTTAGTTGGTCAGATACATTTGACGTTATATGGGAAGGCAATGGTTTTTCACTGAGTTATTGGCAAAGAAAAAAAAAGCCGACTATCTCTGATTTAAATGCCAATGAGACCCCATCCAATTTGATGACATCAGGGAGATCCTATGTATTGTCACAAAGAAGGCAGATTGGTACTGTTGAGATATATTTGCGTATACACACAAACACACAAATATGTAATCACGAATCTATTAATAATAGAAAATATCATTTGAGTTCTTTCTCTAGAACTCAGAATTTGCATGGATCTTATACTATGGTCACATAAAGCATTTTTAAGAAATGTGTTTGTGTGCTTAGGTCTAGCAATACAATCTTGGCTGTGAGAGAAAAACAACAACAACAACAAAAAAAACTAATGTATCACACATTAAATGGTCATGCATTGAGTTTATTCTCATAAAACTTATGTGTTACTATGAAAGTGCAGAAGTAAATAAGCAAACACAAGAAATAATCACGATTTCTAATAGAGGTATGTGATATGAGAGAGGAAAACTAGGAGAATGAGAGAATGACATGCAAGGGGAATGGGGTTAAGTTTCTCTGGGTAGGGATAATCAGTTCAGAAGAGGCAGGGAATGTGTACTGACATTTAATCCATTTCCCCTCTCTCTTTTTTTCCTGGGTATAAAGCTTCACTGAATCTTAGCCAAAAGAATGTAGTAAGAAGGAATGTGAACAATTTTGAGGCTCACTCATAAAAACTTGTACACAAGATTTTTCTCTTACCATGCCAGCATGCTAGAGTGGATATGTCTATCCTACCCCCAACTATTCTTTTGTTTTATCTGTTGAGGCCATAAAACAAAAACAAACAAACAAAAAAACATTTGTTTTCTGAATGATCCTTTGGAGAAAACCCCGGAAAAACCAACATATGAGAATTTGTGTGTGTGTCTGTGTGTGTGTGTGTGCGCATGCATGCACACATATGCACATGTAAAATCACCAAAATTCGTGGATTTTTAATTTATTTTTAAAATTTTATTTATTCATTTTTGGTACAAGGGATTGAACACATTTAACCACTGAGTTATATCCCCAGCCATTTTTAATTTTGATTTTGAGACAGCACCTGGTTAAATTGCTGGACTGGCTTTGAACTTGAGATCCTCCTGCCTCAGTCTCCAGAGCTTCTGGGATTATAGGTGTGCACCATCATACCCAGTGATGGAGCCAAAATTTGAAAGAAGTCTTGGCTCCAGAGTCTGTAAGTGTAACCCAATTAGAATCCCTCTGTTTTAGAGGTTATGACAGAGAAGTAATTTTTATAGTATCAAGCTTTGATATCTTGGAGTTTTTCATAGCAGTTATTGTTACATTAATTTATTCAAAACATTTCAACTCAAATAAGAAAAATGCTTTCAACAAGAACTCAATGAATTCTTTTTACTTCATGGATATCATCAAAGTCCTAGAAGATTATCACTGTTTCAGTGTGTTGGCTCTTTTGTTCCCTTGTTCATTGTCAGATGGCCATAAAGTGGCTGCCATAACTTCAGACACTGTAATCATATGTGAACACAGAATGTGGAGAGGGCAGGGTGTAGAGGGATGGTGACTAGGGCTGCAAAAGCACTTTTTCCTTTATGACTCTCTCCTTTAGGAGTCATCGAAGGAATTCTTTACTAACATTCCCTGTATATGAAATGAATGTTCGTGTCATCACTTCAAACTCATATACTGTAGCTCTAACTCTCAATGTGATGGTATTTGGAGGCATAGCCTTTTGTAGGTATTTAGGTTTAGAAGAGGTCATAGGGTGAGCTCTCATGATGACATTATTTTGCTTATAACTAGCAAAAAGAAGAGAAACCAGGTATCTATCTTTTCCATGGGAAGACAAAGCAAAAAGGTAAGTCTGCAAGCCAGAAAACCCTCAGCAGGAACTATATCTACTGATGTCTTAATCTTGGATGTTTTAGCCTCTAGAACTGCGAAAAATAAATGTTTTTTTTAAGCCACCTAGAATATGTTATTTTGTTATAGCCTCCCTAGCAGACTAGCACAGCCTACCATATCTTTATTTTTTTCATTTGTTATTCAAAGTTATGTTAACCTTTCTCTTCCTCTTATTTGTAATTAGCCAGGGGAGGTCTGACCCAGCTGGGTATTCTGCAGATTTGATTCAGATACCCAGACATTAAGCATATTGGCCCACTATATTCATGACATCATGCTGGTTAGACCAGAGTAGCAAGAAGACACAAATATACTGGAGAATTGGAAAGATACTTGTGCCCCAGAAAGTGGAATATAAACACTCTAAAGATTTATGGGACAGTACATTAATAATATTTTTAAGAGTTCCAAAGTCTAGGACATATAGGAAAAATCTAACTAAATTAAAAGATAAAGCCCTATATCACTTAGGATTCTGGGAATGGCATATTTCATAGCTGGGAAAACTTCTTCAATCTATCAACTGGGTGACAGTGAAGGTTGTCAGTTTTATGTGGGATGTAGAGTATAAAATCATTGTAGAGGAGGTCTAGGAGCAAAGGTTTCTGCAACTTGGGACATATGACCTAAAGGATTCTTTATATCGTATGTATTAATTATGGGAAAGGATGCAAAGTTTAGAGTAAGTTGTAATAGCAGAATCAGAAAAAAAAAAATAGACCTCTAAGATTCTCATACAATATCATGCCAAGTGAAGTGGAGAACTCTATTCAAAATATATCCTGGGAGATATGGGTTAGTTGGTAATGAGATATCAAGGGATCATGAAACCATACTTTTTTTTTTAATAAACTGATTTATGTGTCTCACCAAGGCATAAGGTGGGTAGGAACAGAAGAAACTCATCCTAAATGAAGTTGTACATCTGGGATTGAACTAGAGCATCAATAGAGGGCACAAATAAGGAACATAATCAGGTACTTCAGATCCCATGTCATCCATTGCCACTGTATCCAAATTCCTTCCTCAGCTCATACCTCTGGCTCCAAGAGGGGTAGGTACCCTTATGACTATCTAGCAGAGGATGAAAATTACTGAGATTGTTTCATTGGTGAGTTGAATCAGTTATGTGGGTGAAAACTAAAAATGAACCTTAAACAAAAAGACAGCCATATGAGGAAATCTTCCTAGTGACCAGCACTTCAGGTGGCTCACCTTCATTTCTATTTGGTGTGGAAAGAGACCTTGCTTAAGATAAGAATATATACATAAATTCATGAACTTTGGTGAATGGCATGACTGATGGGCCAAGGTCCTGGGAAGGAGAAGAATAAAATGCTTGAGATCAAAGACTGGAAGAAGTGGTATGTGAATGGATTTACATGGGTGGCAAAAATACAATCCTTTTTGTGTCACAGGTTAACACTCCCCAGAGAGCATCTAACATAGAAGAGGCACCAATCAACCCCACTGAAGATAACAATTAATGTCATTTAGCTAGTATCAGGTGCCATTCTGGTGCTGGCACAAAATAGGCAAATTAATAGAGCAATCATGGTGTCAGGAAAGAAATCTGTACATAGATCCCCCAGTGTGTGCTTGCACTATCCAACTTTGATCAAGTTACTGTCACTTTTGAACACACCACCTGCCAATAACAGGTAAGTGTTCTACCTTCAATATGTCACTATTCTTTGCAGGGAACAACTAGCTACATGGTAGCATACTGATTCCATTAGCTCCTTTCTATCCTAGAAAAATCAGAAATTTCTTTGACCAAAATGTTTCCATATAGCAAGAATTGATTAGGCTTTCCTGCTCACATGATCTTTGCAAGCATCACTTTATAATGGACTGAGGAGTATTTGATATATCAACATGCATCCCATGTAACATCACAATGAACCAAGTGATCCACACTTCAGCAAAGAAGATAAGACAGGTAACCACAGGATTCACTGACTCTATCACATACCACGGCACTTAGAGGTTGCCAGTCTTATAGAGTAATAGAAGAGTTATATAAACATAACTGAGACTCTAGCTTGGAAAGGACACATGGAAAGGATGAGGACCATCTTTGAGGATACAGTATACAGTATGCATCTAGGATTATTACATATAACCATGTCATCAACAGATGTAATACATGGGTACAGCAGCTGAAATGTTCCCATTTACCATTACTCCCAGTGATCTGCTCAGGATATTTGTACTTCCTGTTCCCACAATTATTGTTTCTGTAGGTTTAAATGTCCTGGAACCCAGAGGGCCATAAAAGTCCCCCTAAAATTCAAGATGTAGCTGCTTTTAAGTAACTGGCCTTCTCATGTGGGCAGACCAGTAGACACAGAAATAAGCCACTATTCTGAAGAGGTAATTTACCTTGATCACGAGGAGATTTCATGGCTACTGTTTCATATTGGTCAGACAAGAATTTAGTCCCCACAGGATTCACCTGGTAATGTACCAGGCATCTCTTGAGTCTCTCTTGGAAAATTTTATGGTAACTGGATAGTAGAGACAGGCAAGGTCCAAGAAGCTTATGGTGAATAAGATCCCAGACCTCTCAGGTATAACATCTCTAACATCCCATTCTACAACATTGTTAAGATTAACAGAGGTACTAGTTAGTGAATTTGGAAAGATGATAAAGAAAGAAACATAGACTATCATTTATGATTTAAAACTAGATCAAATGCATAGGACATAGCTCATTTAATTTACTTTCCATTTGTGTCTCTTTGCAGGAAATGAAGAACTAATTCCAGAGCTTAATACACAAATCATGAATATCTGAATGGTGCAGGGAGTGTAATGTGGCAGATGCTACTGTATCTATCTCATCTACTTACCCCATTAAGACTAAGGCTCATACTCCCCAAACTTCTAGTAGTATTTTGGGCTGACAGTTCTCAGCTAGGGCATTCCTCTTAAACACCCATGTTTATACCTATCTCCCATCCAATGGCTGACTGATTAGTGGCTATGAATATCTACCCCTCTGGAGAAAGTTGGGCTAATTCTGTAGATACATGCCAGCACAGAGCACCGGGATGGGAAGATGGATCTGCTAAAGCCTTAATTTTGATGGCATTCCTATCCCCAATCCAGGTTTCTATTTCTCTACCTTGGTAGTTTATTCCCAGGGCAATATAGTAAACTTTATGCACATTTCTGTCTTGAAGTCAAATTTCTGGAGAGCCTATGTAAAACAATAGTCAAATTTTTTTCTTTCTACAAAGATGATATTTGAACCTGGATAATAAGCACAGTTCCACCATAGTAAAAAAAGAAAAAAAGAAACAGCTATTTTTAAAACAATTCAAAATAGCAGAATAAACTATATTTTCTAGGTACAAGCTCTCTCAAGGTGACCCAATAATACCTCTAATACCACCATTATAAATCTTAGACAAAGTTAAACATGCATTTTAAGAAGTTTTGGAGCCCAATCATTTCTTTAAAAATTATGCCTATATGAACTTTGAGCAAGAACTGAACGTTTCACTAACACCATATTTTAATCAATTATAGGCAGAAAGCAAAGTGATACTTTTATAATTTGGGGATTTCAGGTCATATTTTTAAGGGATTAATGTATTACATGTTCATGATATAGTTTGTTAAACAGCCAATAGAAGTCATTATCCAAAGAATTTCTTCATTAGTGAGAATTTGGTGATCTAAGAGTACTTAAATGAGAATCAATATTTCTAATCTCTTCCAAAGAATTCTAGCAAAGATCTTCACATTAGAATTCAATACAGATACAGATCTGAAGTCTCCATATTTTAAAATTTTTAAACTGGTATCAGAGATATAATCTTTAGTATGAAGTGAGGAGAACATAAAGGAGAAACTATTTTGTGTGGTTCTCTGCTAGCCAGATTACAATAGCTATATTACTATCATCACCTTTATATATATAAATAAATTTTCACAGCATCTTAGGTCCTGATAACATGGCCAACTGAATGTCAGCCACACAGGCACATAACAGTCTGAATTTAATCTCCATGAGATTGGCTATCTCCTTACTATCAAAGTGGTTAGTTTCATAAGAGTGCAATGCCTAGATTAGGCAGGCATTTTGCTTGAGCAAAACCTTTTATTACTGTTTTTAAGAGACAGTACCAAGGGAATGACTTTAAACTTGAGAACTATGAGGTTTGAAATGGGACATTCATTGATTTATTAAGCCTTTAAACTTTTTATAAGCTTCAGAATAATAAAAGCTGGATATCTATCCCATATTAAATGAACAGTCACCACAAATAAAGAATAAATTTGGTAGCAATGTTTTGTAGAGAAACTGAGAATGAAAATATGCATACATGTGTTCACATATTTGCATATGTGACAGAGTAAACATTTCAGTCTTTCCCCTGGCTTAAGACTTTCACTCACTTGATCTAGGCTATCTCCAACCTATCTTTACTTAAGTTCTTGTTTCTTATTTAATTCATTAGTCATGAGACTCTCCATATCTCTACATTTCATGAAAGCACATAAATATGCATATTCTATGAGCATATGTATATATATCAGAGTTTAGCAAAATATAACCAACTCTTTTTTTAAGTATTTTCACTAGAACAAAAATCATGGTCAGGTGTTTTCACTTTATCCATGTCTGTTTTTGTGGTATAAAAGAGTTGAGTTGTTGTGGAAGACATTTTATGTCTCACAGCCTAAAATGTTTACTATGTAGCCATTTCAGGAAATGTTTGTGACCCTGATGTATGCTCAGGCAATTTGGGCTGAGTTCTCTTGGACAATTCCTTTGCAGTTCTTTCCTGTGCTCACAGTGGCAGTCTATGATGGCTGAGCAAGAGGTTCATAGCTCAAGACAGCCTCACTCCTGTATCTGCTGGGACCTTTCCCACATAGTGTCTTCTCCTTAAGAAGATTGCATCTATTTTGCCATCATGTGCTAAGAAAACAAGAACAGAAGTTGCCATCCTGCATAGAAATGGTAGGGCTTGGAATATTACATCCATCAAATTGTAATGGTCAAAGCTAGATATTAACCAATGAGATCAACCAACTTCAAAGGTATTGTAGATTATACTTTTTGTCAGGAGTGATGACATAATAATATTTATCATTCATAAATTTGAAGAATTTATGGGCTTTTACATTCTGGAATATATCACCTTTATATATACCGTGAATTGCATTGAAACTATATTATTTGGCAATTTCAGGAAACAAAATAGTGCATATATAAATGTTTTCCTGACCTTCAAGTACAAACCTTGTAAAAACTTGGAAATATTCAAGGTGGAAAATATTTAATACTCCTCATACTTGATCTTGCCTTCATTCATAGATCATGTTGATTATAACTTAATCTATATTCATGAATAGTCTTGCCAATATCCAGTGTTATGATACTATCCTCTAATAAAGAAATATCCTAATAGATCATTAATGAGTGTACTGGTATGAAACAGTTATCACCAAATCAAGTGACCAAATAGATTTTTTTTAACTTCTATGAATGTTTAGCAATTTACTCTCAGATTCTATTTGCTCTGTCCAATTTTCTGCTCCCAGGTCTTCCCTGGAAAATTTAGATTTTATAATTATTAATTTAAAATAATATTAGGATAATTTCTAAAGCAAAATACATCATTTATCTTTGAAAGCTTCTCCTTCTCCAAACACTTCTCAGTGTTTTAATGCAGTTTGATTTGGTTAAATCACCATGAATTCTTAGATAAGAGTTGGCCCATGTTTTGTAGCCTGAAACTCTTTTTGACAGTTAACTTGAGAGGAAGACATTTAAAAATAAAACCCCCAAGTTTTGTAAGTATTTGTTAACTAGTAGTTGAGCTTTCTTCTCTCCCTTTACACATAAACACACACACTCACATTTTATATGATAAAAACTTATTTTCAACCTACTGCTTGGTAACATCTTTTAGAGAATGGCACAGGTTTAGTATCCCTTATCCAAAATGTATAGGGCAAGAAAAGTTTAGGATTTCAGATATTTCAATATATAATTCATTTATATTATTTGAAGGTTATTTTTATACAATATTTTTAATGTGCCAGTATTTTAAATGTGGAATTTTCTACTTGTAGCATTCATTACACTAGTGCTCAAAAAGTTTTAGATTTTGGAGCATTTGTGGATTTTCAGATAATGAATGCTAAGGATATTTTGATTTCTGACTTATTTAAAAAGTTAGAAGACCAGACAATCTATATAAAGTAGGGTAAAATCATATTAGTGAATATAATTCCTGGTTAGGTGGTGATTAAGACTAGAAAGCATATGTGATCAGGGCATAAACCGGCCTTTCCATGTGGTATGCACAATCATTTAAAGGAAGGGAAAATCTTGGGCTTAGTTTAATACACCAGGTATAAAGGAAAAGATTGAATCTGCAGCCGTAGAAACACATATCGTGATACGTAATTATATTTGGTATACATAGAAAAACTGAATTTAGCACAGACTGAAATGTGGGCCAAGTAACAAATGCAAAAAAAAAAAAAAATTGAAAAAACTGTCACTGTTTTTCTAAGTAGACATGAATGTTTTCAGTAGCATGATGTAATGCAAAGGTTGCATGCAAATAACAGAGATTTGTCCATAAAAAGTCACAGAAACAGAAAGCACCAATAGAAAGAATTGATCTAAGGAGAGAGACAAAGGAACCCTTGCAGGTAAAAAACTTGAGAGGAAGACATTTAAAAAATAAAATTTAGGGTATTAATATGAGTAAATACATTTGGCCTATTAAAGATAAACACAGATCCAACAAAATGTCCCTCCTGAATTCAAATGCCATGGTTAACAAGAATGAGAAGACATGGGTTGTATCAAAGGGCAATGAACTAGGGAATGTTGCTTTGAATACTGTAAGTGATTTCCAGGAGGGAAAAAGTCAAAAGATATCTTTTGAACTTATTAAGATAAAGGGTCAAGAATTGCTTTATATGTCTTGTGTTTGTTTGTGGTTAGAATACTACAAATTAAAAGCAAATGTGATTGGGGTTTTAAAACTACAATTCTGACATGTAAACTTATTAATGATGATAATAAGCTTTAGAAAATTCAAATGTACCAGAAAGACATAACCCAGAAAAGATTTATATAGAATCTCAGTGGTTTTCAAATTTTCATGATTCATAGCACCCTTAGTGTCTCTGTCATCATTCCGAGGGGGGTGGAAGGGAATGCAAAAGGACCCTCAGTGTTAGTAATGAATGACTGAGTCAGGAAGATGGGGGCTGATTCAAAAGGAAATAAATGTTAATACCTTTAGGATACTTCCCCCTCCTCGCACCTGTTGCCAAGGTAACCTGCCTCCAGGGACTTAGTTCTCCCTGCAAGGAGTTGTTAATGAGTAGCTCCTGGGTGTCCCACTTATTGCCTTTCTGGATAGCTCCTCTCCCAGCCTTTGGTCACTGCTTTTGGCCACAGGTCACATAGGCAGGATGAGAGGGGAAGGGGAATGAGAAAAAAAAGAAAATCTAAAATCTATAAGAGGAGCAAGACACTCCCACTCCTTTGGGTACCAACTTGGACCCCCTCCTCTTTGGGGGAGACTCTGTTGTCCCCCTTCCCTTTTATCCTTTAAATAAAACTTTCTGCTCTTTCCTAAGTGTTTCTCGAGTGTTCAATGTTCAGCATGGGGGACGGGGGGAGTAGGGGGACTTAAACCTAATTCTCAATACTGGTATCAAATTCACTACATTTCTAGAACAAATAAAATATCTAGTATCCTTTCTTATGTAGTTTGGTGAGGAAAAAGTTTGTGTTTGTGTCCTAGAAATCTGTTAGTCATTGCACAAATCCTTAAACCTTGGAATCACGTTGGTCACTATCATGCTCCTTCCCTGGTGTGCAATGAACTGGATGTATTTACGCATATAAATGCCCAAGGAATTTACTCTCAATGGGGATTTCTGTGACTCTCAGCAAGACCTTAATATCCATCCTTAAAATGCCAATTTTTTCTATTGTTGTTGACTTTTTGTTTCTGTGACTTTTTATGGATGAGTGTCTCTTCCTTTGTACCTGTCCTCCCATTGCACAGTGCTACAGAAAAGAAGTGATGGCTATTTGTTATATCGATTGCAAAAAAAAAAAAAAACAGTTTTGAAATGATATAACATGAATAAGAGGAATGCAGTGAGTTGAATTTGAAAGTGAACTACTTCCAGATAGTAAATTTGAGTGTCTGACCAGTGCCATGAGTTCACTGTGGTGTCCTTTGACATGCAACTTGGGTATTGAATGAGTACATGTGTGTTCATCCATGTACATTGGGTGGTTCAGTGAGTAATTTTGCATTTTAGATACTTAAGAAAGTTTATGGCTTCCAGGTATTACTGAGATAGAGAAATAATTGACAATCATTAGATAATACCACTTCACCATGAAGAAGCTAAAACTCAGGAAGGTTAATGGCCTTGCCAATCTTCATATTTTTTTTTCTTTCAATTTTTCCTATCATGGCAGTTAATGTTACAACATAAAAGACGTTTTACAATCTAGAAATGGCATACAACACCATCAATAAGGTAAAAATAATGACTCACAATAATACTCCCACATTAATATCATTTAAAATCCAGAAATGAATTGATGAAAGTTGTTATGATTTAGATCTGGAATGTCCCCCGAAAGCTCATGTATTAGGCAATGCAGCAGTCTTTAAAGGTGAAATCATTGGATCATGACAGCTTTGACCTCATCATTTGATGAATACATTTGTGGATGAATAATTTGAATGGATTTACTGGGCGGTGATGAAAACTCTGGGCAAGTGCTTTATGGCAGGAGGAACTGGTCATTGTAATATAGCCTGGGGGAATATATCTGTCTCTGGTTCCTTCCTGTCTCTCTTTCTCAGCTTTCCAGCTGCTATGAGCCTAGCTGCTTTCTTCTGCTATACCCTTCTGCAATGATTTTCTGCCTACCTCAGGCCTAAAGAAATGGAGACGGATGACATGGACTGAGACCTCTCAAACTGTGAGCCCAAATTAACTTTCCTCCTCTAAGTTGTTCTTGTCCAATATGTTGGTCAAAGTAATGAAAAGCTAATACAAAAACTAACTTCCTTTATTGGGTAGTTTGTTCAGTGACAAGTGCAAAATTCCTTTTAGGAAAGGACAGCAGTGGTTTTCTGAATAGATATTGTATGTGTCTAGCATTTCTCAGGGCTATGTGCTCTCAGCAGACCTCAAGGACAACAGTCTGCCTCAAGTATAGTGAACTGTTGGGCTCACTCTGAGTCACTCTCACTCACCTTGGTAAGTCCCCAAAGTCCACTTGAGAATTACCTTCTTCCTTCTGCCAGGGCACGGGGATTCCCTTTATCCACATCTGCCCTTTGAGGCACATGTTAGACCCCATTGATTTTATTTTTTTTTTTTGGCCAATGACACCATTCTTTATTATTATTATCATTTTTAATAAAGACTTCTCTAACTGCTATTATCAACATTATCTAATTGTCTCCTAGAATTTGCTGGTGTATATGGTAATAAATGCATAAATTATATGTTTCAGTTATTTACTCTAAATTCACAAGAAATTGATTCTAATCCACCATCTGACTACCATCTTGTATACATTTGCATCACAGAAGACCAAATTTATAGAATTAGTTAGGTGAACTATTTGAATAAAATCCTCAAAGTTGCTCTCAGAAATCTAGTTTGGGGGATAGTAACCTATGTATAGCTCCTGAGCTAAAGCTATTGTGCCCAGTGCCTGCTTTTGTTTGACTTGTGAGTTAAGATATTTTTTTTAAACAAAATTGAAATGGTTATATGTAAAATTGTTATATATGTATCTAAGTAATGTCCTTGATTGACATTCTCACTTAAAATATTTTCTTTCTCTTTACAGAAGATGTTTGCTGAACTCATGCCCATTTTAATTCTTTGTGTGTTGCTGTTAACTAAATACAACTATTTAAGAGAAATTCATTCTGCAGGTACTTCAAATCCACTTAAATCCAGATCATTAAATTCTATAGATTTCAGTAAACACCACAGAGCTACTATTTTGAAATAGGAATTTTCTAGGTCCAGGAGATGTAAAAATGACTCAGACAAGAAGCTCATATTCAACAGAATCTCCTAATTTTACTAGCAGCATATTATCTCTATATTTCATTTATGGATTATGATTGAAAGAGTTGGCCACCTGTTGTAAGTCAGAGGACTGAAGATTACCTTTTGACTCTTATGATCAATGAGAAAGTGTGCTAAAGATAAGAAAGTAATTTTTCTGTCTTCTCAAATACATATCTCATCCAGATATTTGGCTTCTTTTATCACTTTCAGTCAATTCACACTAGAAATTGAATAACATCCACCAAGCTTTTGTTGCAGTTAAGCATAACAATAAAGGTTAGCAACTGTCATATTTCTTACTCTGAGTAAAATTTAAACCTATTTAAATAACATGTTCCTGATTTTAATTTGCACATCACTGTGTAAAGTAACAGTGATTAAAGCTACTAGACAAATAGGTTTCTCTTTTGTTTAATAAAAACTTGAACTCCATCACTCACAATTCATTATTTAACAACTCCAAGTTACTTGATGCCCTAGAAAAACAGTAGGCACGCTACAAATGTCTGCCATTCAGTCTTAAAAGAAATCACAGTGTAACATATATGACATTTTTAATCCTAAACTGTCCTTTCAATTTCATAAAATAACTTTGAAGCTGCTAATTTCATGAACACAAAAGAATGTTTCTTCATTGTTAGAAAATTAAAAAGAAACAATTAAGTGGTTCACAAATGTGTCTACACAAAGACACAGGATACAATAATTAAACTTTCATTAATGTCAGCAAATTAACTTAGCAGAACAATGAAAATATTAGTTGCCATTCCATGCATCTCCCTAAAAATTTTTAAAGTTTATATACTTTTATATAATATACACACAAATGTATATAGATATATTAACATGGTATATATTGATATTGATATAAATATTATATAAAATATGACCTACCACATATAATCATTGTTTCAGCCTTATCTTTTACCCTCAAAGCATTTTAAGCTTATCTCAGTAGCTGCTATTCACATAATCACTCAACAAATATTTATTAAATATGTAGTGTTTCCTCAGAAATATTATTATTGTAATGTCTCTAGATTTGGTTTTCTTTCAAAGCAAAATAAGTATACTTTATGTAACTTTACATTTTATAATCTAGATTACAAAGATAAACTTTGTTTTTCAATTTAATTATGTTTTATAATAGACAAGTAATAGAATAAAATAATAATAAAGTATAGCCTTTCATTAAGCACATTTTTGGTATCAATTTATAACTCATTCTATGATATTTAGAAGTGTTTTGTGAGCACACAATTATATATATATGAGATTTAATTCACATTGGCTGACTTAATAAGGTCTCCATATGGTTTCAGCAAATTAATTTCTCTGTTTATGATCATTGTAATAGTTTAATTCTTCTACCACATCTCCAAGGGGGGCAGTAGTTGCTTATCTTGGTTTTCCTCATTGCATTCTAGCTAGACTTTTCACCTCACCTCTGTAATCCTTCCTGGTCTTTGTCTTCTAGCTTTTTATCTTAATGGGTGGTGAAAACACCTGAGGCAATACAGAACAAAGGAACTTCAGCTGAGGTAAAGATAGTCTGTACAACTTTAAGAGCCCTGCTGTAGGTTCACCAGCTCAGCTCCAAAATTCTTTTACTATTTACTATATACCCACCTAAAAGTAAATTAAATAATCAGTTGATCGATCAACTATTTTTTATTAGCAATAACAAAATACAGTCACATAGCACTTTATGAGTTATAAAATATGTCTATGCCTATTATTTCAGTTGGTTCTCTCTTAAAACCCCAATGAAAGGTAAAACAAGTAGCTTTATTATGATGATCAATTTTGCAGAGAACGATGTTGAGGTCTAGTGGTCCCTGTTGCATTTTCTATTATTGCACAGCTAGTAAATGCTAGAATTGGACTTAGGGCTTCTTATATCTAGCACTATGCTATTATTTTTTATTGTATCATGCTGCCTCTTTTCATACTATGTATTAAAATCAAGAGTAGAAACAATAGCAAAAACCAGCCTTGTACCAGATATGAGGAGAAGAGATATGAAATGCAATTCTGAGGCCTAACACTGATGAAATACATTGTAACTTAAACTATTACATTAAAAGTTAAGTGTTAAGCAGAAAAGATGGTGGAATGGGATGGACATTATTATGGACATTATGTGTGACTGCACATATGATGCGACGCTACATCAAGTACCATCAGAGAACTGAAAAGTTGTGCTGCACTGTGTACAATGAATCAAAATGCATTCTGTTGTCACATATACCTCATTAAAATATATAAATAAATTTATTTTTAAAAAAGTAAGTGATAAAAAGAGAGATGCCTCTGTAGCACAGAAAAAAAAAATCATGCTGGATAATCAGGGGGAAAGTAAGATGAGTTATAACTGGCTCTCTAAGAGTACATGGGATGTTTTATGTTAAGAAGAGTGGCAAGGCCATTCTGGAAATGAACGATAAAATGAACAAATTAATGAGGTGATAATGGACATGAAATGTTTGGAAAGTGAGTTATTTGGTATTAGTTTGGATAGTGTTCAAGTATATAGACTTTGGAGTCAAGCAGAGAGAGAGTTCACTACTTATTAGTATGATGAAGTAGCACAAATTATTTAAGCTTTCTGAGGTTCAGTCTTTCTCTTTTAAAAATGTAGGTCTAGCAGACAAGTTCCAGGTTGCTGAATAAATTAAAATTTATACAAACCCTTAGCAGAGTGCCTGGCATGATGTATGTACTCAGTAGACCCCTGTAGTTGTTGTTAGTATAATAGTCCCCCTAAACTCATGTGTTTTTGCCTCCTGAGGTTTCAAAATATTAACTAGAAAATTCCAGAAACAATGGACAAATTTTAAATTGTACATCCTTCTGGGTAGCATGATGACATGAATCGTGCTTTAGTCTAGGGTTTCCACACTGTATATACTACCAGCCTGTTAGTTACTTAGTCTCCATTATCTCTGTTAGTCTCCATTATCACATCAGCTGTCACAGTATTTGATGTTTGTTTTCAAGTTACCCTACCATTGCAGCCTAGTGATACATCATAATGCCTGTCATTCACCTCACTTCATTGTATCAAGCAGGCATCACTTTCCATCTCACATTATATCACACAAGGAAAGGGGTAATGCAATATTTTGTAAGAACATACTCATATAACTTTCATTACAGTATATTGTTATAATTATTTTATCTTTTATTCATTATATTGTTTACTCTCTTACTGTGCCTAATTTATAAATTATACTTGGTTATGTTATGTATATATAGGAAAAACACAGTATGCATAGGGTTTGGTACTATCTGAAGTTCTAGGCATCCAGTAGTGTATCAGTCATGTGCAGATGGGGACTAGGTTCTGGTTTCCCAGTGTTGAAGATTAAACACTTGAGAGATGCAGAGGTGAGCATTGAGAGCAAGTCTTATTTAAGAAAGTGACAGAAAAAGGGGGAACTCAGGGCCTGTGGAAGGGGTGCGACTTGCTTTCTTATAGACCCCAGAAACCCCCCTCTTTAATTATTACCTTCTCTTTCTTCCTGATAAACATGATTGGGAGCAGGGGCATATATTGCTGGCAACCCATGGTTCTCTCTTTGATAACCAGCTATCACTCTCTTGATTCCCATTATTCATTACCTCAACTGCTTAACTTTGTCTCTGCCTCAGGTTCCTTAGGAATGTGATCTATCCAGTCCATTTAGGTCAGGCAAGGCTGCAGGTGAATTGCTTTTTTGGTTAAAAAAAAGCATGTGGGCTCAGCAGAGTAGACCCATTTTATAGAAGTATTCTTTTAACCTCGTGTTCCCACCATCCTCCCCTATCTGTCCTCTATCAGTAGTTCCTTGAAATATATCCCCAAGGACAAGGAGAAGTACCCCTAGTGATACCGCCAAATATCGATGACTAGTGTCCTGCTTCTCCACATGCTGAAGTACAACATTAGAGAAGCACGCAGAGGCAAGCATATAAAGCAGGATTTATTTTAAAACGGGTAACATGGACTTCTTCCAGGAAGGAGAAAGGGTCATAGCTGGTATCCTGGTATCCCAAGAAACAAGGTGTTCCACTTTTTTATATATCCTAGGATTCCTTTGTTCTCCTGCTCTCTCCCCTTATCTCTCCTCTTCCTGCATTGTGACTAGGCCCAGGAGATGTTCAGATGGGATGGCCAAAAGGTGAGAAGCAGATGGATGGGGGAAAGGGCCAGATGGACCACACAAGACACGTTAATTAACAACTTTTTTTAAAAAAAAAATTAAATTTGATTTAATTAGTTACACATGACAGTACAATGATCTTGACATATCATACATTTGAATCAGATGGGGTATATATAATTTCTCATTTTTCTGAGTGTACAGGTTGCAAAATCACATTGGTCATGCAGTCACATATATACATACAGCAATAATAATGTCTATTTTATTCTGCTGTCCTTCCTTTCCCCTCTTCCCCTCCCCTCCCCATTAAAAACTTTTATAACTCTCTGTATGGAGGGACAATTCCTGGGTCTGGTTACCTTAGCAACAGGTTGGAGCAGGAAAAGGTTATCTTGATAAGGGTGGAGGAAGGGCTCTGAAGGCATTTCAATCCCTCAGTGTGCAGTCTCCCAACATCCAATCACTCAAACTGGCCTCCTGGATCTGACCTGACTGGATTTACATTTCTATACTGACTGCCTGTCTAACCTGGCTTCACTAGCTTGCTGGAGTCAGGATGACTATTTAATGGTATTTCTTAGAGATGGGTTCTAGAACACCACTCTGCTCAGGTTACACGTCTAACAAGATGTTACTCTCTGTACTAAACAGCAAACAAGCCACCATGCTAGACAACACAATGCAGAGGCAGGTGGGCTGAACATGTGTACTCAAAGAGGAGAGAATCTGAACAGAGCTGCAGGAGAAATGACAACAAAATGCAGCCATTCCCAGAGCCACTAACAACAGTTTTTCGTTCTTGTTAATTTTTTCCCTTTTAGTCACTGTTTTTAACAGCAGTTTGAAACTAAATTGGCAGGACATCAACAGAAAAATAGTAGAGTTAAGCTCATTTTAATTCTGATTTCTTGCCTTAAGCCTCACTAAACATATATAAACTCATTTGTGGGAGGTGAAACAAACTTATTTGATGTGGCAAAGTAAGAAAACTAAGCATATACTTAAATTAAAAAGTCTCTGTCACACACTAAAATTTGGACCAAAATGAGGGAGGAGACTTCAAGCCAGTGTTTATCTTCTTAGATTTTGGACAATTATAGACTTCTCTCCGAGAAAGTGAGATGGTCCTGAAAAGGTGATTTGGTGATACTTTGTGGAGGGTATTGACAGGGTCTAGAAGTACAGAGGGTCCAAAGGAAGAAAGAAGAGAGTGACCGGATACAGACTTAAGTTTCCAAGTCAGAGCAGAAAAGTCATAATGGGGAGCCCTGCTGACAAATTTAGCCCAGGCATATGATTGACAGTGACCATCTCATCTTATCAAAGGACTTTGCAGTGACACAGTCTCATCCCTAAAGCCAAACTCTAAATAGACAGATGCTCTTAAGTTGAAGTATATATTAGGTTTTGTGAGAGTATATTTGAAACCTTATTCTTCAACTGAAGTTTTAAGTTGTTCCAAGGCAAGTGAGAATGTCCCTCCCCCCGATAAAATTACCACCACTTGGTGATGATATTTGAAATATTCTCTTCAAATGACTACCCTAGGTAGAAGTTGAGTGCCCTGCCCCATCATTGAAAGAGAACTAATAACAGAAAGAACACAGAATAAGAACCAGAATTGTACATTTCAAATATGCAGAGGGCTTTGTCCAGAACATCATTTATTGGATGCACACCAGCAATGATTACATCTGGGCAAGTAGAATTCTCCTTTGCACTGTTATGTCTTATTTCATATTTTAAAAATGAGACATGAACATTTAACAAGCAGATGAGAAAATAAAACATAATATAAACCATGATACCTAAGAAGAGAAAAACTAGGTTTGGGGATAACCATGGAGTACAATGTAAAGATCAGCAGAAGTTAAACATTAAGAGAGGAGAATAACACATTGGTTCATTTACTGAGCTGACTCTGTCATGTGTCAGATACTAAGTTAGCTTTGGAGGCATATAAATGAAAGAAAAGATTCAGAGCAAAAGGTTCATCACTAGTTTCAGAGATGCTCTAGTTTGGAGTTGGTATGCCCCCAATGGTCTATATGAAAGGCTTGCCCTAAAGCCCAAGGTGCTACAGGAGGTAGTAGATGCTCTAAGAGGGAATAAAATGGAAAGTGTTAGCTCACTGAGGGCAGGCATGGTTTTTAAGGGGATGCAGGACCCTGGTCTCTTCCTCTTTTATTTCTAGTCATAGTGTGAACAGGCTTCCTCCTCCATGGTACTAACCAACCATGAACAGAAACTTCCCAAATTATGAGCCAAAATATTTTCTCCTCTTTTTTGGTCGATTATCTCAAATATTTGTATTGTTACAGAAAACTTACTAACACCAGAGACAAACTAGGAAAGAAATGATTTCAACAGAATGAGGTATATTGTTGTTTGCCTGGTTGGTTTTTCTATGCTAAACAAAACTGCAACCTATGATAGATTATTGGCCTTGTTTCGGAACCTCTAAATGTTGCCTGTTTTCCCAAGCACTGCTCTAGTACTCTCTACTTTTCAGCTTGCTAGTACCCCTGCTCTTATTTTTCTCAAAGCTGGAAGAGTTGGCACAGAATAGTGAAGACACAAGTAGCAGAATAGGGAAGAGTGAAGAAAGTTGAAGGGAAGGTGGCCTGGGGGCTGCTATTTTATGTGTGTGAAACGGGAGGAAAGGTCTTTTTCTAATGTGTGATGGAGAAGGTAGTGAGAAAGGGACTTCAGTGATGAGCCTCTGAAGGAGGGACTGTGGAAAATGGCAGGGAGCAGCCCACTGGGGACATGAACCACTGAAGCCCAACTGATGTTGCACACAATAGTTCTGTTGCAAATTCAGTTGCAAATGGAGTTTTACAAGTAACTTTCCCAGTGATGATCAGTAACGTGGAAGTCAAAGGGACAAAAATATTAGATTGGATTATGTTGGCCATGTGCAAGAAGAATGGCAAGAAAGCCAGGACTTATCTGATATTAGAAAGAAATGGTCAGTGTGAGGATTGACTGTGAGATCTAGGTGTGTTTAGAAAAACAGTGAAGAAGAAGAGAATAAACTGAGAAAAAGGGTAAACAAAAAAGGGGCAACACAGAGCATGGAGGATCCAAGGAGGCTGTGGTGAGAGGGTGATATTTTGCAGGCAAGGGAAGTGGAACTGTGTTTAAGATAACATTCTTCAGGATGTTTCTCTGGGATGCGTGGCCAACATAGGAAGGCAGTAAAGGGTATGGAAGCCACCTGATCATCAATAAACTGTGCCCAGGTCTTTATATCATGCCAGGATGGCAATGGATAAATTTGAATAAAAACTTACTAAACATTTTACTAATTGCTTAATTGCAAAGGAATATAGGAATTAATATAAACCTACTGTAGTTTTTTAAAAGTTACTTATTATTCTTTGTGTGGAAGTCATCTTTTTTTCAAATAATATGTTCCTTTTTTTTTCAAATTTGTTTTCATATATTTCAATACTCTTCATGATATCCATACTGCATAATCTTCTAGGTATTGCTTTGGAACAATGGTTCTCCAAGTGTGTTCTCCTCCTGCTGCCATGGTCTGAAGATTTGTTTTGTCTCTAAATTCATCTGTCAAAAAACCTAACTTCCAAGATGTTAATGTTAGGAGGTGAGTCTTTGGACGTGAATGGATAATGAGGATAGGCCCTAATAAATGGGATTAGTGTCCTTAAAATGAAGCCCTGAGTGATCTCAGTAACACCTTCTACTATGTGAGGACACAGTGACCATCTCTGAACCAGAAGGGAGCCCTCAGAATACACCAAATTTTCTGTAGCCTTAATCTTGAATCTCTCAACCTCTAGAACTGTGTGGAAATAAATTCCTGTTCTTTATTAACTATCTATCCACAACATTCTATTACAGTAGCCCTAACATGCAATGTCAGCCTACATTGGGAGCATGTTAGAGATATATATCCTGAGGCTACACCCTAGTCATACTCACTGGGAACTCCAGAGATGGTAGTTTAGCTCACCGCCTGCTTCTGATAATGTGCATTGTGTGAGAAGATTGCTGCTTAGGGTTTTTATTTTTTTTTTTATTTTTTGGTATTAAATAATCTAGTAACCTGTTTTTATTCCCTTAAAAGTATTTATTAAAGAATTTCTACAAATCCTTAATATCGATCTCTTTCTTTAGCTATTTACTTAAAAGAGAGAGGGGAAAAAAGGAAGGAATGGGAGGAGAGGAAACTAGTGTAATTAGTTTCTGGCATTGCCTAAATAGATAAAGCAAATATTTCAAAACCGTATGTAAATCAAGTCAACTAAGATTGTTGTATTCCCTGAGCAAATTACTTGTGGTTCAAGTTCAGTCTATTATAATGAAGTAATATGACATGATATTCAGACTGAACTTTCAGGATGTTATTTATTTCGGGTGGTCCTAGCCTGAGCATCATTGCAAATCCTTCTGTAAGGTATAAGCCAGGAGGCACTTGGCATTTTCTCCATTGTCATATTTGATACTGTGTGCTCTCCCCAGCGCAAAAACATGTTGCACCCAACTGAACATCAGAGTGATGCAAAAACCAACTTTTTCTGAAGGGCTAACTTCTAACTTTTACCAGGAAGAATAAAAATAAACCGTTTCCTTAGAAGTGCTAATCCATTTTTCCTGAAGCTGTGTTTTCTAACAGGTGCATTTAGGTATGCTTGAATCTGTGAGCTCTCTGGGGAAATATCAGCCCCAAACAACTTGACACAATCATTATGAGAACTGAAGCAGCTCTCTGGGCTCAGCATATGGACCACAAACTGGCAGAGAGCCTGAGCTCTGAGAGGGAGGATGCCAGGGCCTCTCCATCGCTTCCTTAGCTGCTGGGAGAGATATAGGCTCTTCAGCAGTTTCTCTTCCTGACCAGCTTTTCCCAAGATAAATCTAAGCTAGCACCATATGTTTCAAGAACACAAAACAGCTTCTGAATTATTACAGCCTGATGTACGCTTGCCCAGGAACCTCAAGATGCTTAGGCACTATCGTCACAGTGCCAGGCAGAACTGCAGAGGAGAGTGACCCTGATTTCACAACCCTTTGTCAGAAAACATGTCCATACAAAGTGGGACACCTTGGGCATTTCCAGAAACAAAAGAACAATTTGCCTATAGATATTTTGGAATCATAATCCACCCTGCATGTCCAATTCTCAGATGATATCCAATTCTCAGATTCCACTTCTCAGATTTCAATTCTCAGATGATGTCCAATTCTCAGATTCCATAGCATTGTTGGGTGAGGGAAGTCATTATATGTTTTTAAGTGTGTGTATGTCTGTTATAATTTTAAAATCATTAAATGATAATAAATCGTCAAGTACTGTGCTAAGTGCTGGAAACACAAATATGCTTAATATAAAATACATGACTTCTGAGTTCTAATGAAGTAACTAGATACATTATTAAAATCTTGAAAAAAAAACTGTAGGTATATTTATAGAAATTCACTCAGGGTTTGTTGGAATCACAAAGGTGCAGCACCCAACCATTCTAGGTGTTTCATGACAGGACACCTGAAAGAAAAATAAATTGAATCTTTAAAAAAATCTCAAAAGATGTGAATGGCAATAGAATGAAAATGAGGATTAAAGGATGGAAATTCTCTGTAGAGGAAGCATGGATAGTAAACAAGCAAACACAAAGATGAGATGTGAGGAACACAACAAATGGTTAGAATGTTTCTGGCAGGGTATGGGGTACCAGGGATTGAACTCAGGGGCACTCAACCACTGAGTCACATCCACAGCCATATTTTGTATTTCATTTAGAGACAGGGTCTCACTGAGTTTATTAGTGCCTTGCTTTTGCTGAGGCTGGCTTTGAACTCGTGATCCTCCTGCCTCAGCCTCCTGAACCACTGGGAATGCAGGGATGTACCACTGACCCTGGCTCGAGTTTTGTTTTTTTCTGTTCAAATGTTTTTGCATAAAACTTTTAGAAAGCAATGGAAAGGTTAATTCAGAAGATACAGACAGTATAAAGTTAATGGTGTCTTTCATTGACTATTACTCCATTCATCCAGATACTTACTCTGGTGTATTAAAAATGACCAGTCACTCTTTGGCACTCCTCTCAGTGACACCTAGAATCCCTTTCCCTAGAATAGGGACTAGCATTCACACTTGTTTGATTAAGAAAATATGAAGGAGGTAAATAATACCTTCTGAGATTTCTCAGGTTGCTTCTAAAGAAGTATTTTATCTCATAATGCTGGCTTTTGGAATGTAGACACCATGTCAAAGTAGTCCCATGTAGGGCCTCATTATGTCATAGAGAAGAATAGCAGTTACCTACTAAGTGCTCAGATAGAGCTCCCAACCTACAGCCAACACCAACACCAACTGTGTGAGTAACATAACTTAGCAGTGAATCCTTGTGCCCAGTTGAGCTGAGTTTCCCAGTTTATGCTGCACAGAGCAGCAATCTGCCTGCCCCCTGATTTCGGACTTAAATTTTGTGCATCAAGTAAATTATTGTTGTAACAATAAGCCACTGTGTTTGGGGGTTATTTGCTGCCTTGTAGTATGAATAACTGGAAGAATCGGTGTTTGAGTAATCATGTTTTCTCATAATCTCATGCTATCCTGACAAAGATGCAGCTTCTTTGCCAAACCCTAACTAGGCTTCTCTGAGAAATGTTCTCAACTATGCCTCAACTTTAGTGTATATAAAAAACTATCCAGATTCAACACAAAAGATTTTCTCTACTTTCCATCCTCTTGCTTTAAAAGAATTAAACAAACGCTAATATAGTTCTAACAGTTCAAGGTCATATCCCTAGGATGACCACAGCCCCCTTAAAGTGCTCAAGGATTCCAGAAGAGTTTACTATTTGTTGTAGCATTCACATCTTGGTAGTTGGCTCCTGGCCACCAATTTTTAGAGCACTTACTAAAAAGGGTTTGCAATGGTGAAAACTTCCTGTGTCCTTTGGAGATGCATATGTACCTTTGTAACTCAGGAATGTCTTTCCTCAGACCTGAGAGCCATCCCTTTGAAATGAACCCAGACAGCTGAACCCCCTGTGAGAAGAAACAAATTCTTACTTAGGTAATTGCCAGCCAGTACACAGCTGGCCTAATTGTATTTACACTTCCTAATTTTCCACTGTCCTCGCTCAGAGACCTCATAATTCCCTCTCATTACTCCCTCAGAGTCCTTTTAAAATGTCCAGTCACTTCTGTGTAAATCAGAGTTTGAGTTCTGTTCATGCTGGACTCTTTTGCAATAGTATATGACTGACTCATTAAAATCGGCCCTTATCACTTTCACTAATGTCCAGTCTTGTTTATCTTGGACAATCCCAAAGGCAAGTAGATCTCAGCTTTTAAGCCCTCCACCTATCCAATAGGAACAACTGTTAGTGTAAGTTTGGAGACCAGGTGTAACAGGAAAATCATGCAGAAATCATTTAATTATGTCTATCAGAGGGAGAGAAAAGAATTGTGGTGACATCTGTGCTTATTATTTACCAAACCTACTACAGTGAAAGCTAAGCCTCTGAAAGTTGTTGTTGTTCAATAACTTATTTTGGCAGCTAAGTTTAGGATGGATATAAGGAAAACACACTAGAGTAAAGGAAACAAGTCAAGAAATGTATATTGCTTCAGAGGAGAGAGCAGAAAGGACTTCCTGGGAGACAGTGTGAGAGAAACAAAGAAGGCATAAACATAACAAAGAAGAGGAAAGCCCAGTGCCATGCTGGGATTTCCTAACAGGTGGCTGGGTGGCTGGTTGTGACATTGTGCAATAGAAGAAGAGCCAGCCAGCCAGCAGATGGCAGAGAAGAATGTGATTACATAGTTTGGGTTATGTTGAATATTAGGGCATGGGGACATTTGTCTGTTTCTAACTGTCGAATTACGTATTCAAGTATGTAATGCACAAAGAAGTTTTGTATAAAGATATAGGTTATGTTGTCATAACCACACAGGTGGTAGTAGAAAGAAAACAGCAGAAGAGACCCAGTAGACAAAGTGTGGAATGTGGGTAAAAGATTGAACCCCTACTTAATGCTCACATTTATAGGTGAAATTAAAAATAAAAAAATATAAGTAAAATGCAGAATTAATCATATGGAAGATGGAGTTGAAGGAAGAAGGTGCAATGGCATAGAAACCAAAAAGATATCAATTTTTTAAATAGTGATTAATAGTGCCAGATTTTGAAAATGGTCTCACTAGTTATGAACTGAAAAATACTTCTTGAGTTGACATATAAGAGGTTAATAGTGATTTTAATAAACTATTATATATCTATATTACTTTAAAAAAGTAATATAGATATATATGCTAACTTTCTCTGCAAATCAAAACTTTCCTAGATTTAGCAGCTTAAAAAAACAACCATTTATTTAGCTCATGAATCTAGGATGTACACAGCTGAGCACTTCTACTCTGATAGAAGTTTTTTTTTGGTTTGTTTGTTTGTTTTTTTAATTTTTATTGTTGGTTGTTCAAAACATTACATAGTTCTTGACATATCATATTTCACACATTTGATTCAAGTGGGTTATGAACTCCCATTTTTACCCTGTATACAGATTGCAGAATCACATCGGTTACACATCCACTGTTTTACATATTGCCATACTAGTGTCTGTTGTATTCTGCTGCCTTTCCTATCATCTACTATCCCCCCTCCCCTCCCCTCCCCTCCCATCTTCTCTCTCTACCCCATGTACTGTAATTCATTTCTCCCCCTTGTTTTTTTCCCCTTTCCCCTCACTTCCTCTTGTATGTAATTTTGTATAACAATGAGGTTCTCCTTCCATTTCCATGCAATTACCCTTCTCTCTCCCTTTCCCTCCCACCTCTCCTCCCTGTTTAATTTTAATCTTCTTCTCATGCTCTTCCTCCCTACTCTGTTCTTAGTTGTGAAAAACCAGCCTCTATCTCAGAGCAAAGCCTGTCCAAGGAAGGGACATGACCTTAGTCCTTGGAAAGACCCACAGACCACTCCTAAGCACATTCCCACCCTGCTGCGTTGTTTATCTACAAATAACAGGTGAGATCTGCTGAGCCAGGTGTCCCTGACTCAGTCAGGCTAGGTGGGGATCCATAGCAGCCCCTTAGCAGCCACCAATCAGCATGAGACAGGGAAATACCTGGGATGCCAGTGGTTTATGGTGGTTGATAACAAGTTGGGAAACCATGTAGTTCAGCACATACACCCCTCTTGGCTCAAACCAATCAGTTCAAACGAATACTCCTTTTGTATTGACCAATCACCCCTACCCAACTTGTTCCTGCCAGTGAATGTGCTAGTCATGTTTTAGAGTTGTTATTTGATTTTCCCACGGTGTGTGATGATTTGCTAAGGGATGCTATGATGTATGTGAAGTCCCTGCCCTCTCCAAAGAATGTATAAAACTGCTGCAAACCCTGGGCTCAGGGCCTCTCAGCGTCACCAGTTGCTGAGTGTGTGCTCACAATAAACACCTCATTGCTGCTTGCATCGATCTTGGGTCTCTGGTGGTCTTTGGGGGTCCCGAATTCGAGCATAACAGTTGCTCTCCTTATATCAAAGAAGACATTTGGCATTTGTTTTTTAGGGATTGGCTAGCTTCACTTAGCATAATCTGCTCTAATGCCATCCATTTCCCTGCAAATTCCATGATTTTGTCATTTTTTAATGCAGAGTAATACTCCATTGTGTATAAATGCCACATTTTTTTTATCCATTCATCTATTGAAGGGCATCTAGGTTGGTTCCACAGTCTAGCTATTGTGAATTGTGCTGCTATGAACATCGATGTAGCAGTATCCCTATAGTATGCTCTTTTAAGGTCTTTAGGGAATAGTCCAAGAAGGGGAATAGCTGGGTCAAATGGTGGTTCCATTCCCAGCTTTCCAAGGAATCTCCATACTGCTTTCCAAATTGGCCGCACCGACTTGCAGTCCCACCAGCAATGTACCCTTTTCCCCACATCCTTGCCAGCACTTGTTATTGTTTGACTTCATAATGGCTGCTAATCTTACTGGAGTGAGATGGTATCTTAGGGTGGTTTTGATTTGCATTTCTCTGACAGCTAGAGATGTTGAGCATTTTTTCATGTACTTGTTGATTGACTGTATGTCCTCCTCTGAGAAGTGTCTGTTCAGGTCCTTGGCCCATTTGTTGATTGGGTTGTTTGTTCTCTTATTGTCTAATTTTTTGAGTTCTTTGTATACTCTGGATATTAGGGCTCTATCTGAAGTGTGAGGAGTAAAGATTTGTTCCCAGGATGTAGGCTCCCTATTTACCTCTCTTATTGTTTCTCTTGCTGAGAAAAAACTTTTTAGTTTGAGTAAGTCCCATTTGTTGATTCTTGTTTTTAACTCTTGTGCTATGGGTGTCCTATTAAGGAATTTGGAGCCCGACCCCACAATATGTAGATCGGAGCCAACTTTTTCTTCTATCAGACACAGAGTCTCTGATTTGATATCAAGCTCCTTGATCCATTTTGAGTTAACTTTTGTGCATGGTGAGAGAAAGGGATTCAGTTTCATTTTGTTGCATATGGATTTCCAGTTTTCCCAGCACCATTTGTTGAAGATGCTATCCTTCCTCCATTGCATGCTTTTAGCCCCTTTATCAAATATAAGATAATTGCAATTTTATGGATTGGTCTCTGTGTCCTCTATTCTGTACCATTGGTCCACCCGCCTGTTTTGGTACCAGTACCATGCTGACTTGGCTGATTAGTTAATCTCAAGTGATATTGCTCATGGATCTGTGATTAGCTGGTTAGGTTTACTGGGTGGGGGTAAATAGGGCATCTTTCACATGGCTTCCAATCCTCAAGCAGTCTTTTGCTGTCTTGTTCATGTGAAGTCCATAGGGTTTCAAAAGCAAGAACAGATGTGCCCAAAGATTCCCAAGCCCATGCGCAGGAACACAAGCAACATCCTTTAGTAACTCTGAACCAACCAAGTGAGATGCAAGCAGCTGGGATTTCAATGCTGGAAAAATAGATCCCACAGTTTTCTTGGAAAAACTGCAAAAAATTATCAGTTTTGAAATATGCTACCTCACCAGCAGTATTCTTGAAATTGTGGTTATCTTCCCTAGCCACAGCCCTTTAGGGATAAAAATGCCCTCCACTAGGTATTTAAGTGTGGAACTTTTACCTTGTGGGAGCAAAAACAACCAAGAGTCTGGCTATTGCTTCTTAAGTCCGGAGGAGTGCTTAAGAGCAAGCAACCTCCCCCAGCCCCACAAAGTCAGTGGCGGAAGAACCGTTCTTACTGGAAAGTTTCATTCCCATGTTTAAATGAATATTCAGGAGACTTCCAGAAAGGGACAGGCCTGGGCAGAGCAGGCTATTGTGAAATACCCTCCTGTAGAAAACAATTAAAAAGCTTCAGAAGGGCAACCAGACAGTTAAGGCTTCATCAGCCCAACAGGAAAGGAATAATGAAAACTGAGATTGATGTCAGCACAAAAGATGATTCTGCCCTGAAGGTATTTAATTTCTTAGCAGATGCCTTTCTTGAAATGGGAAGAAAATCAAAGCCAGAATTCACCTACAGTAGGAAGCTAATCAGACTCCTTCTTCTTGGTAAGCAGAGACCTGAAAGAGCCTATCTTCAGGCTACAGGTCAACAGAAGTGTCAGAGCCTGGGTAGAATTAGCCATGTATTGAATTGTGTGCATCCCATCTCAAACTTGCAGCAGTAAGCATTCTGTTTGGAAAATGGTTGTCAATTAATTCTAAAAATAATATTTCAGAGAGAATGTTCATCACATCAAAATGATAACTAGGTGCACATGCATGAGAGACTCCATAAGAACAAGTAGAAAAAGGTAGATATGGAAACCAGAAATCCAGCAAAAGGAAAAGCCATCTGATAATGAAATAATTTAGCACCAACTATAAACAACTATATTGACGATGTTTAATAAATGAAGTACCAACTTAAAGATGTTTGTGGAAGACCACACACTGTGAGAAATGACATGGCAGGTTTGGAAAAAAAATCTGGGAAAAAAAATCTAATGGAAATTTAAATTCTCTTTGAGTGGTCTTAACGAAAAACTTAGGTAGCCAAAGACATTCTTAGTAGCTATGAAGATGGGTTAAAAATGATTATCTAGATTTCAATCCAAAAAGACCCAAGGAGGAATATCCATGAGAGAAATTGATAACCATGATTGACACTAAAATAAGGTGTAGGAAATGTAGATGGAGTCCCGACTGAGCAAAGAGAGACTGTGGGATGGCTCCTGTATCCAGAGAGAGTGGTCAAGAATTTCCTAGATCTGAAAGACAGTACTCTATAGATTCAGGAAGGCCACAATCCCATGCATGGCAATTAAAAATATATTGCAACTACATAAATTACATTGAAAACTACTGGAGAAGAAGATATACAAGCCAAAAAGAATGAGAGAAAACTTTTCAGAGAGGTCAGAGATGAACAAAAACAAAGAAAAAAAAAAGAAAAGAAAACATTGCCATAAAAGCAGTGACTGTTAAGAATGGCATTTGACTTCTTAACAGCAACAAAGATGGATGGTAGTGGGATAACCTTTTTTTTTAATATATACTTTTAGTTGTAAAGAGACACCATACCTTTATTTTATTTATTTGTTTTAATGTGGTGCTGAGGATTGAAAACAGTACCTCACACATGGAAGGCAAACGCTCTACAAACTAAGCTACAACTCCAGCCTGGAACAATCATTTTAATGCACTAAAAGAGAATTTTTGCAATCCAGAGAATGTTTCATGAATGTTGATGAAAGATGACATTTTCAGACTGACAGTGGTGAGTGGGGTCCTTCTGGCAGACTTGCATGGAGCACATCCTAAAGGATGCACTTTGACAGAAGTTCCCAGGTACAGGTGAGGTACAAGGGAAGAGCAGAAAATAGTAGAAATGCATGGGGAAAAAATACATGCTGTGAACTGAGTGATCTCTTAAGACAGGGGTTGACAATTTTTTTTTTTTTTCTGTCCAGGGCCAGATTCTAAGTATTTTAGACTTTGTGTGCCATCTGGTCTCCTTTATGATATTGTGCCATTGTAATGCAAAGAAAAGCCATAGACAATGCATAAAAGGAGAATGTGGACTGGTTATACAGAACTCTATTTAGAGAACCAGGCTATGTCTGAATATGGTCAGGAGTCCGTCATTTCCAGACCCCTGACTTAAGTGAACTTCCAGTTCTACCAGTTTAGTTTACTTCTAAGCTTAGGAAGAAGAAACAAAGAACTGAAAAAGTCCACATCCTTTCTTTTATTATTCTACTTTAACATCTATAATACTGGTACCCATGAATTTAGCATGGTCTCTCATCCCTCCCTTACAGTCATAGGTGAAACCCTGGGCAATTATCGCAAAGCATCTCCCTCTGGGCACATATAGGAAATATTCAACAATAATGATGTGACTAGAATTAACTTTCTGAAACACAAACCTGATAATCCCATTTCTCTCTTCACTTTTTTTCCTTCTTTTTTCTTTTAAGGACATCTTGGTCTTGTCACCAAGCCCCAATTCCTTACCAAAATGAACGGTCCCTGCAGATTACCTATACTTCACCTTGATATTGGGCTTCTAGACCCCAGCCTGTGTCCCACTTCTCAGAAGAAGATATACAATCAGTCAACAAATATATATATATATATATATATATATATATATATATATATGTTTAATATCCCAAGTAATTAGAGAAATGCAAATTAAAACTCCTCTAAGAGTTCATCTCATGCCAGTCAGAATGGCAGTTATCAAGAATACAAACAACAATAAGTATTGGCAAGGATGTTGGGGGAAAGGCACACTCATACATTGTTAGTGGGATAGCAAATTGGAGCAACCACTCTGGAAAACAGTATAGAGATTCCTCAGAAAACATGGAATGGAACAACCATTTGACCCAACTATCCCACTTCTTGGTTTATACCCAAAGGACTTAAAATCAAGATACTATAGTAACACAGTCACATCAATGTTTATAACAGCTAATTTCACAATAGCTAGGTTGCTTCCACAATTTGGATAAAGAAACTGTGGTACATATATATACAATGGAATATTACTCAGCATTAAAAGAAAATAAAATTATGGCATATGCAAGTAAATGAATAGAGTTGGAGTATATCATGCTAAGAAAAGTAAGCCAATCCCAAAAAACCAAAGGACATATGTTTTCTTGGATAAATGGATGCTGATCCATAATGGGGGACGTATATGGGGAAAATGGAGGAACGTTGATTGGACAAAGGGGAGGGAATGAAAGGAAGGGGTATGGGGGCAGGAAAGATGGTGGAATGTGATGGACATTATTATTACTCTAGATACATGTAAATCTGCACACATGGTGCAATGAATGTTACATTGTGTATGATCAGAGAAATGAAAAGTTGTTCTGCAATTGTTTATAACGAATCAAAATACATTCTGCTGTCATATATATGTAATTAAAATCAATAAATTTTAAAAATGTGAGGTCCCTTCTGATCTTGCATTTCCTTTGTCTCTCTAGCCACATTGTCCATTTTCTCACCCCATCTGTGCTCATCTCACAACTTATCGTTGGGGAGCAGGGTCTCTTGAGTGCTTCTCATTCATGACTATCCCCTCCAACCAACTCCAATTTATTTATATGAAAAGAGCTATTCTTTCCAGTCTCACCTCATGCAACCCATCTCCAGAAAGGGGTGCAGGCCAAGTCATAACACACAGCTGCTCTGTGTTCCTACAGTTCCCAAGCACAGTCCATATATATTATGTCCTTGCTTTGATTTCCATGTGAAGCTGTGATTTCCTTATTTCTGTGACCCAGCATGGTGTAGAGTGGTCACTCAAGTGAGTTTATGTATTAATGAATTTTTAGTTGAAGAAAAATTTCTAACTTTTAATTTTATCATAGAATCAGTCTCTATCAAAATTGCCCATTAATCAAGTAACTTACAAATATCTCTTAAGCATGATTATAAAGAGGTCAAAATAATCAAAATATTATTGTGTAGTAATTATGGTGTTACTCTTGCAGCAATTTAACTGATCACTTGAATAATTTTTTGAAATACTTAAATGTGTGTTTTACTGAAATGAATGTGTGGAAATAATGGGAATATGTATAAAGACCAAAGAAATATCCCTTTATGAAGCCTATATTTTGACACAATTTAAATATTGGTATGAAGTAATTAATCACATATGTATATTACAAATTCAGAATTGAATGAGGTCATCAATCCCTTCAGTTAATTATTTCAACTTTAAGTTATAAAACATAATTTTGAAAGTTACCATTTATAGATTGCATGTTTTTAAGATCTTAGTATTCTACTTAAGCAACCATTAATAAGTTTTTCATTGTACAAATAGCAATTAGTTCATGTCTCCCTACATTATAGTGTGTTTCCTTTGGTCATTAATTTAAGACATATAATAAAATTACTAATGTGATAATATTTTTCTATGATTATTTTATAAAATAATTGACTTAAAACAGTTTCAAAATATTTGCCTTAATCTTTTTAAAATAACAAATCTGCAACCATGATTGATTGGTAAGATTACAACATAATTTTCTTTTATTGCTTATTTCAATAATGTTTAACATTTTCATGTAATATTGAGTTAATTTAATATTGACTAGTGTGAAATGAGATCATTTGGTGTTCATTAGAATATCACATATATTTTTTAGTGTTTCATTATAATTTAATATTATTTAATAGGCTTTAAAAAGAAACTGTTACCTTCATACTTTTCTCAGTACCACTAGCATGTTGTTTGTACCTGAACTTAAGTAGTGAATGTGATTCTCAGCCTTTATGGAGTAGTTGATAGTGGAGAAATCTTCTTATGGGTACGTAAGCAAATTAAAATTAAAAAGACTTTAAAATGATCTCTGTTTTTTTTTCTACATTTAAGAAGATCAAGATAATGGCAGACAGTAATGTTTTGAGAGGCTTAAAAAGAAACTGGCTGAAAAGTTCCCTCTTATACAACCTTGTTTGAGCTAGGTAGGACATTAAATAGGAGTTGGTTCAGTTTATCAGCTTCTTTAGCAAGGAGGAAAGTCCTGAAACAATAGATAGGAAATTGGTGAGATGCTAGAGTACATAAGTGGTTCATGGAAATCTTGATTCCTTAAACTGTTCTTCAGGGTAGGTTTTGGTAAGATACCACATTTCAGGATCACATGTTGCCATAAACAAGCAAACAAATAAATAAACAATTTAAAAGAAGCTAAAGATGAAAGATTGTTGTATGATTTTATCAGGGTTTTTTCATCTTTCTGGGCTTTGTAATCTGAAAAAAAATGTTTATAAAATTTAAATGGGATTGGACAAGATTTTTAATACTTTTTAAAAAATTAAATTAAAAAAAGGGTTATCAAATAAGGTCTGGAATGAGCTAAAGGATCTTTTGTAAATTGATCAATTTCCTAGCTTACTAGCATGGTTAAATTTGATGTATCTGAGCCATGGAAATACAGAATTTTGTGTACCACTCTTAGACATTATAGTGAATTTAGCATATTCTTATCAAAAATCATATAAAGCTTTTTAATTGAATCAGAATCAGAATTACTCTCATTTTTACCATTTAGCTAACATATCATGAATGAAATAGATTAACTGTTTCACTCTTGATTTTGATTATACCAGGTATGTGTTAGATTGCAGCAGCCACTAGTTCATGCAATAATTGATGTCCTCAGTGTAGCTAAATGTTTAAGAAGTGCTCATATGAAAAGAATCAGGTAGATGGTGTCTCTGCAGATGATGACCATCTCAGTGATGGTGGTACCAAAGATTTACCTATGAAAGTCTGAAATGAAATTGAAAAAGCATGCAAAACAAGAAATCACTAGCTGTTATAAAAAATCATGAAAAAATGGGATCTCTTAACCACTGCAAATAGAGGTATGCATTTGTATAGGAACTGGGGAGGAAATTTAACAATTTAATAAAGGTGAATGATTTTATATTCTACATTAAGGCATATCCTATGTATAAAACCTTCACATATGAACACAAGGCATGTACAATAGCAAGAATGTTCACTGCTTTAGTATTTATAATAACAAATTATATATGACCTAACATTTATCATCAGTGTTATGAAAGAATACATTATGGGCTGGGCTTGATGGTGCACGCCTATAATCCCAGCAGTTGAGGAGGCTGAAACAGGAGGATTGTGAGTTCAAAGCCAGCATCCACAATTTAGCAATCCCTCAGCAATTTAGGAAGAACCTGTTTTAAAATTTAAAAAAAAAAATAAAAATAAAATAAAGATGGCTGAGGATGTGGCTCAGTATGAAGTGTCCCTGGTTCAATCCCCAGTTTAAAAAAGAAAAAAGAAAAAAAGAATACATTATGGTATGTAGCAGAATGAATTCCAGTGAACTCAGTCAACACAGATAAAAACTCAGAAGCAAAATTTTATGCAAAAGCAAGGTATATAATATTATAGGTAATTCCATATTTTTTCAATAAAAGGTAACAGAAACTAAAAATCTCACAACTTATATTTATGGATATACTCTTATGTAGTGAAAATACGAAGTGCATTTCTAGAAAGTATTGTTTAAACATAAACAGGGTCATTACCTGTGGCTTTAGCACACTCACTGATCCCAAAATCTACAGTCATAGTTAAGGATCTGGAAGACTTTTAATCTACAACATATCTTTAATATGCACTAACTTCCTAGTTGCAATTGTAGTAAAGCAGGAAGAGAAGGAAATGACATCGGTGCCTGTAGAAAAAGGATCTCAATGCTTTATTCTTACCTGAATGTCTGACATAGTTTACCCTAAAATTTTAGACTCTAGCAGCAATAGAAACAACAAAAAGATCAAATCTTTATAAGGAAGATGAGAGTCAGGGAAGTTGAGCCTCAGAGGCATGTGTGTCCTGGATGGTGGTGGAAACGAGATCTATCAATTCTGAGATGGTACATGATTCACAACAGCACCCTCCTTTAATGCCTCCTGCACTCTATTAGGAACACAAATCATTAAAGCACTCCCAAACTTGAAGAGTAAGATTAAATTCAAGAAAAGGTGAACCAAGTTATACTTGTTACAGTTTTAAATTGATTCAGCACACCTGAATAGTAAGAATTCAATTATTCTACCGAAGGTATACAGAAATAGAATTTTCACTACAAAGCAGGTGTTTTGGTGTTATGAAGTAGACAGAGTTGCCTATCACAGGAAAGATCATTCATCATTGCCTTCTCATTTTTCTCCCTATACTAAGATGAGTAAAACTTATAAGCCTCAGATGTCTTTAAAGCTGGTAAGATTATTAGAGATCCAAGTGAGATTTAGAATCCCTAATTAAATTTTAGATGACAGATTGCAGCTGGAAAACATGAAAATTATTTTTAAAGGAGACTATTTTGGCAAAATCTTGATGGGTAACTATTTCTTCAGGGAGTGAAAAGTCTCAGGATCCTGGACTGAGAAAGAAACTGAAAAGGCAGGACAATCTTTAAAGTTCTCGGGGATGTTTCATGAGATCGTTCTACATGATGTCTGCATTGTTAAAGTAAAAGTCCATTTGGAAAATTTACTCTTGTCCTAAGAATAGCAAGTATATGCAAGAGACATTTCTTAAAAAGCAAGTTTGCTTTCACTTTTAGAAAGCCTCTAAGAAAGAAGACCTATGAATTAGATCATGCTATTTTATGTACACCATGAGCATGATTGCCACAGGATGCTATCAGAGGAGGCTTTTAGCAAATTCCTGTGTAAAGGCGTTCTTCTTACTGTATGTTCTCTTTGAATGTGCCTTCCACATCTGGCTTCACTGGCCACCTTACCATTTATAGTCAGTGTTCCACATGTGTCTGCTTCCCATGTGGATCTAAGACATCTCTCCAACTGCATGCCTGATACCTCATCTTGGATAGCCCAAAGGCTTCTCAATCTTCATGTATTCAAAATGTGTTCTTCCACCCCACATAAGCTTTATTTACTGCTCACCTTTTATGGCCCAACAAAATCATTCACCTGGTTACTCAAGTCAGATACAATCATACATGAGTTTTTCATTCAAAGCCCTACTGAGTTTTGTTCTAAAATCTTACATGCATAGATTTCCACCCCATATTCAAGTTCTATTGGTTCTCCCTTCTGAACAGTTCATATAACCTTACTGTTCTCTCCCTCTACCTCACCACCCAGTCCTGGGTACCATCATCTCTCCTGTTGGACAATGTCCATTACTCTGTAATTGGTTTGTGATTATATGCATTTGCTTCCTTTCTAGAAATTGCCATTTCATATTTTCTAGTTATCTATAGGATTATTTGATCAACATCTGTCATCCTCTAAAAGGTAAACTCTATGAAGCTGGGAAACTAGCCTGCTTTACTTAGGTTTGTCATCTCAGTATCTTATCTTTGTATTCTAGTGCCCTCCTGCCTCAGGTGCCCTAAATGATAGAGAGAAATTTCAGGTGTGTGTGATTGTAAAAATCTTTCTCAGCTGCAGAAGCACCTTGGGCATAATCTCAGAGCTCTCAAATGTAATTATTTTAAGTTGGACAGCTCTTATTAAGACAAAAATAAGCTTTGTGTTACAATAAATCATTTTCATCTCTTAAAACTTGAAAGTGCCAACATTTTCCTAGTCTTTACAGAGATACGACCAAAGTACCAAATAGGCTTCCTTGATTTTGATCACTATTGCTTGACTTTGAACTAGACAGTTAGCAGAGGCAACATTTCAGTTGCAAGGGAGAAGGAAATTCATATACTCGGAGAGCTTCCTGTTTGCAAAATCAGACACTTTTTATGTAAGTTGAAAAGCCTGAGTGACTGAATATACTTTTTAAAATTTTGTCTATGGAAAAACTGATGTCACAAGAGATTCCATAATTTTCCAAAGTATGTCAGCAGGTAAATGGCCAGAGCCATGACTCAAGTTGACATCTCTGTTTGGTTACACAATTCCTTCTCTTCTACATATAATATTTCTCAAAGCATGGACAGCCTAGAATAACACATACCAGTTTATACAGCAACAGAATTGTAAATCGGTTGATTTCATATTTAAAGTTCAGAAAGAACTACCCTCAACCTCCCATCTTATTTTGAGGTGAGTTTGTAGAAGAGATCTTTTTCGACCACAGGCAGGACCTAATAACAGTGATTCTCTACCTTGGCTATGCATGAAATCGACCAGTGGAATTTAGAAATGAGAATTTCTTAGAGCAGAATTCAGGTTTCAATATTTTTAAAGCTCCATAGGGGATTTCAATGTGAAAATAAGGTTGGAAAGCACTGCTAAAATTCTTATTGGGAATGTATTCTTAAATCCATTGTAGAAATAAACATTAAATTTTGGACATCATTAATTATTCTTTACTGTGGAAGGCAAAAGTAGGACAATTGTGCTTACTATTTTCATCTGAAAGAAAATATAATTTTATTTTCTATTTAATGTGCATCATGTCCATTCATTATGAATAAATCCCTTCCCCCTCCTTCCTTGCCAGGATAAATAGGAAATTTTAGACTGTCTAGATGATCTTCATAGAGTGAATGCCTTTTTGTTGTTCTAGTGTTATTTACATATTCCCTGTAAGGCTTGTGTGTGTGTGTGTCTGTGTGTGGGTGTGTATACAAGTGTGTGTTTAAACACAGTGTTAATTCAACAATAGCACAAGAACACAGTTTTTATGACAAGAAGAGATTCATAACGGCCGCGCCAAGAAGGCAGAATAGCAGCAGTGCATGTAACAATGTTGAATGTACTACAGGCTGCTGTTTCAAGGGCACAGGTGAATTTAAAGCTACTATACTCACATCTATACACAGCCAAAATCACTCAAGGCAACAGAGTAAAGAATGGCTTCTATGAATAAAATATAAGCCAAGATTGTTTCTTTTAAGAAAAAAGACATATCTATGCTAAATCATAAAACCCTTTCCTAGGACTGTTCCCCATAGTGCTGCTACTTGTCTGCTTGGCTTAGTCTGATTGTCACCCTCTCCAGATAGGCTTTCATTCAGATAAGCATCAGGTGATATACGTGCTTTAAAAAAAAAAAAAACAGCAGGGAGAGGAGGCATAAGTGTGCATTTATTCCATTTCCAATCCGAGGCACATTTCTGTCTTTTCTTCAACCTATTGCTGAATTCTATGATGCCTCTTTCTTTGTTTTCCCTCCTTCTTCCCTATGCTTTCCAGATCTTCTGTCATCTTAACTAAGGGCTGAACTTCTCTCATTTGCACAACTGGACAATTCCTCTGAGCTCTTCTTTCAAGTTCTTCACTCTCTGGTCCTGCCTTGGGTCATTGCCAATGACATAGAAAAATATGGTCAAATAATCCTCTGTTTATTTGAGAGGGGAAAAAACCCTGGAAACTTGGCGGTGGTGAGAAGGGGCCCCTAGATTGTGGGTCAGGAAACTTCCTCTCAGCTTCCAAATGATTCAAACTAAGATGTTTAGGACTATGGACATTTCCCTCCTGTGCCTCCGCCAGACCCTCACTGGCTGCTCCCTACATTGCTTTCTGAGTCCATCACTAGGTACTGACAGCAAAGACAGTGAGGAGGAGGAAGACAAGCGAAGAACAACCATTATGGAACACAGAATGAAAAAAAAAGAGTTAAGGTTGAAGAATAAGGAAAAAGTTGACAGAGGAAAGATTATAAAAGAAAACAAAAAAAAATGAGTTCTGTATTACTGACTCTTTGAAGAACAAGGACATTTATGAATTTGTAATATAAGTGTTTAATTGGCAAGCAGACAATCGCATAAGTATTGATTCATTAATTATTTTCTATTTATGAAGAGAAAATAGACATTTAATTGCAAAGTTAGAAAAGTAACCTTTTGTCCTTCATAAATATTAATTTTCAAAATACTTAGAAGACTATTGGCATTGATTTGGCAGATTTGTTTTTGACTATCTGAGAATTTCATGCCTGAAACCAAATAAACATTTTTATTAGGTGAAGGCTAAGTGCACTGATAAATTAATTTGAGAAAATTCCAAGTTATCTAATGCATTTTTTAAAAAATCTAAAACTCAGGGAGACAAAGAAAATCAACCAGTATAAACAGTTATAGATTTAAGACCATTTAATTAACAAATTAGTATTTCTATGCTTATTTTTATAATCATTATTGCTAGAGTAAATGAACTCCTATGCTGTGAATGATGTCTACTTTGTTTTAATAATCATATAATTTTAACTGTTTTATTTCCAGTTCTATGTTAACCAGTTTTTAACTTGCTAATAAATGTGTCTGATTGGTAACAGTTAACACTATTTTACATCCACTATTAGAATTCAGGAACAAACATCAACAGGTTTTTAATGTAATTTATCGCATCTAAATTAGCTTATGTGACTTGACATGGTACTAAATAATCTATTGCCCTCTGGACAGAGTATGCTTGAGGTAGTATTTAATAATTCTCTACCCTATATTTGTTCTGGAAATTGATCAAAGATGATAGTATGCTGTAGTTCCTCTTAGTTTTATTTAAAAATTACAATACAATAATGTCCTAAATAAATGAAATGTAGAATCTTTTTCTTTGTGCTGTTTAAGGGCCCAAATACGTTAAGATATAATGACTAGCATTTGCATAGCTGACAAGCATAGTCCTAAACACAAAGAGATGTGTAATGTCACATTTGCATGATATATTAGCTCTTATCACCACATAATATATTTCTCATTATACTTTTATGAGCCTGTGGGGCTTCACTGTGTTTGTCTTAGAGCATGCACATTTTAACCTAATAGATTGTGATGATATAAACCTAATATTCCAGGTTATTAAACTTGAATCTATTTTATTTAAATTTGGACACTTCATAAACACACACACACACGCACACACACACAAACACACACACACACACGCACACACACACAAACACACACACACACACTAGGTTTGTTCATAAACACCACAATGAACACTTATAGGTAAGGGCACTGACATTAATTGGATTCTTTCTTTTGGTAAATATTATCTATATTTCTCTATATATCTAATCCTATGTAGATGTAGATAAACATATATATGGATATAGATATAGATAGATATTTATTAGATCATAAAATAATCATATAGTATTTCTGTGATTATTATACTCATTTTCCAAATGATAAAAATCCAAGATACTCAGAGAGGTTACATTTGCCTAAGTTTATCAGCATGTAATTTAGGAGAAAAGAATTGGAATTTGCATCTTCTAAACTCAAAGCCTATATGCTTTACTAGTATGTTAAACTGAAGATAAACTTAGTTATTTTATTTGCGACAGAAGCAAATACAAACTGAAATCTTCATTTGTCTTTGCAATATGTTGAGGTTATTGGGAACAAAATTGTGGTTTCTACAAAGTAATGACTGAACAGTCTGGAGGTTATCTATTATGATTGGGTTACTCAACTTTCTATCACTATAACAAGGATCTGCAGTAATCAATTTGCAAAGGGAAAAATCATATTATGACTGACAGTTTTGGTGAAGTTTCAAGTATATCATTGGTTTTGCCCTATTGCTTTTGTGTTAGAATCTGTAAACAAGTCTGGATGGCGCCTGGCAAAATGCCAGAGGGAGTGGTTTTTGAAATAACACCAGGGAGCCATTAAGTGTGGAGATTCCTGATTGGTTGACTGCTGTATCTAGTTTATGTTAATTAGATAAGCTGTGTGGAATGTATAAATACTGCTCCTGTCCTACAATAAATGGCTCCTACTCCTGCTGTATCAAGGTACACAAGTTATTCGTCACCCCCTGCTAGTTTGCTGCAGCCAGACTTCGGCAGATGGTGGCCCGTTATGGGGAGCCCCGGGACACTCCGGGGGTAAGTGACAAAAAAAAAAAAAAAATCTGCCCGTCCATACATAGGACGGGAGCAAATCTGCTCGTCCCTAGGCAGATAGGGCGAGAGGAAAAATGGCCATTTTGAGAAAATGGAAAAGATTGATACAGTATGTTTGTGTCTTGTTTTGTCTCAGTGTATTGTATTGTCTTTGTGATGAAAATATGGAAGGGGTGAGAAGTAAATTACTAAGGGAAGGAGGCACCCCAGTGGAACCAAGAATAGTTAGGGCATGTGTTGATAAGAGCCCAGGAACTCTAGTCAGAAAGAAAAAGAAAGTTCAGAAGAAGAAGGATTATCAGAGGAAAAAGGATTATCAGGAAAAAAGTTGCAACAAAAGGCTATTACTAAATGCTTTTCGTTACCGGAGGGTGCATAAATCCACACGCGGATGCCACATGCGCGAGCTGGTCACAGCGCAGCAAGGATTTTCCAAGAGGCGGCTGCGACTGGCCCTTCCCTGCCTCCTGGTCGGGGAGCTGGCTCTTCCACTGCCGTGAGCCCAAATCTAGACCTGACCTGGAGGCACAGTCTCGCAGGCTCTTGCTCCCTGTGCCCAGAAGCAGTTTGAGAACGGGACTCTCCCCAGGGCCATCTGGGGCTGCCCAGGATGCTACAGCCACAGAAGACACTACCAGTGTCCCTGATGTTTGGTCATTTTCAATGCCAATAACTAAGCTACAATGGTTCTCCCACACTTGGAGGCTGATGAATACTGAGCATCATTAAGGCTTATTTTAAATGTAAAAAACCTTGAGAAAATGTACTAAATTGTTCAGAAGGTTGTTTTCTTAGTGCCTGCTGGAATACTACAGGATTTTCTTTAACATCATTGCTGGAGTTCCTGCCTTCGTCCCAGTGCCGGTAAAGACCAAGGTGGAAGAATTTCCAGTGTTGCTGAAAACCGGACGAGACTTCGGCTGAGAAACGAAGGAGACTCCCAATCAAGCTAGCTGCCTGCAGAACTTACCTGGACTGTGATTTAAGCTAGCTGCCTGCAGAACTTACATGGACTGTGATTTACCTGGACTGTGAGTTAATCTATTGAGACACTGCTTTACCTGGACTGAGACAACAAACTGTAATCTACAACAAATTGTAACTCTACAACAAATTGTATCTTTGCTAACGGTGTCATTGCTGGTATAATTTTTCCAAGGGCTTCTTGTATGGAGCCATCAAGTGGCTTGGTATTGTGACATTTTGTATCCTCCCCTTCTGCTTGTAGCAGATTATTTATGGTGTTTGTGTAAAAACCACTATGGTCATTATTTAAATTAAACAAAAGGGGGAAATGTTAGAATCTGTAAACAAGTCTGTATGGCGCCTTGCAAAATGCCAGAGGGAGTGGTTTGTGAAGTAACACCATCGAGCCATTAAGTGTGGAGATTCCTGATTGGGTTGACTGCTGTATCTAGTTTATGTTAATTAGATAAGCTGTGTGGAATGTATAAATACCGCTCCTGTCCTACAATAAAGGGCTCCTACTCCTGCTGTGTCAAGGTACACAAGTTATTCGTCACCCCCCGCTAGTTTGCTGCAGCCGGACTGTGGCACTTTTGGTTCTGTGATAAGGCAGTAGTATATCCTAGACCATGTGGTGGAACAAAGGCTCTCACTTCATGGCCAGGAGGAAAAGAGAAAGAGCAAGAGATTGACATCCCCAAATCCCTTTACAGACATGTCCCAAAGCCTGAGGACTTGCCAGTGACCTTCACTTCTTAAAAGCTCCATTACCTCCCAGTAGTGCCTAACTGAGGACCACAACATTAACACATGTGATTTTGGGGGATACTCCAGATTTAAACTATAGCAATGACATTCACGGATAAAGTTAAATTGTCTATATTTGCAGATGATATGATCTCATATATAGAAAAATCCTAAAGAACTTGCTCAAAACTCTCAGATCTAACAAAAACATATAGCAAGATTGCAGGATTCAAATCAACATATAAGAACCTGTTGTGATAGAGGAAGAAGATGGCAGGCCAAAGGCAGCATTCTGTATGGCTCTGTGATCCAGATCTCACCTAGTGGGAATACTTCATCTCTGAGAGTGTTAGAGGACCCTTATTCAGCTGCTCTTGTGCAGAAATCACTAGCGCTGCCCCCTTGCAGGGATCTGGGCCTCAGCATTCAAGGAGGATTACCATTCAAACAGGACTCCTGGCTCCCAATACCCAACCCCCGAAGTCCTAGACAATGCAGGGCTCCTGAGCACCTCAGCATCATCACCTATCAGCACCACTGCAGAACTTCCAGACTTCACTCTGATCTCACACAAGACACTCATTTGCTACCTACCCAAAGCACAATGCCATCCCTCAGCTCCCCCCAACATTACCTGACTCCCTGACCCTAGAAGCAGACTGCCTCCATCCAAGCAGACTGCTCAACTTTCTCACCATATTTAGTGGGGGCAGCTCCCAGATCGGAACTCCAGCTGGCCAGGTACCAGGTTTCCAACTTCCCTTTCTACCCCATGGCGGTAATCCAAGATACTCAGAGAGGTATCTCTGCCCAACACAAAAGAGTTCTCAGTTGGACAAGAGCACAGTGCAACCAGGGCACTGTTCATGGGAGCCCTGGGGAGAGAGGTTCCTCAATTGGGAACTGCTAAGGGAGAGGGAGATGGGGCTAAAATTTGGAGCCTAACAGAAACCAGGAACTGGGAAATCTCCAGGAAAGACAGGGAAATAGTACCAGGCGCTCAAGTCATACAGGTGATCACAAAAAGAGACTATTGAGGTGCTGTCTGCCATTCCCTCTTCCAGGAGCCTTGCACCAGGACCAGCTTTCCCAACCTGGTTACCTCCATCATCCTGAGGGCAGAGACACCAGCTGACTATAGAGGACCCCCACCTATTGGATGAGAAGAAAAGCAGAAAAGATACAGATCTCTAAAACTAGCAACAATCCTGGTTTCTTCCTTTGAATATATATATTTTCTCCTTTTCTGCTCCCCCTCTATCCTCCTGCCCTCACATCCCCAACATAAGTGAAACCAAGAATTTTGCATGAAATAGGATTTTGAGGACTGAGACATCTGAATAATATAATATAGAGGTATTGAATGTGCCCTTTTCTTTTTCTTTTTTTCTTCTTTTATTTTTCTTTCCCCCTGTAGTTTTACTATTTTAACATCCTTTATGTTTCTAAATACATATGTGTGTTTGTTTTGTGTACTCTACTGTCTTCCCACGTACTTGTCTACCCTAGATTACTTCCTGACTATTCTCTTGCTGCTAACCCTCTTCATTAGATTTCTCTTTCACACTTCCTAAGATATATTAACTCTATATCCTTATATCCGACCTCCTTAGCATATGATCCTATGCTCCACCCCCAGTTCATTTTCCACATCAGAAACTGTAAACCCCATTACAAAACTACTGATTACTATAGATAATGATCAAATCCAACATTTCGCTATATTGAGACCAAACTGTAAATGTCTTAATTATAATGAATTGTTCATGGGTGGTACACCATTGATATTGGGATCTGTTAACATTGTCCTTCTCCACAGAGGAGAGGTATTGGAACCCTACAAGAGCACTACAAACCTATACTGTAAAAACATAACACCCCGGATTCACAGAGCTGGAAGGGAAGACACATGAGCAACATGAAAAGACAAGGGAAGACAGTGTCCCAAACAAATCAAGATACCACATTATTAGAATCCTTGGAAACCACAGCAGAAGAAAATCCAGAGAAGAAGTTCAGGATGCACATGATTAAAATGTTCTGTGAACTCAAGGAAAATATAAGAGAGCAAATAGGGTCAAGTGAAAGATAATTTTGACAAAGAACTATATAAACAAATACAGGAAGCAAAAGATCACCTCAACAGGGAGATAGAGGTTCTAAAAAGAAAAATCAAACAGAAATCTTTGAAATGAAAGAAACAATAAGCCAAATTAAAAGCTCAAATGAAAGCACCACCCACAGAGTAGACAATTTGGACATCAGACAATGAAGACAAAATATGTAATCTTGAAAAGAACATAGACCACACAGTGATAATGGTAAGAAACCATGAGCAGAACATTTAAGAATTATGGGGTAGCATAAAAAGACCAAATTTAAGAGTTACTGGGATAGAGGAAAGTCCAAACCAAAGGAATGAACAATCTATTCAATGAAATAATATCAGAAAGCTTTCCAAACATGAAGAATGAATTGGAAATCCAAATTCAAGAAGCCTACAGGGCCATTAGCTCCAAAATAACATTGGAGTTTTGATAGGGATTGCATTCATTCTTACCCTGTGTATAGATACAGAACAAGATGGACAAAAGTCTTAGACATTATATCTTCAACTATGGAACCACTGGAATGCCACATGGAGAAAAAGGCTTTCAGGCATTGTCTGAGTGAGCGCTTTAGATATAACTCCTACAGCACAGGCAAAACCCCTCACAAATAGGATTGCATCAAACGGAACAGTTTCTGTACCTCAAAGGCAACAAACAACATAGTAAAGAGATGCCTATGGAATGGTAACCATACATATAATATGGGGTCAATATTCATAAAAACTCAACTCACTAATAAGAAACAAAGACTTGATTAAAAGATGCAAAAGATCTTAATAGACATTTCTCAAAAAAGATATATACATGGACAACCGTTATATGAAAAATTCTCAGTATCACTCATCATCAAGGATATGCAAATTAAAACCACTAGGAGATATATAAATATTATTATCAAAAATATAAAAGATAACAAGTGCTGATGAGAATGTGGACTAAGGAAAATCCTTGAGGGAATGTAAATTAGTACATGGACGACAGTAGAGATGTTCCTTAAAAAATTAAAAATGGAACTACGGTAGAATCCAGCAATCCCATTTCTGTGTAAACATGCATTATAAGTGAACTGTCAAGATCTATCTGCACTCTCATGTTCTTACAACATTATATACAACAGCTGAGTTATGGAGTCAACTTAAGTATCCTTTGACAGATGAATGAGTGAAGAAACTCTAATACACACACAGGACACAGATATAATAATATTCCATTTCCAAAAGGAAATAAATCCTATTATTTGCAATAACAATGATAAACCCCCCAAAATATTATTCTAAGTGAAATATACTAGGCACAGAATGACAAGTACTGCATGATCTTACTTATGTGAGGAATCTGGAGAGTTGAATTCATGAAAGCATAGAGAAGAGAAAAAGTGTGGCGAGTATGTAGTGAAAAGGATACACATATACTTTGCTGGTGGGACTGCAAATTGGTGCAACCACTATGGAAAGCAGTATTGAGATTCCTCAGAAAACTGGGAATGGAACTATCCCATTATCCCACTCCTTGGTTTATACCCAAAGGACTTAAAATCAGCATACAATAGTGACACAGCAACATCAGTGTTTATAGCAGTTCAATTGACAATAGCTAGACTATGGAACCAATATAGGTGTCCCTTAAAAGATGAATGCATAAAGAAAATGTGGTATATATACTCAATGGAATATTACTAAGCTTTAAAGAAGAATGAAATTCTGTAATTTTCCAGTAAATGATTGGAGTTGGAGAATATCATGCTAAGTGAAATAAGCCCAAAACCAAAGACTGAATGTTTAATATGCAGATGGTAATTTAAGGCAGTGGGGCACTAGGGAAGAATAGTGTTACTTTAGATTAGGTAGAGGGAAGTGGTGGGAGGGGAGGGGAGGAGATGTGGGGATAGGAAAGATAGTGGAATAAATTAGACATTATTATTTTATGTATATATGTGACTACATGACCAATATGATTCTGCAACATGTACACTCAGAAAAATGAAATTATATCCCATCTATGATGATATACAAAAGTGTATAAATGCATTCTAATGTCATATATAACTAATTAAAACAAATTTTAAAAATTAAAAGAAAAAACATTTGCAAAAAGAAAAAAAAAATAAGAGTGAAGGCTACCAGGATCTTGGAGGCCTGAGAAATTGAGAGATGTTGGTTTAAGGGCACAAAGTATCACAATAAAAAATATTCTGGAGATCTAATATAGAGTGGCTACAGTTATAAGATTGTTCTATATACTTAACATTTGCTAAAACAGTAGATCTTATCTGTTCTCACCACACACATAAAAAGGTAACTCTGTGGGTTGACAAATATGTTCACTAGATTGATTGTGGTAATTGTTTCACAATGTAAACATACATGACAATACCACATTGAACATTGTAAATATATTGGATTTTAATGTATCTTAAGTTTGAAAAAATCAATCATTTTGGTTGTTTGTTTCCTTATTCATTTTCATACTTTTAATGCATAATATGGTGCTGAGAAGCAGGTTCCTAATAAAAATCTGTTAAGGAAATCAAGGCTATTAGGAGCAGGTGGCCATTTAGGGTCAATTGGATTAGTGTCACTTTACTCTAATATTTTGTTGTTATTTCCTTTAAGTTGAAAGTAAATATTAATAATCAAAATTTGAGTGATAAACCAATTGTGCCATCTAATGGACTTCTAAAACTCCATGAGATCCCTGAGGCATGCGAGAATTCTGTATTTAGGTTGTTCAGATAGTTTCATTACTGCTTGTCATATTATTATTTGCATTTTAATATTTTGCATATCCTTGAATGTAACCTCTAGTTATGAAACAATGTCTAAATATAGAACTACAAATGTGTGTGAATATGTAAAGCATGCACACATGCAAACACATGACAGAAATAGAGCTTATATCAATCTCAACCAATAAATAACCCATATCATGATTGACAAAGAATTATACATATATACATAAATGAATTATATAATATGATGTGTATATAAATGGATCTTTATTTGTGATGTCTTCATGAGATTATCTTTAACAATTTGTACATTACAAAGTTTACAAATTTAATATTTGTCACAGGCAATAACATGCATCTTGTCAAGTAACATGATTTAGAATAAAAGTAAACCTTAATAGTTTATTGTGTATTAATATATCATATAATTATTACTTCAATTCAGAAACTGAGTCCACTACAAAATAGCAGACAATAGATATGCAAATGCTGAAGTTAAATTGATTTATATTAAAAAAGGTTATCAAGCAGACAGAATATGCTAACTCAGATATACTAACTCAGTTAAGGTGCTCTTTTTCGTTTCTTTGGGCACGTATGTTTCAATGAAAACTAAAAATAATATGAGTGTAAAATTAATCAGAAAATGTACTGGATACTGGATCAGAGGGGAGGACTATAAAATTTTACTCAGTTTGTTTCAATATTCCTTGAAGTGAGAAAAAGCAAGAGAACATAGTAGGATATGAGAACAGAAAGGGCAGAAAATAAAAGAGGAGGAAGAGAGAAAGAGAGAGGGGAGGATACTAGTACCATTGGCAAGAGTAAACACACACACACACACACACACACATACACACACACACCTTCAAAATGAGCAACAGAAAAGAAAAGAGTGCTGGGGAATTTTGAAGAATCTCTGAAACAAAATAAGTAGATTAAAAAGGACCACGGGAAACACACACACACACACACAAGAAACTAAACCTTTAAACTTTTCTATTATAGGACCCTCTGCTAAGATTTAGCAGCCCAGGAGACCTCGGCAATCAGAGTCATGGATACCAACGGAAGGAGATGTTTCTAGTCATCCATCAGCCAGGAACCACTACTCCATTATCCCTTACAAGTTCAACCAAGCAGCAATTATTTAAGAGTTTGATTTAAACTTTCAATTTCCAATTGAAAAAAAGATAATTAGGAAACTCAATTGATTAGATGAATTGAGGAATGGATTGAGCTATAAAGGAAAATACTGAGTTCAATAATGAATGTTTTCCCAGTATTCAGAAAACAAATATGTAATATAGTTATGTGAAATGATCCAGAAACAGTACAAAAAATATTATTAACATTAAGTTAAATTTGAAAAATGTCAAGATGGATGGTGACTGATGGAAGTGAAGCAGGTAGAATACCAGCAAGGTAAAAGTATGCTCTGGTAATTTTCTAAGTATATACCAATTTAAATGATCTTTTTACAAGTTATAGCATAAATATGGATAATATTTACATATTGGCAACTGTCAGGTGTATGCTATACAATTATTAAAACTAGAAAAAAAAAGTGGGAAAAATTCAGTCCAGGAAAGTAAATGAAAGCATTATGCCAGGATGAAGACTATGAAAAGCTCTTCTTCATTGTCCACTTACCTTCTCAGACTCATCTGTCCTTCTCTCACATACCTCTGTGATGACCAGCACTGAGTGGACTATGATTAATTTCTACAGGTATGAACACACAGCACCTCCCCTCAAGGTCTATGCTTGGTGCTCACATATGTCTCCTACTTCAAGTGGTTTTTCCCCCCATATATTTGTGCATGAAGTTACTCAGAGACCGATTATGCTCAACCTGAATGTGCTGGGGAATTAACTCCCCATCAGTCAGAATTTGGGGCAGCAGGAGTGGGTGAATAACTTCTCACCCCCATTCTCCCATTGGCTCACAATCTGAGTCACAGTCACACAGCTTCCAAGGGATTGATCCTGAGCATTAAGCACCACCTTCTGAGAGGTAGGTCAGTAACACTCTCTGTTGGCTCTTGCCTATTTCACTGAACATGACCTCACTATTTTTCCCTTGAGTCACACTGTCACCTGAAGCCCGGTCTCATGCCCTGCCTTCTGGAGACCCTAACATAAGAAAAGTGAAATATGTCAGTAAATATTAAGAACAGATACTTACTGATCAGACATTCAGGGTTATGAGCCTCCATTATTATTATTAATTTCAAATATAAAGACCACTCCATAAAGTTGTCCTGTAGAAACATTTTAAACATTCCAGCCAACTCCTTTGTCCTGAAGCAGGTGGAAAATTAAATGTGGGTGGAACAGAAAGGATTGTACAAGAAAATTCAGACTCCAGGGCTAAAGGATGCAGCTAATCAGAAGATAACAGACCAAGCCAATAGCCTTAACTCTTTTCCAATATCTCTTTAGCAAGGATTTTCATGTATCCAGAAGTTACATAAGCCTCTAGACTATTACAAATAGATGGAAAAACCTGCTATCTGCTCCCCTCTCACCTTGTGGGAGATCTCTTTTCTTCTCGCAAAAATAAATCCTACTCCATTTACTCTTGACTTCCACTATTATCAATGAATTTTATTCTTCAAATTTTTGAGACAAGAACCCAGAAAGAAATTGGTGAAACAGAGAATCTAGTTTCTTCTCAAACTCTGGTTTCAATATGATAATATAAATAAGTTATATATCCTTATTATAAATCAGAGGCCCTAATATTAGTCAATAAAGATAAAAGATACTAAATTATGTACAATATCAAATCTGTTTATATGGTGTATGAAAGTGAGCTGATTAAAATGCAGCAAAGTATTATAATAAAATGATAGTGTATCATGTGCGAACTTCAACAAAAAGCTAATATTGTATCAACATTACAAAATTCATGGCAATAGCAGAATACAAAATGTCAAAGGGGACAAACTTAAGAGATTTCATATTGGTAGAGATATACACATGAAACCTTATTACTTTTTAGTATAGCATCAGAATATATAAAATTAACAAAGAAAAAATGTAAATACTTAAATGTTGGAGCCTTTACAATGTTTCATTCCTAATTTATTTTGACATTAGGCATTAAATAGAGAAGAATAATAAATCTCATGCAGTATCAATTTGGTTTATCTATTTGCTGCTCCCAGCATCACCAGAGAACATTATACCACATATTGCAAACCTAGGAAAATATCAAAATTCAAAGTATGGTTTATTCTAAATGTGTGTCACATTTTTTGCACCATTGTAAAGTTGAAAAATTGCAAGTTGGACCATTATTAAGTCAGAAACTGTCTGTAAAGGATTTCCAACACTGATATGAATGAATCCCTCATAGAGATGTGATATTCTGGAAGGATGATTGAGTCTCAGCCAGGGTCAGCTAGTAGATCTGCATTTCGTAACTTGCAGTAACACATTGGAGGAAACCCTTGTTAGGTCCTATCATGGAAAAGGAATTTGGGTTATGGGAGAAGATGTTATTAGGATTTGGGGACTGGAAATATAAGCATTAAGTCTAAGGCTAGGAACAGTTATGAAGAGAAGACATTTAAAAAAAATGTAAAGGTTTATCTTGCAGAATAGACCACTGAATTTTTCTGTGCTGATTCAGATTGCAGAAATAGGGCAGAGGTGGAAATTTAAGAAGTGCCTGGTATTCTTGAAAGAAAGGGGCTGCTAAGAAAGTAGGAGACACTGGGGTTTTTAATAATGTGTTTCCTGCCACTGTATAATTCAAGCCCACCCTTGATTACAAATTAAGGCTGTAAGAGAAAGACTAGAAATCAGTGCTTTCCAAACTGAAAGAAAGAGCCCTAGGATGTTTTCAGGTCACTGAGAAGTCTGCCCAGATAAATCCCTAACTGGGCAAAATGGGAAATCACCTCCACCCATCAGAGAAGACTATCCCAGTGTGCGTACAGCAAAAACTTTAAGGACCCTAACACTATTAAGTCCTTTAGAGTCTTTGTTATGCTTATTTACTGCTAAACTGGATAGTATACAAACCTGCAACCAAGTCAAACTCTTACACAAACTTAAATTGAGACCAGACAAGAGATGTGGCTGACTCTCATTTTTACAGAGATGTTGGGACCATTCTGTCCCTTAGGAGGAATTCCCTGAATGACCTCAAAAGCTTTGTCTAACTCTTAAAATCTATGATTCTTATTTACACCTACTTTCTATTGATCTACGAGGTTGCTTTCCACAAAGTAGAAGCTTCTCAAAGTCATAAAGTGAATAATTTAGCACATCCTTGCTTCCTTGCTGTTTTATTCTCTGCTATCACATGCACATGTGCAAAAATAAAACAAAAAGAAACAGCAAAACACATTGCCTTCTAGAGGAGATGTTCAGGAAGAAAGAAACAAAGGACATTTGATCTCTGACAGCATATTAATTATTAAGCTAGGTAACAGATGCATCTATTATTATATTCTCCATAATTTTGTTGTACATGATATATGAACTTTTTAAAAGAGTGAATGTGATATGACACATTTTTTTTTTGTATTTTATCCACAAAAGCCTGCATTTTTATGTGTCAAGAAAGGCCCAACAAAAGCAAATGTTTATGAGAGTAAACATTATACAATATTAACATATGGAATGATGAGCAGATTCTTCCTTACAGCAGAGGAGCTGAAGTCAGTCAGTTATTCTAGGTTTGGGTGGCAAATTATGCTACTTCTACCAGCAAACGAAATGAATCACCTTCAAACACTCTCAGACGACTGTCTGAAAATAAGCATTTTTTGGATGGTTGGCTCCTCAAATACTCATTTTATTTTAGAGGTTTACTATAAAAAATAATGAACTCCGAAGAACAGAATTTCAAATTTGAAGAGCTCCTTAAAAGTTCAAATGGTTCTTGACTTGTTGTTTTCTTCTACCAAACACTTTGTCAAAGAAAGTAAGTCCTACTATCATTGAAAAAGAAAGCCACATTTCTCAAGAATGACACTGATAAGGTATTTCAGTTTCTGTTATATTTATCACAGTAAGTTCCAAAATAATAAAATATTTCCAGTGGTTGTCCTTGGAAAAAGTTTTATTTGTACTACTTTCTGTGTTGAATTGCATAGCTCTATTATTTATGAAAAGATAGATTAAAACCAGGATAAGCTTTAGGGAAATTCAAGAGAATAACAAAAAAAAAACATATTTTCAGGGGTCTGAAATAGTCAAGACATAACTAGTTTTGCCATCTTTTGTTTTGGTAAAAGGTATACTGGTTGAAAGAAAATAAGCTAAATGAGAAAAGGCAGACAAGGCAGGTCAGTACATGGTTTCACTTTAGGCACCAAAAAAAAAGGTAAATCCAAATTCACAGTATTTTGAAAAGAACTTATATATGGATGGTATGAAATATAGATATTTATATTTTTACTTATTTATTTATTTATATTTAAAGTTAAGATTAGACATGTGAATTTTATACACCAAAAGTAAATTTAGGGAGTGAATGTTTGTTTAGCAAAACTTTTATTGAGGTTGATATAAGAAAGAAACTACAAAAATGAAACCAATGGGATACATTTTTTTTCATAATAATACTAAAAAGACTGTGAAATGTCACTTGAATTTTTCAGTGAAGATACATGCATGGAAATAATATCAGAGCAAAAAGTAACAGATATCTGTTTAAAAGACAAAAAAATTTGCAAAAGCTAAATACAAAGTTCATCAATGTCAACTACATAAAGATTTGAAACTCATACTTACTAGAAAATGGATCTCTTCTTTACCTTCATTTATATTATACTAACAGTCTAAGAAGTCAAAAAACCTTAAGTACTGAAATAAAGGATGATAGTAAATTTTTAAAAACTACATAAGACAAAGTTTTTAGATATATGAGTATCTAAAAATTAAGTTACCTTAAATTTTAGTTTCATGTTTATCTATTGAGTGATCTCTATGAACCTAATTCCATCTTACTGGTAACTATGACAAGAAAACATGTTTTGTTTTGTTTTTTCTTTATTTTGTATTTTAATCTGAAAAATTGGGCAAGACACTGCCAGTGATAACACATTAGCATGCTTCCCCCAAGTCAGAAAATTAATTATTTGAGTTATTAATCAGCTATTTAGTGGTCATAAAGATATGGTTATGATTCATAAGCCACTAAGTCAGTTGAATAGTAAACTAAATGGCACAAAAATAATTTATACCCTTCAAGATGCTTATTGTCTAGTAGGAAAATAACATGGTTTACTGAATTCTAAAAATGGGTACTGGGGAACCTCACTTAGAAGTGATACAAGAGTTAGGGGAAAAAATGTCAAATAAAATGGATATTGAATATATTACATACCATGACATTATGTTCATACTACTTTCTATATGTATGTATTTTGAAATTTTTCTTTAAATTTTTTTTGAAATATTTAAAAATGAATTCACATGGAATTAAAATTGAGTTTTCCATTTAAAATATACACTTTATTGATCATTATTGATATCTTAGTGGTGTCCAATCATTACTAGTATATAATTCTGGAAAATTTTCATCACCCTCAGATGAAAATCCATAATTACTAAGTAGTCACAATCAATTTCAGCCATCAATCCCTGGTAACCACTCATTTGTTTTATGATTTTACATATTTAGTTTAGACATTTATTAATGAATCTTGCAATCATCTTTCTTTCTGGCTTGCTTCATTTAGAATTATGTCTTAAGAATCCATGCATGCTACAGTATGTACCAGTACTTTGTTCATTTTGTGGCTGGATAATATTCCATTGTATAGATATGCCACATATTAGTTTTTCATTGAAAAGTGGTTGGACATCTGTTTTTCCTCTTCTTTCTGTTTATTGAAAATAATCTTACCATGAACATCATGAGGAAATTTCCGTGTAGACATACTTTCTCTCAGCTATGCCTAGAAGTGGAATTGCAGGGATGAAGAGGAACCCTATGGTGAGATTGTCAACTCTCCTCCTTAGCAGCAACTTCATTTGGTATTCCCATTTGTGATATGGTACAGTTTCCCCACATCCTTACTGATTATTGTTCTTCATATAGTACAGTTTCCCCACATCCTCACTGATAATTGTTTTTCTTTATTTCCAATTTTCAAAAAGAAAATCTTCATCCTAGTTGTTATGGTATCTCATTGTGATTTTGATTTGCATTTCCCTAGTGATTAATGGCTAATGATGTTGATCACCTTTCATGTGCTTACTGATCAACTGATTGAACTGTTCATTCAGATTATTTGTTGACTTTTTTTTAGTATTTTGTTCTTTATCTTTTGTCAATGTGTTTTGTGAATATTGTATTTTATTCTGGCTACTAAATCCTTAACCAAAATCATTGATTTAATTTTATTAAATCTTTCTATTATTTCAGTTCATATGACACTTATCAGCATTTTTTAAAGGATAAGAATATTTATGAAAAATTCTCTTTAGTATAACATGGAAAGTCTTGTTGACTTCGTTGATGATTTTTTTTTCAGTACTTTAAATACATTCTTTCTACTCTAGAGTTTCTATTTGATCCATTTTTATAAATTCTATCTCCTTGTTGATAATCTTTAGTTGTTCTCATTGTTTTCTTTACTTTTTAGTATGCTTTTCTTTACCTTTTGAAGTATATTTAAAATAGTGGATTTAAATGATTTGTCAGCTAATACCAATGACTGGATCTACGCAGCGATAATTCACATTAAATTATATTTTTCCCTGCCCATGGGCCATAGCTTCTTGTTTGCATATTTAATGTGTGCTGTTTTTCCTAAAAACTGAACATTTTAATATTAAATTGTGCAACTATGGCATTCAGATTTTCTCCCCTCTGTATGATTTGTTGTTCTACTTGTTGTAATAGCTGATGGCTAGTGATTTTTCTGAATTAATATTGTGAAGTCTGTATTCTTTATCCTGGGAGGCTAATGAAGTTCTTCGTTGTTATGTGAGTAGTCATTTAGTGACTGGAAAAAGATTTGCTTACATGCTTATGGTTAAATAAAACCTCCCAAATTTGGGAAAGGACTCTGTGAGTGTTTGCGGGGGGCGGGGGGGGGGGATGTGCTCTGCACTACACAGGTAGCTGCACCTCTGCCTTAGTGCACATTTCCTGTTGGAGAGCCAGAAGTTTGGTCAGAGATGAGAGACTAAGGACTTTATAGTTTTATTTGTGAGAAATATTACAGCCCTGTGCCCACCAATGACCCTCTAGATTTCCAGACATATGTTGGAGATTTCCAAAGCCTTTATTTCCCAAAGAATCTATTCCCTAGAGTTTCTTCCCAAGGTTAGGTTCAATCTATTTTTGTCCCCAGTTGTTCACCCCAGCGACAGTGACTATTACATTTGCCTATAAATGTTTTTTTAACAAATGCTGCTTGAATAGACACCTCTGGCTTGGGAGAGATCTGAGTTGAGATATTAAGGCAATCCATCCAAACACGTGCTCCAGGTAGGTCAAAAAATATAATCCTTTGTGGATGAAGTCTATTCTGTTCTCTTGAATTCTGTTACCTATAGTGTATTTTATGAGCTGTTTCTTCACTGGCACCCCAAGATGAGGTGTATGCAACCAGTGCAAATTCAACCACCATGGAATTTCCTATTCTTATCAAGAGTGAGTTGTTTTTTCTTCATTAAATATTTTCTTTATTTCTTCAGAATCTTGGTTTGTTTTTAGAATCCCAGAAAAATAAATTTGGGCAGTTCAATAAACTTTTGTGGGTTTTTTGTTGTTGTTGTTTATTTTAGTTATGAAATTTCTGACTTCTATACTTTTATATTTTTGCTCTGTTGCAAATTTCTCTTGAAAGAATTTACTCTGTTGACTCAATGAAAACATAATGCAATGGTTAAAAAAATTAGAATAACCTGTTATCTGAGGCAATCTATCTTTTTTTTTTTTCAGTTATCTTGTTACTGACATTGTATTTTCATGAGTTCTGGCTCATTTTCTCCATAGTCTATTCCAAAAAAGATTTGGCATGATTTCCATATATCCAAGTACTGCTAAAAAAGATCTATAAAGAAGTTAGATAAATGGAACAATCAGGGATAAATTGTCAGTTTAATCCATGACAAAGGGTTCAGAAATGCACAATATAATACAAAATTTATATATGACATCCTCAATTGTCTGTTACACTGAATATATAAGATCTACAGGGATGAAAGTTTCCAATGGGGTGTAGTTTCAATATAAATGAGGGTAACATTATTTTCTAGTATTAGAGAAACTGAAATTGCAATTTTGAAAAGGAACACCTTATATCAAATTTATGTAGTCTAAGAATTTGAAATCATTTTATCATCTTGCCTCACATTCCATAACTATATTGTGATAAAGGCAGCAAATATTGTTCCACTGCATAGATAAGAAAAAATAATAGATAACTATAAGTAGAAAGTTTGGTGGTAACAAAGAAATCAGAGCTAGTTTTCTATATTCCCTTTTTCTCAAGTTTGGTAAGAAATCAGCAATGAGTGTCAAATATGATTCTCATATAAATGGAACTAGCACAATATCTAGCAAACAGTGAATGCTCAACAATGTTACTTCTTAGGATTTCTTCTGCATAACTTCATCACTATTATTATCATTTACATCACAGTAAAATTAATGAGTTAGCAAATGGATTTAAAATATATTTTAGAGATGATTATGCATTATATCATTGTTATATAAATTTCATTACTCTTTCTTTCAACACATGTTTATTAGGTATTAAAATTGTTCATCTAAATATCCATCTATCCAACCATGCATTTAATCATTACATATATTTAAAATATATTCTTATTAAGGGCTGAGGATAAAAGTAGAGAAATGGCACAGCTCTACATTTATTTTCTTACAGAATACTGGGAGAACCAGAAAACTTGAAATACAAGGTAGCAAATGTTAAAATAGGAAGAGCATAATGAATTATACAAGTAAATTGGAAGAAATTATGCAGAAATTCAAAAAGCACAAAATCTGGGGAAACAGCACATAAGCCTTTGGTGAGAACATTTTAGCTGAGACCAAATGACGTTGGTAAAATGAAGTGAGGAGAAATAACATACCAGAGAGGGAATGCATGCAGAAAAGCTTAGTGTTACATAAAATGAAAAGATATTTGAAGTAAATTTAGTGTAATAAGCTCTTGATAATTGTAAAAGATGTGGTTTGGCATGAAGTGGTAAAGTGGACAGAGGCCAGATAATAATCGTCTTTTTATGCTATCCTGATTAGTTTGAACTTTATTGTGAGTAAAATGAAAGGTATTGACAATTTTAAGAAAGGATTATCTTAAGAATTAATTTTAGAAATACCATTGTGGATACAGGATAAACAAGTGTTTAGGGGCAATGTTGAGCAAGGATGCCAGGCAACAGGGCATTGTAAGCTAGGGTGCAGATGACAGAGGCTTGAACCAGGACAAGGTCAGTGGGAGCCACTGATAAATTCAAAATACATGAAGGAGGTATACCAAATAGGACTTACTAACTTACTCGATTGAAGAAGATGACTTTCCTTATTTGTCTTAGCCAATTGGAGGCATAGTGGAGCTGAGAAATATGAAATCAAGAGAAGAGAAACTTGTGCTAGGTGGAGTGCTAAATATATTGGGAGCATATACATCAAGATATATGGTACACAAAACATGGCACAATATTAGAAATCATGGGAAATCCAACAGTACAAACATGCTCCAAGTCCTTAAAGACTTCACAGTTTTGTTAAGGAAGTAAGATACCCATAAAAGTTAATTTAAAAACCAGGATATCACTAGAGAGTCAAAAAGTTGTGCAACTGAGTCTTACACTATTTTCTGGTATCAAGAGCTGTGGGTACAGAAGTTAAGGGAACAATTCACAAAGATTGGTGGACACGGAACCTTAGCAAGTCAGATTTGGAAAAACAGGCAGAAGGAGTTTCAGAACACAGGAATTTAATAGGGATTGGTAGAGGATAGATAACAATCTGCAAGAAGTACTCCAGTTACTCTTTTTGTTACTAACATTTATTAGGTGTACTACTTTTGGATGTTCTAATTTTAGACATTGTCCTTATTAAGCAAAGTGTTGGCAATTTTTTTTATTTTAAAATATGAATGTGAATCACTTTGACTTTTCATTCTACACTATTTAGACTCATAAAACAAGGAAGGAGAAAAATATTGAGGTTTTATTACTTTAAAGAAAGAGAAATGATTCAATTTTGAGTAAAAATAATTTTTACTACTGAAAGTATGACCTACCAGAGACAAATATTTACTGAATTTGAAAAATATTAAGAGTAAATTGAATACATAGCAATTTTTAAACAATGTAATAGTGATTGAAATAATCAAAATCTAATTAACAGTATTGTTGCTAAAGGGTAATGACATTATGAATGGAGTTAAAGGAAGAAGTTTAAGTATTTGTGGAAACCAGATATCTGATTAGAACAGTCAAGAGAATAATAAAATATTTCTTTAATTTATAAAGCATAGGCATGAGAGTTGTCTATTCAGCATATTTATAATTTGTAGTTTCAAGTGTTACTTTAATTGTTCAATGGAAACATAGACAAGTTACTACTGCTGAAATTATTAATTCTCAACTGGTTTTAAGTAACAAATGATGAGGGAATTTTGAAGTAATTCTTATTCAACTTTGGTTTCTAAATATGAACCAGATTTAAAAAGAGTACAGTCTGTTTAATCTGTATCAAATGAAACTTATAAACCAAAAAGTAAAATATAATATACATCCACACAATTGAATTTGCAATAAGGTAAGAGAAATGCCAATGCTGAATTAATAGATATACAACAGGAACAAAAGAATGGAAAATAATACTAAAATAATTAAAGTTCATATGTAATAAATTTATGCAAAAAAGAACTGTGAAAATATTTGCAATGATAAATTCTTCAACAAATATAATGTCATGGTATGCTTCAGTTTAATCGTAATAGGATGTATGCTTTTCTCTAACATTTTTGGAGAAGTGAATGATTTTGTCTTCATCCTTCACAAAGCATTTTGCAGATGTTTCATATATTAAATAAAGTTGTTACTTCCAAACATGAACTATGGCTAAGGAGGATTCTCTAGGTGGAAATTAGTTTTCACCTACTCTGACTTAGGAATCCACAGGGCCACCATATTCCTAATTGGATGTAATATACATAAGAGTCCTCAAGAGAAAGATTCATGTTTTGTTTCTCACCCAAGCCAACACTCATACTATTTGGCTTATTTAAAAAATTCATGGGGTTTGAAAGGTAGGAACTACTTAAGTTTTAAAGTTTCCAAGGATTCAAGTGATATACTTTTGAGTAGATATCTTTATTTCATTAACCTAGAATTATACCTTCTGCATTCAGAGCTGGCTTTTGTCATCACTTTAAAATAATATAACTTATTAAAATGATGATACCATAAGTGGAAATAATTTTAAGTTGTGTACCTCTGATTGAATGCTAGAATCTTATGTTCCCTTTTTATCATCAAAATGTCTATTATGATTGCTTCTTTATGAAAACAGCTCATCAATTCAAAATTAGCAAATATAGTTTGAATTTATTTGCCATTAGGCAACACATACACACAGGTATACACACACACACACACACACACAGGTATACACACACTCACACACACTGTGTCTTTTAGCACCTACCAACCAGCTCCCTTATTTAAATACAACTGTCAGAAAATTACTCACAAAATTATTAAAATATCAACATGGAGCAGATATTGTAAAACACATAATAGTATAAGTTGAAATTAAAGAATCAAGGTTTGGAGAGAGCTAGCTTCATTTGTAACCTCATGCTCTTTGATCAACCCATTTATCCAGTTCTTCCCAAATGTGCAAAATGAGGGATTCAAATCAAGAATCATTTCAGTTCTAAATATGAAAGAAGAGAACATAGAGGAAATGCTTCATATCATGGACAAGGCAGAAATTTGGGGGGGTGGGGGGGGGAGTAGAGGTGGGGATAACATCCCAAAGCACAGTCAACAAAGGAAAAATAAATGGGATAAGATCAGACGAAAAAGCTTCTTCACCACAAAGGAAAAAAATCAACGAGAGTAAAGAAACAATTTACAGAATGGACAAAAATATTTGCATACTATATGCCTGATAAATTATATATATATATATATATATATATATATATATATATATATATATATATATATATATATATATATATTTTAGTTGTAGTTGGACACAATATCTTTATTTTATTATTTTTATGTGGTGCTGAGGATCGACCTTGCACATGCTAGGCAAGTGCTCTACCGCTTAGCTATAACCCCAACCCCAATAAAAATTAATATCTAGAATATGTAAGAAAATCTAACAATTTAATACCCCAAAGAAAAAAAAATATTATTCAAAAATGGGTGAAAGTTCTAAATAAATGCTTCTCAAAAGGAGACATAAAAATGACCAATATAAATGACCAATAACTACATGAGAAAATGTTGAACCTAATTAATCATCAAGGAAATGCAAATCAAAACCAAAATGCAGGGGCTGGGGATGTGGCTCAAGAGGTAGCGCGCTCGCCTAGCATGTGTGCGGCCCAGGTTCGATCCTCAGCACCACATACAAACAAAGATGTGTGTCCACCGAAAAAACTAAAAAATAAATATTAAAAAATTCTCTCTCTCTCTCTTTCTCTCTCTCTCTCTCCCCTCTCTCTCTAAAAAAAAAAAAATGCAATATCACCTGACTCCAGTATAAATGGTTATTATCAAAAAAGACAAAATATGAGGACTAGTGAGAATAGGGAGAAATATCTCCTTTTTATAGTGTTGGTGAGAATGAGTATCATCTTTATAAACAAACAAACAGTATTAATAGTCCTCAAAATATTGAAATTAAGCCTACTAAATAGTCTAGAAGTCCCACTACTGGGTATTAACCAAAAAAGATGAAGTCAGTATGTTGAATAAATATCTAATACTCTTACTTTATTGCAGCATTATTCATGATAGCCACTGTATGGAATGTGCCTATCAATGGATGAACAGATAAAGAAAATGTAGCACATATACATTATGAAACAGTATTTGGGCATAGAAAGTATGCAATTCTGTTATTTGTGGAAACTGTGGATGAGCCTAGAGGTCAGTATTAGTGAAACAAAACAGATGCAGAAAGATAAATATCACTTGATCTCATTCACATGCTTAAAGTAAAAAAGTCTTTCTCACACAAGTAAAGGGTGTCATAATATTTATCAGAGGCTGGAGAGGGTAAGGGGGAAGGAGGAATGGAAAGAGATTGAGAAATGAGTACAAGGTTATAGTTAGAAGAAATATGTTGCTGTCTTCTATTTTATAATGAATACAATCAATAATAGTGTACCATATGTTTCTAAGTAGCTCTGAGAGACCATTTTGGATGTCTTGTCACACACAAAAAAAAAACTACTTCAGATAATGGGCATGTTGATTTATTGTTATTTGATCATTATATGTTGCATATATGTATTGAAATATCACACTGTACCACATATGTTTGCACAATTATGTGTCAATTAAAAATAAAGCTAACAAATAAAAAAGAGATGGTTTAGTTCTGATACTCCATGAATCAATAATCAAGAGTAAAAACTTTACAATAGCCATGACATTAAGTATTATGAGGACTTTACAGCAGAAGCATGTTAGCATTTTATTCGTATGGCATAATTTAAAATTTACAATGATCCTGAAAGAGTCATTTTATTTTATTCATTTTACAGAATTGAGAACTGAGATATATAGGTAGTTAATAAATCCTGAATTCAAACCTACATCTTCTTGATATCCAATAATCAGTCCAATAAAAAAAATAAAGAAAGGTTTTTGATTGAAAGGAAAAATAATGAGACACCGAGATAAACACAGCTTATTTTTAAAAAAGATAGTAGGAGCAGTACAAGGACATCTCTCCTGCTGCAAATCCCAAGAACCAACAGAAAGAAAGACCTAGACACAGGCCACAGGCTCATGCCATACTTATTGTAGAACAAAGGACATCACCTATTTCTATAATATGCTTTCTTAAAACACACCATTACTGAAAGTCATACCAAGTTCTCATGCGAAAACGATGAAGGGTGAGGTCAGGAAGAGATTTCCAGGTATCTGGACCTTGTAGATTTATAACTCTCATTAAAATTCTCAAGGCAGCAAAGGTGTGACCTACATAGATATACTGTGTTAGAGAAACAGAGAGCAGGGAACAGGAAAGAAAACAAGAGCTGTGGCCATGAAAAGCATACAAGGCATACAGTTTGTCAGTGCGTGAGGTCTTGCAGTGATGCTTAAGTTCATGTCCTGATTTGGATCATAAAAATAAAATCACTAAGCTGGAGATCTTCTGTGTTCTACCCATCACATAAGCAATATCTATAGTTAGGAAGAAAGACAAACAACCCTGTCTCCTGTGGGAAAGGCACACCAAACTCGAAGGAAGAAGCCAATGATTATCTGCTTGAAACAAAAAAATGGTGCCAGACACTGGAAATGGCATCAATGGGAGCAGAACTGGTATTCTTTGAAAGTTAAAAAGATTGAATCAACATGTAACTTCATTTGCCAGGTGGTCACAGAATACCAAAACAAAAGGACTTGCTGTAGACATGGTTATCATTGGTAAAGTTTTTCTCCTTTCTCATTGATTTATGTTCAAAACTGTGACTAAAATTTTGTCAGTTATAATGTAGTCTATTTTTAATTTAAATATTTTAATTTGAATTAATTTTATTTGAATTTTAAAATAAATATTTTAAAAAATATTTAAAAGAAGGGGTGTGTGTGTGTGTGTGTGTGTGTGTGTGTGTGTGTGTATTCTGAATGACCCTGAGGAAGATTAAACAAATAAAACTGTGGTATCATCTATGTTGGTGTTTATGTAGTTTTGCATGGTTCATTAGATATCTTCATCAGGTTAGGGTATCGCGTTTTTGAGTGCTTGGAGTTAGTTTTCTTATTAATACCTTAATTCCAGAATTGCTGTAGAGAGAGTTGCTGATGTGGGTATGTACATTTGTATGCCAATGGAGTCAAGCACTATTAGACTGTGTTATTGTAATAGTTGGGCAAATTTACCTGAGAAATATTAAAACTAGAATACCATGTAATGTTGGAATTGGGGTTCTAACCAATAGTTTCAGGTAGCATATCCAATAATATACAGTCACTACAACCCCAAAGTACCAAATATACTAGACATTATTTTTTTTTAAAAAAATAATATCTTAAAAATCAGCATGCTTAGGAAGGTTGACTTAAAATACTTTTTTTTTTTTTTAATACAACCGACCTACAAGAATAACAACACTGACTCCTAGGAGGAAAATGTGTACACTTAATTTTCCAGGTCAGAAAAACTGCTGGGAAGGTCTTGCCCTTTGGTAGAAGAAATCATATCACGCTCACACCTTCCTCATGGTCAGAATGCCTATAATCTCTCCCAGAAACATAGCTGTCTTGTTTATGTGCCCGTTACCCCAGAAGACTGAAATTTGCAGTAACAATTTGTTTGGATTCATTATTGTCTAGAATTTGGTGCTATTAATTACCACTTCTTGAAAACTAGCTCTCTGAAGTGAAATATAACAATACAGCTGTTCAAAATTATTCAGTAGTGTACCTTTAGGAGAAATCTCAGATTCTTGGCATGGCATAAAATTATTTTCAGTATCTGGCCCTTGCTTTCTTTTCTCCCATATGAAAACTCACTCTCCAACCTTTCCAAAAATTTGCATTTGCCTAAGCATTGTGTATTCTCTCGTATCTTGTGTGTATTCTTTCGTATCATACATGCAGATCCAATGGCCAGAATGTCACTCTTTGTAATGATTTGGATGTGAGACAATGTGAGGAACAGCTCACATGTGACACAATGCAAGAAGGTTCAGAGGAAAAATGACTGGGTTGTAAGAGTCTTAATTCAATTAAGTGATTTAATCCCCTCACAGGGATTAACTGAGTAGTAACTGAAGAGGTAGGGGTATGGCTGGAAGAAGTGGGGATTGGTTGGGACATGGCTTTGGACATATATTTGTATCTGACATGTGAAATCTCTCTCTCTGCTTACTGATCAACATATGAGATGCTTCCCTCTGCCATACTCTTCCACCATGATGTTTTGCCTCACCTTGAGCCCCGAGGAACAGAGCCAGCTGTCTATGGATTGAAACCTCTGAAACTGTGAGCCCTCAAATAAACCCTTCCTTCTCTACAAATGTGCTGGTTGGGTCTTTTAGTCACAGCAGCAAAACAGTTGACTAAAATATCTTTCCTCCCATATATGCACCTAAGAAACATCTGGCCTTCTGACTCCTCAAGGAAATCAATGAAATCTTGCTTCTTGCCCAGTTTCCATGCACTTCCTGTTTGCCTCAAAGGCAGCAAGTTCATCATATGTATTTTTCACGGGTGTTTCTAAATAAGAATTTTTATAACATAATTCCCAGCTCTCTGTGGAGTATATAGCAAAGAGGCTAGAAGGAAGAGTTCTGATGAAAAAGATATGAGTTCAAGTTCCAAATAAGTCAATCTAGATGGGCAACTGAGAAAGTTGCTCTCTCTCTAGCCTTCAGCTTTCTCTCTTGTAAGAGAAATAATCAGAGTCTCTCCATTAAAAGGTTGTGACCATTAAGTACAGAGACGTGACAATTAAGGAGAGTTTTTGACACATAGTAAAAATTTTCCAAAAAGAGTTGCTTTCAATAATTTAAGTTCTATTTAAATCCCTAATTCATAGAAGAAGCTTAATGGATATTTGATGAATGAAAGAATAATTGGACTAATGAAGGTGGATGAGCTAACTCTGACTTCAGGTACTTCTCTTATTTCCATAACATAGACTGTTTGTATTTGTTGTTCACACAGGCCTGCACCAGGCTGATGACATATACCGGGATACTCACCAAACCAGCCCAAATGTTACTACCATTTTAATTTTCAATGCCAATGGAAAATTAAACCAACGAACCCACAAGAAACTTGATAATAGTTGGGCGAATTTACCTGAGAAATATTAAAACTAGAATACCATGTAATGATGGAATTGGGCTTCTAACCAATAGTTTCAGGTAGCATCTCCCCCATCGTTAGTATAGTTGGTTCCAGAAATCATGAGGACTAAAGTGCTTCTCAGACGTTCAAGTGGATACCAACATCTGGTGACTAAATGAAATGCAGAGTACTGATAATGCTGATCTCTTTGTTTCTCAGACCATGCTGAGTGAAATAATGTACAGGCTTTTTAAAATTAAAAAGAATAATAATTGCTATAAATGTGGTATGATCTCATATTTTACTCTGTTATACATTTTTTTTTTTCACAGATAGGATGTTGCTCACCTCTCCCCTTACAATTTTGTAGGAAACTTCTCAGGCATTCTGTTTAAGGCAAAGTAAGAAATCAACATGAAAATTTTAAAAGCAAAACAATCTATTTGAATGCTTTTTAAAAATATAGACTTTGGAGGCCCTTCATAGAGATTATAATTTGGAATGAGATCAGATGCCTGTACTGTTAGCAAAGAACCAAGATACTTCTTATGCCCATAGCCAAAGAACTATTTTGAAAACCATTGCACATTCAATCTGTTTCTTAAGGTCAGTCTTATTTGCTATTAGTTTCTCTTGCTTCATAGTTCATCTGGAAATTAATGGCTACTAAATGTATATTTATTTTATAAATGAAAGGTTAAAAAATCATGAATCAATGAATCAGGATCTCACCTGAAATTTTATAAATATTGAGAGACAAAAAGTCTTTTTTTGACACATGCATGTGTGTATAATATATGTCTATTTTTCATACTAAAGTTAGTTCGTTTTTGTCTTCCCCTTTCACAATCCTCTAGTTCTTCATTGTATGTAAATAATAATATTCAGGAAAAACAAATTTAATGAAGTATAAATATTATGAATAGCATACCAACCCCCCATGGTCTGCCCCCTGCATCTCACAGGATCTGTGGTTAGCAGGACCTCTGTTCTGTGTTTGGTAATGATGGCTTGGCAGCTCAATCCATTTCTAAAATGAGAAGAATGACAATGGCTTCCTTTGCTTCCTTCCCTCAGGGAAATATCTCATTGTCTTTCTCAGAGGATGCCTCAGACCTGAGAAAAGTCTGTGATGAGAGGTGTTCCTACCCTGCAGAGTTGGGCAGCTCACAGATTTGTCTTATTATTATTATTATTATTATTATTATTATTTTGGTTCTCTTGTTGAAGATTAGGATTTTCTTTAATAACCCTCAAAAGAAACTTGCATGAGAAAACTTTACGTGCAAATATTTAACTATAATATGATAAGTTAATGAACATTAAGTACTTTGAATAAATTAATAGTGATACAAAATAGATAAAGAAAAACCAAATACCATTGTGATCATATGCAGCATTAACTGAGTAGAACCTAAAAAAATGGTGCTAAGGTGGAAATTAAGAGCAAGCATCTAAATACTTTGTCTCTATATTTTCTCTTTTATTGTTTTAGAATTATGTGACAAAAGCCACTTTTTAATTTTTTTAAAAAAATTAAACAGGAGTGTGTAATAATTTGAAGAAAAGCTATTTGTTTTTATAATGATAGTGATAATAATTATCATTATTACAAACATAACAATAACAATCCTTACTTTGGAATCTAAAACTTTTATCATTTTTCACTAAGTATTTGAGGGCCAAAATATATCTTGTATTTTTTAAGGAAAATCACCGATCTCTCCTTTTTATGTCAGAGAAACTTAGAAAACATTAATACTTGTACATAGCAATACATTTGATTATAGTCAAGAAAATAACAAAATGAAAATAAATGATTAAAAATGATAATAGTTAATTTTATTAGGTGTAGAACTGGTGTCAGTTATATATACATACACACACACACACACACATATATATATATATAGATATGAAAACATGTGAGTTTAAATTTTATAAAAAATTTATGAACTATTTTATCTTTGGCATTCAACAGTAAAGGAAACTAGATACAGGATAGTTTAGACACTTCCTATCAGTTCACATTTAGGAGTTGTGATATGACATGAGTAATAAAGTCAATATCTACTCTATTTATGATCCTACATTGAATTGTCAGAAAAGGCAAATTCTAAGAGTCGTTTAATTGTATTCACTCCATAAATATTTTGGGGGAATTTGATGTATACCAAATATATGTATGGTTCTGAAAATGCAAATAATATGACTGGAATTGCTCCTTTAACACATATTAGTTTTATTTTACTACTAGCCAATAGTATACAATAAAAATAACATTATAAAAATATGATGTTACAGAAAAATGAAAAATGTTATGTTATGAAATTGGTTAATAAAATTTATATAGAATCTGAGGGGCTAGGATTTCATTGTGTCTGACGGGATAGAGATGAAAGGAGATAGGTAGGTAGGTAGGGGAAGATTAATGTTTAAGCTCATGATTGAAAGTGAGTCAAAGTTTTTTAGGCAGAAAATGAAAGCATGGATTATAGATATAAAAAGAGTATAGCATTTCAGTATTGGAAGAAGCTAGTCTCAGGGTTGAGCAGCAATTCAGGTGTAGTATAACAGGGAATTTTAGGGGGTGAAGGGCCAATGGTGTGATTGACATAGTAGCTTGAATCTATATTGGTAAAGACTCTACAAGATAGATTACATGAACGTATCTCAGTATATGATCCCACTTAAACTTTAGAAAGATAACTCTGTAGGCAGTTGGGAAATGTAGTGATTAGAATCAAAGTCAAAAAAGCACATTCAGGTATTCAAAAATAGATTGCATGAAAGTACTAAAACAGTTGTAGTAAAAATTTGGAAAAAGTAAAAGTTCAGTGATACACTGTCATGGCTGGGGTTGGATATAAAAAGGAGAAGTCAGAAGTCAAAGGTAATAGCTACTGTCAATTAACTAAAACTTGTTGAGTGTTTATAGTGTGTCTATTATGATATCTTAAACATTGTAGCTAACTTAGGACAGTCTTAAGTTTAAACTTCGATAACTGAACAGTCATTTCTCTGTCACACATAGAGAATAAAGAATGGGAAATACTGAGGGCATGGAAGATACTGTATTTGGTTTAGGGAATATTTGAGAAGCCCTCTTTTCTCTGAGCAACTCACTCTTTACCAAATTTAGCAACATGCTATTAAAATGGCCTCTGAGCTTTGCTCTGCTGGATGGAGACTCCTCACATTTCAACAGGAGAAAAAGCAGCTTCTAGAACATACCTGACTGGTATTACAAAGTTCTATTAGAAGGAAAAGCAGATGCTGGAATATTTCCTTCTATTATTATCAGATACTACCTGTTCCATATCATAGCCATTTTATCTCCTGTCTCAGACAACATTGAAGTCAAAGAACAATCTGAGCTGGGCATGATGGTGCACACCTATAATCCCAGCAGCTCAGGAGGCTGAGTCAGAAGGATTGAAGGTTCAAAGCCACCCTCAGCAAAAGCGAGACACTCTGTAACTGTCTCTAAATAAAATAAAAAATAGTGCTGGGGATGTGGCTCAGTGGTTGAGTGTCCCTGAGTTCAATTCCCAGTACCCATGCCCCCCCCCAAAAAAAAAACACAGCAATCTGTTCTCTCATTTTGATTTTTTTCTAGAGTGTTCTATAAGAAAATTATGTATGATAGACTTAAGCTTTTCATCTAGCCATCATAGTGAGTATTAAAATGACAAAAAATCAGCTTCTACAAAACACATTATTGTGGAAGCATCTCACAGATAAAATGGGTGGTCTGTGTTCCAAAGTGATATTTACAACTATTATCTTATGCAGTCCATACAAGAGCAAACACCATTATGGCTATATCTCAGGCAAAAACCTGAGGTGAAAAAAAGCAAAGTGATTTTCCTTTATGTCAAATAGCAAGGTTAGAAATTTTAAATGACTAAAAGCTGCATTTGTCACATTATGAAAAAAAAAATACTCTCAAGGTATTTTTGAGAGCTTTTGTAAAGATTTACCCTTCCATGAAAACATTGAAGAAAAGAATAAGCAGCAATTCCTTACCTTTTTTATTTGCTTCTTTTATAAACACCTCAAATAAATACCTATGAAGCAGTTTGTCTTTCATATGCAATCTTCATGCAGAAGACTGACTTATAAGAGAAAGCCATAATTCAGTGATTTAGGAATTTCACTGTTTATTTCCCTGAAATCAACAGGAGCAAGTAAGATACTAATTAATTAGATTCCAAATGCATCCTGATTGGACATAATTGAATCAAGCAACCTAGTCATCTTTTCTGAAAAGCCAGTTTAGCAACCTGTAAGACTCACTAGCTACCAATAAAGGTTGGACAATCAGTGCCAAGATGCTGCAGGAAGCCCAGGGTTTGGATCTCACAAAACCATCCCATGCTATCTGTTCTTACTTGCAGATAAACATTGTATGGACAGAAGAAATCCCTTTGCTCTAAGGGATTCTTCTAGGACAAGTTCCGTAGGAAATATTACTTTGGAGAGAAATAAATTGTGAGAAACATTGTGACTGTTGCATATATACTAAGCCTGTTGTGTGGTTTTTCAGATGTTTCTAAGAAAGAAACGTCTAAATGAGACAGGAGGCAAATTCTGCATGCCCAAGAGTTCTCTAGCCCAGGAGCTACAAGTCATAAGGTTTTCAAAGATGGTAACATCTCCAGAATTGTGAAGCTATATTCTGAAATAATAATTAAAATTAGAAAATACTTCATTATGTTTTGTACTGAATCCCATAGTTGAAAAATTTCATTCTTTTTTTCTCCTCATTTTTAATTGGTCATAAACACTAACTGCCCTTTAGTTGTACATAATGGTGGGTTTTGTTGTTACATATTTGTACATGCACACAATATAATTTGTTCAACATCACTTTCTAGTACTTTCTCCCTCTCTACCCTCATTCTATCCCCTTGTCCCTTTACTCTATTCTATGAATCTCCCTTTGATTTTCATGAGATTCCCCCACCCACACCCACATATTTATTGTCCTGTCTTTTCACTGTCTTCCATGTATGGGAAAAAACACCGACCCTTGATCTTCTGAATTTGGATTCTTAAGTAAGCTCCATCCTTGGAGGTAAAATATTATCTAAGGTCAAGATGCAATTTAGTGAACCCAAATTTCCACTACAGAACAAGACTAACAGAGATCAGGCTGAAACAACCCAAATATGAAGACAATGACAAGAAACCAGAGAAAATATATGGAACAATGTTTTCAAGACACTGAACATTAGGCAATAAAGGACAATGATTCTAAGAAATAAAAAATAAATTAAATGAGCCTTAAGATTGGCTGGTCTTACTGACTAGAGAGACCGCAGGGCATAGCACAGGGAGAACATATAGGCAGAGCCCTGAGGTTTCTAAGTTTAAAAAATCGTCATTGAAAGTCAAGCAAGGGGAGGACTGCATGAATTTGTAGACTGTATTGGAAAGATGATGGCAGCATAGAGCCCTCTAAAGATCTACAGAGGGCCTCTTTGAATCTTCAGCTAAAGAAACTACCCAAGTCAGGGAAGTACTCCTATTTAGAATTCTCAGGACATTGAGTGGAGTACTCAGATGATTTTAACTCAATAGTGAGGGAAAACTAGACCTAAAAGCTGGTCTGATATGCAAAACAAAGCTTAAGAATGAGATGCAAAAGGATTGAACTATTTCTAAACAACTAAGTGCATCTGAGAATAAATATCAATAATATTTATTTGAATGCAAAAATATTCAGCACTCAACAATGAAAAAACTCACAATCTCTGGCATCTAATAAAAAATTTCCATGCATTCAAAGAAGCAGAAAAAAATATGACTCATAATGAGAAAAGTCAATAGAAATCTTTCCAGAAATAACACAATACTAGAATAATACATAATGGTATCAAAACAATAGTTGAGAAGAAAAATACTGGATAAGATTAATAGTAAATTATCACTAAATGTCTTAGTGAATGTGAATATAGATACACAAATTATTCAAAGTGAAACTCAGAAGAAAATAAAGAAAACTGGAAAAAAAGTGAATAAACCATTAGTGAGTTGTGGGACAACATCAAGCAGCCACATACTCATGTAATTTGACACTGAGTGATAAACAAATTTGAGAAAAGCATTTGAAGAAATAATGGCTCAAAATGTTTACAAATGTAATGAAGATTTTAAGCTCACAGAACCAGGAGGTTCAAAATACTTTACTCACAAAATATCTAAAGAAAACTATACAAAAACATACATAACCTCATTGTTTCAAATCATTGATAAATATAAAATCTTAAAATCGAGTGGAGGGAATATATATAATATATAGAAGAGAACAAAAGCCACAAAACCAATGTCAAAAGGCACCAGAGTAATAGCTTTAAAGTCCTGAAAGAAAATTAAAAAAACATAACACACACACACAAACAAAAACCTGTCATCTTAGAGCTCTAGACCACATGAAAAGAGTTCTTTCTTAAATTAAGGTGAAATAAAGACATTTAAAAGATTCATCAAACTGAATTTTAAAATGAGCAGAGCTACATGATGAGAAATATTGAAACAAGTTGTTTGGACTAAAAGGAAAATGATATCAGATGGAAACCTGGCACATACTAGGAAAGATACTGAATCCTGGCAACTATGTGGGCAAATCAACTTCTTTTTTATTATTCTTATTTAATTCTCTGCAAAAGGCAGTAAACCATTTAGTGTGGAAACTACCTATTATAGAGTTTATAAAACATGTAGAAGTAAAATAAACTCAGACAGCAGCACAAGAATAGTATAAATGAAATTAAACTTCTAGAACAATCTTTTATAATATACAAGGAGGCATATGCTATAAATCAAAAAGAAATCATTAAAAATCTGAACATAATAATAGATCAGTTATAGTTTATAAGTGAAAAAAGAAGAAACAGTGGAGTTATTAAAAAATAATTAATCCAAAGGAAAGAAAAGAGGGAAACAGAAATAAGGACAAAATGGGACATAGAAAAAGCAAATTGAAACCTGGTCAATAATCACATTACAGGTAAATGGCCTAAAAATCTCAATCGGAGATAAAAGATTATCAGAACAGATTAAAAACCTAGACTCAACTATATATTGTCTATATGAAACCCATTTGAAATAGAGATATACAAATTGTTTAGCATTAAGGGAAAAAACATAATTTGTTAACACCAAATGAAAGAAAGCCCATACTTATAATAATGAATCTAGTAGCTCATAGTATACTAATATTAAAGTAGACTTCAGAGCAAATATTACCAATGATATAGAGGGTCAATTTATCCTAAATGATTATGTGCCCAATAAGGAAGAAAAATATATTAATCAAAAATGATAGAAGTTCAATAAGAAAGAGGCAAATCCACAATTACAGTTGAAGACGTAAGGACTCTTTATAACTGACAGACTAGAGAGAAAATGCATTATAATATAAAAGATGGGAACAAAATTATAATCAACTTGATTACTTGACATCTGTAGAGCACTGCACAACAGAAGAATGCATATATTTTAAAGTACACACAAAGCATTTATCAAGATAGATTATACTCTGAGCTGCAGAAGATATATCAATAAACCTAAGATGTTTAAAAGCATATAATGTACACTCTTTAATCACAATTGAATTAAATTAGAAATGAGTAATGGAATATATCTGGGAAATCCACAAATGTTAGAAATTAAATAAAATATATCCTAATAACCCATGGATCAAATAAGAAATAAGTAAATGAGAAAGCATTTTGAACTGATTGGAAATGAAAACATAATACATTGATGAATTTTTACCAATATTGCCTCTAAAGACAGCACCTTAATTATCAACTTTGAAATGGTCATCACTATATCTTCCTCTCCATTCATTCAATGGCTCTCCACTAAATTTTTTGACTTCTGCCAAGCTGCGACTGCTTCTCATTGAGGTCATATGGGACATTGTGGGGTTGGGGGAAATAAAAGAATTCAGCCATACCAAATTTGTTGTCATAAACTCATAAAACATACATTATTGGATCCATCATTGCCTTAATTATAGACTTTTGTAAAAAATGTGTTGATAACTTTACACACATGATATGCATCTCATTTTCAATTCTTATTACAGCATTGAGCCCTTTAGACTTTCTTAAATTATGGAGAATGGTTTGTGTTGGTGATCATGTTCTACAAAGAGCAGTATATATATATCGATTTGACCTTTTAATTTCTATTCATTCACATTATATATTAAAGAATGATAATGTTTTATGACTGACACCTGGGCATTGTGATTCCTGTTTATATTTTCAGCAGTGAAAAATGCATCGTCTATGTATAAACTGTATCCATATTTTCTAATATTTTTCCTCTGATTTATATGATTAACTTATTTAATGAGGCAGAAAGAAGGTTTCGTACATTGTGCTTAGTCACAAACAATGTGTGACTGGATAAATAGCAACTGCACATCAATCACCTTGACTTCCTATTATGATCAACCAGTGGGAATAAATTAAAAACTTAATTTTATTGTTGCATTCATTTGTAAAAATTTTCACATGGTGTCACCACTTTTTTTTTAAATATAGCAAAGAGCCTTTATTTATGTATGTGTATGGGAGTGTATTTACATGTACATACTTATATTTAGAGAGCTTAAAAATCATACAAGGGAATATTAGTAGTTTTATATTTAATATCTTCCTTTTTATTTTTATTTGATTTTATTTTTTTAAATACATGACAGCGGAATGCATTTCAATTCTTATTACACATGTAGAGCACAGTTTTTCATATCTTTGTATATAAAGTATGTTCACACCAATTCATGTCTTTATACATGTACTTTTTTTTTTTTTGCATTACAATTCTTATTACACATTAGTCCTTATGTTTCTGGATTACCTTTACATGATTGGCTACAGAATATTTAAAATGCAATTTACTAAAACCAAAGTTGTATACTTGCAGAAATTGGTTATGAATGACAAAATCAACAAGAAAAGCACATGGATAATCAATTACTTTCTTTGACAAAATAAATAGATATAAAGTTGAAGATGGACCCGGGGTTGTGGCTCATGCTAGAGTGCCTGCCTAGCATGCATGAGGCACTGTCCTCAGCACCACATAAAGTAAAATAAAGACATTGTGTCTACCTATAACTAAAAAATAAATATTTTTTTAAAAAGAAAAAGTTGGAGATGAACTATAAAGTTTCAGAAAACCTACTATTTACTCTCAGTGATTTAAATATTCTATTTTCTTTAAAATAAAATTTCTCTTCAAGGGAAAAACTTTCTCTATTAAGTTTTATTTTTCTCTTTCCACACATTTTATTGGTGCATTATAGTAGTACATAATGATAGGATTTCTTGTTACATATTCATACTTGCACACGATATAAAAATATGATTTGGTCAATACTTTTACATTTTATACTTTCAGTACAAATCATAGTTACAGACATCAAATAGGGACGGAACAAAAATTTTTTGAATTGATGAATAGACAAGTCAATACATATGTATAGTTTTTATATATTTATGTGCACTAAATAATACTAGATAGTACATATCATATGTGTTGTATTACCTATCATATACATACTATAATGTACCATAATGCTATTGTAATACTATAAAAATCAAGCCTATAGGTTTAGAATGGTCACTAGATTGCTTTAAAATTTATCCACTGATTCCGACATAGATGAAATATGTTGCTGGATTATCTACATGAATATCAAATGTGTATTTGTGAGAATTATATGTGCTTTCAAATTTATTTGCACATTATTATACTACATAAATGACATAATTGTTCTAGACCTCGTCATTTCTTTATGTATGCTTAGTATATTTAACTTACTAAGAATTTTTAAAAATTTCCTTGTTAATCATCATTTTTAAAATTCTTCAAAATAAGTGAAAATGTCAAAACCTGATTCTGTATTAGATGATGGTAGATAATACTAGAATTAAGGAAAAGCTGATCTTGAATATGAAATAGATGTAAGATTTAACTGAAAAACAATACAAAGAAAGTTAATGAAATCATCAAGAAAATATTAAAGAAAAATAGCACAAATTAATGGATCTCAGTTTATTTGATGGTTTCTACTTATTTGTTGCTCACAGAAAGTCACAGACTTTGTTTATACTTTATTTAGTTTAATTTTATTTTATTTTACATTATGAGGGATTAAACCCAGGGTGCTTTACCACTGATCCACATTGCCAGCCCTTCCAATTTTTTATTTTGAAACAGGGTCTCCCTATGTTGCTGAGGACCTCACTAAATTGCTGAGGTTGTCATATAACTTGCTTTCCTCCTGCCTCAGCTTCCTAGTTACTGGGATTACAAGCTTGCTCATCACTCTGCCCAGCTCACTGAGACTTTTAGATGTCATATAAACTAGGTATGAAATATATAATTAATTTTATCAGCTCTGAACAACTGGAAAATGGAGAAAGCTGCCAATCATTAATTATTTTCTTCTTGTACCACGACACTGCTTTGACTGGTCTGGAACTACTCATAGGCCTAAACTAAGTTTTGTAGAAGTGTGTGCTTTCAAGAATGAATGGTTTGCTTTTAATGGCTCAAGGAAGATTCACTATAGGAAGAAAATTAAATTATTTTGTCTAGGTATTAAAATTGTTTAAATACCCACCTAAGATACTGTCTCATACTACTCTTGTGTGTTTAAAGACTGTTATAGTAGTATATTTCATATCCATGGTAGCTACAAACAGAATTGAAAAGCTACTTAGAGAAAAAGTGGTAAACACAGATTAAATGGGTTTTATGAGCAGCAGAATGGGTTATTACCTTCCAAGGCAATTTACTATAATGACAAAAGGAACCAATATAAAAGATACAAATTTATTTTTAAATATAGATACTAAAAAAATCAACTGAAAGAATTAAATAGATATATTTTCTTTCCACATTACAGAAGATGGTTCTTTTGGAAGGATTTACTTTCTGGAGTTGTTGATTTCTAAAATAAGAAAATTACTGACAATAAAAATTCTGAACCCTAAGACCTATGTTCCCTAATTTTTTGTGGGTTTCTTTTCTATATGACAGATAATCCTTGGTGTACAAAAATACTAGCTTGAAGTGTGATTAATTAGATTTCTAAAAGGTCTTTATTTTTCTAGAAAAGATCTTAGAAAATTTACAAAAAGAGTACATAAATATGAATTTTTAAAAATAAATTAAAAACTAAGTAAAATGAGGGTTCAACACTAGATTCTTGTTCAAAAGAGGGAGATTGAAGAGAAAACATAAATGTAGACATCATAATGTACTAGATTAATTGTAAGCAAGCTAGAAATTTGACTCTCAGCCTAAAGATGGTTAAGAGGAAAAAATAGACTGAATACAACTCTCTCTCTCACTCTCTCTCTCTCTCTCTCTCTCTCTCTTTTAGTATTTTATTTTTAGTTGTAGACGGACCCAATACCTTTATTTTATTTATTTATTTTCATGTGGTGCTGGGGATTGAACCCATTGTCTCATATGTGCTCCATCACGGAGCCACAACCCCAGCCCCTCATTTTTTAAAATAAAGAAAAACCTCAGGAAAGACATAATACACACACATATACACATAGATAAGATACCCTTAGGGAAAATTGGATTGGATTCAATTGGCAAAAAGAATAATATTATTTGAAAGAAAAAATCTGAACTCAAACATAGTTTATCAATAATTAAAAGTTGAATAAAGATAAATACATCTATTTAAAGGAATGAAAATGTACAACATTGCTCCCGAGAGATGCTCATGGTATGCCAATGATAGAAAGAGGAAAGTAAAAGAACAAAAAGCAAGTTACATATTAATATAAAAGGGGGAAATCACATTCATTAAATTTAAATTTTTATATATAGCAAGTGTTTGAATAAATAAAAATACAGTTATAAAAATTATATATATGTCCACCATCTATCTTTGGTTACCAATATGGGTGAGCGTAAGAATAGAATGTTAGTTTATGTAAAATCAGTTTTAGGAAAATTCAATCATGTTTTATTTGCCAATACAAAATGCACTTTGATGATTTGATAGAGGTGGGGGGTGTTTATTAGAAAGAGAGATAATAATACAAAACTTGAGAGTGGTAGAAATGTTCTTTATTTTAATTATGGTAAATGGTAGATAAATATACATGGTGTATAGATATAGAAGGACTCATCAAATTGTACTTTTAAAATGGGTATGTTTTATGATATATTATATAACTCAATATAAGTTTTAGAAACTTAATAGGGAGGAAATACCAAAATAATTTTTTTTATCTGCATTCTTATACTTAGATGCCAAGAACTGTTTGTGTGTGTGAGTCTGTCTGTGTGTGTGTCTGTGTGTGTGTCTGTGTGTAGTGTTGGAGACTTAACCCAGGGCCTTCTCTCTTCCCACTTCTGTATGCTTGGGCACAGATATGTACTCTCAGAGTAAAATTATGCCTTTTATGGTTTTCATTTTTGTATGACTTTCATAGAGTCTGTTTATGCAGTGTGGGATGACTATTTATTTGGTAGTTGTTAACTTATTTATTGCTTGCATTGTTTATATTTTCTGAGCATTATACCAAAGGGAATACAAAAAAATAGAATTTTTGTTTTGTTTTATTCCCCTCCCCACAACACACACAAGATGTTGACAGGAGAGAGGAAGTCAAGGAAGAAGATGAGGCATCCTCCAGGTTGAGAGGAGCAACCTTGAAGCTCAGGTATCAGGGAGCTATGGAGGTTGTAGTAATTTTGTTCAGTATGAACCAAAGTTAAGATGCCAGACCAGGCTGTCTCCAGATGGGAGGGGTGAATGAAGTGAGGAATTAGCATTACAAAGGCCTCAGATAACTAGCAATGTATAAAGAAAATAGTGAGGAGGGCCAGGTCTTCAAGGTTGCTATAGGAACTTGATTTTATTTAACAGCAATAGGAAAAAAAAAAAAATCCAGTTGGAATTTAATCAAGGAAGTGAGGGATAAGACTTGATGGAACAAACTCATTCTGGTTTTAAAAGGAGGAATGGATCTGAGAGGAAAGCCAGTCAGGATTCAGAGTTCCTCTTGTAAGTGATCTAGACTGAGATAATGAGAACCTCAGGGAGTGGTCCTGGTAGCATTGTTGAAGCCCCTTTCTTTGAGATGTAATGCATGAAAGCTACTAATCTATTCTCTCAAGGTTGTTGAATTCTCTTTTCATTGCTGTTGATTTCTCACAATACAACTTCCTCATACTTCCTAAAAGCTTTGTAGGCTTCCAGGACAATTTGCCTTTTTCAATATTCTAAGGAAAACTTTACTTTTGGTGGCACTTCAAGCACTAAGGCAAAGGTGACATCATTTGGATTATATATACATGCTTTACTTTCTTGAAATGATATCATATAGTTAATGCATTTCTTCTCATATCATCAGTTGTATTATCAGAGTCTCAACACTTTATTGACAATCTGTTTTCTGCAAAACATAATCCTGTATATTTTAGACGCATTCTCTCATTTAATCTTTGTAACATGATAAATTCAGAATAGTGATAGCCAGAGAATGAACCCTCAAATGAGCTGCATGCTCTATTCTCTGGAATCTGTAAGTATGTTACATTACACTGTAGAAGGGATTTTGTAGCGGTAATTAAGGAGTTTGCAGTGGAGAGATTATCCTGGGTTATACCAGTGTGTTCAGATTAATCACATAAACCCTGGGAAGTGGAGAATCTTTCTCCACTGTGACCAGAAAAAGAGAGATGTGACAATGGAAGAAAGGTCTAATAAATGGCCCCTTGAGAAGGATCACTGTTGCTGGTTCTGAGATGTAGGGGACTATGTGAATCTTCCTGGGGTGTTTTCCTCACAGCTTTCCTCAGTGAGTCTCCTGTTTTGCCCTGCTCCTATAGGCCTACATGTGAAAATGACTCTCTGCTCTTCCTAGCCCCAGGATGCTGTCTATTTCTTGTTGGTATTGCAAAATGCTGCACATATCTTCATAAATTTTCTTTTTATTAAATTGTGCTCAAATTCCTCAGTTTTGAGCATGCTGTTTATTTCTGATCAAGACGCTAAGTGAACAACTGAATTCATGTAAGAGACATACAGACAGAGACATGACTTAGGCTCTTCTGAGAGAGGAGTTTTTTTTTTTTTTTTTTTTTTTTTTTTTTAATCTCAAGTCATCCCAGAGCTCTGAGTATACTGCTGGTTACTATGACCGCACCTTTATGATACAGACTCTCTCTGATCAACATAGCTCTTTTAAAAAATAATTGTATTTCCCACTAAAAGCATGCTTCCTGATACAGCAAGAAATTCTATTAGACCCAGGGATTGATATGTTCTTGATGTAAGAGTTGGAAGAAATATGTCAAAAGGTACTATGAACAATAAGGAAGTAGAGTTGGTAGTATTTAAAGAAATAAAACCATCAATAATAAAAATGGAAGTATTTTGAAAGTCCTAGGTTCATTAATATATTGATTCATTTTTGACATATCAACATAAATATTAGGATATCACTTGTAGGAAAGAAAAGCATTTATTAGAAAATTACCTGTAGATAGCATAAGCCTCTCCAATGAAGACACAATGAGACAGTATATACATATTGCCTATGTATACTGGCAATGATCCATTGCCTGTGTAAAATGTTGTACTCTTTCCAAGACAAGTGGAAGGAAGCTTTGTCTCTTGCTAATCATTACTTCAGGATTCCATTGCAATTCAACATTACAAATGTTGGCCAGCCATGTTATTAACGTTTTATCCAATTTAGGATGTTGACAATGGAGGAAGGAGGCAATCTGTGTTCTGTAGAGCTTTGGAGGAGAACTTCCTACCTGGGGCAAGGCAAAGGAATATCCGACCTTAGATTTCTCATTGGCAAAGCAGTTTTAATTTAGTGTGCTCTAACAACTGCCTTACAAAGCTCTCATGAAGCTCAAAACATAAAATCCACATGAGGAAGCTTTCTATTACTACCTCAAAGGCAAAACATCTATGGAAGACAACAAATTGCAGATTGGATTATGAATCTACTACTGCCTTATAAGAACATCATAAGATCATATCTTTATAAGCCAATCCCCATAAACCAAAGGCTAAATGTTATAAGCGGATGCTGATCCATAATGGGGTGTGTGTGGGGAGAATGGAGGAACTTTGATATGACCAAAGGGAGGGAGGGAAGGGGTGGAGGCATGGAGGTTGGAAAGATGGTGGAATGAGACGAACATCATTACCCTAGGTTATGACTGCACATGGGGTGCCACTCTAAACCAGGTACAACCAGAGAAATGAAAAGTTGTGCTCCATTTGTGTACAATGAGTTGAAAAGCTTTCTGCTGTCATGAATTACTGATTAGAATTAATAAAATAAATAAAAAAGAATGGGAATTGGAAGAAGTCCTTTGCATTTGGCTACATTTCACTTGAAAACTAAGCAATGGGGAACATGGAAGATTTTTATATTAGGATTCCCTTTTCAAAGCTTAAAGTCCTTTACCCCATAGCTAATGGACAAAAAAGACTTTTGTTTTTGTTCTAATAAAATTATCTGGTGAAAGCACTTATACGCTCTAAGCCCCTCCTAAATAGAAATAATAGAAATTGTTTCTTCTAAAAAAAAAATCATATCTCTAAACCTCAGCGACCTTTTTATTGTAGAAACTTTCAAATTATGAGTCTCTAATGAACAACAGCTTAGATTGGGGCACCATTTGTCTCTAAGACTCTCAGGTGTATTCCATGAAAATGCACAAGGCATAGTTATCTCAACTGTCATATTTGTGATTTTTGAAGCAGGCTTTATTAAATATGCAAGTATCAAATAGATATTCTCAAAGCAAAGAGTTGACAAATATACATATATGAATTCTCTCTAAAGCCAGGACTTAACCAAATTGGCCAATTCAGTTGGCTAGTTGCCAGTACAGGCATAGTTTCAATAAGATTGTGAGATTGTGCCTAATATTAGAAATTAGCAAAGTTACTTCAAGTCACTCTCCTATGTCATTTTGTTGGTTTAAATTAGTGCTTTAGTTCTTTATTTCTTTATTTTCAAACAATCTGTATGAACCCATTAAAAGAGCATTTTCAGAAATCATTTTTCCTATGAGGGAGAAGGTAGAGGCTATGAATCACTTCATTTACCTCTCCAGATCTGCTCCCTCATAAAAACAGGAGCATTTCCGTCCATCTTCCTCATTCTCATCCCTAGATCTTACCGTTGATGCCACCAACTCTTTCTACAATGACTCCCTAGATTTCCCATTTCACTGGATTTTGATTCTTTGTAGAGTACTTATGGAATTGGTCATTTTAAGAATTACAATGCTACAATGTTTTCAAAAAGATTTTTAAGTACCAATCCCATTTATGACCTTCATTGAAAAGAGTTGATATTGTTCTCCAGTATTAAAGTTTCTTATAAGTTATTTAATGATTGGACTGACTGGGGTAACTTTCTGTATTAGAATAATCAAAATTTGTATTTTTCCTATACCTTTTGTAACATAAACTAGTAAGGCATACTATACTCGATGTCCCTTAGGTAATTCATGAATTAAGACATGCTATTACAAATCAAATTATTATTAAGATAATATATATCTGAGATTTCAGTTTAGTCTGTAGCTGTGCCCAATACATAACTTGAACATTTAAACCTGTATATTTAAAACCACAGAATTATAGATTTAAGAAGACTGACTCATAGTGGGGTAGGGAGAGAGAGCATGGGAGGATTAGATGAATTCTAGATAGAGAAGAGGGGTAGGAGGGAAAGGGAGGGGGCGGGGGATTAGCAAGGATGGAGGAATATGATGGACATCATTATTCCAAAGTACTTATATGAAGACTCAAATTGGGTGTCAACGTACTTTATATACAAATAGAGATATGAAAAATTGTGCTCTATATGTGTAATAAGAATTGTAATGCAAAAATCCCCAAAGTACATGAATAAAGGCATGATTGGCATGAACATATTTTATATACAAAGATATGAAAAATTGTGCTCTATATGTGTAATAAGAATTATAATGCTGTCGTGTATTTCAAAAAAATAAAATCAATTAAAAAAAAGAAACCAATAGTGTCTAAACTATCAAGGCAGTAAAAAAGAAATGTATAGTGTCCTTTAAATTTAAGACATTAAGCTTCTGGCTCCGCCATCTTTGGGACCCTGTGGGCTCCCGAGGTTGCTCTTCCTGTTTGGCCTTGTGACCTTCTCTGACTTCGGAAGCCATGACGTGGACAGCAGGACACCCAGAAGCAGGGAGATGGAGTCAGTGACCTTTGAGGATGTGGCTGAGAACTTCACCCTGGATGAGTGGGCTTTGCTGGATCTTTCCCAAAGAAGCTCTACAAAGAAGTGATTTTGGAAACCTTCAGGAGCCTGGCCTTTCCAAGAAAAGGAAGCGACAGCCAGAACAAGGAAGAAGTCAAGTGTTAAGGAGACTTAGTGAATGTAAAGAAGGTAGTGGATATGAAGAAATCTTGAGTCAAACTCCAGACTGTATTGAGAACAGCACAGCTCTTTCTAGAGTAAAACCAATTGAAAGCTATGAATGTGGAGAAATCCTCATTGGTGATTCATCACAAAATGTGCTCCTCAGATCTCATGCTGGACACAAACCATATGAGTATCAGGAACATGGAGAGAAACAGTACAGGTGTCAGAAACATGGCAGAGCCATCAGTTATCATCAGAAGCATGGAACGTCACACACTGTAGAACACAAGCAACATGGGAGGATCTTAACTCGTTTTAGTTCCCTTCGAATACGTGAAAAAGAAACCCAGAATGAGAATATGCATCTATGCAATGTGGTAAATCTTTCACTGATTACAGTAGCCCTCCGCACCATGAAGGGATTCGTGGTGGCAGAAAACGCTATGGATTGCAAGCAATGTGGGAAAGGCTTCAGTTGTTTCAGGAGCTTTGAAAGACATGAGCAAAAACTCATGGTGGAAAGAAACCCTATGTATGTAAGCAATGTGGAAAAGCTTTCTTTTCTTTAGAATACTTGCGAAGACATGAACAAACAAACTCACTGTGGACAGAAACCTTATGTGTGTAAACAGTGTGGGAAAACCTCAAAATCATGAAAGAATTCACACTAGAGAGAAAGCCTCAGTAGGCAAGGAGTATGGAGAAGCCTTTAGCTCTTCCTGTTGCACTGATGTACCTGAAGGAGCATACAATGGCGACAAACCCTATGTGTGCAAGGAATGTGGGAAAGGATTTCGTCAATCCAATCATATTCTTGCACATCAAAGAACTCACACTGGAGAGAAGCCCTATGTATGTAAGGATTGTGGGAAATCCTTCAATGACCCTAGTTCCTGTCGCAGACATAAAAGAACACACACTGGAGGGAAACCATATGTATGTAAGGATTGTGGGAGAGCCTTCAGTGACCCTCGTTCCTGTCTCAGACATATAAGAACTCGAAGTGGAGAGAAACCCTATGTCTGTAAGGATTGTGGGAAAGCTTTTGCTACTTCTAGTTCCTGTCACAGACATAAAAGGACTCACACTGGAGAGAGGCCATATGGAGGTGAATATTGTGGCAAAGCATTCAGGACCTTCAGTTACCTTAAAATTCATAAAAGAATTCACACTGGATAGAAACGCTGTGAACAGTGGTAAAGCATGCAGTTGTCTCAGTTCCCTTCAACAGCATGAAAGAATTCATACCTCAGAGAAACCCTATGTATGGATGCAGTACAGAAGAGCCTTTAGTTGTTCCAGTTCCTTTTAATACCATGCAAGCACTCACACTAGACAAACTCTATATTTATAAGCAATATGGAAAGCTTTAGTTTGAGGTTTCTTTTGAAACCATGGAGGAACTCACATTGGAGAGAAGCCCTCTGTTTTTATGCAACATGGGAAGGCCTTCAGTTTTTCCTTTTCCCTTCAAATCATCAAAGAACCCTATGTATGTATGAATATGGAGAAGCCTTAAGTTAATCCAGTCATGTTCTCAGACATCAAAGAACTCACACTGGAGAGAAACACTCTCTGTGTAAGGAATATGAAGTCAGGCATGCCTATAATTCCAGTGACTTGGGAGGCTGAAGCAGGAGGATCACTAGTTCAGAACCAGCCTCAGAAATTTATCAAGGCCCTAAGCAACTTAGCAAGACCCTGTTTCAAAAGAAAAAATAAAAAGGGCTGGGAATGTGGCTCAGTGGTAATGTGCCCCTGGATTTGACCCACTGTACCCGCCCCAATTAAAAGAAGAAAGAAAGAAAAAAATGAAAAAGCCTTTAGTTCTTCTAGTTAAACATTCATTAGAAAGTAACCCTGGCTAAGGAATGTGTAAAGACTTCAATAGCACATGAACTTTCTGTCAATCAGGCAGGTGGACACTGGAGAGAACTTGTATTAATGGATAGCATATGGGAATACCTGTGGTCATCTTGGTTCAGTGTGCACATATAAATGAACATGGTATGGAGAGAAACCTGGAATAGAAAAGATGTACAGAAGCCTTCAGTAGACTCATGTATGAGTATTTGCACTGAATCAAAAGCTCGTGCATGTGAAAAATATAAGAAACTTGTCATTTATAAAAAATGTTTTAAAAATCCTCTGAAAAGTCCTTATTACTGAAATCTACAGGATTTAATATAATATTTTATATAAAGATCTTGATGCAAAAAAAAAGAAATTAAAACCTGTTTTTAGCCTCGATTTCATGTAATTTCTATTTTCTAGTAACTAAAGTCAGAAAAGAAGAAAAAAAATAACATCTGTGTTATTTGCATGCTTTCCTCTCAATCATCTCCTTACCCTCTTGGGCAATTTGTAATGTCATTACTATATCTATGCACTACAGTCTATGACAAAGAAAGTAGAATGTGATTTACAGGTAGGGATATCAAAGAATATTTCAGAAGTGAGGGGATATGATTTAACTGAAGAGTGACAGATGATTACACCTCGCCTCAAGCCACCTATGATATTAAAAATAAATTAAATCGCTCAGAAGAAAAGCAAAGCCATTCAGTTTCCACACTTGTCCATAAGCTTGATGTTTATTACTTTTGGACTAGCAGCTTAGAGAAATACCCTTACAGAGATTGATTCCTTCAAAGCTTGAAAGAAAAGTCCTTTGTGAGGGGGTCTGAGCAATCTTCCCGAATATGTGGAATCCTAGCAATCCCAATCTTTCCACATCTTTATCTTGAGTGTGTGGTTTTCATTATTTATACAAAAGTGAGAACTAGATTTATTTGGTTAACTGTCAGTTTTGCATATTTATAGGTAATTTTTATTGTAAAGATGTATATGAGAAATTGTAGTTTATCAAGTAAATGAAATAGGAGAGATTAGTTAATGTATACATGCAGTTTACATTAAAATTGCATATTAGAGCCCAATATGTTTGCTAGAAAAAGGGTGAATAAGAAACACTAATGATGTTTCCACATATCATCCTTACACCCCCTGAATCCAGGCACAATTTTTGCAAACAGTTTTAAAGAAATATAGAACATAACTAAAAGAGAACTAGACACACACACACACACACACACACACACACACACTTTTAAAATTCTCTTTGACAAGCCTAAGTCTAGCTATGGAGGTAAATGAATTAATCATTTGCATATGTTGATTACTTCAGGGAGATTATATAATTCTCTCTCAATATCATTTGTGTGCACATATTTTTTTAAAGTAGGAGATCAAGCTCTTCAGTTATCTAACAGAAAAAAACATACAATTCACTTCTGGGATAAGGACAAATGACATCCAAAAGTTCATTTAAACCAAAACATGTCAGGTCTTACTATTTGAGAAGTGGAAGAAAAAGAATAAGTGAAGGCATAGATGAGATACCTAACTCACAAGTAGATAATAAAGGAGAAGCAAGTTAACTGTGTAGGTTTGTAGTTTATCAATTGTCACAGTAATGTGTTGGCATTTGATGTAGGATGTCTGTGACCAAGATGACTGGGGAAACATGGCTGTGTTTCACTTGTCTTTTGTGCAAGTTTCCACAGCAATGGCAAAAGTTAGGAGCAAATGAGTCTCAATATGAAATTGTCAGAGTTCTTCACGTTTGCTAACATCCCATTGGCTAAAGTGAGTCACGTGGTTAAGCTCAGTCTCAAAGTGGGCAGATAATACCTAAGTAACATTGCAAAAAGACATGGGGGTTTTAACGAACTGAGGTCCTATTTTTAAAAATCTAACACAAAAAAATTGTTTACAGAAATAAATGCAGAATTGTACGTACAATAATAGAATTTATCAGGCAGATAATAGTTCAATTCTAACTGCTACCCAGTTAAAAGAATCTGGAGCAAGTGATCTTACAGGGACTAAAATTTAAAGACTAATGTTGTTTGCCAGGATCCCAGAGAAGGTAAGGGAATTTCAGTTATTGTGACTCTGTGGAAAAGGTCTACTGGGTTAAATGAAACTCCAGGGACAACATGAGACAATATGTGAAGTGCAAGAGACAGGGATAGCATGAGTGCTGGGGATGGACAATTAAGGCTCTGAGAGACAGGAAATTGGGAACCTCTTCCCACAAAGCCTACATGAATTGGTATACAATTCTCTTATAAGTTGGTTTTAGTTGAGTTAGAAGAGGAGGAGGAGTAAGAAACCCTGAGAGAATGGGTTTTATAAAAGGGAAAATATGGTATGGCCATGCCCAGTACAAATTCTACTGTCTCCCAGTATTTTTGATACACAGTCCTGATTGAGGTCATTTTACATTTATATATATGTAATATATAAAATCATATATATTTGTGTATATGTGTGTATTTATAAATCCATATATATTTATACATATATACATGTTAATGTATATATATATATACTTATATATATGATTTATAAGTCATTTATACATAAATGATTTATTTCAAAGTAAATTTCTCATGTACGTTGAGATTTACTATGCTTCTCTAGATAGTAATTTCATTTACCCTCCACCATCTTCTATCTAGAGTTTTAATGCATTTTTTCAAGTGCTTTTAAAAGCTCTTTTATATTTTATACACATGTATGAACCACTAAATTGTGCAGAGCCTAAACGAAAACTTAACCTTGTGAATTAATGAAAGCAACAACAAAACCCAGAATATTTACAGAACTAGGTTTTTCCAGCTTGGTTTCATGAAATTCAAGTCACTGCATTAAAATGTATGTCAAAGGGGGAGTAAATGTCATTGAGAGCAGGAGATGAGAGCATAAATGTACAAGCTAGGAAAATGAAACAATATTGGAGAAAGTAGTGATGGGGGATAAAGATAATCAAGGAAGGAATGGCGGGTTTGGTGACTCAGCAGTCACTAAAATATTTGCAAAGTCTATTTGTAATTGTTTTTTTTTATTTTTTTTATTTTTATTTATTTATTTATTTATTTATTTATTTATTTTAATTTTTTATTCTTGGCTGTTCAAAACATTACATAGTTCTTGATATATCATATTTCACAATTTGATTCAAGTGGGTTATGAGCTCCCATTTTTACCCCATATACAGATTGCAGAATCACATCAGTTACACATCCATTGATTTACATATTGCCATACTAGTGTCTGTTGTGTTCTGCTGCCTTTCCTATCCTCTACTATCCCCCCTCCCCTCCCCTCCCCTCCCCTCTTCTCTCTCTGCCCCCTCTACTGATATTCATTTGTCCCCCTTGTATTATTTTTCCCTTTCCCCTCACTTCCTCTTGTATGTACTTTTGTATAACTCTGAGGGTCTCCTTCCATTTCCATGCAATTTCCCTTCTCTCTCCCTTTCCCTCCCACCTCTCATCCCTGTTTAATGTTAATCTTCTTCTCATGCTCTTCGACCCTACTCTGTTCTTAGTTACTCTCCTTATATCAAAGAAGACATTTGGCATTTGTTTTTTAGGGATTGGCTAGCTTCACTTAGCATAATCTGCTCTAATGCCATCCATTTCCCTGTAAATTCTATGATTTTGTCATTTTTTAATGCAGAGTAATACTCCATTGTGTATAAATGCCACATTTTTTTATCCATTCATCTATTGAAGGGCATCTAGGTTGGTTCCACAGTCTTGCTATTGTGAATTGTGCTGCTATGAACATCGATGTAGCAGTGTCCCTGTAGCATGCTCTTTTTAGGTCTTTAGGGAATAGACCAAGAAGGGGAATAGCTGGGTCAAATGGTGGCTCCATTCCCAGCTTTCCAAGAAATCTCCGTACTGCTTTCCAAATTGGCTGCACCAATTTGCAGTCCCACCAGCAATGTACAAGTGTACCCTTTTCCCCACATCCTCGCCAGCACTTGTTGTTGTTTGACTTCATAATGGCTGCCAATCTAACTGGAGTGAGATGGTATCTTAGGGTGGTTTTGATTTGCATTTCTCTGACAGCTAGAGATGGTGAGCATTTTTTCATGTACTTGTTGATTGATTGTATGTCCTCCTCTGAGAAGTGTCTGTTCAGGTCCTTGGCCCATTTGTTGATTGGGTTGTTTGTTCTCTTATTGTCTAATTTTTTGAGTTCTTTGTATACTCTGGATATTAGGGCTCTATCTGAAGTGTGAGGAGTAAAGATTTGTTCCCAGGATGTAGGCTCTCTATTTACCTCTCTTATTGTTTCTTTTGCTGAGAAAAAACTTTTTAGTTTGAGTAAGTCCCATTTGTTGATTCTAGTTATTAACTTTTGTGCTATGGGTGTCCTATTGACGAATTTGGAGCCCGACCCCACAGTATGTAGATCGTAGCCAACTTTTTCTTCTATCAGACGGTGTGTCTCTGATTTGATTTCAAGCTCCTTGATCCATTTTGAATTAACTTTTGTGCATGGTGAGAGAAAGGGATTCAGTTTCATTTTGTTGCATATGGATTTCCAGTTTTCCCAGCACCATTTCTTGAAGATGCTATCCTTCCTCCATTGCATGCTTTTAGCCCCTTTATCAAATATAAGGTAGTTGTAGTTTTGTGGATTGGTTTCTGTGTCCTCTATTCTGTACCATTGGTCCACCCACCTGTATTGGTACCAGTACCATGCTGTTTTTGTTACTATTGCTCTGTAGTATAGTTTGAAGTCTGGTATCGCTATACCGCCTGATTCACACTTCCTGCTTAGAGTTGTTTTTGCTATTCTGGGTCTTTTATTTTTCCATATGAATTTCATGATTGCTTTCTCTATTTCTACAAGAAATGCCCTTGGGATTTTGATTGGCATTGCATTAAACCTATAGAGAACTTTTGGTAATATCGCCATTTTGATGACGTTAGTTCTGCCTATCCATGAACAGGGTATATTTTTCCATCTTCTAAGATCTTCTTCTATTTCTCTCTTTAGGGTTCTGTAGTTTTCATTGTATAAGTCTTTCACCTCTTTTGTTAGGTTGATTCCCAAGTATTTTATTTTTTTTGAAGATATTGTGAATGGAGTGGTTGTCCTCATTTCCATTTCAGAGGATTTGTCGCTGATATACAGGAATGCCTTTGATTTATGCGTGTTGATTTTATATCCTGCCACTTTGCTGAATTCATTTATTAGCTCTAATAGTTTCTTTGTAGACCCTTTTGGGTCTGCTAGGTATAGAATCATGTCATCTGCAAATAGTGATAATTTAAGTTCTTTTCCTATTTTGATGCCTTTAATTTCTTTCGTCTGTCTAATTGCTCTGGCCAGTGTTTCGAGAACTATGTTGAACAGAAGTGGTGAGAGAGGGCATCCCTGTCTTGTTCCAGATTTTAGAGGGAATGCCTTCAATTTTTGTCCATTCAGAATGATGCTAGCCTGAGGCTTAGCATAGATTGCTTTTACAATATTGAGGTATGTTCCTGTTATCCCTAGTTTTTCTAGAGTTTTGAACATAAAGGGATGCTGTACTTTGTCGAATGCTTTTTCCGCATCTATCGAAATGATCATGTGGTTCTTATTTTTAAGTCTATTGATGTGGTGAATAACATTTATTGATTTCCGTATATTGAACCAGCCTTGCATCCCAGGGATGAATCCTACTTGATCATGGTGCACAATTTTTTTGATATGTTTTAGTATCCGATTCGCCAGAATTTTATTGAGGATTTTTGCATCTAGGTTCATTAGAGATATTGGTCTGTAGTTTTCTTTCTTTGAAGTGTCTTTGTCTGGTTTAGGTATCAGGGTGATGTTGGCCTCGTAGAATGAATTTGGAAGTTCTCCCTCTTTTTCTATTTCCTGAAGTAGCTTGAAAAGTATTGGTATTAGTTCCTCTTTAAAGGTTTTGTAAAACTCTGCTGTATACCCATCCGGTCCTGGGCTTTTCTTAGTTGGTAGTCTTTTGATGGTTTCTTCTATTTCCTCAATTGATATTGGTCTGTTTAGGTTTTCTATATCCTCCTGACTCAATCTGGGCAGATCATATGACTTAAGAAATTTATCGATGCCTTCACTATCTTCTAATTTATTGGAGTATAAGGATTCAAAATAATTTTTGATTATCTTCTGTATATCTGAAGTGTGTGTTGTGATATTGCCTTTTTCATCCCGTATGCTAGTAATTTGAGTTCTCTTTCTTCTTCTCTTCGCTAGCATGGCTAAGGGTCTGTCGATTTTGTTTATTTTTTCAAAGAACCAACTTTTAGTTTTGTCAATTTTTTCAATTGTTTCTTTTGTTTCGATTTCATTAATTTCAGCTCTGATTTTCATTATTTCTTGCCTTCTACTTCTTTTGCTGTTGTTTTGCTCTTCTTTTTCTAGGATTTTGAGATGAAGTATGAGATCATTTATTTGTTGGTTTTTTCTTTTTTTAAGGAATGAACTCCAAGCAATGAATTTTCCTCTTAGAACTGCTTTCAATGTGTCCCATAGATTCCGATATGTTGTGTGTGTTTTCATTAATCTCTAAGAATTTTTTAATTTCCTCCTTGATGTCTTCTATAACCCATTGATCATTCAGTAACCTATCGTTCATTCTCCAAGTGATGTATTCTTTTCCCTTCCTTCTTTTATCGTTGATTTTCAATTCAATTCCATTATGATCAGATAGGATGCATGGTATTATCTCTACTCCTTTGTATTGTCTAAGAGTTTCCCTGTGACATAATATATGATCTATTTTTGAGAAGGATCCATGTGCTGCTGAGAAAAAAGTGTAACTGCTTGATGTTGGGTGGTATATTCTATATATGTCAATTAAGTCTAGGTTATTAATTGTGTTATTGAGTTCTATAGTTTCCTTATTCAACTTTTGTTTGGAAGATCTGTCCAGTGGCGAGAGAGGTGTGTTGAAGTCTCCCATGATTATCGTATGGTGGTCTATTAGACTCTTGAACTTGAGAAGAGTTTGTTTGATGAACATAGCTGCACCATTGTTTGGGGCATATATATTTATGATTGTTATGTCTTGTTGGTGTATGGTTCCCTTAAGCAGTATGTAGTGTCCCTCTTTATCCCTTTTGATTAACTTTGGCTTGAAATCTATTTTATTTGATATAAGTATGAACACTCCTGCTTGTTTCCGAAGTCCATATGAGTGATATGATTTTTCCCAACCTTTCACCTTCAGCCTATGTATGTCTTTTCCTATAAAATGCGTCTCCTGTAGGCAGCATATTGTTGGGTCTTGTTTTGTGATCCATTCTACTAGCCTGTGTCTCTTGATTGGTGAGTTTAAGCCATTAACATTTAGGGTTATTATTGAGATATGGGTTGTTCTTCCAGCCATATTTGTTTATTTATGTTACTAAACATGGTTTGTTTTCCTCTTTGATTATTTTTCCCCCCTTTACTGTCCTACCTCCCACTGTTGGTTTTCATTGTTATTTTCCATTTCCTCTTCCTGTAATGTTTTGCCAAGGATGTTTTGAAGAGATGGTTTTCTAGCTGCAAATTCTTTTAACTTTTGTTTATCGTGGATGGTTTTAATTTCATCTTCCATCCTGAAGCTTAATTTCGCTGGAAACACAATTCTTTGTTGGAACCCATTTTCTTTCAGTGTTTGAAATATGTTATTCCAGGATCTTCTAGCTTTCAGAGTCTGTGTTGAAAGATCAGCTGTTATCCTGATTGGCTTACCCCTAAATGTGATCTGCTTCCTTTCTCTTGTAGCTTTTAAAATTCTCTCCTTATTCTGTATGTTGGGCATCTTCATTATAATGTGTCTAGGTGTGGGTCTCTTATGATTTTGCACATTCGGCGTCCTGTAGGCTTCTAGGATTTGGGGTTCTGTCTCATTCTTCAAGTCTGGGAAGTTTTCTCGTATTATTTCATTGAATAGATTGCTCATTCCTTTGGTTTGAAACTCTGTCCCTTCCTGTATCCCAATGACTCTTAAATTTGGTCTCTTGATGTTATCCCATATTTCTTGGATGTTCTGCTCATGGTTTCTTAACAGTCTTGCTGAGCTGTCTATGTTCTTTTTAAGTTGAAATACTTTATCTTCATTGTCTGATGTTCTATCTTCTAAGTGTTCTACTCTGCTGGTAGTATTCTCAGTTGAGTTTTTAAGCTGGCTTATTGCTTCCTGCATTTCTAGGATTTCTGTTTGTTTGTTTTTTATAACCTCTATTTCCCTGTATAGTTGATCTTTTGCTTCTTGGATTTGTTTATGTAATTCATTGTTGAAGTGATCTTTCATTGTCTGATTTTGCTGTCTGATGTCTTCCTTGAGACTCCAGATCATCTGAAGCATGTATATCCTGAATTCTTTATCTGACATTCCATCTGCTGCAGCTATTACCTCTTCTAACGTTGAGTTGACCTGCAATGCTTGTGGTCCTTTCTTTCCTTGTCTCTTCATACTGTTCGCGTTCCTTTCTACTTGGTGAAACTGTTGTGCTATTGAATTTTCCCCCTATATGTTTATATTGGTCTTGTATAGTTGCAAAGTCTCCCTCACAGGCGCGGGTGGCGGCTCTGCCCCTCCTCCAATTGGGGCAATGTGCCTACCACGCCGGCAGGCCACTGGGCCTGCTCTGCCGGTCGGTAGCAGGTCTGCCTACCTTGCAGGCGCGGGCGGCGTCTCTGTCCCTCTGCGGGCCGCTAGGCTTGTTCTGTCGGTGGTCGCAGTTCTGCCTACTTTGCAGGCGCAGGCAGCGGCACTGCCCCTCTGCAGGCCTCTGGGGCTGTTCTGCCAGTGGGTCGCAGGTCCGCCTACCTTGCAGGCGCGGGGGGCGGGGCGGCTCTACCCTTCCTCAGGCCACTGGGCCTGTTCTGTCTGTCAGTTGCAGGTCTGGCCTGTTCTGATGGTGGTCACAGTTCCGTCTACCTTGCAGGCGCAGGGGGAGGGGGCGGCTCAGCCTCTCAGCAGGCCGCTGCTCCTCTTCTGCCGGTGGGTCGCAGGCCCGCCTACCTTGCAGGAGTGATTGGAAGCTCTGTCCCGCTGCGGGCCACTGGGCCTTTTCTGTCGGTGGTCACAGTTCCGCCTACCTGGCAGGCGCGGGGGGTGGGGGGCGGCTCTGCCCCTCAGCAGGCCGCTGGGCCTGCTCTGTGGGTGGTCACAGTTCCCTCTACCTTGCCGGTGCAGGGGGAGGGGGCGGCTCTGCCTCTCAGCAGGCCGCTGCTCCTCTTCTGCTGGTGGGTCGCAGGCCCGCCTACCTTGCAGGAGTGATTGGAAGCTCTGTCCCGCCGCGGGCCACTGGGCCTTTTCTGTTGGTGGTCACAGTTCCGCCTACCCTGCAGGCGCGGGGAGTGGGTCGCGGCTCTGCCTTTCAGCAGGCCGGTGCTCCTCTTCTTCCGGTGGGTTGCAGGCCCACCTCCTATTTGTAATTGTATCTCAAAATATACTTATATGTGTAGACACGCATGTGTATATAGATGTGCACATACATTCAAACTCATCCATGTGGTCATACAATATATGAACAGGTTATAAGGCAAAAGTATGAATTATTAACAACTATATGCATGTTATGTAAGATATATATGTATATATATATTAAAATTTAGCATTTCATTAAAAATAATCCTTACATTAAAGCATTAATTGCATTGTACAGATATAAAAAAATAATTCATTTAGCAGCTACATGGTGTATATATAAATGCCTAAATATAGGACAGTTAAATTTTCAGTTTATTGATTTTTTTAGTAAGCTTACTGCTTTAAAGGTTTTAAAGTCTGTGTGTACATGTTAAATTTTGATGTGCAATGACCATAAGTGCAGGTCACTGATTTATTTATTCCTCTATGTTTAAAACAAAACAAAACAAAAAAAGAATTACTCAATCTGACTGTACTAAGTACCAGACATGCAGTCATGCCATGAAAAATAAGCCACAGCTCTACTTCTAGGAATTCATGGTAGAGTAAAGAGAATAGATGCAACTCAGTGATAGGTTGCACTTTGACAAAAGGAATCTTAGGAATAGTTTCCCAGAACTGTAGGAAAGAAGTAGTGAGTGATATTTTCTGTAGCTGTTCTTGTTGATTGTGAGGCTTTTACAAAGTGACAACTCATCTAAGAAATGAAGGACAAGAGAGGAAATTGTCATCCCAGTGAGGGAGAAATAACTTGGCACAAACATATACATGTTAATGGGAATCATATATTCAGAGAGATTCCCATATCTGGATGTAACTGAATCAGTGACTCTGTAAAAAGGTGATATCAAAGAGGGAAAGGAGAAAGATATCAAAACACCACATAATTACTTATCACATCACATCCTTCTGATGATGTTAATTTAAAAACTCTTTAATTGTGTTTTTAAGCTTTTGTTCTTTTTTCTTCACTAAAATATTGAGTCACGAAACTTTATTTATTCTTCTTTTAAATGTCTCCTCTATTTGCTATCTAAACCAGGATCTTAAATTTGCTATTTTATTTTTAGAAGTTTTTCAGTTACCCTGGATGTAAACATGTCAATTGCTTTAGGCAGGTGGTGAGGAAAGTAGTCTTAATTGTAGTTATTTAGTAGCAAGCAACAGAGATTCACTATGACTAACAACCCCACCCCAAAAGATTCATTTATGTAACAAATGCATCAGAATTGTTAAATGCCAAGATGGTATAAGGCAGGATCTGGTAGGGCTCTGTAAGCCATGGGAGCAGGAATCTGTGTAAATTTTCTATAAAGGGCTGAAATTCATGTATCGCATGCTCAACAACTAAACATTGGGGAACCCTGAAAAACGAGGTAGCAGTTGCCATCTCACTAGCTGCACTGATGACTAAAATCTTATTAAATATAAAGAAGAAGGAATAGCTGAAGCTTTAAGCAGATGTACATAGATTCAAATAATTTTTCACACATTTCAACTAGTGTTTTAATCAATTGTTGCAGAAGATTTAGTACCTCCCTGTTTTCAATTTCTCTAGTCACTGTGTTGAAAACTGTATGTTTGATATGTTCAAGTAATATGTTTACACCTGTTTTAGTATTATGAACAAGCTACTTCTCTTAGTAAGATTTCAATTTATTTTTTAATTGTGTAAAAACAACTAATTAGTTTTGGCACAAGGAGCACTTGTAGCTAGTATAATTTTGCTCAGCTATTTATCTTGATAACAATGAATTCAGAGAAAGAATAGAAAAGTACCATTTATAAGTAAATGAATAACAGGAAAACATATTGAATAAAAAAGGAGGAGGGGGAGGAAAAGAAAAGAGTCAGTAGGGGAAGTAAGTCATAGAAAATAAATGGCAAGTTCAGGAATCTGAATCTTCCATCCTGTAACTTGATTATGTTTTAGTACTAGGAATGAATAGACTGAGGAACTTTGTACTTGGGTTTTTGAAGGCAACCAAACTCTAATAGTGGTAAATTTTTGGAGGAAGAACAAGAGCATTGCAAAAGAATTTTACTTTAAGGTTTTGGGGATCATCAGTATGGAAGGAAAAAAAATCATTTTAAGAAGTCTTTTGTATTAAACTACTGTACTAATAAGAAATATTGTATCTTAAATCTTAATTGTGGTTGTGTCTTACTAATGAACCACCTCCAAGCTCACCTTTGTAGCCCAGTTCCTCAAGTAGATTCTCTGTACCTCTGTTAGAACCATCTTGCATTGAAACTGAGTAGTAATTCATGGGCTCATAATTCTCTGATAGTGGTATGTTCGTGCTAACACGGATTGCAAGGCCTCCACAACCAGCTGCAGCTTCCCTGCATACATACATACTGCCACTGACCCTATACTAAAGCAGCATTTGACTCTTTGTTCCTGGGTTCACCCATTCCATCCTTCTGGAGCGTTCTTCACTGTGGACATGTAATTAACCCACCTAGATACAATTCACATGTGATTTGTTTTATTTGTTCTTTTTAGATATGCATGACAGTAGAGTGTATTTTGACATACATATATAGAGTATAACCTATTCTAATTAGGTTCCTATTCTTGAGGTTGTTCATGATGTGGAGTTACCCTTGTAGTATATTCATATATGAACATAGGAAAGTTAAGTCTGATTCATTCTACTGTCTTTCCTATTCCCATTCCCCCTGCCTTCCTTTCATCTCCCTTTGTCGAATCCAATGAACTTCTATTCTTCCCCCACCTCCTTATTGTGTATCAGAGTCTACATTATCAGAAAAAACATTCAGGCTTTAGTTTTGGGGAGGATTGGCTTATTTCACTTAGCATGATAGTCTCCACTCCAATCCATTTAGTAACCAATGCCATAATTTCATTTTTTGTTTAGGTTTAATAATATTTCATTGTGTATGTGTGCATATGCATATATATATGTGTGTGTGTGTGTATATATATATATATATATATATATATATATATATATATATGATGTGTGTGCATATATATATATATATTTAACATTTTCTTTATACATTTATCTGTTGAAGGAAATCTAGTTTGTTCCATTGGTTGGCTATTGTGAATTGAGCTGGTATAAACATTGATGTGCCTGTGTCACTTTAATAGGGGTTACTTTAAGTCCTTTGGATATGAACTAAAGAGTGGGATAACTGGGTAAAATGGTGGCTCTATTCCAAGTTTTCTGAGGACTCTACATGCTACTTTCTAGAGTGGTTCACCAATTTGCATTCCCACCAGCAATGTATAAGTGAACATTTCCCCCCACATCCTCACCCACATTATTGTTACTTGTATTCTCGATAATTGCCATTCTCTTTAGAGTGAGATGGAATCTCAGTGTAGTTTTAATTTGCATTTCTCTGCTAGAGATGTTGAACATATTTTCTTTTCTTTTTTTTTAATATTTATTTTTTAGCTGTAGTTGGATACAACACCTTTATTTCACTTGTTTATTTTTATTTTTATTTTTGTATGTGATGTTGAGGATGGAACCCAGGGTCTCGCACGTGCAAGGCGAGCGCTCTACCACTGAGCCACAACACCAGCCCTGAACATATTTTCATATATTTGTTGGCCATTTATATTTCTTCTGTGAAGTGTCTGTTCAATTCCTTTTCCCATTTATTGACTGAATTGTTTTTGTTTGTTTGTTTGTTTGTTTGTTTTATATGTCCTGGAGATTAATGCTCTAGAGGTGCAGGTGGCAAAGATTTTCTTCCATTCTGTAGGCTCTCTCATCAAGCTTTTGATTGTTTCCTTTGCTATGAAGAAGCCTTTTAGTTTGATACCATCCCATTTATTGATTCTTGATTTTACTTGAACTATAGGAGTCTTGTTGAGCAAGTTGTTTTCTAAGCTGACTTGATGGACAGTTGGGCCTACATTTTCTGCACGAACACCAATTCAGTTCCATAAACGTGAAAGAAAGAAAAAAAATATAAGGACAGGGAAAAAAAAAGAAAAACAAAAAGAAATAATTTTCCTCCTTCCTTCTAAATAGAATAATCCTTCTCTCTAATGCATACTTCTTTGTCTTCTGACATCACAATCTGGCTTATAACATAGTTTATGCTCTTACAATATTTTGTACCAATACAAAATATCTAAAGGGGAAAAGTTCACTTTATTAGTTGATTATTTCTCCTATGCCTTTTAAACAGCAGGTGATTGATGAACAACTTCAGACTGGAATTGACTAATTCTGTGTTGATTAAAGCTGAAATGTACTTGCTATTTGAAATAAACAAGTCTGATAATGAAACAGTAATTTTGTTTAATATCAATTATTATACATATTTATTTGGTTTAAGCAAAATATGAAAAACAACACATTTTGATAAAAATGGAATGTTAAATATAAAACATGAAAATTTAACTATGGAGGTTATGTTACCTTTCATAATTGTAGTGTAGGAAATATCCAGATTGAAACAGATAGATGAAGTATTGATCATAGTGTTAGTGTATTATTGATGAAGAAAAGATGAGAGGAAGGATTGTAAAAGAAAAGAAAAAAAAAGATTGTATCATGGGGGAAAGGATTTAGAGAAAAGGTTTTTTGTTATTTCTTTTATAAGAGGTGCGATATTCATATGATGATGTGCTTACAAGATGAGTCACAAAGGGAAGGCTGTGTAAGAAAAAAAAACAAGAACTAATGGGATAATTGATAAAGAATTCAAGAGTAGGATAATGGGAAAAGGAACAGGTTTAGCTTTTTCTTATTTTCTTCTCATGCATGTCATCAGCTTATTTACTCCTTTCAGTAAAGAGACAGAGATAATATTATTTACAAAATTGCCATTTGATATGTATCGCATAGGTGTGTGCCTCATTATCTGTAGACCTGAAAAAGTGATGGTGTTCTACAGTGACATTTGATTGTTTCAATGATTGACTGCAGCAATAAATACAACAATTTCTCTGGAACTATTAAATTCCTAAATTATGGCTAATATTAATTATTTTCTAGGTACCAGGACAGATATTCAGTTACAGGAGAGCCATGAGGAAAAAAAAAAAAAAAAAGATCCAGTCTCTTTATTTAGGGAAAATATTCTGTGCCAGTAGTAAGAGAACACTGCAATAACATGAAGGTCATTTCTTTTTTAAAAAATATTTTGGTTTTAGTTGTAGATGGACATAATGCCTTCATTTTATTTTTATGTGGTGCTAGATATACATAATCCAGTGCCTTCCACATGCGAGGTGAGCACTCTACCACTGAGTTACAATTCCAGTCCAAAATGAAGGACATTTCTAACACTTTTCACATGAGCAAGATGAATAGCAATTCCTATTAATTCACATTAATAATAAACATTAAGAAAATGCTAAATAACTCCAAATTTCATTCACAGGGAAAGTCCAAAGTGTCAACACAAGATAAAACTCTAGAAGAATGAATGTATTATATAGCTAAATTAAAAGAAAAAAGGTAAAGGAGGAGAATAGATTAGAGGAAATAAAAAACAAATCAAGAAATGAAGTTAAAAGAAGTTATAGTTTAGAAAAAAAATTTGTTCCACACTGAAGAGGTAATATCAAGTATAAATACTGGAGGATATTTATTTCTTTTTTTAGATGGGTGATAAAATTTGGGTCCAGGAGAAGGTTTGTATATACAATAGAAATAGACTAGTTTGAAGATGTGACAGAAGTAGGTTTGGAAAAAAGCCCTGGTACGTAACTGTTCTAGAAATTTTACTGTGGTATAATTCATATACCATAAAATTCATCTAGATAAGTGTTCAGCTCAATGAGTTTTTAACATAATTTTTTTTCAAAACTCCCTAAAGACAATTAGAAAATATATCCTATGACAATGAATTTGCAGAAGTCATCTCTACACATTTGCATACTCTTATTACCTTTGGCTATTTAATTATTCTCATTACTTATGTTATTTACCTTTTTGCTATTTGATGTTGAGCTTGGTAATTTAATTGTTACTATTATGGACTTGGGTTTGTTCAATAAACAGTATTTAGATCTGATTAATGTTGGCAGAGAAAAAAGATCATGATCACCCTCTTGGAACAATTTGCAAAGATTTTTACACTCCCTAAATAATTATTTCCAGAAGGCTTTTATGAAACAGAACCTCAGGGATGGGGGTACAAATTATATTGCTCAGAATTCCGGAAAGAACATGAGTATAATAACTTCTTCCTGAAAAAGCTTGCTAAACCTTAACTAAGTTTTGTAGTAGTTACTCTATACTCAAGGTCCAAACCAAATTTACAAGAAAACTAACACTTAAAAATAATGGCCATTTTAGTTTCAATTTTCCTCACATTTTTATACTTTGGGAGATTTCTGAAATAAGCTTATTGGATTCTTAAAAAAGAAAAACAAAAGAAAAAATATGGCATTTATTAATAGGAACATTTTGAAATTAAATAATTTAGATATCCAAAAACATTAATTCACATTAAAAAAATTTTGAGATAATGGATTTTTAAAAATTTGTTCTTTTTAGATATACATGACAGTAGAGTGTGTTTTGACGTATTATACATACATGGAGTATAACTTATTCTAATTAAGATCTCATTCTTGTGGTTGTACATGACATGTGGATTCACTAGTTGTAGATTCATATATAAACTTAGGAAAGTTATGTCTGATTCATTCTAATTTCTTTCCTATTCCCATCCCCACTGCCTCCCTTCATCCCCCTTTGTTTAATCCAATGAACTTCTATTTCTTCCCCCACGCCCTTATTGTGTGTCAGCATCCACATATCAGAGAACATTCAGCCTTTGGTTTTGGGGGGGATTGGCTTATTTCACTTAGCATGATAAGTCTCCAGTTTCATCCATTTAGTGGCAAATGACATAATTTCATTCTTCTTTAAGATTAATATTCCATTGTGAATATATACCACATTTTCTTAAATTAAAGGGATATAAATAGGAAAAGAAGAACTCAAACTGTCCCTATTTGCCAATGACATGATGCTATATTTAGAAAACCCAAAAAACTCCACCAGAAAACTTCTAGAACTTATAAACATATTCAGCAAAGTAGCAGGATATAAAATTAATACCAGTAAATCAATTAGGTTCTTATGTATAAATGATGAATCAGCTAAAAGAGAAATCAGGAAATCTATCCATTCACAATAGCTTCAAAAAATAAAATACTTGGGAATCAATCTAACAAAAGTGGTGAAAGACCTCTACAACAAATACTACCAAACACTAAAGAAAGAATTTGAGGAAGACCTTAGAAAATGGAATGATCTCCCATGTTCTTAGATAGGCAGAATGGCCACACTACCGAAACCACTATACAGACTTAATGCAATTACTATTAAAACTCCAAAGACATTCTTCCTAGAAATAGAAAAAATAGTAATAAAATTCCCTTTGGAATAATAAGAGGCCCAGAATAGCCAAAGTAGCTCTTAGATAGAAAAGCGAGGCAGGAAGCATCACAATACTAGACCTTATATTAGAACTCTAGTAATAAAAATGGCATTATATTGGCACAAAAACAGATGTGAAGACCAATGGAACAGAACAAAAGAGACAGAGACAAACCCACAGTTATCTTATACTAGATAAAGGCACCATAAACATATATTGTAGAAAAGATAGCCTCTTCAACAAATGGTGCTGGGAAAACTGGAAACCCATATGTAGCAGAATAAAATTTAATACTTCTCTCTCACCCTTCACTATACATTCACTTTTAATCAAAATTATTTCCTTTTCTCCTCTGGGTTAATCATTTCAAAGTATAATCCACATATTATGTGCTAGCATTTCAATGACAAGGACTTCTTAACCATGGAATTTGGTAGTAGTATTCCACAGTATATCTTCAGTTCATCTGACAAGATATCCCATTTAGAGAGCCACCCCCTCCCCCTGCACCGGCAAAGTAGAGGGAACTGTGACCACGCACAGAGCAGGCCCAGCGGCCTGCTGAGGGGCAGAGCTGCCCCCCACAACCCGCGCCTGCCAGGTAGGTGGAACTGTGACCACCGACAGAAAAGGCACAGTGGCCCGCGGCGGGACAGAGCTCCAATCACTCCTGCAAGGTAGGCGGGCCTGTGACCCACCAGCAGAAGAGGAGCAGCGGCCTGCTGAGAGGCAGAGCCGCCCCCTCCCCCTGCACCGGCAAGGTAGAGGGAACTGTGACCACGCACAGAGCAGGCCCAGCGGCCTGCTCAGGGGCAGAGCCGCCCCCCACCCCCCGCGCCTGCCAGGTAGGCGGAACTGTGACCACTGACAGAAAAGGCCCAGTGGCCCGCGGAGGGGCAGAGCTTCCAATCACTCCTGCAAGGTAGGCGGGCCTGCGACCCACCGGCAGAAGAGGAGCAGCGGCCTGCTGAGAGGCTGAGCCGCCCCCTCCCCCTGCGCCTGCAAGGTAGACGGAACTGTGACCACCATCAGAACAGGCCAGACCTGCAACTGACAGACAGAACAGGCCCAGTGGCCTGAGGAAGGGTAGAGCCGCCCCGCCCCCCGCGCCTGCAAGGTAGGCGGACCTGCGACCCACTGGCAGAACAGCCCCAGAGGCCTGCAGAGGGGCAGTGCCGCTGCCTGCGCCTGCAAAGTAGGCAGAACTGCGACCACCGACAGAACAAGCCTAGCGGCCCGCAGAGGGACAGAGACGCCGCCCGCGCCTGCAAGGTAGGCAGACCTGCTACCGACCGGCAGAGCAGGCCCAGTGGCCTGCCGGCGTGGTAGGCACATTGCCCCAATTGGAGGAGGGGCAGAGCCGCCACCCGCGCCTGTGAGGGAGACTTTGCAACTATACAAGACCAATATAAATATATAGGGGGAAAATTCAATAGCACAACAGTTTCACCAAGTAGAAAGGAACGCGAACAGTATGAAGAGACAAGGAAAGAAAGGACCACAAGCATTGCAGGTCAACTCAACGTTAGAAGAGGTAATAGCTGCAGCAGATGGAATGTCAGATAAAGAATTCAGGATATACATGCTTCAGATGATCTGGAGTCTCAAGGAAGACATCAGACAGCAAAATCAGACAATGAAAGATCACTTCAACAATGAATTACATAAACAAATCCAAGAAGCAAAAGATCAACTATACAGGGAAATAGAGGTTATAAAAAACAAACAAACAGAAATCCTAGAAATGCAGGAAGCAATAAGCCAACTTAAAAACTCAACTGAGAATACTACCAGCAGAGTAGAACACTTAGAAGATAGAACATCAGACAATGAAGATAAAGTATTTCAACTTAAAAAAACATAGACAGCTCAGCAAGACTGTTAAGAAACCATGAGCAGAACATCCAAGAAATATGGGATAACATCAAGAGACCAAATTTAAGAGTCATTGGGATACAGGAAGGGACAGAGTTTCAAACCAAAGGAATGAGCAATCTATTCAATGAAATAATACGAGAAAACTTCCCAGACTTGAAGAATGAGACAGAACCCCAAATCCTAGAAGCCTACAGGACGCCGAATGTGCAAAATCATAAGAGACCCACACCTAGACACATTATAATGAAGATGCCCAACATACAGAATAAGGAGAGAATTTTAAAAGCTACAAGAGAAAGGAAGCAGATCACATTTAGGGGTAAGCCAATCAGGATAACAGCTGATCTTTCAACACAGACTCTGAAAGCTAGAAGATCCTGGAATAACATATTTCAAACACTGAAAGAAAATGGGTTCCAACCAAGAATTGTGTTTCCAGCGAAATTAAGCTTCAGGATGGAAGATGAAATTAAAACCTTCCACGATAAACAAAAGTTAAAAGAATTTGCAGCTAGAAAACCATCTCTTCAAAACATCCTTGGCAAAACATTACAGGAAGAGGAAATGGAAAATAGCAATGAAAGCCAACAGTGGGAGGTAGGACACTAAAGGGGGGAAAATAATCAAAGAGGAAAACAAACCATGTTTAGTAACATAAATAAACAAATATGGCTGGAAGAACAACCCATATCTCAATAATAACCCTAAATGTTAATGGCTTAAACTCACCAATCAAGAGACACAGGCTAGTAGAATGGATCACAAAACAAGACCCAACAATATGCTGCCTACAGGAGATGCATTTGATAGGAAAAGACATACATAGGCTGAAGGTGAAAGGTTGGGAAAAATCATATCACTCATATGGACTTCGGAAACAAGCAGGAGTATCCATACTCATATCAAATAAAATAGATTTTAAGCCAAAGTTAATCAAAAGGGATAAAGAGGGACACTACATACTGCTCAAGGGAACCATACACCAACAAGACATAACAATCATAAATATATATGCCCCAAACAATGGTGCAGAAATAGAAGAAGATCTTAGAAGATGGAAAAATATACCCTGTTCATGGATAGGCAGAACTAACGTTATCAAAATGGCGATATTACCAAAAGTTCTCTATAGGTTTAATGCAATGCCAATCAAAATCCCAAGGGCATTTCTTGTAGAAATAGAGAAAGCAATCATGAAATTCATATGGAAAAATAAAAGACCCAGAATAGCAAAAACAATGCTAAGCAGGAAGTGTGAATCAGGCGGTATAGCGATACCAGACTTCAAACTATACTACAGAGCAATAGTAACAAAAACAGCATGGTACTGGTACCAAAACAGGCGGGTGGACCAATGGTACAGAATAGAGGACACAGAAACCAATCCACAAAACTACAACTACCTTATATTTGATAAAGGGGCTAAAAGCATGCAATGGAGGAAGGATAGCATCTTCAAGAAATGGTGCTGGGAAAACTGGAAATCCATATGCAACAAAATGAAACTGAATCCCTTTCTCTCGCCATGCACAAAAGTTAATTCAAAATGGATCAAGGAGCTTGATATCAAATCAGAGACATGCCATCTGATAGAAGAAAAAGTTGGCTACGATCTACATACTGTGGGGTCGGGCTCCAAATTCGTCAATAGGACACCCATAGCACAAAAGTTAATAACTAGAATCAACAAATGGGACTTACTCAAACTAAAAAGTTTTTTCTCAGCAAAAGATACAATAAGAGAGGTAAATAGAGAGCCTACATCCTGGGAACAAATCTTTACTCCTCACACTTCAGATAGAGCCCTAATATCCAGAGTATACAAAGAACTCAAAAAATTAGACAATAAGAGAACAAACAACCCAATCAACAAATGGGCCAAGGACCTGAACAGACACTTCTCAGAGGAGGACATACAATCAATCAACAAGTACATGAAAAAATGCTCACCATCTCTAGCAGTCAGAGAAATGCAAATCAAAACCACCCTAAGATACCATCTCACTCCAGTTAGATTGGCAGCCATTATGAAGTCAAACAACAACAAGTGCTGGCGAGGATGTGGGGAAAAGGGTACACTTGTACATTGCTGGTGGGACTGCAAATTGGTGCAGCCAATTTGGAAAGCAGTATGGAGATTTCTTGGAAAGCTGGGAATGGAGCCACCATTTGACCCAGCTATTCCCCTTCTTGGTCTATTCCCTAAAGACCTAAAAAGAGCATGCTACAGGGACACTGCTACATCGATGTTCATAGCAGCACAATTCACAATAGCTAGACTGTGGAACCAACCTAGATGCCCTTCAATGGATGAATGGATAAAAAAAATGTGGCATTTATACACAATGGAGTATTACTCTGCATTAAAAAATGACAAAATCATAGAATTTACAGGGAAATGGATGGCATTAGAGCAGATTATGCTAAGTGAAGCTAGCCAATCCCTAAAAAACAAATGCCAAATGTCTTCTTTGATATAAGGAGAGTAACTAAGAACAGAGTAGGGTCGAAGAGCATGAGAAGAAGATTAACATTAAACAGGGATGAGAGGTGGGAGGGAAAGGGAGAGAGAAGGGAAAATGCATGGAAATGGAAGGAGACCCTCAGAGTTATACAAAAGTACATACAAGAGGAAGTGAGGGGAAGGGGAAAAATAATATAAGGGGGACAAACGAATGTCAGTAGAGGGGGCAGAGAGAGAAGAGGGGACGGGAGGGGAGGGGAGGGGAGGGGGGATAGTAGAGGATAGGAAAGGCAGCAGAATACAACAGACACTAGTATGGCAACATGTAAATCAATGGATGTGTAACTGATGTGATTCTGCAATCTGTATATGGGGTAAAAATGGGAGCTCATAACCCACTTGAATCAAATTGTGAAATATGATATATCAAGAACTATGTAATGTTTTGAACAGCCAACAATAAAAAATTAAAAAAAAAAGATATCCCATTTAATTTTTAAATTGCTGAACTCAGAGTATGTACAATTATTTTATAAATTAAATTTCTACCGATGTTTTCTCTTTTAATTATGGCCATGTTAGAGTTAAAATTGAGAACTATTAGATACAGGGTGTATGTGCTACCTATATTGTATATATACATTGCATAGTTACGGAGATTGATAGAAAAAGAGTCGTTCTCTTACTATGTCTTTATCATTTTACTAGTTTGTGCTAATTACATTTGGGGAGGTTCATCCCCAGGGTGAGTTCCTTCAGCCTAACTTTGTATTCTCATAAACAATCAAAAGAAACTTTCATCATTCCCAGTCTCAGTCCTGAGCCACCTTCCTTAGCCTTGCTCTAGGTAGTTTTCACCATCAGGTTTATTTATTGGATTGGTGTTTACTGCATATTTACTATGTGCCAGGCATTTTACTCAATGAAGGGAAATAATCTCATAAATAAGCAAGATAATATGGATAATTTAGATTTGTAACAATGTCTGTGAAGAAAATAAACAAGGTGATGTCATGGGGAATAGTTTAGGTGCCATATTTTATATCTAGTCAGCAGAGATTTTTTTCCCAAAACTTTGTGATAATAAAACCAAGACCTGAATGATTTTTGAACCAGATCTTTGAAGAACTTGGGAAGAGAATTCAAGACAGAACAGAAAGATGGTGAAAAGATCCTGAGTTAGGAGAGTACAGGGCCATCTGGAGAACTGAAGGATAAATAGTATAACTGGAAATAAGTGAGCATGGTGGAGGGAGGAAGTAAAAAGGAGATAAAAGAAAGATTTTTCAGTCTTTGTGCCTTGGCAATGAGTCTAAATTGTATTCTAAGGTCTATGAGGATGCATGGATTTTTCTTTTCACTGAAGTGAGTTTTAAGCAGGAAAGTGCTAAGATCTTTCTATCAACTCTGATGTCAGAGTAGGGAGATGAGAGAAAAAAAAAATAAAGGAAGATCCATGCTAGGTTTTGACTAATGCAATGGTGCCTGACGGGTTATTTACTAGTAATTTTCGTGTTTTCACCCTTAACATGCCTGTGGGATTGTCACAGTCCATTGACTTGCAGCTATGACCATTTCTTTTTCTTTTTGTTGAAATGTTTTATAAAATGCAATTGCCATAAGTAATATTCCTCTTGGTTCAACTTGGCTTTTTGAACCCAAAGGTAGCAATTACAAATGTGCACCAACCTCACCCTACTCTATAACCTGGGGTTTGTATTTTAAATGTATTCTAGCAAAAATGTGATAAGAATGAGGCTCTTAAGAGAAGAGCAAGCATCAGTGCATTTGATGAGAAAGCTTATCCTTTTCTACATTAATTGTCTGGCAGGAGATTAGAAGCAACCAACTACATCTCTTTAGAGTTTAACACTTGGTGGCAGCAAATATAGAGCTGAATCCGATTTATTGGTGCAGCCTAATAATGTATTAAATACGCACAGGAACCAGAACTTCCAAGTTGCAAGTCTTGTGGTAGCAAATTAAAGTCATAAAATCTTGGGTCCATCTGTGCCTGCAGCTTTATATGTCACTTGATTCTAAGTACATGCAATGCTTAATGACTGGGAATATGTTCTGGAAAATGTGCCATTAGGCGATTTTGTCACTGTATGAACTTCATACAGTGTGCTTACACACTAAGACAGTTCTGGTATTTCTATGTGATATAATCTCACAGGACCACTGTTGGCTAGGCAGTTGATCATTTACTAAAACATTAGGCCAGTTTGCATGGAGAGGCAGTGAAAACAGTTGGTTAAGTCAGAACATGGCCTGTGGAACTACACTATCCAGGCTCAAATTATAACTTATTCCTTAGCACCTGCATGACATTAGTAGGTAAATCACTTAAACTCTCTGGGCCTCAGTCACTTTAGCTTTATTAGGAGATTGCCAGTAAGAGTAACCTCTTAGTTAATTTTGAGATTTGCATAAGTTAACATGGGAGACATAATGACTGGTAGTTAGCTCTATGTAAGTGTTAAGAATTTTGAATTATTATTTTGCTCCTTTTCCTCTTTTTCCGTTATTTATTCTAGTGGGCAGACTGCTACACAATAGTAAAATTCATTGACAGCACTCAATTTTATATGACTGATGAAAGCCTTTAACCATGTGTAAAGAGTAAAATGACCTTAGGGGAATGCAATTTATATTATAATGGCTTAATGGAACCAATTATATTATATCAGCATAAAATTTTTTAAATGGAAAAATGTATTCACCAGTAAAAATGTCCTATATTTCAACAAGAATGTCCATATGCCAACTGTTTATTAGTCAAGATTTAAAAATTATTCACCAGTAAGTATTAAGTTTTATGATTTTTAATTCAATGTCCATTAATAAGTTAATGCAGAAGCAAGAAGAGCTTTTATAATATGACATTTAATTATAAAATACTCTTAAATATAAACCATCTAAGAACTATGTCAAACTTTCAACAATGTAACTAATTAAGCCTTTGTAGGGCTGAAATTGGATCATCTGATAACACTATTTAAAATCACTGAAAGGAAATTTCTAGAGCAATGAGGAACATGAGCATTTTCTTCCACTTTTCATATTCACTTAAGAAAGACAAAATTCATAATAAAATGCAGAATGCACCATGAGCTCTGGGTAAGTTTGTCAATATCAAAGAAAATAGATTAATCTTAAATCTAAAATCATTGGCATATAATTAATATGTAACATTTTTCCATAAGACAATAATGCTAAAGTTGAAAAATAAATTTTTATATATGGGAGTTAAATTTTAAAATTGTCTTTTATTTGAAGTGAAGATAATTTTAATTTTCTTTAGTGCTTTATTATTTTGCTGAAAGTTTATTAATTTTGAAAGGAGGTTTGTATTGACTATAATTTCTCCTTTTTTCTAGTCACCTTTACTACAGCAATGATAAAATGAGTGAAATTAGTAAGACACGGAGGGTCACAGGGTAGTTTTATCACAATTTAATAGCTTTTTGTAGTTCATAATAATCTTTGTGTTGAATAGGAAAAATTGAAGAATTTCTAAGATAAATTAACATCACTGGTTGAAATAGTGAAATATTAAATGTTAATGCTCTATGATAGAAATTAAAAACTATTTTAGTATTACCACTTAACAAATGTTAAGTAGTATTAATTTAAATTAATATATTATTCCATCAATAAGAAGATTGTTGCATTTTACTGAAAGACTTTTTGATATGATGTGCATATTCAGTTTTTTTTTTATTTGTTCTCTTTAGTTATACATGAAAGTAGAAATGTATTTTAGTGAAATATACATACATAGAATATAACTTATTCTAATTAGGATCCTATTCTTGTGGTTGTACATGATATGAAGTTACCCTGGTGGTGTATTTAAATACAAGACTATGACAGTTATGTCCAATTAATTCCTATTACCACCCCCTTCCCTTCAGTCCCCTTTGACTTATCCAATGGATTCTATTCTTCCTCTCCCCACCCTCCCTTGTTGTGGGTTAGCATCCATATATCAGAAAGAACATTTGGTCTTTGATTTTGGGGGATTGGCTTATTTAATTTAGTATGATAGTCTCCAGTTTCATCCATTTACTGGACAAATGCCATAGTTTCATTCTTCTTTATCGCTGAGTAATAGTGCATTATTTATATATAGCACATGTTATTTATCTATTAATACACTGAAGGACACCTAGGTTGTTTCCATAGCTTGGCTATTGTGAATTGAGCTGCTATAAACATTGATACGGCTGCATCACTGTAGTAGGCTAATTTTAAGCCCTTTGGGTCTATACTGAGAAGTGGCATAACTGGGTCAAATGCTGGTTTCATTCTAAGTTTTCTGAGTAATTCCTATACTGCTTTCCAGATTGGTTGCACCAGTTTACAGTCTGTCCAGCAATGTATGAGTGTGCCTTTTCTCCCACATCTTTGCCAACATTTATTATTGCTTGTATGTTTGATAATTGCCATTCTGACTAGAGTGAGATAAAATCTCAGTGTAGTTATAATTTGCATTTCTCTAATTGCTAGAGATGTTAAACATATTTCATATATTTGTTGACCATTTGTACTTCTTCTTTTGTCAAATGCTTGTTCAGTTCCTTCACCCATTTAATGACTGGGGCATTTTTGGGGGGAGGGGATGTTAAGTTTTTTGAGTTTTTGTATAACCTGGAGACTAGTGGTTTATCAGAGGTGCAGGTGGTAAAGATTTTATCCCATTCTGTAGGATCTCTGTTCACATTCTTGATTGTTTCCTTTGCTATGAAGAAGCTTTTCAGTTTGATACCACCCCATATATTGATTCTTGATTTTACTTGCACTGTAGATCTCTGATTGAGGAAATCAGTTCTAAGCTGATATGATGAATAGTTGGGCCTACTTTTTCTTCTAATATATGCAGGGTCTCTTGTCTAATGCCTAGGTCCTTGATCCACTTTGAATTAAGTATTGTGCAGGGTGAGATATAAGGATTTAATTTCTTTGTACTACATATGAATTTCCAGTTTCTCCAGCACCATCTGTTGAGGAGACTATCTTTTCTCCAATCTGTGTTTATGGCACCTTTGTCTAGTATGAGATAACTGTATTTATGTGGTTGTGGCTGCATCTGTGTCTTTTATTCTGTTTCATTGGTCTCTTCATGTTTTGGTGACAACACCATGCTGTTTTTGTTACTAGAGCTCTGTAGTATAATTTAAGTTTTGATAATATGATGCCTTCTGCATCACTTTTATTGCTAAGGATTGCTTTGTCTATTCAGAGCCTCTTATTTTCCCAAATGAATTTTCTGGTTGCTTTTTCTATTTCTATGAAGAATGTCATTGAGATTTTTAAAATGAATTGTATTAAATCTGTGTAGTGCTTTTGGTAGTATAGCCATTTTGACAATATTAATTCTGCCTATCCCAAAATATGGGAGATCTTTCCATTTTCTGAGGTCTTCTTCAATTTATTTCTTTAGTGTTCTATAGTTTTCATTACAGAGGACTTTCACCTCCTTTGTTAGAATGATTTCCCATTTTTTTTAGGCTATTGTAAAGGAGATAGTTTTACTGATTTCTCTTTCAGCTGATTCATCATTGTTGTATAGGAATGCAATTGATTTGTTAGTGTTCATCTTAGACACTGCTATTTTGATGAATTCATTTATGAGTTCTAGAAACTTCCTAGTAGAGTTTTTTGGGTGTGTATTCAGTTTGCCTGACTATACTCTTCAGTTTTTAACAAAAAGTATCATTACATATTGTGGTGAGCCACTTCTGCCGTTTCTGCAGACTATGGTCGCCATTACAAGATGGCGCTGGCTCCGCTGTGGTCTGTGACAAACAACTTCTTATCTGGGAAAGTTGGCACATGATTTTTCACCACCCTGTGAGAAAGCTCCACGCGGCAGCTTTGCATTGGGGCTTGGGATGCTTTATTAAGGCTGGGAGGGGCATCCGGGAAGAGAAGAAGAAATATCAAGGGCCTGAATAAACTGTTGAAAGAAGATTCCCGAGTTGCGTCTTCCTTGCGGGCAAGGGGTCGCGACAAGTGGTGCCGAAACCCGGGAACCAGAACTTTCAGCAGTCAGGGGTGGTGCACCGGTTAGTCCCAGGTAAGTGGGATCCGCGACCAAAGCGGGGCAGCTCCTCTGTAAACACAGAGAGAGCCTTACATTTTATTGCAGCTGCACTGTGTACTTTCGCTTTTGTTTTCTGTGTTTCTTTTGTTGTGTCATTTCGCTTTTGTTTTTTGTGCTTCTTTTGTTGTTGTGACGACAGGGACGCTTCCCTGTAAAAGGAAGACAGCGGGGAATTCATAGAACGGAACGCTCCCCTGTAAAAGGAAGAGAGCGGGGACTTTTGTACTTTCACTTTCTTTATAGCTCTAAAAACATTATGGGCGTTGCTTCTTCAAGCCCAATTTTGTTGGCCCTAGATGGGTTGTTACATTCAAAAGGACTTAAGATAAAGCAGAGTACTTTGCAGATGTTTTTAAGAGAAGCTGATATAGCGGCTCCTTGGTTTGCTTTTTCAGGGAGTCTTACGGTTCCCAGCTGGGACAAATTAGGGAAAGATCTAGATTTCGCTCGTGAGCAAGGCACCTTAGAGGGTGGCGTTATACCACTTTGGAAGTTAGTTAGAGGATGTATAACAGATGGTAAATGCCAGGAAGCTGTGAGTGAGGGTCAAGCTATTCTCGAGCAACTGCATGAGGAAAAATCTGAAGGATCATGTAGTGAAGTGGCAGAGAGTATTAAAAGTAACAGTAGTGAGAAGGCAAAAGAGCCTGAAGATAAAAATAGGAGAAGGCTCTACCCAGACTTGACCGAATTAAAAACGCCTGAGAACACAAGCGACTCAGAGAGTTCTGAGGACCTTGATATATTGTTACAACAACTACATAAGATAAAAATGAAAAAGAAGAAAAAGGAGACACAGGGCACGCAGGCCTATTGTAAGAAGGGGAAGGGAGTTAACATTGGTCAACAAAACTCTGAGGAGGAGGAGGTAGAATATCTAGAAGAAGATATGGTGCCAATTGCCCCACCTCCGTATGTGGGGGGGAGCCAAGGTTCCGGGAGATCTTTTCATGCACAAGTTTGGAGGACAGTTAATACAGATATGGGACTTGCATACTCTGTATTTCAGGACAATAACAGGGGAAGATATCATGAGCCTTTAGACTTTAAGATAATTAAAACCTTGGCAGAATCTGTCCGCACTTATGGCATAGATGCCGCTTTCACTCTCACTCAGGTGGAGGGACTTACTAGATTTTGCATGACTCCCTCAGATTGGGCTAGTCTAGTCCGCGCTTGTGTTTCCCCAGGGAAATATTAGGAGTCCAAAGTTGGCTGTTTAATGTTTCTGGCAGTACCCAAGACTCGGAGCGAGGTAGGAGGCTTAAAATTTCTGCAAATAATTCACAATTATCTAATGCTACATTACCCTCCGCAGCAGTCCGTCTCCAATCTCCGTTCCTGTTTCTTTTGGCTAATGTTACATTACAGGGGATGCTTAATTGCTCTAATATTACCTGTTATTTGTCTGAGTGTTGGAATGGCTCCTGGCCTATGGCAGTGGTTATGAAAATTCCAACCTTTGTCCCGATCCCGGTTACTGCAGATCCAGAGTCATTTCCTATTGTTGAACTGATTAGAGCCCGTAGAGATTTTGGAATTACGGCAGCCATAGTGACAGCTGTGGCGGTATCTGCTGCTGCAGCAGTTACAGCTGGAGTAGCCATGGCCAGCCAAGTACAAACTGCTGCCACTATTAATCAGGTTATTCAACAAACATCCACCATACTTGAGTCCCAAAATTCAATTAATCAACATATTTTGTCAGGGATTTTAGCTGCCAACCAAAGAATAGATTTACTCCAAGCTCAGGTAGAAGAATTGGCTGACTTGGTGCTTTTGGGTTGTGTTGACCAACGTGCACATTTATGTATAACCTCTGTCAGATTTTATGATTCCAGAAATGCCTCCCACATCATCGGGGAATATCTATCCGGAACCTGGTCCATGGAAGCAGAAAACTTGATCCAGTCTCAACTAACTCAGATTGCCGTTTTAAACAGTACCTGTGTCGATCCCGTGACTTTGGGTCAATTCACTGATTGGATATCTTCTGCTTTTTCCTTCTTCAAAGAGTGGGTGGGGGTAGGCATTTTTGGTGCAATGTGTTGCTTCGGTATGTTCCTCTGTTTGTGGCTTCTCTGTCGCCTTAAAACTCGCCATACACAAAAAAAGGCTATGATCATACAAGCTCTTGCAGCTTTAGAAAATGGCAACTCACCTCAAGTCTGGCTTGCGCATCTTAAGCAGTAAACCTTTGTCATGGTCGTTACACCCCAAGTTATTATAACATTGCACTGGGATCGACATGACTTTCCTTGTTATTCTCTTAGTGTTGGAAAGCCCTTGCACTCTGCCGGTCTTACTGCCATTGCACGCAGATGGGTTTCCACACTAGTACTTTTCTATCGCCTTGAAGTTCGTGCCTTTCTTTCAGGGTGCTGTCAACTTGTTTGTCCTTATAAACAGCCACAGTTCAGCCTCAGCTATCCCCCTTCGTCCACCATCATCACGATACAGGATGCGAGGCAAGGCACTGCACTTGAGTGATCCTTGACGTGGACCTCAAGGAGAGCATGTCCTATTGCATGCGGGTTAGACGCGTCCACGCCCCGCCCCACGAAAAAAGGCGTCGGCTGATATGGCCTTAGATCTGGGGAAGGGCCCTCCTTAGGACTGAGCCATACTATGCAGCCACTTCTGCACAGTGGGATAGGACCTCTACTCTCTCCTGTATTGTTTTAAGAAAACAGAAAAGGGGGAACTGTGGTGAGCCGCTTCTGCCGTTTCTGCAGACTATGGTCGCCATTACAAGATGGCGCTGGCTCCGCTGTGGTCTGTGACAAACAACTTCTTATCTGGGAAAGTTGGCACATGATTTTTCACCACCCTGTGAGAAAGCTCCACGCGGCAGCTTTGCATTGGGGCTTGGGATGCTTTATTAAGGCTGGGAGGGGCATCCGGGAAGAGAAGAAGAAATATCAAGGGCCTGAATAAACTGTTGAAAGAAGATTCCCGAGTTGTGTCTTCCTTGCGGGCAAGGGGTCGCGACAACATATTTGCATAAATCTCCATTTATTTAATTTAAATTATTATTTTTTGAAACTTGAAAGAGCAGCCCTCTGCTGTATTGTTCTACACTATGGAGTATAAAATGTTATTGGCAAGAAATTAAATTATAAATATAACACATTTTCACTGTAAAATAATGTCAACCAAAGAAATTGTTAAATTAAAAAATAAAGGGTTTTCAACCTCTCAGCCCAGTTCCCAGTGATTGACAATTTGAAGTGTTAACACAGACTCTTATAACATTTTGGGTCAATATATAAATGCACACATATACATATATACTCATATGTGTATTCATGTAGGTATTCATATATGTATATCTCTTTTATATAAAAATTATACCTGGAGCTTTTCGTTTTCAACATAGATTTTCAGTACAAGATCAATTTTTACATTAATTTTCTTTTTTTTAAGTAAATACAAGCAATTTATTCTATTGATTCAAAGTAGTTTATTTTACCAGAGAGGGGCTTTGTGGTAATTTCCAATATTTTACTCTTATATACAATATTTCAGGGGCTGTTTAAACAGACCTTTTGAATACCAGTTGAACACCTTTGTACAACTGTTTGATAGAAACAGAATAATCAGTTAATGGATTTCAGCCTTTAGAGTTTTGAGAAATATAGTCAAAGTGCTCTCAGAAATGCTTCTGCCAATATGCTCTCCTATCATAAATTTGTGATAGTGTCTTTCACCTTATACTCTTGGAAAGACTAGATATTATTAATCTTCACCTTTTGTCAGTCTAGTGGGTTAAAATTAGTATGATATCGTTAAGACTCGAATTTATTTAATTAAAACTGGGATCATGTTTTGCTGTTGGTATTTAATTTCAGACAATTTCTGAGTTCCACTTTTTTTCATTTTTCTAAAATATCTTTCTGTTCTTCCTAAAAGCCTGAATTTTTCAAATCAAACATGGATTTTTCTCTTTTGTATGTTACATAATTCACAAAAATTTCCCCACTTAGTCATTTGTCCTTTAAATTTTTCATATAATCTTGGTAAATCTGTGGTGTATTTCCTCATAACCTTATTCTTGAGTGTCAAGGTATTTTACAGTGATATTTAAGATGTATCATCAATCATTTATGGCTAGAATCAGAGGACTGAAAAGTTGTGACTCTGTTAATTACTAAAAGATCATTATGATCAGATGGTTAGTTATTGTCTTACTTGCTCCCCTGTTTTCATAGGCAGCATGGATTAAAAAAGCAGTAAACACACATGCGCACAACAAGTTCACTCCCTGCCCTCACATAGGGACTATCTGATAGAGAAATCAAGAAAACCAAAAGACGATTCATAGGGTATATGTATATCAAAACAATGTGTTTTATACTTTGAGTCTACACATATTTTTGTCAATTTTACTTTGATAAATGTGAAAGAAAGAAAAATGATGGAGGCAAGGGAATAAGAATACTTATAAAAAATAAACCTAAAAAGAGATTCTCTTCATTTTAGTTGATTAATAGAGAATAAACAGCCCCACACTCCAAAGAAACCCTTAGATTACACATCGCTGATTACAAAAGACTGACATTTTCTTAGGAAAACACCAAATGATATTTGTGCCAATAGGCAAATTAAGTTTTTTTAAAAAATTTTTCCACGTATATTAAAGAAATAAATATATCTATACACAGAGTTTATATAATTAAACTTGTATTTTATAAGCATTCAATGATTCTCCTTACTGATTTCTGTTATATTTACAAATGCAGCTAATTTTCATTTTTTTATCATTTGATTTTTAAAGTAGTTCATGCATGCATGTTGCAAACATTTAAAAGGAGCCCTGAATAAATTTTACTTGATGACTGACTTACAGAGTGAAAGTGTACTTTTGCAATAACAGGTTTTCAAATTATGTTATCTTTACCCATAATATTTATATAATATCAAATTATACAAGTTGTTCAGTAATTATCACTAAATATCAAATGCATTCACTCAACATGTAACAGAAATCTAAGATAACTGAGTACAAATTTATAGTAAAAACAGGAGAAGCCTACAAATAAAAGGAACTCAAGTAGTAATAATAACAATTTTAGGAAACAAAATAATATCAAGTAATAGGAAACATCAAAACTGGTAAGAATAACTAATGAGGTACGTCATATAATTAAAAGTAAAATTTTTTAACTGAAACATTCAAAGTAGCTATCCTTTTCATCTTGCATCTCTTTCCCCAATGAGCTTGGTTACCATTTTTAATAAAGACAGATGAAATTTCCCACTTTATATATTCTATCTGGAGGAAAACTTTCTTCAGAGATATTCCTGAAAAATGATTCTAAAATTCAACTTATTTGTAAAATATGATAACCTGCTGTACCAAAGAAACTCAAGGTAAGATTATCCATTTGAAGAAAATTATTGTCAGCTGCCCTTCTCTAGGAAATGATGGGCTTTATTTTTCTCCATATGGACATCACAAAGTGTTCCTATTTGTCTTGACAACCAGAATGAATTATGTGATCCAGCAACATGGAAATTATCAATATTATGTTAGGAGTATTAAAGAAGAAAAAAGTTACAATTCTTACACTGTTGATAATAATAGGCCTATATAAAATTAAATAATACCAAACCTCAAAAGATTCGCCCAGAGTTACTGAGAAAAAATAATCTCTCAATGTCATGGAGGAATCATTTGGATATACACCTATATTAAAATGTTAATGTCATGTTTCTTTTGGAAATATACACATTATTTTAAAAGGTCTTTCAAAACTCAAGCCAGAACTTGGAAGATTATAATTCTATTATGAAAAGACACCAGGTAAAAACAGAAAGGGATGGGGAAGAGTCAAAGTGTAGGATATTTTCCATGAGGAAAGAATGAAGCATAGTGTCTTATCTTTATCTAGAGATTTTCCTGATGTTCTTGAGAGCCTTTATATTTTTAAATACAACTAATTTGCACCAACTGGTACTACTCCTCTGAAATTTTTATAAACAGTGTGTTTTTTCAACATTTAAGAAAGTTTGATTATCTAAATCAGTGCTTTTCAAAGAATGGTGCCATGGAGAGGCAGTGCCAGATCATTGGTAATATACCAGACCTAATGAATGAGAATCACTGGTAGTGGTTCCCAGCGATATATGCAAAGGAAGTTGTTACACATGCTAAAATGTGAAAACCTTTAGTTAAGTTCCCCAATAATGGCAGCCACTAACCACAAGAATGGTTTAAATCTGTTTAAATTAATTTAAGTGGAATAAATCAATTTTTATGGTTTGAATATGAGGTATCCCCCAAAAGCTCAATGCAAGAAGTTTTAGAGGAGAAATGATTGGATTATGAAAATCTTAACCCAATCAGTGAATTAATCCCTCATGGGATTAACTGAATTGTAACTAGAGGCTGGTGGGTGTAGCTGGAGGAAGTGGTTAATTAGGGCATGGCTATGGGGTATATATTTTGTATCTGGAGCTGGAGTCTCTCTCTGCTTTATGATCACAGTAATGTGAGCTGCTTCCCTCTGCCACACTCTTCCACCATGATGTTCTGCCTCATCTCCAGCCCGGAGGAATGGAGCTGGCCTTCTCTGGACTAAGACCTCTGAAACTGTGAGCCCTCAAATAAAATTTTCCTCACCTACAGTTGTGCTGCTCAGATCCTTTAGTCACAGTAGGGAGAAAGCTGACTAAAACACAGTTCTTCTGTCATGCTAATCACATTTTAAGTACTCAGTAGCCACATATTGTTTACTGACTACCACCTTGGACAGTAAAGATGTAGAACCATCATAGAAATTTCTATTGTATAAAATTACCTACATTATAACAATGACCCAAATTTGTAAATTTATCATGCCACCTTTCATTATTCTAAAATGTCTAGTACCCTTTGTTTCTTGCACTCCTTTCTTTTTACTTCATTTTAGTAATGATCTCTATATTTTAGCCATCAGAGAATTTGAGTAGAAAGTTTCAGGGAAACAGTACTATAAAATTTATCTCTGAAATAAACAAAAAGCACAAAACTAGCATACACACATGCAAAAAGTTACAGGGTTCATCACTTACAAATCAACATAAACACCTAAAAATAGTCATCAAAAAGGAAAAAGTAGATTCTAGAACTATGCATATTACTACTAAATAAAATAAGGGGACATAGTTAAGAACTGATGACTTTGATAATATTTGACAATTTGGAAAGAAATTATATTTAAAATGGTAGTTATCAACTAGGGACTATTTAAGGAATGAAAGTAGCTCTTAGGATTTGGAAGATTATACATATCAGTGTTAAGATTCATCAGATATAGGAAAAGCCTACAGGGATTATTTTTTTGGTGGGGAAGATAGAGTAAGGCTTACTAACTTGTGAAATGCCTACCTGGCAGGGAGAATTGGATCTAGAACAAACTATTTCATGTAATTTCAAAGAAAATAGCAGAGTTGTGTGCTCCAACAAGGAATGGTCTCAGTTTTAGCCGAGATATTCCCCTTTCCTATTTCATGACTTCATGTGTAGAAAAATAGATTAAATTCAGAATCCTGCATTCCAACTATAGTTTCAAGGAAAAAAAAAAAAAAACAAAGGTACTAGGGAAGAAGGTGAAGTTGTGAAGCGTTTATTCATATGATATCAAAGCAAATATAAGGTGGGGACAGAGCTATCCAATTTAATTATCAGTAAGAATTTTTTAATGGCATGATAACACTTTTGGGCAGGGTTTGGATGTGTGTTGAAAGGAACATAAAAATAATATAAAAAGGTGGAGCAATTACAGAAGATATAGCAGATTTAATATATGAGTTCAATCCAAAAGTATAAATTCTAAGTCAACAGGCAGTAGGAAAAAACAATCAATGCAAGTTAAATATCAAATACAGTACAGATATGATAAATGAATGGAAGCCACAATAAATGAAGTGGGTGGGTCCCTGAATATCAAGCTACTGGCACAGATGGAAATAATCAGAATGAATACAAAGGAAAAGACCTAGAGATCAAAGCAATCAAAAGATGATAGATTTGGAAGGTGGACAAAGAAGATTGAACATAAAGATAATTGATGTTCTCAAAGTAACAAATCCAACAAATGGAATGGAAATAATATTGAGGAAGGTAATACAGGACAATTTTTCCTAAAAATGAGAGAGCATTTAAACCGCACACTAAATAGGCACGATAAATAAAATACTAGGAAAATTTATCACCAAACCACTAGTGTGCATATATATCCTATTTAATTTTAATTTTTTCAAGGATAAAGATAGCATTTTTGCAGGAAAAAAAAAAACACTTGCAAGACAGATAAAAATATGTTGTTTTCAATCTTCTCTGTGAAGCTGTTGTTCTTTACTACAAAACATCCTTAGATTTCAAAAAATAGGGCATAATTCAATAATTCTGTAGTATTCCCAATTATGTTATCATTTGAGCAAAACAGCAAGACATTTTCACAAGTGAAAAAAAAATGCCTTCAGGGAATACTGCATTCATGTTCTTAGAAAAAAAATTAACCAACTACTAAATAAATGAAAATAACTAAAAAATGTAGACACCATAGTAGATGAGATAGCAGTAGGCATTCAGTCAATTTAAATAAAATAACATGGAAATTATAGATAAAAAGTGGCATGTAAGTACTGAATAAACAACACAGCAACAACAAAATCAGAAGGGAAGGTAAAAGAAAGAAACAGAGAAGGAAAAATGCTAACTATTGAATCTTTCATAGAAAAGAATCAGATGCTAAAAATCCAAAGTAATGCAGTCTCAATTAATTATAATATTTTGATGAGTTTTACTTTTAAAAATTAAGAGCACTTAAAATATTATAATAAAAAGTACTTATATAAATTTCAGAAGACTTTTAATTTTTTTTTAAAAAAAATATTTTACTTCCATTTAAATCAAGTAACAACATGGTTTATTTTAAATTTCTAAATTAAAAGCACTTACATATTATTTTACAAACTAAATAAAAAGTACTCTCATCTAAAACACTTGACCATTGAGTTAAAAATATTAAGTTAAAATAAGAATGGTAAGCTCATCCTAACATTTTTATGTTAACTAAAAAATATTTCTACTAGTCACTGTTTACTGGTTATTTGGTGTGGGACAAATGTTTCTTTAAATATAGGTTCAATGATTGGAGCTAAAATAAATTCCTTTCAGAATATTCATATCACAATATATTTTCTATAATCTATACTTTTAGTTCCTTTAAAGAAGAACAATAAGAAATGAAAATTCTTTGTAACATAATTGCAAAGTTTTCTAGATTTGTATTTTTTTCTTTAAGCAATCTTTATATTTATTGTATGTGACAATTTAATTGAAATGAACTGTATGTTCTTCATAAAAACAAAATTTAACCAATTTCATACCCCAATACCTCCTTCACCCATCTTTTCTCTCTCCCCTTGATTATATAACTCTGAAGAAGAAAACTGAAAAAGACATTAGAAGATGGAAGGACTTTCATGGATAAACAGAATTAATATTACTAAAGTGGCCATGTTACAAAATGTGATCCACCGATTACATATATCCCCATCAAAATCCCAATTATATTCTTTGCAAAGCTAGGAAGAATCCTAAAATTTACATGGAGGACCAAAAGAATTAGAATTAGACAAAGTAGTCCTAAGCAATAGAAGCAATGCTGGAGGTATAACTGTACCCAATTTTGAATTATACCATGGAGCCACAGTAGCTAAAACAGCATGGAACTGGTTTAAAAACAGACATGTAGAACAGTGGGACAGAATAGAAGACACAGAGAAAATCCACACAGCTAATTCTTTAAAAAGTCACTAAAAACACACAATGAAGAATATACAGCCTCTTTAACAAGTGGAGATATCCTTATGCATAAGAATGAGAATTGATCTCTCTCAACCTGTTCAAAATGAGCCAAAGACCTAAGTATAAGACCAGAAACTTTGTCACTGTTAGAAGAATAAACAGGAAAACACTTCAATATATAGATGCAGGCAAAGCCATCCTGGACAGGACCCCTATAGCTCAGGAAGTAAGGCCAAGAATCAATAAATGGGATGGCACTAAATTAAAAAGCTCCTGCAAAACAAAGAAAACAAAAGAGTGAAGGGGAAACATGAACAATGGAAGAAAATATCTGCCAGATACTCTTCTGAGAGAGGATTAATATCCAGAACTCCAAAACGAACAAACAAACAAAAAAATGTCCCTCAATGTTAAAACAACAAATACCCAGTCAACAAATGTATTAATGAACTGAACAGACACTTCTCAGAGAAGAACAAATGGCCAAAAATTATATGAAAAAAGATTGAACATATTTAGCCATCATGGAAGTGCAGATTAACATTACATTAAAATTCCATCTGAGTCCAGTTAGAATGGTGACCATCAAGAATATAAACAACAGTAAATGCTCATGAAGAAGCAGGGGAAAATGGACTCTTATTTGTGGGATTATAAATTACAATAGTCATTATGAGAATCAGTATGGAGATTCCTCAAACAGCTAAAAACAGAACTACCATTTGATCCAACTACAGCATTCCTTGATATTTTTCCAAAAAAGTTAAAGTCAGCATACCTTAGTGATATTTGCATACCCATGTTTATTGCAGCACAATTCACAATGGCCTAGTTTGGGAATTAGCCTTGGTGTCTATCAGTAGATGAATGGATTAAGAAAACATGGTGAATATATACATAATAGAGTTTTATTCAGCCATAAAGAGAAATAAAACTATGTCATTTGAGGAAACATGGATGGAAATACAGTTCATGATTTTGAGTGAATGAAGTCACATTTGGAGAAAAAAGTATAGGTTTTCTCTAATATTTCAAAGTTAGAGGGAAAAAACAGGAACTTAATAGACTCCATGAAAGTCATCTTTTCAAGCAGGGCCTAGACATTCAACCACAATGAGGTAGAGTCAAGCATTGGAGAAAACTGACCTTTGGCTGTAGTAAGTAGAAGCCAATCATGCTAATCAAGGCAAGTACCCTATCTTCTATAAAAGACAAATTTTGAAATACAAGTGGTTTGAAACAATGCAAACTTTCTGATCACATCAAAATTCAATGAGGCCCAGGAGAAATTTGGGGTGAGAAACTTAATGCTCTATTGAACCAATTTGGAGCCAGGAATCCTAGAATATTGTTCATTCAGCCTTATGGCAGGAAAATTAGGCAACCAAAGTTTTTAAAAAAATTTTTTTTTGGAGTAGAGGGTTGCCTGAAAAATTCATATGTCACTTCCATTCATATTGCATTGACAAAAACTCAGTCACATGGTCACATATAAGTATGTTGTAAAATGCCATCTATCTGTGTTCAGGAGAAAATAGAACACAGGTATCAAGTATTTCAAAAATCAAAGCAGACAGTTATTAGAACTATCAAACCCAGGGGCATATAATTTTGTAAACAGATTCTCCACAAATATCTTTGATTTAGTGTGTATGTGTATGTTTTTATCTAAATCTATACCTCTATCTTTATATCCTGGCTATGATCTCTACATAAATGAGAAAAATGAAAATATAAGGAATAAAATTATATTTAAAATATATTCCTCAAGAAAGTTAGAAATTCTCTTCCAAAACAAGTTATACCAGAATTTTTCCACGCCTTTGGTACTTCAGAGTTTTATGTAGTTTTGTTACTTAAAGCAAGCAATATTTTCGTTACGGTAATTCAAGGGTAATGTTAATCTGAATTATTGTTTGAAAAGCATATGCCATTATTCACAAATGTTGAGATCAAACCAAAATCTTTGATCAGATGATTCCACTAATCCACCAACAAGAAATGAAAAGAATTTAAGCCAACATTGGAAACAGATTAACCAAATTAATCATTTTATCATGTTACATCTTCATTTCCCGAGAATATCTTATCATTTGTTTAAATGTGTCAGATGATCCAGGTGTCAGAGATTAGCAGTAAAGTGTTTGCTTGGTATGTCCCCATGAAATGATTCACATAACAAATGGAAATGGGCCCATTGGCTCCTATACCCTAAACACGAAATTTTGAGGCCAACATCATGGCTTTCATCATTGTTCAAACTGGAAGACCCTGGTACAAGAATAAGTCACATTGAGTTGACAAAGTAAAAGCCAAATATTGTCAAGGATTGCCAGGGTGCTCTGGGGAAAGTATCTGAATAGTTGGAAAAAAAAAAAAAACAACTATACAGTTCAAGAAAAATAATTCATTCAAATCACAGTGTCCTGCTGAAAAATTAGTAAATATGTGGCTTTATCATATAAAGACTAAAAGGTACCACAAATTATGATTTAATGTCATTTAATGTCGTTATAAATGACCTAGTATAAGGAAATGGATTCTCTAAACAGATTGTTCATTATTTCTGGCTGTGTACAGTACAGAATAAATTATTGTGAATCAGATTTGGACATGGCATAGCATTTGAATTCAGAAAACATTTTACGTTGGAATAACTTATTCAGTTATTCATCTTTCAAGAATATATAACAAACCCATATTTTTAATACACACCCTTACCATTGAGAAGCTTTGTGTATGGTGGAGAGAAATGAACACAAAAATTAAGGATATAATGAGACACCTGTTAAAATGGAAGTCTATATAAAGTTCAATGGAAACCAAGGGAAAAAAGCATCTGAGCTGACCCAGGGGAACCAGGAAAGATCTCAACTTAAATATGAAAACAGAGTAATATTATATATATATATATATATATATATATATATATATATATATATATATATATATATATTTCTGTCTGTGTAGCACAATAAGGAATAATCTTCAGAGCCAATCACAGCAGAGGCTAAGGCATGAGAATATGAAAATCAAGAAGGGAGCATAAGGTAGAAACAGAATAAACTAAACAAAGAATTTGATGTTATTCTTTAGGTAAGGAGACCCAGTGAAAATTTTGAGAAGCATAACATAATGAGGTTTGCTTACCTGGGAAATCCCTAGGGTAGCCCTGAGAAAAACAGATTGTAGCAAGGGCAGAGGTTTTGATGTGTTCTTTGTAGGAGAATCATCTGAGTCCCACTCATTGAGGTTCTTATTCAATATGCTTCAATTGAGCCCAAGAATTTGCATATCTAAGCTCCCCAGTGATGCTTAAGTTGCTAGTCTGAGGTACTTTGGTTAGCCCAGAGGTAGAAGCAAGGAAAATGCCTTGGAAGAATGATAACAGCATGAAATAAGGCAGTGACAATAAGGGTAAAAAAGAAGCCAATGAATTTTAGCAGATGGAATAACCAGGATTGTTGGTTCTGAGCCCCACTGAGAAGCTCTGAAACCATGCAATCTTTCTACCTCACCTTTCAGATTTTAGCCTCTCAGCTCTATTTCTCTTTCCTTTTTGCCTGACTTCAGTAATCTGAAGTCATAATCACTCCCTCATCTCTCCTCTCACTGCCCTGTCCTTCACCCCACAGTTGATTGCAATTATGTTGGTAGATAAGACTCCTCCTTAAACCCTGCTCTCCAATTACTCTTTATCTGAATTTCACAGCTGAAAGTTGAGTACTGAAGAAAAACACAAGGCAATAATGTTTGAAACACTTTAAATTTATATTACTAAATTTTACTGGGACCATGCAGTCCAAAGTGTTTACTGTATTTTTCTGGTCCATTTGCTCTCCCAGTACCTTCTGCTGGTACTCCCAGTACCAGCCTCACTCTCAGATTTATATTTAACTGAGAACCTAGAACCACTCAGTGGAGAGCAGGCTTTCTTCCCACCACATCCATCCTAACTCCTTCCATCCATGCCCACCTACCATGCATGCTTTCCTTCATTCACAGAGCACGGGCTCCCAAACATATCTCAGGACACCTCCTGTGGTTGGGCATTTGATTTCGTGTATTCTCACTTGCTCAAGGACTGTTCCAATAATTAGCAGCCATCTTCCTCTCTTCTGAAAGGTTCCCATTAGAATGTTTTATTAAAATGAGAACCCTTGCTCAACTTTAAATCCCCTTGTTTTATTTTTTTTTTACTTTCTGTAGCAAAATTCATTAAAGATATTAGTGATACATGCTGTCTCCAATTTCTCCCTGCCTCTATCTTCTTAAACTATTATGAGTCTCCCCCATATTTCAGGTGAAAATTTCTTGCCAAAATTGTCAATGGATGAGGGAAAATGTTCATCTTCATCAGCGACATTTGTAAGTATATCACTCCTTTCTCCAGAGATATCTTATTTGGTTTCTAGATTACCTCACTTGATTTATCCTAATTTGATATTCTGTGTTTATTGTGCATCTTTCTGACCTCCAAACACATGAATACCCTCCAGTTAAATTGTAGGTCTTGTCTCTATTTTCTGTCCTAAGTCCCTTGGAGGTCTTTACCAATCTCTCTGATATAAAAACTATTTCTACTTTAACAAAACCCAAATGTATTAATTCAACTAAATCTACTTCCCTGGTATCCAGACGTCTATCAAAAGGCTCCTTGCCATTTGCACTTAGATGTTTAATTAAAATATAAGTTAAAATATCCAAAACTGAATTCCTGAACTCTTTCGTCCCTTTCCCTTCTATTGATGTCAGCTCTTTCCTATTTGCTCAGTCCTCTTATTCTTTGTTAATAACCTTCACCCAAGATTTCAGCCAACCTGTTGACTTTCACCTAACAATATATTTTAAAAATCTTTACTTTTCTCAGTGCTTCCAAGGCTACCATTCTGTTACCTTGCAATTGTTTCACAATTGGTTTATTTCAGAATATTTTAACAGGTGCCCTATTTTAACATTCAATCTTGAAGAAGTAACTAAGACTAAACAAGAAAGAACCTACCCCTCAATCTCCCTGAGTTAGTGGGAGATTGAGGGGTAGGTTCTTTCTTGTTTAGTCTTAGTTACTTCTTCAACCATACAGAGGTCATTTTACCCCTGTGGGCTCAGCCAAAGACACTTTTATATAACCTTTCTTCTCTTCTGTATCTTTGTTTCAAAGACTATGTGCAAATTCCACCTCCAAACCTCCTGTCCCTGTTCCCCTCTGTTAGGTTTCTGTTTCAAACTCTTAACTTCTTATTTAGCTACTGAACTCTGCAGGTTCCCCGGGATTTGATCTTAGACAGATCCCTTGGGGCTAGATGCTCTGGGTAAAGTCTTCCCTTCACTTGCTTTCTTCAAGTCTTTGTTCAGTCTTGCAGGTTCACACACAGCCCAGCTCCTGCTGAGATGGCCATGGTGGAAGCCCAATGCAGTGTGGACTCTGAATCCCTTTGCTTTCTGCACCAGGAGCTGTAATAACTGAGTGTATTTATATTGATATAGAGTGTCAGAGTACTTATGGAGGGAATCTATAATGCAATATTTTAATGTCCCATATAAATTTTACATCTCTGATATATATATATAAATATGTGTGTGTGTGTGTGTTATGTACTTTTTTCCTTACTTCTTGTATATTCAATCCAACAATTGGATCAATGTTTTATTTTTTTTTCCTCTTTTCCCTTAGGCATTTTTTTTCTCATAGCAAATGATCCTTTTTATTTATTTATTTCAGAAATGAAGACAAATTTGGAATCTCTCAAGGATCTTTAAGTTGTGTATTTAAATATCATTTGCTAAAATACTTTGGATATTATTCATGCTTTAAAAAATCCTCATCTAATGTTTTAACCTTATTAATAAAAGACAGTTTTCAAAAAAAACAAAAAACAAAAACAGTGACATTTTTTTAGGAGCCTGAGGAATACCTTAACTCCATTTTACACATTTAAACAAGTGTTATTTTATAATTTAAAAAGTTAACTATGGCCAGGTGAGGTGGCACATGCCTGTAAATCCCAGTGGCTCAGAAGCCTAAGGGAGGAGGATCATGAGTTCAAAGCCAACCTCATCAAAAGCAAGATACTAAGAACTCAGTGAGACCCTGTCTCTAAACAAAATACAAAAATAGGGCTAAGCATTTGGCTCAGTGGTTGAGTGCCCTGAGTTCAATCCCTGGTACCAAAATAAATAAATAAATAAAAATTAAAAAATAAAAATTTGACTATGAAATAATATCTATTACTTCTTTTTCCCAATAGTCAAAGAAGTAGGATTTATCCAAGCATGAAGCATCAAAACAGAACTCTTGCAGGGCAAGAGGGGATTCCCCCCCCCAAAGGGTTGTCCTCCATTACTTTTTCCTAGGGAATAAATAAATAAATCATATCTATACTTGTCAAACTTAGACATCATTCTGTGAAACATTCAGAATCTACATTAATCTTTACAATTATCATTATTAACCACAGTTTACAGAGGAGGTAGGAAAGTATGACTCCCCTCAAATCTTAGTTGTTCAGCAGTAAGCTATGATTTGAACCTGATATTTCTGTTCCTGGACCCAGTTTCCCCAACACTCTATTTCTGGTAATTAGGCTGAACTACATTTTCCAGAATTCTCATTCCCATGTGTCCTTAGTTGGAACACTGGGAAAGATTCCTACAGGAGATACGGCAGCTGACACAGATGGACACTGACCTGCTGATTCCCCAGGGTGGTGAGCAACCATAGTGGGCCTGCTCCTCCTTTCAGGCCTTCCTCCTCTGGTTTTACCAACTCCTGGACCTGGAGTGTGTTTAGGTCTCTCATAAAGGACTCCAGTTTCTACAGGAAACATACCACCCGGGTTGGAGTGAATAAGAACTGAAATGGGTATAATGTGCTCTCAATTGTAATTGAGTTTTCCAGTTGATTCTTGTCCCCCATTAACATCCCAACTGTCTGCCCTGCAGACTTCAAACTCCAGTATCAGATACAAAGGCAATGTTTTTACAAAGACTGCCTAACTCGTCTCTATAATTGGTTAATGGCAAATTGCAACAAACTTCTCTCTCTGTCCCTCTCTTTTTTCTTTCTACACACACACACATGTGCACGCATGCGCACACACACAGTGTCAATGTACAGTGGTTATACGTTGGTTCAACTCATGATTTTTTGAGTGTGCAATGTTGTGAAACGGATACATATTCAATAAAAATAGTACCTTTAATCTAAAATTTTGATATTTTCCCAAACTAGTTATATGTGGTGCAGCCAAATTGTGCCATGCAGTGGCAGTGAGCCGTGGTTCCTGGCAGCCATGCAGAGTTGAGGGGGAAACAACAATTCTATACTATAGACTGTGGTGCTAACCTATGATGTTCAGCACATTAGGTGTATTAAATTCCCTTTTGACTTACAATTTTTTCAACTTGCAATAGATATATGGGTTTGTGACCCCATATAAGTAGAGGAGTACCTGTATCTGTCTACTGTGGTTCAGCTTCTCTGGTTGAACACAGTGATCCAATACTGAAGTAAAAATCTGACTGCGTTAAGATAAAGAATACCATATTGATTCTTATTTCTTCTTTAATGTTGAATTCCTCCTCAAGAGACACTTGTTTTGAACCAGGCTTTTTTTCTTTTTTTTTTTCCCTTTCGTTTAGAAGAAAAATGAATGAATAGATGCATTTATCAAAATCTTTGACATTTGAAGCAAGCATGTTTTGTTAATATATGAAATGCTTCATTATCTTAATATATCATAGCCAAAGCAAGTCCTTTCAATTTAGAAGAGTCATTTAAATTATAGTCTGTAGTTCCCATTCATTTTCCTAACTAATACAGCTCCAATGAGAGGTCAAGAGTCAAAGTAAATCTTGCATGGCCTTCTCATCTGCTCAGCGTCAAACCCCACATGTTCCTGGCCCCTTAACCTGCCATAAATTCAGTTTACTCAAGAGAACTATGTAATAAAACAGTGTTTCACCTTAGCAGTCACAGAAATCTGTTGACTTTCCTTTTCTTTCTTGCATAGGAACCATGAAAGACCGTGAATTGTCAGGGTTAATGCTTTTCCTTGAACAACAATGTACGTTATCCTTTGATTTTTTTTTTCTTTTTGTACTTGAAATCAAATTCAGAAGTGCTTTACCATTGAGCCACATCCCCAGTTCTTTTAAAACAGGGTCTCCCTAAGTGGCTGTGTCTGGATTCAAACTTACAATCCCCCTGCCTCCAATTCCTGAGCTGCTGGGATTACAGGTGTGCAACACTGTACCCAGATATATTTTACCCTTTTAAACATAATTTTAGTATAATCAATATACCAAAATCAATATGCCAAAAGCCAATCACACCTGTACCAGTTTTGAAATTCACAATAACCTTAATATTTTTTTTTTATTTTGAAAGAAGAATAGAAGTTTTCCCAAATATACATATATTTGTATTAAAACATATACTCTACTCAGGGCTCCAAGAACTTTCCTGATGATATGAGAAAGCAATCTGAAAAATCTGCAAAGTCTTATTTATTCCCACAAACCAAGCGTAAAATGTTAAGATGTACACTGATGAAAGTAAACAGGAATACACACATATTAGATTACCTGAAAGTTTATCACATATCTTTACCTGATTTAAACAAAATAATATATATTAAAATTTTGAAATACAGTGTATATATATTTGTGTGTGTATGTTTATGTATGTATGTTTATGTATGGAATTAAAAATGAAGAGAACACATTTTTTCAACTCTTTGCACAATTGGTCTAATCCACATGAAAATTTGCAAGCTCCAGCATCAAAGAGAATGAGTAACCTGATTTACTTATCCCTTGCTCTAAACTGCCGTCTTCTCTCCACTTAAATTACTGTAGTAGCCTTCTAGTTTCTCCTTGTTCTATACTCAACAAAGCAACCAGAATAATATCAATAAAAACTAAGTTGTACAGTGTCATTCCTCTTTTGAAAGTGCTTCACTGTCTGTTCATCTCATTTCAAATAAAGGTCAGATGTTGGACAATGATGCAATTCTTTGTCTTAATCTTTCAATAGAAATAAGTTCTATGGGAACTAGGATTTTTGAATCAGTGTTGTTGACACACTGACTGCTGTGTTCACAGTGCCTAGATCAGTGTCTGGCACATCGTAGGTGCTTGATAAATGGGCAATGAATAAGTATATGCAGAAGCTTAAGTGATCTAAGACTGATGTCAGACATAATAAATCATATTTCCTTAAGATCATAGTTAGGTGAACTTCCAAATGGTCAGTTATACACCTAGAAAAAATTTCTGGTTCTAGCTGCTTTCCATATTATAAATTCAGAATAACTGTATTTTAGAATATAACACAATTATGACATATTATGGAATATTATATGTCTCCTTCCTGGCATGGCCATCTATGCATCTTGGCCATGGAAAGAAATCTTTCTTTGACATATGACTTTCTCTCCTATGAATAAAAAGTTTCATATCAACGGTTGTTAAAAATGAATTTTGAATTGTGTTTCCTCTAAGGGATAATGGAATTTATACCCTCTCTTTCCAAGTTTATACAATGACCACTGGCATGTTGTTACATTGGCTGCCTTAAACTATTGGGTCCCTAGAATTCTGGCAAAATGTTTACTTCCACATAAACAAATCTGGCCCATACTTAAAAGGAGCCTGCAATCTTTTTTAACTAATGGTTTCAGGAAAACCACCCTGTTCTCATGTGTAAGTCTAGGCAAACATAATCCATAGATTTTGTTTAAAATATTCTGTGCTTAAAAATGCTTTTAAATGCTGTGGTTATCATCCTTAGAAATATATCTTGTGGCATTTTAATTCTTCCTGTTATACAAATGTGTAACAGCATTGCTTGAAGGAACTTAACAAAACTCAAAGTAATTATTCTCATCCATCTACTGGAAGATATATAAATCTTACATTAAAGATTTTGCAAGTTATGGGAATATATTGTCCCTATAAAGTATATTTAGTGTCAGAAGGATTCAGATGAGGCTTTGGAATAATAATTGAGAAAACCAAGTGATTTAAATTAGAGCTCAACAATAGTGCCCAGCAAATCATTTTGTGAGTTTTGCGCTCCACGTTTATGTCTCTTCCATAAGTAGATTATGCTAACGGGTGCCAAGAGATTCATATCTCCAGCAGGCTGAGATAGTCTGTGGTTACTTTAAATTCTCTTTCTCTCAAAGGGCAGACATCATAACCCAAAGTATTGTCATTATGATTCACTTATCAAAGTCGCTATGCGGCAGGTAGTCTGCCTATCAATAATATTTAGTGAGCACTTTATTCATTTTGGACAAGCTGTGCACTGTGGGTTTGGAGCAGAAAGGCAAATAAAAGAAGATGACATGATGTTTCCTCTTTGATATTTGAACTAAAAAAATCACATGTCCATCCCCACTTCCCTTCCCCTAGCCACAGATATAAGAGACGGACTAAATCCTCATATGTCTAACTCCCATCAACTGACTTATTTTAAAACTTGTGCTGGGGCCTAATTTCTTTACTCCCATTTTTTTTTTAAAATAAACCTACAAAAAAATGCATGAACACAGAAAGATACCTGAGAAAAGGACCTTTAACTTCTCCCCAGGATTATTTCTGTTATAACTCTACATATTGTTACATAAAATTGAGATAATAAGAACACCATCTTATACATACTTATAAGAATTAAATGTGACAAAGTGAAGCTATTATAGCACATAATCAGCACTCCATAAATAATAGTTAACACTAGTAGGGATAATACAAGTAGCAAGAACTCTTACAGTGGCAATTGCCGCAATCATTCGTCAATTAGAATAGAGAATCTTTTATAGCAAACACTGAACTAGGTTTTGGCAAAATGAAGATAAACTATATACTCCATACCCTTAATTATTTCTCAGGTTTCTCTGGAACACACACACACACACACACATAATTACAATGTGATGAATATTCTGATCTCATTTCATAAAAATGCATTATAAGAGCACACAGAGACAAAGAAGGTCATCACTTGGCAGATGTGACATAATTTCTGGAATTTGAAATTTATCTGCTTAAGTCTAAAGATAATAGTTTAGTTAGAATTTATTCTTATCTGCTTTTCATAAGATATTAACCACAACTATCCAGTGAACTCATTTGAACTCTCCCCAGAAAAAAACACAATTGTCACCTAACCATGTAGAGAGTTTTTCAAAGTCACCTGTACTTGAACACATGTCCACTTGACAGAAGGTTACAATTCATATTGGTTATACAAATGACATCCCATTACAATGAATGTCCAGTGAGTGAATAGCATTTGGTATTTTCTTAAAATGGGATTTCACTGGAGCAGAAACTGTATGGATATAACATATCACTACTGTGCAGTGTTATTATGATTACAACTGGATTTTCATTTAAATGGTCTTGAGCCTAGATAACGAGATTCTTCCTGTATAAACTAAAAGTGCAAAATCACCTATTGCTTTTCTTATGTTCAGCCCACCTGAAATAATGTGACAAACTATATTTTCTTAAATGAGTAAAATGAACAATTGTAAAAATACTAACTTTGCCAAGAATATTCCAGTACTTTCGTTTTCCAGAAGTTATTCTTTCAGATCACTGGTCTTATCTCACATGACAAAAGTATGTATGTGCAAAGTACTCTGAGGACATCCAGAGACACTGAAGTCATTTCCTAAGTGCATTCTCCTTCATCACTCATTATAAGCATTTTGTTTTGGAAAGATGTTTTAATAATGGAAGCCATAGGAACAACATCTATTTGTTTTTAACTTCTTTTTTCAAAGTGGAAATTCATAGAAATATATATATATATATATATATCTTTAAAGGTACAAAAATATAAGCTAGTAACTGGATTTCTTAGGAGATTGGAGTTCTACATATTTTATTTTTAAAAAATTTTTTATTAGTTGCTCAAAACATTACAATGATCTTGACATATCATACATTTGATTCAAATGGGGTACGTAATCTTATTTTTCCACGTGTACAGATTGCAGGATCACATTGGTTATACAGCCACATTTATACATAGGGCCATACTAGTGTCTTTGTATTGTGCTGCCCTTCCTATCCACCCTTCCCCTCCCCTCCCCCCATCACCTCTTTCTACCCAATCTACTGTGACATGTTTCTCTCTCTCTCTCTCTCTCTCTCTCTCTCTCTCTCTCTCTCTCTCTCTCCTTTTTCTTCCCCCTCACACTATCTTATATGTAATTTTGCATAACAATGAGGGTCTCCTAAAAAACAAATGCAGAATGTCTTCTTTGATATAAGGGGGTCTACTCAAAACAGAGCAGGGAGGAAGAGCATGAGAAAAAGATTAACATTAAAAAGGGACAAGAGGTGAGTGGGAATGGGAGAAGGGGAATTGCATGGAAGAAGGTAGAGTTCTACATATTTTAAGTCCTCAAACAGTGGTACCAGCAATTGATGATATCCTGCTGGGTATGCATATATATGATGAACATTGCTTAGCAACAGAGGTCTAACTAATTTTTTTCCTAATTAAAAATGGAGTTACATGTGTTGCACACAAATGATGACCACAAGTTTAAACTAGTCTGTAGAAGAACACTTAAACACTGCTTATGTCTTAGAACTTGGTAATAAAAAAATTAATAGCTCAGTTAAAGAATGGGCAAAGGATCTGAATAGACATTTCTCCAAAGATATACAAATGTACCCAGTCCAATCCCAGCAAAATTTTATAGTGGGTGAATTTTGTGATTATTTTTTCTTGCCTTAATCTAACACATGTATTCACACAAACATCCATAGATACAAACATAATCCAGGAGCTCCTAGCACAGAGCTAAGAACATGAAAGTCTTGGAAATATATTTAGGCTCATAACTATTTGAAAGAGACATGTCAAAGATCAGGGAGTTTCACATACTAATTTTCAATACAGATATCAAAGATCAGAACAATTAGATCATTTTCTAATGATAAGTGCTAGCTATTGATATTGCTGAGACTGGCCATCAACTCTCAAATCTTATAACTATTGCACTTCCAGCACTTACCATCTTTAACATTTTAATGTCATAACATGAAATGATCTTGGAATGGTGTGTATATGTGTGTTTGCATAGAAAAGCATTGATAAATTTATAAAGGTTTATTTTCTATGTGTGCATTTCTTATGAATGTATTCCCATGATTTCTATCTATGTGCCATATCATGATATAATTTATATGTAAGTACTTTTATCTACAAACACATGCATGAGGATTTAATCATATACAATGCATATTTATTAGATTATTGTGTAACCCTAAAATATTCTTATTGAGATTTTAATATGTTAGTTTGGTAATTAGTAACTTTGTATATCTACTCATAGTAAACTAGCTACATTAATATAAACAGAAAACACAAAAGGAACTCTCTAGAATTCAGTTCTAATGTAGTAATTATTGCTTAAGCCAAAATGCATTTTACAAGATTTTATGAAGTCCTATATTTAGTATCATATAAATATTAATTTACTCATAAACTATTTGAGCCTTTAAATATCTGTGAGTGTATTAGAGGAGAGAAGGAAGAATTCAAATAATCAGACATGCTTCCTGTTTTCAACAAATAAGATAGGAGAGGAGATGGATATGTGAACAACTCTAACATGAGCCAAATGAGAAAAACATGTTGTAAATGTAAAACACAAGGGAAAATCCAAAGGCATGATATTCATTGAGATTGAAAATACTGCATAAGATTTGTTAAAAGAAGGAGATACTTGGGTTAGAATAGTATAAATACTAAAATAAAATTCTAATTTTAATCACTTAAAAAATCCATTTATTAAAAATATTCATTTCAGTCTAGCCATAGGGTATTTTATAATATTTAGATTTATATCTAAAAACTTACAGTAATTACTTAGTGAAGCAACCTGGGAAATAAATGCAAATTGTTGATTGCGATTCCTTTTAGATATATATAATTAAAAGTCAAAAAGCTACAGTTTATTTCCCAAGCACAAAAGGAACTCTATAAAAATCTGCAGGGACAGTCTTTTTATCACTCAGTCCTAATTGTGCTCATCTTATAAAGTTCCCTGTACAAGAACAAAGTATAATAAACATGACAATAGTATGGAGCAAATTATAAAGATGAAATACTGACCTAAATATGATTGAAGGTTGAGCTTACTTGAGCTAAGCCTTGTAAAATATATGACTGGCCCTTCCTGGGAGTGTTGTGCACTAAATCTTGCTTTGATTTATGATGTTGGAAACTTATGAAGGCATTCTTTCTAATACATACACTCAGTCACTGCTGAATAGTCCATAATGTACTATATTCCCTCATGAACCAACCAATTTAATAACTTTGCCAATGCCAGCTCTTGAACAATGTAGCCACTCATTGATATTCCAGTGCAATCGCTATTAACAATTAGATTTCATTGTTGCATTATATCCTGCTATTGTCATCCCAACAAGAGATGCCTTCCTTATAATCCATAGAATTGACATAGATGTAAATGTTAGGCCAACCCACCAAATAAGCAGCCCATGGATGCTCATTACCAGAAATGAGCTCACATCTGTCTCATTGTCATATATTGTTTTTCTGTATCATTCATTTTCCAGTGTTTGAAAAGACTCCAATATTTTTCAACATTTGAAACCTTGTCCTTGGTTTGGCAAAATTGTTTCTGCTCTGCAGAAATACCTCTTTCTTTTGTTAATATTGTCCCTTTGAAACTTAGTTCACTAAAGAGAGTACTATATGTACATTGTATAGATAAAAAAAACTCAGGTTTTTTTTTTTTTTTTTTTTTTTTTTTTTTTTTTTTTTTTTTTATCTAGACTGTACAGATGTTAGAATCCAAAATTTACTCAAGATGTCATATCCAAAAAATCAAGATGTATTCAATCATTACAATTGTGTCCCCATAGGGCAGTCATCTTGGCAATTTGATTTTAATGGCTAAAAAGCTTTCAGGGATGTTGAAGAAAATATCACTGAAATATATTGTTTGGGTCCAGATAAGATTGGTTTGAATTTACCTTACTGTAAGCTCAGATAACTAGAAAACATCGTCTTACTTACAAATGTTATCAAAGTAATCCCATGGCATATGGTTATATGAAAATAGCGTTCAACAGCTTTTTAAGAATTTCCCACAACTCTCATTAGATTTACTTTAAATTTTCAAAAAACAAGAATATAAACAAATGGAGGCTGCAGGATCCCCACCATGGAATCCCTATACAGGTAGATGCTTCAGAGGGGTAAGTAATCTGATGGGTCCTAAGCACTGATGTTAAAACTGAAAAATCCTGGGGGGAAGATTATAGATAGCTGAATGCAACCTGGAAGAAATAAGCAGCACAGAGCTGAGGTGAGAAGAATCCTCAAATACTTTCCTTTGTCTTACCCTCATGCCCCACCCCTGTCTGCATTGCACTACAGGAATTGATGCCTCCATCCATACCACCCATGGAAAGAAGGGAAACGAAAACAAAAGCAGCAAGACTAGTCTGACTCAAGCCAGGAAATAAAAGTGAAGGTTCTCACAGTGGTCCCAGACCAACAATGGCAATGACTGGGTGCATGTGTCAAATGTAAATTCCTGGGCCTCACAATTTGGATCCTAATAAGTCAATACTTCTGTGGTGGGGGTGAATAATCTGTGTTTTCACAAGTCTGCCAGGTACTTCTGATAAATTGTCAAGTTTCAGACAACCTAGGGTTAACAGGTATCCATGGCTACCAGTCATACTTTCTCTTCCAACAGAGAGTACACACATACTTGAAATATAGCAATGAACAAACAAAGTTTCTAAGGAAGAAGAATGATCCATGTCAGGAGTGGGGAAATAGAAGGACTTTAGTCCACATTTTGATATTCTAGTTATCTGCTTGAAGCATTTAACTCTCTGCTGAAGAGATGACCAGATGGGTGAAAGTTAAGGTCAGGGTTTTTTACATTTCTCAGATGCAAAAGATTATAAGTGGCTGTGAGCCTCTAGAAACCATAAACCTTAGGGCAACAAACAAAGAACTGAAGGGCAGGATATTTTTTTTAAAAGGAAAAATATTCAAGAATAAAATAAAACGCAATAACAGATAAAATTTGAATTCTAAAGATGTATCGTAATATCTTTATAGAGATAAGACTGCATTTAAATATCAAGCATGGACAAACATTTTAAAGAAAAAAAAATAGAAACATTAAGTTTAAAAATTAAGTTATTGAATTAAGAAATTGATGGAAGAATTAAGTGGTCAAATGAATTCACCTAAAGAACAACTTTGTAAGCTGAACAATTAAGTGCCAGAAGGCAATAAGAAGTGATAAAGAAGCCAAAATAAAGAGAAAAAAGGTAAGGTAAGAGATAAGGAGAAGACAAACAATAATCTCAGGAGTTAATAAAAGAAATAAAGAATTTTTTAAAGAAATAGTGATCTGGGATTTTTGAAAACTAAAGAAAGTTTTAAAGCCTCAGATTAAAAGGTTCATGATGTACTGAACCAAAAAGATAAGAGGTGGGGAAGAGACCTGTGAACATACTAAATTAACTTTCATAATATAAAAGCTTCTTGGGAAAAGAGGTTTATATCCACAATGATGTGTATGACAAAAATAACTAAATAAAGAGAGAGAGACTATGAACCTAAAATATATGACTATCAAAATTATTATTTAAACAGAGATCTACAGGGTTACACATATACAGAAACTGTGTCTAATTTTTATCCCCTTTGATAGAATTTTTTTGAGAAATGACTGCAATGAAAAGCAAAAAAAAATATGAGGAATATGAGAAAGTAAATAAAAATTTGTTTTAATTTTTATGTAGTTTTAATTTATAGACACCAAATGTTTGTACATATTTCCAATGTACAATGTGAAATTTTGATTCATATATATTGGGCAGTGTTCAATTCAGGGTAATTAGCATATATATCACCTTAAAGTTTTATCATTTCTTCATGGTGAGTACATTTAAAACCCTCTCTTCTTATAATATGGAGAATGTTAAAGCAGCCAGAGATTTCCAACAAAATTTATTTTGGAGTGGGAATGGAGTAGAGTGGTAAAAGAATACTAAGAAACTTATCTTATTTGGGAGAAAATAGATAAGTAAATAGTAAGATATAATTAGACGGATATGAATAGAGAGTAAATATGTTCAAAAACAGATTGGAAAAGAAAATACATGCATGGGCCTAAATGTTGTGGGAAGAAAAGGATAATAAAAACTGAATGAAACTAACAAAAGTTCATTTTTATCAAGAAAGTCTACAGAAGAAAAACAAAAAAAAAGCACAAAAAATACAGTATTTGAAATAAACTAACATTATCAGAAAAATGGAAATGAAAGTCTGCAGTATCAAAGTGGGTGTTATATTCCATCAATGGAGCCAATATTAAAAAGGAATGGTAGTGACCAACAAATATAGATGGCATTGGGTAGACTCAAAGTATATGAAGCAGCAGCTGAGGAATAGAAAGTAAATCAAATCTTATAAAGAATTCAGTTGACTATTTTGAGATTACTTTCTTTAATTAAATGGAAATTATTCAATACATCTGAACATTTAGATGAAACATTTGTATTTCTGGAACAGTATTACTTAACAAAACTGACATAAGAAATACAAAATGGGAATATTTCTCAATTGATTATGAAAGTTAATGCACATTTAAGAGTCTTGCCAGGTAGAAAGCTAGAAATTCATAAGTTTTCACTGAAGAACCCTTCAAATGTTTAAAGAAGAAATGATACTCATTCTTAGAGCAAAAGGGGGAGAAGGGAGTGTTTCCCAACACCATGTATGATGTCAGCATGACCTGATGCAAACCTCTACCAAAACCTGAAAAGAAATGCAAAGAAAATGCCCTGTGTCTCATAAATATAGGCATCAAACAATCCTAAATGAAGTTTTAGCAAACTAAATCCACCCTATTTATAGAAAGGAAAATAAAACATGCATATTTTTTACAAGAATTCAAGGTTGGTTTATAGTCAGAATATCAGTCGATGAAATGCACTGTAGTAAGAGTCTAAGAGAAAATCATACAAAAAGGAGGATATTTTAAAATTCATTTAAGTAACCTAATAAAGCATTGGTTTTAAAAACCACAAAAACTGAAAATCTGGCAAAATATTTGGTAATTACTAAACTTCCTTCAACTCAACATTTATTTTTTTTTATTGCTGTTTTGAGGCCTAATAAGGCAGTATAAATAAAGCATACAGTAAATTTCAAGTGCTCATTCAGTGGCAGTCCTGATTACATTAGGTAGTTCCAGTGCAAACTACATTAGGTAGTTCCAGTGCTTGAGAGACCTTTGGGTAATGAAATAAATAATTCCTTTTACAAAGTACAATACTCATATATTTTCTTTGATTGATTAGAAAAAAATATATAATTTAAAAGACTTTTTTTGCAGGGAAATGGATGGCATTAGAGCAGATTATGCTAAGTGAAGCTAGCCAATCCTTAAAAAACAAATGCCAAATGTCTTCTTTGATATAAAGAGAGCAACTAAGATCAGAACAGGGAAGAAGAGCATGAGGAAAAGATTAACATTAAACAGAGACGAGTCGGGGGAGAGAAAGGGAGAGAGAAGGGAAACTGTATGGAAATGGAAGGAGACCCTCATTGTTACACAAAATTACATATAAGAGTTTGTGAGGGTAAAGGGAAAAAAAAGGGAGAGAATTAAACAACAGCAGATGGGGTAGAGAGGGAAGATGAGAGGGAAGGGGAGGGGGGATAGTAGGGGATAGGAAAGGTAGCAGAATACAACAGTCATTAATATGGTATTATGTAAAAATGTGGATGTGTAACCGATGTGATTCTGCAACTTGTATTTGGGGCAAAAATGGGAATTCATAACCCACTTGAATCAAATGTATGAAAGATGATATGTCATGAGGTTTCTAATGTTTTGAACAACCAATAAAAAAAAAAGGGAGACTTCACTCCTACCTCTTAGTTTCATTGAGCTGAATTTATTTAAGTTCTATACAGTTTGTCTCAAAAATAGTTTCAGTGTGGTTTTACACATAAAAAAAAAGACTTAGCAAGGAAAGAAATGTCTAAAGTGTAGGTAAGAAATAGAGTATGTAAATGAATAATTGATGAAAGAATGAGATGTGAATGTTTAACAGTCTCATGAGTTGTGCTCACTGCTATCAGAGAAAGATGCTTATGAAGTAGAAGTGCATGTTTTACCTGTCAAAGAAGACAAGCTATCTAAACTGGTGGCTACTAGTTGAGAATGGATCATATTATTAATAGTATCTATAAATGTAATCACAAATTGGATTATTACCAATACCCCAAAACCCAATTTTCCCTAAATTTATACACTTCTATGTCCAAGAATAGACTATGTCTAATGTACAAAGAATTCTACTCACAGAAAACCACTACACCAAAAGAAATTGAAATTCAGAAAAATATTTTACTGTTTATTGTAGAATTATATCATGATAGCAAAAAGGAAAAAAAACAAGAAAAATTAACTATAGCATATTAACAAAATAGAATATTACACAGCTATAATATCTTATATGGAAAGTAAGATAATAGCAACATGGGAAAATGTTTGTGCTACAAAGTTTTATGTCACTTCAGTGAGGAAATTGTATACACATCATAGTCTCAACAATTGTTTTTTTTAAAGAAAAATATACTAGCATGTTAGTAATTTTTTCTGGAGTCATGACATTTAAAAATTTTTCATTACTTCTATATTTTCTTTACTATTTGCCATTTAAATTTTATTCAGAAAAATGGTAAATGAAAATCGTTTCAATCTAGCTCAATTATTAGAAAACATGATTTCTAATTTTTATAAAATGACTTACTATGGTGTTTCGAAATAAATGTCCATAACAACCTTATTCTTTAGCATAAATAATCTGTGTTTCATAGACCAAGCAAGAAATAATTGTCACAGATATTTTTAAAATAAAAGAGAATAATGACCATTATGAGTGATGAAGTTGCTTGAAAGGTCAAGGAATTAATTTAGGAAATTCAGTGGAAAATAATGCTGGGGTTATGCATATACGTGCAGTTTCACCATAGCAGCAGGGCCTACAGCCACTGAACGAGGCATTCTGATTAGCAAACACAATGTTGAAAAATAATTGATTAATCAATGTAATAAAAAAAAATGACACATCCTTTCCAGCGTCAGTATTTTGACCATCCTCCTCATATGGAATCGACCAATTGAATTGGTCAAAATAGTTAATGATGGTAGGGAGCTATCATAATGTTTGATCTGACAAAACATCCAGAATGGAAGTCATTTGAGCTATATTTATCACTGTCTCTATATTGATTCAATTTTGTCCCCAAAGCCTTTCTGTGCAAGTCTTTCTAAATTCTTACCACATTTCTCAGCTCTTCCCTAGAGGTCATCATGGGTGTTTCTGAATGAACATAAACCTCATAACCACTGACAGCTTGAGGCGTGCCTTTTCAATCACCTGTCAACTTTGAGTCTATTACTTTGTATAGACAGTAAGTGAATGACAGCTAATTGTTGTCTGCATGAGTATATTTTCATGAAATTGAATTAGCATCTGTTGCAATAGGCAAAGAATTTAGCATCTGTTGCAACAGAACAACTTTCAGGACCACCGAACCATATTCTCCCTACCTACAAAGATTAAGGATTTGCTTAATGTTGGATAATCTGAAGATAAGGAAATGCTCCAATTATTTCAAATAACATTATTACCTATTATTAGTGCATCCCCTATAGGATAATACTTACAAAATAATATTTCTCCTCCCTTGCAATACCAAAGGAATAATTAATTTCCTGGGAACATCTGACTCATTTATAGAGAAACAGTGATTTTTTTTTTTTTTTTTGTGGAGAGGCTCCTCTGGGTAACTATTTGATCTTTAGATTACAGAACTGAATGGTATCTAATAAAGAAAAAGAAAACAAAAACGAAAAGAAATCTGAGTCACTAAATAAATCTGAGATATTCAGCAAATACCCCGGGAATGAACACTTGACAATAAGATTGGTACCTAAGACAAGGTATCACCCACAGATTCCAGCATTATCTGTGTACTGTCTTTATGCCACGCACATCACAGGAATTGTTATATTCTTTAAGCAAAGCAACTTCAAATTTACTTAAGAAAAAGGAACAATTTCTTTGGAGTCCCATTTAGCATTTTTACAATTAAACCTTTCTTAAGTGGTCGATAAAACAAGTTCCAGGAAAAAAGGATTCAGTAATGGGATTTAGCATTGAGAGTGTGTCGCCTGGTGCGGGTATTACAGCTGGATTGTCGAGCTGACAATAGTGCTATTGTAAAGTACAAGCAATGGTCACATGAATAAGGATGTAAGAGCCTAGAGAATGTAATTAGTGACTTAGAAGATATATTTAAGGAAAAATTACAGCTTTTAATCATTTTAAGGGGCCAGAGACTAGAATGCACAGGCAGAATAAAATGTGTGTGGCACAGGAGTAAACACAAGTCATAGTAATGCACAACACTGTTAACATAATGGCTTTGCTGTCTTGGCAGTTCACTTTATCATTTAATGCTATATTATCAAATCCTGACATTTTAATTTCTTTTCCACCTAATTGATATTCCCTCAACACAAGGATAGAGACAAAGTTTCATATCTTGATCTGGGTTTTGCTCTGCTGCGTATGGCTGAAACCAATGCAAACATGTAGGAATCTTATGAAAACATCATTTTTTTTTTCTGAGTGGTCTCTGGTGGAGATTCTGTTATTTAGATGTAAACTGATTGTCACCACACTAACTGCCTTAGCTACAAAGATTTTCATTTCAGACGATCTGTTTTCAGAAGTCCATGGCTGTCAAATCCAGATCCTTCTCTCTCTGATCCCTAGAGCAGATGCACTCTGATTGTTCTTATAATAAAACATGTGTCTGGACTCAACTGATTACTGTATCAACTGGAACATAATAAGATAGTCAGACTATTCAAAGGGTGAAATGTCAAACAGCATTGGAAGCTTCTGGGTGGAACAGAGCAATTTCAGAGAGTTTCACAGAGTAATAGAGGCTTGATCCAGAAATGACAAAATTAGATTGTGTATTAGTCTTTGATTACTCATGCTTTTGGAAGGAAGGCATTTTAGAAATAATTGTTTACATGAATGTTATAAATGTTTACCCAACTGCCAGGGAATAAAATACAAACTTAAGGAAGTTGCCAGAATATAAAGGCAAGGTGGATTAAGCAAAATCCACAAGAGAACCTTTTACCATGGGAAATGGCATTTGGGATATGTATTTCATGATCCACTGTAGATTCTAATGCCTCAATGTATGCAATAAATGTGTTCTAATAACTTTATATGTAAAATACATAATATATTAAATTAAAATGTTAATATATTAAAATATAAAATTATACAAATTAAAATTAAAATAATACATTCAATATTTAATATGTTAAAATATGTTGGTATATAAAATATTCAAGTTGAAATCAAATATTGGTTATCATCCCTTTATTGAAAACCGAAATATTATAATCCACTAGGACAGATTTGGTTTGAGTCAGAGATATGAATCAAAGTGTTTTGTAAAGTTAGCAGTTAACCCCTAAGAAGAGAAGAAATGAAGAGGAAGAAATCACAAAGATCATCCAGATATTTGAAAATAAGTTGTGTGGTGTTTACACAATATGGAGAAAGTGTAATGATTTTCTTTGAAAGGAAAAGCAGATGGGTACCATGGCACATGCACATAATCCCAGCAACTTTCAAGACGGAGGCTGGATAATCAAAAAGTAGAGGCTAACTAAGGCAACTTAACAAAACCCTATCTCAAAATAAAATTTAAAGAAAGGACTGGGGATAACACTCAGTAGTAGAGTACTTCTGGGTTCTATTCCTAGTACCACAACATAATAATAATAGTAGTAGTAGTAGAAGTAATAGTAATAATAGCATCTATAATAGATTAGTGATTGTTGGATATCAGTTAAGATTTATTATGGATTTTGTTTCTTTGGATCACTTGATATTTTAAATAGTATCTTTAGTTTGGCATAAAATTATTTAAATTCATTATAAAAGAGAAACAGGTTTATGCCAGCTGATAGTCACATCTGTTGTGAAATTCCAATAATTTAAATAATGTAAAATTGATTTAAGGGTAGAAAGGTAAATTAAGCAAAACAGAACATGGAAGGAAAAATATAGAACAGTTTAGTAGATGATAAAGTCAGTAGGCAAATTAATAGAAGAAGTGAAATTATTTTTGTAACTACTATTGAGGGAAATGGAAAAATAGTTCTGGAAATGAACAAAAGGGTACCTTGTTCATACAGTGCAATATGTTGTAGAAGAAATAAGGACAAATATTTATTTATACACACACATTCACATGCATGAAAAAAATATATATTCTTCATATGAAGCCACAGAAAATAAGTAAAAAAATAATCATCTGGATTTTTTTTAAAGGCAAGCATAATATCAAAGCAAGAACTCTCCTACAAAAATTGGTAATTGGGGCTGGGGTTGTAGCTCAGGGGTAGAGCGCTTGCCTAGCACATGCAGGGCTCTGGGTTCGATCCCCAGAACCATATAAAAACAAAATAAAGGTATTGTGTCCAACTACAACTAAAACAAAATGTTTTTTAAAAATTGGTAATTGACTAAATAAAGCTTAAAAATAATACAGGGTTTTGTAAAAGATGAGAGGAACATGATAAGTAAAAAGGATACTGAATCTAAAAATTTTTAACCATATAAGGATCGCATACAACTTACTGAGGAAAAAAAAGAGTCTACCACCATTTCCCTCTAAAAAAATATAACTCAACATGTGTTCCTGTAATTTACAAAAGGAAGAATTAAACCAATGCCTAGGAAAATATATTTTTCCAGAGTCACCATTCCTTAATCATGCAAATTGAAGCAAATAAGTACAACCGTTTCACTTAGAAAATTAGTCAACTAAAATAGGTTTGTAATAAATTGTTTTTATTATAGAAATGTACATAGGAATTTCCATACAGTTTTACAAAGCAATAATATTTCTGAAGAGAAATTGAAAATTGTATAATCATTTTTTAATTCAGATATCTACTTCTGGTTACTTGGGAAATAATTACATATTTTATTATATATATAAATACGTGTAATAAAGATATTTTTATATATACCTTCTATAATGTTCAAAATGCTAAATAGCATGTGCAAAGATTTATGTAAAACAGTCATGATGGCTTTATTTACAATGGGAAGACTTATGGAAAAGGTTTCAGCTGAATGATTTCTTACTCCATTTAATTATGGGCATTCTTTAAAATTATGTTTTACAAAAATGTGTAGACATGTAAAATATATACTTTATATTTAAAAATCTTGCAATAGTGTACAAATATAAAACTAATTTTGTCACAAACATTCAGATCAATGTATAATCTATGGAGCAAATAGGATGAAATAGATCACATTATTCATGGTGAATGTTGAATTAATGAATGACTTCACTTTTCTATACTTTGCAGGGTTTTCCAGATTTCAAAAATGAATAGATATCACTTATATTATCAGAATTAAACTGGCAATTGGTCAATATTCTTTTAATTTAAAGGGTCCTCCACATCTCTTATGGAGGAAATATATGTGACAAGATTTTGTGCCAAACTGCCTGTTTTCACTGACAGTTTAACAATCTTGGTCATAAATTATGCTCTGCAGGGTTCTCAACCCCGGTTATCCACTAGGAATACCATTGAGCTTTTAGAGATATGTATGCCAGGGAACTTCACCCTCAGAGTTTCTAAGCTAATTTTTATGAGATATTGATGTCTCTTAAAAATGCCTTATATTTTTAAATTTAATGTTCAGCTAGCTAGGAGGTTCCCAAACTTGCTTGTTCATAAGATTCACTGGAGGTACTTGTTTAAAATATAGATTCTTAGACCACCTTACCCAAAAATCCTCAGCTAGTTGTTCTGTGGTTGAAACCTGAACACACCACACACACACACACACACATATACACTTAAACAAATAAGACTGGGAATTTTTTTCTGAGTAGAATGACTGAATTAGACTATTCTTTCAAATCTTGACACCAGACTGCAATCATAGTGCCTCTGAGAAAATGATTCAACTTTAAATGACACTTCTGTGGGAAGATAATTCTATGAAGGGACAGAAAATTATGTGCATAATTCTAATGGATTAATTCTGATGGATTAAATTATAAGGGGAGGGTCCTACTTACACATAACATGGTTCAATACAAACTCAATGCTGTATACATTTAAGTGTCTAATGGACACATTAGGTCCTGAGGAAATTCAGAGATTGAGAGTGCTGACTCTGAGGTAGAGTGAACATAAAGGGCTTCAGTAAAATAGGGAGTTGAAAGGACCCTTAGGGAATGGGTAGGGTTGAGCTGGGTTTAAAGGCATCGAGAGGCTGTTTGTTTTCAACAGGAGGGAAAGGGTGACAATAGGGCAAGTAAAGTGGCTTGTTGATCCGAATAGTAGAGAAAGATAAGAGTAGAACAACTGGTTGTAATCAAAGACTGAGGGACAAAGGCGGGAAGCCATTGGTTGTAATGAGAGGAATGAGTGACATGTAGTTAAAAATAAACTCCCAATAAATTAAGTACTTGGTGTAAATTTATCCCATTCATTAGTGTATCTCCAAAACTCCGAACTCTTTAACAGTGATTGGCACTCATTAAAGACTCAATAAATATCTTTTCATTGAATGAACATGACTATCATGATGATATGATAATTTGTCAATTGTTTAGTACTGATTGGAAAAGCATATTAACATACTCTTTTATGAGGGCATGGAGAAAAGATCTTTGTAATATGAAAATGATTGCCGTGATATTATCTTCTCTTCTATTCTAGCCCATTATTTCACTAACTTTTCCTTATTTTCATGGTTCCAAGCCTCTGCTACTGAGAAGGCCTCCTCTGTACCATCTTGAATAAATGACATCATCCAATTCTACTCTTGTGGTCCTGGAGAGCATGTTGCCCTTTGTAGGTTAACCAACTCCTCCTCTCTCTCTCCTGTCCCCCACCCATCTCTGTATGTACATGTGTGTGTATATAAAATTATTATTATTGGTTGTGCTGGGGATTAGACCCAGGGCCTCACAACACATGCTAGGCATGCATTCTACAACAGAGCTACCTCCCCAGGCAGACACACACACACACACACACACACAATGAATATCCAGATCATTGTAAGAGGTCACATGCCTACATTTCAATGGTAGAGTTTGGAAAAATCATGACAGTCACAGGCAGAACTCCTCAGTTTCCTGCTTGAGAATAAGAGCAGGCTTCATAAAGCCACAGACTTATATTTATTCCCCTTATGCCAGGTCAGCAGTTCTCAAAGTGTGTACAGGTACTAACAACATTGGCATGACCTGAACATTAGTGAATGTTCTTAGGACCCTCTTGGGATCTATTGAACCAGAGACTCTAGGACTCCTCTGCTTAGACAGCCTTCTAGATAATTCGGGTACAAGATAAAATTTGAGAATCTCTAGTGCAGATGTTTGATAATTTTCCAGATGTATATTTTTAATGTACATTTTTAATCATTTAGTTCTTACCCTTCAATATATATTGTAGTGCTGGGCTACGTGCCTGTAACTCTAGTGACTCAGAAGGCTGAGACAGGAGGATCACAAGTTCAAAACAAGCCTTAGCAACTTAGTGAGGCCCTAACTGACTTAGTGAGACCTTTTCTCAAAATAAAACATAAAACAAGCTGGGATGTGACTCAGTGGTTAAATACCCCTAGGCTCAATCCCTGTTACCATAGAGAAATGTGGGGCAAAAAAAAAAAACCCAGCACAGCTACTATATATGTACCATATATAGTCTCACATTTCTATATCTCCTGCTGTTGCAAATTTAGTCCACTTTCTATAATTTTTGGTTAGATCATGTTAAGTTCTGTTTCACATTCTTTGTCCACTCAGTCATTATTAATTCTGCATTGAGCTTTAATGAAGTTTAGAGTCTCAATCCCCTCCACATAACACTGGCTTCCATGGTTCTATTCTCCATTCCATCCAGGAGCTGATGACTAATATAGATGCTGAAGTATTGCAGAGGGTGGGAAAGGATAGCAAAGAATATTCACACAAAACTCAGATGGTGCTGCCTGATTACAAGAGAGGCTTCGAGAAAATGAGAGGATGCGTGGCTAATGTTCCAATGCATCTTTCACAGTTGTGGTTAATTTTTTTTTCCAATTAATTTTTTGTAATTTATTCTAATCTCTCTCTCTTTTTTTTTAAATTTAAACTTGAAGTTCCACAAGAGCAGAACCATTCTATTTTATTCATCACATTTGTCTAACAAAGCGAAAGTATATCTATTACACCAAGCTCCAAATAGTTGGTATTTTAAAGCCTCTCAGATTTATAACAAATATTCTGTTCTCCCACCATGAAGCAGGCACTGGTTGCGTACTATGAAGTCACACGAATGAACAGTAGTTTAGTGGAAGCGAGGATTTGTAACGTTAATTTTTTCTCTTCTCATTTTGAGGTGCAACATATATAAAGTGCATTGTTCTTAAGTGTGCCTGTGTTTGAATTCATATGTGTGAATTTGCCTGCATAACCATGACCTAGTCAAAATTTAGGACATGTCCAGCACCTTGAAAGGCCTTTTAGGTCTCTTCCCAGAAAATCCAAACACCAACTCACCCCAGGAGCCACTTTTCTGCTTTCTATCACAATAGATTAGCTTCATATGATAAGGGAATTTCATAAAAATAAAATCAAATTAAGCATATCCTTTCATACCTTGTTTCTTTCCCTCAAATTGTTATCTATGAAATTCACTCAATTTTTTTCACATATAAGCAATTTGTTCTTTTTACTGCTGTGAAGTTATATTAGTCCATTTTCTCTTGGTATACTAAAATGCCTGAGGCTGGATAGATTATAAAGAAAAGAGGTTTATTTATCTCATAATTTTGTAGGCTGAAGGTCTAAACAACATGGAAATAGCTCTAGTAGGGACCTTGTGGCAGATGGCAAGATGGTGGGAGTGCAGGCAAGAGGAAAGAAATATATGACAACACAGGAAAACAGCAGCTAGAAAGGGGGTAGATTTGTTCTTTTTAATAAGGTTTTTGGAAGAATTAACCAGGGTAATATTAGAACTACATCATTCATTTCAAGGGCAATGCCATCAATGACGTCCCACTAGGTTCTATCTCTTAAACTTCCTGGTGCCTCTTAACATTACCACATGGAAACTCATCACATGAATTCATAAGGGATATACTCAAAACACATCCAAACTATGATGATAGTGTTCTATGTTATAGATACCACAATTGACCCATTCTCCTGTTGATGTATACTGGGGTTGTTTTGGCTTTGTGCTCTTATATGTAAAATTATTATGAAATTTTGATGCATATATCTTTGTGGAAAATGTACTTATTTCTCTTGGTATGTAGATAGCAGTGGAATTGTTGGGCTATACAACAGACAGGTTTAGTTTTTAGATATTCAGCAAATATTTGCAGTAGTTCTCAAATATTAGTCTGTCAGAGTCATAAGGGCTGTGGGTGGGGGATTATTAAAGCACAAATTGCTGGACACCATCCCAGAATTTCTCAATCAGTAGATCTGTGGGTTCAAAAGATTTTTGCATTTGTAAAGAATTGTAAAGGTTGAGACTGCTTCTCTGGAAATTACACTTAGAGAACTACAAATATTTTCATGGAATTTGTGATGAAGATGTTAATTGGCCTATCATGATGGGTTTTAAGGTTGTCAGATTTTACAAATAAAAACACAGTGTCAAGTTTAATTTAAAATTTGAACAGACATTAGCATAAGTATGTCCCATGCGATATTTGTGTCCTGTTTACACAAAAATGTCATTAGCTGTTTATCTGAAATTCAAATTTTATTTGGCATCCAGTATTTTACCAGCTTACTCTAACTGATACGAGTGTTTTTCTTTCTTTTTTTTTCCACAACAGATCTTGACGTCCGGGTGTGTTATTATTCAAAGACATGTAGCTGGTAAATGACAGCAGCAGATCTCTAACCTCAATTCCTCTAAGTCCCATGCTCATTCTTTGCCAGTCATACCATCTTTTCTGTTGCCCAGTAACCCAATCTTGAGTGAGCGGCAGCCACATTTTCCAGGGCCGCTAATCCAGTCCGGGGTGGAGTGTTTCATCCACTTATTTGCACCTCAGCCTGGAATACTTGCTTAGAAAACTATCTTCCCCGAGCTGAGGAGAAAAAAAACATTTCATGACTCAATGTCATTTTAAGCTGCCACCTGCCTCTGCATCTAGATTTTTCTGCCTTTCAGACCTGACCTTCTGTTCAAGGGTTCACCTGTCTCCTCCAGGGGTGTGATTCCATATTAAGTTGCCTGCCAGAAAGCCCATACAGAGAACACATGGCTTACCTTTATCCTCCCAGAGGAGAAAAGTACCTGTCACTTGTACAAATCACTCCTTTGTAGTCATGCAGTGCAGTAGGCACTTAGCATTTTCCCAGAGCCTCATCTCCAATAAGGAAATCCAGGGCCAGGCCAAGCACAAGAGATCTGCCCTGGAGGAGACCTCTTGCTCCAGGGCAGGGCCTCTGTGGTCTGGTCCAGCTTCTAAAATGTCAGCAATCATCCCTGTGGTATGATTTTTAAAAGTTTAAGAAATAGCCCTGTCCCAGCAAATATTCTGTCTGCCTAGTAGAAGAAATGCTCAGACCCTTCTTTGGACAAAAGAGTTGCTTAAATGCTTGAAGTCACTTGGGAAGGAAGATAGAAAGAAAGGGACAACAAGTTGAAGCCACACATCCTTTTGTTAGAGTCTGTAAACAAGTCAAGATGGCACCTGGCATTTTGCCAGAGGGAGTGGTTTGTGAAGTAACGCCAGCGAGCCATTAAGTGTGGAGATTCCTTATTGGTTGATTGCTGTATCTAGTTTATGCTAATTAAGATAAGCTGTATGGAATGTATATAGACCCCTCCTGTCCTACAATAAATGGCTCCCACTCCTGCTGTATCAATGTACACAAGTTGCTCGTCACCCCCCCCCCCCCCCCCCCCCCGTTATTTTGCTGCAGCTGGACTGTGGCAGCCACACATCCTTTTAGATTGTTTCTGAGATTTCTGCCTTAAGTCTGAATTGGACCTTTCGCCAAACTGTGCTTACCCATATGATACCACTAACAAGGCTCCCCAAGCCACTAAGCTGTATACACAACCCACTGGTCCCTACTAAGAAAGAGCAGGGGAGCAGGGAAGTGGCAGAATTTCACAGCAGGTGGCCTAAAGCACAGGCTGCCATGGGGAGCCCGCCATGACAGTGCAGGCCTGAGACACACTGACTTGTCACCCAGGGCAACCTGACCTCAACACAGTGGGGATACTCACTGCATAAGCACACTCCACACAGCTCCAGCTTCAGACACCCCACTGAGGGTTTGCAATTCAACAACTTCAATCTCCCCTTTTCCAAACAGGGAAGAAAATGAAAGTAAGAAAAACCTGCATGGGATTCAGGGCTAACCAACAGCATTTTGATTTTCCAAATCAAAATTTGCGTAAATTTGGACCCTCAGAATTGGTACTTCTTTCAAACCCTAATTTGCTTAAGTTTGGACCAATAGCAGTGACCTGAGTGCTATATAAACCCCTAGACCTGCTAACAGGTCCTCTCTTGCACACAAGAATTCTGTTTCTTTCTTCAATAAATCCCACTCTTAGACTCGCTCATTATAGTCTGTGGGTTTTATTCTTTAAATTCATGAGACAAGAACCCTAAAAGAAGAAGAAATTGACATTGAGATGCTGGGCTGGGCTGTGAAGTCCTGGCCTACCATTCAGAGCTGCAACACTTGTTGGCTAGAGAGACCTGCAGTCTGTGCAGACCACACTTGCAAGCAGAAGCAGTGAAGCAAGTTTAATCTCAAACCTCTGGTTTCACCACCTCATTACTATGGTGCAATTCATCTGTCAGTCGCCCCAGAATGCTGCTTGCTTTAGGCATCAGCAATTTACTAATCTCTGTAACCAAGAAACCAGTACTGTCCTTAGTATGCACTAGACACTCTGGAGAGTTTGTTACAGTGTTTACCTCAACTGCTGAGGGAAGATTTTTGGTTTTCCAATTAGGCCTAGACTGGCCTGTGAATGCTTTTAGTGGTCCACTGGAAGAAGTCTTTCCCAAAAGGGTGCCTTTGTCCTTGTAATGGGGTCTAAACCCACCCCCCTACACATACACACAAACACACACACACAGCAAAAGGGCTCTGCGGGAGATTGTTTCTAGGTTCTCATTCAGTTCATTCCCTGAACTGAAAAAAAAAAAAAAAAACCAATAGATTGTTACCTCTCCAAGCTCACCCATTCAGAGTTGGTTTGAACCCTTGAGTGTTAGATGCTATTAGAAGAGATTTCTCCAAGCTATTGTGAAACTTTTTGGTTCCCTTACATAATTAAACCCCACACATGAAGCGCAGGATGGGCAATTCCCACACAGCTGGTGAGAAGAAAACAGATCTGACCTTTAAAGACTTAACACATGCAAAAAAGGTCATCCCACAAACAGCCTGATCAAAAAGTGAACTGTTTTATCGCCTTCTGAAGGAGGGAATGAAATCTTATTCCCTTTTCTCTTCCACAGCCACGAGATTCAAAGCATGGATCTGGACATCAGCTGAATCAGCATCACATGGAGCTTGCTAAAAACATGGGCTTTGATGTCTTCACCACATACCTGCTGAATTGGGGCCTGTTTTGAACAGGTGATCTGTATGTACACTAAAGTATGACAAGTAGTGCTCTTTGGAATCTTATATTTACCATTAATTTCACTCTGACAGAGGCTGTTGGATTTTGCCTTTGCCGTGTTTTGTGTTGTTGCCCTAGTGGTGGGAAGCATATGGTCCTATGGATACCTCATCTTTCAACCCCTGGTCTGGTGTCTATTCTACCAAACCAGTCTTCTTTCCTTTCCTGAAACACACTGTGCTTTTGTGCTTTCTAATATTTGTAGGTTGTATCTCAGATTAGTCATTGTTCGGTAATATTTCCAGCATTTATACTCACCTGAGGTTTTGTTTTCTCTACTACTTCACGCTTTCCTTTCTTTCTTTAATTCATTGTTTTTTAAAGTAAGGGCCCTTTTGCAAAACAACTGTGGGTCTCAACTGAGTAGTAAGAAAGGGATTTCTGCTGACTCAGCTCTATTATGAACTTTTTTTTAGAGAAATCACATGGCAGTTCCAGCTGAAGGTCTGAGGAAGTCTGCAGGGCTTGCATTTATGCATCTGTGTGTGAGTGTGTGTGTGTGTGTGTGTGTGTGTGTGTGTTGGTGGGGGCACAGGGGTAGTGAATGAGCATGGCAGAGATTTATATTTATTTTCAATAAGTTAGTTAAAAATCAAGTAGTGTTTTTAGATATGACAACAAAAGTACACGTGACAACAGAAAAACAGACTGGATTGAATCTAAGCTTTAAAAAAATTATGCTGCAAATTATACAATATGAAAATGTGCCGCAGTCCAGCTGTAGCAAAATAACCAGGAGGTGACGAGGAACTTGTGTAGATTGATACAGCAGGAGTGGGAGCCGTTTATTGTAGGACAGGAGTGGTATATATACATTCCACACAGCTTATCTTAATTAACATAAACTACATACAGCAGTCAACCAATAAGGAATCTCCACACTTAATGGTTCGCTGGTGTTACTTCACAAACCACTCCCTCTGGCAAAATGCCAGGCGCCATCCCGACTTGTTTACAGACCCTAACAAAAATGGAGAAGCTGTGCACAGTGGGACATGCCTATAATCCCAATGGCTCAGGAGGCTAAGGCAGGAGAACTGCAATATCAAGGCCAGCCTTAACAATTTAATGAGGCCCTAAGCAAATTAGCAAGGCCGTGTCTTAAAATTAAAAATTTTAACTAGGTCTAAGGATATGGCTGAGTTTTTAAGTGACCCTGAGTTTAATCACTGGTACCCCTCCCCACCCAAAAGAAAAGAAAATGGAGGGGGAAAAAAAAACTAAAGAATGGGAGAAAACATAAGTCAAAATACTGATGAGAAACTTGTATTGAATATAAAAAGAACTCTAACAAATTAACGATTAAAAAAAACTAATTTAAAGATTTGAAGAACACTTTCTTAAAACAAGAAAGTGTGTACAAATGGTGAATTACTTCATGAATTTATATTAAATATCACTGATCATTAGGTAAATGCAAATCAAATTCACCTGTCTATTAAATGGCTATGATTAAAAAATTATAAATAAATAAATAAATAAAAAGGAGAAAATAACAATGTTTAGCAAAGTGATGGAAAAAGTGGAACCACCACATATTGCTGGTGGGATTGCAAAATGGTACAGCCACTTGGGAAAACAGTTGGTAGTCCCCCAAAACTTTAAACACAAAGTTATTGTATGACATTAGACATAAGAGTCAAAAACAAACTGAATGCCCAACAATCAATGAATATGTAAATAAAATGTGGTGTGTCACCAAAAAGGAATATTGTTCAGCAATTTTTAAAAACAAAATGCAGATACAATGATATAATATAAGTTAACCTTGAAAAACATTATGCTAAAAGAAAGAAGCCAGTAACAAAAGACTACCTATTATATTGGCCCACTTATATAAGTAAGTCAAATCTACAGAGAGAGAGATTAGTAGCTGCTTAACCTGAGAGGGAAGTAACTGCTCCCGAGTATGGGGTTTCTTTTTCAGGTGCTGAAAATGTTTTAGAATGAGATAATGGCTAACATTGTACTCTCCCATGAGCATATTAAAAACCACTGAATTTTACACTGCAAAGTAAAAGGATTAGCTTTAGGGTGTGCAGATTATACATTAATAAAGCTGTTTTTTAAAAAATCAAAGAGTAAATGAAATAACATGTAGCATATACACTCCTTTGATATATTTCTAGCCTTTTGCAAACTGACATCGTAATAGAGGTACTAAACCTCCAAAAGTTCTAGTGTAAGTGGCTCATAAGAAAAAAATCAACAGAAGTTTAAAGAAGGAAAAGATCACTGCATTCTATGTATGTGTCCCTTTGGCCATGCACACACTCATTCATATGTGCATATGCTTGATGCACTCATTGAAAGTCTACCAGATGTGAGGCATTGGGGTAGGCTTCTGGGATATAGCCCTGGGAGACAGACAGTATCCTGGAAACAACATGACCCAGTCTCAAGGTAAACTCAAACTAATAACAAATGATTCAATAAAGCCAGATGACTAAAATTATAGAAAATAAAGTAGAAGTTGTCAAACTCATTGTGTTCATTTAACCCCCTACTAGAATTTTGATAAAATTATGTATTCCCCCACATAATTTTAGGTTGACATCTCAACATATTCATTATGAATTTAAATTAATAATATCTTATGCATAGTGGCTAGAAAATATTACAAAAAATGTAACAACATTAATGAATATAATTGATATAATATTTCATGATCCGATTTGATAAAAGATTTTAGCTCTGTATTTTAATTGAATTAAACACATGATATCTGAAATTCATTATGTAGTTGCTGTAAAAATATAGTAGTCCTCCAAAACATTTCACCTACATTTCAAAGAATCACTAAACTATGTTACCTCAACTGTATGAATTCCAGCACCCCCAAATAGGCAAAAATACTTCCTCTCCAACAATGAGTTTCATTCCTAATCAAAATATATATAAAGTCAGGAAAGTACAGAAAAACCTATAAATTGTAGTACCTAAATTAGATATTAAAATGCATATTTCTTATTTCAATATTTTAATTTCTCCTTTGTTTTATGTCCTGGTGGATTTTATATCTCCAAGAGAATTTTTAAACTTCAGAGTAGCATTAAATTTGGTGAAGAAATTTATTTACTTGTTTGCTTTTGTATTTCGTGTTTTCAGTAAATTGGAAGAAAAAATATTATGAACAACAGTGCATTGTCAAGCCAACCAGTTATAATTAAAAATATGTAGGGTCTGGGGTTGTGGCTCAGTGGTAGAGCACTTGCCTAGCACATGTGAGGACCTGGGTTCGATCCTCGGCACCACATAAAAATAAATAAAACAAAGGTATTTAAATAATAATAATAATAATAATAAATATGTATAAAAATTTGGAAATAAGATACTTTAAAATGCTTGGTATAGATGTTCTGATAAGAAATCTTTATCTGTCATCATGATTACCTGCATCACTATTGGTTAATGGTAGTAACTCCATGGGTACCCAAACCACAGTCTGAGTACCACCATGCTAGAGTAGACTTGGGAGCTTATGCACTCTGTGGAATATCTTTAAAGGATACATATGAAAAACCACCACAGTTAACAAGTGAGGAGAGAATAAAAAGTATGGCTGATTTTCAATTCTTTTCTTTTTTAAAGAGAGAGAGAGAGAGAATCAATATTTATTTTTCAGTTTTCAGCGGACACAACATCTTTGTTTGTATGTGGTGCTGAGGATCGAACCTGGGCTGCACGCATGCCAGGTGACACGCTACCGCTTGAGTCACATCCCCAGCCCAAGATTTTCAATTCTTATAATCGTGATAGCTTACATAGAGATGGAGAAATTATGACCAAAGCAGGTTCTGTCAGACATATTAGCCTCTGCACATGTCAGCCTTATTAATTCTACTTTAGTTTTCAGTCCACTATTCATTATATCTGGTCAGCACTCCTGATTGGGGTTGAAGTGTGGAAGAAAATAAAATATGCTTTTCCATTCAGATCAGACTATGCTCAGGAGAATATGGTAGACTGTTGCCAACATAAATACTACTAATATTTTCCATCACTCTATAAAAAAGTCATTGAGAGATGGAGTCTATTCCTATAAATCCTGGTATTTGGACTAACTTATGACTTTATGCCCAATGAATTATTACAATGCTAACATTATGTGACTTCTGTGATTAGACCAGAGGAAGCACTGTAGCTTCCCCTTAGGTATCTTTGGACATGGGGAGAAATTATCTTTCACAGAGAAAACTCCTATCCTGATATTCCTAGGCTATAAGGAAGCTCAAGTTTATGAAAAGGCCATGAGGAGAAAGGAATACCCAACTAGGACCCACCTCAGCCAAGACACTGAAAATATGGTAGAAGTCTCTTCAGATACCTCCAGATCAAATACCACCTGGTTGTAACTGTAGCAAGAAATCAAATGAGAATGCCACCTATGCCAGTCAACTACCAGAATCCTAACAGACACTGTAAGGGCTATTTAGGGACAGTGAATTTGGAAGTGATTCATCAGAAGCAATGTGAACCTGAATTATTTATTTCTACAAGATTTGGCTATATTATCTTGTTGAGAGGAAAGTCTACTAAGTTGAATTTAACATAACTAGAGGTGGCATTATGGTAGTTACTTGTGCGAGATGGAGAGACCTGAAGCCAGGGTACTGAGATGCCAGGCTTACTCCTTTATAATAACTTCAATATATATATTCTATATAATAAGAATATATATATTCTATATAATAAGTTCTATATATATATATAGAAATGATGCAAGAAAACTTTAATATATATATATATCAATTGAAATGTATATATATATACATTTCAATTGATTTCACTTTTTGTCACCCATAAGAAACTACTGTTATGTTTTTAACATTTATATGTAGTGATATTGCCATGAATGTAACATAGGGTTTTCTAGAGCATAGACAATAATTATTATTATTCATAGCAGGAGTTGCACTAGGTCTACTTTGCTCCAACTCTTGGTAAGGTAGTTGCCATTTTCCACTCTAGGATATGTATGGTAAATGAGGAATCAGGAAAATATGACTCTGGGTAGTTGTAGAGAGGGAGAAAAGCTGACCTGCCTCCTCTCTTCAGAGATGGAAAGAAACTGTTCACTTCTTAGTATAACCAAATAAAAATTTGAGTAGCTCATTATTTCTAACTCTTTGGAATGTTAATGCACATCTCCAGGAGGATGATAAGATAAATATATCCAAATTGGCAGGTAGGGGTATCCCTCCAGATGTCCTATCACTATTTATTCAATCATAATTTAACTTCTAAAGCTTACCTTTTAATTCTTGGTCCAAGTTTTAGTACAATATTCTCAGAAAGCCCTAACTATCCAAAAACATGAAACTATTACCTCTACAACCCTAACTATGCAGAAACATAAAACTATTACTCCTGCAAAAATGAAAATGAAATCAGATGACCTAATGAAAGTCATCACATGTCTCACTGAAGCTGCTCCCAGTCCCCTAAGACATTCCTTGTTTATATATTCTTTCTACCATCTCCTCTCCAGAGAACATCAAGTTTAATTCATGTGAGCATTAATTTCACTGTTGCTTACCTAATTAAAACAATTCAATCCTCCCTCTCTAGTAGCCGACTTACCATGTCCCAGAAAGCTTGTGTGATCTAACCCCTCAATTCTGTGGCCATTAAAATTACTTCCATGTAAGTCTTTTGCTAAGATGGCTTTTTCCTTTGATCTGGCATGGCTGTCATTTGAACCCCAGATCCCTGTCACTACTCCTGAGAGTCTTTTCCTGAGCATCCTCTCTAAATGTGCTGCCTGCATTCTCGTAATGGGCTTCATGAAGCCTTGCAACGATGGCTCAATGATTCAATTTGCTACCTATTTATTGTTCATCTAGCACATGTGATCCAGGAGGAAAAAGATCCCCTTTGCCATTTGTTATTTTCTTTTCTTAGTGCTTAGCACTGAGCTAAAGAATAAATGAGTAAGTGAGTTTGTTGGGGATATGTTCACACAATCATTTGAAAACAGATGGCACATCTGTCTGTGAAGGTTAGAATTTGCTACCTTGACAATAAAAAGACATTCAAAAATACAAATTGAAAAAATAAATAATTAGCATAAAAATTTAAAAATAAAATCAAAGGTGAAGATTTTTTTTTTATAAATAGTAGGTAAAAAGTGGTCTATTTCAAACTTTCATTTAACTTATAGTCTGCACCAACAATACAGTAGTTACTTGAAGGAAGAGAACTTACTAAGTATATTCCTTTACTCATGAGAAGTTCCTAACTACTGAATGAAGCATATATACAAAAATTAAATTGCTTATCTATACATATGAGTGTTAAAGAATAGGAAGAACCAATACACTTCTTCAATCTTTTACTTTCTACATGGGGGAACAGGAGGTCAAAGGAAAAAACTTCAGATTATTTTAGGAAAAAAACAAGATCAAATTAAAGTTCAATAAACTTATTAAAATTTAAGTCTTATCTTCCAAATAGTATTGAATCCGTTTTTAGCACAAGCCAATATATTTTAAAAGATGGATATTTAGTATTTCTTTTTAAAGACTGTTGCTCCAGAATTTTCAATGGGCAAATCTTTGGGAATGTTCCAAGTTCCAAGGATTATATATAATTAGCTTTTCTATAGCATCCCCTCTCTCACACTGCACAGTTCTAGGCTCAAAATAAGTGTCTAATGCCTTGGGGTTGCCCAGTTTTAAAAAATCAGAATGTAGTAAAAGCTCTATAAGATTGAAAATGAGAAAAATGTGTTTTAAATTTGGGCATGTCTCTGAAACATTAGGTGACCTTGAGCAAACAGCCTCATCATTCAGATTTATCAGATGTAAAATGAGAAGGCTAACTAAATTATTTCTAAGGTCTCTTGGAGATTTAAAATTCTACAAATAGGTAAGAGCATTTTAAAAGGCATGGGATTCTATGAGCATTTTTAAAGAAATGATCAATTTTCAAGGAAAGAAAAATGTGCCTCTTTGGAATCTCAGTAATTGACAAAAGGATAAAGAATGCTGAGGTGCAAAGCAGATGTTCTCTGCTAAGAATAACAACAAAATATTAATTCCAGAATAAAGGGCAGACAGTTTACTCAGAGGCTTTGGTAAATCTGAAGAGATGCTGTAAGCAAAACAGAGCTTTGCACTATCTAAAATAGGCAACAAATGAAAATATATTGAAACTAGTTTCTGCCAAGATAAATAACACAATTCCTGCCTACACCGAACAGTGAGATTTCACTAGATATAGGAAAGATAGCAGGACAACCTGGCAAAATAAATCTCCATTTTCATGTAAATAAACTATAGTTAATTAATACATATTACATCCTATAAAGTGAGCCTTCAGTACTTTCTTAGATAATGTTCACCTGCTGGTTGTTATCGATTGATGGTTATCTAATAAATTGTGCCATGTTGAATTCTTAATTCTAATTATAATGGATAATTCACTTGGCTGAGTAACAGTCACATTATCCAACTGTATTTTTAGTTCTGGCCAGTTTTGCTTTAATTTAGTGTTCCTGAGAATGCTAAGGACATCCTTTACTTTCATTTTTTTAATTATATGCTCTTATTTAAATAAATTTACCTTGCCATTTACTTTGTAAGAATAATCTCTATCTATTTTCATTGAGACCTACTAGTATACCCTGAGGGATTCATTGATAGTCCTCAATATGAGGATTTATTTCTTTAATTAATTCTGGAAAGTTCCCAGCCATTGTACAATCTCTTCTTTCTAGTCTATCATCTTGGAACTTTGATTTTCTTTCTTGTGCTTTGCTCCATGTCTCTTAATCTCTGCTTTGTGTTTTATTATTTATTTTTGTGTTGTTAGATTAGAAGAATCTATCTTTAATTTTACAACAGTAACTATATTTTAATCTGTGTTTAATTTGTTATCAAATTTTTTATCAGGCTCCATTTACTATGATTTTAATGTTTTTAACTGAGTCTTTTAAAATCCGGAAGTTCTATTTGGTTGGCTTCCAAAACTGGCTATTGATAAAATCTTGTTGCTTCCTCTAGATTCAAGTTATGCTTTAGATACAGTGGGCATAGTTACTAGGGTTCATGGAGCCATTAAGAGCCCACAAAAATGCTTTATTTTAAAACCAGTGTATATATTTATGGAGAAAAGTAAAAGTGCCTAGGATCCAGCAAAATCATAGTATGGCAGCTCTGGCTTCCTCAAATAGTCATCTAATTCTTGAACTACATATATTTCATACTCAGTGTATGCAGTCTCTCAGTCTGCAGTTCACATTCCGAGATTCTTTGTGTCTGCTGACTCTTAGGTGTTACCTGGTGTGTATACACATATGCATAAATGTATGTCCTTTATAACTTGCTCTGTGAAGACATTGAGACCTAACTGAAAGCATTTCTAACAGAAGCCTTGTGTTTGCTTCTCTCAGCTGACAAGGGACACAGTCAGCTCTAAACAGAAAGGATGACTTGAATTGTTGATTTTTTTTCCCAAAATACAACCATTCTGTGAACTCTAGCCCCAATGCCATGACTGATGACATTTAGGTACAATTTTTCAAAAAGAACCTTTTCTTTTTTTTCTTTTCGGCTTAACTGAGGATCTAGACTAAGAAAAATATTTATGTGTACACACTTCCTTTGAATAGCAGAAATTTTTCTAGGATTCCATTGAGAAAGTTGAGGTTTAGGAAATCTGCCTTTTATGCAATCTGTGGCGTGAGTTCTCATACTATTTGGCTTTCGGCTTTGTATACCTGATTTGTAAGCTACTAGAGATTCACAGATGCCTCAAGGTCAAAATGGACTCTCTGTTTTGGTACAATTTGAGAATGTCTTCATTTCACTTCCAGTTAAAGAATTATCTACACATTTTACCTGGAATTTTAGATGATCTATACCATCAGGTGTCTTTCATATAGAAAACCCACCACCAGGAATGCAGTAGGCATTGTTAATTAATTATTCATGTAAGTGATTTAAAAATGTAGGTCTGAGAGATTGTCTAATTTCCCATAGCCGATATGTACCTGAATCCACATTCACATCAAAATCTGCTTAAATACAACATATGTTAACAAGAAAAAGCAAGCTATATAATTAGACTTTGAAAATTTTAAAATCTATACTTGTAAATTTAAGTGGAATAGACAAATTCCTAAAACTATATAACATATTGAAAGAGACAAAGGACAGAATAGCAAACTATTAATAACCATTAAATGCCTTATTTAAAAATATTTGCTTGACAAAAAACTCTAGCTAAGATAGCAGCATGAGAGAAATATTCCAAACATTTATGGAAAAAGTTGTACCATGCTTATTGATACTTCTAGAAACTTTTTTAAAAAATACAAAATTTCAAGTTGCCAGTAATATGCATTCCATACTAAATTACAACATGCATCATTTAATAAAACTCATTTAAAAATATGGATGAAAAATTATGAGTAAAATATATTTAACTATTTCCAACAACATGTGAAAAGAATAACTCATCAGGATCAATATATATTTATTTTAGAAATGAAATGTTGATCAAGCAAGATAATTCACCACATTGAGTAAAGAATAAAATTGCATGATCATTTCAATAGCTGTAGAACAAGTATTTGTTAAAACTCAATATTCATTGCAGATTTTAAAAATATAGAAAGGAATTTAATGCCAAGTTTGGTGGCGAGTGGCTGTAATCCTAGAGGCTCAGGAGGCTGAGGCAAGTGGATCACAAGTTCCAAGCCAGCCTCAGCAATGGTGAATCACTAGGCAACTCAGTGAGACCTTGTCTTTAAATAAAATATTAAAAAGGGCTAGGGATGTAACTCAGTGGTTATGTGATGCTGAGTTCAATCCCCGGTTCCCACTCGAAAGAAAGAAAGAAAGAAAGAAAGAAAGAAGAGAGGAAGGAATTTACTGATATCTTTGTTTACAAAATGATAAAAGCTTAATAGAAAACACCATAATTGATGATAAAATATTAAACATCACAAAATGGAGGGAAGGAGTAAAAGAGGTTTTATAAGATTGAAAGTTATCTAACCCATTGAAATTAAAATATTAAAAATCTAAAGTAAATTCTGATAAGGTAAAATATATATTTTGTGAGCCATAAAATAATCACTATAAAAGTAACTGAAAAATAGTTGAAGCATTAAAAGGCTTAAAATGTTACTCTAGAAAAATATTTATTGAATGAAAACAAAAAAGAATAGGAGGGGTAGAACAACAAACATACACAAGACATACAGAAAGCAAAAAGAAAAAGAACAGATAATATTCTTGTCAATATTAACAAGAAATATAAGCATATTCAATAACCCAATCTAAATTGAGATTTTATTGGAGTTCATAAAATCATAACAATATAATTTTATGCTTTATAGGGCAGACATATTTTTGGTTTAATGATACAAATAGATTGAATAAAATATGGAAAAAGTTGTATCTTACAAATAGCAACCATGAGAGAGCTGTTATAATGATTTGAGATAAAAAAATTATTGTAAAACAAAAAAAGTCTTAGTAGGGATGTAGAGGTAGGCTACAATGACACAAGCATCAATCCACCAGAAATCTATAACAGTTATGAGCTTATATTTGTCTATAAAAAAATTCAGAAAAAATGAGTCAAAGGTTTCTCCAAGTAGAAGACAAAAATGGACAATTCAATAATAGTGGTTGGTAACATAGGAACTTCTTTTGTAATAATGAATAGAAATATTACGCAGATCAGCAAGAAAGTAGAAGACCTGAACAACACTATGAACTATTTAGAATTAGAAATATGTACAAAACACTCTACCCATGAACGAAAAACTCACTGTGATCTCTAATGCACATGGATACTTCTTGGGAGTATCCTTTTTCATTAAAAAAAAAAAAAAGAAAAAGAAAAAGAAAAAAAAAACCTCAAAAGGAAATCTAAAAGAATTAAAATCATGTCTGTTTTCCAACCATAATGAAACTAAGTTAGAAGTCAGTATTAAGGCATTTTTAAATGTTCACAAATATGTGGAAATTAAAAAATAATAACAACACATGTTTCTAGTTAAACAAGCACTCAGAGAAAGAAAAATAGAAAATGTTATAAGATAAATGGAAATAAAGAAACAACATGCCAAATTTAAAGTATATAGTTAAAGCAGTGCTCAGGGAGAAACTGATAGCCAGAAACTCTGTATTTAAAAAAAAATTGAAGATATTTAATAAATACTCTAATTTTCCAGAAAGGTGGGGGAGAAGATCTCATGAAAATCAAAGAGAGATCAGCAAAGGAAAGGGATAGGAGTAGGAAGGAGGGAGTGAGTGCTGAGACGTGATAATGGTCAAATTACACTGTTATATTGTATGCATGTACAAATATGTCATAACAAATCCCATCATTATATACAACTATAACACACTCATAAAAATATGAAAAGAGAAGAAAAAACATTTTCCAAGATAAGACACTGGGAATAGAGAAACAAATAGACCTAAAATAATGCTAATGAAGGAAATAGTAAAAATTAGAGCATAAATTAAAATGAAACAGAAAATAAAAATAAAAAAAAGTCAATGAAACTAGAATTTTTTAAAAATATGAATAAAACAAGAAAGATCATCTAGACTGAACAAGAAAAAGAACTGCAAATTTTTAAAATCACTTTTGACCTTACAGAAAGAAGTTTTAAAAATGAATGTAAGGGAAGACTATGAGTAACTCTCTGCTAAATGTATTAGAAGTGGAAAAGAAATTTTGAGAACATACAAACTACCAGGAGTGACATTAGACAAATTTAAATATCTGAATAGATGATAATAAGGAAATTAATTAGAAATTTTAAAATTTCACATAAGTAAAATTCTAAGCCCAGATGACTTCTCCAATGAATTCAATAATAATTTTGAAGAAATAACATCTATCGTTCATAAACCATTCCAAAATTTAGAAGAGGAATACTTCTAAAATTTTTCTATGAGATTTTAATATCATGCAAGATAAAGATCTTTAGAAAACTACAGATAAATACCCTTATAAATATGGACAGAAAGGAAACCTAAGGATTTACTAGCACACCAAATCTAGCAATACATAAGGAGGATTATACACCATGACCAAGTGTAATATTACCCCCAGGTGCAAGATTGGTTTAACAGACAAAAATAAGTTAATGCAGTACACTATATTTAAGAAATATTTTTTAAAAACCCTCATGAATATCTTGATATGCATATTAAAAAGCACTTCAAATCCCCCATTTTTATGCTAAGTAGATATAGAAAAGAATGTAAACTAATAAGACATATGAAAAATTTAAGTCAACACCATACTAAAATTGGGTCAGTATTGAGGCCTTCCTGATAAGAAACAGTTAAAAAAAAATCCTATTTTACTACTTCTATTCAAAACTGTACTGAAGCATCAACCAGTACAATTAAGCAAGAATTAGAAATTAAGCAAGAAAACTAAAACAAAAAAAAAAAAAAATCAGATACAAAACAAAGAAGTGAACCATCAGATAACATGATCTATACATAGAAAATTCTACGAACACAGTAAAAAACGATCAGAACTGCCGCAGTTTGGCTGGGCACAAATGCAGCAGTCTGGCTGGGCACACAATCACGAGCCACCACACAGCTTGTAGATTCAAACAGCAACTCTTTATTCCCGAACTCACACCAGCCGTCTACAATCACGTTCTGGGGAAATCCACGTTCTCTGCCCAAATCCACCTCCACTGGGCTTCTCTCTCCAAAATATACTGTCTGAATCCCGTGAGAACTCAAGGGGAACTCAGGCAGCAGGATACGCCCTATTCCCAGCAGGAATAATCTTAAACCTTAAACCTGGAACCTAAACTGGGAACGCCCTAAACACGATTATCTTAAACTGGGAACACCCTAATCCGCCCTGGTCCTTGAACAAGGTTACCTACATTCAATGTCACTGCAACATGGGGTACGCTGGCAAGGAAATTGTCATACCTACTTGGCTAATGGCTCCCAGCATCTCCCCCCTTCTGATTAATTAAACAACAAGCAATGTGGCTTAAGGACCGTGCCTGGTAGGTTGTCCAATTCAACACATGGTTCTTACCCGTCATCGGAAAACTGACCTTTAGGCGTCAGCCTCCTGTCTTAGGTTGATACCACTGCAATTGAATCATACCCGTCACTGACTACCGGTCCAGCATACAGCCATACTTGTGGATAGGTCTATGCACCAGTGGGGGGGTGAGGTTCTTTGCCTCACCTCTGTTGGCCCCCAAATTTGGCCTTGGTGCCAGTGGGGGAGTGAGGAGCCATTAGCCAAGTAGGTATGACAATTTCCTTGCCAGCGTACCCCATGTTGCAGTGACATTGAATGTAGGTGACCTTGCTCAATCAGGGATTCCTCAATTGTCTGCTTTGCCAAAAACCTGGCATGTTTTAGCTATAGATATTAAAGATTGTTTTTTTTCAATTCCAATTCATCCCGAGGATAGTCCACGTTTTGCATTTACTATCCCTGCATTAAATCATGAAGGTCCTGATCAGAGATATGAATGGAAAGTACTCCCTCAAGGGATGGCTAACAGTCCAACTATGTGTCAAATATATGTTAACAAAGCAATCCAGCCACTTAGAAATCAAAATCCTGAACTACAAATATTTCACTATATGGATGATGTATTATTGGCACATAAAGATAAAAACATATTGCTGGAATGTTATGCCACACTTACAAACTTATTAAAAAATTATAATCTAGAGATAGCAATAGATAAAGTACAATTAAATTTTCCAATTAATTATTTAGGAGTTCTATTATCCTCAACCATAGTCCGTCCACCAAAAATTCAAATACGAGTAGATCAACTCAAATCACTTAATGACTTTCAAAAGTTATTAGGAGACATAAATTGGATAAGGCCTTATCTAGGTATACCAACAGGAGAGTTGGGACCTTTATTTGATATTCTAAAAGGTCCATCAGATCCAAATTCACCCCGCATGTTAACTCCTAAAGCAAGAAAGGCATTAAAAATTATTGAAACATATATGGAAAACATACATTTGGATAGAATTGATATAAGTTTGCCTTTATTATTTATTGTACTACCAACAAAAAATATTCCTACAGGAGTATTTTGGCAAGGAAATTGTCATACCTACTTGGCTAATGGCTCCCAGCACAGAACTATTAAAATGTTAACAGTGTTACAGGATATAAGTTTGATTCACATGAGATCTCCATAAAGGAAAGCTGGAGAAAAATCCCTGCATCTTCTTAGAGAACATATAAATAACTATGAACAGAATGCTGATAGAAACACGGATATATTTGGGCTGGGGATGTGGCTCAAGTGGTAACGCGCTTGCTTGGCATGTGCGTGGCGCTGGGTTCGATCCTCAGCACCACATAAAAATGAAATAAAGATGTTGTGTCCACCGAAAACTAAAAAATAAATATCAAAAAATTCTCTCTCTCTCTCAAAAATAAAAAATAAATATAATAAAAAAGAAACATGGATATTAAAGACCATTCTGGTGAGTTTTGAAGTAGAAATAAGGAACATGTTATTTGAAAACTAGAGAAAAGTTTATTTTTGTTATAAATTGGTAAAGAACTTAGCTAAATCATGTTTGTGTTCTAGTGTTTTGTGGAAGGCTTATAATCAATGAAATTGGGTATTTATCTGAGGAGATTTCTAACCAAAATTCAGGAAGACTGTCTTAGTTACTCCTGAATAATTATAGTAAAATGTGAGAAGAGAATGATTTATTAGGCAAAAAGAAATAAAAATTTGAATATTTTGAAAATTAGCCTATCCATATTGAAATAATTGAGAAAATGAGTACTGAAGAAATCAGTAAAGGAATGATTGGAAAACCACTCTGTGAAAAGTGTATGAATTTTCTAAGCAGAGTATAGCCAGCATGAATGAAGGCTATCAGACTTCTTAGATTTCTCAGGAGGGGATTATAGAAATATTTGTTTGCAAATATGCACTGTTATTTGTTTGCAAATAGTACATATCTTTTTACTATTATTAAACAATAATCCACAAGCAATTGAGAAGTCATCAGGGCCACTGACCTGGTTTCAGTAAGGCAGGTGACTTAAACCCAGAACCTTGGTAGTAGTACCACATGGGTAAAACCTTAGGATTAGGACCTTCAGGGAACGATTACCCAGCAGATCTGATCCTAAAGCCAAGAGTTTCTGTTTCTAGGCATTTGATATTTTATATATATATATATATATATATATATATATATATATATATATATATATGACATCTGGCAGAATTTTATTTTGGTTATTGCTGGAATACAAAAATGATTTTGTTGTTGTTGTTGCTGGATTTGTTTCTAGTAACCAGGTCAAACTTTCATTCATTTTAACAGTTCATCTATGGTGAAGTTCACTGTGTGTTTACATATGAATTTTAGCATCACCTTTCTAGTCTCTGCAAAAGAACTGCCTGAAATTTTTCTAGGAATTGTGTTCATTCAGTAGACCACTTTGGAACATACCATCTTTTTTGGCAATACTAAATACCCTGATATATTAACATAAAATTCTTTACATTTATTGAAATCTTTAATTTCTTTCAATATTGTTTCCAGCTATAGTATAAAAACCCTATTTTGATAATTTTATTCCCAAGTACATCATTTTTGATGCCATTTAAAATGGGATTTTTAAAATATTTTTGGATTATTTTATTATAAAGTCACATGATATTTCTAGCATTCATCTCAAAACCCCTTTGGCCTCTATCCACTACCAAATTCCAAAATAATTTCTACATTTTAGGTATTTATTACAGTAGTGTGTTATTTCTGGTACTAAAACGAGTATTAGTCAGTTTGTGCTGCCAACACCAAATACCACAGGATGTGTAGCTTAAACAATAGAAGCTTTAACAAGATGGCTTTAAGGCAGCTTTCATTCTGGGGCCATTTTTCTTGGCTTGTAGACAGCTTTCTCCATCCCCCCCCCCATGTCCTTACATAGCCTTTCCCTGTTATATGTGCATGGAGAAATAGTCTTACTCTAAGGCTAAAATTCTATCAGGATCCACCGTAATTATCTTATTTAACTTTGATTTATTTTCTAAAGATCCTCTATCCAAATAGAATCATACTGGGAGTTAGGGCTTCCTTCAAGATACGATTTGGGGGGAACACACTTCAGTCCAAAGCATATTTCCATTGACTCGATGGTTCAATATAGCAAAAGTTGCAATTATTCACAAATTCTTGCAGCAATGCAGTGCAGTCCAATTTAACAGACACTTCACTAAAGAAGATATACAGATGGCAAATAATATGATATTCAACACCACATATCAGGGAATTGAAACAACAATGAGATACCATTATATACCCATTACAATGGCCCAAATCCAGAACACTGACAATCTTAAATGCTGAAAAGGATGTAGAGAAACAGAAACTATTTGTTGCCAGAGGGAATTCAAAGTGCAACAACTTAGAGGAAAGTTTGTTAATTTCCCAAAAGATTAAACATCAATTTATAAGATCAAAAGTTCTCCTTGATAGTGACCGAAAGGAAATAAAAACTTATGTGCACATGAAAATAGCTCACATATATTTATAGCACTTTTATTTATAATCACCTGAACTTGAAAATTACTATGATATTCTTCAGTAGGGGTAGATTAATAAACTGTCATACTTATGGACAATGGAATATTATTCAGGACTAAAATGAAGTGTGACATCAATCCATTTAAAGATATGAAGAAAACTTAAATTCATGTCATTAAGGGAAAAGCCTACATTCTGAATGATTCCACAAAATAACATTCTAAAATGGACAAAACTATGGAGGCAGTAAAAAAGCCCATGGTCTCCAGTGGTCAAATGGAGGGAAAATGAGTAAGTGAATCACAGAATATTTTTAGACCAGTAAAAATAATCTGCATGAAACTCTATACTAGTGGATACATGGCACTATAAATTTATCCAGCCCCAAAGAATGTGAACACCAAGAATGAATTCCACCAAGAGAGATTTCTGTTCATAATATGAAACATGAGGAGAACGGATAGATAAGTCAAAAATAAGGAAAAATATCTGCTACATTAATAAAAAGCTGTATCAAGTCTAAACACAGCAACTGTGAAAATCTGTAAGAAAAGAGAAATAATCTAGTCCAAAAAGAACAAAGATATGAATACAGTTTTCACAAATAATAACTGGAAATTACTCATAAACATGAAAATGCTATTAATTATCAATAAGGCAGGATAAAATTAAAACTGCAATAAGATAATATACACAACAGATTGCCAAATTTAAAATGTTGATAAAATCATGTATTGGCAAGGAAGGAAAGTAATTGGACCCTCCTAATTTCTCTGTGTGGATGTAAATTGTGTACTTCTAAGTCAAAAATTTTACTTCTATGTAATCCAATACACATGACCACCAAGAAACATGTAAACATTTTTGTTTTGTTTTATTACTTTATCTTATTTTGCTGTTATAAATAGTAATATGAGATCCACACTCTTAACAAATTTAACATACAGTGCAATAATGTTGACTATCACAAAAATGTTATTGGCAGTACAATTGTAATAGGCCCAAATTGGAAACAACTCAAGTCGCCATAAGAGTAAAATAGGCATAAAAAATGTGCCTTCAAGTAATTGCTATATAGTAACAAAGATGCTTGAACTATAGCTACATCAATTAACATAGATGAATCTAAAAATGTATTGTTGAGTTAAAAAATAAAATCTGAAAATAATAAGACTAATTATTCCATTAAATAAGCCTCAAAACACAATAAGGATGAATTAAAATATATTGGAGGCAAGGAATTCATTGTCATGAAAAGGAAAAAGAATGGTTTCATCTCAGGGAGAGAGAGGGGAATTTCAATTGGAAAGGAGCACATGGGTGGATTTCTGAGGGGCTGGCAGTTATGTTTCTTGTTGTACAACAGTTTATTCAGTAGCAAATGTTAAACTCTACATTAATGTTTAATGCATTTTACTGGTTGCATATTTTATTTCCCATTAAAATTTTTAAAAAACTTGAAATTTGTTCTAGCCTGTTCTATAAAACAAATGACAATTAGCTGTGAAACATGCATGCACAAAAGTGTTTATATATAGAATTTCTATATTGATTAAGCTAGTATATACAACAATCTGTTCACAACAATTTTTCAAAAACAATGTATTCATCTAGATAGTTAATATGCATCTTTCCCATGTCACATCTTTTCCAACTACCAAAACTACATTAGAATTCTAGTCCATAACAAGAGGATTGATTTAGGAGAGACTTAGAGAATTAATGACTTGCAGTTGTTGTGCATATTAAATATAGGCTAGTCTATTAGAGAAGAGTTTGGGTGAATTGGGGCAAAGACATAAGGGAAAAAAAAGAAAAAATGTTCCTTTTCTTTACTGTGTCAATACAATGTATCTAGAGAAAGCTGTTAAAAGGTGCATAGTACTTTTGAGAACTGCAATATTTGTGAAATCAACCTGTGCTATTGAAAAACAAACCATTCCACTCAATAGTTTCATTATTGTTAAAAATATTATTTAATTAATTTACTACTTATATAAATATCTCTGGGCTTTGTAAGTATTGACTAAATAGATCATTGTCAAATTGAGTTTAATTATCCTTTGTGGGTCCTTACTATGTTACAAGCATGTCATACTATTTAAATCTTGTGACTTTTATGATAGAAGTTTCAAACCAAAGGAAGAGAAATACAAAGATATTAGACAGACTGCCTAACATTACACAGCTAGTAAATGAGAAGGGCAATTTGGACCCAAATATCCCAACTCCTATTTGAATAATCTTTCATTTCTGTATCAGTTACACTAGGATAGTTCTTGTGACAACTTCAAAATCTTAAGTGGCTTACAAGAAAATATGTTTATGTTTCATAGAATGATCCAAATTTGGGGATGCCAGTTAGGGGAAAGGGGCTGTATACTGTACAGTCATTACAGAACCCAGAATCCCTATATTTTTTGGCTCTCATAATACCAGTGTAGTCATCCCCTGAATCATTTATCCTAGGATCTGCCCAGAATATCAGGAATACCAGAGAGCATGGAGAATCCCATGGGACCCTTGTTATATTTAAAAATTGCCTACTTCTTTCTTTTCATATACCATTGGCCAGAACTCAATTACAGGGCCTCACCTAATTGCAATAAGGCTGAGAAATGAAATCCTAATGTCTGCCATGGGAAAGAGGGAAAGGGCTTGATGAGTCTCCATGGTGCCTCTATTCCAGGAGCATTGTCAGCCACGATAATGTAGTTTTTCATTTTTGATGATTTTGCAAGCATTGTGGCATCCACACTGGGTTGTTTAATTTTCAAACTAAAGAAAATGCTCTTAGACCTCATTTTCAGGTTCTCTATTAATAATAATGGTAGTCAATACTTTCACAGCTGTCCATCATAATTAACATTGCCTCCACTCTCTCCAATTACAAACCATTTATAATTTCTCAATAATCATGTACACAGAGTGTGAACCACTGCCATCTGTTTTTGTAGATTAGGAAATGAAGGTACGGGATTTAAGGAACTTGCATGTCATATTTCTAGTAAATCAAACGAGGAACTACAGAATTTTTACCAAGTTCATTGGCATCACATTATTCCTTTTCTATAATCACCTCTCCTTGCCATAGACTATCTACTTTTTCATCTATTGCATATTATTGCATAGGCAAATATTCTGTACATTTACATTTCTATGGAGGCCTAATGCAAGCTCTTAAAAATACTTTGATATTTAATACCATATTTACTCTTCAGTTTTTTTTTTTTTTTTATAAACTGTGAAAATGTTTTAGGCTTGGTTCATTTCTTACTAAGTAAATTTTGTTAACTTTGTAAAGTAAGGTGTTAAAAAATCTGTTAAACATTTTGCTAAGGAAAATGACCTGAGCTGAGTATTACTCAGAAAGGTAACTTCTCTATTGAAGTTACTTCTTGGCTGCTTTCATACTGCAGTACTTCTCCAATGTCCTTTAGACAAAAACAAACAAATTAACAAACAAAACCAGAATATTTGATGTTTATCAATGGATATAGGTCAATGTGATAGATTGGATCTAGGTTATTTCTAAATAATTAACCACGATGGTATACTGCAGGAAGGGAATAGGCCAATATTAGTTGTTATTTTTAAGGCTAAATTTATATGCTTAACCTCCTCCAAACTATATTGTTGGGTTAAGGATGTAACTCAGTGGTAGAGTGCTTGCTTGGCATGTGTTAGGCCCTGGGTTTAATCCCTAGCACCACAAAAACAACAATAACAAAAAAAACCCCTTTATTGTTGTTGATGCCATTGCTTTAATTAGAGTTACATAAGGTTTATATGACATCTCTGAAGATTCAGAAATAAATTGTTACTGCAGAGTAAAATATGCACAGCTTTTTTTTTTTTTTAACCTGGCAGGCATGGCTTGGAATTATTGGGTTATATTGTGCAAAGTGCATTGAACTGTTTTCTTCCTAACCACCCCCCCCCCCCAAATGGAAATATCATTTACTTCATGAAGTTCCCATAAGGGTAAAATTAATGTATGACAAAACCAACTAAACCTTGCAACATTCATTACATAAATAGCAAGCTATTGTTAAACAAAGTGCGCCAGTTGAACACTTTCTTTCATGGGACCTGGTTAGCTTTGTGGAATAACTGAAAAATGGAAAGGTACATAGAGAGCAGAAGAGAGAGGTCAGGGGAAATGGAAGATATCCAGGAGGAAAGAAAATGAGGGTAACAAAAATCGAAGATGGCAGGAAGCCTTAAATTAGTGAAACCAGAAAAGAGCTAATCTTTTCACAGAACAAGAGCAAATGGGAGTGCTAAAAAAAATAACTTTTGTTGAAAATTTTAACTGAAAGGTTAATGGTACATTGCTAATGAACACAATGTGAGAATATTTCAATCATGAATATTCTAATTAGATGATATAAAATTCAAGCTTCAAAGGGTTATTGCTTTGCTTATAAACCTGGAGCAAGTTATCATCGTCTCTATGTAATACAGATCAAACTTCTAGAAATCACGACCATCCATACTTGGTCCCAGCCAACCTCCTCTGCCTTAATATGTCCATTATTCTATTTGAGTTTCTATCTTACAGCCAGGATAGATAAGCTAAGCTTCCACATGGTGGCTTTCTTTCTCATTTCTCTGTCTGTTTGGTGGCTATTTCCTCATTCTAGTATAACTCTCTCTCCTCAAATTCCAAGGTCTAAAACTGCCCTGAATTTTAAGATAAACTTCAATGCCATGTCGGTGAAACCTCTCCATATGACTTGACTGGAAGGAGAATTTTTTTTCTTTTGAAACTCCAAAATATTTCATCTATATCTCTGGTAAATTTCATAAGGTTTCCAAGTTTATTCTTTTAGATCCAAATATAACTCATAATAAAGGTGCAATATATTTGAGTACATATTTTGTGTATATGTAGTATGAATCATTATTGTACTGCGAGTCTGATGTTTCTTGGAAAAAAAATTCTGTGATCATATGAATTTGGGAAATTGCATTTTTCCTAGTATATATTTCCAGGAACCCTGAGACATTCAGGGGGATAATTAAAATTAAGAAGTATTTGAAAATGTGTTTACCTGTGGGATTGTTATTTTTTTTTAATAGTGAAGACTTATGATATCTTGGTTCTCATGAAGTACACTTAAGAAAACCCTCATGTCCAGTGGTTATTGGTTTTACTAGTGCATCAGCTCAGTGGAAGAATTTTAGTGGCTCTGCTATCTCATCCTCTGGTTGAGTGGACTTTTCCCTCTGATCACTGCCATGTCTCTTGGTGTCCAGGGCTTTGTCCTCTGTCCTGGGTTTTTGAAGGAGGTTTGTCCACAGGGAAAGGCTGTGGTGATAGGGGGTGGAAGTTTAAAGTGATCAAAAGGCTTCTTGGTTGGCTGTCCTCATCAAATAACAAAGAAAAGAATGACTGAGAAGGCTGCTTGTCAGGGGAGTGGGTGTTTGCATAAAGACAGGAGGTTCTCCAGGGTCTGAGCTGCTCTAATGATCCCCAGGGATGGTGACAACTGTGCCTGTGGAATCCAGAGTCCTATTCTTATGAACTCCAGTTCAGTAAAAACAGACCTTTGGCTCATGCTTCCACTTACTCTGTGGGAGAGACAACAAACCAGATATTTATTTATTTGTTTGTTTGTTTGTTTATTTATTTAGCATGTCATTTGAAATTAGGAACCAGGAATTGCACTGTTTTGTTCTTTGGCTCTGTTTTGAGAACTTCCACCAAGGTAATTGGTATGTATATATTCCCTGATTTATGATGGTTTGACTTAAATTTTTACAAATACACATTCAGTCCAAGTTTTCCTGTGAATTTTAAAGTTGGATCATTTCTAGGGCTAGCAACATGCCACATTCTCTCCCTACGCTGGGTACCAGCAATGACCCTCAGCTTCCAGTCATTTAGATAATCACAAAGGTAACAAATGATACAAAACAGCATACTATGTTGCCACCAGGTTTTGAATATAGACAATCAATAAATTACATGAAATATCCAATACTTTGTTATAAAATAGGCTTCATTTTAGATGATTTTGTTCAACTGTAGGATAATGTAAGTGATCTGAGCATGTTTTAGGTAGACTAGTCTAAGCTGTGACATTTAGTATGTTAAGTATATTAAATGCACTTTGGAGCTACAGTATTTTAAATTCACAAGGTGTTAAAGGGGATGTAATTCCACTGTAAGTTTAGTAGTATGTATATTAAGTCTAATTGGCTGCAAAGAATGGGTCAGGGCTTTAGGGAAGAGAAATAGATGGGCAAATGGATAATATAAGTTTTTATCTTACCACACTGATAGGCATGAATTTGGTCCCTTAGTAGCTGACAATTCCCTTGAGGCTTATCCTTGTGTGATGTGTAACCCACAGCAGTCAGTCATGAGAATCTGTGTCTAATGAATTTTTGTTAAATGAATGTGACATTTTTATAACATTTTATTAATATTAATTAAAGGAGGAGTTTTCCAATAACTTCTAGCTAAAAGTTTGAAGCCCAGAGAAATGGTGGAGTTGGGGGCAGGGCCCTTATTTTAAAGGCAATCAAGTGTCCTACTTCCTGGAGAGCTGGTACTAGCTTCAGACAGAAATGCATGTGCTATTTCACTAGGCAGGCATGCAGACAGACGGACAGATATCCTTAGCAGGTGATACATCCTCCAAGAAAGACTAGAGTACAAATCACCATTTCACACACTATGTGATATTGAAAGATAAGTGCAGATTTTCTCTTCTTGTCTCAATTGCAATTTTGACTCAGTGTCCTTCAATTACTCATTGCAACAGAAGATTAACAGAACAATCATCAAAAAATACATTTAAATATGCTGAAAAATGACTTTTCAGCTAGTTCACATGATTTTCTTGCAATGATTTGAAATTGTTTGCAAATGACTTATAATGCCCCTTTTTCAATAAAGGTGCTGCAGGAAGTGATGGTTTTGTGTGTGGGCACAATTATTAGGGATGAGGGATGTCTTATCCTTGGGTCATTCCACACCTTTGAAGAAAACCCTTCTGTACATTAAACTACTTGTGTCATTTCTCAACACAGTTAAACTTAGTTTTAATAATAAGCCTTTCCGTTTTTTTTTTTTTTCCTGGTGTTTAACATTCCTAAGGTGCTTTAACACCTGTGGGCCACATCAAGCTTATAATAGCCTTGAGAGGTAAAGAGAGCCAGCATAATCTTTCTAATTAGACATTAAGTACATGTCGCAAACAGCATTTGTCATAGAATTTGTGACAAGGCTTATGCTGCGACCCAATTGCGCCTCTTTTGCCTTGAATTTCTACTTTAATATGTCCCTGGACTATTTCACACTTGTGACACTGGCCTTTTGCCCTGCTCATCTTGTCACTACGTTACGTGGATTCTTGGCTGCCAACTACTGTGCAGATATTCCTCCTGCAGAATTGGTTGGATAAGCATTTTTTTTCATGGCTTGGAGTTTGTCTAAGACATATTTCTCCTCTGTCTCTTTAAAAAGAATCAGTCTTGATTTTACATAGTAGCGTCTCATCAGGATGTGATTTTCCAGAACTATGGGCAGCTGAACACAAGTACCAAATAAAATGATGGTTTCCTGGCAAGATGATAGCATTTGGCCATATTGTACCCAGCTACAGTGCTCTACATATGGAATATACTCCATAAATAGAGAAAATGAAGATATTGTTATTTCTAACTTAATATCCAGTGTTAAAGCCTCATTTGGCCTTAAAGTTGATTTCATTTGTTATTGAATTATGAAGAACATACTAAGAACTCAATACATGTTTCAGAAATGAATGGTGCTAATAAGTATTGGGATATTGGCTACAACAACAAATGGGTGATAATTTTAAATTGCTCTAATTGTAGCCTAATTTTAAAAAAAATGAGAAGTTGGCTTGAGGATCTTTAGGCCTTTTCTGCGTTTTTAGATCCAATTCAAATATGTTTTCCCCATTTTTTGTATGTTTTATTTTAAAATCTCCTCTTTCCAAAGCCCCTGCTCTCTCCCTTTATTTATTTATTTGAGAGGGAAGGTCATTAGTAGGAGGTAGTTTTATGTCTTATTTTCTATCTCCATTTCCTTTCAATATTGCTTCTCAGACCTTTCATGTTCAAATTGTGTTTTTCAACAATTCCATATTTCTTAAACAACATGTGTTCTCTTCTTTGCCTTGTAGCACACAACAACATTTAGAAAATGTGTTTCTGACTCGAATCCATTTTATTCTGCATTAATGTATCAGTGAAGCCAAGACCACTTCCTCTAACTTGTTGATCAGCACTGTCAGGTGTTTTCAGAGTACACAGTGCACTAAACGACATTAATGCATTGCTGCCTTTCCACAGTCTGTAATATCCGTAAGGGAGAGAGACATGGTTTATTTATCTGTACACCCATACATAGTATCATAGCAACAGCTACAAATGTTAGTTCAATAAGCATTCTTGTAATCCATATGTAAAATCTTCTCTGACTGTGGGGAATGGGGTCTTAGCAGAAGAACACCAACTTTAACAATATCTGAACAGACACAACAAAGATGTATGTGCTGTATATTTCTCTGCTTATAAAATGGCTTTCAGTTAAAATATTGCTGTGCATTGCAAAACATGAATAAAAAGTGCAAATTTGAGACAATCGTCTGTCAAATTTCTAAATGTCAGACCATATCATTATGATAACTTTAGCCATCTGTTTCAAAGTGGTATCACAGAATTAGAGACACCTTTAAGATACTTTTCAAAGACAATGATTTTCTTTGGGATTCTTTTAAAATCTCAAATGCTATGAAGCAGCATAAAAGAATGACTATAAAACTGTCTTGCTATATTAACTGCTTTCAGTATTATGTAGAAAAATTTCAAAAGCGTTTTCCACACTCAAACCCAAAGGTTATATTATTATGAGCAAAAATGACAATAAGAGACATATCCTAACTTTACTAGATTCAAGTCATAGATTACTATTAGGAAAATCTATGAGAGTATATGTAAAATTTCATGTTTTCTTAGAATCACACAGATCCAGAGTTGAAGACTATTTTACAGATACTGAACAGATTAAGAAATAGAAACATGGGAGCTTGTTCTCAATTCAGTACTGAGCCACCGTGAGTAGGGATGTATTGTTTTGCTGTAACCGTCATAAAAAATGCCACAGATTGGGTTTCTCATACAATAGATATATGCGGTTTTTAAAATTTTGTTTTGTTTTTGTTTTTGTTTTGTTTTGTTTTGTTTTGTTTTGTTTTCCCCTCACAATTCTGGAAACTAAAAGCTCAAGGTCAGTGTTGGTTTTCTCTGAGGCAGCTCTCTTTGGCTGGTAGATGGTGATGTTCCCAGGGTGTCCATAGTGTCTCCCTTCCATGTGTGTCTAGGTCCAAATTTCTTATTCTTTGCTAGAGAATACCAGTCATATTGAACTAGGGCCTACTTTAAAAATCTCATTTACTTCTTTACAGACCCCATCTCCAAATGCAGTCACATTCTAAAGTACTCATGGTTGATACAGAAATTTGAGACAGACACAAATCAGCTTGTAACAAAAAATAAAAGATACTAACAGAAGTTGAAGTTAGGCCCATTACACAGCATATGTGTGAAGGAAGGAACTCTGGGTAAAGGAATTTGTGGCAACTGTTATATAGTGGTACCACAACACAAGAATAAATGGAGAAGAGAAACATGGGATCCTGTATCTCCTTTAAAATAAATAATAAATATCTTCTTCGATCTCTCTTCATCATCACATAAGGCAGTGCTTTAACAAAAAAGGTAAAGGTAATGTTGTCAGCTAGGATATGATTTTGTTCTGAGTTCCATCTTGAGGACGTAGATCCAAACTTCAGTTGCTCCCAAAATGAAATTCAAGTTTCATCTACAAACTAATTTAAACTTTAATTCCTTTGTGTTAACGAGAACTTCTCTGATCACCTTTTTCTTTTTTTTTCTTTTTTGCTAATATAGTTATCAAACTTGGTTTTGAAAGTAAAACTCCTTTAATCTTAATCACTTTACAGATTCAGGAACATTTTTTTTGAGAACTGTCACTTTGTGTCAACATCTCTATTAAAGGTATCTTCTTTTGCTTTTATCTACTATAGTCTAATGACCTACTTAGTTTGTGTTTTATAATAACTCATCTTAAATTATGGGGATCAGTCAATCAACACATTTGGTGGGTTCTACTTTGTGCAAGAAAGCTATGCTCAAAAGAAGAATTAAGAGACATTGCTGCTATGCACAGTTTGGCTACTGATACTTTATAACCCAGAGCTATTTTAATACTCATATTCTACAAAGACCTGGGCCAAGTTGATATGCCCCATGAGCTGATACTCAAACCCAGCAACACTGACACCTAAGCTTTGTAATATACCATAGAACATTTTTCTCCAAATGGGGCAATAGGGAAGGCAAGTAGCATTTTTTGTAGCCCTCCCCACATCTTGCTGCTGTAATCCTCTGATAGACTCTTTGAAGTAACACATTTATCACCATTTTAAAGATGAAGCATCTGTAGAGAATGTGAGAAACTTGTTCCATGATGGCACAAATATTAAAAGAAAGAAGATGAAACTTCTGAAAGTCTTCCATTTATGACAATAACCTTGTTCTTGAAGAGTTGTAAGTTAATTGGACAGTTGTAAAACTACAAGACTATGAATGTCCATATTTAAATGCAATGGTGATCTGGGAATGGTGAGCCCATTCTAAAAGGACATATTCCCAGAGCAAAATGTTTTATGGTTAGGTTGTTATCTTTTCCCTCTGAGTCAATCTTGAGTAATCTTGAATTTTAATTTGCACTGAGTCACTTCAAACTAATTTATTTCTTTGTAATTTTTGCATTAAATCCTCTGAAATCTGAAATACCAATATCCAAAGTGCTCAGATGCACAGTCATTAGTGAGAAGACTAAACATGGAAGGGAAACTAACCTAAGTTTCTAGCAAAGGAAAGGAGAGATTGGAGATTCAGTATATGAGGAGGAATTTGGGAAAGGGGTGAAATTAATGGAGATAGAATAAAATGAATCAAGGAGGAAAGAAAGGAACAGTGACTACTGTAGATGACAGGCAAATGAAATAAAATTAAATTAAAATTCACACTAATAGTAAATTATGACAGGGAATGAATTAAACCTAAGAATGTCAGACTGGGGGAAAGCCAAGTGGTAGGAGGAAAGAAGAAGGCTAATGAGAAGCATTCATTAAAACAGTTCAGAATTATGTGCAACTGGAAACCCTCGTATGTGCTGATTATCAGTACTTCCCTAGGAAGACATCTGAGTACATGACTGCTGAATTGGCATTGCACAACAATAAAGAGGAAAATATGCTCCATAGAGTTTGTACAGGGAGATAAAATACATCTATAATGGAATTTTGATATTTTTTGTAAATAAAAAATATTTTAAAAATTATTGGACCAGCAGATGTTAATGGATATATCTAAGCCTGTATGTTCAATATATAGATATTTTTATAATCACTGCTGAACAAAAATATTTAAACCTGCAGGTTGTGGTGTTTCTCAGAATACAAACTATGATACAGACAGATTTCTTGAGAAAGTTAATCTATCCTTTAGGTACCATTATAAGGTTTTCTGTATATTGTATGGATAAAAAAATGTGGTGTTCAATGACAAATTGAAATTCAAGTCTTTATATGATAAAGTATCAAATAGAGCTTATAAAAGGGGGATGTTGCTGCTAGTGTTATGTTTGGAAAAAGGGTTGTCAGTATGAATTGCTTTTTTACTCATGCGCAGTTGAAATTGAAGGTGGAATATGATTACGAAAATTAGAATAGCCTCAGAAACTTATTTATCCACATATTAAGAATGTTTCCTGAAGATTTTCATATAAAACATCATTTAGAAATTGAAGTGTACGTTCTTCTAGAAGTAATATTTTACTTCTTCTTGATGTTATTTCAAATTTTGACCAAATGCAAAATATTTCAATTAAAATCATAAACTTAAAGATACATAGGTTATAATGGAAGAGACATTGTCATAAATAATATTAATGATCATAGTTTCAATTCATTAAATGATGAATTTATGTTCAGAACTCTTTGAGTGTTATTTCCTTTTATTCTTACATAAAATGTTTGCAAGTTGAAATTATCATACCTGTTTTTCGGACAAGGAGTTTGGTGCTTAAAAATTTTAAGTGGTTTGCTTATGGTATCACAAATAACAAGCACAATATTTAGGATTGAAACTAGAAGTCAACACTATTTTTCAATTGCTAATCCTCAAATTCTACAGTCATCCTTGTTAACATGCCTCTAAGTGTATTTTACATTTCCTTTACTTTTTAAGAAGGGGTTTTTATGTCTATAGATCATTTAAAATATCAGTGTTGAATAATATCAGTCTGTATATAATGGAAATGAGTACAGTGGAGTCAAACTCATGAATGTTAGAAGATTGGGCTACATTGAGTGTGTGTGATAAATCCCCCATTCTTAATAAATTTAAGATTTTTCTCAGGAATATCACTTTTTTACTCAATTCCACTAATGTTAAAAAACCAGGTAGGAAATATAAAATTGAAAGCTCAACCACATGTAGGGAATGTTTCTTTTGTTGATTCCAGTTTTGACCTATACTCTAGCAACAATAGTGGGCTTAAAGAGATTTGTCCACATTTTGATGCTTTGTGCCTCATGTGAGCATTGGTAATAGAGAAGAAATTGTAGCAGTAGTTTCTCTTTTATAAAATCCGTCTAATTTGTAATTAAATTTTAAAACACTGCCAGCAATTTCATTATACGTTCAAGGGGGTCATCTTGTATGATATATCAATTGAAGCGCATAAAGTCACTTTTAACTTCACTTATGACCTAGTGCAATAGTTCACCAAATACAACAGTGCCTCAATACTTCTTATGCATTCAGTTTATCTTTAACACTTTAACAGAAAAAAGACATAATTTTAATAACTCATTTGCTTTTCATAAGAAAAATAGCTAAAAAAGCCAATGTTATAGAGAATAGAGGACTAGAAAGAGAAAAAAAATTCAAGTAATTTTAATTCTAATTTAAGCACAAAGATGCTTAAAAAGTATCTGGTTTTTCTTGACTTTTTAAATTTTATTCTTCTGGATTTCCTAAAATTCCAATGTGATGTGAACAACATCTGAATTGCTGCAAGATGTTGGGGATCTGGGTTCCCCGACTATGTCCATTACTCCACCAAAATGCCAGTCATGTGCGTGAAATCATCTAAGACCCAAGCCAAACCCTTGTAAGATCAGGTTGGCTCTTGGCACATCTAAACTATCATTTGATGTTTAGTTGTTTTATCATTCGCAGAATAAACAGCATAGATGTAAATGTATTTTGCCATTTTCCATCAAAATACTATTCTCAGAAATATTTATCATTGATCAAGTAAATAACAAGGGATTTTTACTAATGAATTAAAAGAGACCAGGAAAAGAAAATGAGACAGTATCATGCCTAACTGAACTCAAATTAGCATTCTGCAACAATTAACAATGTGTTTATTCATATATACTTAGCCTCACCCACTGGGAATGAAAGTCTTCTGCTTCTTGGAAAGATAAAAGCCTACCTTACTAATTTATATAAGAAATCATAAATTCTGAAGGAGGCAAACTATATTTAATCAATTAGAAATCACTTGCTGAGTCCCCAGTAACCTCTGTGCATGACATGGGATCCTGTGAACGCGACCTATATGAAGCACAAGCTCATAGAATTCTGTGTTCTTGCCCATCTCTTCATTGTTTGCCCTTGGTGAAGCAACACCAGGCTCCTCTGCCCCTAGGCACTGCATAGCCCTTCTTAGAATTGTCCTTAAGTCAAAAGATGAACGGGCTGGGATGTAGCTCAGTGGCAAAGCATCTGCCTTGCATTTGCAAAGCCCTGGGTTCGACCCCCAGTTCCAAAAAAGACAAAAAAAGAGAACGCCACCAAAAATAAATAAATAAATAAAACATAAGATAAAAAAAAAACCCTTTAAAAAAAAAAAGATGAAGCTGAGACATTAGAAAAACTACTGTCCCCAGGAGCCAATACTCTTGATCTTCATTTCAATACTGTAATAATTAGAAGTATTATTCTTGCATTTTGAATCTTATGTTTCTATACCTGCATTTCTTTTACTTAACTTGAGGAAGTATGGACTTGCCTTCTTTTACTGAGAATTCACATGAGAATGAAAATTGGCATTTTAGAATTAAACGGCATAGATACAATTTATTAACAGGAGTGATAGCTACTTTACTTATCCTTACATAAAAGACTTGGATTGTGGGGCTGGGGTGGAGTGTTCGCATTGCACGTGTGAGGCACTGGGTTCGATCCTCAGCACCACTCTAAATCTTTTATGGAAAAAGACAGTAATTAGTTTTTGAAAAGCAAATGGGAATATAAACACATATGCCAACCTACTTCTTATGGGAGAGAGAATGACTCATACACCTTTAGAATACCAGGAACTATCTGACTAATTTGGGGGTTTGGGCAATCATCATACAGACTAATTCAATATATCTGTTGTCAGCATACATACTAAGGATGATAAAAATCACTGGTGCCTGTGAGTTTGCCTGGAGAAACAACTGTCTATCACAAACTGACATCAGGAGAAAAGAAAGAATAATATCCAATGATAAAAAGGACTTCTTTCTTGTTCTCTATAATTTAATTTTGCCCTAGTCTATGTCTTTCAATTAATCCTCATCACTTTTTAATTGGCCTCATAAATTGAACCTATTAGATCATTGGTAGATTGATGGATTAAATAAATATATAATCTGTCCAAATGGCTCAAAGCAGATGCAATATGATAAATTATAGAAAATATACAAAAAGATAATGACTTTTGGAATAAAAATGCTGTTTGAGGAAGCCTAAGGTGCATGCTACATGTGGAACAAGGGGCCTTGATTGCTGTCATCACCCCAGCCAAATGTCACACCTGAGAAGCAAGTCACCCATTATGTAGGGCACAAGGGAGGTCTTCTCTTCCTCTATATTGATGTGTCAGATTTAATTTTAGAGTAAAGATAAATTACTTCCTAGGATCTTCATTTCTAGAAATAAAGATGAATGAATCATCCACTAAATATCCAAGGTATGATTGGCTCCATTTTTAACACAGGTGATCAAAAGTGAAGATCTAGCTAAGTCCACCCTACGTCAGAATTGCAGTCACACCCACACCACAGAGATTACCAAGAACTGACCTTTGGATAGCTGCTAGTCCATGTTCCTACTCCATCTGGTCCTTTGCCTACATCTTCTTTGGAACACCATGGTTCCAGACATTTTTATATTTTTATCATTTTCAGTATGACTGCATAAAATTCCACAATGTCTGAATTGTACTTGGTTTTGAAACTGATTTGTCTCATTATTTTATTCATATCACTATGTTTTCATCTTTTGAAATTTTTACACATAAATGCTTTATTGTACTTGACACATTTGTGCACGTTTGTATGCTTTTTTAAATTATTTTATAAAATCGTATTTAGAGAAAGTTCAGTCTTTGGAAAGTTACTTAACTAATGTTGCTCATTAAGGATTGACCACAGCACTTAAACCCCAAACAACAAATTACACTGCAGGATTTTTTTTCCCATTTTATTGAGAAACTCATTTATTTTTAAGAGAACATTTTCATTAATCTCGTCTGGCATGTTTCTTTGTGTGTGTATATTTCCTGCAGTTAAAGCTAAACTCTGCCCTTCTAGATAATGCTCAGAAATTATATATGACAGTGCTGATGCAGCTATGGGTTGGCATGCTGCAACCTGCTTCATTAATGAATATTTTTTAAGCTGCTTTGAAGTTCTGAATATGAAAATAGAATAAAAATGTGATTACTGTCACTATAGCACTGCCAAATTTGTTAACGAGGCAACATTCTTCATTTTGTCTTGAACCAAATTTGATGGTTGTTTTGCAAACAGTACAAAGCAATGATTAGCACATAAACTAAGCTCTTATGCCGTGGATGACTTTTATGCAGAATTATTCAACATTTTCCCCTTAATGTTTGGGAAGAATCAAATTTCACAGTTTCAATTATTTCACTTATTCAGTACAGGCCCTAATAACAGGTAAAATAGAGATAAAATGAAGGTGAAAAAGCTCCATAAGGAATCAGTATCATCTCTTACATTATATGTTGTCATAAAATACTTTACACAATGGCATTTGCTAAAATCCTAAAATTCCATTATGTAAAGTCATCTTAGCCTTTGTTAGTGCTAAATTCTCTTAGTTACTCAGTGTCCCAAAACATGTGTGAAGTTCATTGACATCATGGGGACTTCCTGTCAATAACAGGAAGTGATAACTGTATTTTAAAATTTTTATGTAAAATTACTTAAAACTCCTCTTGGATTTATGATCCTATTTAGTAAATTCTAAATCATATTTTCTTTTTTTACTGTCAAATATTTCAGTTATTACAAAGATCCTCATGCACCCTCCACAATAGAGGCTTTTGTTAAAGAATTTGAATCATGTTTAATTTTCTTTTCCTCATTAAAATTGTATATTTCACATGTGAACTGTGAAATTATTTGAAAAAATTGCAAACTCTATGCATTTTTAGTGAACAAAAAGATAACTTGCAGACTTAAAGATACTAATTTTTATTCATCTCCTGAAATTACTTAGAGAATGCTAAATTAATAGTATTCGAAGAGTTTAGATAAATTAGATAGGTTGATAATGCAGTAAGAAATAGAGATAATAATAATAGTAATAATAATATAATAATAATAAGATAATAATAATAATAATAACACTGACAGTTTATGGAGCAGAAAAATAGTGAAAAAACAAAATCACTCCCAATTTTCCAAGAAATCTCCATTCTGCTTTTCATATTGGCTGCACCAATTTACCATTCCACCAGCAGTGTATGAGTGTACCTTTCCCCCCACAATCTCGTCAACACTTATTGTTGTTTGTATGCGTAATAGCTGCCATTCTGATTGGAGTGAGATAAAATCTTTGAGCAGTTTTGATTTGCAGTTCTCTGATTGCTAGCAATGATGAACATTTTTTCATATATTTGTTGATTGTATATCATCTTCTGAGAAGTGTCTGTTCAGGTTCTTGGCCCATTTATTGATTGGGTTATTTGTTTTATTGGTGTTTATCTTTTTGAGTTCTTTATATACCCTAGAGATTAGTGCAATATCTGATGTATGAGGGGTAAAGAATTTTTCTCAAGATGTAGGCTCTGTATTCACCTCACAGATTTTTGTTGTTGTTGTTGTTGTTGAGAAGAAACTTTTTAGTTTGAGTCCATCTCATTTATTGATTCTTGATTTTTAATTCTTGTGCCAAAAGCGTCTTATTAAGGAAGGTAGGTCCTAATCCCACATGATGGAGATTAGGACCTACTTTTTCTTCTGGTCTCTGTTTTATTCCTAGGTCCTTGATCCATCTTGAGTTAAGTTTTGTGCATGGTGTGAGATGGGGGTTTAATTTCATTTTGTTGCATATGGATTTCCAGTTCTCCCAGCGCCATTTGTTGAAGAGGCCATCTTTTCTCCAATGCATGATTTTGGTGCCTTTGTCTAATATAAGATAATTTTGTGAGTTAGGGGGAACATAGGAAGAATAGACAAACTCTAGATAGGGCAGAGGGATGGGAAGGACAGGGAGAGGGTATGGTATTAGAAATAATGGTGAAATATGATGGACATTATTATCCAAAGTACATGTTTGAAGACATAAATTGGTGTGAATATACTTTGTATACAACCAGAGATATAAAAAAATTGTGCTTTATATGTGTAATAAGAATTGTAATGCATTCTACTATCATACATAAATAAAAAATAAATAAAAAATGTGAACTTAGAGCAAAAAAAAAAAAATCACTAATCATTCTTTGATAGTAAATTCCCTGAGGACAGGACTTTATAGCAGGGACTCTACTTATAAAACCTTCAGCAATCACACCCTGAATGTAGTGTGGTGCTTGATAAATACATGTTAAAATTCATGCTCAGAGAAGACTTAGGGAGAGGATGGGAGCAAATGTAGAAAAAAAAAACCTAATTTACTTATAAAGTCATCTACTATTTGAATCTTCTTTTAAATCTGAAGAATATAAATAAGATAATATTCTCAGTGAGTTAATTATTTGCAAAACTGCCTCTAATTCCTAGGAAATGTTTCCACACACCTTCCTTGTAATCCCCATTCTTTTCACAGACAGTATTTTACAAATGAAGGAATAATTACCGAAGTATAGTTTGTCTTTGAGAGAAAGGTTATACAATGGATCTTTTAGATTGTGTCTACAAGTGTCTGAGTTCAATCGTCTTGAACAAATCCAGCTAATCAATCAGTTTGAGTCATTTTTCTTCCCCACTTGGCAAATGTCTGACTAAATCGTTTAATAATCCAATCATTCTGATGTGTCATATTCTGAAGTCTTTATGATTAATTCATGAAGGGATTTTTTTTTCTGCTTGTCATTGGAGTTTCTTAACATCATTTTCCTTTGATTTCCTCATCTGAGCACAAGTAAGGAGTGGAGGATTCAAATGACCAGATACTTTCTCTCTAGCTCTTTGACTATTTCACTATTAAAAATGATCAAATAGGCATTGGGTTTGTAATGGGTTGTAATTCTCCCCTTAAGTGTTCACTGTGGTCATGTCTAACCAATTCCACTGCTAGCACAATGGTCCTAGCCAGCATTATCTATTATCTGGATTACTCCCATAGCCTGCTTACTGCTCTCCTTCCTTCCTTCCTTCCTGACCTGCCTACTTCATGTCAATTCTAAGCAATATTAATCCTGTTAAAATGCAATTAATAAAATGTCGCCCCTTTGCTCATATCCTTCCAACAACTGAATTCCCATCTCCCAAAGGATGCCATGTTCTACAAAGTCTCGCGTAACCTGGGGTTCAAAATCTCTGATCCCTGTCAATTCTTCTCCCTAGTTACAGTGCCTTCCTTGTTGTTCATTAAACATACAGGCCCACATGCTTTTTAATCCCCTGAACTTGTTCCTTTTGTTTGAAATACTCTTTCCTCAGTTATGTAGCATTCACTTCCATGATGTATTTGCTTAAATGTTACCTTCTCTCATGCCTACGTTGGCCAGCATATCTTAAATTGTATTCTTTATTAGCTGAACATTTTTCTTCTGTATTTTTTAAAATATACTACTTTTATTCTCTTTACAGTATGCTTTCCCAAAGAAATCGAACTTTTATAAGTGTCAAAGCTTTGTTTTATGATACCAATTTATTTCCATTGCTGAAAATTTTATACAGAAAATACATAGTAGGGACAATAAATTCACATTGAATTAATAAATAAATGAGTAATATATCTTAAAAGTTATGTATATAAAATATATTTTAGCAGTGGAGTTAGTGAGGCATGACCAAATTCTGGATGTTCTTTGAATGTTAGGTGAACAGAATTAGCTCGAAGATTGTAAATAGTGTTGAAAGAAAGAGAGGAGTCAAAAATGTCTGCAAGATATTTAGTCTGAGAGAATATGTATTAAGTTAAACATGAGTTGAAACTAGAAAGCCAGTCAGTGGAGTGGTCTGGGAAAAAATGGAAGTGTAGATCAAGAGTTCAGTTTTAGATTGTTTTGTTTGTGCTAATTATTAAAAAGTTAAGGGAAGGCTAGGGTTGTAGCTCAGTGGTAGAGCACTTGCCTACCATGTATGAGGCCCTGGGTTCTATCCTCAGCACAACATAAAGATAAATAAAGATATTGTGCCCATCTACAACTAAAAAATATTCTTTTTTAAAAAAAGGGAAAATGTTGGGTAGGTATTAGTATACATTAATCTGATGTTCAGGAGCAAATCAGAAACTTTGGTAATGTTAAAGATAGATGACATGCAAAGCCATGAGGTGAGGCTTTCTAAACCGTGAGTAGATATCAAGAAAAATTTTAATAGTTATCCTGAAAGTTACATGTTAATTAATCATAGTGATAAAGAGAGTTACCAAAGAAGATGAAAAAGACAGTGATTATGGAAGGAATGGGGAGTGCATTATGTTCTAGCAGAGAAGCCAAGGGAGTAGATCAAAGCAGGAATTGTGCTTGCCTATGCAAAATCTTGGAGACTGTTCAAATGTAGCAGGGTAACCAGTTTTTCCTGTCTTGGTCATTTGACTTATGAGATCGGAGTTTCTTCAGGAAGAGCAGTTTAAGGGGAGTGATAAAAATGAAAGCCAATCATGACTTAAGGGCCCCTGTTCTTAGAATAGATGCTCATTGACTTCATACTTGCATCCACGCGTTGTTCAGGGTGACTTGAGTCATATTCACTGGTTCACAGTTTACAGACTCATTTCAGTCATATTAAGAACTATAAGTTAATGGTGTTCCCAAGTGTGGAAGAGTGGAAGGAGACTGATCACTCACTGTAGGGTGACAACCTCATCCAGTGTTCAAGGGAGTATTATCCCTAAGACACACCAACAAATAATTTGTAAAATAATGCATCCATATTTTTTTTCAATTTCAAAAGATTATTTAGTACCTCAGTATACACCTGGTTTCTGGTAATGATCTATGGTTCTTTTCTTCCCGACATTTATTGAGATGATTTATATTTTTAGCTTACACCACATCTTAGATGGTTTTCATAGCATTAATCAAAACATTACTTTTGAACAGTTTGAATAAAGTTTTAGTAATAGAAAAAAATGTGTTCACTGTTGGTCAGAGATGCATATAAGCAGATAGAGATGGAGAAATTTTTGGATAAAATACTTGCAAATATATACAAATGACAAGGAAAAGAAATATCCTGGACACTAAATAGACATTAATAGAAGAATAAATCTAGTTTTATTAAACTTATCAACAGGTACTTAAACTATAGTAACTCTGTAACTACTATAAATGAATGTTAAGTAACATATAAAGAAGAGATATTGTAATAATAAAAGTCTGGGGTTTAAGAAAATTTTATAACTGACCAGCTAATAATCATTTACAATAGTGAGGTTGATAACTACAGTAAGGATGGTGATGATAATAATGATGATTTTCTAAGCCAGGAAACTATCTGTATAATTCTATGGGCCTTAAGTAGATCAATCCAATTTAAATGTCACAAAACTCCCAGTAGGTTGTTTAATTCATGATTTACTAGATAAGGAAGATGAGGCTCAGAGATGTTGAAGGTCACTCTCCAGGACACATGACTGAAGGAACCAGGATTGCAAATCAGTATAGTTTCAGAGCTTTCAAAAGGCTTTTAAATGGAAACTCCATGGACATAGGTCCTTTCCTCTGTTCAGCAAGTTGAAATGCAAATGAAATAACTAGAGCTATTATTGCCATGTTGTACCTGAGAAACTCTGGGAGTGGGGCAAAGGATGATGGACACAAAATATAAGGAACTACCTCCCTGACCTCATGCCTCACTACCCCTGAACAAGCAATCTCTGGAAAGTGCTTCCATGATCAAATCTATATTATATCCAATTTTTCTGTTTCTTGTAATCAGACTTAATTATAAATCTGTTACCACTGTACGCATGAAAGCCCAATGATTTAACAACAACTTCAACAATTGCTATTTTTCCTTCTCCTTCTCCTTTTCTTTCTCCTCCCTCTTTCCCCTCCTCTTGTTCCTCCTCCTTTTCTTCTGGTTCTTTTCCTTGCACTATCTGGTCTCTTATTTTTTCAAACTGGGACTAGTGATGTGGAGGGCCTTACGCTGGAACGTGGGTGTCAGGAGAGGTCTCCCCCTAGGTCTAATGTCCCATTGGAATAGCAGGAGAGAGCCAATGCAAACAGGATGTTCATTTATATAAACTAGTTAAAGAAAAAAAAATTAAAGATCAGGACAAAGTTTGGGCAATGAATGGCATCAATATATTAACAGGATGGGAGGAAACCGAAAGCAGGATGAACCTGGAAGAATTTCATGAGCTAGAATTCAGATACTGATAATGTTTCATATGCCTGGAAATATCGTGAGCATAAAGAGCAGAGTTATTAAAAGAGAATGAATCAAAACCCAGAAAGCAAAATGGGGGCATTGATGCTACTTACTTAACCTAGCCAAAGGCTTATTGTATGACTTAAGGGAGGAAGGATAAGTGAAAGTAATTTTTACACATATAATATCCAGTTTCTTTTTTTTCCAAAATTATTAAAATGAAATCATGAAAAGCTAATGTTGTGTTTTAAATTCATTATCCTGAAGCTGTCTCTACTTTAAGCAAGGAAGTTTCTGGTACTTCCCTCCCTCACAATGTTTTTCACTGTTACCTTGAAATATGAAACATATCGTACATGATTTTGATTAGTTTATTCTACGAAGGACATTTAGTCTTCTGACATTTCTGAAAAGGCACTTTTTGCTCATTCCTCCCTTATTCTCAATGGCAACAACATTCATTCAACATAGAAAAATCATAGAATTGCCTCTGTCAGGTATGGAAAATTGAGCCCATAGTCTTTATCATATTTGCAATGCCATGTTATTTATGGGATCTCAAGTCAGTGATGTAATAAGAATGCACTCAAATATTTTTAATTCTACATGTTTTCACATACCATCACCTTTATGAATTGTTTCATTATAGGAGTACATTCTTTTTTCCTGCTTAAGCTCCTACCCAAAATGAAAGCACAAGTGAATCTCTTAAAACTGGTTTTATCTATATTTGTATTATCTTTCTTCATCCAAGGTCTTCAATCTCTGATTCTGAGAAGTAGGTAAAGAAAATGTACTTAACACACAAAAAAAAAAATATAAAATTTGTCTCCAATGTTGTAAACTCAAATACTTTGAGGATACAGTAAGATGCTTCAATAACTGGGTGGAGCAGGAGGTAAAGAATTATTTGAGATGGCAGTGAATTAAACATCTAATTTCCTGAGCTTACTTTCTACAGTCTTCTTGCCTTAAAAGACTTTAAACCTAGTATAATTAGAATATCTTATCTTTCAAGAAAAATTAGAAATACAGATTATACAATGTGAATATTCTGTAGGGTACAGTATAGCATCAAGACTAGAAAGAGAATGGTCTTGAAAGCCACAGTTTGAATCCCAGCTGTTACTGACTTACTGTTCTTATATCAGTTTTCTCATCAGTAAAGAGACGATGCTAGTAGTAATGAAACAATTATTATTTCTACCTCCTACAGTTATTATTAGTAGCAAACAACATATTATCCATAGAATACTTTTAAAAAATCCCTAACATGTTCTTAGTGCCCCCAAGTAATGGCTAAACACAAAACAAATCAACTTTTTTTAGTCAGCTTTTTCACTGCTGTGACCAAAAGACAAGAACAATTTTAGAAAAACACTTTCCTTGGGGCTTACAGTTTCAGAGGTCTCACTCCATAGATGGTCAGCTCCATTCCCCAGGCTTGAGGTGAGGCAGAACATCATGATGGAAGAGTGTAGGGGAGGGAAGCAACTTAGAACATGACTATTAGGAATTAGAGAGAGAGGTCTGTTCAACAAGGACAAATATAAACCCCCAAAGGATGCCCCCAAAGACTCACCTCCTCTAGCTATACCCTACCTTTCTATAGATACCACCAAGTTAATCCCTATCATGGGAATAATTCACTGATTGGGTTAAGGCTCTCATAATCCAATCATTTCACCTCTAAACTTTCTTGAATTGTCTCATGAGCTTTGCAGTACACCTTACATATAAACCATAACACAAAATACATTAAAAATCAGAGTAGGAGCATAATTGTGTAAGGCAGGCAAAGCATAATTATGAATTTCTTCTACACTGCATGATATTAGTTGTGAATCCATGATCTAGAGGAATACGATATATAACATGACATAATGGGAAAACAGAAGTAATCATATTCTGTGTGGCTTCAGAGAGGACAGGACTGAGATCAGTGAATAGAAGTGAGAGATAATTTCTACCCATTATGTCTACCCATTACTGTTAACTAAGAGTACAATGATCTCCCTCAAAACCTGGCAAGTTCTCTGCCACGGAATGTGGCTCAAGCAGAAACTGGAAGACAGGTTATCTTTTGGGGATTTAATAAAGAGAATTTTTGCAGTGGAAAAATGAACTCTGAAAAGGTGTCCAGTTCTGAAGTCATGAATCTGGTGTGACAAATATCAGAGAACTTCAGCAATAGAAAGCAGTATAACTGGAGGGCACTGTTGGTGTTTATGAATAACACACAGGCAGCCATCAGTTACAGCAGTGATCAAGGAAGCAAAGAGTTGGGAGACAATAATGGAGAGCAGCCATGTTTATAGGGGTCAGCAGAAATCCACTAGACGGTTAGCATCTGTAGTTCCAGGACTGATGCTGATAATAATTTCAGGTGCAGAATCAGGTGAGGGGAAAGTAGAGAGATGACCAGAAGAACAACCTGTCAAATAATGCCACCCCTCTTCTTCTGTCTTTTCTTTCCTATGTAAATGATAACTACAGTCCTACAGCACCTCAAAGAGGCTGTTTGGCTTCTGACAAATATAAATCTTGTCCCACAAGCGGAAATTGAAGGCTAGTGAATGGAAGGTAGATTGGGGTGATGGAGAATTGATAGAATGCCACTAAGATGAATGGTCAACCACAATTTTTCCAAGGACAAGCACTACATCTTGTCTTCATTAGGCATTGAAGGAATCCATTTGTGAACATGCCCCAACCCATGCAGAAATTGAGACCAATACTGAAGATAAGGTTTTATTTGTTCAATTTTTGGACTTTAGCAAAACCACTCTTTTCCAAATAGCCTTTCCTAACAATGTGGTCATTAAAAAGGAAATAATTTTTTTAAAGTTGTTCAGTGTGCTTTTACTCAGATGAATCTGAAATATTTTAATTAATGTTTCAATTTTGAGTACATGTTCCTTGAGTTTCTCAAGGGCTTAATTTTTAAAGAAGATTATAAACCTTTTTACTTTCATGGACTTTATTAAAAATAACATCACTAGAGAACATTTTCTGTGATTTACCTAGCCGAGTATTTTCCCTTTTCAGCACATTTTCTTTTCCTAAAACATGTTTGTGTATTTTCTTCATGTTGCAGAATTTTAGAACTTGGAGAATTTTGAAGACTGAGCCTATGGTTAAAAACTGAAAGTGCAAACCAGAGAGAGAAGGAGCTGTCCAAAATATAGTTGTTCATTATGACAAAACCAAGACTTTGACTCTGAATTGCTTCAGTCTAGTGTCCTTTCTACCACATAGTATTAACAAAAAATGTCTATGATAGTGCAAATATTACCTGAATTTCCAACAGCACAAACAGTACTAAATTTAGTACTAGGGATTCAGTACAGTAGCTTCCTGCCTTCCTTTCACTATTTTTAGAATTGTATAAGCTGAAAGGTGAAAAAAATTGTCTTCAAAGTACTCAAGAAAATATAAAAACATGGTTACCAAAATCCATTGAGCAGAAAGGCATGTCGGGGCTCAAATCTGGTACTACTGGGCATAAAACAATTATGTCATGGGAGAAGACATAAAAAAAAATAAAAAGATGTTAAGACTTTTAAAAATCTTCCATATATTCAACAACTACTGTGCTCCACAAACATTCCATCAGTGCTTCTTGAGCATTTACTCTGTACTGGTCATTTGCTATTCAGTGTGTGGTAAAATCACAGAAATTAGATAGATGTCTGTTCTCGTGGAATTTTATTGCAGTGGGGAAAGAAGATGGGCAGTCGACAAATAATTAAGCAAGAAAAAGCACTAGAGAAAAGAGTTGTGCAGAAAATACAAAAGCAATGGTATCATAGAGAATGACTGTTTAGCTAAATTAATAGTCCAGAAAACTCCCTTAGAGGAAGTGACTTTTAAATTATGAAACAAGAATCAGCCATGCTGAGAACACTCTGGCATTGGAAAGAGTAAGTACAAGGGCCCTTATGTATGCACCAGTTTGGCATGTGGAGAAACATTTTAAAACTGCTGAGGCTGAGTGCAGGAGGCCAGAGGAAAGAACAGGCCAATATAGAAACAGATGTATATGGTCACAATTCCAAAGGACCTTTTGAGCCAGGGGCATAGGGATGGTTGAGTTTTTACATGTGAAGTGAGTAAGGGTTTGGACCCTAAAGTATTTATGAAGGAGAGAGACAAGATTGCTTTAAAGATCACTCTGGTGTGCAGTGAATGAAATGTTAGATGTAAACCTTGGAGCCAGGGTTGCTGGTTAGGTAGGCTGGCTGTATAGCTAGCAAGGAACAAGGGTGATCAGTCTATAGCGCTGCCTCTCAGCTGAAGGCATTTTTGGCCCAGGAAGAATCTGGAGGCATTTCAATGTCATGACCAGTAGGGGGCTGATGTCAGCATCTGCTGGACAGAAGCAAAAATACTGATAACATCTTAAGGGTCCCCCATTAAAAGTATCATCCCATGTTATAAGGAGTACTTACACAGTCTCACGGGCCTCCATCCAGGCTCAGAAGGGATGCATACTGGATTTGTTGCTTTCCTGTTAACATCTTGAATTCTTAAAATTTGTGTCATTGAACTTGTAATTGTTTTGTGATTTATAAGTAAAGTCCATTGGGACAATATTGTATGCCAAAAGCACAGGAGAGATAGGTATAGTATGTGTGCTCTCATCCTTGCTGGTACATTGACACATATGTACCTCGTGAGCACAGAATTAGCTGGACTGAGGTGTGTGAGATTTCAAGGAGACTCAAAGCCCAGGGTAACAATTTCTCATCCATGATTGCCTTATGACATGCTGGAGAGCCTCAAGGAACCACATTACCTATTAGAAATAGGTAATTCTCCAATGCAGAGAAAAAGGCAAAGGCTAAGAACACACAGAACCAAGGGATCTTATATATCCTTTCTCAGCCAGCTACTTACTTTAAAAATGACAATATTGAAGGAAAGTACAAGATAAGAAAATCCTTGTTTCCTTTTGCTTTCTCTCCTTTCTCATTCAGAATGATTTCAGGATGTGTACATATCAAGACATGAGATAAAAAGCAACTGTATTAATTTTGTACATCATTTTTTCTATCCTGGTAAGAACAGATGATATATTGTGTATCTTGGGTGATTTTGCATACAGGTTAAATGCTCTTCTATTTGCATTTAAAACTGGCATTGTATAAAACAAAGATGAGTGGCAAAATTCATGTTCATAATGTATCATTTTAATTTTCCTAATTTAGAATGACATCATTAAATTACAAATTAACACACTATGATAAGTCAAGAGATACATGGCAGGTGAAAGGAAAAATATATTTTAGCAACATCATTGTCACGTTTTTCCTGCCTTTGTCCCTTATACAAGGGACATCACAGGTTGGGGTTGTGGCTCAGAGGTAGAGCGCTTGTCTAGCGTGCACGAGGCACTGGGTTCGATCCTCAGCACCACATAAAAACAAAAATAAAGGTATTGTGTTCACCTACAACTGAAAAATAAATGTTAAAAAAAGAAGGGACATCACACTTTCATTTTGCACTAAGCCCTGCAAAACTTGTAGCTGATCCTGGCTCCAAACATCATTAATGTCAAGGTTGAGAATTCCTGGTCTTGAAGGTATCGGGCAAGATGGAGAAAAGTGGACAGATACAAGATTTATTTCTGAAGCAGTTAACTGGACTTTCAGAAAGATTATAAGAGGGCACTGAGGAAAAGTAAGGAAGGGCTTGAGGGACCAGTAAGGGAGGGGAAAAATTGTATAATGACATATATTATCTAATTTTACCCATAAGGTGACAAATGGCAGGTGATAAGATATATAACATATACATATATATTTTATATATTGTTTCTTATTTTACAAAAGAAGGTTTCACCTGATTGTCCAAAGTCCCAATGCTATTGAAAAGCAGAGTTAAAATCTAGAGCCCCTGACATTCACAGAAAGCTTATCCAATGGGCTACTCTGCCTCTCATGATTATGGAGATGCAGAGGCTGACTGGGGGTTCACCTACAAATTATGGAGTGAATTATGAACAGATCCCTATTGAACAGAGCAAAGACTTATTCCTGGTTTCCCCAATCTGTGGGCTTTCCTGCTTTGCTGGTGATGCCATAATGAATATCTTTTCTACTACATCTTGTCAATTCATCTGTCTCTCAATATTGCATAAGATCTTAGAGGATAGTTATAGAAATTGAGAAATATGAGTGTATAAAACAGAATGTATTTGCTGTGCCTTTTCATTACACTCTATTCTGTATTTTACATCATTCATATTTTTCTTTATAAACTTCTTGTCAAATGTTGGAACAGTCATTTACTTTATCTGTAGTTTGTGAGAATACTGAATATACTATCAGACCAATAAAAAATGACCAAGACATTCCACTTTATAAAAATTCAAAGTCTAGAAATATATTGGAATGTCTGAAAACTCATTCTAAAATGTCAAATTCTACTAAACAGGCAGAGGTGTTGAAATTTATAACTTTAAAGATGCCCTTGTGTATTTTTTTATATTATATGTATGTATATATTTCAAAATAATTGATATTCTTCTTAAAGTATCTCTAAAGTATACCTGACTCCCTTCTACTAGCAACAATAAAATAGCATATGACATGAAAGTGCATATGCCAAGAATTTCAGTAATTCAATTGTGAAATAATGAATGTTTCATTATTTAACTTATGCTAATTTCTTCTCCTCCTGCTTGTTTAGATAACCAGAGACTGAATTTTTTTTTTCTCTGATTATTTGGATCAGAATAGCCTTACTCCTTTTTCTTGTTTTCAAAATCTGTTATTTCTCATCAGGCATACTACTGAGAATTTGGGCTCAACTTATTAGTTTCTCAACAGAGCTTTCACTGTCCCTGGAGGAAAAGTAAAATTTATTCCAATCTGGAGCCAAAATAAAGATATTGGTTTTAGTTCTGCAATAAGCTGAAGTAAGAAAAAAAGATCTAGCCACTTGCGTCTTGTCACTCACTAGGCTGTGTGGTAATGAATTCATCTATGTGCCTGTTCTCCCAAATGTCTACGAGCTCTTTGTGAATAGGAACCATGAAAAACCCTCTCCCTATGTTTCCTCCTTTTTATAGGACTGTTCTCATTTGAGGATTTATTTGATAAATGTCTAATGGATGAATGAATTTTCAAGGAAAGCATTATATCACGAAAACAGAGTACTCCAAACCTTTGATGGTTACTGTCTCTGGCTGAGGATCACTGGGATTGATATGAATTCAAGGCAAACTACACAATTCCAACTCATGTCATGAAGCTGCCCTTTTTATCAGTGCTGCTAATAGAAGACTAATACTTAGCATCCAAATTACTGGTGAATTGGTGTGTAATGTATCTGTTTCGGAGACATCATTGTTTTACAAAGTGGCAATTTGGGGGACTGCTAAATCTGGCCTAGCTGAGTAGCAAAGACATCTTCACCTTCTTTCTAGTATAACAAAGGATAGTTTTGGAACAGGGGATAGATTTCCAAGAGCCAAAACCTACTCTTTAATTTATAAGATGTGGGCAAGTTAATAAGGTCCAGACCTCTCCAAAACTGTACATAAGAGCAGAATCTATACCATAAGGGGAGGTGCTGATTCCCACACAGCGTTAAGATTATGTCATGAGTACAACTGTAGACACAACGAAGAGCTCAGACTATGAGGGGCTAGCTTTTTTTTTTTTTTTATCTTTCAGGTTTCAAGTTAAACTCTACTTCTTTATTAGATCTTCCCTAGGACACCTCCATCCACTTTAATTTTTCCTATTCCTGACTTAGTAGTATGTTTTTATTGTAATTTTTGGGCATATTCTTGAATGTCTTTGTTAACTGCCGTATGGATGTCTTGATTTCCCAATATCTTGTCCCCCTTCTATAGAATAAAGGAGTGTTTTCCTAAGAGGCTCACAACACTTTACTTTCAAAATAAAGAGGTCAATAAGACAAAATGATTATTTGGCATGATTCTGAAAAACTGAAGGGCAAATTTCTCCTCCAGCCAAGACTTTTCCCATTATATTTGATTTTTTAACTTCAATTGCCCAAAACTTACATTGCTTTTTCTACATGCAATATTCTATAACTCTATGGGCAATATTTTTATTGTTAAGCTACACACTCTCCAGATATGCTTATTCCTATTTGGATTCATTGTCTGTATTCTGTACTAAGATAGGAAAATATAATTCATTAAGTGTTTAGTCTGGGTCTAATATGTACTCACTACTTTTCATGTATTTTACCATTCACCTCTCACAAACACATCGTGAAGCAGCATTATCATTATAACCATTTTGCTGAAAAGATAAGGCATTGAGAAGTCTGCTCAAGGTCACTAATATAATGAGAAAAAACCCGGAAATTGAACTGAAGTTAACCACTATGCTACATTCTCATCATTAAGAACAAAACATAGTGTCCACTCTCACCAGATATTTTTTTTTACAACAATGCCTAAAATTAGAAGAAAACAGAAAATTTTAAGATCAAGTCAAGATTCATTTAGATTCCTACAAACACTAGGAACAAATTTCATTCTGACCATTTGTAATCATGATGTTCTCCCCGTTTCTTTTCCTATGGTTAAAACCTTTCTTTGGATGTACTGGGGACACAGTAAGACCATATTGTCATTCTATACTTAGATGAACTCCAAGGACTGTGTCTCTAAAAGGGGTACTTGAAGGTGAGAAGAAGCCAGATCAGTTAGTTTCTGTTATCTTCAGGTTTGCAGGAGAGAATAGTTGGGTGACAACCTGGGGATCACCAGGCCCTCCAGGTGTCCCTAATGTGAGGAACTAGAAGAAGGTTCTTTAGTTTCTACCCTTCTTCTCTCCTTCCATCAATCAGGGCTCAACTCCCAAATTATCATGTGCTTATTTGACCTTTGTATTTATCACATATTCTCTCATATTGTAACTATATTTGAAAATAAGCTCTGTAAAGAACAAATTTATTTAAAATCACACCATTACTATGGCTCTACCCAGTATGTCTGGTGTCCAAGTAAAAAAGGAAAATTTGGTTGCAGCAAAGTACCAAGGAGAGATCACAAGAACTCACAATGACAACCATGAGCTGACTAATTCAATGGCTCACCCTCACTAGACTGAAGAATCTAGAGGGTAAGTGCCAGGAGCCACTCAAGACAGGAGCTATGTACACACCTTTAAATTCTGAGTAAAGAGGTGCTGAACATTGCAATACAATTGAACCTTACCTCTGCTCAGATAAGAGAGGTGCAGCTCCAGAAGTGGGTGTCACCCAATGAAGTTGGATTACACCCACTTGTTTGTTATAACCCTACCCCTTGCCTCATTTGAATTGCTTCTCCCCAATAAAACCCAGGTTCTAGGAGTGCTTTTTCTCTTTCTTGCCTGCCTTGACTCCCTTGTGGGAGCTGTGGTTGAGGAGCGGTCACTGAATCCAAAGAAAAAGTACTTTCTGTGTCTGTTTCTTTATTTAGTGAGCCCAAATTCACTTAGAGTAATCAGTGCATTTCCAACTAAACCCTGACTGGTTTAGTTGTGTGTTGAAACAACTAACAACTATAAGGTAAGGACTATAGCTTTATCTACAATATCTCAGAAACTATAGCAGGCTCTAAAAACTGATCAAAACCTGTTAGTTGAATGAAGAAACAGCCATTACAATGTTATTGCCTCCTCCTCTACCATTACACCTCACCAGGTACCGGAATACAACATGGCTTCTGGACTGCTTGAATGATCTTTTGCCCTCTTCCTTTTCCTTATTCTTCTTTTCCTCTGTCTTCAGACACAAAAATAGGTTTGTACAGTGACAAAGATTGGTGGCATCATGGACTCTAAAGAATTTCTAAGTCTCTCCTTGATTGCCTTTTTACATATGATTGTGGGGTTTCAGATGAAAACAACTTGGAAAAGTGGTTTTGCAGCTAAGGAAACTGTCGAAATATGATAAGCCAATCTTTGTTTTGAATAGAAGAGGAAATGAATTCTTAAGAGTAGGAGGTTGTATTAGTCAGCTGTCTGTCACTGGAACAAAATACTTGAGATAAATGACTTAAAAGGAGAAGGGACTTGTTTTGACTCATTGAATCAAAGGTTTCAGTTCATGGTCTCTTGGCCCCTTTGCATCAGGCCTGTGGTATGACAGTAAATCATGTGGGGAGAACATGGCAGAAGAAACAGCTCACCTTGTGACAGCCAGAAAGCCAAAAAAGACAGGAAAGGAGTAGGGTCCCTTCAAGGGAACACACCAAATGACCTAAATTCCTCCAAATAGGCCCCACTTCTCAAAGGTTCCATCAGTGCCCAATGGCAACACATGTTTAACAAAGCCTTTTAGGACATGAGCCTTTGAAGTGCATTTCCAACCCAAAAACAGAGATGTAATATAATCAGTTTATTTTTAAATACTGAAATCTATGTATTATCATGGTTAACAGAATCTAAAACTAATCATATGATAATGGGTTTTCCTTATATAGTGCTTATTAAGGGCTCTTTCTGTAGTGTTTTATCTGTGTTAAGTTATTTAAAAGTCTCAGAAGCCTTAGAAAATTACTTTTTTAACTTTTTAACTATAAAAAGGGTATATAACTCACCCAAGCCCTCACTGCTAACTAGGGAGAAGCAAGCACTGAAACACAGGTACTCAGATTCCAGGGCCTGTGTTCCCTGATCTGTCTCACCTATGACACCTATGCTGCTGCACCTAGTCCTGCCTATGTGGTAAGGAAATATGCTTGGATTCCACAGTTCTGTATGGATTTTGATATGCAGGACATCTCCAGTCTAATATAAAGGCCTAAACACATCCTTCTTCCTTATACTTATTTTGTAAATAAGCCATAGTGTTGCTCTTAAGCCATCAATTGATAATCCTTCTTAAGTAAAATAAAACCAACACCTTAATCCAATAAATGTAACAACAGCCTTCATTTAATGAATGCTCTCTATGGTGCAGACATTGAACTTAATCTTTTCAAGGACTACCTTCTTTAATCCTTCTATCCTTGGTAAGTAGGCATTATTACATTCCACTTTTGCAGGTGAGGAAACAGACTAAGAGAGGTTATGTTAATCAAAAACCATACAGTTAAAAAGAGGCAGAGCCAGATCTGGCTGAATCCACATCTCATAATCACAAGCAATATGCTCAGTGGCCTCTAGAGTCACTGAACAATTAATAGTTCTGCTTCATTTACATATATTTTAAAGATCATTTTTGAGTCCTAGATCAAAAATTCCTGTAATTCCTGCCAGACTCCAACAAAGGCTTTTGTTTCTTCTCGCCATCTTCCAAAGCTTCCCTGAATCCTGGAAATCATATTAATTTAATGATTTTTAACTATAAAAAGGGTATATAATTAATTAATTCAGATTTAATCTGAATAAGAAGCTAGGAATTTTTTCTGGCCACATCAAGTTTGTGTGTGTGTGGATTATTCCTTGTGCCTTAAAATTGGCCTCTTGTCTACTGGGTGATAAAATGATTGTTTCCAGCACTCAATCATGAGCAGATTTGGAGGTAAAAATGGTAGAATGGGGGAAAAAGGTTGAACTTGGAGAATTAAACTACAAATCAGCACCTTATGTATGAGATCAAAGTCACCTTAAGACATAATGGTCCTTTTAACACAAATCTCCTGATATAAAATGGTTGTTAAGCCAGAAATATTTATATGAAAACACCATAAGCTCTTTTTTTTTTAATCAAAATATCTAGCAGAAAAATGGATTAGTAAATAATAAAGCATGGGAATATGGGCAGTGCCTTTTCAAGTGTCCTGAGAGAATAGTCCTAATCAAGGACTTGACCTGTTCTATAGATACTTGTTATCCTGATAAGGTTAACAAGTAGATTTTTAGATAGATGCATCAGGTGGTGGTTTCTGGAGGGTCTAAACATTCAAATCATAATAACTGCAACTGTTTTACTTCCAAGGTCTTTTGATCATAATTTGGCTTTAATGTGAGAAAAATAAGAATACCAACCAGAAGATGTATGACTCCTCTATCAGTTATCTATCCCACTACAAATTAATACCTATCCATTCTGGTTTTGAATATCATTTTGTGGGAACTGTGTTAATGTGACTCTGAGTTCTGATCTAATCAAGTCTGGGACACTCCTGACAAGATTGAGTTTGTGAGCCTGGGGAGCTGAGTGTCAGATGTGAAGCCTCCGAAGAGTCAGCCCAATGACCTTTACTGGTGACACAATGACCTCATTTTCCTGAAGATGCCTCCAGCAACATCTCTCTGTGCTCTTGGACTTCTTTAAAAGAGAAAAGCAGTCTGCCAGAATAGGCCCACTTCCTATCATGACATCGAGAAGGCATAAAAATGGTTTCTGTTTTAGCAAGCTGCAGCTTGGTGCATAATGAGACATACAGCCGTAAATAAATACCCTGAAAGTTTGTGAGAGATCGTATTAAGACAGATGCCAAAGCTCATAATTGCAATACACTGCATATTACTGAAACTTTTCATAAAATCTAACGAGATTCTAACTTATAAGAAAAGAGGCATAAGAAAACTTGTAGCAACATAATTGGATGACACCTTCTGCTCAGAGGGCACAAGAAGTTAAAAACATAACTAGGATCTGTGTTCCTAAAGGGAAGGAACTTAGGATGTTTAAAATCCAATAAGTCCAGTTTCATTACATCCTCTTCTGAAAAACTAGAATGATGATTTTCCAAGGAAGGTTTCCAGAAAGGGTAATTAAAAAGTTCCCACCACTCAAATTGTATTCAGTGAGATCATTCACAAGGTGAAGTTCTCCTGTGATGGAAATGAGAAGACAGAGTGAGCTAAAGACTCAGTCCAACTCCATGTCCAACCCCAGTTTCTTTCCATAAGCTCAGCTTCCCCAAGAATCTTGGTTTAGAGTTGATACCAGTACCAAATAAAATAATCCACTTTAGTGTAAACTGGAAGGAAACGGAAATGTTGAAGCAAATAAAGCAATTTATTGAGTCTGGTTTTTCATTTTCTATGCATTGCTATGAATGAAGAACACAAAATTCCTTGTGGAAATGAAAGATAGTTACATGCAAGGTCAAGGCACGAAGGCGTGACAGCCTCTCCTGACCTAGAGAGCTTCTCACAAGGAATATTAACAAGTCAATAAGGATAAAGCCAGCATCATGTGGATATGATCATGTTTGAGCCATTAATGGCCTTTGCTGCACTTGAGAGAGGCAAGATGGTCTCCAGTTTTCACTTATAACTACAAAGGTCATAGGAAATTACCAGACTTCCAGTAGTGTGTGTGTGTGTGTGTGTGTGTGTGTATGTATATATATATATATATATATTTACATTTGTTTAGGTCACAGGCTAACTAAATGCTGAGTAGTAAATTTACAGAAGTTAACTCTTCATTCCTTTTTCTTCATATGTGACTAAGCATAGGTTTTAAATTCTGTTTTTCAACTCTGTGGCCTTAGACAAGTTACTGAACATCCCTAATCTCAGCTCCCTTGATGATTATATAGGAACAGAAATACTAACCTTATAGATTCATCCTAAAAATTAAATAAGCTTCTAAAGCTTTCAATGCATCAACATTAATATTTCAGAAAGCTAAATATTTACTATCTAGGCTTCCAATTGGTATTTTAACTAATGAAAATTTCACAGTGTCTTTTTTACATGGTACTGTCCATTTATATATTCCACTTTGTATGAAGGATAGAGAACGGAGGGTTTGTGTCACATGTGTGATGTCTTATTAGTAACAATATTAAAAAAAAGCTACAATGCCCAATGCATAATCTCAGTGCATAGTTGTTTTCCTTTTCTTTTTTGTTCAATTTTTTTTTAACAAAATTGTTCTTTTTAGATATTCATGACAGTGGAATGTATTTTGACATATAATATCTACATGGAATATAACTTAATCTAAATAGGATCCCATTCTTGTGGTTGAATATAATGTGGAATTATACTGTTTGCATATTCACATATGAATGTAGAAAAGTTATGTGTGATTCATTCTACTGTATTTCCTATTTCCATCTCTCCTCTCTTCCCTTCATTCCCCTTTGTCTAATTCAATAAACTTCTATTCTTCCATCACCCCACCCGATTGTGTGTTAGTTAGCACCCACATATCAGAGTTAAGTGAAATTAGCCAATCCTTTTCTTTTCTAGTAGCTTCCATTTGCCCCCAAAATGAGTAAAAAAAATCTAAGATGAAATTAATGATTATTCTTTCTTATACTGTTTTATAAAAGTGATTCTCTTTTGAATAAACAAACCTTTGAATAAAAGCGATTTTATTTCTTAAACTGGGCAGACATCAAGATTGGCTTTACTCTGGTTAAGTTTTCCTAATGGTTCAGAAAAGACTTTCAGAATAATGAAGCAAAAATAAGTGTATCAGAAAGTTAATCTGCCTTCTTGTTCCCTCCCTATCATGCCTAAATCAAATGGAATCACTATTTGGAATAGAACATGTCCCAGCATCTCCTGTCTCTCTTGAATATTAATATGAAATGATTAATGAACCTGTTGCTCAACATATTAAATAAAATAACAATGAAGAGATTAAGAATGCCTTTCCCATTACTGAGGGCTGCATTTTAAGTCCTAATGTGCAATGTAGACCATTAGTTTTCAGTCAGGTTTTATAACAGATTTATTTATGAATTTATCTCACCTTTTCTACAAACAAGTCATGCAGAAAATACTTATTTTTTATTCTGTTTAAATAATCAAAAGCTTGTCTCACCAGTAAATAAAGTAGATCTCTGATTCTGAGATTTTTACATAACTGTCATTTTCAGACGAATTAGAATAGATAAGTAAGATATTCAGGGCTTAATGCTTCACCCCACTTCAGAGATTCCCACAGTAATACTGCTTTCTTTCAAGCTGTGTAAACACCTAGGGATCCTCATTATGAAAATATTATTGATAAACACACCACAACTTTAATAGCATCTGTCACCATTTCCATAGTATCAGATACTCAGAAACTTTTGCTTTCAGTTAGAATAGATGTGCCCCCTCCCAAATTACAGGATGAATTCTTTCTTGTTCTACACATACTTCTTCAAATTTTGGCATGTTTTAGGATGACTTCTGCAATTAGATGGAAACCTTTCTTTCTTATAGGAAAAAAAAACATATCTTCTGTATTATCACCCAAAAGGACATTTTAAAAATTGTTTGGTGAAGACTATGTCAAGATGTTGCTCATAGAAAAGAGGATCTAGAAACCTGTCACTGGTTTTCAAGAGATACTTATTAGAAAGATAGTAAAAATAAGGTGTATGCTGAGTGCTGTGGTGCATGCTTGTAATCCTGGCTCTGGAGGTTGAAGAAGAAGGATCATGAGTTCAAAGCCATTCTTAGGAAAAAAAAAAAAAAAAAACAGGCACTAAGTAACTCAGTGAGACTCTGTCTCTAATATCAAAATAGGACTAGGGATGTGGATCATTGATTGAGTGCCCCTGAGTTCAATCCCTAGTATCCTTCCCCTACCAAAAAATAAAATAAAAACTATATTAAATGTGTGAGATGATGCTTGGTATGTAGGAGGAAGAATATTTATAATTAAGATTAGTAAACTATTAAAATGCATGTGTGTGTGTGTGTGTGTGTGTGTGTGTGAGAGAGAGAGAGAGAGAGAGAGAGAGAGAGAGAGAGAGGGGAAATATAAGACATTTTTAATCTCATTTTGAGAAATCTATATTCTCATTTTGAATTTATTCATACATTTTCAAGCTACATGAGTTATGTATCTCCATAAAACTGGATGTTACAACATCTACTGGTCTAAATTAGGAAGCAAAGGTAATGTTAGTTTAATTATATGGGCAAAATTTTTCTACATAGTCAAGCCAAATTCCAATGGCTGATACAGAGGGCTATATTAATTAGAGTATATGGGTCATTATGTAGTTGTATAACATCATAATGTTTTCTTTTGAATTTAACTTCTATGAATCTCTTTGAATCTTTTCTCTCGTTACTTTGTAGAATTAACAGCTGTATGTAAAACTTCAACATTTTGTATCTGGGATTACCTCAGATAAACTTTGTGTCAGAAATAGAATGTGTCCTCTCAGGTTCTGTTTATTCTAAATTTTTTACTTTGTAAGTCTTATTGGATAAACAAAAATATCTAGTGATTTTTTGAATTAGCTGGATGCTAGAAGTGGTTTTTTCCTACACTGTATTTCTTCAATTTCTTTATCTATGTAAGAAATGTCTTTGGAAAAATTTCTTTGGCAAGAAATTTTATCTATGTAAGAAATTTCTTTGGCAAGTCTGTTTCTTTTGATATCCTCTGTGACTCTCCTATAATATTTAGCAACAAATTGGAAGAGCTACACATTTCCAAATGGCAGGTACTGTTATGCACACAACCCTACAGACTTAGGTCCTGGTCCTGGGTATTGGTTTTCCCGGCAAGGTGTATCACAGACCTGACACCTCCTGCTGTTAGATAGTTGATTGCATGCTCTGTGTGTCCCCTGTCATTTAAGCAAAGTGGTTCAGGGAGGGGTTCTCTCTCTAGGACACCACCATGGAATATCCATCCTGAGTTCTTCTCAGTGGGTTGAGAAGAGCTTGTGGGATTGCATGCATTTTCTTGATCTCCTTCCCACTTTCCTTTATCAACTCTTGTTTTGTGCCTGCACTGTGAGTTACTAATGATGTCCTCTCTGCTCTCAGATTGCTGACTAGTGCTGAGAGGGAGGGTTGTGATTCTCCAGGTCAGCATCATATTCCTCATGCTAAAGCAGGATTTGGATAAGCTCTCCAGTGGTGTTCATCCCTCACTGTGGTCACTGCAGATATCACACAGATAGAGTAAATCTATGTCACAAAAGAGTGAGAAATATATATTTTACCAGCTTCCCCGAGAAAACAACAGAATTTATGTCTTATCGACTACTGCAAAAAATAAAAATCTCTATACAACATTTTGGTTCTTATAGTATCTTTTTCTATTAAAATTGGCTCTTCCTTATTTTTACTCCGTTTGTCCACAACGATATTTCCAATACCCTCTATTGTTTTCATAGTTTAACTCTGTTCCCAAGTTGTATGTCCCTTGAGCAAAATAAAAATCCTTCAATTAGCTGAACAATATTCCCTAAAAGCCAGATTAGCAGCCAGATGCATGGATGTAAACATGACCTTGAGGTTTTTAGTCACTGCCCTGAGAGGTTTATCAGATTACTTTTTCTTCATTATTTAACTTGGTGTGCAAGGGGCAGGAACAGGACGAGGGTAGGAATGAAAAGGGGGGATTGTTCTGCTAAGAAAATAACATTCTCATTTTAATTATTACAAAGGGCTGAAAATGCAAACATGCTATCCTTACCACAGCTGTAGCCATCCAGTATCTAAAGAAGTAGTTGAAGCCTGAGAGGGTAGTTCAGTGTTAAAATGCATGGTTAGCATGTGTGAGATGTGGGGTTCAATTCCCAGCATGACTGATTTGGGGACAATTTCAGTTCATTGAACAACAGAGGTAACCATGCAATAAATCTATAAGTTAAAAGAGTTGTTTTGCCTTGTTCTAAAACAAGCACTATCAGCAGACATGGCCAAACTGCTGGGCTTGAAACAGCCAATAAAATGAAAAGTTTCTTTATTTCAAAGAGTAAATGAATTTCATGTAACAGTCTGACTCTTTCCAAATATCCTTGCTCCTTCTACATTGCTTCAAATAACCTTCAACCTACATTTCTCCTTTTTCTCCTTTCCTTTCCAAATGTCTGCTTTTTAGCTTTGAGTTTTATTTCTAATATACTCCTCTCACCTGTCTTTACCTTTCTTGCCTTTTTAATCATTTTTGTTTTAACTTTTCTGTCTGTTCCTCATGTAGCTTCTTTGCCTTTTATCATTGACCCCAAATCAGAGAACTATTTTAATTGGAATGTTGGTTTTACAGAAGAGAAAAATCACAGTCCATCTGCCAAAGAGGTTGTCAGCATCAAGTTCCCAAGTGTAAGACTGGAGGTTGTTTCCCCACTCACTAACTAGCACACGGGTTGCCAATGCTAGAGCACAGTTTTAACACAGGAAAATTGCAAAGTGCAGTTACAAAATCTTAGGGTGAATAGAGAAATCCTTTTTATCTTGCATGAAATAAGTTCTGGGTCCTTTGTCATTTTTGTTCCACTTGGACAGTTGTAGATGAGTGTTTTCCAGATGGAGTTGTGTTTGCTGAGTTTTAAAAGTTGTTTTCTTGGGCTGGGGCTGTAGTTCAGTGGCAGAGTGTTTGTCTAGCACGTGTGAGGCACAGGGTTCGATCCTCAGCACCACAAAAAATAAATAAAGAAAATAAAGGCATGCTCTCCATCTACAACTATTAAATTTTAAAAAAATTGTTTTCTTACCTTTGTTCACTATGCAAAATATCGCTGGTGATGCACTCTACAACATGTTATATTAAGTGGAAATTTTAACAAGTAATAAAATTCTGGGTTTGACTATTTGGATTTGTAGGCATGATTTATAAAATATTTGAAGATCATGTGCCTGGGATGAAAATATTAATCCTTTGATTTCCTACTGCATGTACATAAAACCATTTGAATTGATTGAGATTTAGAAATTACCTACTAATTACTTTGCATTTGTGATGGAAAAAAACCTCTCTCTCCTTTTAGTGTATCTTACTTTCTAGAAAAAGAAAATAATCTCTATATTTTTTTTCCTCCCAAACTATCTCTAATTAGGTTCCCAAGATGAAACTTTCAAGGTGCTTCAAATAAAGTCAACATATCATCTTTTTCAAGCACCTTGTATTTAAGAATGATAAAATAAATGACCACAGAACTGGTGAACATGAAAAAAACTCTCCTAAGGCTGAGGATGTAGCTCATTGGTAGAGGTTTTGCCTACCATGTACAAAGTCATGGTTAAAACCTCAGCAAGGAAAAAAACAACAAAACAAAACATGTGCCTAAAGTTACTTTTCTCTTATAGAAAAGCCATATATATATTTCAAAAATATATATATATATTATATAAGTTATAAAAATCAGAACCTATTTAGTGATGTACATCAAACTTGTCAAACCATGAAGAGAACCAAGCCAATCCAGGGACTGGCTCCAGAAACTAGACAAATCTGCTGTTCTGTTAATTCAATCCCATCTGGCATGTTCCCACGTGTTATTGAGTAAACATTAGTAGATAATTTTAGGTTCAAAGTCAACTTGTTTAAGCTATTTGCTGAGTAGTATCTGGTACTTCATTGAAAACATAAATTAGCATCATGACAATAATAATATTTTATTTATATATTGGTAAATCTAGTGGATTTTTGTTGTTTTGAAAATATATGGTACTTTTCAGGTTGAAAATCATGATCTCTTGTGAGGAAAGGACTGCTGTGTTTTCAATGATCTTTGTGGAATAGTCTGTTGAAGCAGCAGTCTCAGGGTTTGATGCCATCACCCATAGGAGTTGGGTTGATTCACCTCCTTGAGTTTTGCAGCATCAGTCATCGAAGACTTGTGTGCCCACCTACCTGTGGGCAGGTTGACCATGGGAAGAGGGTAAGACAGTCGGATGCAGCTTACCTCCTCTCTGCTCTAAAGGACACTGGCTCCCAGCAATCAGACTCGAAAAAGGTAAAAGTTCAAGTCAGGATAGTGTTTGGACCTAAATATTTTTGCTTTTGTAATAAAATATTTATACTTAAAATATCTAGTGGTAAGAAAGAGAGAGTATGTTTTGGAAGTTTTTGAATCACAGATACCTGGGTTTAAATCCTAGTTCCTCATGTAGAAAATATAGGACAAAGTGAATAAATAATGAAAAACCAGAAGAATGTTGCTTAAATAAGTATAAGTCATTTCAGGAAGAATTTAAATGCCAAAAATTACTTGTCTCTAAGGAGAAGAATTCAGTGGTCTCAGGGATAGGAAAGGGAAGGATTCATTTCATTAAACACTCATTAGTGAACTTTGTATTTTGAATCATGAGAAGACATAGCCTTTAAAAAAGTAAAAACAAAACAGAAAAATATAAAAATGTGAGCAAAAACAAAAAGCTAATAATTTTTAATTGTGTGACTACATATGAAGCTCATATTCTTTCTTTATGCAGCCAAAATTAAAGTTTGAGATTTTTCATTTGTAATGATGAATTATAGCTTTTTGAATTAAAAAATAATGGAAAGAATGTTAGTAAATATATTTGTGCCCCTAAAATCAAATACATATGCTTAGACATAAAACGTTTTAAAATTTTTACAATAAATAATATAAAATATAACTTTTAAATTGAACATTATGTTACTAAAATAAAATCTGGTCTCTAGCTCAAATCACCCTGAAGCTTTGAAAAATGTATTAATTTCATGACTCTCAATGTACTCATTAAAAATGATGCTATTGGTCTTGGATTATGTTTCAGTGGTAGAAAACTTGCTTTTCCATGTGTGAGGCACTGAGTTCGATCCTCAGCACCACATAAAAAATAAATAAACAAAGTAAAGTTTAAAAAAATGATGCTATCATGTTTATTATAGTGAGTTTTTGTAAAACTGAGTATTAAACAACAACTGTAGCTTCTAGCTCAGTACTTAGAACATGGGAGGTGCTTTAAGTTAGTGTTACTAGTAGTGGTATCTCATATTTAATATTATGATTCTGTTAGAGCTGGGAAATTGGCCAAGATAAGGGCAGTCATGGAGCCACATTTAATGAAATAAAACTCTAGAGAATGTGTGACTTGGTCATTCACATGTTTAAAACCTGAAAGAACTGGGATAAGAAGTCAGGTTGCCCAGCAACTAACTGAAAGTTCTATTCAGTGAATTAATCTGTCACTTACTGTGGTCTATGGAGAGCCTTGCTTTCAAAGTGTGGTCCGAGGACCAGCAGCAAAGGCATCCAGAAGACTGTACTAGAAATGGAGAATCTTGATCCTCACCCTAGATTTACTGGCTGAGATGTTACTTTTTAACAGGATTCTTGTTAAAAAGAATCCCTGATTCATTCCTATGTTTAAGTAATGTTTTAGAAGCCACAGTATAGACTAACCCTGAAATTGTGCTGATTGATAGCCAAAAAGAGTGAACTCCAGGAACTCAGTTAAAAAACAATAAGATCATGTCAAAAGAATTGGCTAAGAAGTAAAAACAACAACAAAAAAAAAAAAAAAAAGAAAAAAATCACCTATTATTCACTGTGTGGTAAGAGATCGCACGTAGATAAATGGATGGGTGAACAGAGACAAGACACAAAAAAAGAACCACAGTGAGATGCATGTAGATATTTGTGTGTGGTGTTGGAAATGTATCACACCGATTTTAGAAGTTGTAACTTCCATTTCCAATTAAATATAGTATTGCTATTCAAAAACCAAGTAACAGTTTCACTATTTCTTCCCTTGTACAGTATGCTGAATGAAATTGATGGGTTTGTCAGAATTTATCTTCAAACCTACTTTCAATCTAAGCAAAAATATAAAATCTGCCAAAATTATGGTGTAGTCACATGTACATTTAATAATCTCCTGATTGACTTGACAATTCATTTCTCAACCATTTATGATAATATTGTGTAAACACAAATTGGACCTTCAGTTTCTATTCCTAATGAGATTTATAACAAAGTGTACGTAGATCCTCTGTAGGGCAAATGAAATGGATTTGTAGTCATGTAAATTCAATATACATCTCAACTCAGCTTTTTACTAGTTATTCAGTCTCTTAGATTTCTTTGGGTAGATTTTAAAATCCTTCACTTTTATAACATATGAATATTACAAATAAATCCCAAGGATTATTTTGAGGGACAAATAAGAACTCCCATTCATAAATATTCTATGAATACCCGATATGAATATGATACTAATATTATTCTACATCTTACTAGAACTCAAATCATACCTGCAAAACTCATGAAATAATTTGATTTTCTGAAGTTTCAAAGGATTTTGCACGTTTCAATTACCATTCCAAATGAAGCAAGAAGGACACTGTCATTTTGCAAAGCTCTTTTTCTAAAGAAAATGCTCAGCCTCTGAAATGATTGATGTATATTTCATTAGTAATCTTTTAGATAGGAGAAAGTGAAATCAACCTCTTTTGATCAGTCATGTTGAATTAACTCAAGGAAATACAAAATACTACAAATTATTTGTTTTAAAAAACAGATAAGAGAAGAAAGCAAGGTATGAATGATACATAAAATGTATCATCATATCATTGTCTCCTTCAATTGCAAAAATGCCAAGTATATTTCAAAGCAAATAATGATGATGTAAATTAAACCCCTATAGTTGCAAAGTTTGCAGTGTTACAAACCACAGTTACACACTTGATTTTATAAATTTGCCACAAAGCTATGAATTAGACATACTTAAGTTCCTTTTATATAAAAGGAAAGACTAGCTTTCTCAAGGTCACAAGAACAATTAAGTAGGTAGATCTTACCTCACCATTGTATAGCCTGCCTTCCTCGCAGAAGCTCAGGAACAGACTATCATCCAGGATGGAACTTTAACCCAGTGAAAGGTGATTAAAGTAAGAATAACTGCTTTTTACAGATGCTTTAACAATTTTATTTCTAAGTTCCATTATGCACATATTTCAGGCAGGCATCCTACTTTTCTTCTAATAACCAACTTCTCCATAACTGTGAATCTTCATTACATGACTACTACTACTCACTGTAGTCCTAACTTCTCACCTGGAAAAGCCAAAGGAGGATTTCTGGGGTCTGAGGTATTTTTCGAGCAAGAAAGGGAACTGAAGTTCAGAACACAAGCTGACATCCAGAAAGGGATACAAGAACTCTGGGAGAAATAATCCAGAAGACAGACTGACCAAGGGTTAATCCAAAGGACCTAAACCAATATAATCTTAGATGCTATGGTAACTCTGGAGGGTACAGGTCCCTGCTGATCATTAAAGTCAGGTGCATTAGGGGTGGCCAGCAGATGAGAAAACAGGAGGCCCTGAAAAGGATGTCACATTCCAAGCTGACTTTCCAAGCAGAGTGGAATGATAACTTCAGATGCACACAGAGAGGGATGGATTTTTGTAGATGAAGTCATAGGCAAAGAATATAATGCCCTAAAAACTAAATTCTTATCAACCAAAAATCAGTTTGGAGGAAAAAAAGAGAAAAATATATAAGTTTTGGATTTAGATGGACCTGGGTTCGAATCCTAATCCTTTCAATTTCTAGGTCTGGAGATTCTGTATTGCTACTTTCTTTCCCTGACCCTCCATTAAATCCTTTCTGTTATCATCTCTGCTTACAAATTGGAATAGTAAAATACACCTAGAAAAATTATTTTAAGAAGTGAATACTATCATACATTTATTATTATGGACAGGTATAAGACATTTAAAGAGAGTGTTTATTGCTGCTGTTGTTAGTGTCCATTGAGTTTTAAGTTTGAAGTCCAGAAAGGTGCACAAATTACAGGTGTTCAGGGGTAGGAGTCACCAAAAAGCAAAGGTACGCAGTCACCCCAACATTAAAACCACAAAATGTCTCGTACTTCAACTCAGATGTACTCACTTTTCTGACTTTTAATACCAGAGGTTTGTTTTCATGTTTTTTAAATTTCTAAACATGTAGAAATTTTCCCAATAATGTCCCCTTTTGTATTTAGTCTCTTTCACGAAATATTAGACTTGTGAGATCCCTAGTTGTGGTAGTAATGTTTATTTTCATTGTTATATAGTATTTTATTTATAAGGGATATTTATATCATTGGTGAACACTGTAGTATTTCTAGTTTTTATTGACTTACAATTACTATTGTCTTGAAAATTCTTAAATTTTTCTCTGGTGACTTTGACACAATTCTGTTCTATGTAAATTTAGGAATAAAATTGCAGGCCATGGTTAGGTACACATTTAATTCTAGGAGATACTTGAATGCAGTATCAAAATGGATTCTTCCCATTTGCCTTCCCAAAATGTATTATGAGACTATATCTTTCTCTTTATCTTCATCAACTCTTGGTACCTCAATTGCTTTAAGAAGTCAGCTATTCTGGTGGGCATGTTACATCTTATGGAATTGTAATTTGTGTTCCATTCATAAAATAAAATCAATCTCCTTTTAACATATTTATTTACTGTTTCAATATCTTCTTCCTGTGTAGTACCTATTCAAGTGCTCAGATCACTTTTAATTTTTTTTTTTGTTTTTCACTTTTGCAAGCTTTTCCTTGCTGGTTTATTAAACCTTTTCTTTTGATATATTCTCTATATAAATTATTTGACAATTTAATGACAATGCTACCAGTTTGTTTGGTAGCCTTTCCTCTAACACCTGGGAGGCTGGAATATGTGACCTTTGGTCAAATGCTCCTTCAACACTAATCCTCTAGAAATTGCCTGGAGTGTATTTATGTTTTATCCAAGATAACAGAGCAAACACTCAGGACTGCATACTAAGATAAGCCACTAAAAACTAGAAGTGCCAAATCAATCAATCAATCAATCAATCAATCAATCATCAATCCCACAATCTACCCTTATGGATTTTTATTTGATTTTTTAAGCATACTCAAGGCATTTCTTTCTTTTCTTTTTTAATGGACACAATACCTTTATTTTGTTTATTTAGTTTTTGTTTTACGTGGTACTGGGGATCGAACCCTATGCCTCATGCATGCTAGGCAAGCACTCTACCACCCAGCCACAACCCCAGCCCGCCTCATGGGTTTTTAAATTGCCTCTTAGAAATTATTTGTATCATCTAAGATGCTCACCTTTTGGTATGGAAGGAACCCCGACTTACCTGTACACAGCTTTGCACAGAATGTGCACATTAGATAACAGGATTCCTCTGGATTGTGTACTATTGTCATTTGCCATAATAAGCCTTTATAATTTAACTCCCTCCCCACCTCTGACTCTCCCTCTGTTTCCTTCTTTCTTCCCCTCTCCTCTTCCTCTTGTACTCCTTCCCTTTCTTCATCCTGCCCTTCTTTCTTTTCAGACGCACAATTCCTCCTTTTAACAAAATTTCATGTTGAATCTCCCTGGAAAAGAAGGAGAGGGTTGCACAGTATATCAAAAGACACTGCTTGTCTTTTCTCTCTGAGGGTTTACAGCAGTCTCGAGGAGTGAAAGCAGAGCAGCAATTCCACCCAGATAATAATTGTTCTGCACTAAATTATTCATGGTTCAGACAAAGTGTATACAAACGCACATGGACAGATCTGCACACACTTTCACCCTGTGAAATAATCAGTTACCCACTCCTAACCTTCTGTTTCGGAAAAGAAACTAAAAAACAAAACATAATAATTTTTAATGACAAATGTAAAAATATAAAATGAATAAACATGCTATGTAGCCGATGCCTCATGGGTTAGGCAAGACCTAATTCTACTTTTTGACTACTCAACAGCAAGAGTCAAGATCCTCATCTTTCATGTTTTTACAATTTCTTTTCCTTTACAAAAGAAAGGATAAGTTTAGTTTTTATTTTCTGAGAGCTCCTTTAAAGCTGGTCTCTTTACATCTCAAGGTCATATCTGCCCCCTGACTTGGACACCTACTGCAGTTCCTCTGAGATGGTAAAATTTTCCTGAGGCTCTTGAGCATCATCAGGCAGTACGATGCTGGCCTCTCCCCTACAGGTGACTGGCATTTCAATGTCTTCAACTGAAGTAAATAGCCAGGCCTGTGAACATAGTACACAGACAATCCCTTTATCCATCCTTTTATCAAAATACTAAATGGCACTTGAGAATAGTGATGAAGATACATATGCTGAAATTCATTTTATGTTGGATTATAATCTGTAGAGATCAACTGTGAGGAAGAAGAAGAATTTTAAAGCTGACATTATGACAATTTATTATGTGTCAAAATTATTCTTAAATGCTTTACAAAAATATATCTTCTATGATTCACAACAGATTTAGGAGTTAGGAAGTGTCCCCTGAAGGTCCACATATTGAAGGCTTGGTCCCTGGGGTGATTCTTTTAGGAGATAGTGAAAATTTTAGGAGATAGGACCTAGTAGAAGGTCCTTAGGTCACCTGAGGATGTGCTTTCCAGAGAGATTGTGAGACTCCAGCATATTGTCTTATTCTTGTCTCAGGCTTTCTCTTTCTCTCTCTCTCTCCCCACCTCCCTCCTTCCCTCCCTTCCTCCCTCCCTCTTTCTCTGCTTCATGGCTTACAATGTGACCACCTGCTCTTAGTTGTACACTTGACATTACTAGCCACTGCCTTCACTGGAGGCCAAACTAATGAACTACCCTACTTTGGATTTAAACTTTCAGAACCCTGAGTGAAAATGAACCTCTCTTTATTTCATAGGTAGCCTATGCCAGGTATTTCATTATAGTGATGCAAAGCTGTCTGATACATCATTATAAAATAAAAAAAATCTGTATTCTAATCTTGATTATGACTTGATGTATAATTCCATACAAGTCATTTAACATTGCTGAACCTTAATTTCCAAATATGTATCAATTAGCTATATATATACATAACATATTCTCTCAAAACTTTGCAGTTAAAAACAACACACATTTATTTTCTCTTACAGTCTCTCAAGTCAACGCCAGCTGTGGCTCAGAAGGGTGTTTCTGGTTGAATTCACAGTGAGTTTACAGCTGGGATATTGGCCAGAGCTGCAGCTATCTGAAGCCTTGGCCTGAACTCAGGAATCTACTTACAAGTGCATTCATGGGTATGGGAATACTGCTTCAGTTCCTGACCACATGGTCTTCTCCAAAGGGCCTTCACAAAAGAACTGCTGACTTTCTCCACCATGAATGATGCAAGAGAGAATGGATGAAAGAGTCTTTAGTGCTTTATACCCTACTGCCCGACTTTGCACATCATTTCTCACTAGCTATGTCTCTTCAGTGAAACAAGTCACTAAGTATAACCCTACTTGAATAGAAGTGCATTAGACCATCTTTGTGAGGGATGGCCTATCCAATAATTTGATATGAGAGCATATTTTTTAGAACATCATATCATCTATTAAAATTAATAGGGTGCAGGCTATGGGTGGACTTTAGTAGCTCCTAAAATCCCTTGAATTTTGTGAAAATTCATTTTGAGGCTTTTAAAACTGACTAACCATTTACCCTGTTCAGTATTGAATCAGAATGTGGGCTTGCTGGCATATATCATACTGAAAGTCTTAGCTCCAGCCCTATTTATAAAAATTACTAGTAGTTATAGTAGCAACAATATTTCATTGATAGCTTCATGAATTTTTATATACATTTATATTCATGTAAACAAAATCTAGATAGGTCAAGTTATAGAACATTTCCAGAATGCAAGAAAGCTCTGTGAGGCCCCTTGCTAGTATCACTGTCCCCCACATATAGTTACTCTTCTGGCCTCTATTACTGCTATAGTTTGGATCTGAAATGTCCCCCAGGGCCTGTGGAATTAAAGTCTTGGTCTTCAGTTTGGTGCTACTGGGAGTTGTGGAATCTTTAGGAGGTAGGATTTAATGGCAGGTCTTCTGGACCTTGGGGACATGCACTTGAAGGGAATATTTGGACCTGTATCCCTTCTTCTTCTCTTTTCCACTTTTCCACCGTGAGGTGAGTGGCTTTGCTGCACCACACACATCCACCTTGACGTGCTTACTTGCCACAGGTCAACTGGGTCATGGAAGAAAAATTTGGAAGTCATCAAACAAAATAAACATTTCTTTTTCTTTATACCTCAATTTACCTCAGGTATTTTTTATAAAGATGGAAAGCTGACCAACACAATCGCCACTAGATGAATGTTTGCCTGTTTTTAACTTCATTTAGGTGGGATCACACCATGAAAGTTTATTTGTCTGTCTTCGTTAGCTGAGAACACCTGATATCTGATTGTATGGCCAGTTTCCCTGAGTCTAGACAAAGGATAATCTCATCAAAATACAGTCTGCAAAGGTGTTTGGAATTCTTAGCATAAAAATTTCACTTCCTAATAGATAAGGTGTTACTTCCTAAAGATAGCATGGAGAGTGGCATACTTGGAAGATAAAGTAAAACCCTGAATTTTTTTTCTAGACACAGAGCACTCTGAGTATATCAATTCATAAATAAATATACCTGTGTCCTCCCCATGTGCCAGGCACTGGATTGCCCGATTGGAATGTAAACACCCATAGGCATAGTTTCCTATCAAGAAGGATTGCAACAGAGTGCTTCCAAGTACTCTAATGGAAGTGCAATGATCAAGAGCAGGAAATCCTGGCTGTCTAGAAGGACCAGAGAGGAAATGTTTCAGGACTAAGTAGGAGTACAATGTAGAGAAAAGTTTTACACTGAAAGAAAGGATGCATGTTGTACTCAGTTCTTTTGCTGCTGTGACTAAAGAAGACCTGACAGGAATAATTAGAGGAGAAAAAATTTATTTTAAGACTCATGGTTTTAGAGATCTCAGTCTATAGACAGCTGGCTTTATCCCTCAGGACTTGAGGTGAGGCAGAACATCATGACAGAAGAGTATGGTGATGAAAGTAGCTCCGGACATGGCCACCAAGAAGCAGAGAAAGACTAATCTCGGCTCCCAAAGGCACATCCCCAATGACCCACTTCCTCCAGCCGTGCCTGCATGCCTATAGCCACCACTTTTTTAATCCCTATCAGGGGATTAACACACTGATTGGGTTAAGACTCTCATAACCCAATCATTTCACCTGTAAACCTTCTTGCATTGACTCACACATGAACATCTGGGGGACACCTAATATCTAAACAATAACAATGCAGTATCTATAAAATGTGCAGAAAAAGTAGGGGTAACATTTTGGGTGGCAAGATGAGGGTAAAGAATGAGGCTTCAGAAGGTTTGTCATGTTCACATCACAAATCCCTGCACACACTGTGGTGATGAGCTCATGTTTGTGATCTGTAGACTATCAAAAACCTTTGACAGTCTTTAAGAAAGGAAGTGTCATGGTCATTATCTGCATAAAATTGACTCCAAGGACAATTAAGGTGATGAATTAGAAAGGGAGAAAATGAAAGCAGAAGTTTTCAGATGGCATTCTAGGGGTCTGCATTTCCTGGCATTGCACATACAATTGTGCTAGGAACAGCCATGTGCATGGGATGGTGGTTTACTTTTTTTCTGAGCTGAGGTCTATAACCTATATAATTAAAAGTTATTGCATTAAAAATCACTAAATTATAGGTTTGTTGAACCAAAATGAAGGTTTATATGTATCACTATATACATAAGCACCATAGTTATCAAATAACTTAGTTATTTATAATGCTTGAATTGCATTTTGTTGCTATGCCAAAAAAATGAGAATCTTAAGAGTAGAAATTTTACTTATTTTTATTTAAATTCCTAAAATCTATAACAGTACATAAGGTATATTTTGTGGTTAGCATCTTGTTGAATGAATGGATTCAGTAACCAAAAAACCAAACAGTTCCTATAGAATGGGATGTTAATACTTACTTATTATTATTACAGTAAGAGTTAAATATAGTTTCAAGGTTCTTGGAATTTCAGAATACATAATAAATACATAGTACATTTTAGTTGTATCAGGTTTGCCATCAATAACATACATAAACTCCCATCTAACGATATCTATAAGGAAATCATTAAAGCCTAAATAAGGATCAATATACACAAGGACATCATTAAAACCTAAATAAGGATCAGAGGAATAATTTGCCAAACATTGATTTAAAAAATACTACAAAGGATATGAGCCAAAATTGCTGTCAGGGATAAATGTTAGAAAGAAAAATTTTGATTACTTCTAATTAGCTTTTGATCTTTTCTTCACCGGCCTTTTATCCTCTCTATAATAAAAAAATAATGAGGGAAAAATGAGTCAAGGTACTAAATCAAAATGAAGCAGTTATAAAAAAGTTCTGTCTAGAGAATTCATTCACATCAAATAAACATTTCTGGTTCTGAGGTGTTATAAATGGTATAAGTTCTTTTCCTACAAAACATTCTAGGCAAAACAGTATCTGGAAGATTTCCAAAGAAATTTTAAAAAACATATGAAAAAAATATACACCTACATAACATTGAGTACAGTGCAGGGAAAAGCATACAAACTAAAAGCAGTAAAGAATAATATGTAGTGTCTGCATGAGTGTTCTAGAATTCTCATCTCAGAAACAGAAAACCTCTTCTGCACAGTGTGCACTTGGTTCTCAAATTTGTTATGGTACTATAAGGCAATGTCCTCCCCAGGTTCAAGTATGGACAGGCTCAAGTATGGAAGCAGAAATTAGGGAGAAACAGCTTGAGGAACCCCCTCAACTTCATAGTTCTCTGGCCTTGAATCTCAGGATCTGCACCGAGACCCTTAGTCAGCTTAAAAACAAGCAGCTATGAGAAAATTGTAGTATCTTCCTCATAAAATATGACAATTATGATTTCAAAAATTACTTATGTAAGCAGTAAACACTTTAAAAAAGTATCAGCACTGACTTTCACTATTAATTATTTACATTTAAGCAACTATTTTCCATAAAAGAGCTATTACTTTAGTAGCCTCCCAGTCTCTCTCTTATTTTTTTTGTGAATATTGGATAGTTTTCCTCAAAGATGTTAGAGTAGCCATGTGTGGTAGCACACATCTGTAATCTCAGTGGCTGAGGAGGCTGAGGCAGCAGGATTGCAAGTTCAAAGCTAGCCTCAGCAAATTAGCAAGGCCCTAACAACTTAGTGAGACCCTGTCTCAAAATAAAAAATAAAAAGGACTGGGGATGTGGGTCAGTGGTTAAGTACCCAGGGTTCAATCCTGATACCCCCCCCAAAAAAAGTTAAAGTAAGACAACTAAATCCTAAAACCAACAGTGCCTGAGATCAATGCCAAGGACACTAAGGTAAAACTAGTTATATTATCTAGATTACTGTGGGCATGTTGTAGTTACAACCAGTGATGTTTCTGAACTACCTCTACCTCTTGACTACTGCTACTAGGCAATGATATTTACTTGTGTTTTGATATCCATTTTTTTCTGTGGAACATGGGTCTCTTCTAAGAAGCAATTTTAAGCAAAAGGTGTTTACATATCCTTCCATCTTACCCCACATACACAAAACCTGGCAAAGAAAAGAAAACATAGCCATGGAACAATTACTTCAGAGAAACAGAGGGCTGGGGAATTGCTCAGCCACATGGAAACCCATCAGTAAAAGCTTGGTGGCCTGAGTAAATATATTTTTGAAACAACTAAAGCCAGAACCAGCCAATCCTGAACTGAGAGGCCTCAAGAAATTTGGTCACCAACAGGTTTTTATTGGATCCAATATCGTGTAGCTCTTATTTTTAAATGTCTACGAGGGGCTGTTGTGGAACTTTCAGGAAAGAGGCCCTATGGAGCGTTTGCCCCTTTCATCATGCAAGGATGCAGTAACACCTAGAGATGTCTATGAGATAGGAAGCCTGTCCTCTGCAGATACTGACTTTGCAGATGTCTTGACTTTGGTCTTCCCAGCCACCAGAACTGTGAGAAACAAATTTCTAGTGTTGATAAGACACTCAGTTTAAGGTATGTTGTTATAGCAACCCAAATGTGTGACAAGAGATGTCAGTCATGAGTAGACATTTTGTTCTAAATTCTTTCACTATTAAAGTCCTATTCCCTAGAAACACAAGACTCAGATCCCCTGACATCAAATGAATCTCTGATAAGTCAAGGCTTGTGGAGTACTTATCACATAACTTCATCTTCAATGCCACAGCAGGTTTTTCATCAGTGAAAATCCTAGTGGTATCTACGTGATCCTATGTATTTCAATCTCAGACATTTGGAATATCAAGTTGAGTTCCATTATTTCAAGTCCTTGGGGCATCATTTCTCCCATCTTTTTCATTTGTGGATTCTCCCTCATTGTTTTTCATCTCCTCAGGGGGACTATATATATATATATATATATATATATATATATATATATAGGAACTCATTTTTGTTTGGAGTTGGTTTGCTTACTCTTAGAGTACCATGTATCATGAATTGTGGACATGTCTCTGTGGGATTATTTTAAGTTTCCTTCACTAGAGCCTCAAGCATTTCATGAATCTTGGACCCATATCTGTATCATTCTGGGTTTTGGCTAGTGCAGAGTGAATCCAATCCCATTTCCCAGGATAGCAGTAGACAGGATTTCACATGAGAAACTTCATTCTTTACAAATTGAGGAATAAGTAGCAAGTAAACATCTTTGATATCTTCTTTTAATTGGATAAATTCATCCTGGCTCTGTTGGAGCCAAAATGTTAGATAAGAAACTGGAACTATTCTATTAATGACCTTAAAACTCAGTGAAATTTACAACTGAAAATATCAGACATGATCTCTTGATCTATTTTGTCCTGAGAAGCCCTTTTACAAAATAACATCATGCAACAAATTTCCTTTAGATGTTTTTGTTCTAATTAGTTATACATGACAATAGAATGTATTTTGACACATCATTCATAAATGGAGTATGACTTCTCATTCTTCTGGTTGTACATGATATAGAATCACACCAGTGATAGTACATCATGTAATCGTATATGTACTAAGGTGATAATGTTCAATTCATTCTATTATCTTTCCTGCCCCCATGCCCCCTTCTTTACCTTTACTCCCCTCTGCCTAATCCAAAGTACTTCTATTTATCCCTAGCCCCCCTGCCCCGCCCCGACCCCTTATTGTGAATTAGCATCTTCATAGCAGAGAAAACATTCCTCCTTTTGTTTTTTGGGATTGGGATATTTTGCTTAGCATGATATTCTCCAGCTACATCCATTTACCTGCAGATGCCATAATTTCATTCTTCTTTAAGGCTAATATTCCATTGTGTATATATACCACATTTTCTTCATCTATTTGTCTGTTGAAGGGCACCTTGGTTGGTTCCATAGTTTGGCTATCTTCAATTGAGCTGCTATAAATATTGGTGTGGCTGTGTCATTGTGGTAGGCTGATTTTAAGTCCTTTGGGTATAAACCTAGGAGTGGGAAAGCTGGATCTAATGGTGGTTCCATTCCAAGGTTTCTGAGGAATCTCCATACTGCTTTCCAGAGTAGTTCACAAATTTGCATTCCCACCAGACACGTGTAAGTGTACATTTTTCCCCACACCTTTGCCAACATTTATTGTTGCTTGCATTCTTGATTATTGTCATTCTGACTAGAGTGAGAGGAAAGCACAGAGAGGGACAGCAGCAGCAAGCAAGGGAGAGCAGCAGCTAACTCCCCCTTGAATGTTACCTTTTATAGGCTAGAATCATGGCCGCACACCAGGGAGGGTTTGGTCTTGACTGACATAGTAAGCATCCCCTGATCTTGTGGAAGGCAAGTTTGTTTCTTGGGAACAGTGACAGGCAATTTTACTATCTCAGAGAGGGAACAGGAAACTGGCATGTCCCTTTATCTTCTCAAGGAGAGAACAGGGAAAACAGTATGTTCCCATCTCAGGGGCCAGTAAGTTGTCTCCTATCTCAGGGAGAGACAATCATGTCTCCAGGCCGGTAGGTTTTATCTTGGGCTACTTTCTATTTCTTGGAAATATGAACAGTATTGATAAAGTGGAGGTGGGGAAAAGGAAGATGGCTGCAATTATGCTAACAGGAGGGATGTTGAACATTTTTTTCACATATTTGTTGATCAATTGTATTTCTTCTTCTGTGAAGTGTCTGTTCAGTTCCTTAGCCCATTTATTGATTGGCTTGTTATATTAGTATGATGCTTTGTTAGTGAGTACACATAAGGAACATTTTCCCTATTGTCTGACCCACGGTGTGCTATTATTTCCCTACTTTATTATTGGTTTATCATTTATTTCATACACTTAAGATTGGAACCATTGTCTTTACCAACCATAGTTGTAGGATCATTAGAAGATAAATTTTTGTGGGGGAATGCTGGGGATCCAACTCAGGGCCTTCCACATACTAGAAATATTCTCTGCTACTCAGCAGCACATTTGAATCAAATAGATAACTTTTATGCAGATAAAATTTTTCAAAAATTTTAAAATTATACCATGTAAATAAGGGAGTGCTTTAGTCAGCTTTTTCACTATTGTGAAATTAGAAGGCCTGACAAGAGTAATTGGAGGAGGAAAGATTTATTTAGCACTCAGGATTTCAGATGTCTTAGTCCATAGATGGGTGACAGACACCATTGCTCTGGACCCAAGAAGAGGCAGAACATCATGACAGAAGAGTGAGGCAGAGGAAAGAAGCTTGGGACATGGAACCAGGAAGTGTAGAAGTGTAAAGAAAGCTCTGCTCACTAAGAACAAATATATACCCCCTAAGCAGGCCCCAATGACCCATTAACTCCAGCCATACCCCATCTGACTCTAGTTACCATCCAGTGAATCCCTATCAGAAGTTTAATGTACTGATTAAGTTAAGGTTACCATAATCTATTCGTTTTACCTCTAAACTTTCTTGGATTACTTCACACATGAGCTTTTGGGCAACACTTCATATCTAAACCATAATAGGGAGATGTTTATTTCACTTATGCAAAAAGCCAACCATTCATATAATCTTGAATTTCTGCCTAGGAACTATTTTTTTTTAACTCATCCATTTATTAGCACAGTCTTTCTGAAAATATTTATCTATCACCTCAAATGTGTTAGGTTCTACTGTATGGGTGGGGAAATATAAAAAAGATAATTTCTATAAGGCTAGTATCAAGACATTTACAAAGTAAATGGCTCAGTGAACAGAAGATGGCAATTAGGGTACAAGGCAGAGAGGAGTTTTGACCTGAAGGTGGAAGGTGCTCAAGAAGTTAGGCATGATCTCTGAGCTGTTACTTTGAGAACAGGGGAAGAAGAATATCAGCACAACTAGTGTTTGCAGATGAGGAAAAAAGAAGTAAATTTAACTCTTATGATAAGAGAAATGAGTGTGCAAGGAGCAGAGGTTGAGGCAAGGCCCAGTGAGAAGTGAGACCCTGAAAGTAACTAAGGACCAGGCCATACCAAGATTTGAGACATGAGCCTGGGTGGGGATACAAATGAAAGAATTAAGTAGGCAACTGCATAACTCACAATCTGATATTTTGACTTCCTTAAAAATAAAACCCAAGTATCTGACATGTGGACCAATGTGGTCATCTTGAATTCATTCAGCACAATTTGAAGATAACTTAGCCAGAATCAGTAGGTTGCAGCCTGCAAATGTGGTACTCGATAAAAACAAGTAGTACTCACAAGGGCTGAACCATAGGTGCAGAAAGGGATCCAGAAGACCAATGCTTTGGCCAAATTTGAATTCTCATCTTAAAATAAGAAATCAGAATCTGAGTATAAAGACTTTTTTTTTTTTTAAGAAGCAGCAAAACTGCCCTTTACCTATCAGGATCTTGGGTTGAGCCCACAATTAATTTTTCTGTAAATTATTCAGTCATGGAATCTCAAATTATATTTTGCAATTGAGGGATGAATTTTATTTCTTTAAGACACATATTTCTGGCGTTTTATAATCAAACAGATTCCCATAGCCTTCCTATGGGGTATTTTTTAAAGTAATTGATTAGCATATTTATATTCATAAAAATAAACTGAATGTCATGGCTTGGTATTTTGATTGCTTTTACATACACTATGTCAATGGAATGAGAAATCATTAGTACAACTGTGTCCCAAGCTTCAATTCAAGGTAACAACATATTATTAAGAACATTTTTCCAAATAATGTCTTATTTTATTGGCACACCATCAGAAGTACATTATTTCTTTGACAAACTATTCTGAAATTATTAGTGGAATGAGTGGTAATGGACCCCAGCTTAGTTATGTTAGCATAGCTTTTTCCTTAACTTTGTTTGTGTTAAGATGACATCTAAAAAAATATATTTGTACAAGAAAAAGAATATCTACAGTGATTTAGAAGAAGACATCAAAATTAAAAAAGAAAAAAAAGAGAGCTATCGACTCAGGCTCCTTGCAGAGTCTCACTCAGCAAGAGAAATAAATATGTTCAGATAGAGTTTGACTCTTTTAACACTTTAAAACTATTATACATTAGCTGGGCCCAAGAGAGAGTGAGAAACACGAGAGGAAACACACTTCCTGAAAAAGTGTCCATTTAGAAGTGACTGCCAATGTTTCCATTGCTAGATTCTTCACACTTTCTGCCAAACATATTTCTTCACACCTTTTGCAAACCTCAACCTGCCAAGTTGCTATACTTCATCTATGGCTCACATAGACCCAGCAGAGTGAGATAACACTCAGAAGGAACCTGCTGACATGGAAGCTATTGAGAAACAAATAAAAGGCTGCTAAAAATTGCTTGGATCCCTGGCCTGTGTTTGGTGGGTACCTTCCTCACAGTGATACTTCACGTGTCTTGGAGTAAATTAGTAATTGGCAATAAGACCTTGAGTCTGGAAGTTTTAACAATTACAAAGAATATTCAACTCTGATTCTACTTTTAACTAATAAAGTTTATTTTTGGAGCACTTTTAGATTCCAGCATTTTTGAGTCACTTTTAGATTCAAAATTTGAGAGGAAAGTCCAGGGAATTTCTATATACCCTCTGTCCCCACATATGCAGATTATTAAGTAATAATGTACTTTTAAAAATCATTTTAATGTCTCCTATTCTTGCTTTCCTAATTTGATTGTAAAGTTCTTGATTAGGAAGATTGTGTGCTGCCTTTTCAGTATCCTATACATGAAATGAGATTACTTCATGTTGATTGATCAAGATACTAGCCCATGGTAGCTTCTTGAGACCATGTAATATGTGAAGTTGCAGCTTAATACATTAGGAATGGCACTCACTTTGTAATCAGACATAACGGGGTTTGAATCTCATCCTTTGAATATATATTCTTCAGAATTTCTTTTTACTTCTTGTAAAATAAGCAAAAGGTTATTGTTCTGCCTGAGCATTATAAGAAAAAATGTCTGCTGAGAATGTATATATGATATATAATAGTGCTAAGTAACCTAATGGATATTATCCTATTATTTTCTCCCACCTTGACTCCATGTAAGATTAGGTTTTCATAAATTCCCTTCCAGAACTTATATACAGCAGTTACACCTTATCTGTGTCACATGTATATCCCCCTGTGAATACCTAAAACCATAGATAATACCAAACCCCATATGTACTGTTCTTTCCTATGCATACACCAATGACAAAGTTTAATTTATAAATTAGACACTGTAACAAATGGTAAAATAGAGCAATTTTAACAATACGCAATAATAAAAATCGTGTTAATGCGGTCTTTTTCTCTAAAAATACCTTATTTTGCTGTATTTACCCTTCTTGTTGATGGTGTAACACCTGTGTGTTGAGGTGAAGTGAGGTGAGTAATACAGTCATAGTGACACAGTGATAAACTCCATGGAGTTCCTTGAATACAAGCACTCTGATGCCATGATAGTCAATCTGACCGACCAGGTGGCTACTAAATGACTAACGGCAGGGAGTGTGCACAGCAGTAGAAGACAAAAGGAGGATTCATATTTCGGTGGGATGGACCACAGGGAATGGCATGGGATTCCATCATGCCATTGAGAAGATTATACAATTTGAAAGTTAGGAATTGTTTGTTTCTGGAATTTTCCAGTTAATGTTTTGGATCATAGTTCACCATGGGTAGCTGAAACCATAGAAAGTGAAACCATGGATAAGGGAGTGCTACTGTACTTACATCTTGTTTAAGTACCCAGCTTAAATATATAAATTGTTAGCATATGTCAACAAAGCTAGAAAGAAAAATGGAAGATTGATGAAATTGTAGGAGAAATAGAAAGTACAAGTTCAATTTGCAGATAATGATAAATAATCGTTAAAACACAGTTCTTAGAAAAATCATGCAAACCTCAGTAACTTTACTACTACTTTACTACTGACTGCATGTTATTATGTAAATATATGTAAAATGTATGCAAATTTAGTTCTTGTATTCACCATAAAGAAATCTCTCAATCTTTGCAAGAACCTGATAATACCCCCATTCTAGTTTCAGATGTCAAAAAAAAAAATCTTCAGTTTTCAGTCCTTGGTTTAGTGAAAAAGGTAGGGGTAGAGAGAGCCAAGCTCTTGCGTTGGCTCCTGTGTCACACCTTATATGATCTTGGGCAAGGCTTTTAGCTCTGAGGAAGATCCAATATTTGGGCCCCAGTAGCAATCACATAGTTGTTTCAGGAATCAAGGGTAAAAACACAAATGCTACACACACATAATGGTGCACAGACTACCAGGGGCAATGAGCAGTTGTTTTCTGAGGTTACAGGAGTATGCCCACTCTGAGGAGTCAAAGAAAAATAAAATAGCAAAGAAATAAGGTACAAAAGGGGACTGAAAAGGGATCAAAGCAATACCCACTGTAATAAGAAGTCCAAAAGAAAAGAGTTTAGAGAACATGCAGGGTAAACTAATTCCAATTAGATCACAGCAGCTGAACAGTATTGTTTACACCAAAGACATATTTTACCCTGGCTTTTGATGAAAAGGGGATTGGGTAGTTTCATTGCAAAATTAGGTTTGCTTTTAAGAACAATAAATTTATGAAATAGGCTACAAACATGTCTTGGGAAGCCAGACACTGTAATGGTAGCTGATTAAATACACTCAGTGACTTACCATTTGAGACAATCTCCCTCAGCAGGGAAAGGAATAATGTCACAGGAAAGACATTGAGGAGGCAGAAGGGATTGACGGGACCAGAATGATAAATGGGAAAGGAGGTTATATTACTTCTGAGAGCTAGGAAAACTGAGATTACAATAGTTGAAGAAAAGACATTGAAGAGCTGAGATATGACTGAAGCTTTTAAGATGTTAAAGAAGGATAGTAAAGGTCAATATAGATAAGCTTTGTGAAAGATAATGACAAACCCTGAAATTTAAGGGCACATTCTAAAAATAAGCAATGGATGGAAGGAGATTATTTTTTCTGTTATTCAGTAAACCTTTGCATACTCTGTCCACTTCTAAATTATCTTTATTTTGTTGAGCAATCATGTCATGGAAAGGCGTGGGGCCAAAAACATTATGCATCATTTCAAAGAAGATAGGGATTCAAACCAGAATTAAAATAACATTTTGCAAAACATTCCTGAGGCTATATATTTATTTTTTTCAGAGGACAGTGATAGAAACATGAGTAATATAAGGATTTCCTCAAAAGCCCTATGACTTTTGTTCTTCCAATAAGTTTTACATTGGTTTGGGCCAAGAATCATATGACTAGTACTATCCTGAAATTATTTTTATTTATTATCTTAGAGATTCAGAGCCATGTGAGAAATTGATGTAAATAAAAACTGCAAATGAGGATGAACTCATGGCATGATCCTCAAACAAGCATGATAGTTTCTCTCTACCCCACGTGGCCCAGACATCTTTACTACTCCCTGTGGTAGGCACATTTTTTCAATTCAACCCTTTTACTAAGCTTGACACTCTATGGGCTCTACCTTCCTACCAGAGCCTCACTCACAACTCCTCTCCTTTCCTTTACTCAAAGTCTAGTTCACTGTCACTGTACCATAGGTTTTCAATGATCTCCTTGTTTTTGTCTCTGGGGAGTTGTCTTATTTTCTATCAGATTAGATTTCATTTAAAAGATGTGTGTGCTATTTTATTCAGCAATTCTTGATTTCTTTCGCAGTCTTCCATATTGTTTAGAAGCAATATGGAAGACTGCTAAAGAATTTTATTGAAACTCTGTGACTCTTTCAGTGAATAAAATGCATTATAACTTAAAATTCGTGTTTTTAGTCAATTATATGGATCTATTAGCAATGGTAGAAAATCCACAAAAATGCTTTCTCCCAAGTATACATCCTTAAGATGATAATGATGATGATAAGACTAATAATAGATATAATAATACTTGTATAGTCACATAGTCACTGCAGGGGTTTCTTGGGAAAGAAGACACTTATATTCCTGTATTCTGATCTGTGTGCATTGGTGTTCCATGATTCTCATCATGGGAAGTTACTCTACAACTTGATTGTTCTCTTTGTTCTTCTATTAATGAGCTGTGGGCTTAATTCTTCACTTCCTGACCATCCAATTCATGGTTGCTTCAGAAATACAAAGGAAGTGGCCATGAAGAATTTTCTTCCAGAACTTCTCAAATGAACCTCTTACAGGCCTCCATCAAATTCCTGCCATGATATCTTTGTCTTTCTCTTCTAGTCACATTATCAGTGCTCTCTGGTATGAGGCAGAATATATGAAATATATGTTCTCTTCAGAACAATCCAAGCTTTTGTCTGTGGTCCTGTCACAATTATTAGAGTCCTTCCTTCTACAATCAAACTGAGATTGTTTTATTCAGCTATTTCACTGCTGTGACCAAAAGACCTGGCAAGAACAACATAGAGGAGAGAAAGCTTATTTGGGAGTCACAGTTTCAGATGGTTCAGTCCATGGATTGCTCACTCCGTAGCTCTAGGCCCACATTGATGCAGAACATCATGGTGAAAGGGCATGGTGGAGGAAAGCAAGACATGGCCCCCAGGAAGCGGAGAGCTCCTCTCACCAGGGACAAAATATGAATCTAAAGTCATGTCCCCAGTGACCTACCTCCTGAAGCCACACCTTACCTTCCTACAGTTACCACCCAGTTAATCCATATCAGTGGATTAATCCACTGACAAGGTTAAGGCTCTCATAATCCAGTCATTTCACATCTGAAAATTCTTGCATTGTCTAACACAAATGAGCTGTTTGGGGATACTTCATATCAAATAGTGTGGAAAAAGGTAACATGTTAACCCTAGCTCTGGTCTAGTTCACTGATCATCAAGTCAGTCTTGGAGGAAAGCTCTAGTCCCTTCAATTTTGTATGATCCAACATACTTGCTGATCTCCTCCAATATTCTTCATCTATCCAAGGTCCTTGCTGCCATGCAGAACCAAAATATGAGACCTCTGCAATTTCTAGATGTTTATGTAGCCACTGGTTCATGGCGTTTCCTGTCTAAATCTGTTTGGTACACAGCATTACATTTTCTGTTTGATTCTTTTTCTTTCTTTTTTTTTAATTGTTTGTATCAGGGATTGAGCCCAGGGGCACTTAACCACGAAGCCACATCCCTATTTTTGTATTTTATTTAGAGACAGAGTCTCACTGAGTTGCTTAGAGCCTTGCTTCTGCTGAGGCTGGCTTTGAACTCTCAATACTCTTACTTCAGCCTCCTGAGTCTGGATTATGGGTGAGTGTCACTGTGCCCAACTCTTGGATTCTTAATCCCATGGACCCTTCACTAATCTAATACTTCAAGTTTCCTTCATCCCTACAAGTTGGCTCTGAAACCCTAGCTATATAGCCCCTCTTCTGAAAAGTTGCTTAACCTATAACATGGCTCTATATGAAAATACAAACTCATTTCTTTGGCTGTACGTGGTGCAGAGTCACTCCAGTAGTGTAATCACATATGTATATAGGGTAATGCAACCAGAGGAATGAGAAGTTGTGTTGCATTTGTGTACAATATGTCAAAATACATTCTACAGTCACATATAACAAATTAGAACAAATTAAAAAAAAATACAAACTCAACACATCTCTGACTCCATAGCTCTGGGCCCACATTGATGCAGAACATCACGGTGAAAGGGCATGGTAGAGGAAAGCAAGACATGAAGATATGGCAACCATATCTCTCACTTCCACTTTTGTTTGAAATAACAGTATCATTTGCTGAATCCAATCCCTTAAACGTTCTCACAGACTGGATCATGCCCAGGTTTATTTTTCTGAATGAATTTCTGCCTCAGACCAGTCTTATCCCAAAATTCCAATGTCAACCTCACTGGGTTACCTATATTTTTTAGTTTACCCTCTTACTTGATATCTATCTACTTATTTATCTATTTATTTTGGCTGTCAGTCCTGTGTATTCAGTGATCTAACTCACCAAATATAAGCATGCCTAAATCTCAGAAAATATTTAACCTGAGAATATAATTATAAATCAGTATGAAGGAAAAACATATCAAGAATTGAATATAGTCACACAACTGGTTTTAAAACATTGCTTTTTCAGATTTTGGTTTGCAACTAATTAATAGCTATTCTTTCATAGTAAGCAATTGGTTAAATTCAATGTTCTTTAAAAGCACAATATATATTTTAAAACTATTACTGAATCTTCCCTGTATATTTGTGGGTTCAGTTCAGTTGGAATATAGAAGAAGACATGGCACATACTCTGACCCCAGAAGCTCCCAATCTGGTAGAGGAGCTTACTAGTTTAATACATCCTGTATATATGAATGATATTATAAGCCAATAGAACAGATGCAAATATTTATGAAAATTAATTTGTCATAAAGTCATTTTTATGGCTGAGTAATATTCCATTGTTTGTGTATACCACATTTTTTAATCCATTCATACTAGGGCACCTAGTATGGTTTCATAGCGTAGCTATTATTAATTGAGCTATTATAACAATGATGTAGCTACATCACTTTATATGCTGTTTTTAAGTCCTTTGCATATATACTGAGAATTTGGAAAAGTAGCTCAAATGATGGTTCCATTCCAAGGTTTCTAAGGAATGTCCATACTGCTTTGCAGAGTTGTTGCACCAATTTGCAGTCCTACCAGCGATGTATGAGTGTACCCTTTTACCCATGGAGACTGTTATGCTAAACAAAATAAGCCATTCCCGGAAAACTAATGGTCAAATGTTCTCTCTGCTATGTGGATACTAACACACAACAAAATGAGAGGAGGGGAAGAATAGATTTTCAGTAGATTAGATGAAGAGGAATAAAGAGAAGGGATAGGAGATTGGAATAGGAAAGGCAGTGGAATGATTCTGACATAAATTTTCTCTCTCTCTCTCTCTCTCTCTCTCTATATATATATATATATATATATATATATATCACAGTGAATATATATATATATATATATATATATATATATATATATATATATCACAGTGAATCTCCCCATCATGCACAGCTGAAAGACTGAGATCCTAATTAGAATAAGATGTACTCCATGTTTGTGTAAATAAGTCAATTTATACTCTACTGTCATGTATAACTTAGAGGAACAAAATTTAAAAATTAAAAAAAATCAAAACTCATTTTCTGATATTCTAATCATAATGAAATGAGCCATTTATAAAGTTTATGGAGATAAAATCACAGTACAACCATAAACTGATCAGAGGAGATTTTAACAGAGTGACAATACAAATATCCTCCCTTGTGTTAGTTAGTGGAGGCAAAGAACAATCACAAATCCTAAGTACTCTGTGATTGCTAACATCAAATATAGTTAGAGGATGAAAGATAACAGTTAAACACTAACTAAACATAATAACCACTGTTCTTGAGTTAATCTATTAGTTAAACTAAAGGCTCTGAATTTGGAATTTTCAAATGTTGGAGCTTTTCATTGTTTCTTTGTTTAAAATGGTAGAAAAAACGAGTTTTTTTCAGTTTTGAGGTTTTAATTTTATTTTAAAATTTAACGTTATTCAGCTAGTAGGAGAGGAGCATAGTGAAAGTCTGGATTTTACTTCCATCTGTGCCTCAAGCCCCACCACCAATACAAAAGAGGTCACCAAACAATTTCATAGCTCTTTAGTGAGCACTGGCTTTTCATACTCTTCCCATTTTTTTAAAAAAATATTTATTTTTTAGCTGGACACAATATCTTTATTTATTTATTTTTATGTGGTGCTGAGGATCGAACCTAACCTCGTATGTGCTAGGCGAACGCTCTACTGCTGAGCCACAACCCCAGCCCCACCATTTTTTTTTTTTCTTAATACTATTCCTTCTTCCTTTCAAATAATGTTCTTACTAGTCTCCTCAGCTGGAAAAAAATGATATAAAAGAACAAGAAATCTTCTATCCATCCATTTAATCCCTAAGTACTCGTCAAAGGCCAGCTCATAATGCATGCCTCATGAATATTTAAAAGAGGTTTCATTAAAACTGGTACTGGGTATGGACTTACCTAGAAAAATATTTCTTGGCTATTTAATAGGCTTCTGTGAATCCCAAAGGAATGCTCATAGGGGGGAAAACACCACACCACTTCAACTTTACATAAACTCAAGGAGAACCATCCCACAACCTCAAATGCTCCAACGAACACTAGTTTCTCCTGCATTTTTTCTTTTTTTGTTTTTCTATGCATAAAATTGTCTACGTTTTTTTATTGGCCTTGAGTATACAATGCTACTCAATAGTTTATTAAGGTTAATCTTAATATTTTATATCCTCTGGGCCTTTTAGATTGATTAGAATTTTCACATTTTCTTCTAAAATATGTCCTATAAACTAAAACTTTGCCCCTTCCAAATTGCTCCTCTCTTGTCTTGTGGTCTTCAGATTGACTTTATATCAATCTAAGTACAAAGAGAAGAGAATAAACACTAGTAAAAAGAGATGGGGCAACTTTGGGAACAAAATTAGTGACTGACAGCAGAATAAAGCAGTTTTAGAACAAAGAATGTGGATGATAGTTGATATGAGTCAGATTTCCTATGAAGAAATGAAAAAATAATTGGGTTAATTAACAAAAAGTCACTAAGAAGGCAGAGTTCATAATTTTTTCTTGGTATCAGAGACTCAGAAAATAATGAATGTGTTATGCAGTAGAGAGACAGTGTAACATTGTTTCTCACCAGTGGACAATAATTATTCTTTGAATGGACTTATTATTTTTGCCTAATAAAATTCTTAATGATCACTAATAGAATTGATGCACATACTAACTCATAAAGATAATCCCCTCATCATATATGTTTAGCTCAATGAAATCTCTTGAATTGATGCCTTCTATGGCATCTGTTCTAGACTTATCTGCTTATCAATCCAGAGCTATGTAAGGTCACCAGAAAGCTATTTTCCAACTTAAATCTATCTTTCTCACAACATATTTTAATAGGATATCTTTAATTGCCATTTACTTAGATATTACCCATATGGTAACATGGATTATCCAATTCTCCCATCCCAGAGGTAATTGCTAAGATAAAGCAAGTGACAATTAAACTGTAGTGAAGTTAATTATGCAGCTGATTTTCAATAGAAAAACTGTCAAAATTCTGTTATTAGAATGAAGATCACATAAGAAGCATTAAAATATCTATCATAATATTCAAAAACACAGAGTCTGGTTCTCTATATAATTGACATTAACAAAAAAGTATTCTCTGAGATGTTGGAACCCAAAACTACAACTACATGAAGAAGACATAAGGAAAGACTAAGAGTACATGAGAAAGAAAAAAAACAAAGTCAACCCAAGCCCAGAGGGTAAATCCTGGGGCAGTCTACATTGATGGGGGATCATAGATGTCAGGACCCTGGTGGAGTCTCCTGTGATCAGAAGTCTCTGAGATGCTCTCATGAAAAATCCTGAAATAGGCCTTCTGAATCCTCAAGATTGAAAAATTCTGCATTGGAGAGAAAGCAGAAGTTGTACCTTTCAGTTGTTTTGATATCAGATTTGTCTTAGGAATTAAATGAACTTCTAATGTCAAGAAGACAAGTAGCAGGGGCCTTTGGTGCTCACCAAGAATCCGTTTGTACCTCCAGCTTTCATTGAGGTTAGGATGCATGTGAGAGGGCTCCTGCCAATGGATTTAGCAGGACTCTTGTGGTCACCTACAGGTCTTGCCTTTTTGAAGGCATTCCATCAAATTCTCCAACTCTCTTTTCCCAAGTGTGATAACCAAAAAGCCACATTTTCCATATGGCATAGTCCCAAGGTGGAAGAGCGCTACCTGGATCACTCATATTGCATATGCATGAGTAAAAAAAAAAAATCAACCTCTAATTTGTTATGTCAGTGACAAGTCAACATTTGTTTCCACTATACTGCTTGTTCCATTTTGACTGAAACATATATTAATACCACATGTGATAAGCCTGCTGCTGTTGCAGCTTACATAAAATGGCGCTGAACAATGGGGTAGGAGGAAACTGGTATCAGACACTCAGAAAATAATGAATGTGTTATGCGGTAGAGAGACAACAGTAACATTGTTTCCTGTGATAACTTGGGAAATGAATCACATGAGAAATAATGTTAATTTCCATTGATGTTTAGGGATCTGTTTGTTAATGTATTGTAGGTAGGCTCAATCTGCCTACCACATAACTATCCAGCTGCTTCCAAATCTCACCAGTTACTTTTTAAGGTCCAGACTTATTTCCATTTCCCCCAGAAAACAGAGGTTTTCATTATACAAGTAGAATTAAAGCTGTTAACATTCCAGAAATGCTCAAATAACTGAAAAGCATTCACAGCTATAGCCAATATTTTGTAAATACACACTGTATCTCGGAGTTTCATCTGCTGTGGAGATCCTGCCCTCATGAAGAACAACTGGATAAGTATAAAACAAGCAAACTTATGGAATAACTATAAAAGAATATTTATTTTTGCAAATGTAGCAATGCCCATAAGTGCAATGGTAGGCAGAGGAGAAAGACATTATTTCTAGATGAGAATTGAGGAAATACTTTACTGAAAAGGAGTATTTTCCGTGACACTGCATGGAACTGCCAGAGGCGGGGGAAAGCAAGAGGGGTGGGTGAAGGAGAATATTACAGGTAAGAGCAAAAATACCACACATAGCAACAGCCAGTGTGATCCCATGTTCTACACAGGTGACACATATCATATATCTTCCTATTTTGATCACAGAAAGGGAATAAAAAACAAAAGTAGAAAAACTCAGTACTCAATCAATTGTCCAGTCTCATAATAAAAATATTTTTAGTTATATGTTGCCTCATACAATTTAGTACTAATTATGTAAAGTCTTCTTTATTCTACTTTGAAAGGACTGCAAACTCAGTGATAAGGGTCACATTTTTTTTACCCCAAAATTCAATGGCCTATTGAGTGCATAGCAGGGATTTGTATTTATTTGACAAGGGATTTCATGAGTGGTTCTGGAGTTTACTTTTAGCCCTGCTCTTAGTGACCAGGAGAGAAGATCTTGACCACCACTAAGAACCCGATTCAATCCTGCCAAGACTGATTGCATTAGATGGATTTATGAAGAAAGTGATCAGAATACCTGGAGAAAAGCCAGAGTATTCAGGCAGGAACATGCTAAAGGAGTATTAAAACAGACACACATTTATTTTTATCATTAGTGTTAGTTTATTAAAAATAAATGGGATAGAAAAATCAGTGTGTGCATCCATATTGCATATATATATATATATATATATATATATATATATATATATATGCTATACATATGTGTGCATATATGATTATATACACACATACACATCTCCTGGTAATAGTTTTACAAACTCAATCATTATGCTTAGGAAGACTAGTTTTAGGTCATTATAGGAGAAAAAGCAATACGATGTGTCATTGAAATTTCATGCCTGAGGCCTTCCAAGGACAAAAGAGGATGTGTGATTCTGACTATATCAATTCTTTGTTGTCTTCTCTATACATACCATTTATTGGATATTTATTATGTGGTAGGCGTTGGAATAAGTGAATTATACTCAGCATTTTGTTTCCTACAATCCTCAGAGTAGAATGATAAAGTAAGTAACATTGGTTACATTTGCTGATATGAAAACTGAGTCTTAAAGACATCAACTGGCAGCATCATGATGGAACCAAGAATGGCCAGACTCTGAACAGCATAATATATGCAACTCAAGCTTAATGCCTACAATCACCATGTCATAGTGTATTCCTTGATAGTACATTGTCTCCACTTGTAAGTTTGGAAGAGAAAGAATTATGCTCATTACTTTTAAGTTATCTTTATAATTATTAGGTTTGGGGGCTCTTGTAGTTTTTAAGAGAAATAATTAAATAAAATAAATATGATTTCCTAGGAAAAAGACATTAGGTGGAAACTGAGAAATATCTGTATAAAAGTTAAAAATCTAAATTTTCAGGCAAGTATATTCTGGCTTAATCCATGTAGTTTTAAAAATATATTTAACTTTTATAGGATATATAAATACAGTCCTTACACCATAGATTATTTCTTCTATAAGTTGAAATTTAGAGTTTCTGTAAATCAACTCATTAAGTAATGTAGCCAATATTACTATAAAATTTATTTTAAAATTATATTAAATGAAAATGCCATTTAGAATCAGAATGCCAAGATTCTCACCCAAAATCTAATAAATATTCTTTCTTCTTTTCCTAAGTTTGAATGTGTAAAATAACCTTTAGTTATTTTAGTCAGAATTAGAATTCCTCCTAACATAATAATGTACAAATGCATGCATACACACAGCTAGTTTTTGTTTCTGAATAGCAATTATGGTTATTCAAATCTAAAATATTAAATCCCTCAAAATTTCTAAGAAAATAGAAATATGCTTAGGTAGATTTGATCCATGTTACTTTTTTCCCCCTTGCCATGGGGCCTATATACAGAGTATTTCAGAGAACCTCTAGATTTCCTTCTGTTTATCCATCCATTTACCCATACATGTATTCAAATATAAATTTGATCTCAAATATTTGCTGAGTTTCTAGTTATCTCTGTAATAGAAAAAAAAATCCATTTGCTCATGTTTTCTAAATTATATATGAGGGTTCTTGCAATTTTGATGGAAGGTTTTGCATCAGTTCAAAATGGTATTACTGAATGAAGGGTACATACATTGTTAGGATTATCTATCTAAAACAAAGATACTCTTGGGCATAATCACTAGTCAAGGAAAAAAATGTTCTGTTAGCTATTTTTACATAAGGTTCTTATTGTTAGATGGGGTTCCTATTGTGATTGATAAACTTTAAGTAATAAATGTTAGGACACCTTGTAAAACATTTTCCAGCCTCTTTTTCTAGAAAGAGGCTCTTTATATAGCAATGGAAGAATGAAACAGAACACTTTTAAGCTCTTATCCTGAACTCAATCTGAGAAAGTAATATTCAACGTAAGAACACAGTTTTTTTTTTAGGTTGAAGATGTTGCTCAGTGATTGAGTGTTTGTCCAACACAAACAAGGTCCTGAGTTCAAACACTGGGACACTAAAAGGAAAATTACCACCAATCTTTTGCAATTTAAGATTAACTGTGAAATAAAAACTCTTGAAACATTTTCTCCCATGAACTGCTTTGTGTATTACATAATCTAGAACCTACTTCTATAAAATGAGAAAAAAATGAGAAATAATAAAAAATTTAAGAAACATGCCAGTCATTTAAATGTGTCCAAATTAGGTTCTTAAATAATTTAAGCCTTAAGAAAATAGAACTATATTTAGTATAAATATATTTATGGAAGAAAATAGAAGATAGTCTTTGATAGACAACATAAATGAGATGGATTCTTTTGTCTTAGTTAAAAACACTTGTATATTTAGGAACTTTTTTCATTTTTAAAGAGAAAAAAAACAAATCTTTTCTAGATAAATATCAGGGTTTTTAAAATTAAAAAAATTTTAAAATTTTCCTTCACATAAATAATTTGAAATATGCCTGTGATATAGCAGTTAGAATGTATTCTGTAGTTTAATCTCTAGTTCCATTAAATAGTTTTGACCCTTCTCTGGATGAGCTTAAGGTTTTGCAAGTTATATGTAGGATTTCTAACACTTCACATCTTATATCTTCCTTTTGAATGACACTTTTTGCAAGCCCATTTCTCCCAAGTGATCTTTCTTGCTAAACAACTCAGATTCACTGTTTTGTCTATTATGCTTAATGGCTCTGATTAAAACTTAGAAATGTAACTCGGTATTTTGTTGTTGTTGTTGTTGTTTGCTATTGCATGATCTCTGAAAATTGGGTCATAATTATTTGCTTTCCAAAAGCCCATATTTTTGAGTTGGTGCTAGATTAGGAAATACCCAAAGCTAATTTTCAATGTGTTTTCTCCTGTTCATAAATGTGAAATATTGGAAGTAGATATTTGACCTGCTTCTTATTCCTAAAATATATTACAAACATTCTCAATGGTGAAATATGGGACATATATACACGAAATGGTTATAAAGAAAACTATGTTTATATTTATGTTCTATTGAAAACCTCAGCGTGAAAATTTGAGAAGGCAGACAATTGAATGCTATAATTTTATCATTAACATTTTTATTTTCCCCATTTCTTTCTACTATCACATAAAAATGTCTTTATTGTTCTGTCACAGATATTTTTAATGCATTTATGATGTGAACAATTTAGCAAAATGTATCTTTTACATGGATGTTTAAATATCCCATGTCAGGCTGAGGAACAAGAGTCTGTAAAGCAAAGAGGGACAATAAAATGCCAGATCACTGAATGCCCTCTTTCTGTTCCCCAAAACTTAACCAAGTTAAAGAAACAGAGCAAGCCTGGGATAGAGAGTCTTAATACATGTAATCTTCAAGAGCACTGGGTTTCCCTAATGTTCTCTGGGAACTAGGGCAAGTTAGTGCTATCTGCAGGAAGCTAGTTTCTTGCATGTAGGACAGGACAGTTGCTCTTTGGAATGAATGCTGGTTAAACAAGCAAACAAAGCAAGATAAAGCTGGTGATGTTGCTGCTTCTGCAGCCTAACATATAAAACTCCTCTTTGACGATCGGCATATGAGTGAAGGAACTGTGAAAAGGATATGTGTCACTCATCCAGCCAGCTGTTGCTGGACAATCTACTGAGAGGGAGAGGACGCGCTGCTTGACAAAGCTCCATGAGGGACATAGGTACTATCTGTCAGCCTGATGTCACCAAACTCTTCTTGGAGCAGTAACTGATCTTTTGTAATTTTTTTTCCTGATAAACCATCTGTGTCCCACACTATCTCAGTACTTTCCTTTGGCCTGCCTGAAGCATACCTGGCACAAGTGGGTTTTGGACAAGACACACCAACACTAAACAAGTAGATTCCAGCAATGTTTGCTATTTTATTTTTTAAAAAATAATGAACTAACTATGCATGTTAAATGACTAACCAATTTTGTTCATGCAGTCAAATGATGTCTTTAGGCAATTTGACAACTTGAATGAGTTACTATGCCAATATAGTAGAATTGCTACTCTGCTAGGCCTAGTAAAGAAAAAAATGCATAAACTTGTCCCTATGGAAAACAATGAAAATATATCCATTGGACCTAAAAATTGAGAAAAGATAAAAAGTAGCTTTGAAATACAAGAAGCTCGAGGTCCAGAAATGGAAGGAAGGGTGGGGATGGAAAATAAAAGGAGATTGGATAACAGATACCAAAACTGTCAGAAGGAATAAGTTCTTATTCTATAATATAGTAGGGTGACTACAATTCACAATAGTTCTTTCTCCAATCCCTGGTACTAGGGATTGAATCCAAGGCTTTGCTCTTACTGGCTAAGTGTTCTACAACTGGGCTACATCCCCAGAACATTTTGCATTTTATTTTGAGTAAGATTCTCATTAAATTATACTGGCTTACTTAGAACTTGCGATCTTCCTGCCTCAGCCTCAGGATTTCAGGTGTGTGCCATCACTCCTGGCTTCCCAACAATATTGTATCCTTCATAAAGAACTAAGCTGGGCATGGTGGTGCATGCCTGTAACCCAGTGGCTTAGGAGGCTGAAGCAGGAAGATCGCAAGTTCAAACCCAGCATCAGAAACTTAGTGAGGCCCTAAGAAACTTAGTGAGACCCTACCTCAAAATAAAATATAAAAAGAGCTGGGGATGTTGCTCAGTGATTAAGCACCCCTGAGATCAATCCCTGGTTAAAAAAAAATAACAAAAACAAACCCCAAAAACATTAATAAAGAATTAGTAGAGAGGACTTTGAAGTTTTTTAACACAAAGAAATAAATGTTTAAGGTAGAAATCACCCTGATTATCATTTCACATTGTACAAATTTATCAAATGATCACACTATATCTGAATACTTACAATTACCACATGTCAAAAAAAAAAAAAAGAATGTTCATGTTGGCAAAAGCTTTATAAAACTGAATGCCAATTCCTAGTTTGGAGTTAGGAGCACTTTGTAAAATCCTTGCAATAGAAGCCATGGTCTAACATTTGGTCTTATCCACCATGGTCCTGGCTTTCAGAAGGGGCTCTGGGTGTTAGTTGTGCTTAATTTAAAAAATTAGAACAGTAAAATAAAAAGTACTCATACTGAAGGAAGAAATTCAACTTCTAAAATAAAATTAAGAGACCAGGGTATCTTCCTCAATTTTAAAACAATGCATTCAAGAGTTTAAAATCACCTATTATGTAGAAGGCACATTCACAAAGATGCAGGTGGCATATTAACAGAAAAATAAAAAAGGATAATTTTATATAAGGTTGTTACATGGGCCTTAAAAAGTGAATAGGAATTTTCTAGCTAAAAGATAGAAAGATACTATAGGCAAAGAAATAGTATGACTAAATAGCAATGGTTTAGAATGCATGTCAAATCATTGGCATATGCAAAGCAGTCTGAACCTAAGTGTGAATTGGATAAATGAATGGGAAATAGTGTAAGAAAAGTGACTGAGAGTGATATTATGAGAGCTATAAATGCTGTATTACAGAGTCTGGCATTATCTTCCAGACAGTAACAAGTGTGTAAAAGCTTATAACCTGGGAACCGTGTTGTCATATGAGCATTTATAGAGAAAAATTCTGATTAGATTGAGAAGATCTAAAAAGAGGATATCACAAAGGCAGAATGTTCAGTAGACAGGAAAACAAACAACAACAACAACAACAAAAAACAGAAGAAGGACAGTGTTCAACAGGTCAAAGGCAGCAGGAATAGAGGAATAGGAGGAAAATGGGTGGATTCAAGACAGAACCCCATGGTAGCTGGAACTCAACTTGATCACTTAGAAGTGAGATTAGGAAAATGCAAATGTGGATTCCTATTCAATTAGTCTATGTTTATAGGATTTTTTTTGATGATACTCTGTTAATCAGTAAGTTCCTATTCTTGTCAATTACTTTTTCTTGAATGTATATTTTCTCTTTATTGCATACCATTTTCCATGCACTGAGTTAACTATTCATATATTTATCTAAAATTAAATATATAACCTGGACTTTCCTCTCTCTACTCAACTAATCTACCTACCTACTGCCCTGCACTAAGTTCCATGTGTATGTTTATCACAAAACCTTGTACACTTTGATGGACCTCTTCAGCATGAAAGTCCCCATGGTTTATTTTCCTGTAAGCTTTGTCCATTTTTTTTAACATCTGAGCTTTTTGTGCATTTTTAGCTCACCAGATAGCATATTACTATTCCCTGTGCTATTTTAAACATTCATTTATGACATATTTTTTGAATGATTTGTTCATTGGAAAGCACTATTCTTTGAATTTTATTTGTACTTTTAAATCATTTCTACCTAAACTACATGGTCTTTGAGAGCAAAACTGGGTATAATTATTTTTTTTGCCTTTCTATCAAGAACAAGTTAATATGATCTTAGTAAACACTGACCCACATTTGTGTGAATGTATAAATATGTAGTGTGTTTCTACACATATTAACACATATGTGTACTTAATTGTATTGCTATTTTCTATGTGTAGCAAAGAAAGAAAGTGCTAGTAAAAATAATAGTGGCTAGTATTATGTTAAATCATATGATAATAGTCATTTCTCAGACTCCATGAGGGATTAGGTTACCAAAGCCTGTAGATGCTGAACTCCCATAAATAAAATGGAATACTATTGACAACTAATCTACACAGCATCTTCCTGTATAATCTAAGTCATCTCTAAATTACTTCCAGTACCTAATATAGTGTAAGTGTTATGTAAATATTTGTGAGACCATAATGTTTATGGATAATGAAAAAAGAAAGATGACATGTGGTCAATATAGATGTGAATACATTTTTTTTCTTTTCTGTAGAGGTGTTGGAGACTGAATCAAGGGACTCATTTTCCTAAGCAAACACTATACCACTGTGGCATACCCCTACCTCTTAAATATATTCAAACTAATATATATCAAATTTATGTTTGTCTTTTTACATCAACCCATAAAGTCCCAAGTTTTCAATTCTGTGAATCATTCTACAAAATTGACCAAGCTATCTGGGCGTGGTGGCACTTGCCTCTAATCCCAGTGACTTGGGAGGCTGAGGCAGGATTGCAAGTTCAAAGCTAGCCTTAGAAACTTAGCAAACCCCTAAGCAACTTAGCAAGATCCTGTCTCAAAATAAAAAGTAAAAATGAGAATTGATACAGCTATATTAAAATAGGTTGGAAATTATAATCCAGAGTTTGTATATCCTTTATATAACACACACACACACACACAACACACACGAATATATATGCCCAATATATACTACATATGAATATAAATTTGTATGCTTAAATACCTAATTTTCTCAAATAACTAGAATTGCAAAAACATAGTATTAATTTCAAGTTATCATAAGTGGTATATTTGTTGTTCAATGTAAGTGATTTTGTGCTCCATATCGGGGAGGGGGGACTTAATGGGTTAATGTTTCCTATACAGTTAAACTTTCAAGAGTATATGCTTATTATCAGAGAATGAAACTTTCACCATTTACCAGGTTTTCTCTCCTTTGTCTCCAAAGGACCTATTCATAGAATTATTATTTGTTGCCCCAAATAGTATGTAAACATTGAAATGTCAAAGCAAATGGAAAAAGAAAATTCATTTTCATCATGACAATAAAGAAATAACTGCAACTTCTGCTACAAAGTAAAAATGAAAGCCACTATATGTGTATTGTGATTTAAAAATCTGCCTTTTATTACTGTGAAAAAGGAAATTGGTGGTACTGGGAGTATAGCTGAATGGTGCAGTGCTCTCCTAATGTGTGGCAGACACTAGGATCATCCCCAGCACAGGGGAAAAAAATGAAAAATAAAGTGGTGAAACTCTTAGGGGAAATGCTTTGTTCTATTTGAAAGCACTATTGCCAGAGGGAGAAGTGACGTGAACATGTTCCTATGGACCTTTGAAAAGCAGACAGACTCACCAGGAAGCAAAAATGGTGAGTGCTTTGGAATCCTCACAAAATTGTCAGTTTTACTGGCTCTATCTCTTTCCATCCACTTCCATCATTTGGGCAAAATAGGTAAATGTATTTTCACAAAAAAAGTTTTGCTATGCTAAGAGACCTTAATGTGTTAAACACTTGCACTCCAGCATACACAGAATGGCTAAATTAATGATTAAATAATTAACAAATATTCCCTAAGAAGTGGGTGGAAGAGATATTAGGAGTCCAGATTTAGTTTATATTTTTGCATATTAATCATATATGCACAATTTTTAACCTGTTGATGGACATTAGCCATGATTAGATGTCTAGCCACAAGTAGGGCCTTGACCAAAAATCTAGTGTGCCCCAATTTTTTTAAATCCATCCACAGACAAATCAGCATCTAGAATTGTTTTCTTCTTAGAGCATCAATAGTTGGAACATTACTAAATAATTTCCATGAATTGTTTGCTATCACCTTACTGGCATTGATTTTGGTTAAATGTTCTAATTCCAAAGCAGGAATTATTATGTATGTTTCCGGACCACCACATCACGATTTCCTTGTGTTTAGGACCATTTCTTAGTTTTAAAAATCTCTGAATTCAGAGCTTAAACAATATCTATAAATTCACATAAAGATCTTAATATCCTGTGTTTTCTGCAACTTCCACATAGTACAAATTTTGATGAATAGACACATTAATTTTATAATCTTTAGTTTAAATCCATTCAATAAAAATCAGGTTTCTACTTTTAGAGGCCATTCAATTCAATTCAATTCGATCATCAGGTGAAACAAACATGTTAAGACAAATTTCTGGAAGGGGTGCCTGTTACCTAGCCTGCCTCTTCTGGGAACCATATTGCTTACCATTTAAAAGTTTATCTCAGTCAGATACGCATCCTGTAAAAGCATTTCCAGAGTGTATAGGCAAAAGCACTTCTTCTTTGAGACTTTGAAGAGGGATATTCATTAGTGTGGACACTGTCTGCTCAGAATCCAATGTTCCACCATCTACAGCCGTGTTTGAAGGAATTTGGGAGGGTCTCAGAAGCCAGTCCCCTCTGATGTCCAGCCTTCCTTTCTCCTGCTCCTCTTTCTTCCTCAATTGAGCCATAGAAATTAGAGTTTCTCTCCTCAAAGCAAACCAAATAACCTAGAAAAGTTACTCTCTGACACTTGCAACCCCCAAAGTCCTCAGGTAAGAAATATTCAGCCCATATCTGGGGGGAATGAATATCCCACTGGGACACAGAAAAGAATCAGAATAAATAGACCTTGTTAGATTACCCCCAGTTTATTTCCATTAGATCACACCCTTTGTGTCCACTCACGTTTTCCCACAACTTTTTACATCTCTCATCAGACTTAGCTGAAAATACAGTTTTCTCTGAATCCTTGGGTCTTTATTTCTGAAAGCTCTCATGTCATGTGAAACTTTGACTAATAAATTTCTTACACTTTTATTAATCTATCTTCTGTTGTGGAGGTGCCAGCCATGACCTGTGTGATAGGCAAGGAAAAGGTGTTTCTTTTTCCACCTACAATGCTGTTATTTATCTGTATTTTACCATTTCTTATGCTTATTAAAATTCCTGAAATGTCATTTAACAACACAGTAATTAAGTTGTTTATGTATCTATATATGTAAATTTTTCGTATATATGTGTATAAAATGTTATGTATTGTCCAAGTTCTGACTTATTTTCCAGAAATGGCTGTATTCTGTATTTGATCATATGTGCTTCTACTTAGGAAGACTCCTCAAGGTCTTGGTGCCAATTTCACAAAGATCAGGTTTTAACCACTGTTTTAAAAACAATTACTATGTCTTTTTAACTTCTTTGTCATCCAGGGCATAAATTTTACTCGGTACATCACATATGCTGCCAAATGCTAGATGGCAGTTTATTATTTATTGAAAATTTTGCTTCTCTATTTTTAAAAATAGAACTTTGATCGTCTCACATCCAGAATGTTCTGTTATCTGCCTTTGAGTTTGTCTGAATTACTGTAGCTATGGGGATATGTTTTATACTTCATTCTTCTGGGCAGAAATAGTAACTTCTAATATGAAGTCCAAAACAGATGCATAGAAAAAAAATACACCATGATAATTTTTACTTATTTTTTTTTTGGTACAAGGGATTGAACCCAGGGGTACATCACCATTGAGACACATCCCCAGTCCTTTTTTTGTATTTTATTTAGAGACAGGGTCTCAGTGAGTTGCTTGGGATCTCACTAAGTTGCTGAGGCTGGCTTTGAACTTGCAATCCTCCTGCCTCAGACCCCTAAGCTGCTGGGATAATAATTTATTTCTTATATCATTAATTATCTCTCTTCCTCATCAGTAGAAATATGCCACTATTTTACTAATTTCATCTTCTTAAAACTGCTGCTATTTCAGCTATGCAAGACTCGTGCAAACAGTTCACTCTGGTCACTAAATACTTCAAGGTCACTGAACTGAATATTCCACCAGACTCAACATTTATCCAAAAAAAAATAATAAGGCAAATATTATTAAGCTACATATGTCTATTCATCTCAAATTCTGGATGTGTATTTAGGGTAGAGGGGATATGACATTCATGGATTATTTCCATGAGTCATTATTTTAGGAAATATATAACTACACATCTTTTTGTTTTCTGCCTAGACTGATAAGAAACTAATTCTTTAGGAAAGAAACAAGGTATAATTTTTAAAGTATTTTGGTGAATTTTTAAAGTATTTATATATATATATATATATATATATATATATATATATATATATATATATATATATATAATACTTGTTGCCAATATTAATATTATATTTTATGTTGTCCAGGAACTATTGCATAACTCAAGAAAGCCCTAAGGTCAATCACATGCAAAATTGAAATAAAAATACCTGATTGGGTGGTCACCTGGGTGCCAGCTAGCTAATAACTCACCAGCCAACACCTGAAGTTAAGGAGACTGAATTCCTGGGAGTTAACATCCGGGGAAAAGCAGTCCAGAAGTATCTTTCTTAACTTTATTATATCATCCCTCCCTAGGATTCAACTATTCTTTATCTCATGGCATTTTCCACCTGTGATATCAGTCTCAGATGTTAAGTGGTAAATCAATTATATTCTTGGATAAAACTTTGGAGGGTGAGATATGTAGTCACTTGGAGCTACTGGGAAGACCTCTGATGATTTTATACCAACAAATGTGATTTCCTCATCTCACAGTAGAAAATGTACTTCTCTAAAGTTTTTGATAAATGCATTTCTCTTCTTTGGTCTATAACTGATATTAATATGCCCTTTTGAATCTTCCATAGCATTAACTACAGAGATTTTTACAGAATACTTGGAGTCAATCAAACCAAAACCTCCTCTCAGATCTGTTTTCTACAGGAAACCTCCCCAGAAGGGTTACCAAGATGTCATTTTTTACTGAAGTACAACTCACCTTTGTCTACAACAGAATATCTATTATAGAGGATATAAAGCTCTCTTATAAAGTGGTTTTCCCTGTTCTTCTAGAATTTTATTAAATAAGCCTTATTAAATATTTCCCTGGTGTTCGGATTATGAATGTTAAAAGAAAAGATTTCAAATACAAGAATTCACTTTATTTCACGATCTTCCTAACTTCTTAATAGTAGTTTCTATTTTTAATTACACTTATTTCTAATAATTAAAATGATTTTACTCTATAATAAAAAACTTACATAAAACTGTAATTCACCAAATATTTCAAAATCCAAAATCTTTCTGAGTGCATTGACTCTGAAAATGATACAGAATCACCTTTGCCTAAATGTAACTCAGGGATATAATGTATTTATTTCCTTACCTTTTCTAGAACATAATTAATGTTAGAGCCAATAAAGATCCCTCATTATTGTTGTAATTTTAAAATTTCATCTATATTTCTGATGAACTACCATCAGTCTTTTTCACAATCTTTCAAAGGCACACAGTCCCCAATTTATCTAGAAATCCATCATCAATTATGCAATATTATCTCAGTAGTTAAAGAAGAATATATGATTAGAATCTTTACACCAAAATGAGGAAGGACCGGATTTCTTTCATTTCTCACTCTTAACAACTCAGTCAGTACCACAGATTGATGGGAGCTCATCTTACTGTCCCTGGTACTATTTTGTCACCTCAGAATTCCACGTGTAAGTTTACCTATAAAAAACGCCATTGAGATTTTTGATGTGTAGAAGCTGGAAAAAAATCAATTGAAAACTGTAGTTACTTTGCTTTAAAGAAATAGATACCACTCCATTTCTGAGATATGCTACTCTTTAATTTTGAAAAGCCATCCTGTTGGCGATTCCACATTCCTCCCTGAACCCATTTTTTACTCTTCCTTGCTGTGGTCTGTGGATCCTGTTCATTACTCTATCTCTACCAACCAAACATAACCTGGTATAATAGGTACCAGTAGGCTCTTAACAGATATCAGTGCTGAAAGTTCAGTATGGAATAAGGCAGAATTTTGGGATGTCTATAAGTATTTTCCACACATTTATCCTCTCCTTTGACAATAGCATAACTTGGAACTTTGAAAACCTTAAGTTTGTGATTCAGTGGGAATTTCATAGACTGTGGTTATCATATGGCCCTGGACTAATTGATGCCCCCCCCCCCCCCCGCTTACATGTGAAGCATTGTGGTCAATTCCCTTAGCCTCAACTTGTTCATCTATAAAATGGTGACAAGTATATTTTCTCACAGTGTGATGTGAACATTACACAAGAGATATTTTATTAGCTACCGAGCATGATGATGTTCTGAAGAACACATAAGAGATGTTCTACTGAGTCTTGTCTCTGACACATTGCAACTTACTCCTTCATTCTTACTTCAGGATGAATGTGATTTCAAAATTTGACTAACCTGCCTCTTTCCCACAGAGTTAAAAAGAACAGGCTCAGAATGTTCACTCAGTCAAAATTACCAAAGGCTGAAAAGGTCAACGCAGTATAGCATACCTTGATAATTCATAGACTATTGAAAGCATTCATATTCCAATCCCTCATTCTCAAAGAAAAAATATAATAAAGAATCAAAATGGCCACACATTTATCCTGTCCTTTGACAATAGCTTTTCCTTTTCTGGGAAATGTACAAATGTAACCTGTGCTAATAGTGAACTTCAAATCGGATGTCACATTGTGCTTCTGGTTTTGGTAACAAATGGATACCCAGGAGGAGAGCAATGGGAAATATGCTAGATGCTCAGAAAGAAAAAGGCTTTCAAATATACTGTTGAGTGAATTTCGACCAAACTGCCAGGTCTAGGAAATTATGTAATTGACATCTCTGCTTAAGAATATTTTGAGCTTTCATAAGGCTGGACTGGGCTTTTTACACAGGCTTTAAACAGCAATAAAACATCTGCTTCCAAAATTAAAAAGCCAAAAGACTAACGTATGTGAGTTCATGATTACAATGTCAAATATTTCTTTGTAAGTGTTGGACCATTTTCAACTCAATCAGTTTTATTTTTATTTTTCATTATATTTTCAGGGATGTAATAGACTCATAATCAATCTGTAGAATTGTAGAGGGCTCTAAGGACTCCTTAGCCCATCCCTCTCATTTATAGATGAGAGTATTGAGGACCACAGAGGGCTGTCTGGGGTCTCAACATTTCTTAGTAGCTAGACCAGAATAACATTGAAATCAACTTGAATTTCAAAGAGATATCTGTTGAAATTATTTCACTCCATTTTCTTCCTTTTGTCAGCTATCTGGACCAAGAACTATGGAACAAGACTAGGCAAAATGTCATTGAAGTCAATTCATAAAAGCAACTAGTTATTTGGGACAATCAATAAGATCAGTGAAAGCATGAAGTGTTGACCAAATTTCTTGATAACAAAGGTTCAATATACTTTTGCTTGAAGAAATTTGGTCAACACTTCATGCTTTCACTGATTAAGGATGGCTTTGGCATACACTAGGGTGTGAGATGGATAGGTACATGTGGAAGAAAGCTCTCTTAGGAATAGCATTTCATATATGCTCTAGCAAGCACATAGTCTGTAAAAGAGAGGGGTCATTATTTCAATCAAATTCATTCCAGTCGACGTCAGAGCAAAGTAATCTTTTAAAGAGTACAGACCTAAGATGCCAGTTTCAAAGATCTATAATACAGCCTTTAATAGGTCCCAGTTTTATAATTATTGTTTTGGCAGGGTAAAGAGAGATTTCAACTTGACTAATAATAGAAGAAGAACTATTGCTTACCAGTGATTAATTTTTATGAGGAATATGTCAGATCTCTTCCTTGATCTGTTTTAGGCAATAATGAGCCTGCAATGTTTTTGGTGATGAGAGAGTTTACTCCATGGTTTATTCTTCTTAAGCAAAGGATTATCTTCAATTCTGGGTGTTTCTTCCTCAGGCAACAGGACAGAAAGTTACTTTCTAACCCCTCGAGTCTCTGTATAATATTAGAAGGGTGGACTTGAGTTTGATCAACTCTGCCAGTAATTCTGGAACTCTTTTGACTTGACTTCCTTCCATATTAAAAATACACACCTCTAAAATCTTCTTGGGCCCCTTATTTTCTGTTTCAATCCCATATCATGAAGTATTAAAATCAGTCGGGTAGATGTAGATTTCCAAATGCAATCTTGGCTTACTTCCTCTTGACTCACCTACACTTGGCTTACCTACTCTGACTTGCTCTTGGTACTTATTTTCCCTTTGCTCTCCCAGATCCTAATGCCAGGTCCAATGCTCAGCCCCACCTGATATCCAGAAAGGCTGGCTTCTACGGGCTCCCTAATCCCGCTCTCATTCCCTCTCACTAACTGTTTAGTCAGGCAAAGTAGAAGGAAGGGAAGGTTGTCTTGATAGAGTCTAATGAGAGCCACATCTTAATGCCAGAGCTGATATTGTCTTGCTCCTCTAGGCCTCAGTTCTATCTGGATTCTGGAAATATAATTTGCTTTCCTAATTCTTCTGGCCTAAGGGCTGGAAAGGCTTTGTACTGTTGCTAATATGGAGTGCTTCTGTTAGTCTCCTCATCATCTATATACTGTCATAGTTTCGCCAGCATATTTGGTTAAATCCTGTGGTGCGAATTGTTTGTTTCTTGCCAAGACACTGACTGATGTACCCGCATCATTGTGAATCTGATCTTTGTCTATTTCCCCATTGAGTAATAAGTCTCGATGATAGCAAAGCCAAAGGCTTTCTCATTTTTGTGAGTGCCCTTGATAGATATCCATTGCAACCACATGCAATTGGCATTTGATTGAAAATGCTGATGTATTGCACAGGGCATGGGCTGGCTACTCTTACAAAATGTACCTTTTAAAGTCTTCATCAAAAGCATTTCAGAGCACACAGCCTGCTAATGAGCTAGAAATATTTTATCTGGATTGTATGGATTAGTTTATTTTAAGACAGAACAAAACAAGTTCATAGTTCATATATTGCCAGACACTGACAATATAAAAAATTATTTTTATATGGTCTGGATTGTAGGAATTACATGGAATAAAATTTAGAGATTACAAGGAACTAAATTCACAAATTTCTGGAGTTCTTGATCTTCGTGTGCCCCTGACTGTCCCCAAAGGATTTTGATTTCCTATTACTAAAATTTGGATTTTTTTTTATCTGAAATTTTATTCCTTTGAAAAAAAGTATTTATTTAGGTATGAAATAAATTAATTGGCTCCTATAACCTATTTTGTTCCAGATCATTCCTCAAGGGACTAGGATTACAATAGTTCAGAAAATTCATGTGTGTGATAAATCAATGAACAAATGAATTAATTGTATAATTTAAGATGTAAATAAACACCAGGAATGCAATAAAATAGGTAAAAAAATAATCAAGAGATGGTACAGGGAGACTTCAAATAAATCAGTCAAGGAAGATGTCAGATCTACTTAATCCGACACCAAATGACAAGAGAAATCTATTATGGAAAATCTAGGGCAGGAATCGGAAAATCATGGTGGTCCATGTACCAAATCCAGCCTACTACCAGTTTCTTTTTCTTCTTACTTGCATGGGATTTATTTATTTTGGCATGAATCTTTCAACAAGAATATTCCCGTCCTCAGAAGGAACTGGGAAAACCAGAAGGTTTCCCACATTTTTCACATTCATAGGGCTTCTCTCCATGAGTATATTCATATATGAGAAGGAAAATGAAACATCACATGTTCTTGGGGCTTGTTTTCCAGTGTGAGTGAAATAGCTTTGAAGACAACTGGGAAAATAGAATGATTTGCCATAGTTTTCACATTTAAAGAGTTATTCAGTCAGATGTGATGGTGTACACCTGTAATCCCAGAGACTCGAGAGGCTGAGGCTGAAGAATCACAAGTTTGAGGCCAGCCTCAGCACCTTAGCAAGACCCTAAGGAACTCAGAAAAACCTTGTCTCAAAATAAAAAAAATAAAAGGAATGTGGATATGGCTCAGTGGTAGAGTGCCACCAGACTAAATCCCCAGTACAAAAATATATATTTATATTTGTCAGTATGAGCCCTTTGTTGTCCTTGAAGTTGACAAGGAATATTGATTTATCACATTTTACATTCAAAGGATTTTTCTCCAGTAAACTCCCTACATACTTATGAGTGAAATAGTAATAACAGAAGACTGTGCCAATTGTTTTCATTAGTACAGTTTCTCTGCAGTATGAATTTGTTCATGAAGCAAAGACTTTTCCACATTGTTTACATTCATAGGGCTTCTCTCCAGTATGAGTTTGCTCATGTGAGTGAAGGGCAGAGGACTGAGTAAAGGCTTGGCCACACTGCTTACATGCACAAGGCTTATTTCCACTATGAGTTCGTTCATGTACTTGAAGGTAAGAGGAAGTAGTATAGGGTTTTCCACATTGTTTACATTCATAGGGCTTCTTTCCTGGATGAGTTCTTCAGTATCTGAAGCTGACTGGATGTATCAAAGGCTTCACCACATTGTTTACATTCATAGGGCTTCTTTACAGCATGATTTTGTTCATGTGAGTGAAGGGTAGAGAACTTAGTGAAGGCTTGGCCACACTGCTTACATTCATAGGGTTCCTCTCTAATATGTGTAAATGATGTATTCTAAATAAACTGGGATAAGCAAAGTCTCTCCTATGTAACTTACATTTAAAATATGCATTCCCAGTGTGTATGATCTTGTGACTTTGAAGATTTGTGAGTGAAATAAAGGTTCAACTACCTTGTTTACATTCATAGGGTTTCTCTCCAGAATGAATGATTTCATGTCTTCTAAATAAAGAAGGTAAATGAGAGGCTTTCCCACATACCTCACACTTAAAAGTTTTACCTTCATTGTGTGTTACCATGTGTCTTTGAACACCTGTGAGAGAAGAAAACACTTCACCACATTGTATACATTCATAGGGTTGCCAATCAGTATGAGTTTCTTCATGTCTTTGAATGGAACTGGGATAGCTGAAGATTCTTTCCCACATACTGTACTTTTCTAAGGTCCCTCTCCAGTTTGTATTAACATTTGTGTCTGAACACTTTTGAGAGAAACCAAAGATTCCCTGTATTGTTTAAATTCACATGGCTGCTCTTCACATTCCTCAGACTTGTAGCACTTGTGTCCAGAGTGAGATGTGATCTGCCTGTAGAAGCCAGATTTCTGAGGACTTCCTGCATCACATCTTTATAAAGGTTCTTCTGGGATGGATCCACCAAAGCTTACTCCTCCTGGGTGAACTTCCCAGCCACAATCCCCAAAGGTCACTGAAATCATTTTTGGCTTCTGTGGTGACCTGTCATCTTCTTGAGGATTCTCCAGACACCTGAGCTCACAGTGGACACAGACTACAAAGAGTCACTTGGGCCTTCTGAGGAGAGCACACTCCCACTACCAGTTTTTGTAAATAAAGTTTTATTGAGACAGAGGAACACAGTCATGCTCATTAAAGTGAAAATCTTTCCTATCTGAACTTTTATAGTAAGAGTTTGTTTACTTAGTCTTAGGAAGAACATTCCAAAGAGGGCCAAAGTAGGGCTTCAGAGCAGCATGACTTGGCCTCCAAGGTGGAGAGTGGTGTTAGGAAGTCCAGGATGATGTCCTTAGTGTGAAGGATCATAACTGTGATAAGCAGACTGGATTTTATTCTACTTGAGTGAAGATAATTTTTGAAATTTATTCTGACAATAAGTGAACTGTTTGCTTTTAAAATACTAAAGACAATTGAGATCTATTTTCATAGACAGCATTTTAATCTCACTTTTCCAACAAAGTTGTAGGTAGATAAAATTATTTGCTCATTCTAAAGATGAGAAAAGTTAAATAGAGTTTGTCCAGAAAAAAATGAAAATAAAATCTGGATCTTCCCAAATCCAAGAGTCTGGCAGCTACATGAGAAATTAAAGGCATTTCACTTCCAATTGTCAGTTCTTGGTACACCAGCCTGCACACATTGATTGCTTGCAGATATAGTAATGATATGATTAATGAAATATATAAACAACCTGTTCTTCTGAATGCATCTTCTTCTGCGTTGTTTAGTGATGCCTGAAATTCCACTATTAGGTGGTCAGACATCATGCAGCTCTGCCCAGATTATTAAATAATTGTCCCTGTTCACTTTGCTCATTTAAGTACTACCTTCTCTGAATAACAACTAAAGAAGTTGACAAAGTTAAGTGAAAAGCAATGCAGGCATAATGGTAGCCCTCTGTCCCAAAGACACATTCAACCCAGACACAATATTTTGGAAAGCTTCAGCTTTATGCCACCCCCAACCTCCTGGCCAGTGTGTGACCAAGACTCTAGAGAACATTATCACCTTCTACTTGTTCTGGTAGGAATCTTTGGCTCAGTATTAGGAATAATTTACATGCTGAGGTGATATTTTTAAAAAATGACTATCTTAAATACACTAATTCTGGGACAAGTACCAAAATAGAATATTCCCTGACTGGTACACAAAAATGTAAGTAAAATTATGTGATGGGATTAAAATGCTCATATCAGGTTCTTTCTTCTCTACTCTTTGACCCTACCATCTGCCAGCACCATCCCTATGTGGGATATGAGATATGGCATATCATATTAATCTACATGGAAGTAAGAAGGAGCAGAGGTGAAGGGATCCTTCCATGCAAGTTTCCCCCTGACCCTGACATTGCATTCCTCTCTCTTACCCTCATCCCTAGTCATAAATAAATCCTGCCAAACTCCTGTAGATATCCCATGTCCAAAGCTCCAGGCTACAAAGCCTGTGCCAACTCTTCCAAGGTTGACAGTGCCCCAATTTTCAGCTGGGCATCACCAACAGCAACTGAAAGAAAGAAGAAAGAAAGGAAAATCTGAGAGCTATGAGGATCCTAGGCTGGACCACCATGGATGCACTGAAAAAGAATAAAGTAAACCTCCTCCAATGGAATCAGCATGGAAAAAAAAAATAAGAGATAAGATACTCAGGTGTTCCTGTAGCCATCAGGCAGTAATCCTTGAGAACTGCCTCATCTAAAACATCTAAAATCCTATAGGATTACATAAAATATATCATTCAAATTCATTCCACTTGCCCATTTTTACTTTTTTGAAACCAGGTTGTTCAAATATGTTAAATAATATATAACATCTGTACAATGCTGCTCTAGAGGAAAGAAATAAAACTGAAGAGAGATTCAGAGAGGTAAAGAAATAAGATGTAAATAGAAGAGGAATAAAAATTCCCATACAGTTTCTCAATGTCATCATAGAAAAGACTCCAAACATCAACAATTCTCTTTTTCAAAGAGAAACAGGAGCTTGGGTTGTGGGTCAGCAGTAGAGCCCTTGCCTGGTATGTGGAAGGCACTGGGTTCCATCCTCAGCACCACGTATAAATAGATAAATAATATAAAGGTATTGTGCCTATCTACAACTAAAATTATTAAGAAAAAAAAGAGAAACACATAAACTCATAGCCATCTTCTTCTAAAAGTACTTATCACAGAAAATCATGATTGCAATTCACAATGGATTTTTGTCTTGAGTATTGCTGGTGATTGGATACAAGGCTTCACACTTGCTAAGCAATTGCTCTACCACTTACCTACACCCCAACCCCCAAACCATAACTGATTTTTAATTATCATCAAATTGCTTTTTCTTGTTTTATCAAAGATGGTAAATTTCTTAAAGGCAGAAGCCATGCCTTAATATTTTTTATCTAGCATAATGCCTACTAAAATAATGATGAACATAAGCAATCAAAAAATATTGTTCATCTGATTAACCAAACTAAGAAAAAAAAAGGGTTTTAGAATACACAGTTAATTACCATCTCATGACATGCGTGTGTGTGTACATGCTTGAGCAGGTATATGCTTATCCACGCATGCCAGTGTAAGTCACAGAATATTTGGAATGAAATATTTTAACATAACTCCCTTCTCCCCACTTATTGTTCCTAGGGAAATATAAAAAGTGTATTGGTGGCCATTTCTTGATGAGAAATCTATATTCAGTTATAGCTCCAAATCAAGAACGCATCTTCCACCTTGCACAGTTGCACACTCTACAATCCCAGTGGCTCAGGAGGCTGAGGCAGGAAGACCTCAAGTTCAAAGACAGCCTCAGAAATGGCCAGGTGCTAAGCAACTCAGTGAGACCCTGTCTCTAAGTAAAATATAAAGAATAGGGCTAGCATTTGGCTCAGTGGTCAAGTACCCCTGAGTTCAATTCCTGATACACGCCCCCCCTCACAAAAAAAAAGTAAATATCTTCCTATTAAACATGGTTTCCTCTCTCTTTCTACACCGGAACTGTATGGTGAAAAAGTCATTAATCCAAAAGCCATGGCACTTCTGTTAAATATACTGGTGAAAAAAAGTGTGTGAATTAAAAATCCAAAATGTCATAGAGCCATACAGGCATGTCTTTCATGAAGACTCAAAATCAGAATGAAGAATAAGGGTTTTGAAGCAAAGAATGAATCACAAAGATCAAAGCATAGCATATCCTGCTAGTGATGCCTGTTTCTCAGGCACAGAGTTGCTGAGAAGAAACCAAAGGCTCAGAGAAGAATTTTAAGTATATAGAGATACTATTTATTTAGTGCTTGATATGGATGGATCCCAGCATTATATTATATATATTATATATAATTTAGTATTTTTATTCCCATTTTAATGATTAAGAAAATGATACTCAGTTAGATCTGAAAATCAAATATGCCCAGAATGCTGTAATCCCTTCCTGTGTATCATAGATGACTTTTGTGTATGACTGTTTATAGTAAGTTGTATGCCACCGTCAACCCAGAGTATTCTTTTCTTCATTATTAACATGTCTTTTATTTGTTTCAAGAAATTTAAAGGATCCAGACTATAGGAATCATGCTTTTGACATATAGTAGGAAAAACCCAGGTGAGTAGCTTCCTTTAAGGAAATCAGCTTTCATAAGGATGGATTCAGCATGGACAGCATGCTAGATGCTACATGCTGCATGGGCATAACTCAACACAGATGCTGATAAGAGCCTAGCACCCTAAAAAAAAAAAAAAAAAAATAACACCAGTGGCTTTCTTCCCTTGGGCATCAGCAAAGCAAGTATTTCTTTGTTCTATAAACTAGAGATCTGGCCTATATAACCCTAAAACCATATGTTTGTGTGAGCATGACTGTGAACTTTTTCATTTCATTTTTGTGACAGTCACTAGTTTTTCATTTGGAATGTTTACAACAGAAAAAAACTCTTAAAAGCTGTGGGCATGGAAGTGAGCAAAGAAGGAGGTTGTGGAATTACAGAATGAAGACACTGATGCTCCCTGTTATTTTTTTCCATGATTCTTTTAAAAGAAATATGAAGATTTCAGAAAAACTGGGGTTTTCAAAACAAATCAAACCAAGGTTTTGAGTTCTTCTAATTTCCATTTCCATCTGTGCTGACCACTGGCTTCTGCCAAACCAATCCTGCAGATTATATAGATTTATGTTTTCTCTAAAGTATTTAAAAGTTACAAGTAGGTGCTACCTACAGGCAAAAGAAGCATCTTTTGATATTGCTTCTCTGCAGAGACTTTGATTTTATTTTAAACAGGGTTCAGTTTGGAAACCTTCATAGAAAAACAGGCAACTCAGAGAACAGCTGAGTGCTGCCCTGAACAGCTCCTAACAGGGGATGGACTAAGTCTCCAAGATGCCCTTTCCTACTGCAAACTTTTGTTCTTTGAAAACCTGACTGAAGGAAAATGAGAAATACGACTCACTCATGTGGGTCCAGGAAAAAAAAAAAATTAAATCTCTTCTGCCCTGTTGTAGATAGCACAAGGATCTGAGCTTCATACTCTATTGTTAACGAGAGCCTTTCTTCAGAAGGGAGTTTTGGAAAGTGAGCAAGTGAGAACTGGAAAGTAGTGATGGTGGATGAAGGGTAATGTTGGGGGCAGCACAGAGGTATGAATGGTGGTGAAGATGGAACTGGAAGTCACTTTCATGGTGGAAGGGATGATGGTGCTGGAGTTAGCAGTGAAGCTGGTATTGGCAGAAATGCTGGTGATAATCAAAGTGTGATGCAAGAAAAATATGTACACGTGGACACTGAGGATGTTAAATAAACCCCCAGACTGTTCCAGCCTTCCATTCCCTGAGATATCTCCCCTCTCACCATATTAAGTATTTTGAAATGTTACCATTCACTATAAGATATATTTTCTATGGGATTTCTGTTTTCACCCACTCCAATCGTTTAAAATCTGACTATGAGTTTCTATTTTGTTGTTGTCATTGGGGAGGAGAGGCACAGATTCGCCCCCTAACCTTTCCTATTCCATGGAATAATAACAAAAGCGTCAGAGCATTTGACTGTCTTTCTCCCTACATTTGCCTTAGACGAATACTCTGTGAAAAATGCACCCAAAAGAGAGACCCAAAGCTGAGAAAGACATAACAGGTAGTGGCAATCATCTAGCCTGGAAAAGATTATCTATTCTATTTTTAACATGGTGCCCTTTCTGTTGTGGATCCATGTTGTCAGAAGAATCTTCTGGGGAAAACTTCAGGGCTAGTTTCATTGACAAATAAAGATAAGATCAATTGCATGAATAAACTGTTCTGGCAAACTTGAAGAACGCTAGCAGAAGAGGCTCAGAGGGAAACCGGAGGTGAGGACCCTTGTCACAGTCACATCATTATCCAGGCATTTTGCATGCAGAGTCCCAAAGTGGGTATCAGCAGGGAATGAAGAAAATCACACTAACACAGCTACATAAAACTAACATCTATTTGCACACACACACCAAGGCTATGTTGGAAAAAGAAGAGTTGCAAATATTGATATTGCCAGAAAATGTAGCTTTTGAGTGAGTCCTTAAATCAAGATTTGAGCAAGTGGCATTAATATATCTTAAACATCATCTTATTCAGTGATTTGCAACTCTTGGTCTAAGGCTTCTTTATTAAAAATGGAAGTCATTGCTTTACTTTAAAACTTTGTACAGCAGGTTGATTTTTAACCTATTAAGACCACTAAGATTTTATCTGTGTACCAGAATTCAGAGAAAGTTATTGTATTTTGTCCCTAACGATAAATGTATCTGTATTCTGTAGTTACTTTACCTAGAGATCACTCTTTGTATTTATGATAATAAAATTCATCTAAACTAAATAATAAGAGGAAGTAAAGCAGGTGGGGAAGAACTTAAATCTTGGGAAAATGAGAAACAAAAAATGTATTATTTAGTAGAATATGAAAGGAAAGGATATAGGTGGACTGCAGGTTACTAAGTCTGAACTCTCAAAACTGCATCCAATTAGAAACGCCTATCAATCATTTAGAGATATGGAGTCATGCTCAAGAGTTTGAGAGTGCAGGCCAAACTGATTTTTTTTTTTTTTTTGCATATATATCTTTGAATTCTGAAGGGAAGATCAACAAGAAAGAATCAGATTCAAGGATAAAAACTTGTTCTAAAGCAGTGGTTCTGAGTATGGCACGGAGACCCAGCATCATGGGCAACAGCTGGGAATCTGTTAGAAATGCAAATTCTCACATCTCACTTCAAACTTACTGGATAACTCTGAGTGTGGGGGCCAGCAATTTGTTGACTAGGCCTGTAGCAGCTAAACTTTCAAACTCACCACACTGAAGGATGTGCTCTCAACTGAAATGTGAATGATCTTCACTAAGAAAGCTGGTTATATCTTTCTCCAGGGTGAATCAGTTTCTTCATACCAAGTTTCTCGTGCAGCTTCATCTCAGAAGTTTTAAATTTGCATAATTAGCTGACCCTTTCACTAGATTGTCACACCGAATCAGACAACAAAATCAAATTCTTTTTCAAGTATTCCGTTATTGCAAAAGAGAGGGATGTTCACTGCCTAGTTGAGACAAGTTTTCTACCATTTGCTGCTTTTATCATGGCTTCAAAAATATTGGAGTTGAATTGCAGCATATTAATAGCTTGCAGAAGAAGCCTGAGTTCGATCTGTCAAAGGATGGAAGTGAGAGAAACAATTTCAGGAAACAGAGAATTAAAAGGGGAAAATCAACTAGGATGGAAGTCTGGTGGGTTATAGCCTTTAAACTGCCTTTTGACATTCAGTAATTGACAGAGTTCTTCCTGATGTCTCATACCCCGTGTTACCAATTCAGCTTAAAACTTTGAGAGCCAATCTAAGCTATGAGATTTTATTCCATTTCAACCTTAATGTTTGTTACGTTATTTAAACAATTAATATGACTGAATACCTCTTTGTCTCGACCACTGGGCCAGGCATAAATCCATATATATGAAGAATATAAAATATAACTCCCGTTGCCAGGCATCTCAGTGAGTTTACTCAATCAATTATTTAAAAATAAACTAATTGAAAAACAGTCTCTTACACATTCCAAGACACTGTAGATTATAGGGGTTCGAGATAATATAAATAAATAAGCACTTAAGAAAAGATAAGATGATGTGGTAAGTGTAATCGGATGGAAACAGGAGAGGAGGAAGGGAAGAAACTAAGGGTGGGGATGGAATGCAATTTAGATTGGAGATCAGACAAGTCCTCTCTGAGGGGCAGAAAGATTTGACTTGGGGAAAGTTAGTTTGCCAGGCAAAGGAAATAGCAGAAGCAATGGTCCTAGGTAGGAAATGAGCTTGTTTTGTTTTAGGACTAGAGAGAAGACTCCAAGGGCAGGTTCTTTATGCGAAAATAAGGAAGAGGGCACAGGGAAATGCAGAGGTCAGGTTTATAGCCCACTAGGCCACGGTACAGGGTTTATTTCTGTTTCAAAGGCTGTTGGAATTTTTATAGGCATTAAATAAAAAGTTTTACATTTTGAAGCAAGCGCTCTACAGAGGCAAGAGTGTTCCCATTTTATGCTTGGGGACAGTATATTGGTACAATCATTTTGATAAACACATTGACAGTATCTAGTAAAGTTGAATATTGTAAGATCAAAGACCTATCAATTATATTTTTATGTATATTTCTTCAAAAAATTTATGCCAACATGTACTAGAGTATACAGAAAAAAATGTTTATGGTAATATAGTTTGAAATTGTCCACACTAGAAACAACTCAAATATCTATCAAAAGTAGAATGGATATGTAAATTATAGCATATTCACATGATGGATAATATATTTTTGAAAACATAGCCAGAAAATATTTCACATGCCTTCAGTCAAGATGTGGGATCCTTGTACATTCCCTTTGAATTTAACTGGGCTAGTAGCAATTCTGACCAAAATATTTTGGTGGAAATGATACCACCACACATTGTATATATCATGAAAGGGCATGTGCTTTTGCCTGATACTACTGGGACATTCATTCCCGGAGTTTTGAACTACCTTTTGTAAGGAATTTGCCACCCTAATACCATCACGCTGTATGGAAGCCCTAGCCACAGTGACAGGTTACCTGTAGACACTCTGATCTAGAATCTTTAACTGTGTCATCCTGGACCCCCTGCAGTGGAGGACCCTCCAGATGACCCCAGCCCCAGACTCTCAAGGTTTTCCAGCTGAGACTTGTGGAACAAAGGCCAATCTACAAATTGTGCTGTGTTTGAATGCCTCACCCAAAGAATCCATAAACATAATAAAATGCTTGTTCTGTTCATTTCATGGCACTTTGAATTCCAGTTGAAACCAATCTGTTGTAGAGCAATAGAGAATTTGTACGATAATATCAAAACCACAGAGACACACTGCAACATGGATAAATGTATCAGAGAATGCTAGATATAAACATAACACCAACCATATGAACTGGTTTACAAAAATTTTTTTTAAATTATACAATTTATATTATTTGTATGTGCACAGAAAGTAAAGAATGTGCTTACCATGAAATTCAAGATAAAGAGCACATCTAAGGGAGAGAAAAAAATAGTTTTATCCCTGATGTTTCTGGATTCAGATAATGTTCTAATTGTCAATTGCACTGACAATTATTTGAGTATTAACCTTATGGTATTTGTTAAGCATTATGTTTATACTTTATTTACTTTTATGAATGTACATTATATTTCATAATAAAAAAATAAATTATTATGCTTGTTGGGTGAAAAATGGCACAAGAAAGAAAACAGGAAAGTAAGGTGGTAAGTTTCCAGGGTGATTCTGTGCTCCATGGGAAAGGAGCTAGCAGCATGGACTAACTGTGCAGAGGGTAGTTCTGATATATTCTGAGAGAAGAGTTAAGAGGATTTCCAATAAAATTAGATGGGGTTGGGAGTTCAAGAAATTGAAGGATCAAGAAGGCTTATAAATTTTTCACTTGAGTAGATGGTTGGATTATGATGCTATTAACTGATATTTTAATGCATTTCATTGTTACCAAGTAGTATTTGTTTTTTTAAAATATGCGTAGCTTTCCAGATTTATGCTTCTGGTTAATATATACTTAAAGTTAAAATTTTGTTGACCAGGGCTGGGGATGTAGCTCAAGCAGTAATGTGCTCACCTGGCATGCATTCGATCCTCAGCACCACATAAAAGAAAATAAAGATGTTGCGTCCACCAAAAACTAAAAAGTAAATACTAAAAAAAAAAAAAGTTCTCTCTCTCTCTCTCTCTCTCTCTCTCTCTCTCTCTCTCTCTTTCTCTCTCTCTCTCTCCCCCCCTCCCTCCCTCCCTCCCCCCTCTCTCTTTTAAAAAAAAAAATTGTTGATCATGAGAACTAGCAATCCCACCACTAGGTAGAAATTACATGGAATAGCTGCACTGCCACATTCATTATGGCATTATTCATAATAGCCAAGTTTCAGAGGCAACCTAAGTCCATAAATGGATGAGTGGATAAAGATAATGTAGTATATATACCCAATGGATTACCATTCAGCCTTGAAAAAGATGGAAATTCTTTCATTTACAAAAAATAACCTGTATGATTTAGGAGGACATTATGCTGAGTGAAAGAATTCAGACACAGAAAGACAAATACAGTATGATCTTACTTCTATCTGAGATCTAAAAGAGTTGTACTCATAGAATTAGTGAGTTGAATAACTATTACCACAGCCAGGGGAATAAAAGGGAGAGAGGAAAGAATGGAAAATTATTGGGTAAAGTATACAAAGTTTCAGATAAGAGAAATAAATCTTGAGGTCTATTACATGGAAGGTAGCTATGGGCAATGATTTATATTTCAAAATAAGAGAATAATTTCAAATGTCTCGCCACAAAATATTGGATAAATGAGTCATAGATATGTTAAATAGCTAGATTTGATAATTTTACACTATACACATGTATAAAATTATCATATGATACCCCCAAATATATACAACTATGATTTATCAGTTAAAATGTAATAGAAAGTGATATCTGCAGTCAATAAGAATACCTGTTCCCCCTTTCCTAGATAAATCTGCTGACCACTTACTCAAATTAGCAAGACATGTTAATATCTTTCCTATAATTCATTGAAATTGAAGAACAAGCTCTTCTACTCATTTTTTAACACTAATCATTATCAGTTATTATAAAAGCAAAACAATATAACTTTAAAAATTACATTTTCTACAGCCTCTAGGGTGCAATTCTATTTATTCCATTTTTTAAAAGGAATTAAAACAGTTCTGTGAGAAGCAAATATTTGGGCTTGAACTTTGAAAATTGTAAACTTAATTTTGTCATCAACCAGTTTGGTAGTCTGAAATAAGCCATTCAATCTTTTGGTGACATAGCTTCATACTATCAAATGGGCATAATAACATGACTTACTTCAATCTCAAATGTTTTTGTAAGAGTAAAATCAGATTTTAAAGTAGCAGTCAATGTGGACATCATTTAGAAATAAGAATGTGTTATAGTCAGGTGTCTTCCCTGAGTCCAAATTGGATCATGTTTAATTTGGATTATTGTTAGTGAACCTAGAGAGTCTGAAATTCTGAGTTATCTTTTTGTGTGACTAAATTCCCCAAGGTAGTTAGTCGATAATATGTGATTTTTTCTTTTCTTTTATTTTGTCAATTTCCTGGAGAGGTTGTCTCATTATAGAGGTATCTGGCCTCAGGTCTGGGGAAAGAGTTTGAAAATAGTGGGGGAGAATGATATCAATAAAGGGATTTTTTTCCCTTTAAGTAGAATCAATTAATTTATTTTTGATTGACATATATGTAAATATATATGGTAATATGCATGCAAATAACTCCAAAACTGAGACGAATATGCAAAAATAGAAATGAGGCAACTAGCAAATTCTCAAATGCCAAGGTCTTTTCATTTCATTTATTTTTTCTTCAGAGCCCATTGATTTAAAATCCAGAGCAATCACTTTTCATTATTGACTCACAACACTCAATAGCCCTGAAACCCAGTCTTGGATATTCCATTCTGGCCACTCAGTTTCTAAATATCCTGTGGATTATTCCAGATCATGAAGAAAAAAGGTAATAGTTAGGTTACAATCCTACTAATGAGGTGATATTTATAGGTTTTATTTTTAATACAAGAGGCTAATTATCCACTGAGTAGATACAGCTCTGATCTACCAAAATGTAAGTCTATATTTAGTGACACCAGATGACAGGGCAGAAAAAGTTGTTTTGGGATGCAATCAAATGGCATTTAAATATTTTAAAAGTTTAAATACCTTCATCCCTTATTACCTATATTTATACTTGTCCTCTCCTTTTAAATTATGCACAACCATGAAACAGCCTTTTCTGGAATCTCATACTTGATTATATTCCCAGCTTATGTATTTAAGATATTGGTTACTAGCTAATTTATATTCTTTTACTACTTGTTGAATTTACATAAAATATTTGTCTTCTCTAGGCTGACACCTTAAATGAGAAGTGAAAAGTACTGGGCTGATTACGGAGATCCTTTCCTTTTCTATTTCTAACACCATATTATATATGCATACATAGAGAAATTGAGTGAGATGGAGATAACTGGAAATGTTTTTGTAAGATTTCTGTTCACATACAACACAAAAATTTGGAAAAACTAGTGAACTGGATCCACATGAACAAGAAACTCTAGTTTAAAATATTTCCATCTTTGGTCATTTTGCTAAAAGTATCCACAAATTAAACATCTGGATAGAAAGAAAAGAAAAAAAAAAGTAGCACAAATGTCTCTGTGCTAGATCCATGTGATATGGAACAATTGGCAAGATTCTGAAATTCTTCTTTGCTATACGCAGAGCAAATAACTCGCATCCCTTGTTGTCTTCATCCATCATTCTATCGAAGAGAAAATACTAAGAAATGAGGAGAGAACTAACATCTGACTGCCTCATGCATTTCAACACCATATTAAATTTTCCATACACAGCTTCTTATTTCATATTCATAATTCACCCCAATGATGTAGAAATCATCTATCCCGATACATAAACTAACAAGCAGAAACACAGATAGTTGTGTGGAGTCAGACTCTAAACCCAAGTAGGATAACTGCAATGTCACCACAGGAATGCCTGTGAAGGAGAGCTGAGATCTGCATGTGACAACCAGTGATTTCCCCCTCCTTCAGCATCAGTTACAGTCCCTGCAGTCTCACCTCATTGGTTTGTTTCCTTCTTGTCTTCTGTACCAGCATTAGGCCCTTTCAGGATAAGGATGCAGTTTTTAAAATCTTCCATTTTCTTTCTAATGCCCCTACCTAGGTCCAACCCCTCCCACCCCCTTGGGATTTTCCTAATGTATATGTTTTCATGGAAATTATTAAAGAAAACAGTTGTCAGCAAAGTGTTGAATAAGGGCAGTAGCTTCAAGATCACATAAGGCTTGGGTGCAAATTCTGCTGGTTTCTATGACTGCCTGACTCTAAAGTTACTTTTCCAAGTTTCTATTATTTCATGTATAAAATTGGATTAGCCACACATACCTCTTATATCTCTCAGTGTGATGGGAATAAAATGGGATAATATAGAAACAAAGCCCTTCTATCTAGAAAAATAATAGCTATTAATTCCCTCCTCTAATATGTGGGATGACAAAGTATGTCTAGGACACTGTATATATTTTCATATGATTGTCACATTCTTTAAAGACTCTTTTGTCTCATCTTTTTGTTTTCTATCTTCTAACCTAATTTTAGTGTTTGTATATGAGGTATCTGGGTTTTGTTTTTTTTTGTGATGTTTATATTCAGAATGTTAATTGAAATAAATATACAGAATCAGTGTTCTAGTGAAATAAAGCACATTCTCTTAGATCTATAACAAGTAATTTACATATTTCTGATGTTAATTAACTTTTCCTTTCTGCATATCATTCCTAACTGATTAACCTTTACAAGTTTGATAACTTTGTTGTTAATGACTTTCTTTTAAGCCTAGCTTAATTTCCACATTATTGTCTTTCCCTTTTAATCAATCACAAGTTCAAGGTTTTGTTTTTGTCCCTCATTTCAATCATCCCATTTAATAGTTTATAGCCACATATCATGCAGTCTGAATCTTGCCCTTACATCATTTATACATTGTGCTGACAAGGAATAAACAACTAAAATACCTATGCCTCATTTTCTTCAGAGCATAGTGAGGGGAAGTATGTCAAATTGAGCAGTGCAAAATAACAGAGGTTTGTACATTTCTCCTATTCAAGGTTTTGCTTTGCCTCTTCAAAATGCGAGACTATCATCTACCCCATTCAAATTATATTAAATGCAGAATGATTCAAATAGTGCCAGCTGCCAATTTAAATTTCAAATGGAAACCTGCTCATTTGCTGACTCTTCATTCACTCCTCCGCCTCCCCCCCACCTTTTTCCCTACTTCTTTTTCCAATTTATTTTAAAGCTACTTGATAGGTATTTCTCATGGGAGAGCCGACTCTAAGTGAGTAGTGCCTTTGAGTCAAAAACTGCTTCCATCTTTCTCCCTGTGCAGCACAATATTGTCTAGTCACCTGCCACTGATTGCAGACAAAGCTGAGATAACACCAGACTGTATTAAAAATCAAGTGCCCTATTCTCTAATTGAATTATTTAGAAAGGGAGAAGGGTCTTTCTCTCTCTCTCTCTCTCTCTCTCTCTCTCTCTCTCTCTCTCTCTCTCTCTCTTTCAGTCTAGGGTAAAGAATGTAAACAATGCAAGTTTAAAAGAAAAAAGTATGGATACATGAAAGTGGACTGAGCCTAGAGGTTCTGGAAGTCCAACTTTACTGTCCATAAGTGCATCTTGTCTAAATGATTTGCTTTGTTTCTATCTAGAAAAATGGGCTGTCAGCTCTAGAGTCATGAAAATATGATCCAGTGAGTGAAATGGCCAATACTGTCAATTCTGCTTTCCAGCTAGATTTAAAAGTGACATGTCCAGAGTGTGTTCTAGATGACCCTGAGAAGAGGCTGGTTGGCCTATGCAGTCAGCGGGGACACAGATTGAACATCAGGGGAGAGGGCTGACCCGGGCCTTCAGTGACCTCTAACCCTGTCTTCTCCATCTCCCCATGCCATTTATGCTTCAATATAAACTGAAAACAAAACCCCTCAAGTTTAACAGAGAAAGTGAGCAAATCCTAATTTTTGTCCAGTGAGATGAATTTTCACAGTGAGCACATACGTGGAACCAGTACCTGGATCAAGAAACAGAACATAATCTACTTCCCCCATCCCACACTAGCTTTGCTTGTTCTTGGCCTTTATGGAAATGCAGTCACATTATGTCTAGCTTCTAGTGCCTGAGAGTCCCTCATCTCACTATGAGAAAGAAAAAAGAGAATTTTAATAATGATTGTTTTCTTTTACATACAAGGTGACAGTTATAAGCCTATTTTCTTCTTCTTTAATAAACTTCTTTAAGCAATATATTTATTTTTTCAATTTAAGTTAAATTTTGATCAATACTAAAAGTAATAAAAGCATACACATTTGGGGGGTGGGGTTTACATGATATTTGGCTACCTGTATACATTGCATAATATTTAAATCAGGTAAGACACATCTCTTTTATTAATTTTTTTCTTCTACTTTTTTGGAATGTGCAGAACATTCTTATCTATAGTTGTCCTAGTGTGCAACAGAACACAAGATTTTTACACTAAGTGTAACTGAGCACCAATTTCACCAACCTTTCCCTGTCCTTCTGACCTCTACTCTCTCTAGCCTCTGGCAACAACTATTCAGGTAGGTAGAGCCTCTTGCTTTGACCTTTTTGCTTCAGATTGCTTTGGCTAATTTGTGCTTCCATACACATTTTAGGAATTTTTTTTCTAATCCTGTGAAGAATGCCATTGGTATTTTGACTGCAACTCCATCAATTCTGTAGCTTGTTATGGGTAGTATGGACATTTTAATAGTATCAATTCTTCTAATCCAGGAGCATGGAATATCTTTTTATTTATTCGTCTCCTTCAATTTCTTTCATTAAAGAAGATGGCAGTTGGTTTACTCTATATGACCTTTATCATGTTGAGGTACATTCCTTCTATACCTAATTTGTTCATTATTTATTTTCTTATATTGTCTGACAATTTGGTTAGGACTTCCAGGACTATGTTTAATATGTACTGAAAGTGGGTATCCTTGTCCTAGTACAGGTCATAAAGAGAAGCTTTCACTTTTTCCCCATTCAGTATGATGTTAGCTGTTAGTGTACTATATATAAATGATCTTTATTTTGTACTATTCACTGTAGAGATAATTCACCTCTTTGGTTAAATTTATTCCTAGATTTATTTTGGAGCTATTTTATGTGGGATTGCTTTCTTGATTGCTATTTCAGATAATTGTCTATTGACTTGTAACAATGCTCAAGATTTTGTGTGTTGAAATTGCTCATTCTCCTAATGTTTCCGGTGGAATTTGGGGAATTTTTTTATGTATAAAGTCATATTATCTGCAAAAGTACCAATTTGACTTCCTCTTTTTCAATTTCGATGCCCTTTATTTCCTTCTTAGCCAAATCTTCTTTGGCTAAGACTTCCAGCACTGTGTTCAATATGTACTGAAAATTGATATCCATATCTTGGTACAGGTCATAGAGAGAAAGCTTTCAATTTTTTTTCCCATTCAGTATGATGCTAGCTGTTGACTTACTGTATATAACCTTTATTATTTAGAGGGCCAACCCTTCTATATCTAATTTATTCAGTATTTTTATCATAAATAAATGCCAAGTTTTCCCAGATAATGGAGACTGAGCATAGGGGAGTTTTATTAATTAACTATATCCTTGGCCTTTTTACTTTTTATTTTGAGACAGGGTCTCATAATTAACTGAGGCTGACCTCTGACTTGTAATCCTCCTGCCTCAGCCTTTCCTAGTTATTGGTATTATTGGTGTGCATCACTGCACCCATTGATGTATTTATTGTATCATTTCTTTATATGTATATAGTTTCAGGTATAGTTATTTTGAACTTTATATTGTAATCTAGTACTGTGTTATTTATTTTGTTTCTTTAATTATTCTAGCTTCCATTTGGGGAGCTCATGTAAGTGGTCTTCTGTGTCCCTTGGTCATTTTGCTATCATATTTATCTATTGACTGCTTTCTTAATTTTTGGCACAGGTATTCATTGAATGTGCCAACATTGCCTAGTAATGATAACTTTATTTTAAAAAATATAATTAAAGCTTACAATGGCTCAGTATCTGGTACAAGATAATCCAGGATATATATGCAAAATTAATGGTGAAACACCAAAATTCTGATACTCAAATCCTTAAATTCTTGGCATCAACTCAAAAGATAGTTGATGCTCACCAGAAGCTGGTATCCAAGTAAGGGAAGCCTCACTACTGAGCTGAGGATACCAAACTGAGAAAGAGTTTCCCAGCCTTGGTGTTTCTCCAGAAAACATGGAGACTGTTGTATCCTGGGTGTTATGTTAATCTTGAGAACAAAAATTATATAAGAGATCAGGAAAGTCCTGGGATTGGTTGCCAATTTGATATTCTTTGGGCATGGTGATACAAACTAATCTTGATTTGCTTTTTGCTTTTCATTCTTGTTTTATCATTTTAGGTATCTGGATTGTGTTGCTAAGTAGCTCTTCAAATAGAGTTCTATGATCAAAACAGCTAAGCCTTATCCTATTTCTGCTCCCACTACAGCTTCCCGACAAGAGAAAAGGATTATTAATTTTCAGAAGTGGTATGATATGTCAAGGTCATTGTACTGTCATGTGTAACTAATTAAAACAAATACAAAAATAATACAATTTTTTTTTCAGAAGTGGACTTCCCAGAGACTCCAGTCCATCAGTTACACATTTAAACAGATATAATTTTTAGCCAGCAAAAGCATTCTGATACAAGTCAGTTTGGCAAATTGCTGGATTACAAATATTCTTAAGTAAATGTATAACTTGTACATAGAAAATTTATTTATGATTTTAAGAGTCAACACATTTTTTTTTTCTTGAACTCAAGAAGCAAAATGGTCCTATCAGGTATATGTACACAATAGAAGCCTAATGGTATATGTAGCAGCTAACTCAGGAAAAAAAAAATCAAATTGAGAGTGGTTCATGCCACAGTGGTTCACTCAGAATTCTGGATACATGTTTCCTTATTAAAGCGATGAAAGTCCTATTTTATATAGTTCCATTCCATTTTCATTAATTCCATAAACACTGAAATTTGAAAGCAGATTTCAAAATTTTCAAATCAAGATGAGACAAAAATAGATAGCTTTGGGCTGGGGATGTGGCTCAAGCAGTAACGTGCTCACCTGGCATGCGAGGGGCGCTGGGTTCGATCCTCAGCACCACATAAAAGTAAAATAAAGAGGTTGTGTCCACCGAAAACTAAAAAATAAATATTAAAAAATTCTCTCTCACTCTCTCTCTCTTAAAAAAAAAATAGATAGCTGAGTGGTACACTAAACGCTATGAGAATACCAAAAAAAAAAAAAAAAATAGTAGTGACTACTATACATTTCCAGATTATTAATGGTGATTTATGTCTGAAGCAATGCATTTAGAGATTGTATTATCATTCTTTGACATATTATCAATCTTTCTCATCATTCTGAGGTCAAAAATATTTAATGATGATAATAAAACGATAATTATAAGCTGAAATTTTGGTTCAGGACTGAGAATGTGTTTATAAATGTAGCCCAGCAAATTGTTGATTGATCTGTGGGTCCTTATTCTAAAAAAAAAATCATCTCATTTCTCATCCAATGACATGAAATTACTGAAAAAGAGAGGTGGTATCTGAAAATCATAATCACTTGTTGGAGGATTAATTACTATAGTAGAAAAATAGATTTTCCTATTATTGTCAAAAATATACTTTGCTCATCAATTTGGGTGCAGAATTTTCCCAAATCATTTTGACAAGTGTTTGAAAGACTAAATTCTCTTCTTAGACCATTCAGTGCCCTCACTTGTCCTCATCTAAGCCTTTATGTATCAAAGGAGATATAAATTAGCAGGAGCAATGGAACAGGACACTCTCACCTTCTCTTAGCCTCTAAGTTCTGTGGATTCTATGTGAGAGTGTGTGACTATGAACTTTTGCCTCCACTTTCATTAGATGGATGTGTCACTGGTTCCCCTTCACGACCATGTGATTCAAGCAATGAGTGCTCTGAAAATCATGCATTGGTGCAGTTGCATGGTTTGATGGAGGCTCAGGAACTGCTCCAAAACCATAGCTAAACAAAGACCAGGATCCCCAGTTATAGAAAATTCAGAGCCCCAGGAGAATATTCCATCCTCTAGAAAGATCTAAAAAGTAAAATATCATATGAACTTTTGACTCTCAGTTAAAAAGAATCACTCAAAGATAGGAATGAAGCAATGTTTATTTCCCATAAACTTATGGGAAACACTGAAAAATTGTCGAGTGTTTTTGAAGCACACTTTTTCTACAGGATACTATACTGAATAACTTTAGGATATAAAGACAAAGGAAAAATATATATTGTGTTTGCTTTCAAGTTACAGCAGAACTGAAGCACACCCACTTGAAGCACTGGAGAATAAACACAAAGCAATTCAGACAAAATTACAGTTTGGTCATAACAATATTGGCACCAAAGGAATGAAGAATGAGGACTTAACAGGCTTTGGGAAGTGCAAACCTGTATCTGCGTGTGTATACATGCAGAAAGTGAAGAATATTTTAAGAATCATCTTGTTAATTTGCTAATTATGTCATAATTTGTAACTGACCAAAGTAGGCACTTTGAACCCAAACAGCATTTGGGACTTTCCAACGTGCTGCTAAAACCAATCATGACATCTTTTAGTTTCAGGTTAGGAATTTTCAGTTCTGAACACTGCTGTATCCCCAGTAGCAGAACAGTGTCTGAGACATGGTAGGCAATTAATTAGTATCTATTCTTAACATCAGTATTTTTAAAGCACAAGAATACTATTGTCTTTTTTGTCCCTGAGACCATCTAGGTTTAATGTTTAGCTAGAATGTCTCAAAAAACTCAGCATGTAGTCATATCCATGGCCATGATTCATAACAGTTAAAAGATGAAAATATATCAATCTGTTCTTTGTTAATATGATGAAGTGCATGAAGGAGCCTATTTTATAAGGAAAGGGAGGTTATTTAGGTACCTTTGTGTGTGTGTGTGTGTGTGTGTGTGTGTGTGTGTGGTGGGGGCCAGGGATTGAACCCAGAGCCTCATGCATGTGAGGTAAACACTCTACCAACTAATCTATATCCCCAGACCCTAGGTTACCATTTTTGAAGCTTTATGTCCAAAATTGGGCAGCTTATTAATTGATCTCTGATACAGGCCTAATGTCAGATGCATCATGCAGGAGCACATGTGAGACCAAGGTTTTACACTGCCAGACAGGAAAATAGAGACTGTGGCCTCCACAATCCCTTCAATGGCACATCCTTAATTGACCCCAACTTGCAACTAGGCTCCACTTCTTGAAGTTTCCATATTGCCTCAATAACACCAACTTAGGTACCAACAAATGATACTTTAGGTTTCAAAAGATAAAGCTTTGGGGAACAAAAATCAAACTACATACAAATAAGAGAAAAATACAAAATCAGAACAAGGAAAAGATGTGAACTGAAGTCCAGGAGAAAACTGGAACACAATTCTAAAAGTCCTCTCCCAGTGGGTTCGCATAGGACACACTTAATGTTCCAGTAACCAGTTGTGAAAACAGTGCTCAATTGATTTACTGAAGTTGTCCATTTAGATGCCCTCTTCCATCCTCATATCTGAAATTTTGTCTACCAAAATTTTAGGCAACCAAAAAGAAAGTATTTACTCAGTATAAATCATATTTCTTTGAATAAGCAATTGAAACACAGTAAGCCATTCTTCCCAGGGAAGGGTGAGAACCTATTAAAAATGCATGTTCCAGAAACCAGCCATAGGCATCCTTGCAAGCATGCTAGAGGACAGCAGACTCAGGCCTGCTGTGATAATTATTTTCTGAAAAATGGTTCTACCTATTTCCATTTTATGGACATCTGATTTTGTATATAGATAAAAAATCCTACAAAGAAATTTGGTGGTTATCTTAGTTCATTTGATTGTGCATCTTTTCAAATTAGGTGCAATTCAAAGCGGTATCTTATTTATAAATTAGGGAAGAATTTTCTTACTGTCTCTATTCCAAACCCTTGGGTTAGTTACTAATATATATCAAATACAAATGGTATTTCAATCATTATTCCCAAGGTGATGCAACATTATAAAATTTTGATCTCTTTATTTATTCTTGAGCTATATATATATATATATATATATATATATATATATACATATATATTAATATATGTATATATAAAGTGTATACATGTATATACATATATATTTTTATATACATATATATACTTTTATATACATACCAGAAATTTAACCTAGAGGTGTTTAACCATTGATCTAAATCCCTAACCCTTTTAATTTTTTAATTGGTTCTTTTTAATTACACATGACAGTAGAATGTATTTTGAAATAATAATAAAAGCATGGAATGGATCAAGTTCTAATTCTGTTGCTTTTTTTTTTTTTTTTGAGGTGGGGGCCTCACTAAGTTCCCCAGAGCCTTGCTAAATTGCTGAAGCTGGCTTTGAAATTTTGATCCCCCTGCCTAAGCCTCCCAACAGGCTGGGTTTACTGACATGTGCCACTGTGCCCTACCATTCTTTATATTAAAAAAAGAAATAACAGTCCTTCTTTTATAGTATATTATGAAACACAAAATCTAAGAATAGATCTCCATTGCCTATAGCAGCAAAGTTATCTGTAATGCCAAGGAAATAAATTACGACAATTTGAAAATGTCAGTTTCTTTTGTCAACATTTGTTTCTTATGAAGAAATTAGTAGAGGCATGACAACTTGAAGGTAAGCTGGGTTGTCATCAAATGCTAGATGAAATGTGAAAATATAAACTAAATTACATAAATACATATTTAGAATATGCAGTGTTTGGCATTTTATCAGAGGAATTGTTTTCTAACTATCAAGCTGCTAGTTATAATACTAAACAATTTTGCCTTTTACCATTAAATATGACCGCTATTTATGTCTACTTGAATGTTGTTGCACATTTTCTGATACTTTCCTACATTTGAATGTCACTGTCCTTTTTTTCTTCCCTGTTTACAATACTCCATGGTAGAATCCCAAGCAACACTGCCTTTTTGGTAACCTAAAATCACCTGCTCTTCCTCAATGAAGATAAATATTGCACATGCTCAGAAAGACTATAACTTGGGTAAGGTATTGAAATAGGCTTGCAGTTTTATTTTTGTTCTTTTAATCCCAGAGGAAGTCTATTACAAAAGTTTTACTTGGAAGTCCAAGTAAAAAGCAAAATTTAGAGCAGCTGAAGAAAGAAAGATGGCACACATCATCCTCCTTTCAGCTGAAGAGTGAAAGATGGCACACATCCTCCTCCTTTCGTTTCCATGGTAGCAGCTCCTGATTGACAAGGGGAACATCCTAGAAATTGATACGAACACTATTTCTCTATTCAAACTAGATTTCATTTATTTAGTAGTATGGAAACTGATACTAATCTGATGGAGGCCACAGAGCTAGTTCAGTGGACGAATTAGACAAAAGTGGAACTGCTTCCAAAGCCCAGAAAACAGCAGCATAATTTCAAACTTTTTCGCTGTTTATAAAGTGATTTATACCAGACCCCATCTTTTCTGTTCAGAGATGGATAATATGAATCCCAGACAGGTTAAGTCACATGTTCAAAATTGCTGGTGCTGTTTAGTGTGATCTCACATTTGAGTTTGAACTTCCTTATTCTCAGGACATAGATGGCTATGCTGCTGCTCCAGAAGTGTTTGAATGCCTCTATGTGTTAGACTTCATGCTTCTTAATATATTTTCTCTTTCTTTCCTTGTATTCTACACTCATGCTTCTGCCTTTTGTCTGCAAATTTCAATCACCAGCAATGCTGTGTGAGAATCAGCAAGTCTCTTTGTGCAGTATAAATTAATACTCATAAAATGATATAAGGGGGAGAAAGCCTCCTCATGTCTATACTCTTGTCTGATAAATACATGTTACAGCAAATTATCTAATTAAATAAGCATAACACGAAAATTAGATGTTTGTTTGTATGCATCTTTGAAGAAGTAACCATTTTCCTTTCTGTGCTATTTATTATTCCTTCAATTTGCAAAAGCTGAGCAATCAGGAATTCTACACCATGATTTTAATTGCAAGCGTATCTACTAAGTGCTGATGTGGGATATTCTGCTGCTGAGCTTCTTAAAAGTGACGACTTTTTATTTTCATTTTTTTTAGTAATTAAGGTGCCCTTATATAGTCATGAACACAGTCTTGTTCTCTAATATGCACAGTCTTCTTTAACAGTATAATTATCTAACAAAACATAAAGACGGTGACAATAATAACAAAAATAATAACAGCTAAAGCTGAATGCCTGCTTACCATATGCCAGGCTTCGTGTAGGCACTTGACATGTATTGTTTCTTGTAGTGATGTCAAGAACATTATTTAGACATTCACCAATGGATCAAAGACAAACTCATCCAACTCATGGGCACTTACTCTTCTCCAGACTTCTTCATCACAGCGTTGGTACCAAACACTCATTTGTTGTACCTCACACTGCCTTGAACCATTATTTAACTTGTCTCTGTCTGCTCAGATACTAGTTTGTTAATCAATAACTTCATGTATGAGGAAGACCAAAATTCAGTGGTTTCTTCTCCCAACCTTTCTCTCACTTTCTATATTTCACCTAGGAGGTTCTGCAAATGTTTACCCACTAAATTGGAATTCCTCACTCTTTATAGTACATATGAATCACCTAGAGACCTTGTTAAAATGCAGATTCTGAATCACCAAGTCTTTGGTGTGTTCTGAGATTCTGCATTTCTAACAAGCTCCTGATTCAGGGACCATACTTGGAGTAGCTAAGTCATTTACAGAATTGATCATTTCCTTTCCATCCCCCATCCCCTTCTTGTTATGTGAGAGGGACAAATACCTGATCTGAGTTTATGAGAGAACACTACAACATGCTGATGTTCTTTCATTTTGCTCAGGAAACCATTCCTATTACCCTTCTTATCCTTCTTTATCAAACTTGTTAAAGCAGTTCAGGCAAAGCTGATTTCTTTATTACTATAGCAAGAGAGTGCAGATATACAAGTACTTGCTTTTGAATAGAGGACCATGAATTCTTATGGGGTTTTCAGTAAAACTATCCCCAGGTATTTGTACCTGATGAATGTTAATTCAGATGTCTTAGTGTCTTAATCTGGAGAAGATTCTGATTCCAAAATTCTTTGAAGTGTTTTTGGACCAAAGCATCATATAGGCCAGGTAATCTTAGTGACCCTAATATTGCAGCTAATTTTCCAAAGATATAATGGTGAACCTCCTCCAACCTCAGCAGTTTATCTCACTGTTCCATATGGGACCTCCTTAATCCATTTTGTTTTCCTCAGAGATGAACCTGCCTGTCTTATTCAGTGAAATCCATGAACCCATAAAAAAAACCTGTGGAAAGGAACTTTAAAAAAATGTATAAAATTCTGGGGTTGGTCACAATATACTATAAAAAATACTCTAATATTTTAATTGTAAATCAAGAAAATGCAAAGTAAATATTTTTTTAAAAAAATTCTATTAACAAGATTATTTAAAATTAAAATAATAGTACCAGGTATTACTGAGGATATAAGAAATTACATATCATGCTGGTGTGTGACTTTAAGGAAAATATGGAAATATATGTTACATGTACTACAAATGTACATGCTATTTTCCACATAAAACAATTTAATTATTGAGAATTTATCCACAAGGATGGATAGCCATGGAATTATGTTAAAAGATAAAAGATACCAAAAAGTAAAAATAAATAAATTAATTAAGTATTTAGAAATATGTTGAAGTAACCTGCATTTGTTTATCTAGGACCTAACATAAAGAGTCAGTTTCTTAATTATATGACATGTAAATAATGAAAAATAATATCAACATTTCAGTAAAGTTTCTTATTTGTGTACATAAAAATATAGAAAACATGCAGAAGACTTTTTACCAAATGTTAACAGTTCTTATTTCTCAGTGTTGGCAATGTATTAATTTCTTTCTTTTTCTATATTTATCATTTTTCCCTCAACAAATATGGGTAACTGTATAATTAAAAGAATAAATAAAATGGCTATTGTTGAGGTAACAAATGAAAAATTTTAACAATTTTTAAGTTCACTTCCAGTAACCCAAAGTTGAGGATACTATAAAGCATTTTCTGCTGATGGTGACATGATAATATATGTTATTAGAAAAAGTCATTTCCAGTTATTGTATTGGAATTCAGTAATTACTTTTTCAATAAAGAAAGTGAAAACTATTAAAAGCAAAAATGTGAAATAAATTAGCTTTATATCCTACACTCAATTAAACTATCATAGCAAGAAGGTAATGAATTAAGATAATTTGAGGATAGGAATAAGTCTTTACAAAGCAGATATTTAACACTCTTCTAAAATCCATTAAAATACTCCAAAAGGAGATCACAGCAAAGTGGGCAGCCCACAGACACTTCAGTGAAATTGCAGTGTGCATGCTAAGGAGGCTGAGAGATGGTTTTTGTCTCAGAAGTCTGAGGCGCGTGCACAAAGGAGCTCAAGCATGTAAAGCAGGCTTGGTGGCAGTGGGCTGAGCAGCAAAGACCATCTTTCCACTGGCTCACAGCTTTAGGAACAGCAAGATAATCCTATTACTCAGTCATGTGTTCTCTAAGTCATCCCATTAATATTTGAGGAGTCATTGGTTTATAAGCACTTAATTTATTATAAAGAACATGCTTCAACCAGGTCAGCTGGTTGCTGCTCTCCTAATTAAAATCCTACAGTGGCTTTCTACTGCACTTAAAATGAAAACAAGATTTCCTTACCTAAGCCTAAAAGGCTCCTTGAGTTCCAGGTTTTGCCTTCTCTCCAGTGCTCTCTTCCATCATTAACACTGGCTCTCTCTCCTTTTCTAGAAGAAGCCAAACTCATTTCTCCCTCAATAATTTGATTCATTCCTCCCTGAATAATTTCTCTGCCAGGAATACTCTTTCTTCTGATCTTTGAAAGGCTAATAACTTGTCACTCACAGTAGGTTCAAATGTCACCTCCTACTTAATACCCCTGCTTCCACCCTGGTCATTTCTTGTCAAATCATTTTTTTTTTTAATGGTTAGTTTCTCCACCGTAGAAATGGTGATTTGATGTACATTTTTATCTGTCTTCCTCTATTAGAATGTAAACCCTACGAGGGAGTCTGATGCACTCCAATTCCTATAACCACACCTGGTACATCCATGGTCAATATATGGCTGAACAAATGCCTTGGCCACTGTGGAGTGCTTAGGATTGCTTCACTGGTACATTTAGAAAGGTTGAGAGAACAGCTGTGAAAACATGAACAGCCTAAGAAACTCAATCTTCTACAGTCCCAGCCAGAGCTGGGATGTAACCAGAGCTTGGATGTCATTATGCTTTGGTTCTTCTGTGCATTGTTGTCATTTCACATACTGACACTAAATGACCAGTAACCAGATCAGGGCTCAGGTGATTCTTTTGGTACAATCACACATGACATTACTGGAATGAACTTCTAACACAACATTTCCCTACTAGAACATTCTTTCACATTTTACATATCCTCAATGATATTTTAAAATAAAAGTTTACTTTAGAGAATCTGGAAGACAGAAATTCTTTGTACGTGTGTGTTTTCGCTTTCTGAGCGTGATGTTACACTTCAATATTGCTGCAGTGCTTTCAAATACGTCCTGGCCCCATTTCAGCATGCCTCACCATCTGGGCAGACACCTTCCTCCTGTTCCTTGGAAGGCACTGGAGCAAACAGTCCTTTTGAATCTGTTATCCTCTGACCCTAAGTGGGTGCACAGATGTATTTTGGGGAGTCCTTGAATATGTGTGTATTTTTCTGAAAGGATGTGATGCTCCAGATACAAGTTTGAGTATCGGTGAAGTAAACACTTAAGTGAAGGAAGACATTTAAAGCACTAAAGTCTCCAGAAGACAAAATGTTTCAGCAATCTTCACACTACAGAGTGATTTAACTTAATCACCTTATTTCCTTTCTAATATACAACTTGAGAACAGCTGTTCTATGTGAATCTGAGCTTTGCCAGACAGAGGAAAAAGGAAAAGAGTAATTTTATAAAAAGACATCACAGTTTTCATTCTCCAAATAAGAGCACCTGGGCACAGGGTTTTTACAAGAGAGAAGGAATTAGGGAGGTGAAATGGAAGAGAGGCTCTGTGTGCTAAGCAAACCATCATTTTAATATCTTTCTTATGGGTCGTGAGTTCAGGAAAAGAAAATGGGATTAGCTTCTTCTACATTTTCTTTGATTCCAAAACATGGAATTTGTCTCCTTCCCCTAAGTAGTTTGTTTAATCTTTTCATAGTTCAAAGCAACTTTATAGCATGGAAAACTAGACCTTAAACCTAATGGTATTAATAAAGCAAAATGCTTTCTGAATTTCAAATCCATCTATGAATTCTTCAGCTTCCCTTTAGACCATCACTGCTCAAGGTTGGGCTCCCTCTTATCCATTACGGAACTTCTTGGGCCATATAAATTGCCTTCAGAGTAAGTGCTCATGGTATGCTTTTGAGAATACTGGCTGGGATTTGGGGGTACAAATGCTCCTAAACTGGCACCTGTGTTTTAAGTTTCAGGAAATTGTTCATGTCTGTGTAAGATGGAATCTAGCATTCCATTCTCAGGTGGCTGTCCTCCTGCCTACATGAAAGAGGTTTCTATGCTAGAAATCAGAGGGTCAAGTTGGGGGGGCAGCTACCCAGGAGGAGAAAGGGTGACCAGTCACAGGCAGAGCTGCCAACAACAGCTTCTGTGAAAACAAGCAGGATTCCTAGTGAGAAACAGAGAGACTGCTGTTTCTTGCTTCAGACCTGGCAGTATCATGAGAAGGAAAACTTTAGAGAAAACACAGCAGACAAAAATTACCTTATTCCATCAGTTCTGCCAGATGAGAAGCATGTTCTCTATTTTCAGCTATTAACTTTGTGAAATGCCCAGAGCTCAAAAATGTAACAAAGGTGGGGACAAGATGTGAGTAAGTGGTTCAATTGTGTATTTCCCTCCATCATTGGATGACCAGGAAGGATCCCAAATCCACTTTACCCAGAGGGTCACCAAGTTATCACAACTGCCAGGTAGCTGGATCCAACAAAGAATAAACAAAGAAAAAAAATACAATTCCCAGAATGGAGAAGAAGTGAGGAAACGTTCAGAAAAGCAAAAAAAAAAAAAAAAAAAAAAAGCAAACAAAAAGCTACAGGCTTCTCAGGTTATGAAGATGGTGAGGGCAGAGAAGAGTACTATGCATCTTCCTTCTTCCTTTTCTGCTCAGTCTGACTTGGCATGCCATTATAATCCCTGGTTCTGTGAGCAAATGACCAGAAATGCTCCTTTCTGCATTTGTCCCTAAAATACAAGAGTTCTCTAAGTTGTTCTATGGATGCCCTTGAAACCAACTCAAGATGGGACAGGATTACTCTTCATTTTTATTACCAGCGAGGTTTATAGGTGTCTGTATGGAATTGCCTGAGTGGCCACCTGTATACAGTATGATTATGAATTTGGAGGAAAATATCTGACCAATTTCAGGTGGCTAACTAGAATTCCAGCATTAGAGATCACTCCTTTAGACATTCCTGAGCTCTCGGAAATATGTCCTATGAGCATAATTAAGAAGGTTATATAATAATCAGTCACTGGTGATAGCTTTACACCAGAAGGGATACAGATGTCTTAAAATCACTGGGAGGGGTTGAAGAAGGGAAGGCAACTTTAAGAAGAAGCAGAAGGTGATTTTTAAAAGTTCCCTAAGTTTTTAAGAAAGATGTTGAAAATAGGTGGCATTGTTCCTTATAAAAGGGGTGACCGTGAATAAATTATGTAAACTTTCAACCCTAAACTTCATCTACAGGTATTGATCAGAGTCAAAAAGAAATAGGAGAAAAGCTCAAAAGGTGCTATATTATCAATAATTGTGAAGGTTCTTGATCTCAATGGGATCTATGATTTTCTTGCATGATATATCTCAGATACATATATTTATACAGGGACACTATTGTTCAGGGATGACCCCAAAGGTTTCTACTCACTTGTGCCAGTGGGAAGTGCACATATTAGTGCAGGTCGATTCCTCTAAGAAACACTGGGGCAAATGTAGGTCCTTGCAGGAGGGAGGAGTGGACGAACAGAGGTCCTGTCAGCTTGTACCTGAAAGTGAATAGTGGGAGTCTGGGGACAACTGGTCACCACAGTAGTGACAGCAGTAAGAGAAGGAGGATGGGGAGATGTTCCATAACACAAAGGAAATGCCGAATACATGTATTTTATGTTTATATGTGCAATTATTTAACATCTGTATCCAGTCTTTCTTAAATCCATAAGAGCAGGCAATGTTTTTAACTCACTCTTGTTGCACCTGTTCTTAACCATAAAGGAGAGTCAATATTTGTTGAATAAATGAAAGTACAAAAAAATTTTCCTTTATATTTTAACTCCGTTTTTAAAATTTTAGTTCCAAAATGCTTATTTTTGTTACTTCACTAAATTTTATTATTTTTAGTTTACACCTCTGTAAGAACCTTCCCCTTTTCAATTACCTTTCTTTTTACTATTTTTACTTTGATCAAATTTTATATACTTCAATAACTAAGGTAAGGGTCTTTTCAAATCTTGTTTACTTTTAGATGTTTTAATTTGGCTTTTTAGAATGCATCATTACAGTTCTTTAAATCCTTACTAAACTAGCTTTTAATTTTAGTGATTATATGCTCAGAGATCCTTTTTGTTTCTACTCTGTATTTTAATTTTCTTTGTAAGGAAAATGGTTTATGATATTGGATTAGCATATTTTATTAAGGCTATTTCATTTGATCATAGTATATTGGTGGAAATGATAGGGGGAATAATAGTTGCTATTTCTTTCTGTAACCAAACATTGGGGAGTGTTTTTAAGTTCAGGTATGTGTTCCTCACCCCGTGGTCTTGCCTCTACTCTAAGGGGGTAGCATTGTGTGAAATTACTGAAGCAAGCTACTGTGAAACCACTGAGATTATTCTCAAGCAAAGCCTGGATATGGTAACGTTTGTTTTAAGGAGGCAGTTAACATAAAATGCTACTATAGTCACTGCCCATTTAATTACTTCCTTTTGCATAATCTGTTTACCATAGCTCTGAATGCACTAAATCTTAAATGTGACAATAAAATGAGAAGAGAACTTAAACTGGTCTTTGATAACTACTACTCAATTGGCCATTTGATTTCCTTGTCCTCTCAAAAGCAGTTGATGTAACTCTTATTTTTCTTTCCTCCTGAATTGGGTGCCTTCAGAATTTAGAAAAACAATAATTAAACTCTCTCTCTCCTTGATTTTTTTTGCATGAAAGCCAATTGTAAATGTAAGGAATTGCGACCGGTTCATGGTGTGTGTGTGTGTGAGTGTGTGTGTCTATGTGTGTGTATGTGTGTGTGTGGTTTCTCCCATAGACCTTATCCACAGTGAAACTAGGTCATTTTTTAACTGTGTGACCTTCAGCAAATTGCTTATTCTATCTTAATCTTTATCTCTCCTCGTTTATAAAATGAAAATGGAATACCACTCAGTCTTATGGTTGCTATGAAGATTCTATGGAAAATGTGCAACACATATAAGCACACACACAAATTATACTTTGGTAGGCTGAGAATCAGCTTCATGAGCTGACCTTTAAGAATTGAATAACTTTGGAGAAATCGTGGCATCTTACAATCTTTTAATTTCCTCAATTATGAATCAGGATATTACCTGTGGTTGGCCACTTTTAATTATCTAATTTACAGTAGCTACAAACTTGATATATCTGTGAAACAGATTTAATCAATAAAAACCATCACACAAAATGCATGTTCCTTATAGGAACACAAAAAATTACATGTTCTCATTAAGAAAGTGATATGTGATGATTATGGAAAATTTAAAAGATGCAGGTGAAGAAAGACGCATGTGGATGGCCCTGGACTCTCCTTCTCTTGTCCCCTTCAGCAGTTGAGCAAGCAGCTAGTTCTGTGGCTCTATGAGAACTCAATGGAAGAAAAAGGCAGATACCACAGGATAAGCATATGATTGGACCTTTTTAAAAAGATCATTTTTTTTTTCTATCTATACCTCTTCATTATAGTTTGGATCTTAAATATCCCCCAAAGGACCATGGGTTAAAAGGTCTTGGTCCTTAGATTGGCCCTATTGGGAAGTGGTAGAAACCTTAAGAGATAGGGCCTAGTAGGAGGTCTTTAGGTCCCTGGGGGCATGCCTTGAAGGGGATCTTGGGACCAACCCTGGCCCCTTCCTCACTTTTGGTTGTGCGCGGCCACAGGCTCCCCACTCTGATGTACTGTACCACAGGCCCCAAAATATGGAGGCCAATCTCACATGGACTGAACCATCCAAAACAATGAGGCCAAATAAACCTTTTTACAAGCTGATTGTGTGAGCGTTTGTTATAGTGATTGAAGGCTGACAAGTGCACTCCCACCATCGTACAGTTACCGAGGTTTTCCATGCTTCCCTTCTTGCATATATGTCAACTGTCACAGCAAAAGGGTTTTGTCTACCCAGAGGTTTTTCACACCAGGTCAAGGTCTGATGATTCCAGCATATCTCTTGATGGGAAAACAATGTAGGCTTCTGGATCATCTGCTCTGAAATTGCAATCAATGAGACTTTTCATGTTCCTACACCATATGTCACAAATAATAAGTCTTTCTGTGCCCCTTTCCAAAACAATAAAACAAAATAACCACATATTAAGCTGTGGATGCCACAATCCATGGAAAATAACTTGCTGACATTTTAATAGCATTTTGGATTCATTGGGAAATGTTCACATACTTAGAGATTCTCAGCTGGAATCAAAGAGGCTTCCTAGGCATTTCCAACCTCTGTAGGTCAACAAGAACAGAAAACTGGAACATTTACCTCTGAACTACACATGGGAAGAGATTTCACTTGTTAAGTGGAAGTTTCTAGGTATGCATATACCCTCTCTGCAAAAAGTTATTTTTTATACTCAGATGTTCACTTTATTTAACTACTTTTGATGACTACAAGTATACAGCACTTTGTGAGAACATAGAGTTGAAGACAGAGATGTTGAACACATTCCTTGCCTTCTGAAACTTATAACATAGAAGAGATAAGTACATGCAAATTAAACATTTCATTTATCATTATACTTATAATAACTGAAAAATGATAGTCAGTAGAACAATCCTCCCAATAAGATTGAAATACTTTCGACCTAAAGACTGTCCCATATCTATGACCAAATTTGCAAAATTCTCATTCATAATAACTCACAATAAGAGTTTATTGAAGCAACTTAACTAAATAGCCTACTAATTTTAAATATCCTATCCTCATGTCAACAAATCTACCAATCAAATTGGGAAACATTTAAGACATCTTAAAAACAATATAACAAAATTTCTGATTAGCACAATAACCAGGCCTTTCAAATGTAAAAACATTCTAGAAAAAATGTGGAATATAAGTAAAGGCAATCATAATTTTGTCAGGTATCATTGTAAAGGTAATCAGGCACTGACAATTAAATGGCATTTAAGGATAAGAAAGGGCCCAATTGAATTTTAACATGTGAGTACATTGTCTTTTAGTGTATACCAAAACTAAATTCCATCCAGTACCCTAAGATATTGAAACAATGATTCAAATTTCTAAAATTAAATTGGAAGTTAGATTGGTGCTTATTTTCATCAAATTTTCCAAGGAATATACAGCTCTCACATAAAGGAGGTTCTATGAGAAAAAAAATTAGGCATGATAATTTGTCACTTGTCTTTTTTAAAAATAACTATATTGTATTATTGGTTCCTGGAGTTGGATGACAAGAATACATTATTACAATAGCTTCCTCTACATTATCTTGCATATCCTGTGTGTAAGGTAGGGGAGAGGACCTCCTTCCCTTCATTATCTCCTTCTATCCTTTCCTCCCCTCCTTCCTCTCTTTCTCATGTTATCTTTATTAAGGAAGTTTTTAGAATTTATTATAAATATGATCCCAATAGCATGAACACAGAAATATCATCAGATGGAATGATGATACTGGCAGCATTCCAGAGTGTTATGTGATGTTTTCAGTGCAATTTCAGGCATCCCTAATGCTAGAATATGATAATTGCCAGGGAGGTTATCACAGATCAGGGCTTGTCATGAAAAATCCATATTATCCAATGCAATGTACAATCAAGTTATGTGATGATGTAAAGAAGGCCTCAGAGTAAATGCATAATAGATTGAACCATGTCAAAACTAGCAATGCATATACAAGAATTCAGTCATGAATCTAAATTTTAAAAATATAGGAATGCAACATGTCCTAAAAACCTGGGAGCTACCCTAGATTTAATTTTAATTAGAATCTGTTTAAGACCTCAACTAGATCCCAGGGAACTAGCTCTTTTTATTTTTTGTTTGTTAAAAATCATATGGGATATCTATTTCTATCTATCTATCTATCTATCTATACATTCAAGTTCAGATTTAGATGACAAGAATATGTTATTAGCTCCAGACTCTAGTTGCCTAAATGTTATGTCTAGTGAGGTTTAATCTTCATGAAACACAGTGCTCTTCATTCAGATGAAAAGCATTTGGTCTGCACTTCCACATCCAGGATGTCCAGAAGTGTCACAGGAGTATATGCTGATTACCTTGCTAGTACCCTGGTTGCTACAGAGGAGCTCTGTCCTTCAAAATACTGCCAGATTCAAGGCCCAGAGTTACCAACTCTACTGGAACAAATAAAGAACCCTGGCATATAGAGTTCATGGCCATGGCCATCAAGATGGTTGCTGCTTAACATTGAATTAACAAAAGTGCTTCTAATTTTTTAACATGTCTATGAAGGGGGAGAATAGATTGTACATTATTTTTTATAAATACCATAAGAGATTGTGATACTGTTAAATTGTGTGTTTTCTTTCAGTTGAATTTATTATTTATGATAACATAGTAGAACCCTATAGCAGAGGTTGGCAAGACCCATAAGATCCTTTTTACCATCTCCTCGCCTTCATTGAGATCAGGTTCAAACACGACCAATTTAAAACCAACAAAATTGGCATAGCAGTGAAATATACAACTTCCAGGCATGGCTCACTCATTCACTATCCTGTGCTATCATTTGTGATTTTTCTTCTTTTTTGTTTGATGGTCAAATCAGGAAAATTGTTGAAATACTCTAAAACCTGATAGACTTACATGGAATGAAATCATTAGATGGAATAAGCCTGAAATTCTAAATAAATAAACCTTTATTTTGGTAAGCCATTAAATCATGAGGTTGTTCTTATAAAAATTGCTCATTGTATCTAAACTTTTAGGATTCACTAGATATTTCTGAATATGATTTACATGATCAAATCACATTATGTGAAAGTACAGGTCCCAATCAACTCCCATGGCACTTGAGTTTTACTAAGCTCAATGCTTTTCGTACATATTTCTGTGGTTTGCATGTTGAAATGATCTTTTTGATCCAGAGGGCAAGACTTTATGGACTGTATTTAGCTACATCAATTGTGATTTCTTAAAGATAATGCTGGTTAAAGTGATAATATCCCCAGTAATACCACACCCAAGAAGAAATGATGAAGACAATTATAGCAGTGAAACCTTGTTGAATAATATTTGTAATGAACTGAAATTAGTTTCCTTCATTATCTCACTTATTTTCAGACATAGGACAATCACTATTTCTTCCTATTTTAAATGTGTTGAAAATGAACCCCAGAAAATGTTAAGCAACTAATAAAAGACAGAGGAAAAAAATTCATATTCAGATCTTCCGGTTACTGACCTAAACTTTATGCATTACTACTAACCTACAATTATTCAAGTAGATCCTGTCATAAAATTATAGGTGTGTGCATGAGTCTACTTAAAAGTCAGGGAGCTCGTTCAGGATGTAAGTTAATAGAAGTTAGTATAAAGAATCTTAGTGCTACAGCTCACAGAATTTCTGTTTAATGATGTCATTATCATATAGCCAGGACATTATACTGCATTTAAGAGATGTAAAATAGTCATTTAAATATTTACTGCTTTAGGCTTCTTATTTATTACCGAAAGCAGCTTTGAGATGAGGATTCAAACACTACTTTACATTTATTTCTCAAGCTCTGTCATGAAGGATTTTAGCACAAGAAATTTGGCATTTCTGAAGGGAATACTTCTACCCAGCCCATTGTATTGGGTCTGACCCTTTCTTTACTTGCTGCTGATAGCTGTTAACAAGTGCCTAATACAAGGGACAATGGACAGCTGCCAACTTGCCAAAACTATTACTAGTGAAATATCATTTCCACTGTATACAAAAGCAATATAAAAGAAAAAGGCTCTTAAACCCCTCTTCAGAAATGTTGATGGGTAACACATTCTGAGGACTGCGATTCCCATATTTTTTCCCATGGAAAATACGAGAGGAACTGGAGCAAACACAGAGAAAGTCATTTCCAGTGCAGGGCAGTGCTGACAGGCCTAGAATTGGAGGGCTTGAATGTGACTTGTTGGTCTTCTCCCTCGCTTTTGTACTCTAAGAAGAATTTTTAAAAATACCAAGAACATGGTTATCAGCAACAGTAAAATTTCCCCATTCTCAGAGAGTATGTCTCTTGTTACTTCTAAAATAAAAGGAATCTTGATATAGTGGGTACAACACAGTATTAACTGCTTTTCATATGAGAATAACATGTATAGTTTACATATTACATAAGATATGATAGTTATACAATTCACAGTTTATATGCTATCTAGCTTATAAATTGTTTTTATATATAGTATTTCATCTTTTCAAAAGTTTGTGTGGCAGGGATTATGATGCCTATTTGATTTTAGCTTATGAGAACACTCATCCTTAGTGTCTGTTGGGCTACCACCAAGCCTTCTAAGATCATCACTCCATCTCCTCTGGGGTAATCTAGATTCCTTTTACAGCATCACACTGTGCAGAGGCGTTCCTACTCACCTCCCTCTACTCTACTCATCATTCTTACATTTTGAGCTAACTTTATTTAATTTACATCACGGTAACTTGATTGTGTTAAATTTGCTATCATACAACTTATTTTTTTTTTAACTACCAACTTTTTTTGAAAATTCCCCTGAGGAGTGTTTCTCGATCCTCATGATGTAAATATTCCTACCTCAGTTGATTTTAAACTGCCAAAGATTTAACAAACGACTCATGAAATCTCCACATATTTAATAGGTTTTCTGAGTGTCCATAAGCTAACTCCACCACACTACCATCAGTGTAAATTCAGATCCAGGGCCAACTTGCTGGGAACTCATGGCCTAAAGGAAGATAGACTGTCAAGTTATGAAAAAATAAATAATATGGAGTGATAATTGTTATAATAAGTATGTTCTGGAAACAGAGAAGTCATTGGCAGAGAAGGATCAATTATTTGGGGGTGAAACTCAGAGATGTTTCCTTTGACAAGGTACTTGAAGCTCTAGAACCTTAAGGGTGAGTTTAAATGTTCACGTCTCCTACAGTAGTTAAAGTCATTCAAACACAAGGAAGGGTTTTCAGAGGTACGAATGGATGCTTTGTCACAGTGTTACATGGGTAAAGAGAGGTAAGGAGGCCTCCCATCAGAGAGGACATTTTGAATTCTGTGTTGTACTTGTTCACTCATTTGAATTACAACCTATGACCACCAGGATGTACCTGCCTCTAGTTTTATTTCCATAACTTTGTCTAACCCTGTCTATGTATAAAATCAGTTTGCTTCCTCATCATGATGTTCTATTTTCCATTTCCTCTGAGAAAACCTTCTTGATTACTTCCAAACTCGTTCTCACTTTCTCCTGCCATGCACATCCAAGCATGGTGAACTTTCTCTACTTTGGGGACATTCCTATGTGCTTCATACATTTATTTCCAACCTTATACATTTGTTTAGAGAACTATGCCATTCAAAGAGAGAGTTCCTTGAAATCTAGGACTGGCTTTTACTGTTTGCACTCTGGAGTCTACAACAGTGCATGCTACATGGAAGATACTCAGTGTGTTCTTATGAATGGTGTTGAATTAATGAGATGTTTTTTTGAGTGTAATTCAAAAGACTGAACAAAGATCAAAAGGATTGTCGTATTCTATCTTCTGGCTTCGTTTTTCTAATCGCTGTTTCCATACATTTGGAGGGAGTGAGCACTAAGAGTTCATACTAACTGAATTGCTGAGAGAATGAAAACTCATCAGACACCTGCTTGAGCGTTCCTTCAGGCTGAAATATGCCCAGTTTAAGCTGAGCTTAAGCAAGATTATAAGGAAGCTGATAAGAAGAAGGAAGGATTTCCAAGATGCTCAGAAGTGAGGCAGAAATGCTGATCCTTGAATTGCTGTGCATGACTTTAGGGTACTTCTAAACTTGGCAGCCAAAATCAGTCTTCTCCCACCAGTTATAGGAATCAGAAACTTTCTCTTAAAATCACTGAATTTCAGAGATGGAAAAGACTTTCTGCATTGGCAGATTACAATTTGACTGTAGAGAGATTCTCCTGGAATATGCCACTCACTATTCATCTATCCTTGGACATGCTATAACCTTTAGCTAACATGTATATAAAATTGGAAGAAAAACAGAAACTAAATTAGAGTTATGATCAGGGTTAAACTAGATGATGCAGACATAATTCTTACCCCTAGCTGCATCTACATTGATGATTTATTATATCACTATGTCAACTGGAGTCAATGGTGGGGATCAGGACCCAGAGTGCCTGAGAACCAATTCCATCTCTGTCACTTACTGATGTGATGTTTTAGATTAGCCACTTAACTTATGTGGATTCTTCTTTTCTCATTTCTAGAATGAGAATTATAACAACTACCACAAAGGATTGCTGAGAGAATTAAATCATACAGTATCAAGAGTTTAAGACTGGGTCATTCTCAGAATTGGTAAGGAGATAAAGTTGAAAGATAGGTTAGCATATGATCAAAGAAGTAATTGAATTTCATGCTTCAGGACAAAAAAAATGCTAATCCCTATAGGTACTTACTATATCTATCTATCCATCTATGTATCTATCTACATTTACTTTTTGTGAAACTTTGACCCAACAGTGTCACTCATAACTGCTGTTGGTTATCTATTACCAACTAATGAATAAGTGTTCCAATATAACTAGAGTAACCACAGTACAGACCATTATTGGTAATCATGACATATGGTCATTTCTGCTTCTCAGTTAATTTTGAAATAGTCATGTGCTCACAACTTCAAAACTGTATTCAACTTTTTTTTTTTAAAAAAAAATAAGTTTCTTACATTTTTTTGTGTAAAAAAATTAGGCTACTATTAGAGCATAATTTTGTTATCCTTAAAATTAAATTATTTGATTATAAAAAAAGATCCTCCAAACCACTTGCCACTTTAGTCTATTTATTCTTCTAATAAGCAAATCTGACATGAAATCACTTTTTTAGTCAGAGTTTCAAACATGCTTTTCTGTAACAAATATAGTAGCAAAAGCCAAGCCCTGAATGCTCAATTCACTATTATGCATAGGTTGGTTATGGACTTCAATACACCAAGAACATTTACATGTCTAGAAACTATTTAGACTCACATTACTGTCATAATATTACCATACATTTCTTTGAATCATTACAAAGTATGTGCTCTGTGAGGGACAAAAACTCGATTCATTCATCTCCAGTTTCCAGCTCCTAGTACAGAATGTGAGTTCCTAATGGGTGTGTTGAATGAAAACATATAAACACTTGGTCCCTCTTAGCTACCAGGTTACTAGTGTCTATTTGCTACTTGATTTCGCTGGTTTTTGTTGTTATTGTTCACAGCAGATGACTAGTTATTTTATTTTAATTTAAAATTTTTGGGGGGTTGTAGATGGACACAATACCTTTATTTTATTTGTGTATTTTTATGTGGTGCCAGGGATCAAACTCGTACCTCGTGCATGCAAGTACTCTGCCCACTGAGCCACAACCCTGGCCCCAGCAGATAACTATTTAAAGAGCAGGCATTAAAGAATAAGGATGGCAGCTATGTAAGTCACTGTATGAGTCTGACTATACGGATTTCAGTTTATTTTATTTTTTTGTTTTTTGGGGGGTACTGGAGATTGAATCCAGTAATCACTGAATTGAATCATTTAATCACTGAGTCATATCCCCAGCACCTTTTTATGTTTTATTTTAATACAGGGTCTTGCTAAATCCTTAGGACCTTGCTAAGTTGCTGAGGTTGTTCTTGAACTTGAAATCCTCCTGCCCTAGTCTCCTGAGTCACTGGGATTATAGGTATGTGCCACGAAGCCTGGCTCTTCAGATTATTTTATATCTACGCTTCTGTGGTTACTTCCACTGAAGTAAGTTCAGATTTCTAAAATCAGTCACAAATCTGCACTGCTTCTCTGTGGAAACGCACATTCTTTAGGAATGTGTACAGAATGAAAAGCTTGCTTTGGTTTCCAATTACACCTCCCAAGATGAAGGACATTAATTTAAGTAACTGTTATGTTTAGCTCCTCTGCACAAGGGTACAGAAAGAACCAATGTTTATTGATTCTGCGTCATGTATAAAAACTGTTTCATTTTTTCATTTAAAAAACAAGTTTGTTATCATTTATATGAAATTAAAGTCCACAATGAGCACTCACACAGTTGTATGACCACTAGAATATTAGACATCAAATGTATGACCCCCAAAAGTTCCTTGTGCCCATTTTATGTCAATCTCCGATGCTTACTGCCAGACGTTACCATCTATTGATTCCATCTGTGCCTTTTTAGGGATGTAAAAGAAATGATACAACACGAAACATTTTTTTTCTTTTACCACATATTTCTGTTTAGTTATTTATAGACACGATGAGGTTTAGATACGTAACTTACCCTTTCAAAGCCTGGTTTGGATCTCAGAAATTTCATAAACCATGATAGGCTAAATAGAGTAATACTGTCGGGAGGGGGTTAAGTATCATTATTTAAGTGTCTGTTCATATGCAGCAAATGCTGGCATATTAGAACATAAATAGAAATATCATTGGGTGAGCTTCATCTAGATCCAGCATCTTAACATCTAGCTCAATAAGTGCTTAAACAATTGCTATTGACATTAATTCATGGGTAGCCACCCTAGAAGGGTCCTAAGGTCTTGCCTGGTGGGCCTTGCCTTTCACAATGATATTGAGTTAGTACATTTATTCTTACTTTAGCTGAATGTAAAGTAAGAGGTAGAAAGCTTAAAAAGTTTGTGCAACTTAGAACATTAATGCACACAGTGCAATATATATGTAGGAACTTTCTATACTGTCAATGCAGAAACATAATTATTTATAACTAACTTATGGGTACCCCTCTCTTCATCTTATAAAGACCTGAGTAAGCCAACATATTTAATTTTAATGTTTTGTTTTGTTTTGTTTTGTTTTGTTGCAATGCTAGAGTTTGAACCCAGGGTCTCATGCATGCAATGCTAGCCCATTCCCACTGATCTACATCACTAGCCCTTGTTTTTTTTTTTTTTTTTTTTTTTTGTTGTTGTTGTTTGTTTGTTTTAGTACTGGGAATTGAACCCAGGGCACTCATCACTGAGCCACATCCCCAGCCCTATTTTGTACTTTATTTAGAGACAGGGTCTCACTCAGTTGCTTAGTACCTCACCATTGCTGAGGCTGGCTTTGAACTCGCAATTCTCCTGTCTCAGCCTCCCAAGCCACAGGGATTACAGGCATACATCACTGCATCCAGCCCTTGTTTTGGTTTTTAAAACCAAAGATAAAGAAGATAAAGATTTGGGGGAACATACCATAAAAAATGATTTAATGTACCTTTGCTCTAAGATGATTCTACATCTCAGAAAAGAGTATTAGAATAATCCTGATATAATGTAAGAATTGGGATTAAAACAGTTTACCAGGAGAAATTAATCAGACTGTAGAAAAAAAGAAGTTTTTTCCTGATTCTTGATGACACCTCTTACTGACTCCACTGTACTAGCCTGACTGTGAAGGGTTTTACAAGAGGTCTTCTGCTTCCTTGGGGAAATTCACAAGTATTTGTTAAGTGCTTACTATATGTTCAGACCATGGGGCTTAAATGTTTTTAAAGTTAGAAACTTTAACTATTTTATTAGCCTTAAAACAGATCAAGTTTATGCATGTTTGGGGAAATGTGCAATTCTTGGAAGTGACCTAAGTGCTGAAAAATCACATGCTCCCCTTTCCCCTTCAACTCAGGTCAAGTGATGTTGAACACTGGGCTTCCCTCCCTGTTACAATACAGGCTCCACTCCTCTATGGAAAAGGACAGAGGATGTGATTTTCTTAGGATCCTATGGAAATAGGATAGGATTTTATTATTAAAGAGATTCCTTTTCGAAACAATTATTCTTTTTTACTTATCTAAGTGACTGCCTTCACAAAATCTGCTGCCACCTTTGGAGAAGCAGTCATAAGCTGACCTTGTCTTTGTGAAGTCATTGATTCTTATGAGAATGGACCCCTGTTTCCTGTGATGGGGTTTGCTGACAGCTGTTGTTATTAGAAAGTTGATCAACCTGATACGCCAAACCATGAGGGACATTCAGGTAGCTTAGCCATTCAGGTGAGGAAGGACTTACTTCTGAGGTTTGACCAATGTCTCTCTGGGCACTGATATGAACCCCAAAGAGGACACCATCCCTGCCGTTGGGAATGATGTCCCCTATGCAACCAACATCTTAGAAGAAATTATTTCAAAATGTAGAAACTTGTCAGCTTCCTCTTGGTGAACACATAAAATGTTTGGCGCCAGATGTCTGATGAAAGTTCAAGACTTCAATTTTCTCTCAGTTACTGAAGCTCACAGAAAAATCTCCCAACATGTTCTACGTGCATTAGTCCTACAGAATGATGGTTACCAGCCATAATCACATAGAGTGGGTAAGTGTTTAGACCACTACATAAATTAAAAAGAACATTCATATCCAAAGTTAATTAGTGCATCTGACACTAAAATGTCTTCCACTACTGCTGTCCTATCTTTCATTTGATTTTATAACCACCTATTTCTTGCTAAAGGCTATCAGCAGACACAGCCAAGACTGAATTTTTTTTTCAGGATTTTTGAATATGTGAGTAGTTCTTGGAAATCCTGATTATTCATTGTAGAGAAGTGACCTAAAAATGAAAGAAAAGCATTGAAAATTCTATAGCAAGACTTGGGTTATAAAAGTAATTCAGAGCTGAAGAATGGCATTATTATTCAAGGCCAGAATTTGACTTATGTAAAAGATTTTTCTATCTTTTGTAGTCCAACGAGTTCCCTCCACTCCCACTTATATATACTAGGAAGTATTATGTGTCTTTTTAAAATGGTTTTTATTGGTGCATTATAATTTCCCTTAATAGTTGAATTCATCGTGCTATATTCATATATGCACATAATTTGATCAATTGCATTCCTCAGTCCCTTCCCTTATCCTCCCTTCCTCCCTCCTCCTGAACTCCTTCTTATATTCTATTTGTGTTCCTTCTATTATTATTACTTTTAATCAGTACGTTATGATCATTAATGGAAGCGGGATGTCTCCCCCCCAATGCTTGTTTGTGATTTAAATATAAATCAAGCTTCTATAAGTGGGGTCACTAAATTAAGAGAAAACACATTTTGACGTTTTACATCCTAGACCTATTCTTGTTTTAGAGAAGTCGGGTCAAGTTACTGTCTTACCAACATTGTGTGCACATTTCTGTCTCATGTTTCCATGTGGGTGAATCACTCCTACTGGTATACACATTATAGATTCCCATCTTAATATAAAAACTAATGTCATTTCCTGAACCAAATCAAGCACACAATCGTATCATTGGGTGTTTTTTTCTTAATTTAAATCCCCCCTTTTTTTAATTACTCAGGGCCTCCTTGGGTCTGCCATCCCCTTAGCCAACTAGGACCACATCCAAGTCATGGTCCTGCTTTTCAGCTTCCCCTTGTTCACTCCTTCCCAAGGAATGATTGCCCCATGACTGGTTGTTGGGGAAGGAATTCTCATGAGTGTTTCGGTAGTGCCTCCTTCTTCTTTGTCATTAGCCTCATTATCCAATCAGTGCATCAGCAGAACACTGACAATTTAATCTCCCTCCGTGCAGGAATAATTTAACTGAATATAAACTTGGACTACCCAAAAAAGTCTGTGAATCTCCTTAATATATTGTTTCCTAGATGTCGTGTCGTGAACATAGGTATGATTTTTTAAGGAGAAGAAAACATGTTCTTTTACATAATATTCACGTTTATATTTTATCGAAATCCATGAGTCATAATCCAGGAATCAGAATGTGTTGAATTACCGAATACTGTTAGTGACATAAGATTTGACTTAGGTTCTGTTCATTGGACCCCATTAGTACTATTTCTTTTCTTTGTGTGCGTGTGAAAGGATTAAAATTAACTTCATGATCTTCTGGCCCCATTTTTTTTTTTTTTTTTTTTTGTATACTGGCTCATTTTTTATCTCAAGCCTTAAAATAACTTTATGAAGTCAGCAGCACTAATGCTAGTTTTCATGATTCAAAGCTGAGTGATTTTTCCATATCACACCACCACTAGCACTAGCAACTGGCTCTGAAGAAATAGGGGAGAGTATTGGTGAACTTCCTGGTATAAATACTCCCACTGTAGTGAATTTCAAATCATCAACTGTTTCACAGAATTTCTAAATATTTAACAAGCAACACCTCACTGCCAACAACAATTTAATCCAAGTTTTATGATTCTCACTCTGGGGTTTTATGCTGCCATACTCCTCTGGCTCTTTTTATGGTCCCCTCTTTCTTTCATTTACACCTTCAAATTATAGTTCTTAATTCTGTCTACATTTCTCCTTCCAATGCCTCCTTTAAATGACAAGCAGAGAAATACTAATATATGAATTTTAATTTGAACTTCCTCTTGATGCACAAAAATATGTCAGATCTTGATTTCCCTTAGGAATACATTTAAATTCCTGAAAAGGTTTATAATGCCATCCAAGATCTAGAATGTTATTTCCACCACAATTTTATAGCCAATACCTTCCATTGATCTGATTTAGTCAAAGTGAATTCTATCTGAATATGAAAATATAGAATATCAAACATTTTATCAAATATTACAAATGTATCATAATCTTGCTCACTTTGGAGCCTACTTTCAAGACAGATCCCAGGTACACTTGCATCATATTTTATCTTTGAAGTTAAACGCTTTGTTTTTGCCAAACAGCCCTGTGGTAAATGGAATAAGAGTACCCAAAGATGTCAATATTGTGTTCCCCACAAAATGTGACTATGACCTTGCATTGCAAAAGGGGATTTACAGATGTTATTAAGGTTACTATGAGAAGGGGAGAGTATTCTGGGCTGTGAAAGGGATCAATCTAATAACATGAGACCCTAAAATTAGCCTTTCCTGGCACTGTGAGTTGAAATGAACTCAGGCCACTGTTTTTCCTCCTGGAGAAAGGAGGCCAGGAATCTTCTGATGGCACAGCCTCTAGAAGGTGAGCAATGGTCTCACTGCCAAGGATCTAATGGAGGCATGTATACTATACCTGCAAGGAAGTGAAGCCTGCCAATAACCCTAAAGAGCAGGAGATGAATTCTCTAACCAAGTCACACACACAAAAAAGAACACAGGCTGATAGCTTGATTTTAGCCCAGTGTGACTCAGACCAGACTTCACCCCTGCAGAACTGTAAGTTAACACTTTTGTGGGTTTTTTAAAGCTTTGGTATTGCAATATTGGAAAATGTATGCAGGCCTCCTCATTAGATGTCAGTGATCAGCTGTAGATATTTCTCTATCTTCTTCCCCTAGTATGCAAATTCTACCCATTTTTTAGGACCCAGCTCCAAAGCCATCTTTTCTATATCCTTGTTTTCTTATTGCATGGTGGTGTCCCATTTCCTCAATTTGTCATCTCAAAAATCACTCATTTAAATAATGCATTTAATTAATCGCTTATTAGAATGTGCTTTCTCAAGAAGCTTTTAAAGATTGAGAGAAGTTGCTAGTTAACTTTTTATTTTGCACTTTTTCAGTGTTTCACATTTCCTTTCTCATCCTTATTAGATAATCAAGTGCTTTCTCTTTTATTTCTATTATTTTAGTGGGTGTTACGGCCTGAATATTTTTGTTCCCTCCAAATTCATATGTTGAAGGCCTAACCCCCAATGAAATGGCATTTGTAGGTGGGACACTTGGAGATAATTGGGGTGAGATGAGGTCATGAGGGTGGACTTCTGTTAATTTTCTTGTAAGAACAGATACTGAAGCAGAACACATGATGGTCTTTCCAGGCTTGTGCCCAAACAGGTCATGTGGACACACAGTGGGAAGGCAGTAGTCTGAAATACAGGAAGGAAACCCTCAGGAGAAATTACCTGGCCTCAGACTTCCAATCTTAGAATTATGAGGAAATAAACTTATATAGCTTAAGCCTGACAGCCTGTGATATTTTGTTATTGCAGCCCCAACAGACCAAGACAGTCAATCAATACATTAACTTCTACGACTTCAGAGATCCAAATGATTCAACTTTAAAATACTTTAACACTGACCAGTCCCTTCGGACTTACGTGAAATATTATTCAACATACATCCATTTTTAAACTTCACAGAGATATTAATATTGTTGCAATTATTTATTTTAAAAGATAATGTGTGCTAGATTTATTTACATATTGATCAATTCCTCTACTTTTGTTTAGCTATCATGTCTTTTTAAAATTATTTTGTGGGTGGGGGAGATATACTCTCTAGAAATTCCTTGGATATAAGTCTTGTGGTATTTTGATGTCAGTTTGCTCCGGTTGTAATTCTGGATTGATTTTCTTTTTTTCTCTGAAAGCACTGAAGACAGCCTTTTGCAGGAGCTTCTGTCTCAGCTGCTTATGTTGGAAAAGCTGCAAAAGCTGCTCTCAGGTTCAATGTTCTCAGCCACTGGAGTCACAAGGTGAGTATTGAAACAGATGTTGACACCTGGTCCCTGTCTGAGACCCTCAGTTAATTAGGGTGAGTAAGGCAGCTGATGTTTACAAATGCCTTAAGTGATTATAAGAACTGGTCTAAATGTTTTTATTTTTCCTATCTGTGGATTCATGTCATTCATCATTTTTTGAAACTTGCCATAAATTATTATTTTTCCCAGTACTTCTCAATTCTCCTTACTTGTTTCTCTGGGACTCCAATTAGACATCTGTTAGACTTTTGCATTTTATCTTTTGTGTCCCTTAATATCATTTTCATAATCTTTATATTCTCTTTTTGATTGTTCAAATATACCTTTCAGTCTCTTTTTAGGCTGTTTTTAATCTCATCTGAGCAGGTTGTGTGTAAATACGATCTGATCTTTCCCAAACTTTTTTGTCTTGTAAAAATTATTTTGATATAGATTTAAATCTTTTAGAATTTGCAATAAAAGACACGGAATTTCATAAATCTTTCTCCTGTTTCCTTCAATGGTGACATATAACAATATCAAAGCAGAAAAACTCACATTTGTGTGCTATTCAATAGTTAGTGACATTTTTCAGTTTTCACTGTTGTTACATGAATCTGTTTTTTACGTGTGTTTATATGTATGTATGTAGAGTTACATAGCTTTATCTCATGCAAATATTCATGTTTATCACAGCAATCAGGATGAAAAACTTTTCTGCCACCAGGAGGGAGGAACCACTTTTATTCTCATCTTATGGACACCCTGTCTCCTGGTAGCTGAAGATGTTCTCTATATTTATGGTTAAAATCATTAAGATTTCAGGAATGCTACATAAATGGAATCAAAAGTAATAATCTTTTATGATTGACTTTTTCACTAAGCATAATGCCCTTGCAATCTATCCAGATTGTGATATTGCACTATATTTACATGTTACCACTGGAGGAAATTAGTGAAAATTGATGAGATACTATGTACTTTTATTGCAACCCCTCACTAAAACTATATAAAAATATTTTTTAAAAGTATTCTTTTTATTGCCAAGTAGTATTCCACTAAATGAATATATCCACAGCTTTTCAACCAATAATCCCCCACTGGAGGATATGTGAGCTGTTTTATTAATATGCCATCGGTATTTGTGTACAAATTTTTGAGACTATAATCTATTTATCTGAGATAGATACCCAAGAGTGATTGCCAGGTCATAAAGTTACTGTATAAAATAATAAGAAAATGATAAAACTTTTTTCTAAGTGACCATATATTTTAAATTTTCATCAGAAAAATGAGAAATTAAAAAAAAGAAAAATGTGAGAAATCTAGTCTGTTTCCTAACAATCACTTGGTACTATCTCTTTTTTATTTTAACTTTTTTTATAGGTATGTAGTAACCAACATTTTTAAATTTATTGGGTCTTTTCCAAATCTGTAATTATTTACATAAATTTCTTATTCTATGTCAATTTTTTTGTTTCTGATTTTATGTCCTTGATCATTTTATATGTATTGTATTCTGTGTAAAATAATTTAAATGTTTTAAAGTTATTGAAAATCTAGATATATTGGTTATTTTGAAAGATACTCATTTGTTGTAATTTATACTTTACATGCTTATTGCTCTGATTTGTATTGTGAGTTAACATTTGACTTGAATTTAATCTGTATGATTCCTTTACCACAAATTTCTTCCAGCTAGGATTTCTGATTACTCATGTTGGAGCTTGGAGCTAGAGGTTGCTACTAACCTAGGACTACTTTAGTTCTCACTGATCCTCCTAACAGAACATCAGTTTCATTCCAACATTTTAAGTGATACTCCCAGTTTAATTTCTCAATCTCAGCATTTCTAGCAATAAAATAAATGACCCAAAGTCAATTTGAATTTCTGAATTGGTTATTTCTATTATTATTGTTTTAGCTAATTATTGTTGTATATTTAGGCTATTGGAAAATTCCCTTTCTCTCTTGAAATCCCAGGAAAGTAGTAAAATTTGTTTGCTATAATCCATCTAAGACTTTTCTTTTGAGAAGAAGTTCTCTTTAAATTGCTCAGACTGGTCTCAAATATGTCCTCCTGCCTCATCCTCTGTAGAAGCTGGGATCACAGTTGTGCTTCAGTGCACCTGCCTCTAAGATTTTTTTTTATTATAATAGGAGTATCTTTCTGAGCTTCTCTTCTGCTATAAGACCAAAACATGCTCTCAGCTCCATTTCTCATACTTGCTGTGGTTGCCTGTTTGTAGTGCTTCATATTCACATAATGTGCACTTAATAAATGAATGGGGAAAAAAGAGCGAGTCAATTAATGGAAATTGATTGACAAATGGTCAAATCATAACCTCTTTGGGATTTATCAGGATCATATTTATGCAGTCTCTGCTGAGAAAAAATTTCCCTCAAAGATTCAGTGAATCCATGGTGTTTTTATCATCAAAATGTCATACATTTTCCCCAACAAACATATGCACATAGTTTTCCACTGCAACAATACAATTACTGCAGGTCAAATGTGTAAAGCATAATTTTTAAAAGCTGATGATGGTCAGAGGTCAGTTTATATCTAAAATAATAAACATCAGAAGAAAAAAAAAACTGAAAATGTGCCATGTTATAAACTGCTAACTTTCTGAATATATGGAGTTTGTGATTCTTGATTGAAATGACTGACCCAATACAGAGAAATCATTTGAAGCCATGTTCATTCAAAAACTGGAATCCTACCCCTCCAGTCCAGACACTGTATTTGTTATATTACAAAAGCCTAACCCCTCAAGGTCACAGCAGATAGGATTTGTTTTCTTTCAACATTCTTATTATATCCAGTATAAATGAAGTCTTTTGTTCTCTAACATTGCATTCATAAATCACAAATTTAAGCAAAAATATTATATTGTTGTACAGAAAGATAGAAATACTTTCTCAATCTAATTGGAAGTTTATTAAACTGTCATTTTATTTAGCAAAGTGTTACTTATATGTGATGACAATACTTGTTAAATCAAAATAAATACCATTAGCTAATTTTTTTAGAGATATATACATGCATGTATGTAGATATGTATATACACACATACATAAGTGCACCACACACATACACACACACACACACACACATATACTCACACTGATATCATATACATTATGTGGATGAAAAATTTAAGAAATGGTAGTGATTTGAGGAAATCTGGTGCCATAAAAATGTATGAAAGAATTGTAATTCCTCTCTCAGCATAAATTTGAAGTTTTCTAATTGTATAGCTGAATCTTGAAGTCAATAAAATTGAGATCAAACTGGGTTTTTTTTCCTCCATTTTTACCTTCAGAATAACTTGGCTAGAATGAAGTCTGAATGTAATAGAAACATGATAAAAAAATAGCAATTTAAGGGGCTGGCAATTGCTCGGAAATGAAAACACAGTGAGATATGTCAAGCACTGCAGTATAAATAATATAAAAATATGCAGCTTTTCAGATTAAATGAACCATCTCCCCATTTTTTTGATGCTCACTGCAATACCATTTTGTAGTACAGTTGAAGGCATCCAAGTAACTATTTAAGCAGTATTTACCCAAAGTAGTTGCATGAAGAAGTAAGCCTTTGATCCTCATGAAACAGAGTTTTCAGTATTTGATGTGTTCTTTGCAGTGTCCCAAATTAAAAATATTCTTTAAAAAAATTATCTCTGCAAAATAACCAGGTGTGTGGAGAACAATATAAAGAATATTCTGGAGTCAAATTGTAGCTGGTATCCAGTATCTTATCAGAGACGTTGAGCTTAAGAATTTTTTTTTTCAGTGCCAAAGATCAAACCCTTAACCATTCTAGGCAAGTGTTCTACCACTGAGCTACAAGACCAGCTTGGTTTTAAGGTTTCTTTATTAACACTACCATTTTTTTTCCTTACTGGGATGCCACAGTCTGGCTGGGCACAAAATCACGAGCCACTCACAGCCTTGTAGATTCAAACAGCAAGTCTTTATTCCCGACCTCTTACCTGCACTCTACACGCATGTTCTGGGGAAAATCCACCTGCACTCTACATCCCAAATACTCTCTGAATCCCTCGAGAACTCAAAGGGAACTCAAGGAGCTGGCGGGCGCCTGAGGCAGCAGGATACGCCCTATTCCCAGCAGGATACACCCTAAACCTGGACCCACCCTAATCCAGCAGGATCCTCCCTAAACCCGGATCCACCATGGTCCTTGAGCAGGGTCACCTTTCTCAAACATTCATGCAATGTCACTGCAAATGACCTGGGTCCAAGGCAAGCCCATTTCCACAATGGAGAGTCCTCCCTCTAAGCAACATGGGGTAGGCTGACAAGGAAATTGCCATGCGTCATTCCTACTTGGCAATGGCTCTCAGCACTGGGACTTATGATCATAAGTAATTGACCATGAAGTCATCTTTCCTTGAATTTTCAAAAATCTTTGTAAGAAACAAAATCTATTACTTTTACTTCTAGAAACATAATTGAAATCAGGAGGAAAGTGAATCAAATTAGGGTGTATAAAAATGTAACCAATTGTGTACTTCAGAATACTTTGACATATAAATCATGAATCAGTCAATCAACTGATTAGTTTTAGTGTCTTCTGAAGATTATAAAAGGAAAAAAAGAAGAAAAAGAATGAGTCCGAAGTGTAAATCACACCAGTGGTTTCTTCTTAACTCAGAATGAATTCCAAGTCCCTTAGCAGGACTCAAAAGATCTTTCATGATTTTGGCCCTTCCAGAGCTCAGCATTCTTCTCTCAATCTGTCCTTACATGTTTTCAAATTTCCAGCCAGAATGACCTTTAGCATCTCCCAAAGCACCACCCCTTTTATGGCCTGTGATGCTTTTGACCTACTACATCTTCCTAAAATTTCTATTCTCTGAATTTTTTTAACCTGGAAAATTTTAATTTATCCACAAAGACAGGCAATATGATTCAGCCTCTTAAACACCCCATATCTGGATAAAATACTGTTTCCCTTGATCTCCTGGTGGGATATACATGTCAATTTTTAATCCTTGTCAAACCATATTATATTAACTATTTTGCCTACCCATTTTTTCCTCTTTATTTTAGAAACTTTTGTGTTCCTTATCTTGGTGCAACCTTATCCTTGGAGCACATGAGACCATCAAATATATCATAGATGCTCAATAAGGAAATCTATTTCACAGTTTTTCCACTATTTTATCCAGGTCAGAAATAATCTCTTGTGCCCGGCATCATTTTATTCAGACAATGGTTAAGGTTCCACTCAGAATGTTATGCTATAGATCTGTTCTGATGCTGCCTCATAGCATCTAATTGTTCGATTTGTCTGTCTGGTTATTGGCAGCCTGCTGGGTGTTAGGAGGGAAACTCATAGCTATTTTAAGAGCTACTTATTGAGTCAGCCTTGAAAGTTTTGTTTATCATTTTCTGTATTCTGCTTCCTTTTATATTCCTTGGGACTACTCAAAAGCGTTTAAAGCCATCTTCCAATTTATTTTTCCAATGTATATTTCCAGCTGAGTTCTTTTTTATAACTCTGTAGTTCATCTTACAGAATTCTCAGATCGGCTTTGAGGAGAGTTTGCATCACATTATTTCAGCTTCTTAGTTGTTTATACCATTATCCCAAGAAATGCAACAGGAGGGAGTAGAAAGTCAGGCTCTTTGAAAGGTTAGATAGTACGGTATAGCAATTACAGTAAGCAGAAGAAAAGATGTAGAAGCACCATAGACAGCCAAGTGGACACTTGATCTAATGTTTAAGGCTTCCTCCAGAGCTACTGTTTAAGAGGGGAACATATCTGTTATGAATTTATCTTTACTTCAAGAATGTGCCAAGACATGTAATTAAAGCTGGGAAGGCAGTTGATACAGGAAAAGCAAATAAAAGCAGTGATTCAGAGGAGGCATAGCATCTGCCTCATGAATTTCCTCCGTGGGTGCTTGGAAAGGAGAGAATCAACTTTCAAAAGAGATATAGAAAGTAGGAGCTAGCAGAGAGTTATTTCTGAGACCCCCCAAGTCAGTGCTGTTGCCTGCCTTTCTGTCATAGTGAGGTTGCATTCTAGGTTAAGCTGTAACAGAGGAAAATGTGTTATATGAAATGAAGTGGAAATCAAAAGTGTTTCCTTACTAAAACACTTCTTAAAAGACTTACTTTGGGTTCTGAATGCCCAGGAAGAGAATTACCATAGGATCAAGTAGTTCTCAGATGTGGCTGATAAAGAGCCAGTGGACTCAAATAGTTTTGACAATTTATTATTCCCATTATAATAGGCAACACAAAATGATTGCTTTCATGGCTTACTTTTGCCTCCCAGTTCCCATGGGGTTATGTGCCATGCAGATACTGTGCCCAAGGGGCTCTGTGTCCTAGGGAACATTGGGCTTTGAAAATGCCCTATCTTATAAGAGAACAGCTTGCACATGAATGTATATTCCTCTACAGAGATATCATGCTCATCAAGGAAGACAAGGAGATCCCTCCAGAGAAGGCAAAGAAATTTCTCTATTTTACTATCCAAGAATGTTTCCTTATACTAACATTCTTTAATTGACTGTAAGTATTTTTGCTCAGAAGATGGAGACTAGATAGAAACATAAGGGATCCAAGAATTATCTCCCAGTAGAAATGTGATATATAGTATTTTATAAATCACTAAAATTTCCCCTTCTTTTTTTTTCTCTTTCTCTTTGTGAAAGCATTTTGCCCAATTAGTGCCCCTTGGAATTTCCTTTCAAATTCAATGGTAAAAAGTACAAGGGTATGGAATCAAATACCTTGGTATAAACAGGTCAAGGCTAACAAGTTATATGACCTTAAACTAATTTACATCACCTGAGACCAATGTCTTCAGATGCAACATGAGAAAAATAGAAAAAAATGAAGTATAATAACAATTTACTAAGAAATGATGTACCCAATAAAATGTCAAATTAGTCAATAAGTAATTTTTGTTTCCTGAATGTTTCTTTGCCTCCCCCAAAAGGATCAATTTTGGTTACTAAATTTATTTTCTTTTTTTTTAGTACTGGGGATTGAACTCAGGGGCACTCAACCACTAAATCACATCCCCAGCCCTATTTTGTATTTTATTTAGAGACAGGGTCTCACTGAGTTGCTTAGCACCTCACTTTTGCTGAAGCTGGCTTTGAACTCATGATCTGCCTGCCTCAGTCTCCTGAGCCACTGGGATTACAGGCTTGTACTATCACACCTGGTGGTTACTAAATATTTTCATTTTCTCAGAGGTTTTTGTATTTTTCCATTTTGGGGAGTGTCTACAACATTTTCCAAAAAGAATGTACAAGAAATGGGATTATAGTTATTCTCTACAAAGTGAAAAATGAGTTGTGTTTTTTTTTTCTTTTGAATGGTATGAAATTTCTTCTCTCTAGAATGAAATTAAAAGTACAATTTTGACAAATCACATGTCATTTTTAAAAGATAAATAACTACTTTTACTTGGGCTATAGGTCAGCAAATGAAGTCAGAATATCTTACATTAGGGTTTCCTGAATCAGGGCTTTAAAAAGAGGTACTTGAGCAAGTGGGGAGAGGACTTGGGGGAAAAATAAAAGAAGGAAAGAAAGAAGAGAGAGGGAGAGGAAGAGGGAGGGGGAGAGAGAGAGAGATACAGAGAGAGAGAGAGAGAGAGAGAGAGAGAGAGAGAGAGAGAGAGAGAGGATAGGATTTGGAAGAAATTGAAGAAAGTCATATCCTACCAGGTTAGAAGTTTGACAAAGACCTAGTTTAGTTACATCTCACCTCACTCTGCCTAATCCACAGGATACTCTGGAGCAAGAGTAGAACTTGACTGATGTCACATTAACACAGGGAGCTGGCCTGATCTATCTCTGTACTCATTAAATGCTAACTGAAGATGAATGTCAAGGGGAGTGTGAACTCTTCCAGGTATTTCTCCATATGCTAAGGACAACTCTCAGGGGAAAGATGCACATGTGAACCACTGACAGCCAATGTCTTGAAAGATGGGCATCCCTGCCTGGTAAAAAGACACTGGTGGGGCAGGAAAAGCATCTTCTCTAAGGGGAGACCAGTTAGAGAAACTTCTATACTAATTAGAGTTCATGGATGAGATAGGATAACTCAGATTAGGGTGGAATTAGTGCAGATGGTAAGAAGTGGGTGGATTTAAGATTTAATGAATGTTGAAGCTAAGATATCAATTGCTTCTCTGTTGGTGTCCTTTTCTTGTGATGGGATTCCAAATATTGTTTCTCCTTTTCAAATTCTTCCATCTGTTTCAATTTCCAAAAATCTCTTAGTTACTAACTATTTTGCCTGGCACTTTGACTTCATTTAGTTCTGATCCTCCAGTTCCTGGCAATTTCCCAGGTGCTGTCTAATCACATCGACTTTGTAGCTCTCACTTTGCACACTTGATTTTCATTTGTTCCCCTGGCCCCTGACCTACTGCTGCCTAAACACTTAAAATCTTCTGTGATCTGCTTTTCTGGACTGACTTACTTGCCTTGTTCTCACAACCTTCTAGTTATGAAGTAGGATACGCAGAGCCACTTTCCAGCTTGGACCCAAATCTTGGTATAAAGTCTTGCTCCAGACAGAAGTATAATACAGAGATAGGAGGAGAAGAAGATAAAACTAAAAGTTTTCTTTCTTTTTTTAAAAAAGATTTACTGCTGGGCCTATGTAGGGTAGAAACAAGGAAACATACTGAGTTCTGCTGTCAAAAAGATAAGAGTGTTTTATAGCCTAGTTACTGCTACAAGAACTGTGCTCATATGAATGATGCTAACTGATATCAACCATATCAGGGATATCTAAGGACAGTCTTTGTCCTCTGTTTCATAAGACCACAAATGATTTAGCCACATCAAAAATGGTTAATATACAAATCTTTTGGTGTTCAATATGGAAAGCATCAATTAGCTAGAAATTTCTGGAAACTTTACCCGTTCTCTGAAATATGATCAATATACGTGATGTACTATTATAAAAATTTGATTAAGTAGAATCTTTGGAAAGCTATCTTTTCAGTAACTTCTAAATTAACTCAGTTTGTCTCACTAGCCTTGTTGAAACTCTTCTGAGAGATGTTATTGGTCCATTTTTTATCTTGCAAGTGGAGACTTTGAAAAAAAATTTTTTTTTTTGTATTTTAACTAAAATTCTTATAGGACCACAATGTTAGCTGAACATCCATTTTACTTAACTACATGATAAACATGAAAGGTATAGGGAACTGTTTAGAATGGTTTTTGAAATTTTTTTTTTTTAATTTAACGATCGGACTTTATTTTCCTGTGGTTGATGTCATTTCTGACAGGCTAAGCATTGACAATGTACACTTAATTGAGGTTGCTGCTATTTTCCAGTGTGATTAATCAAGAGTTTTGCTATAAAATAATTGATTTTTCATGCATAGAGACATCTCTAATTTAGCCTTTTTTAAGAGGGTTAGAGGGAAATTTTGAGCCCTATACATTTATTTGAAATACAATTAGAATAATGGAAACATCTATATCTTCTTAGCATTAAAGACTGTAGAATGGACAATTAAAAGCTATCCCAGATTAATACTATTAAAATGTCATGAGAAATACAGGCCTGGACTCCTGATTTATCATTCATCATTGCTATATAACTTACTCAGAACCGATGTAATGAGGAAGGATGCTAAATTAACATGGCTATGAATTCTCAAGTAGAGAAGAAAAAAAATTAATACTCAGACTGTGTCTCCAAAAAGGACTTCAATTGTGTAAAATATGATTAGTTGAAATGGTAGCATGGGGATCTGTTCCACATATGCTATAGCAGCAGCACCTGTGGAATTGTGGATGCCTCTGGGACCAGCCATGAATTGGACAATGTTATGAGATAACTGGTAGAAAGTGTACAGGGTTAAACTGACTGCATATCAAACTGGGCGCTGCCACACAGCTGGTTTTTCTCCAAGTCCTGGTAATCATTACACATGGAGTTGTGTGAATTGGCAAAATCTGGACCTAAAACCAACCATCATCATGACGAAATGCAGGAGGAGAACACGGGAACTTTAGTCAAGCAGCACTGAATTGAATACACAGGAGTGGATGCAAACCTGCTGCTCCAGATTATTAGATTGCATTCCATGGGAACCTAGGGACTCTGTGGAGAGGGTCACAGAATCCCTTTGTGAATGGGTGGGAAACTGGCTGTCAGCAACCAGTGGTTTTCAAACATGCACACATATCCGAAACACAGAGACAGACTTGTAAAATCAAAATGCTGGTCCCCCTTCCTGGAGTTACTGACATAGGAACTCTGGTGCAGGCTGTGAAAATTTGAATTTCTAACAAGATGCTGTGAGTCAGACCACCATCTATACATTGAGAACTACTATGCTGTATTATATATTTTACTCAACCTACTAAGATTTATTTGAAGAAACCCCTCAAAAGCTAAGAATATCAAGTAATATTTTTAGAATGATAAAAACCCTCATATAAGTATACTCTCTGTGGCATATCTATCATTCTTTTCTATTTCATTTCTTCCAGGTCTCTGGTATCTGAATATGACCAGCTACTAAGAACCCCCATTGCGCAAACTAATTTTTTCATTGTTACTTACGTCTTTTTCTTCCTTTCTCCCTCCCTTTCTTCCCTCACTGATGGAGTCAAGGCTCTCTAAATTCTAAACACCAAGTCAGGTGCTGTGAACCTTGCAACTAAGCCTTTGAAGATTTTGTAATTGTATACATAAAGTAACCACATGATGAATGGTAAGAGAGACCTCAAAAAATGCGTACCTTCACTATTTTCATAGGGAATAATTAACTTTCCTTAGGAGTATGAACAAAGGTTTTCCTCTGATAATATATGAACTGATTCTTTGATATTTTCCCACACAGGGAAAAAAAAAAGATGGAGGTTAAGAGAGATATTGTATTCTTGCTGTATTGTCATACCCTGTTGTTACTGTATCCTTGTGCATGTGAGAACAAGCCTTACAATCTTCCCCAAGTGCATTCCCTGAGCTCAGTGTCACTCCTGGGCCCTACCCCACAGAAACTGGTTCTTCTATGGTGGAGCTCTCCAGGTCATTTTAATACATAGCCAGGACTGAGAACCACTGTGGAACAGGTTATGACCATAATCCTGTTTAGCAGCACTCGGGTTGGGTGACTAATAAGCAGAGCTGAATTGAATTAGTTCTAGTTTTCTTTTCAAGATGCTACCACTATTTTCTCTTTTAATTAATGTACTTCTCATCAGCTTCGACTGTGGCCAGCTAAACAAGCCTGGAATATCACTGTGACACCCCAGGTCTCCAAGTACCACCTCATGGTTAATTTCCTGCTAGATGCTTCAGATCCTTAATGCAATGCTAAATATCCCCCTTTGCCTTTCTGAATGCACTTCATACCTTGTTGGTAATACCTCTCTTACATCAGGACTTTCCCTCCCGACAAGTGTTAGCTTTCTTTTGTTTCCTTGCCTCCTCCTCCTCACAGCCTATCTTAACTATTTGGTGGTGGTGGTTGATGTTATTGAGACTTGAACCACTGAGTAAGTCCCCAGCCCTTTTTTTATTATCCTTTGATTATCATTTTTATTTTCAGAGAGGATTTCACTCAGTTGCTTAAGGTCTCACTGAATTCCTGAAACTGGCCTTGAACTTGTGATACTCCCACCTCAGCCTTCCAGGTAGCTGGGATTATAGGCATGCACCACCACACCCAGCTCTATCATAACTCTTAATACACGGGAAATACCCAATATTGACTTGAATTGTTATTAATAAGGGAAAAAACTAAACAACATGTAAAGGATAAGCTCAGAAAAAAATAAAAAGAATTATTATTAACATGTTTATTATGTTTGTGAAAACACCCTATTTTGGAATGTTTATATTCACAGCTCTGAACATGATAAATTTTTCCTTGCCCAGGAGCCCTTAGGCTTACAGAGCTCCAAGTCTAATTGTTGGCTCCACCTTATCATGCAACAATGGCTCAGAAGGGTGGAGAGGGCCTTCAGGGTATTCTATCAACAGAGACACACAAGAGTTTCCATCCATCACTATATTGTGTTTATTTTCTTCATTGCACACAGCACAGCACCACATTTATCCCTATCTTTCTCCTCTTGCATATACAGAACCAGGAGGTCAGAAACCAAGTCTGTTTTAGTCACAAATAGTACAACCATTTTTTCCCCCACTGCTTGATGCCCAGTAAAAAGAATCAATAAATATTTGCTGAAGGAATTAATAAGTTAATGAAGGGAAATGATGCCAGACACTGCACAGATTCATCTCCCAGACCTGCTGCGATTTCTCCAATACATTTAACTCATTTTGTCCCACTGTTCCAGATAAGGAGTGCATATAAAAACTTAAATCGAGCAACACGTATTTCATTTAGGGTAACTTTGTACCTGTGTCAATGCACTGAAATGTTCACAAACTTGAAAACTTGGAATTTAACGGGTTAAAACTTACCACTTCAGCAACATAAATATGAAAGCACCAAGTGGTTATTAAAACAGATAAATCTGCATTAAATGACCTTATCAAACCCACATAGGCACCTCTATGTTGTTAATGTATTCATAACCTTTCCTTTTGCAAAATCACTTGTATGGTTTAGTAATATGACTAAAATTTAACCATTTATTTAAATATAGCCCCTTTGCTAGATATTTTTTTGCATTCAAATCAGAGTCCCAGATTATATTTGAAAAACATGCTTTCATTTGTCACTTAATTTCATAGTACTATACAGGTTTGATGTTTATCTATAGAATACTCAGAATCTAGTTAATTATGGTTAATTGCTTCCTAATTATTCTTGAGAAAAATAAATGATAGAAATGTCATTTCCATACAAGGAAACAGACTTCTTTGGCCTCAAACATTTTTTTAATACAGGTTGTACCACCAGAAACATCTGGGGAGACATTACAAAGAATATTCATATCTCATTCTGAGATTTGAATTTCACTGATTTGGGGTGGAGCCCTGATGTTCCTCCTATTTTTAATATTCTGTGGTGATTTAAATGTGTACAGTGAAGGTTGAGAATCACTGACTTAAAGAAAAATAACTATGTTCCAGCAGAGAATGGACTACTTGCTCTCCAGACTTTGAGAGTTGCCCTGACATGCAAATCAATAAAGTCGTTACATATAAAATGCAGAGAAATCCCTACTAGTGGGGTTGTCACTGCTGCCACCTGAATGGGTGATATACCTCAAAGGTACTGGTTTGGAGACCTATCAACTCTGGAGATTGGCCCAGGACTGAAGCTGGTTCTGAAACAACAGGGGGTTGCCCTACCCAGGTCTAACCTTCTATCTCACTGACCTTGAACCTCTCTGCTTGTTGTCTGATCTGCTATTCCCTATCTCAGAAATGCTCCTTCTTTCTTCCATGACTGATACCTTGTCTATCTTCCAGGAACAAACCAAGCTCTGATGGAGCTACTGCACTAACTCTATACCCCTTTCCCATCTTTCAGTCTCAACACTGAGATATGAATATGTACCTCATATATACTTGCTCATCTTGGACTAAGTAACTACTAAGCGCTGAGATTTTTATTCAGTATTTTACATGTTATCTCTCATAAACTCATATTAATCTTATTTTAGTCTTTCAAAACATTGCCTCATACTCCAACATTTTGTGCACGATTCCTCAAGACTACAAATGAAGGGCGAGTAAAATGTTATATATTTTTATTATGTTAAGTCTCAATGCTAAAGTATGAAGAAGAATGGACAGGAAGGAAAACGGCTATAGTAGAATCCTCTTAGATGCAAATGATATCCACAAAACAATCATTAGAGATTCAACTTATTAAACTCTTGAATAGATGTAAAACTGAGACTCAAAGACGTTAAATAACTAACCTAAGATGAAAGAGAATTTATACTCATTTGGTCACTAATTTAGCCACTAGGAGAAGAACTTCCTTTGGCATTTAGAGTGGGAAGAGGTTGGCAAGCTTGAATTTTAGGGTTTTTTTTTGTGTGTGGGGGGGTACTGGAGTGGGAGCATGTAGCAACTAATTGCCCACTCTTGTTCTTAGGGAAGAGCATCCCTTAGATCATGATTCCTGGACTCTATTTTGTCTTTTCCTGCTTTTGAAGGGAGGGGTAATTTACCTGCTGCATTGGATGAAGAAAATATGCTTGCCTAATTCCGTCCCTCTGTCTTCATTCTTTTCAGGAGCTCACTGTCTGCAAGAGATGCATTCCATTCTGCTTCCCTATGACACGTATTTTGCATGGGTCAGTCCCCATAAGAGGATGATTGTGAAGTTCAGCACAGTCTGTAAATGGGTACACACATGTGTCTTATTTGCAGGCTCAGCCTTAAGAAACCCATTATCAACTTATACCTATATCACGTTCTCCAATATTAGCTTTATAAGCAAAAGGAACACACTTTAGTTCCTTTTCCTAGACTAGAGAGTGCAGAACAAGTACTGATAATGCAGACTGAGAGATGAGGATAGACAGAGAAATGCCATCTATCAGTTTTTAATTCCAGGGTTTCATCAGAGTGGGTGGGTATTTTGTTTTGCTTTGTTTTTTCCTTCTCTATTAAATATACCATTTTAGTGTCTAAAAGGTTGGGAGACTTTCTTTTACTATGGTAGGCTTTCTTTTTATATTTTACTCATACCTGAAAAGTCAGAATATTACTGTTGCCAGGTGCAGTGGCACATACCTGTAACCCCAGCAACTCAGGTGGATCACAAGTTCAAGACCAGCCAGCCTCAGCAACTTAGTGAGGCCCTAAGCAACTCAGTGAGACCCTGTCTCTAATAAAATTAAAAAAGGGCTGGGGATGTGGCTCAGTGGTTAAGTGCCCCTGGGTTCAATCTCTGTTACCAAAATAAAATTGTAAGAATATTATTGTCTTTCCCAAAAATTGCCCAAAAGAATAGGCAAGCATGGCATGGGCTCAACAATCTGTCCTTCTGCATACTTAAAGGGAGATTCAGTGGGAAGCTGGAGTCTAAGGCTGAGTTCACGATGTGTGGATTCACTAGCATTATTTGAGAACTCCGTAGACATGCAAATTCTTGGCCCTAATCCGGATCACTGCATCATAAATTCTGGGAGTAAAATCCAGCAATCTGAGTTTTAATGGGCTTCCCATGTAGTTCTAATGCACACTAACATCTGAGAACCAACTAGAGTCTTCCTACTCACCCCATGGTCTGGCAGCTTGTTAGAAATTCAGATCTCAAGCCCATGCTAGACCTACTATTCACACTCTGAATTTTTAACAAAATCCCCAGGGACTTGGTAAGCACATTAAAGTACTGGTGTAGAGTTGAGGATGCAAAAGCCAAATTATGGAGCAGGGAAGGTGGTGGGATTTTAATGAGGTTTTCAGTCTAAGCTACATATAAATTACAGTCCGGGGTATGTGACTACAGTGAGGAAATAGATTGAAACCTGGAGAGAAGTGGCTCTGTGGAACTCTCCTAGGAGTCCCAAGCACCTATTTCTATCTGGTCTGTTCTCATTAACCTTATGTGAGCTTATTGTTAACCCTATTCTACTCAGGTACTGCCTGGGCTTGGACCATACGTTATTACCAGGGGCTTATTATATTGGATTTCACTATATGCAGCTTCTCTAGCAACCGAGATCTGCATTACATTTCTAACCAAACTTCTTTTGAAATTCTTCTCACAGCAGGGCAGGCCTCCCTAGATGTCCACATAAGGTCATTTCTCAGTCCAAACAGGTAGCGACCTAAGATCAATAAGGACCAAATCAACGCTGAGCATTTAAACATGTGGCTGAGGTGTGAATAAGTAGTTGAAGAAATTGTAAAAAGGTCAGGTAGCAAGTACTAGCTTTGTAACTAGCAAAAGCCCTTGTATATATTTGGCATTTCACAGAACCTTCAGGCTTAGTTTGATTAGTTATTAAAATTGTGGTAAGCCGGTGGGGAGAATCATAATAATTGGTATAGGTCACAGATAATCAGAAGTGTCTCTCCCAGTGGGATGAAACCTATTAAAATTTGTTATTTAAATCTCTTTGCCATTTCCACATTCGGCTCACATGCAGAATGGCTTGTCCCAATCTCTTAGTCTCCAAGGAAGAGAGCAGACATCTTCCATTGTTCTTTGGTGCTAATTAACATTTTCAAGAGAGGGCTGACTTAGATGCAGCTATGTATACCTCCAAAGCAATCTCTCTATTCAACAGATCATAGCTTTATCTCATTAAAGAATTAGCTTTTAATATTTAGAATGTTTAGATAATTTTGACTGGTGTCTCCAAAATTTGTAATCACTCACAAATAATCCTCAGACTTATGCCACCAGCACAGAGGGGAGGAAATGCTTTTTATGAGGTGAATGTTGCTATTTGATTCTTAGTCATCTTCTTTGGAATGGATTAGAGCTCCCTTTTATCTTGTGGGGTACGTTCCAAGAGCCCAAGCAGATGTCTGAAACCAGAATAAATACAGAATCCTATAGGTACCATTTTTGGATATACATACCTATGATAAATTTTAATTTATATAAATTAGGCACAGTAAGAGATTCATAATAATAAAATGGAACAATTTTAACAATGTACTGTAATTAATGTTATGTGAGTGTCTTTTCACTCACTCACCTTTGATCTTTGTATTCATGTGTGGAAACATCATACTGAACCCCATTAATATGTGCCTTTGCAGCTCTGAATTGCCAGCATACCACTCTTGTGCTTTGGGGTGGGGCCATTATTAAGAAAATTAAGATTACTTGAACACAAGCACTGCAGTACCATGATATTATGATATTATGATGACTAAGGTGACTATTAAGTGCTCTAGGTGAGTAGTATATACACTGCCTATATGCAGACAAAGGAATGATTCACCTCTCAGGTGGGAAAGAGCAGAATGGTGCAATATTTTTTTTATCATGCTACACAATTTAAAATTTATGAATTGCTTATTTCTGCAGTTTCCCAAATAACACTTTCAAATTTTAGTTGACCAGAGGTAACTGACGTGCCACACAGCAAAAGGGAAAATAAAGAGGAACTATTATAATATGAGTCCTGTTTCTGAAAGCCAATCAGCCAAAATGCATGGATTTGGCAGAATAGGTGGGCTAGCATCTATTCCACAGGCTCTCAAATCTTGAGAAACACAGGTATCACCCAATGAAGTGTTAAAAATAATAATGTCTGCCTCTCAAAATACTGATTAATCCACTCTATGATGGGATACAGTCTTTTTTTTTTTTTTTTGGTTGTAGATGGACATAATACCTTTATTTATTTATATGTGGTGCTGAGGATGGAACCCAGTGCCTCACATGTATGTGCAAGGCAAAAACTCTACCACTGAGCCACAACTCCAGCTCAAGTCGTTATTTTTTAACACTTTCTAAAAATCTTGTTGCCATTGCATTAGTAATTCTCTTCTCCTCACTTGGCATCCCATAGTCTTTGCCCTCATTGCATTATTGTCTTGGTTTACCTGGTTCCCAAATTTTCATGGAGGTCCCATTACTTCCCTGACAAATATTCCTATTCTTTCCATCTTATTTAACATACTTTAAACAAAATTTAAAAAGAATAACATACTTGATGCAAAAAACAGAAAAGTATAAAGGAACAAATTCAAAAAGTATAAATAATCCTAGCACCCAAGGATAATTCCTCTGAGAATATTTTTATACATGTATCTCTCTGCATCTGAACACATATTTTTTTCTTTACCAAAATTTCTCTTTTGTTGCCTAAAATTTTTGCTCAGCACAACATCATGTACTGTGTCTATGACAAATAATCTTCCTTTTAGAACAGCTTTTAGAATGATTATAGATGTTCTTTCATTGTGTCTATCATAATTTAGCAGACTACTACCTCATTCTTTGAAATACGTATTTTTTTGTCATTGGAGAAAACTGAGACGAGTATCCTTGTGTATATATCTTTGTAAACCTAGGAATCCTTAGTCAATAGTGGTAAGCAAGACAAGACAGTTAAATAGGACAGTCCTTACGCATGAAAAGCAATTGGTAAAAAAGTCTTATACATAAAGTCTTATACATAAAGCCTGTCCTGGAAGCTGACTGTTCAAAATGACAGGTTGAGGAAGCTGATATATTAAGCTTGTACTGGAAAATTCCCATTGCCCTAACTCAAGAATTTTGGGTGTTCAACTTATGACCCACAATTGAAACACAGTCTGCAAACAGTATCTCTTTCTGTGTAGTAGTTTATTTTTTCTTCCCACATTATTTTGGTTAAGAATTTTTGCTTGTTTCATTTTGTTTTATTTCCAATTTTTCAGGATATCTGCCTTTGTAAAGTATAAAATAAATAAAAATGAATGTAGATAAAAATAAAATAAGAATGACATATGATGTACAAACCTCTGTTATTTTATTACTATATTGGAGAGTCATAAAATTTCTTCGACAAATTGCCATAAATATTTTAAGAGCTTACTCTCAAACTCTACACTCAATCTTGTGGTGGACCAGTAGCTAACAGTTTATGGCTCAGCACTGATGGACCATAATTTGAGTGGTAGTGATTTCAAACATATTCTCAAATCAATGCATTAACTAAATGAGATAATTCAGTGTGTGGAGGGACAAAAGTCTCTGGCAAAGTTATTATAGAAGTGCCAGGTCAAAATGAATATTTTTGGCACTTGAATGAAATAACCAAGTAGAACTGTAGTAGTCAAGAGCAATAGTACAGACACACAGATCTGAAAAGCACATGAAACCCAATTGGAATGAGTTAGAGAAGAGTAAGAACTCTGCACAAGAATGACATAGAAACTCTAAGTATTTCCATTCCATATTTTCTAAAAAGTTCTAATTCTGGACTTAGGAATGGATTTATAGGTTTTCCCCTTAGTGGTGTTTATTGAAATGTGCTCATAATTTTTACACATTTTTCTGTATTTTAAAATGTTCAAATGCCACACATACAACGAGATGCTAACGTTTGCTAAGGCTACAAATGACCGATGCTTCCATATCAACACAATTGAATTAAGTGATGGAAAAAGTACATTGTAGGTGACTTTGCTATATCCATATTAAAAAGCACACTAGTTGGGTCTAAAATCCTTTGAACATTCCTTAAATAAAGAATATCACACTTATCACATTGACGAAGGATAAAAGACTGATAAAAAAAGGAACACAGACCAAAGTCTCATTTTTACTAGTGAAGGACATAGTTTATTAATCTTAAAGGAAAGTTGTCAGGTAAGATGCATCCTAAAGGAGTAGTACTGTGTGTGTGACTAACATCTAAATGCTGAGAAGCGGGGAAGCAAGGGCAGTCTTAACATTCTCCCCCATTTCCCTCTTATTTATAGTTGCTTAGTAAGAGAGAAAGAGAGACCACTCTTTGCTCAACCTGTACTCTAAGATGGCAGAGCAAATCATTCAGGACTGAATAAATGAGAAAGTACATTCCCAGTTAAGGATAAGGATGTATACACACACGTATATATTCATATATATATTATAGTTAGACTTGGATTGCTCTATGTTTCTTTTTTTAAAATTTTTTATTGTTGGTTGTTCAAAACATTACATAGTTCTTGATATATCATATTTCACACTTTGATTCAAGTGGGTTATGAACTCCCATTTTTACCCAGTATACAGATTGCAGAATCACATCAGTTACACATCCATTGATTTACATATTGCCATACTAGTGTCTGTTGTATTCTGCTGCCTTTCCTATCCTCTACTATCCCCCCTCCCCTCCCCTCCCCTCCCCTCCCCTCTTCTCTCTCTGCTCCCTCTACTGACATTCGTTTGTCCCCCTTATATTATTTTTCCCCTTCCCCTCACTTCCTCTTGTATGTAATTTTGTATAACCCTGAGGGTCTCCTTCCATTTCCATGCAATTTCCCTTCTCTCTCCCTTTCCCTCCCACCTCTCATCCCTGTTTAATGTTAATCTTCTTCTCATGCTCTTCGTCCCTACTCTGTTCTTAGTTACTCTCCTTTATATCAAAGAAGACATTTGTCATTTGTTTTTTAGGGTTTGGCTAGCTTCACTTAGCATAATCTGCTCTAATGCCATCCATTTCCCTGCAAATTCTATGATTTTGTCATTTTTTAATGCAGAGTAATACTCCATTGTGTATAAATGCCACATTTTTTTTTATCCATTCGTCTATTGAAGGGCATCTAGGTTGGTTCCACAGTCTTGCTATTGTGAATTGTGCTGCTATGAACATCGATGTAGCAGTGTCCCTGTAGCATGCTCTTTTTAGGTCTTTAGGGAATAGACCTAGAAGGGGAATAGCTGGGTCAAACGGTGGTTCCATTCCCAGCTTTCCAAGAAATCTCCATACTGCTTTCCAAATTGGCTGCACCAATTTACAGTCCCACCAGCAATGTACAAGTGTACCCTTTTCCCCACATCCTCGCCAGCACTTGTTGTTGTTTGACTTCATAATGGCTGCCAATCTTACTGGAGTGAGATGCTATCTTAGGCTGGTTTTGATTTGCATTTCTCTGACTGCTAGAGATGGTGAGAATTTTTTCATGTACTTGTTGATTGATTGTATGTCCTCCTCTGACAAGTGTCTGTTCAGGTCCTTGGCCCATTTGTTGATTGGGTTATTTGTTCTCTTATTGTCTAATTTTTTGAGTTCTTTGTATACTCTGGATATTAGGGCTCTATCTGAAGTGTGAGTAGTAAAGATTTGTTCCCAGGATGTAGGCTCCCTATTTACCTCTCTTATTGTTTCTTTTGCTGAGAAAAAACTTTTTAGTTTGAGTAAGTCCCATTTGTTGATTCTAGTTATTAACTTTTGTGCTATGGGTGTCCTATTGGGATTGCTCTATGTTTCAACCTGAGTTTCAGGAACAGTGTTTCATTGATGAATTAGTTACTGCTTTCTATGGTTTACGTGTAGAGAGGACATAAGGCTCTTGGAGACAGGTGGTGTTCCCTTGTTCTTTGTATCTGCTCGTTTCCATTTTGTCATGGGAAACCTCATAGTGTAGTTTGTTTTGATTCAAACTCTAAACAAACTCTGGACACTTCTTCTACCATTGTTCTCAGGTCTACCCTCCACAGTCCTCTGGAAGTCTTTGTCCCCTTCTTGCAATAAACCCAAGCTCCAGAGACATCAAGTCCTGGTTTCTTTCTCTAAAAAGTGACCACACATGACTGAATTCTGCAGCCTTGGGCAGATCACTTACCCTTTGGGGGATTTTGTTCCCTCGTTTCTTTTGAGTGATTTTAAAATTCTTTTTTTAAATTTATAAAAAAAATTGATTTTTTCTGCCCTAGGAGCAGAGAAAGGCAAGAAAAAATAAGACTGATAATGGGGTCAGAGCAAACGAATGAGTTAATTAAATGTACTTGGCTCAGCAGATATAGACCCTGATGGGTGAGGCCAAAGACCACTCTGCTCTTTGAACCACTGGAACATCTATTGAGCTCTGTGTCACCACGGTTATTTTTTATTGGCATTTTACAAGACATTTGAGTAAAGAATTGTAACAAGAGGGACTAGGATGAGAGACAGGGGAAAAGGAAAGGAACAAAGACTGAGACAGATAGGCAATTGTCTAATTCTCTTTGGTCAATTGCCTATTGGTAGAAAACAAAAGATGGAAATAAGAAGGAGAGCTAAAACAAGCAGGGCAGTGGAAAACAGCACAGTATCAAAGGGCAGGCAACAAGGCACTTTGTCCAGGGTTCCCTTCTGTTCTGTAGGAACAAATAAGAAGTCAATAGTGCTTCCAGATCCACAATTGCAAGTCAATTACTTTGAAAAAATCAATGCATAGTAGAAATGTGAAAGTCTGGATCAGCAAAAAAACAAGAAGAAACGATAGGGACCATATGAACAGATGCACATGTGCCCCACACCGATGAGCACCCAATGCCCAATTCCATTGTCTTGTGACTCCCACAAATGGAGTGTTGCCAGATCCATATATTTCCAGAGAAGCGTCATATCGGGATTTTTATTTAAAAATGTCCTGATTGTCAAAACATCTAGTTTCTCCATGCACTTGTTGTTTTAGTCAGTTTTTTTTTTTTTTTTTTTTTTTTTTTTTGTCACTGTGACCAAAATACCTGAGCAGGACAAAGAGAAGCTTCTTTGGGTTCATGGATTCAGAGGTTGGGTCCATGGTCAGCTGATTCCACAGCTCAGGGCCCAAGATGAGGCAGAACATCATGTTGGAAGGTCATGGCAGAGGAAAGCAGCTCAGAATATGACAGGCAGGAAGCAGAGGGAGAGCTCTGCTCACCAGGGACAAAATACAAACCCCAAAGGCATGCACACAGTGACCCACCTCCTCCAGCCACAGGCTACCTGCCCACACTTACAATCAGTTAATCCATATCAGTAGATTAATCAACTGATTAGGTTGTACCTTTCATAATCTAATCATTTCACCTCTGAAAATGGCTTGCATTGTCTCAAACTTAAAATTTTAGGGGACACCAAAATCATTAACAGTTTTATTTCTCCCTAATTCTAAAGAAAAGTTAAAGAAATGGAAATTAATTTTCCATTACTTCTCCTTTAGTATATTAAATATTGCCATATATTGTTTCATCATTTTTTTTTGTTTGGACCTTTTGCTTATGAAAAATTAAAAATAGGACAGACACTATACTATATATTTCTTTATGCAGTCATCTTTAGGGTAGAGATCAGGTTTGATTAAAAACATCTGTGCCCAGGTTAAAATGATTTGCCAATGTATTTTTTAATTTCCCTCTTCCATGTGGAAAAAAAAACAAAATCTATCAATGTGTATATTTGTGTGGCTCTCTTTGTCAATAAAGTAAAAAAAAAAACATTGGTGTGAAAATATGTATCTTCATTCCATATATTTTTCTGTGAGATAATTCTCAGTTCCCAAACTGCTAGCTAAAATCTTTGAAGTTTTAGATACTCTTTGCAATAATCCCTAAAAAATAACTAATTGTATACATTAGTTAATTCAATTGCAGACATTGACTTCAATTGTCAGGGTACTCCTCGGGGCTCAGTAAACAACTCTGTAAAGGGCCAGGTTGTGAATGTTTTAGGAAATATGGACACATGGTCACTGCCATAGCCACTCAGCTTACCTTGTGGTGCACAGGCAGCCATAGACAAAAGGTTAACTAATGGGAGTTACTATGTCACAATATAATTCTACAAAAATAGGCAGTGGACAGAATTTGGCCAGAAGTCCATAGCTTGCTCACCTGAAAAATCCTTTCTCAATTGGCATTGTCTGCATAACTGAGTCCTTTTCAAATCTATTTCTCAGCTTACTTTAGTTAGCATTCTTTCCTATATCCTGCTGAAAATTGCCCCCTTCCTAATCTTTAATATCCCCATCATGGTACAGGCCATTCCTCCTTTTGATCCTTGCAAATCATTACTCCTTCCAAAGCCATATTCAACTACTATTCAGTGTTCACTGATTTTGTCTCTGATTTGATTGTTGAAAATTGCTTCCAAATTGGTCTCTCTTTCTGTAACTTCCCACGCCTCCAATAGTCTACTTAGATATACTGAATTCTTTTTTTTCCCCCCACAGGCAAAGTTATAATCTAATCACTCCTTTTTTCAAACATCATCTGAATCTCTTAGTGGCCTATAGAAATAAGTTCAGACTCCTTACCCAGGCATGGCAGCATCAGATCCCTCCAGTTATATGCATGTCTAATTGTTGAGCGCTTTACATCCTGTAATCAGTCATACCGGAATCTTTATACTGTTCTGTGCTTCGATAGTACTGATGCCTCTATGGATTCCAGGCTTTCCTTAGTTAAATATCAGTTTCCAACAAGATCAGTTCAAAGGCCACCATCATCATCAGTATCCCTGGTCTGATGTTGTTTGCCTTGCATCTACTTTTTAGAGTTTTTTCTTTTGATTTAGAATACTTAACTAACATCATCTTGCAGTAGAGTTGTATATTGTAGATTTGCATTTTGTAGAATCTGGATTATAAAGCCTATAATAATTACACACACACACACACACACACACACACACATATATATAATGAAATGCCTATATATATATATATATATATATATATATATATATATATATATGGCTTAATGGCATTTCATTGGTCAGAATCATTATATATTTGATGTTAAGTACCTTGCTTAAACATAAAAGCCCCAGGATATGATTATTGAAATACAATTTGTAATAGTTGAAGTCGTTTATGACTTCTTAAGATCTAAAAATTTCTTCTTAACCAGCCTTTATTCATATTCTTAACTTTAAATGTTAAATTGAAACTTTTCATTTCATCCAAATTTTAGGATTGAATATGAAAAAATAATTAAATTCCACTTATCTATATTCCTTCTCTCATTCATCCATAAACCCACAATATGGAATTACCCACTTCCTTGAAAAGGATTAAAACCAATAAGTATCCTAGAAGCTGTCTATGTAAACAAGGTGTGTTTTGCTATGCCTATAAACAAAAACATGCTAAGTTTATTGGCAATCTTAAAATCACACACATTTGATGCATCACACATTTGCACAAATACCTCAAGAGCAAGTTCCAAAATACCCCCTAGGGTATTTGGGGATACCTTTTGACTGGGTACATCAGGTTCTAGATCTTTCTTCCATGGCCAAAATAATCCTTCACTTTGATTGTGACTGGATCCTGCCTCGTATCCCTTTCCTCTTGGTCTTGGGTAGCTGATGACTTAGACTCTTTCTCTTGGTATTTCCACAGCAACAGAGAGGGGTCCTCAGATTAATAAGGGGTTCCAAGGGGTGCTGACAAGGGTTAAGTTTCCTGTGACTGCTGTTACAAAGCACCACAAACTGGGTGGCTTAGAAGAGCAGAAATTAGTGTGCTCACAGTTCTGGAGGTCATATGTCTAAAAAGTGCCTCAGGAAAGAGGCATGCTTTCCCTGAAGTCTTTCAAGGAAGATTCTTCTCTAAATCCTGCAGTTACATGTGGTCCCAGGAATTCCTTGGCTTGGCAGCAAAATTCCATCTCTACCTCTGTCTTCACACAGTGGTCATTTTCTCCACATGCCTTTCTGTGTTCACATGGTGTTCTCCATATATAGGTCTTGTTCTCCACAAGTCCTACTGAATTTGGACCCACCTGCATGATCTGAACTTGATAACATCTGTGCAGAACACTAAGGTCACAATCATTGGTTCTGGGAATTAAAACTTTAATGTACCTTGAAGGGGTGGGGGCCACAAATCAGCATATAACAAGGGGTTGGGCCACTCATCCTTTTCTTCTGCTCTTATAAGTCATGAACAAGAAGAGGGTGGGGAGAAAATTTCATCCAGAAATTATTAAGTGATGACTCTAGTCCTGACAACCCCTTTTCCCTTCTCAAAGTTTGCCCTGCTCATAGTCTTCAGAGCTCACCCTACTCTCTTCCTGGCCTTTGCTATTGCCCAGAAATTACCTTTGACTGCAAGAATAATCATGGAAAGGCAACTTGAGAATCATGGAAAGGAAACTATAGAAATAGGACCTAGTTGAAAGAATGAATATTTGGAGATGTGCCTTGAGAACTATATATATTATCCCTGGCTCCTTCCCCCTGCCTTTTTTCCTCTGCTTTCCCAGCTGCCATGAGGTGAGCTCCATTCCTCCACAACACTGTTCTGCCATGTTGTTTCTGTCTTGGAGCCAGCTGATGACAAATTGAAACTTCTGAAACGTGAGCCCAAATGATTTTTTTTCTCCTCTAACTTGATTTTCCCCAGGTATTTTGTTACAGGGAAGAAAATCTGATTAATACATTTGGGAATAAGAATAAATGTGTATTTAAGGCTTTATGATGAATGAATGAGCTGGTACCATTTTGCACTTTGAAGCCATTTTGCTGAAGACATATATTTTAAGAAGAGACTTTGTAATTGAATTATGTTGGATGTCTTAAGAATGGGAAGCATGCAGTCTGAAAAGGATTGCATGCATTGCAGAAGTTCCCCAAAGGACAATCTTATTGTCACCAGAAGACTATAAATTAATGTTTGGTAGGTAAAGCTGACAGATGTTCTACTGCATTCTCATTTTTAGAGCATAGATTTTCTATTACAAATTACTTTTTCTTTGTCATTCATATGATTAATCAAATGTATCAACGGAGTGAACTATGACTTGCATTGTTCCTTAAAGGACTTGTGAACAGGTGGGAAAGGTGGTGAAAAGGGTGCTAGGAAAAACGGCTGCACCTAAGTCTCTCTAAGATAATCTCCCATGGTAATTCCTTTCTTTTCATTAGTATTCATTAGTGTGCATTTGTCTAATGCACAGGACTTTTTGTAGCATGTCAACCATTTATCAGATATTGATAAAAGATTAAGTTACTTTGATGTTTTAATCCTGTTAGCAAATTGAGATCCTGAAACCTCAAATTAGGAAACAGGCTGACAAAACTGGGGACAAGTTGGAGAGGAGGCTGTATTTCTACTGATGGGTACTGTGGGAGACACCTGTATTGCATCAAGAAAAGGAAGATCCATAGGGCTGAGCTCCTGGGCTTTACAAGGTACTTTGAGGCGTTCAGGCAGCTTTTGTATTGCTAGGACCAAAGGACTTGTCAAGAACAATGTAGAGGGGGAAGAGTTTATTTTGGCTCACTGTTTCAGAGGCCTCTGTTCACTGACAGCCAACGTCATTGCTCTGGGTCTGAGGTGAGGCAGCACCTCCTGGGGTGTGTAAAGAGCTCCTCAGCCTTCTTGTCACCCAGGCAGGCAGCCTGCTCATGCATGGTAGAAAAGAGCAGTTTAGAAGCAGAGAGAGTGAGTTACACTCACCAGGGACAAAATATAAACCCCAAAAGAATGACCCCAGTGACCTACTTCCTCTTGCCATACCCTACCTGCCTACAGTTGCTCCCAGTTAATCCATATTAGTGATTAATCCACTGATCATGCCTCATAATCCAATCATTTTTGCCTCTGAAAATCCTTGCATTGTCTTACACATAAACTTTTGGGGGACACCTCATATCTAAACCATAACACAGAGTACCCCACACTTCTGGAAGGAAAAAGAGCCTGAGAAAAAGAGAAAGACAGGAATAAATGAATGTTTCCAGGACAATTACAATAAACATTTGCAATCCCTGTCCCTCCATTCTGGGGTCATAGATATATTTGACTCAGTGGCAAAGTAGCCACTGAAAAGGCTACCAGTCAGTAGAAGTTACCTATTTTCATTTTATTTCAGCTCAAAATGTTTGTTCTACCCTCCTCATTTTGCAGATAAAGAAACTGAGGTTCAAAAATTGATGTAACCAAGTGCTATGTAGTAATTGGGTGGAGATTCTATCACAGGCAATCTGGCTCCAGAGTTTCCCTTTTTAACTCTGTCGTAGACAGCCACTCTGTTTTCTAATCTTTATTTTTTTTTTTTTACATGAGAGGTAGAATAAGCAGGCTATCCTTTATGAAGACATTTAAGCAATTGGCTGAGAAGCTATATATCTGGTCATTATACCATAGTAATGGGAGGGGAACGTGGGTAAAGACCTCCTCAGCCTCCTTCTCACCCAGGCAGGCAGCCTGCTCATGCATGAGAAAGGTACTTAGCTAAGGTTGTATTCTAACTCTTACAGTGTGCCAAGAACTGTGTTGGGTACTTTCATACATTCTATCACATTCCTTTCTTACAAAAGCTTTATCGTGTGGGTAACATTATGTGCATTATAAGCTGATGTTGAGGAGTCTTGCTCAAGGTCAAGTAGTAGTCCTCCATGGGTCTGATAATAGAACCATGTCACTTGATTCCCAGTCTCATGCTTTTTGCACTGTCCAGTGTCATCCCCTAGGGGTTTGGTAATTGCAGGTCACCATGTGACTTTCTTGGATTCCAGCCTTCTGAAATGAGAACACACTGATCTCTGGATTCTAAGAAAGGAATAAGTATGCCTCCTATCGATTCTCTCTCTCCACCGTTTCTCCTTGAAGTCTTACAGATTTCCCTTTCCATCAAGCTTACTTTACAAACAGGGTTTAGGAAAGGCTGGAAGGATGTTTATCTGTCAGGCAGATTTCTTTCTCCTGAAGAAATGTTAGCCTTTTCACAGACCACTGCATCCTTCTTAAAATTGTGTAGTAAACCTAAAAAAAATCTTCTGGGACCAGAGTGATGGAAGTGCACCTGCGAGCATTCTTCAATCACACACGTTCCAAGACACAGCTCCAGACCCTCTGTCTAGCTCAGGAGAAGACAAGGTCTTACTGAGTTTTTTCCTGATCCATGGAGACTAGACTGATCAAATGCCAATGAGTCGAGGTAGAATAAGCAAATAACTAACGTCTAGCTTATTTATAACAATACCATGTAGCTTTATTTTTTGTTTATAATAATTCTTAAATATCTTAGCTATTTTTTGCTACTATTTCCTATTTACTTACATCATTGTTTTGTTACTATTGTAGATGCAATGATTATAGAAGTTATGTGCTTATATGTTCTCTGTAATAGTTTACACAATTACTGCAAATTTAATAAGAACTCAGCAAATACTTTTCAGTTAAATGAATAACTCAGTAGATAGTTAGCTAGTCTAGACTTGCCATTAGAAAGAATTCTGAAAATTCTGGGATAGCCTCTCAGGGCCTATTTTCTATTTTATGACAAGCATCTAGGAGATCAGAAACAGAAACAAACCACACGAACATATTCAGTCTTTATTTTCTCCTTTTGCATCTTGTAGTATGTAGCCAGAAGCAAGAGGGCAGTGGAATAGTCTTTGAAAATAATTATAGCCTCCATTTCTGTTAAAGGAAAATGAAAGGGACATTGAACTTAACCTAAATTATCAACACTGACTGATTTTGAAAACTTGGTTATCTAAATAGTGCCTACATACATTTTTGATTTTATAGACTCTCATAAAATCAAACAAGTTTATTTTTCTAAATAATATCCAATTATTTGCCATCACTAACATATATTCAATTGATTAATCAATTTGTGCCTGAATGTATTTCCCTACATGGATGTTCGTTCATTCATTCATTCAAAAATTTATGTAGGCACAATGGTAATTAAGAAACCACTCTTGGCAATAGAGCCACAAAACTAAATAGGACAATTTTGCCCTTCAGAAACAGAAGTTATCCAGATGGGTATATAGATTTAACATAATATTATGTATCTGGGACAAGGCTTGACATGAACTTACTCCTAGTTCAAGAGGAGAAACAACAGAGGTGGTGTGTGCCCTGAGAGAGGAAGTTGAAAAATGCAAATTACCAGAGGAAGCAGAGAAATATGGGGTCCTGAGAATTGTTGAAGGAGAGCTGACGAAGACCTGATAATGCTTCTTCTAATAGCAAGGGAGAAAATGAAAATAAGGCAGGTTTAAAGAGGTTTTGGGAGAAGTGGATACATATGTAGGAGTGACTTGAGAAAATTCCCCTTTACAGTTCTGATGTTCTCTAATAATCATCTACTTAATGAATTTTTTCCTCTCTTTGAAAAAACAAAAATTAACCAATTATAACTTATAAGTGCAATTTGTGTGTTCCTATTTCAGAAAGCCAGATTTTCCATTTGGCAACTCAAATGCCTTCAGAGTTTCTCTTAGAACTCACCATGAGAGATTTTAAAACAGCAGAAATACTGCCCATCTTTGATAACGATGCCTGGTTATGAGCAAAATCTTCTGTCGCCCTTAGAGAAAGCTGATTTGCTCAGTCATTAGCAACAGAAGAAAGAAAACATATCATAAGTAGAGAGATGAAAACAGTGTGTTTATTATCTCTTGGAATGAAGTAAAAAGGGACAATGAAAACTTTCTGGAAAAATGTTCGTAATACCTGGAATCTTACTACTTCTCTACACTTTTTTATCTTCAGTAAACTAAGACAGGCCTAGTTCAACATAAGGAGCTTATGGCTGTCTTTTGGAAGAACTGAAAGTGCTCTGGTGTCCTAGCCTGGAAATATCAAATTGAGTTCTCTTATTGTAATAGTCCTTTATCATTTCTAGCATAGAGCTCTTTTTCATTATTTCTCTTTTGTGTTGTGCTTTTTTTTTTAAGATAACAAAAAAAGAAAAAAAAATTGATTGCAATTATGTGTATTTATGGATTGAATTGTGTCTCTCCAAGATTCATATTCTGAAATCCTGATTTCCAGTATCTCAGAATATAATCATATTCAGAACTATGACCTTTCAGAAGGTCACTGAGGTCATGAGGTTATTGGAATTGGTCCTAATCCAACCTGTCCTTTTAGAAGGAAAGAGATACCAGAGATAGAAAGAAGAAAGGACAAGTGAAGACACAGCAAGAAGGCATCCATCTGCAAACCAAGAACAGAAGCCTCAAAAGAAGCCAGACCTACCCATTGCCTTGACCGTGGACTTCTAGTTTCCAGAACTTTTAGGACATAAATTTCTTCTGTTTAACCTACCAGTGGTATTTTGTGATGGTAGCTCTAGGAAACAAATATACGCATCATGCTACAAAGTCTAGTAGTTTACTCTGTTTCAAATCATAGCAAGAATGGATAGGTAGAATATTTTGGGAGATCTTGGACACTTTCATGTCATAAATCATCTTGCATCTGGAAAGAGATTGGCTTAATAAACTATTATCCCTAAGCTATGATACCACAGGGCCCTGTCTATTTCTCTTTTTAGAGATAATTTATATAAGTTCTTTAGATGGAAGGAAATGGAGGCACCTGGATCTTTCTTTGGATTATTATGGCTGTTACTCTATAATGATTTTATTTGAAAACTGCGAAAGCTAGTCTTCCTGGTCCTAAATGAGAAACTAAAAGTGGTTATTAGCTGTCTTTACCATAAGCCATCTGCAACATAAAGAGGAAGTCAGACAACATCCTGCCACTTTTCGGAAAAAGGACCTTTTCCCTTTCCTATCCCTCCTGAGCCTGGAAATCTTTTCAACTCAGGCATTTCAAACAAAAGAATAAAACCTGTCTAGCATAAAGCTGAGAAACTAGGCTGGATCTACATGGAACTAGAAGAACACATGATATTATATGGGTATGAAATAAATCAGTCACATTTTTGCTTGATTTCTCTCTGTTTATAGTGGACTTTACATGTTGTGATAAGCAGGTCATTAATTTGAACCTAGTTCAAAGAAGGACACCATTGCCAATCCTAGCCAAAGACCAAACAGTAGGGAGTGTGATCATCCATTGATGTTGAAGAGGGATGGAATAACATGTGTTTCAGGAGAAGAGAGAGAGAAAGCGATTGCTGGAAAAAGAAGAAAGAGAAAGAGAAAGAAATGAAGGAAGGAAGGAAGGAAGGAAGGAAGGATGGATTACCCCAAGTATGGCTAACATTGGGAACAACATTTATAGTGACCATTAGACAAATATAAGACTTCTTTTTCTCCTTTACCTCACCTTTCTCCACACAATCTCAAAGATCTTCCCTCACTTTTTCCTTCATAGCTCTCTGGGTCCTCCTGTTTCCTGATGCCAGTACCTAGCTCAAGCCATCTTCTCCACAGTTCCACTGCAGCAGCACTGTGAATGGGAACACAGACTTTGGGAAACAATATGGAGTTTCCTCAAAAAATTAAAAAATAGAATTAGCATATGCCTCCCAAATCCCAATTAGATGTCATCTAAAGGCAATGAAATCAATATTTTAAGAGACATGTATACTCTTACGTTCATGGTAGACCTTTTCACATTAACCCAAAGTGGGAAGAACCTAAGTGTCCATCAACTGATGAGCAGATAAACTGTGATATATAGGTGCAATGGTGTACTATTCAAACATGAAACTCTGTCATTTGCAATAACATGGATAAAACTAAGGCTCATTATGTTAAGAGAAATAAATCAAGCACAGAAAACAAAGCACTGCATGATATCACTCATGTGTGGATTCCAAAAGAAAGGAAGTCAGAGAAGTTGAAAGTAAAATGGAGGTTACCAGATGCCGCAGTCTGGCTGGGCACACAATCACGAGCCACCACACAGCTTGTAGATTCAAACAGCAACTCTTTATTCCCGAACTCACACCAGCCATCTACAATCACGTTCTGGGGAAATCCACATTCTCTGCCCAAATCCACATCCACTGGGCTTCTATCTCCCCAAAAATACTGTCTGAATCCTGTGAGAACTCAAGGGGAACTCAGGCAGCAGGATATGCCCTATTCCCAGCAGGAATAATCTTAAACCTTAAACCTGGAACCTAAACTGGGAACGCCCTAAACCCGATTATCTTAAACCGGGAACACCCTAATCCGCCCTAGTCCTTGAGCAAGGTCACCTACATTCAATGTCACTGCAAAATGTCAGCAACATGGGGTACGCTGGCAAGGAAATTGTCATACCTACTTGGCTAATGGCTCCCAGCAACCAGAGTCTAGGGAGAGAGGAATGGAGAGAGATTATTAGTGGGTATAAGTTGTAGTGAGAAGCAATACTAATAGCAACTCGGTAGGACCTTTTCTCAAAAATAAAAAGAACTGGGGATATATCTTAGTGGTAAAGTTCCCCTGGGTTCAATCAAAAAAGAAGAAAAAATAATAATCTATGCAATTAGAATAATACGGGTTGCTTTATCCTACCATATGGAATTTTTATAAAGACTTTGAATGATATACTGTGCGGGCATTCACAAAGAGTATGCCTTTCATCAAGACTTGTCTTGCTTCTGAAATCAGGTAGTTAATCCTCTTCTCAAAATGGATGTTGAAGCAACATAAAAATACAACTATTCATTACAAATAACTATGGGACAAATGGATACAATCCACCAGCCTCCCCATGTTGGCTCCTGTATCTTGCCTGGGCTGCACTGATATGTTACAGTGACCACTCTCAAGTCACAGTATGGATCCAGGGAATCCATGTTGGCTTGCTCTAAACCCATGACTTAGAATTCCTCATAAGAACCCTGCTTGGGTCCCATCCTGGACTTAATAAAGGCCTTGGCCCACAGGTTCTTTATCTCTCTCTCCCTGCCTACTAGTTTAGCTCAGTGTCCCCATGATCTTCTCTTTGTGGCTCTTTGGTAACTTCTTCTCTTGTGAATTAGTAAGTATTACACTGCTTCTATTAGTTCATGTGTTTTGTTGGGCTGTCTCCTCTATGTCTCATTTGATAAATACACCTAGACATAATTTTCTTCTGTTGACAGTTTTCCTAGAAAGTGGCCATCTTGGTAGAAACAAATTGGACACAGGTAAGACAGAACCCACAAGTGTATCTGACAGTATAAACAAGTTTCCTATGAATGGGACACCTGCTCATGGTTGGACACTTAGGCATTAGGTTTTACACCAGAAAAAAAAAAAAAAAAAGAAGTGTTCTATGAAAGGTACATGGTCAACATCCCCGACCACCTCAATTGGAGTCCCATCAAAACAAGGCTAGAGCTCATAGCTGTTCTCCAGGAGATACTTTAAGCCAAATAAAAAGAACAATATGACACTATTATTAGGAGGAGTGGCATAACTGTGCTATTAATCAGGAACAATAAAGTGAAAATATTTCCTAGGACTAAGGCAGTCTTAAGATTTGATTATATACAACTGAATTCTAATGATGTCAATGTACCTCAAAAATAAAAAAATAAAAAATCAACTAAGAGAGAGAATGTTAAATATAGAACCCTGGACAAATCAACCAAAAAAGCAGTATAAATATTGTTTCTGAGTAATAATTCTACGACTCATGAACCCAAACAACAGTATATTTAACAGGCCTTCCCCCACAATAAAGATGCATTAAAATATTAATATTCTCCAGGTAATTTCTTATGGTGTGATATAATATTCATGAAGCACATTTCCAAATATGATTTAACTCCGCATTTAGATTTGCCAAGAAGGTTATGTGTGGATCAGCTAACAGATTCTCTGAAGAGCTGCTTATTTCTATTGTTCACAGCATATTTAGAAAAATAAAAACAAAACTTAGGTAATACTAACATGAGTCTCTTATGCGTTGTTGTTTTGTGAATGTAAAAAAGTAGGATATATTCAAGTGAGAAGAAAAGAAATAGAGCTCCTACCAGGCAAGAGGGAACCAATAGTTGTTGACACGTAAGTGTAATAGTCTAGTGGGTAGGGGCATAGATCAATATCTAGTGCTAATCAGGTATTGAAAAAGTACCAAGGTCACTGGTCAGTAACTATGGCAATTGTGTCTTTGAAAAAGTACTAAGGCTATTTTACTTTGTGCTTGGGCTATTAGTTCAACCCAAACATTCTGATTGGTTAGCCCTTGAGTCTAAATTAGTCTTCCCTCAGGTCTCTCCCACCTCCATGGACAAAGGAGTTGGCTGGAATGTTTGGAATGCTTCTCTAGGTTAATCTCATGGAGTGGCCTTTACATTTAGAGAAGTCCTTATAGGTCCCATTTCCTTAACTGACTGCTTGTTTTAGTATGTATCCACCCTATCTTATTCATTTCCCCACCTCTGAAGAAGTGCCCATAACTGCCCATAGGGACAGGAAAACTGACTGTTCTGGCTATTTCAAGCTAAAAGGTGCCCTGAAAGTTGAATAGCCAGAGGGTCCTCCTATAGAGGTGGAGCCAAGGGCTCCTCGTAGATGGGGATTTTATTTTGGATTCCATGTGTATGCCATTTTATAATTTGGGAATCTTGATCACAGTGATTATTCCATGACCACAAATGAAAGTTCAAAGGTTTCATTTGTTGAAACCTTGAAAACCTTTCAAGTTCAAGGTTTTCTTTCTTTTCTAAGGAATAATTTGTAAACATTTCTTATGAAGAAAATAAACTTCTTTAAAATAAATCTATCTTTCTCAAGATTTCTGTACTGTTGTCAAACAACATTTTTTTGGCAAACCATTAGCACAAAAACAATCAGTGTCATTAACCAGTCTCTGAAAACCATGAAGACAGTAACTCTAAATTAAAGTTTAGGGTAGGGTCCAACATGGGTCATCTCAGCTGACTCTTAACAGTAGATAGAATTAAGGTCAATTTTTGACCCATTTCATAAATACCAGACAGGAGAATATAGAGCCAAAGGAAGGTATAAACAGTCTTTTAAAAGGAAATACAAGTTTTGATTGATGTAAACTGAGACATACTTTTCTGTTGGGCCTACCAAAACTAAAGACAGAGGCTATAAAAAATGGTTCTTATACAGGAGTGTATTATCACAAAAGATCTACCAGAGTCATAAGTTTTTCTAAATCAATTTAAGACCTACAAATCTGTCTAACCTCCTACACAGGTGAGCTCAATTTGTTTTTCACTGGTATGATGATTTAGCCCTAATATCTATCCCTCTTATGTGTTTATTAAAAACAAACAAACAAAAAAATAAACCATCTGAGGAATGGATCACTGCTGGATATTATGCCATAATGAACATTGCGAATCTGCCAAATTAAGGCAGGACCTTGGACATTTGTGACTTCACCAATGAACTCTACTCTCTTGAGCTCCTCAGAGAGTGGCCAGCCAATCTATTTCAGGTAGTTTGTCTGTGGTCTTCCTGTCTGTGGTCTTATTCTTTTTATTTAATGGACATAACGATCCCATTATCCACCATCCAATGTATAACCACAGAATTAATGAATAAAACAAGAATGAATTTTTCTGGATTAGGCTTTATTCAATGCCCATTAAAGTGGCAAAATTACTTCTTGCAAAATGTGTCCTTATGCTTTTCAAGTGTATGTGACTTTTCACCTTCAGCATTTTTGTGTGTATGTAGACAGCTTGAATTTTATTTCATTATGCATTTATTCTGAGAACAATTAAAATTATTTTCAAGGTTTTCTTTCTTTTCTAAAGAATAACTTGTAAACATTTCTTATGAAGAAAATAAACTTCTTTAAAATAAATATATCTTTCTGAAGATTTCTGTACTGTTGTCAAATGGGCAAAAATTCAAATGGCGTGGGGTAAAAGAAAACTTGGTTTCTTTTTCATTTCCTACTAATTGCTCTGGTTTATTTTGAAACACTGCTTTCTGACAGATCAATTTTTTATTTTTCTTTGTGTGTGTGTGTGTGTGTGTGTGTGTTGTTTCACATTTGCTTTTCAAAATCTGGAGGCTATAGATAAAACTACATAATTGATAAACCCTAAAGCAAGATACTATTTGAGGACTTGTCCCACATTTTGAAATACAGATCCCAGTAGTAATTTCAACATCTACACCTGTGGCTCTCAGACTTGAAGCAGCATGAGATTCAGGTGAAAGTGTGGGAAATCTACCTTTCTGGGCTCCAGTCCTGGAACTCCTTATTCAGTAGTTGAAAGGTGGGACTTGAAAACTAGCATTTCTTTCCTTTTTTAATTCTTAAATGTATTACATTTTTTAGCTAGTATATAACCTAAAAATTATAAATAGTAATAAAGTAACACATGATGCTTCAAAAACTAGCATTGCTTATAAACCCTAGGTGATTGTGATGCTTCAGGATTGGAAACCAAACTTTGGATTTTTTACTTTTCATTTCCATTGGGAAAAAGTTTGGTCGAAAGTCATACACTACCTAAAACTTTACTTTTAAATCTAGTAAGCTTTGTTAATTGCATTATTGTTGTCAAAACCTACTCGTGACTATGTCAATATCCAAGGGGCGCGGGGGGGGGGGGGGGGGGGGGGATGGTTCCAGGACCCCTCTTGCATAACAAAATCCATATGCTGAAGTCTTTTATATAAAAATGGCATAGTATTTGCATAAAATCTATGCACATCCTTCCACTCCAGAGTATCTCTAGTTTACTTATAATATAATACAACATAAACACTATGTAAATTGTTTTTATTTTGTATCCTTTAGGGAGAAAGAATTTACACCTTCAGTATAGATTGTTTTTTAACCCCAAACTATTTTTGATTGGCAGTTGGGTGAATCCATGGCTGTGGAACCCTTGGATACAGATAACCAACTGTTTATCAAATACCCAAAGATACTCAGAGGTTTCAAAGGTGTATTTTACCAACAGTCACTTCATTTTTAGCTATAAACTTCTAGCTGTTGCTTATAGACTACAAAATGGCTTGTTTTCTTTGCAGGTTTCCTTGGCGCCTGCATCAGACACTATTCAGTAAGCAGTGCTGCCACCTTCTGGCTTTTGATTGAAAACATATACTTAAAAGCTGGGCTTTTGGTGGAATTCATCACTTACCCAGCAAGTATTTATTTTAACATTCATTTCCTCATGAATTATTTTTCTCCCTTGGACCTCTTTCAAATGCCACCTATTGCTTCTTTTTAGCACATTTCTCTACAAAGCTCTTGGGCTGTAATCACGGTCCTTAACATTTTATAAATTCTGTCCCAGTGAAACCACCTTCCTTTTATGGGTCTGGAGCCATGTGCCAAAGCAAATACTGAAGATTACAAAGTTTTATGAGTGAGATGGTTTTCAAAGACAAGTTCAGAAGAGACTTTGAAAGCCTAGTTCGCAATTTTCTTATTAAATGAGTTTAAAATTCATGTTTCTGCTGTTCCTTGCTACTTACCAGAGAGTTTGCTTCAAAACTCCTTCTACATCCATTATTTTATAAAACCCAACTGCACTTAGTGAAATAATGCATGTGAACTTTCCTTAAAACAAAATAATAGACTAGCTGAGCTTGTTGGAAGTAGAGAGAATGTGGTGGTATCCAATCCCATGATTTTACCCCATAGAGAAAGTTCATGGCTGGTTCTGAATCTTATCCTTTTAAAGCCCATCCCACTTCTCTGGACAGACTTGGCCTATAGGAGTCTAAAGACCATCTCTGGGTCATTTCTGAGATTGAAAGAATGGGACATTCACTATGACTGACAAACCTGGTTCATGTACCTATTCCTTGTAACCAAAGGCCTTGGGTTCTAAAAAAATAGAAGTGAGGATAATTGTGTTTTTAAAACTAAATAAATCTCAAAATAGTCACTCTCTTGGGATCATATAACCAGAAAAAGGCATAGCTGAGGTTAAATAGGATTTGATCCCCAAACCCCAAGAACTTTCAATAATTTTTTCACTGCCCCTGTTTAGTAGTATAGGTACATCAGAAACACATGACCTTGAGCAGAAAATGATGACTTTCTACATCTTCTCCTGTCTCATCCCATGGGATAAAGGGACGATGATTCTTTTCCATGTCTGCTTCCACCTCACCACCCTTTCCCTTTCATATCTTGTTAACTGGGACGTCTTTCAAGAACTTTTCAGTGCTGAGACTGTTCCACGGTATTCTCAGACTTTGAAGAAGAAGATGGAGAAGGAAGAGAACGAAGATGAATGACTAACTTCTCTCGATACCATTGCCCCTTCTTTATTAGCAACAATGTGCTCTTTGATCATGGGAAAATGAAACTCTGCATCTCAACTTCACCATCTGAAATTGGATATCAGTCCTTCCTCTTATGATTAGTGTGAAAATTAAATGAGGGTTTTTAAGTAAAGTGCTGACCATGGTGACAGAGAGATAATAGACAATAAATAAATAGTGACTCTCACTGTGATCTTGTTTATTATTAGCATTATCACCTCTGAAAGGCCGTTGAGGGGCTGGCAGATCCTATCTACATACCTTCTTGGAGCTGTCTCCATTTCATATTTGTTCAAGTTCTTTACTATACAAATCCTGAATAATTTGAACTGCAAAAGCTTGTTGAACTTGTGCAGACATGAGGAAAGAAACATACTGGTTTTCCTAAGAGTGAATATCTGATTGAAATCATTCATGATGGAAAAGAACCTTTAAAAAAAATGTCCTGGTTCCGTTTGCAAAGTCAATGTTGGTCAGTGGTTTTGGCACCACCTTGGCAGAGGAACAGGGTCTGCCACTTAACTTATCCCAGGGCTACTTTTATTTTTATCCCTTAAAGCAACCTGCTGGATCATACATGACATCCAATCCTGCCTTATTAACTAGAAACTAAATGAGCATTCGAGAAATTTAATTGAAAGTGATACTCTGAATGTTAATAAGCCCCTGGTCAGGAGGGAGATTGATGTTCCCAGCTGCAAACCCAGCCTTGAGGAAGAGTCTCTGAAGACCCTGTCATGAGAGGCAGGCGAACTGCTGCTACTGCGACTGCTGCCTTCCTTGCATGCTCACTTCCAGATCTCCCAACCATTCACCTGCTCCCTGAATTCCTGCTTAATCTCCCCCAGAGAGACCCCTCCCTACTGGCTCCATAGCAAATCAAGCATCAGGCCCAAAAGCACACTGTTGCTATAATATAAAGACAAATACTCTCTGAGTGAGATTTGAAAAAAATATGTAAAGGATGATGCTGGGGAAATGGGGGTGCAAATATTTGCATGCTTTCCTTTCCCATGCAGGGAAATTTTAAAGACGTGCATGTCCTCTGCTTTGAGAAATAATGTCTTTCTAAAACATACATAAAGACCAGCTGTGCATTCTTCAAACTATTTTTGAATGTTAAAGGAGCGTTTCTATTCCCAGAGATTAATATCGGAGAACCCTAATCATATTCTGATATTTGAGGAAAAGTTTTCATGGGATAGTTCCAGAAATAGCAGCATACTTGGAGGTTTTTCTTTTTTTCCTTCACAATTCAGACCATGGGTATTCAGTGAAGGCCACAATGTTGCTAGTGAGCTGTCCTGAGATATTCATTATTGTTTCTGATTTGTGTAGGTACCAGGATATTCATTTTCTATTTTTTCCATAACTGAAACCCCAAATCACTTAGAAAAAGAAGTAAAATATTCCAATAGTTACAGAAACACAACTTTCTGTACAAAAATGAAGACAGTGAAGAAACTGATCCACTGACTGGAGCACACTTAACTTAAAATGTTCATTTCTCATTGGTTCTTTGGAACCCTGACTTTTTCTTACAAAAGTGGGGCTAAACATGTCAGGTCCTTACAGACATAAGTGTCAATAATTTGAAAAGTTGAGGAAGTCGGTATTTAAAAGCAGAAATTCTTCCCCATTGTAGCTTGCCCTGGGCATTGTAGGTCAATTTTTGATCATGGGCCCATTTGAATCTTTTGGCCCACTCAGTTAACTTTTCCCAAATGCATTGCAGAAGCATTTTTGTTGAAATTACTGCAATTCAATTATTCTTTTACAGTAAAACTCTTAGCAGGTTTAAAAAACAACAACAACAAACAAACAAACAAACAAAAAAATCTCTCTTGTTTTCATGCTGGTTTAGAAGAGGCAGGAGAGAATAATAGAGTAGTTGTAAGCATATACTGGGGGGAGAGATCAGCATTGGATTAAATCTCTTTTTCAACACTTACTAGCCATACAAACTTCTGCTTCTGCAAATCAGGATAATAATACCTATTTTAGAAAGATATTTTAAGGGACTAACTTAAATGTATAAATAAAAAGACTCAGTGCAGTACATGTGTAACTAATATATTTCCTGAGCATTAAATATTAGCATGTTCATCACCATCCTATAATCAAATGCTCTGGATGTCAGAGAACAAACCTCAGATTTTCAACTCTAGGAGATGTGGTGCAACCAAAGAAGCAGTCGCATTCTTGGGCAGAATCTTTGAAGCCTGGAAACTCTGAGGAAGATGGGTCTAATAGGACAAGGCCAGAGTTGGGAAGATCATGGAGGAGACCGTTCTAATTTGAATAAGAGTGAGCTTGGTGCAGGAGTCATTGGGGAATGGAAAGGGGAGGGAAATGGATTCAAGAAGTATTTCAGAATCAGAATTCAAAGGTGTTGGTAAAATTCTGAATGTGGTCAATGAGATGGATGGAGGAGGGAGAGATGACTTGGTAGATAGCACAGCTATCTGTTGACACATGTAAAAAATACACCTTGTTGTCTTCACGTCCTATGACTGAGATCCCATTTCAATGCCCTGATTTACAGTGTTTATTGGGTTTACCATTTTATATGACTGTGCAGATGAGAGATTCATCTAAGGGCTCAAGTCTGCAGCTTCCGCTGTTCAAATTCATACCATGATTGTTGTGTGGTGTTGACTTTAGTCACTAGCAATTTATTTATTCAACATGACATATTAAGTCATTAGTGATTATTGTAAATTAATTTGTAAATTGTCTTCTTGAGACTTTGTAATTCTTTCTTGGAGAGGATGGAGAAGAGAACAACACAAAAGAACAGTCAAATTCTTCATAGAAATAGAAAAATCAATCATAAAGTTTATTTGGAAAAATAAGAGACCCAGAATAGCTAAATCAATCCTAATCAAGAAAAGTGAAGCAGGAAGCATCACAATACCAGACCTTAAACTATATCAAAAACAGCATGATATTGGCACCAAAATAGACTTGCAGACCAATGGTACAGAATAGAGGACACAGAGACAAACCCACATAAATATGGTTATGTCATACTAGACAAGGGGCTAAAAACATTCACTGGAGAAAAAAATAGCCTCTTCAACAAATGATGCTGGGGTAACTGGAAATTCATATGTAACAAAATGAAATTAAACCTCTCTTTCTCACCCTGCACAAAATCAACTCAAAGTGGATCAAAGACTTAGTCACTCAAACAGAGACCCAGCGCATAATGGAAGAAAAAGTAGGCCCAGATCTTCACCATGTCGGCCTAAGATCTGATTTCCTTAACAAGACTCTCAAAGCACAAGAAGTAAAATCAAGAATCAATAAATGGGATGGATTAAAATTAAAAAGCTTCTAGCAAAGGAAACAATCAATAATATGAGGAGAGAGCCTAGATATTGGGAGAAAATCTTTACCATGTGAACCTCCAATAAAACATTATTCTCCAGAATATATAAAGAACTCAAAAAACTTAACACCCCAAAACTCAAATAACCCAACCTATAAATGGGCTAAGAAATTGAACAGACACTTCACAGAAGAAAGACAATTGATCAACAAATATATGAAAAACTGCTTAACATCTATAGCAATTAGATAAATGAAAATCAAAACTACTATAAGATTTTCATCTTACTCCTATCAGAATAGCAATTACCAAGAATAGAGGCAACAATAAATGTTGGTGAGGATGTGGGGAGAAAGGTACACTCATACATTGCTGGTGGGACAGCAAATTGGTAAAAATACTATGGAAAGCAATATGGAGATTCCTCAGAAAACTCTAAATGGAACCACCATTTGACTCAGCTATCCCACTCCTGGGTTTATACCCAAAAGACTTAAAATCAGCATACTGCAGTAATGCAGCCACATCAATGTTTATAGCAGCTCAATTTACAATAGCTAAATTATGAAATCAACCTAGGTGTCTTTCAATTGATGAATGGATAAAGAAAAGATTACACACACACACACACACACACACACACACACACATATATATATTTTTCCCAATGGAATATTACTCAGCTTTAAAGAAGAATGAAATTATGGCATTTGCCAGTAAATGGATGGAGTTGGAGAATATCATGTTAAGCAAAATAAGCCAATCCCAAAACACCAAAATCCAAATGATTTCTTTCATATGCAGATGCTAATTCACAATAAAGTGGGGGGCACTAGAGAAGAATAGCGTTACCTTAGATTAGGTAGAGGGAAGTGAAGGGAGGAGGGGGAGGGGATGTCTGGTAGGAAGGATAGTAGAACAAGTCAGACATTATTACTATATGTATATATGTGACTGCATGACCATATGGTTCTATACCATGTACACTCAGAAAACTGAGAAACTCTATCCCATCTATGTATGATATATCAAAGTCCATAAATACATTCTACTGTCATGTATAACTAATTAAAACAAATAAAAAATTTAAAAAGGACAGTCAAAGAAAAATTATTAAAAAGTGGGGGAGAAGAAGAAGAAGATTGGGTCCTACTTCTTATCTGGGTTTAATTAATGCAAGTCATTACTCCACTGTCTCTAATGAGGACTGCTATCAAATAGGGATATAGTGTGCTTCAATCTTCTTGGACACTCCTTCTATGAGTGAATGGACTCCTTTCTCAATTTTCATTCTAGAGAAGATAGGAGAGAATCAAACCTGAGGTGGTCCACAAAAATTAATTAATTAATTAATGCGGTTTATTTCGGTGCTGTTTCTTTCTAACTACTACCATTCTCTTGCTTAAATCTTTCTCTTAACTTTCTTTCTTCAGACTTCTAGAAATAAGATTCTGAGAAGGCTAACTAAACATTTGTTGAAATTTTTGCATTTTAACCAAACTCTCTTTTGAAACTGAAAACTCATATGGTCCAAAAGCATCAATCTTAGATGTACATAATGTTTGTCTTGGATGGTCTCATCTACTCTTTTTTATATCTTTCCTAATGGATGCTAGATTGGATGTCACAGATCCTGTCCAGCTCCTGCAGGAAGTCAACTAGCCTGGATAGTCTGGCAGAGCTGGGGAACATCTCTACCAGAAGCCTGGATCGATCTCTAACCCAATGAGAATATGGACAGGGTATTGCTTCTCTTGTTTATGTAAGCACCCTGTGTCATTCTACCAACAATTTTTCTTATCTTTATTGTAGTCTTTATCATGTTGGAATGAAATCAGTTGTTTGATTTTCTTATCAGAATTCCATCTTCTTAAGGACAGGAACTGTCTTATCAGTCTATGTGTATCACTGATCAATATAACACAGCACCTGATAAAGAAAATAATATAAGGATAAGAGTAATCTACTGACTTGACTATATCAACACTTGCATTTTCCTGTCCATTTAAATACTAACTAGGTTGAATGATCAAAAAAAAATATTTGGACTCTTAGTTCTCATTCTTACTTTATTTATTTTTAATTTTTAAATTTCTTTTACTTAGTTATACATGACAGTAGAATGCATTTTTGTTCTTTGATATATCATACATAGATGGGATATAATTTCTAATTTTTCTGAGTGTACATGTTACAGAATCATATTGGTCATGGAGTCACATATATACATACAGTAATAATGTCTGTTTCATTCTACTATTCTTCCTATCCCCACATCCCTATCCCCTCCCATCATTTCCTTCTACCTAATTTAAGGTAATGCTATTCTTCACTAGTGCCCTCCAACCTTATTTTGAATTAGTATCCACATATTAGAGAAAACATTTGGCTTTTGGTTTTATGGGATTGGCTTATTTTGCTTAGCATGATATTCTCCAACTCCAACCATTTACTGGCAAACAGCATAATTTCAATCTTCTTTAAAGCTGAATAATATTCCATGAGTTCTCATCTTTAAAATCTTTTCCTCATCAACATATCCAATCTTTTCTTCCTAAAAGTCAACTTGGAAAAATCTATAGAAATTATCATGGCAGGGTAAGAAATGTCAATTATCATTCTTGATAAACATTGCATCAAAAACATAATTAATTACAATTATATGAAAAGGTAAAATTATAAATTATTTATAGGAATAATTTATTTATAGGAATAACTCTAAATTTATATTTAAGAAGATCATAAATTATCTTAGACTTTCCTCTCCAACTACAGGGTCTTTATAATTACCTCACTCCTATAATTCTATCTAGACCCTTCCTCTTTGACAATGCCACCTACAGTCTTTCCTTACCTCCTTCATGTAAGATGAATAAGAGAATGGGAATTAGTTCTGAATCTAAGCACTTTTCTGGGCATTTAACATAAGACGTCTCATTTTATTTCTTCAACTACACTGTGAAGTAATTGTTCCACTTTGTAAAGAGGAGAGCAAGGTTTAGAAAAGTTTAATGACTTGAACATAAGTCACCCAGAAAGGAAGTGACATATTGAGAATGGGAATTTTACCTTGCTTGGATGAAAATGACTGGATTTCTCACACTCCTACTATAGGTTTTTTAAGCTAGGATTTCCAAGGCAACATTTTTTTAAAATTTACTTTTTATTAGTTCTAACCAGTCATACATGACAGCAGAAAGCTTTTTGGTTCATTGTACACAATGGAGCACAACTATTCATTTATCTGGTTGTACACAATGTAGAGTCACACCACATGTACAGTCATACATATACCTAGGGTAATAATGTTCATTTCATTCCATCATATTTTCTACCCCCATCCCCCCCTCCATTACCCTCACCTTGGCCCAAACAAAGTTCCTGCTTTTGCCCCAAGCCTCCCCAACCCCAATATGGATCAGCATCCACTTATCAGAGAGAACATTCAGACTTTGGGTTTGGGGGATTGACTGACTTCACTTAGCATGATGTTCTCTAACTCCATCCATTTCCCTGCAAATGCCATGATTTTATTCTCTTCTAATGCTGAGTAATATTCCATTGCATATATAGATATATCACAGCTTCTTTATCCATTCATCCATTGAAGGGCACATAGATTCATTCCACAGTTTAGCTATTGTGAATTGTGCAGCTATAAACTTTGAAGTGGCTGTATCACTGTAGTATGCTGTTTTTAAGTCCTTTGAGTGTAGACAGAGGAGAGGGATAGATGGGTCAAATGGTGGTTCCATTCCAAGTTTTCTAAGGAATCTCTGTACTGCTTTCCAGATTGACTGCACCAATTTACAGTCCCACCAGCAATGCATGAGTGTGTCTTTTCCCCACATCCTTGCCAACATTTATTGTTGTTTGTATTCTTGATAACTGCCATTCTGACTGGCCTGTGATGAAATTTTAGAGTAGTTTTAATTTGCATTTCTCTAATTACTAGAGATGTTGAATATTTTTCCATATATTTATTGATCAATGGCATATCTTCTTCTGAGAAGTGTCTGTTCAGCTCCTTAGCCCATTTATTGTTATACACAATGGAATATTACTCAGCATTAAAAGAGAATAAAATAATGGCATTTATAGGTAAATAGATGGAGTTGGAGAATATCATGCTAAGTGAACTAAGCCAATCCCAAAAAACCAAAGGCCAAAAGTTTTCTCTGATAAGTGGTTACTGATTCATAATGGAGGGACCATGGGAGGAATGGAGGAACTTTGGATAGGACAAAAGGGAGGAAGAGGAAGGGAAGGGGCATAGGGGTAGGAAAGACAGTGGAATGAGATGGACATCATTACCCTAGGTACATGTATGAAGACAAGAACTGTGTGACTCTACATTGTGTACAACCAAAGAAATGAAAAATTGTGTGCTCCATTCATGTTCTATGAACTGAAATGCATTCTGCTGTCATGTATAACAAATTAGAACAAATAAATAAATATACATAAATAATTATAAACAACAACAAAAAATGGATGGATTCAAATTGAAAAGCTTCTTCTCAGCAAAATAAATAATCAACAAGGTGAAGAGAGCCTACATTTTGGGAGAAAATTTTTGCAACACACATGTCAGATGGAGCACTTATCTCCAGGATATATAAAGAACTCAAAAAAAAAAAAAAAAAAAAAAACCCACCAAAAAGACAACCAAGGCAACAGTTTGACCATTAGTTTGTGTCTAGGATCATTGTGTGGTACTAAGTGTGAAGAAGTTAGCCGATCCTTCTCTGTCTGGCCACACGAGTGCAATAAGTATAGGAACATGCTCTGCAAGTCATGGTGGTGATGCCTACTGATTCTACAGACAGGGCTGATCTGTAGAATCAGAGACTTTAGAAGTAGTTTTCACAAATAGGTAATGGAGAATAAGAAATCAAGAAGAGTGATAGCAGAGCTATCAGACATGCTCAGTCAGTTATGGCTCTCTATACTTTCCAAAGTGTGCTTTCAAATACAGGAGAAACAAAAGGAAAAGTCCATTCAAATATTCCTAGTGAAAAGGATAAAATAATTTCACATAGCCAAATTAAAAATTAAATTTGATGCCATTCCAAATACTTAATTCAGAAATAGTAAGATCGCTTCTGAAAGCTGTCAGTTTTGACAGCAACATCTTGTGTTTATAAGAATGCATTGGTAAAGGCCTTGTTACTTTTCAAAGCATTCTTTCTGTAAATCTGCAAGATAAGTAGGGCAGGCATTAGAAAGAATTATAGGATAAATGCATATCCCAGAAATGTCATTGGAATCAATCACGTCCAATTTCCTCATTTGTATGCATGAGAAAGTTGTAGCAGAAGGAAAAGCTTGCAAATTAATGTAGTCAGGATGGAATAGGCTATGCTGTGTAACATGTAAGTCCTAACATCACAGTGGCTTATCCCTTTAAAGTAGTCCTTGCTCAGGCAAACTCTGCCATCATTTGGGCAGCTTTCCAGGGCAGCTCTCATCTAAGACATGAGTTTTTATACCTTTGCAATTTCCACAGTGTGGTTTTAGCATCTCAAGTATGGTTTTCAGAATCACTGTGATAGGATGAAGAATGCAGATGGATGACTATGGCCCACCATGGCCAGCTCAGAAATTGTACATGTTAATTGAGCTATTCATTGATCAGAACTAGTAACACAGTTCTGAGCAAGGGTCTCCATAATGTAGTATTCATTGTGTCCAGAAAGTAGAGGAGAACCAGATATGGGTGAGAAGCAGCAATAATCTGCTACAGGAGTCCTAAAATGCAGGCTTTGTGGTGTTTAGGTTACTGTTCTCTCCATTAGGAAATGGCCTCTGGGGCACTGTTTGTAATAAATGCTAGAAATTGGGGAAGACCAATTCAACATTTCACAAAGCTTGAAAGCTTACTGAGCCTTAAGTTTTTATTTTTTTTTAAATTAATTTTAGGAAAATGACTTGTTTTGTGGAATCTCATTCCTTCTAATTATAACTGACTTCTATTTCTAGGAGATGTCATCTTTGTTTCCCCTTTAACCTTTACAACAAAAATTATTGATATTGGTACTATTATATTTTGGGTTTTATTTATCTTTATTTTATTTATCCATTTTTATGTGCTGCCAAGGATCAAACACAGTGCCTCACATGTGCTAGGCAAGTATTCTACCACTAAGCCACAATCGCCGTTCCAAACTCTGTTTTAATAGGAACATTTTAAATACAAAGATTAATAATTCACCCCAAGTTTAAAAAATTATATGAAAGAGATCCAGAGCCCAAGGCAACTCAAACAGGAAAATTCATTCAGAAATCAATCTTGAGAGAAACTGGGATTGGGCCTCATTCTCAGTTTGCCACTGCTTCCTGAAAGGCTTCCCTACCTCCTCTGAGCAACTTTCTGCCTGTCACAAGTTCTCTGTTCAGGTTCTCAATCTTTCTGTCTCTGTATGACTATCCCCTACTTACTGACACTGGTCAAATTTCTCTGCTTTTAATTTCTGAACCCCTCATAATTTCTACTGTGGGAAGCTCAGCATTATTCTCTAGTCTTCTTTCCATCTCAGCAGGTCTCAGTTATGCCCATTCCTTCACACTAAATTGCTTTGTCTTTTACTATGCAAATTACAAAATACCTATTTCCTGGCTCATTCCTGTGAATAAGCCCCATGTCCTAGGATTAAGCACCCACTTCTGAACAAACCACTTTGGTCCTCCTTAGTGAAGTTGGAGAAGCAGTAGACAGACATTTTAGCTCAGCAGTGGCAAGTATGGGCAGCTGACAGAAAGAAGTGTGGACAGGCAAAAATGAAGTCAGGAGTCTACCGAACCTTGAACTAGGTCCCAGTGCTAGTGAATAACAAGGTGAGAAATGAACATAAAATTGCCCCATTCCTCAGTATCAAACTGAATGTAAAAAAAAAAAAATGTAGGTGTACTTGGGACAAAACTAAGTAGTCTCTTCATTGCCTTTTACTCTAGATCCTCAACCCTCCACTAGCCAAGGATCTAGTTAAATAGACAACTCACAAAAGTAAAATATTTTGCTCAAGCCAAATCTAGTTTTTAATGTCACATTTAGAGAATCTGCCTGATTGAATCAACCAAACATTGAAACAGTTAAGAGTGACTAAAGGAAAATAATACAGCAATAAATCTCAGATTGGAATTTGAATTTAGTCTTTTAGGTACGTAAATCAGATTGGATATCCTCCAGTGGAAATTCCACCTAGTTTTAGTGCAGGGATTAATTTTATACCCTTCATCTTGAAATTTGTAAATATTCATCACTAGAATACCCATGATTAAACTTTGTCACAGAATCTCTGATGACATTATACATACACTTAGCCCTTTTTGCACCTCAGTTTCCACAACAGTAAAATAAGAGAAGTTGAATTACCTTTTAGGGTCTTTACAGCTTTAAAATTCTATGACTAGCTCACCTTATAAATTTAGCGTGTAAATGTCTACATCTACTGATTATAACCCAAGGCAAGACTATTTTGCTCTACGTTCATTTTCCGTAACATCCAAGAATCCTTGAATAGATTTTACTAAACTGTAACACTGTCTGGTAGAAGTTTCTGGGATGGAAATAGTCTATATCTACACAATAGCCTCTAGCCACATGATCGTTCCACACTTAAAATAGAGCCAGTATAATTAAGTACCTGAATTTTCACTTTCATTTAATTTAGCTACATGTGATGAGCGTCCACTATAAAGCAGGAAATAGCTATATATTATGTAAATAGAAAAGAGCAATCAAGAGGTAATGATACTATTTAGCAGCAAGATATAATATTTGAAAATCCCTGGTCTTCATTTTCATGTAGAACTATGATGTCCCCCTTATCTGATTTAAGGTAGCAGTCCTTTCTGGGACAATGCCAGACTTTCGAGAAGCCAGGAAAAACAGACAACTCCTCACGTTCTAGACCTATGTGTGGGAAGAATAAACCCTAAACAAATATCAAAACTATACTGGAGAAACAAATTGTGAAAGTCCCTTATACTCTCTCTCTCATCAGAATGTTGAGAGAGTTACATAAGATTCTCTGAAAAAGACAAGAACAGGACACATGAGTAGATACCAAAAATCTTCAGCAGCTTACCAGATGCAAGATTTGGAGGATTAATTTCTAGTTCTAGCTTTATCATCAATTACTATATTCTCTAACTTTAAATTATTATTAAATTTAAAATTCACTATCCCTTTCACAGAAAAGGAGAGATGGCTATGCAGAGAAGCTCTTCCTCTTTAGCATATTATGACATTCATTGCATACACCCTTGCTTTTATTGTCAGCAGCAAGTGTCTAAAACTTCTCCATGTCCTCAAGCTTTATGACAACTCTAACTCTGGGTCTTCACTCTTTCAAAGGAGTGGTATAATTGAAGAATTGTAGGGTTTCGTCTCTGTTTTCTATTTTTGGATAAACTTATACTTTCATTTACTTTGATTCAACTATCATTTATAAAAAATAAAGTTATAATAGATATTCTGGGATACCAGCAAAATGGTTTTGATAAATCAGTGTTCTGTGACTAAGTGATTATCTTTTATGACACGTGGACCAACCACAAGGTAGTCTTTGAGAACTGCAGACCTACTCTGAAGGATCAGGAGCTTTCTACAACCTCTAACTGCTTTGCCTGGCCTGTGGCATGCTGCCTACTCCCAACACAATAACTTTTTGATGCAAATCATCTTCTAGAGAAATTTTTAAGAGAAACATTAATGGAAATTTATATTTTCTTTATAGCTTTATGATAAGATATCATAATATCTTATATGTGTGTGGATCTAACAGAAATATTAACTATGTTGATGACATATTAAGTATGTGGATGAATATTCAACTCATATAGGTATGGCAGCAACGGCTGTTACAATTATCTTCTCTGCTTTTGTATCAACAGTTTTTATTTAAATCTGGGTATGTCTCATATTTGAAGACATATAGAAGTTGTGTTATTTTTATATATTTTATAGGTGACCTAATATATTCAAGAGACATATAGAAGTCTCTTGAATATAATGGGTCACATATAAAATGGGGTTAATGGGGCTAATTAATTATTACCCTTTCTCAAATAGTGGATCCTCACTCTTTTAAAACATTGATTTTAAATATTTTATGAATTATTCATTTAACCCATTATGTTTTGAACAAGGCAGACCAAATAGTTAGAAACCTAATCAAGATTCTAATTTTATTTTTATACAGCAGATCGTTTCTTAATCAGAATACTTAAAGAAAAAGGATTGCCTAGTTAGCTGAAATGACTTCATAACTGAGATATGGGCTCTATTTCTTTTTTGTACTGGGGAATATGTTTTGCTAAGTCCAATTTCTTGTTTTCAGCTTTGTGTATGAAAAAAAAAGTTCCTTTGGATGAGAAAATACAATTAGGACCTTATCCTATGTTATCAGGGTTTTAATGTAGAAGGTTCTAGGAGAGAGGACCCAATATATGGTTGATACCAGTACATATTCTAGACCACATCTTCACATGGGGCCATGTTCACTATTTCTAGAACTTTTACCAAATCACAAATGGCCAAAATGATAGGGGTGTTTTTTTTTTTTTTGGATGTCAAATATGCTTGGATATGCAATCCTGAGTGATTTAACTATAATTTCAATTCATTTTTTAACATTTTGGAGATGACTGAAAGAGAAGACCACCATTTTACCAAAAGCATTGCTTTGGTTTGATTATGGTCCCCAAATTTCATGTGTTAGGAACTCAGTCCCCAAATTCATGTTAATTATATCTGAAGATGGAACATTTAAGAGGTGACTGAGTCATGAGGACTATGCCTTCATATATGGTTTATCCATCCATGGATTTATGGCTAATAAAAGGAGTAGCCCTGTTATAAAAGTGAGTTTTTCCTAGAAACTTCTCAGGATTTGATTCCACCATGTTGTGATGCAACAAGGCAATTCTCAATGCTGGCCCCAGACTCTCAAACTTCTTAGTTTCCAGAACTATAACCTAAATAGAACTCTGTTTTGAATGAATTACCCATGCTCAGATATTTTGTTAAATCAATAGAAAACTGACTAAGAAAAGTATTAAGTGCTTTTATTTTTTAAAAGAAGGTAATCATTTCACTAGAAAATTGGCAAATATTAATACTACTTTTCATTTGCCTCAAGTATGAATTTCAGAGACCTAAAACACTTATCTGGTAATCTAGTAGTGTCCTGAGATATTTTCAAATTTTGTCATTCATATGTATTTTCTGCATGATGATACTATGAAACAGAATTCTCCTTAATTTGTTGAGTATATTTGGGTACTTAATGATATATGCAAATATGCAAATATGTATAATCATCCCTCGATCAAAATACCAACATTGTTTTTGTATGTGTGTGAGAGTTCTGTGTGTGACTGTGTTCCTGTTTTTTAATACCAGAATAAAGTAATTTAATAAATTAACTAAAATTTTTGATTAGTTCCATGCTAGTGGACAGCACTTTCATTTTAATAATCAGATTTCATTTCAAATTTTAACATACATACTTTTATTACTAAAAGGTCCAATATAAAGAGTGGTAACTAGGTTTTAATGTTTTTCAGATTATTTATAAAGTTCTTAATTTTTTCCTAGCAATATAAAATATTTGTCTTTCTTGAGGCATTCAAAGTTATTTCAAAGAAATATGAAAAAGAGTCTTAAACATATCAATATTGAATGTTTTCATTTTCAAATGAGGATGATCCTTTCTTATTTAAACCTCTTCAATGAATAAAGCATTAATCCCCATCCCCCATTGAGGACTTAGCCATTAAGAGATTACACATCATTCAAAATGAAGTTGGGTAACATTATTTTTATACTGATACAAATTGAATTACTGAAAATCTTCTACTAGAGAATATTTTCTTTTCAATTACTATCTTTATTCTGGTGCCAAATTAATGTCTTAATTTCAAGTGGGATAAGTGTCTTTTGTTATTCCTATCATGAAGTCTATTTTATGCTCAGAGATAACAGAAGACTTACTAGACACACATACACACACACACACACACACATACATATATATGTAGTTATGCAGGCTCTATCTGTATAGGTAGAGTCTGGAAAACTATTGTATGGTAATACATTCCTAACTTTAAAATAACTTTTGTGAATGACTTTTATTTTTCTAGGGAGATTGTTATCATTATGGAAAAATATAAATGTGCTTGCTCCTCTTCTTCACTTTTTGTTGAACCCCTATGGTTCATTGTTTCTTTCTTTGATCCTCTGAATGATTACTGATGTCACGTGATGTGTAAAAAAATCAAAACCTAGAACCCTCAGAAATAATTTGGATTTATTGATTTATTTCTATACCAAGAAACATAGTTTTACTTAGATTGCATCAAGTATTACATATTTACCATAACAAAGGTCTCAAAGAAAACCTTACAAGTAGTCTCTGAAAAGTAACCAAACTCTAAATGTGCATGAGTTTTTCTAGAAATTAGAAAACACAGTTCAGAAACTTACAAGATACCAAACCAAAGATGTGTATGAAGGGAGCCCATCATCACTTCTACACTTAAACTGACCATTCTCCTTTTGGAAACAGTGGTACTCAACAAATATTTGTTGAGTGAAAGGATAGAAGGAATGGTTCTACTTTGGCTTATATATCAGTGGGAGCTGGGAGGTGGGTAGCATGCTAATCTAGATATTTTTGCATTGTATACAGTCCAATATCAAGTGTAACCTGAAATTAAAAGTACTTGATGACTAAGGTAAGAAAACTCTATAGATATCTCTGTTTGCAAATAGGGCATTAGATAAATTAGTATCAACCTAATAGTGTTATTTCTGGAAGGCTGTTTATATCTATCTATCTATCTATCTATCTATCTATCTATCTATCTGTCTGTCTGTCTGTCTGTCTGTCTGTCTGTCTATCTATCTATCTATCTTAGCAGTCCTAAAATAATTTGACCTTCAAGTCAGCAATTATACATATAAGAATTTATTGTAAGACAATAAGCACAGGTTCTGCATCATTAGAATTTCATAACAAAATTATTTTAACTGTAAAACATTGAAAGTATCCACCCTCCGCCACCCACCAAAATATAAGCTCCCAGAGGGTAGGAACCACCTTTGCTATGTTTGTTTTATATCATACTGCACCTGGCAGAGAAGACACTTAAATATTGATGAGTAAATAGATGAATGCATCAGTAATAATTGAAGACTGCTTTTATTTAATTTTCATCTTTCATCTTTCCTACTTTCATTGGAAATAGTGATATTAGGTTGAACCAGAAGCACAAGTAATTGTTCAGTTTTCTGTTTTCCCTGTATGCCCAGATGGAAGAAATCTTGTGTTTCCCTTTTTGGAAAAGAAAAAAAAAATCTTAGTCTCTGATATTTGGGCCTCTATCTTAGTTGGAAGTTATCTCTTCGTCTTCTGGGAACAATCTTTGCCTATGTCTCTAGTTAGCACCCCTTGATCGCCTTGTCATACCTCTGTTTACAAGTGTCATATTTATCCTACTATGTGAAGAAACCCCTAAACACATACATGTGTTTTCTTTTCCATATAGCACCTAGCACAACACCTGTACCATGCAGATATTCCAACATGTTTTGCTTGAAAAGCAAAAGAATCTTGGTGATTCTCATTAGCAAAACCACTCATTTGGGGCCAGCAAACTTTTTTCTAAAAACAAAACAGTAAATATTTCAGCTTTGCAGGTTCACAGGCCTGTTGCAATTAGTCAACACTACGTTTTTAAGTATCAAATGGTCATAAGTGAATGAATGAACATGGCTATGTGCTAATACAACTTTATTTACAGATAGACTGCAAAATGGATTTGGTCCACCTGTTTGCCAACTTCTGTTCCACGTTATGTCCCAAGTGTAGTGCTAATTCTTTACATTCTATGTATACAAAAAAGAGAAGAGTTCACAGAAAGAGAGCATGAATTTATTGATTAGACCTTCTTTATTACTGGGAAAGTTTAAAAGGGTGTGGCCTCTTGAAAGTAGTTCATCTGCTTTGCATATGCAAAGATCATACTATGATTTGCTTTACATTTCTTTCTTTTGCTACCTAAAATACTTTCCTAATCATATCTCTTCTGAATTTTGCCTTTAAGCTCTTATCCTCCTAAACCTTTAAAAGATAATAATAAAAACTTCTGATTAAAGATAATGGGGTTTCATGCATCTATTTACAAAGAGGAAATGAGGTAAAAAATCATATTTGGACCTCTTCCCATCATATAGACTGACCTGAAATTCACCAATTTTAAATTTGAATTTTTGCTTTATCAATCATCTCTATCTCTTTTCATATAATATCCCTTAAGGATATCAAAAAAGAAATTGGTTCTTGAAAATTTCTTAAGGCAAAGTGGAAACGAGTATAGAAAATACCATAGCTGAAAATAAAATTATAGGCAGCTGCAAAACATCATGCAACTAATTGGTAAAGTCTATTTAAGTCATGATCACCTACTTCAACCTTAAAGTTATATTAGTAACTATCTTGAAAAATAGAAAGTGCTTGTTTTATGTAGAGGAAATTCATGATAAGACATTGTCTACACAGGTAATTAAGAAGTTGACAAGCCAAAACAGAGTCAGAAACATTTATTCTGCATCATTCATCATTATTAGTATTATCCTCAATTAAAAGCAATATTTAAGTGCATTTGTTCATTTGTTTTATCTTAGATAAAAACACTACAACATTCAAACACCATTTAATGGGGCCCATGAATACTGAAATGGATCTCCATATACAAAAAGTAAGTGGATGAATAAAGACTTGACTGCCAGACTCTTGTCAATGTGGAGACCACCTTTCCCATTTAGAATGCCTCCCATAACTCAGACCTCAGGAAGACTATACCATCAATGTATGTGTTAAATATTAGGGGAAAAAAACATCCCTTTCTTATTTTCTTAGATGAACAAAAGTATAAGTAGAATATTTATGTGTTCTTGTCTATCCCCACTTGGGAAACCACTACTTTCAAATTCAAGCCTCTCTCCTTGGCAAAATTAAGATGTACCTATACTGCTCCTCCACTTAAACTTTTTATCATGGAGATTTTTTTTTTCCCAAAAAGAACTATAGTGACTGGAATTGTGAACACAAAATGATAGATCCAATTTCTTAACCCCTATGACCTGTGAATGTGAGCCTATTTGGAAATAGGGTCTTTACAGGTTTACTTAGGTCAAGAATCTCATGATGATATCATCTTGGATTTAGAGTGGGTTCTAATCCAATGATGAGTCCTTCTAAGAAACAGAAAAGGAGAAGACACCAAAATCCAGAAAGGAAGTCCAGGTAAAGAAGGAAGCAAATAATGGAGAGATGCATATGAACCAAAGAACACCAAGAGTCATCAAAAGCCACCAGAAACTAAGGGGGAATCATGGAACAGATACTCTCTCAAAGTATTCATAAAGAAACAATCATGCTATTACCTTGATTTTTAAATTATGACTTCCAAAATGATAAGAGCATAAGTTTCTGTTGTTTTAAGCAATGCAATTTGTAGAAATTTATTTCAGCAGCCTTAGAGCTTAAGAGTTTAAGGGTTGTATGACCTTTTTTTTCCCTCAGATTAGTCCAAATCAAGGATACCATATTCCTAATACACATAGTCAGGCACATAGACAGGCTTATATATCTTAAACCAAATTGTGAACTGTGGCCAGATTGGTTACTGCACAGCTATAGGGTGAAAGAATACAGCATGCTTTTCAGAGGCTTAGAACTTTCCCTGAAGTTAATATACTCCCAGAACATACCAAGTTCCTTAGGAGACTAGTCTATGCAGTTTAAAAATGACCAGAGTAGGCAGTATGGACAACTGCATAATCTATTTAGCAGAGACATTCTCTTTCCTCAGCATGTAACTCTCATGTGGAGTCTTGGAGCCATTGTTGCTACCCTAAAAGAAGCCAGTCTTTGGATGAAACTGACACATGGGCTAATGAAACAGAAACTGAACTGTATCTGATCAACCCAAACCTGAAACACACTGGAATCTTCTTGGGAAGTACAGTAAAAGAACCTTAAATCAATAAAGCCTGCTACAATGTGTTTTACCACTTGCCACTTAAAGCATTTTAGCAGTTTTTTATCCTTCCTTTCTTTTGCTCAATGACTCCTTTTCTTTTTCTCATTCATACATTTGGCAACTATTAAGTTTTAGGACTAAAACTCCCTGGCTTGGCTTGTTTATTATTTATTTTGTGTGTGTGTGTGTGTGTCTTCATGATTAACAAAAAGTTTGCCAGAATTTTGTCAGTTTAAGCATAACAAGATAAATTTATGTTTTTCATTGCTTTATGATGACTGATATAGATGGTTACAGTCAAGGAAAGTAAGCCAAGAGATGGATATAAATTATAATTTTTTATGAAAAATTAAATACAGAACAAACTTTATAAATATGTACATATATGTACATATATGCATGTATGTGTATTATCATATATATTACATACACATGTATGAGTTATATATATATATATATATATATTTTCTTTCTCAGGAAGCTATAAAAGAAGTGAGTTTAAAAATCATCCCCCAAAATGATGAATTTAACATACAAATATACTTCATCCAGTATAACAAGCCTGTTTGATAGTTTCTAAAAGGAAAATAGATTAGAATAATCCTGGACTTTTCTTCATTTTGTCGACTGAGGTGTATGGGGGAAAGAATCTAATTCAACTTGCCTTTTGATTTCCTGCCACTTTGCAGTTGCTATGTGACCACAACCCCTTGTATTATTTTGGTAGAACTACCATGACAAAATATCACATACTGGGTGACTTAACAATAGAAATGAGTTTTGTTACAGTTCAGGAGGTTTGAAGTTTTATGATCAAGATGTTATCAGGCTTGGTTTCAAGGGAGGGGCTGTCTCTTTGGCTTTCAGACAGCTGTCTTCTTTGTCTTCATATAGTCTTTCCCTGTGTATGTATTGCTCTTCTGTCATATCTTCCTCTTCTTCAATCATTTTGATCTTGTTTAACCTTAATTACCTTGCTTAGACCCTATCTCCAAATGTAGTGATATTGAATGCTAGATCGTCAATGTATAGATTTAGAAGGTGCACAGTTCAGTCTGTAATCCCCCTTTTTTTGTGAGCTACAACTCTTCATCCTATAGGCATATTGAAATCTATCAAAGGTACCCATCACCCTAAACTAAAATGTAGAGGGAGACTTTTATGGCTTATTTGCAAAAGAATATTAGCACTTACTGAGGAGTACCAATGATAATTTTTTTCCCAGAATTTGACTACAATGATTCTTCAAATAGATGGAATCAATCAGCATCCTATTTTTTAGATAGTAATCGTCTATTTGGTTTATGTTTTGTGTTACAACTTGCCTTTGTTAATCAAAGATCCCAATATATATATTCATATGGCTGTAGCAGAATATTTTGGTATCTACACATGCCAAAATATAGCAGTCCTGCTTCTCCACTTAGGTTCATGTTTTCCCAAACCCAGACCACTCCATCTCTATTAGCCTGTTTAAATTCTCCACTCAATTTTACAACTCTCAGGCCCCCTTTTACTTTTAACTTATCTTATGCAATTTCAGGCCTCTTTTATCCTCTCCATGTTTAATTATAGGTCACCAACACTATTTCTATTAACAGCACATCTATCACTAGCCCTATGACCGCTCCAGCTCCTAATCTTGTCTTTATCTCGAATCTATTTAGGGGCATGAATTCCTTTCTCAAATTACTCGTTCTGACTCTAATCTAGTCATAATCCTCAAACTTTCCCTTTAGTCCCCAACACTATGTGGAGAATTCAGTGAAAAAAATGGAAAATTGTGTGGTACAGTCCTGCTGTATGGACAACTCTAGGCAAAAGCCCCAGTCCCCTTCTTTGAGATGTGTATTCTACACATCATTGTCCACTGCCAGGTTCTCCAGCTGTGGCTGCCCCCCAGACATTATATAAGTGCTCTGATTTATAGCCCAGACTGTGTATTTGAGTTAATTTTCCCTCTTGACATCAGGAATAAATGAAGATTGAGAACTGAAAATGCTCTTATTAACCCAGCATCTAAGCAAGCAGCTTTTCTAATTTAAACATTTCTAGTTTATGAAACCAGACAAATATGTTTTATTAACAATATTGTCTAGAGGACTTTGGATTCAGGTATATTTATTGTTCCTGTAATATACCAGTCACCATTTCCATTTCTCATGGACATGAAGCTAAACTTTGTGTGAACTTTAGCAATGAATGAAAATTGATTAAGATCACACATGGTGAATTATTTTTTTCCCAGTGATAGCTAACAATTTTCTGAATAAACTTGACCTTTTCACTTCCATTTGTTTTAATATAAAGGTAAAACAGAAATCACATTCAAACTAGTATATCAATCCACTTGGGAAAGCCTAGGAACAAACTTAACGTCTATGAAAATAAAATGTAATTTAGTCCTTTATTAAGATGCATTGTGAAATCACACCTGGGGTCTGATGCATGTTTAGCAGCTCTGCAAGTCTATTTACTGTTTTTCTGGGGTTTTAAGATATTATTTTCAAAAGAGTTTGTTGTTCCCAGAATGAGGAGCATAGTTCTCTAGGTGAAAGATTTAGACGTCTTCTCTTATTTCAGGAATGCCTTTAACATAGAACTTGTATATCAATACAGCCATCTAACATGCTGAATCCCACTTTTCAAAGGGACTTTACATATTTTTCAATTATTTGATCCTTCTACCAGTGTGATGACTTAGGTGACACCCTTCCACCTTCAGCATAATCTCATCCATCAAGGTATAATCCTACCTTCCTTATGCCCCCTTCACATATTGACATACAGAGGGATCTGGATGTAAATCAAAGACAAAATTCCCAAGAATCAGAGAGTGATTTTAGTGAGAAAAGCATAGATTCAAAGGAAATATGTCTTCTTTGTGAACTGTATTCTAGTGTTTTTGTTTGTTTGTTTTTACTTCTTTCTTTTCATGAAGCAGATTCGTTTAAGGATACCTCAGTTTAAGAGTTACACCCTATTTGGAGAAACTATGAAGAATGCAGAATGAATCCAAAGAAATAAGGCATGAGTCAGACTTCCTAGGCCTTCAAAATATCCAGTCCTTTTGACTCACATGTAAGCAGACCACATCATCAGTGTTAAGTATTAGGAGAGAACATAAAGCCATACCCAGCAAGTAATACAATGGTCATTTACAATGGTCATTTATCTTCAGGTGGCCTCATGAGAAGGAGCCAGAGTATGTAAAGGAAGATCTTATCATCCAAGATCAAGGTAAAATATCTTAAACACTATAGAGCTATGAACCACTTAATGGCAGGGAAACAACTCTCTCCTTGATGTGCGAACATTATCCACTGAACTTGAACAAACCTGCATGGTGTGAGTCAATCACTAGGTGTGGCCAATTGGTGTGATCAATAAGCACAGTAATCATGAGGTGTATGGGGCTGCTGTCAGTATTACACCGAATACTATTTTACAGTGAAATTTTTTAATAAGTTAAAATAGCACACTATAAAATAACAATAAAATATGCAGCTTAGTAAATGCCTAACACAATAATAGGATCACTTATCATTTTCAAGTATTATGAATTATACATAACTGCGTGTTATATTCTTCTATGCCTGGCAGTGCAGTACATTTGTTTACATAGCATTACCACAAATGTGATTAAAACATTGTGCTATGATTTTATGACAGCTACAATGTAATTAAGCAGTAGGAATTTTTTTCATCTCCATTATAATCTTATGGAACAAACATTGTATATATGGTCTATCACCACCTAAACATCATTATATGGTACATGACCATAATATTATCTATTTTACTATTTTCTAAGTTGAAATTCAGAGAAGTTAAATGACTTGCCTATTATAAAATAATGGAATAATTAAAAGCTTAGTAAAAACTTGATTATTCTGACTGGGTACTTACCAAGACACACATGATAACCCTGAAGGAGGGATGATACCTTCTAAAGTCCCAGATGCTCCATTTTTACTTGTGACGTCCTTTGCACCCTATGTGCAGGGACACTCCAAGATATTAATGACCGCTTAGTAGCAGTAGGACAAGAGGCTACTGGATGTAAACATTACCCCTGAGATTTTCTTGTGATGCCATAAAGTGGCTCACACTATTTTATCCACCTGGAAAGATTTCCCACTTCTTCTTAAGCTAGCAAAAACCTTTTCTTGCTTCAAAACTTCCTTTATGATGATCCTTTTGGCCATGCCCCTCCTGACTGGAGTGATGGTACACTTATGTGATAAATTTTTACTGAATAACTTCTAAGTAATTGGGTTGATTTCTGGGAACAAAACTATAGCAATGCATCATCCTTATCTGCCTCAAAATACTTAGTCTAGTGGAATGATATTTTTACAATTGCTTTACTTTGCAGTGAAGCTATAGATACTCAACAGAGTAGCTTCTTCAATGAGAGTAAGTGAATCTTGAGCCAAAATTCTCTCCTTCAAGTGTCTATATCCATAATTATTTAATTATGCATCCAACTGAAAAATTTAATCATTTTTCTATCCAGAGATATCTCTCTAGTCTTTAATTGAATTGCTTCTTAAAGTTTTCATTGGTTGTTAACTTTCCACATTATTTTCTTAGATGTTGCCAAATGCCATGACTAATCTTGAATTTTATAATATTTACTTTGTTATCTTTGACATCTTGACAGTACTGTAGATTCCTGTGAGAAAGAGGTATTTTCTAATAAAGACCTCAGTATTCCAGATCCACACACACACACACACACACACACACACACACACACAAAATAAATAAATAAAATATCTAGCAGAGAACCTTAGAACATGTACCTAGTTGATCTCAAGGACTTCAACTATACCTGGAAAGACCTGCATTCAAACCTAGAGATAATATAACACAGGCAAATTGTATCTTCTTTCTAAACCTAAACATTCTCACCTGTAAAATAAAATCAGTAATAATAGAATCCACTTAATAAAAGGTAAGTCTGAAGATTTGTGTTTATGGTCTTGATTTAGAGGCATAATTTATGAACTTCCAAGATTAAATGGGATCAAATAATTTATCCAAATATCTGTTTTAACCAAACTGCCCTGTTAGTGCCTAGATCCTAACTATGGATTAAGAAAAGCCTCTCTGAAATTAATAATAATGCTAATAATTGTGCACCATCACAAAGCTCCCACACATTCTCAATTTCCAATTGGCTGACACAATACTTCTCCAATCAGGGGTTGTGTCCTCACTGAACCAGGGTTTACCAACCCAGCCCAGTGATTATAAAGATGAAGAGGAAAGGCACAAATCGTGGACATAAATTGCTGAGTCCTATTAGGGAGTGAGACATGCAAACAAAGAGTACCAGCATAGTAGATTACATACTTATTGTTGTAAGAGATGGATCTACTCTGTTCACAGAGTGAACGTTTAAAAAAAGTTGCATTGGAGAGGTTGTACGTGAAGTTAGTCTTAAAGGAAGACTTAGATTTTCCCAGAAGAGGGATGAGGGCCAGGCAAGCACCAGAAGAAACATGGTCCCGGATGAAAAAAGGGAAGGGTTTGAACTGTTCTGTGTTAAGAGTTTTGCATAAAAATTGGAGAAACACTGGAAGAGAAAGTTGTTTATCAGTTTGCCTAAATTACAGTGATTCTTAATATTTTGAGATTATAAATATCTTTCAATCTGGCAAATGTTTTTTAACCTCTCTGTAGGAAATGATACATATACACGTATTTACATACACACTTTTTTTTTCTAAAATATCCTTAATACAGTTAAATGTGGGAATAATTCTATAACTTAAATTATTTATTTACAGGTTTTTTTTCTCTTAGTCTATTAGACAAGCACGGTATATCTCCACAGAATGATACAATAATATGGGGTGGTGACTGATTATCCAATATCAACCATTGGTTTTTATTTTTTGTTCTTGGAGACCTTCCCAGTTTTCATTTCAGTAGTTACATCTCTTCCACATGGCATAAAAATACTATGAGAGAAACTGACTCAATCTTTAAGATCTATAGCTAGGTGTGTGGTTCCAGCTTCAGCTGATCATCAAAATCCCCATCCTTGGTCATCATTATTAATTCAGAGAAAAGCATGAGACTCACATTTGACCAAGTGATTTCCTGAAAAGATGTACTGAGGGCTTCTAGTAAATAAACCTCCTTGCCTTTCTGGGGGGGCTTCTAGAAGCAAAGAGCACAATTTCTTCTCATTTATATATGGGGCTAATGCTGGCTACATTTTTGACCCTCATGGGGAGTTGGCCTGTAGAATTAAACCGGCATCATGGGAGGCAGAATAAACCTAGAAAGGAATGTTGCTGTTACTGGAAAATTTTGAGCCATAGTATCCATATACCTTGATACGTACCTGTCATGGGTCCTCCTTTTTTATGGCAGCTTTGCCTCTTAAATGTTTAAACAAATCTGAATTATATTTTTACTCTTTGTATTCAACTGTATTCTACCCAGTGCATTGTAAAAACATAGTCAGACACTCTCCTGTTTATCCATAGAGGATCCAAAAGTACCTCCATCACTCTCTCTCCTTTTCCTTTTCCTCCTGGTCCCTCTGGTCTTCCCACACTGCATGGCTCCAGCTCTTAATTAGTCTCATTAATACTAATTCCCATTAATAATATCCATTCTCTTTGATGGAGTTAGGAAAGTACGGGGAGAACTTCAAGTCTTGTCTTTGCTCAGTTCTTTCATCTATTTGTCTTAATAAATAATTTTTCCTCTTGCTAGTACTAACTTCCTCTTAAAATGCAACCCTAGGGTTTACAGTGTTAGCCTCTGCCTATGAAAGACTGCTGAGGTTTCCTTCTTTTAGGTAAATCAAGAACCTCAGAGAAAGGGAACAAATTTGCTAATGGGGAGGGAAAAATGTCACTCTCTCATAATAGAGTATGAATAGTTTCCTTAAAAGACCATAGAATTTGTAAGGATCTATAAGTTAGGGCTAGGAATACATGTTATATATGTTGGGAGCTGTTGAAGGACTTTAAGGAGAATATAACATGGTTTCACAGGGTTTTCCAAAGATCACTATGGAGCAATGTTTTAATATGTAAATGGCCAGAGTTTCTTTATATACCCAGGCATTCATTTATTAAAAGTTTTTCTTGTGGCCTCTCTCCCTCTCCCTCCCCACCCCTCACTCCCTACTCCCACACACTCATGTATACCTTTGGCTATCCCTACATACTACCTTCAACATGTATAGAGTAGGTTTTACTGAGTTTAACTATCAGACAATTCTGTAGGGTGTTTAGATTATCACTATTTAAACATTTGTAGTTTTATGCCCTCCTACATAGAGCATAGACCCATAGGTTTTAAAATCTGCTTCAAACCTTTAGTTCTATTTTATACAGCTATTAGTTAAAAGATAAGCTGTTTGTCTATAAAAAAATATAATATCGGGTAAATAAGAGAGTATCATTGAACACAACATGAGAGCATTTAAAAATTGGAATTGCCTATTTCTGACCAATGAAACTTATTTTTAAGGCAGTATTATGTTCAAATCATAAACATGATGTGACCTAAAGAGGGAAATTTAGCATAGGAGAACGGCATTTATCACTCTGGAAGTGGCCCCTGACTTAGGCAAACAGTATTCAGACAGCATCCTGGCTATCTGCCTTTATTCATTTGAATGCACCATGCTCATCTTTCCAAATACATACTGCAGACATGCACAAAGCCAGGTAGGTGGTTACACTTGGTCCCGAGAATTTATTTAGACCATGAGCCAGTCCTAATGGACCTGTTCTCAACTCCCCAAACTTTCACTTCTTTTTCTAAGGTCCATTGAATAACTGAGCCTTGTTCTAGAGGGGCTTCATCTCCAGTGTTCTGAGGATAGGTAAAAAGCACCTTACCCCTTGACACTGAATTCATTTTTTTTTTATTGCTGTATAGCAAACTACTTCAAAAAATCAGTACCTAAACATGACAAATTTATCTCACACAATTTCTGAGGCTGGGTATCTAAAAGAGTCTGAGCTGAATTATTCTGGCTCAGGGTCTGCCATGAGGTTGCAGTACAGAGAACAGATGAGACTATAGCCACCAAAGGCTTTACCAGAACTGAAGGATCTACTTCCAAGACCATGCACTCTCATAGCTCTCATCATGAGGCCCCAGTTCCTTTCCAGGTGGATCCCTTTTTATATGATAGCTGGCTTCCCCCAGAGAGGGGCCAGAAAGAGTAGAGAGAAAGAGAGAGAGAAAAATAGGGCCATGTCTTTTTAACTTAATCTTGGAAGGAACATACCATCATGTATTGCATTTTCTGTTGCCCCAAAGACTACCTATAGTAAAAGGTGAGAGTCTCAAGATGATAGGGTTTAAGCCTTCTTGGCGGCTGCCAATCAGAACCTCCAGTGGTTCAGGGATCCATCTATGCATGCCTAGCCATTGTCCCTTACCCAACCTCTAGTACCCTGTAACAGGAGGGAAAATAGATATCTCTGGAAAGGATTTTCCTGGCTTATTAAATGTAATAATTTAAAAGTACATGAAGAATGTGTTCATGTATTCTAAATATCATGGCACATTTTATTTAAAAAAATGCTGTCTTAACATGAGACAAACTTTTGAGTATTTAACTGTGTTACAACACTGGGTAAGCCAGGTGTAGTGGCATATGCCTGTAGTCCCAGTGTCTCTGGTGACTGAGGCAGAGGATTGCGTGTTCACAGCCAGCCTCAGCAATGACAAGGCACTAAACTACTCAGTGAGACATTGTCTCTAAATAAAATACAAAATAAGGCTGGTGGTTCAGTGGTTGAGTGCCCAAGAGTTCAATCCCTGGTACCCGTTCATCTCCCCGCTCCCACCCCCCCAAAAAAGTGGATAAAAGCACAGTGGAGTAACTGAATATGTCACATGTCTAAAATGCTACAAAAATGTAATATATCAAAATGTAGGAAATACTGGCTCTTGAATCTTGGAATAAAAAATGAATAAATTTCTCTTTTATTTTTGTTTTTCTCTAACTGTCCTATATTTTTTAATAAAATTTTGATTCAAAATGACTAAATAGCTAAAAATGCTTTGCTTGAATTATAAATATATATTATTAGGAATGTATTATTAAATGTTTTTGATAGTACCCAGAATTCTTGAGTACATAAAAAGTGTGGGCAGAAAACAATGAGGCACAATAACTTGAAAAATAAAGGATATAAAGTGAAAAGTTGAAAAGCATGTATTTTTAAACATACAGTTCATTAAATTTAAAAAATATTTTCCTATCTTTATTTCTATTTTTACATTCATGCTTATATTTATTTCTATTCATTTATATGTTTTCCTATTTTAAAAAAAAAATTCCTATAGGAGGAAAACCAAGTGGAAAAACAGTAAAAGGAGTGCATGAATAAAAAGAGATGGCACCATGGTGACTTCTAAGTTCTAAACTGAAACAGACTTGGTGAAACCACTAATGAAGCTTTGGTAAGATGTCCAGGACCACCATGTCATACCTGATCCAAAAGAAATAGGGATATACTTTCCAAAGAAGAGACATAGTTCAGTAGAGACTGAGGGCCCACACCCAGGCTATGGTAAGAGGTTTTTAAATTAAATTTAGATATTTCACCATTCAGATCTTTGGACAGAGGGAAAGTTTTCTTTGTTAAAGGCCTGCCATTATTCTTCACTGGCTGACTTTGATTTCTCAGGGAACCATATAGCCTTGCTATAATAAAGGATAGGAGAGAAAGGCCCAGTAAGCCCTGGGCACCTTCAGAACTGGTGAGGCCAGATGGGATCTAGGAGTGTTTAAGCTTATCTTTATTCTTTTTATGTGCATGTTAATGATGCTTTAAGAAAAGAATCACCAAGCTTAACTCACTATGCAGGTAAACTATTTAGTATTTTATAATAGTTTCTATCTTTACATTTAGAAGTACATCTATCTTTACATTTAAAAATGCCCATCTTTTGATTGCAATATAAAATGCAGATGTCTTCATGTAGAAGAGGATATAGCTTTTTACAGTACCTGAAATCAACTAAGAAAGTAGTGACACAGGTGACAGTAAAATTGCAAATATCTACATAGTTGTCAGCAACATAGAAGCCAACCCCAAATCTGTAAGATGAATTTATAAAAAGGACATTTGGGGAGGTATACTCTGCTTCTACTGAAAGGTTAGCATGTGACTTACAGCTAATAGAGAGCAAAGAAGTATAATAAGTTTGAACATTTAACAAAATAATTTCTGATTCACTTCTGCTACTCTCTTCCTGATCTCTTCCCCATTTAATTATCCATGATCTCTTCTACTTGAAAATTTACCATAAAGTTATCTAGTTCATCTATTAACTAACATTGGTAGCTTTCCTTTCTCTGATGCATCCAATTTTCTTGATTAGCATGTTCAGTACAACACTAGTCAGTTATTAATAAGCACCAAATAGTGCTTATCAACACCAGGACTGAACAATTTAAACCCAGTAAGGCAATTTTGTTGGGTTACATCTAATGGCTTCTATACATAAAAGTTATAATGCAGAGGGTCTATCCATGCTAAAGCAAATCAAAAATAATTGCCTGAAAGAGGCATCAGCCAAGGACCTGATAGAGTAACTCAAGAGACCATGGGAAAAGGCAGGACATGGCGTTTTTGCAGTGCTTATCAGATGATTTTTGCATTGTCAATATTCTATAATTAAAAGCAAACATAAAGATGGCAAACATCTTGATAACTGCTTGATTTTTAAATATCTCATTTGATACTTAAAACTCTGTAAGATATTACTGATTGTATATTTTCTCATTGTAGAAAAGAATGCTCAGAAATGATTAGGAAATCCAAGTGCACCATCCTTCAAAGCTCACTCTTCCTCCATGGTGCCATGATGGTTTTTCAAGCTACATGGCTTCTGCCTCTTTTTGACTGACTTGTGCCATTAACCTTTCCAACTTGTCTTGATGGCACAGTCATGCACACGCACAGCTTAGGTTAGCTAAGTAATAATATTATTATTTTTTAGTACCTGCTGTTTGATTCTTTGCCAACCAGCCACCAAACAAACTGAGTGAATTTTTCATATTGCATCTACTTTGCTAAATGATAAGGGACACACAGTAATAAAATAATGTCCCAGGGGACATTTTCACATTTTACTTGCTGTTTCTCTTTTAAAATTTCCATCGTTAAAAGCGCCAAACAGCCATAGGCTCTGGATATAATAGCTTCAGCTGAAAATAAAAGAACCATCTTTATGGATAGAAGGTGCGAAAAGAAATAATGCATCAGTCTTTCAGCTACTCTCCCACAGTACGCTGTACTGTGTTCAAACAAATGAGGGCACTAGTGAATAAATCTGTCCTTTAAACTTGTATATGATTTCCCCATACTTGACTTTCAGATCATTTTAGAGGCTAGTCTTAATTTATTCTTCCTTCTCTCCTAATTTTTCACAGGGACAAATTTAGGCACAGAGGAGATAATGAACTTGGCAGAGGATCAGGAGCAAGACATTGATGGAAAATGGGCACATATTGTAAGACGCTGATTTAAGTACTTCTTGCTCACATTTCTCATAATGAAAACACAGCCATACTGTTACACTTGTATTTTATGGTTCACTGAACAGCCGCAATAACAAATTTTAAATACCTATCAAATGTCATAAAATGTCATTTAATATTGTTCTCGGTTTGTAAAGGGAAAATGAAAACTGATAAAGTTCATGTATATTTTGTGCTGGTTCAATACCCTAAATACCATACTATAAGACTTTCAACAAATATATAGTCGATTGTAGTAATAAGGTAATATTAAATAAGAGTGTGCTACATTTTTTCAAGAGAAAGTAGTCATATTAAAAGGGTTCTTTTAATGATGCTCTAAACAATTTCCTGGGCTGCATCACAGCATAGGTTCGGTTGATAATAAAAATTGCCTTTGAACAGAGTGCTCTAAATTTTTACAAGACTCCAATTCTCCTGTGCAATTATGGAATTTGAAATGTAATTCTCCCTGGAACCATAAAAGAATTAGACCAGAGAAATGCTGTTAAGAATAAAGAAAGATAAAAAGAAATTGCTTCAAAGATCCTTTTTATTTTTCTATTTCTTGGTGTCATGTTATATTCCAAGTCACCATATTGTCATAAAAAAGGACAATGAGAAAAACTGCTCTAGACTATTGGACATTTCTAGAATGTTGACTCAGGAATATTTTTTCTCTTGATAATAATAACATGTTTCACTATGGTCATCTGCCTTTGAAATTCACAAAGAATTTTCCAGAGGAATGTTTGACCAGCCAACAAGTATTTACCAAATGTTTATTGTGAACCCAACACTGTTTTAGGCCCAACGAGCCATGTAGATGGTATGAAAACATGGTCCCTGCATTTAAGCTGTTTATCATCGTTAATTATTTGAAATGAGATGTGTTAATTCAAACTTAACTGTGATCTATAATTTACATCCAACAAATCACCAAATTCTATGGATCTCAACCCCTTTGTAATCTTTCAAATCCATGCATTCCATATCCCCAAATACCATTAAGAATTATCATTGTAAATTCCTAACTGCTCTCCTTGTTTCTAACCTTGCCCACTTTAATTCACTGTAAATAATATTTTGGAAATAAAATTGTGATTATACTGCTCCAACATTTTAAAACTCCTTCAGAGTATTTATACTTTGTCCATGCTTAAGTCCGAGACTGAAGGCATAATTGCAAAAGGTCCTTCAAAATTCTTACCTTTCTTAACTTCTAGCTTAGCTTCTTGCTCCTTCCCCAATAGGTCATTCAAATTAAATATTGTACAATGTAATGAGTCAGAAAAACCATTCTTTTTCTTCCCTGAAGATCTTTTTCCTGTGTTTCCTCTTTCTAAAACATGCTTCCCCTCATTTTGTATGTGGCCCACTATGCTGGCCCACTATACTTGTGCTGTTTTCCAAGAACATCTTTTAAATATTTGAAGAAACATCATGTTTTACTCATTATACAGGTCTTTGACCTACACAGAGTTAAGCACATGGTTATTTCCATTCAACAAAGTAATGCTTGTGGATTGAATAAATCAATAAATTCAAAATGGAGAGGACAGGTATTAGCTCTGTCCTAATTTACAAATTTCATATATTTTTTTCCTCTTCTCTGCAAATTATTTCCACTGAGAGGGTTGGTAACTGATTCCAGTGTTGATTTATAACAATTTTAAACAAAATGCCAACCTTCAATTATTAATCATACATTTAAACAAAAATATGTTGCTTCAATGACTATAAGATCATATGTAAGATTCCACAAATTGTAAAACATAACCTCTCTACAGACATGTTCAAATACAGGGGAAAATGTGTGTCTTATAACCAATGAGATAAAATTCCTTAAGGTCTTACCATATGCTTGGCCTTGAGCCGTGTTTTATATTCATTAATTCCCTTAATCCTCACTGCAGTCCTGTGAGGAGGGTACTTTTATTATTCTCATTTTAAAAATTAATAAACTAAGTTCAAAGAAAGTTTGCTAATTTTCCTAAAGTTACCCAGATTGTGAGAGGCAATGCTAAGATTTAAATCCTTGTCTTACTCTTCTGTCTGAAATATTCATTGTATTATTTTTCTGGCTTCAAAAATGAGAGGAAAAACCAGAGAACATATCATCAGTCATCATTTTAAAACATATTTTCCTTGCCTACCTCATCCACGGATATTATATACACAAGAACACACATGGAAGGCACTTATAACTAAGGCAGTATATACTTTGGAATGCTATTTATTAAGCATTAAAATAACTTTGTATTTAAATTATGAAATATCTTTCTTTAAAAAAATGAGGACACATCAAGGATTGAATGGCAACAACAATAACAACAACAAAAAGCAAGGGAGGAATGTGGATAAATGAGCTAAACCAAGGAATGAGCATAAACCTGGGATGTTAATGACATCTTGGGAGGAGGCATACTAGACTTTCTCATGGAGGGCAGATGTCTCCCACACAGACACTGAGGTCATCCGTACTAAATGTTATGAAAATATTTCACATTTTAAGATGTCAACAGAAAAATAAGCCTACCCAAGTACTGAAGTGTAGATAACAAAAGAAATTCTAAATTTCCACATGCTGCCAGAAAATTGAATCAACACAATGTTGAAATCAATACTATGGATTCTGAGACTAATTGGACTGTTCCTGCTTGTTACGATGGGGTTCCAAAATGACTGAGGACCCTTGGCATTGGAGAGAAGACAGATCGGAATCATCGTGTCCTTTAGAACTGCTTGCTATTCCTCATGACATCTGCATGCAAATACTTCCCACTTCCAACTCACTGTCATCCGTGGTTAAGAGTTAACTCTCTGGAAAACTAAAGTAGGTGAAAGTTAATTTTTTCCCAGTTCATGTTTCCAAATGTTCCCTGTCACTATGCTGTACCAAACTGAGGTGTTCCTTTTCCCTCATCCTCCCTCAAAGACATCAGTTCTATTGATGGCTTTGTGTCTTTCAACAAAGGTACTTTGGGATTAATTTGCCAGAACATGTTCCAATGACCCATTACCACCATCTAAGTTTTGAATCTCGCTAATCATATATATATATAAAAAATGCATCACCTGTAATTCAACTTCTTTACTTTTGTTGAAAATGGAAAGTCTATAGCATCCTTTGTTAAACTCATTCCACATAGGTCCTACTCTAGAAATCCTTACTTAATTCTCCTTCTCTGACCAATATGCTCACAGCTCTCATGGTTGTCAGCCTAGATGCACTTGTCAGTTACCTGGACTGTGCATTCCTCACATGCAGGAACTTATGTATTCATAGAATACAAGACAGGTGCATTGCAGTTCTAATTCTAATCTAGTCATTCAGCCTAGTGTTTCACAAGTGGAAATGAAAAGTATTATTTTCTGGCACCAAGTATAAATATCCCATTGGAGACTTTTCCAGTCAGGCTTGGTGGTTTTGATATATTTCCTAGAAAAGTATTCTCCCACCTCTCTTGGATTAATTACTGCTTAATCATTGTATGAGGCAACAAAAGAAAATATATTCTCATCCTCAGATTCATCTAGGTAGAAAAAAATAGAAGAAAATCATTACTCTAATTCTACAGAATTGTATGTACATATTTTAATGTACCACATCTGTGATTTTTTTATGCACTGGCCCTACTCACTTCTTCACTGGATAAATTCCTATTGGTTCTCACATCCTCACCTCTCTTACCTCTCTCACCTCTGTTTTTGTTTACTGGGGTTGAATTCTTGGGATTATCCTAATCCTATTGTCTTGTGTACATCTATCTCAGTACATTCTTTGTTTACTATGTTTGCTCTATTTGGTACCTATCCCACCTTCTAAATTGTTAGTCTTTTGAATCTAAGAACTGTGATTTTTGTATTTCTATTGCAAGGCTCTATTATAGTAATAAGTAGACAGTATGTGGACAATAAATTGATTATTTTTCATTGTTTAGGTGGACAAATGTTCCATTTTTCTTTATAGAGAAAAGGCTTTTTATGGAATATGAGGTTGTGAGGAATTGGAATAAGAGGCAGCAGGTCCTTGTGTGAAGAGGTAAAATTGCACATTCCCAAGGCGCAGTTGTAGGAATGGCTTAGAAGCATGTGCTATAGAGGCCAAGCAAAGCAAATGGTAGACATCTGAGACACGGCCACATCCGGATAAATGGGAAAGGCTATATCCTAGGTCCTTATTATCTCTTTTTGAAATGTTACAGTAAAAAAATCTACAATTCTAACACAGGGACCAGGCTGAAACCTTTAAATAAGTTGTAGAGGAATGGATATAAACTATAGACTATTAATAAAGAAAGAGGTTAAGGGACAGATTTAAAGGGTACAAATGAATAGGAATTGGGGGTTTAATTTTTAAGCAAAGGCAATCCAAAAGTAAAAAAACTCAGGATTGGGTGGCTAATTTAAATTTTTAAGTAGCTGGATTACAAAAGAAATTTAACATGTTGCAAGTACATCTGTTAATATTTAACTTCTAAGACAATTATTATGCCCCTGTAACCACATTAGAGAAGAACAGCCAAGGAAATACTCTTTTTAGGTAGTGTTTCCTACAATTTCTGTCAGGTGTAGCCTGAAAGAATAAGGTTCAGAAATAAAATGAAAGTCAAAGGCAGGGGGCCAGCAAGAATGAGGAAATTATGTGAGTAGAAGAGTGTAATTCGGCCATCTGCTCTTTACCATCCCTGTCCTTTAGTATATAATATTTCCTTCAAACAACGTTGGATGTACAGAATTCTCAGGTTACACTTTTCTAATTAGGAATTTTCATTAAGATTTTCCTGTTTTCTCACCATAGTTAAAATAACAGATATCCACAGATGTTTACACAGAATTAATCTATATATTGCAAAATCATGAGTGTTAAATCCATATATAATTGAAAGGAATTTACAGCACAAAGAAACTCTAAATTGAGTATTGATTATAATAGTTGCACATGCCTTTAAGATTTCCACCACTTGGAAGACAGGGAATGCTTGTGTGGTATTTGAATTATATTAGACAGAGGGATGTTTGGAATTTTATTGTTGTTTAGGAAGAATGTGGTATACATTGGGCAAATAAGTTTTTGGCTACAGTTTCTGCATTCTTTCTCTGCTCATACCTTCTACCACAGAACCCAAGATAGGGCAATCAGAACCAAAACAGGATAATCAGATATTGCTGAGGCTTCTTTGATGGGGCTAATTGGGTTTACAGGATCTGTTGGTGTCATATGGACTAAAACTTAGATACAACTTAGAGGCAAACAGAGATAAGAGACAAAAAGGGAAGAAGAGTGAATCCTACAATTACGATGTCTTCACATTTAACTTTCTATTCCTATGAATCTATTCTCTTTTTTGAATTTTTTCTTTATTTTTGTGAAATATTATAGTTTTGAAAGCAAATCAGTTTTCCTTGTTTTAATCTGTGGGAGTACATTTTATGCTTCCTATAGCCCCCAGTTAAAATTTTACATATTATCTCAGTCTGTTAGTCTTTTAAAATAGTCATGAGTATTATTTTTATGTGAAATAGATAAGTAAATTGTTCTTCAGCAAAGTGGGTAATATTCCAAAGTTATTTAGCTCACAATTCTTAGAATTAGAATGAAACACTAGTCTGACACTGTAAGCAGGGTTAGCTCTTTTCCTTATAGGATCTGGTCTTCTGAAGATGACCAGTAGTGGTGACGTAGAAAGCAGGGTGCACACATTCCAAATGAGAAGACCACCATGTTCATGTTCTACTCTGCAAAATTTAAATAGCACTCAAGGAAGAAGGCAGAATGCACTGTTAAGTGTGGCTGTAAGAATTGATAATGGTGACAATGTTAAATAACATAAGTAAGGGAGAAATAGAATAAATTGATGCCTTAGAAAATTAAGCCTTGCCATAGTGGAAATAAAGCACTCTAAGAATGCAATTTGGTAAGCAAGAAGACCAGATGGGAGACTTCTATGATCATACAGACAAGGAACAATGGCATCTGAATGAGGTAGGGACTTCTGGGGAGAATAAAGTCACTAAGCTAATTGATAGGAATACAATCAATGGGTATACAAAGGGTAAGAATAAAGGACAAATCAGGAAAGACTCCCATGTTTTATTTTGAGCATGTGGGTAGAAAATTGTTGAACACGGAAATATAGGCAGAATGGCTATATTGGAGTGAAGAAAAAAGGAGTAAAATTTTGCACATTTGATTATAGAATATCACATTTAACTATAGAATATAGAATCCTAGCAAACAAATAGCTCTTTCTAGAGAGTTGTCTCAGGATCAAGATAGAGAAATAGGAATCATTAGCCTGAAAATAGAAGCCCTTTTGGATTAAATATGGGTCATAGGTCTATACTTTCTATGGCCAAAAGTTAATTATTTAGTTATTAACCAATACTAAAGTAAGAGTCTAGGGTGACAAGGATTAGGCTGTGATTCATAAGAGTCAACAACTCCACATGGAGAAGAGCTTCACAAATCAGATCTTGGTTTTATCTCATATGCTATGGGAGTTAGGGAATCAACAGATAAGTAGGGAGGAGTGAGAAGCTTGAGAAGGGTGTGGAAGAAGCTGGATAAATAATAGTATTTTAGAGCTGGGCAGAAGATGAGGGGTCATAAGCAGAGAGTTAGAAGAAGAAAAGTAAGGGCATCTGAAGACAGAGAACAATGATCCATGCCAGACACTGAAGCATGTTCACATAAAACAAAAATGGAATATGTAATTTTGATTCAGTGAGTGGAGAACTTTTGGTGACCTTAATAGGAATATGTTACTTAGTGGATGCCCATTAAATAGTTAAGAATGCAATCACAATTACCCATGATTGCTCCAGTGAGTCTCTGTGTGGTCCATTGGGTAGAGTCTACCCAGTTTCACAAACACAACACCAAGTATCCTGATAACAGAACAGGATTTAATAAAAACCAGACTCACTTATGAATTAAATATGCCTTCATGGCTCTCTCATGAAGGAAGAGAAGATAAATCGTCCTTGCCTTTACTTGTTAAAATTGATGGTCATTTTCCATGCACTAACATTTTTCTTTTGTGAAATGTATAACTGAGCGTCTGAAACAAACCGGACCCCTTAAGCAAAATGTGGTGAAAGGGAGAAGAGAAGCACAGGGCCCAGCTAGTTGGCTCCTGGGAAAGACCAAAGGCTTGCTGGATGTTTGATGTCTCCTACTACAGTCAAGTTTCTTACCCAACCGGAGACCTTTAACAAAGTACTGAAGAAGGCAGCCGCCCCAGCACGGCAGCATTGTGAATCCAGCCCAGAAGGAGAGAAAGAAGAGACTTTCATGTTGTAACCTCATCCTTTTTACCTCTTTTGTCTTTCCCTTTGCCTCTGCATTTTTATATTTCTCTCTACTGTGGGATTCACTTCTTTTAATCCTTTGAACACCATGTGAACTTGTCACATTGAGAGCTACGGTGAAGTGGCAGTGGAGTGAAACCAACTCTTTTAATTTCCATTTATCCTAAAGTGGTCAGAAAGCAAAAGAGAAAGCTACTCAGAGACATCTATGTAAATGTGAGGAAGACCCACTTGGATTCCAACTCTACAGGGCCTGACTCACAGTTATCTAAAACCTGAAACACACAAAACCAGTCTAAAATCTGGAAATAGCCTTAAAAAAAAATGGTCCATACCTGGAATGTGGTAGATGGCTTAGCAGGTGCTGATGAATGGATTCTTCCTGCTAAGGGTGGCCAGGAGAACCCTGAGGCAAGTAGAACCCTTGAATCTTTGAGCACTGATCACAAATACATCTAATCCTTTGTCCCATGGGATAGTACAAATAAATATTAGCAGTTGATTCCTGTCATAATGTGAAAATGGCCATGTATTTCCTAGGCAATTGGTTAGAACATTTTATGCAGGGGATTTGGAAAAGGAAAACAATCTGCCAGATTCAGAAATGTAAATCTTGAAAGTTGGGATAATACCCCTGGGATGGGCCTGTCTGAGTTTCCTGAAGATCAGGATAGCATGGGCCTAAGACAGAGGAAAAATGGCATTGTCACCAAGGAGTAGAAGGAAGTGAGTCAACCAGACTCAGGGTATAACTTCTCTCATGTCCACGGTGGCTATTTCATTATTTTATTGTGTGGTAGAATTTATCTTAGGGTAAGTATGGACCAGAATGAGGATCTGATCTCTATCACTTACTAGTTAAAAAGCTCCATGAAAACAAGGACCACTTCTGCTTTTTCCCACTTCTATACTTCTCATATCTAGCAGAGTACCTGGTATATAATAGAAACTAAATAAATATTTTTGAGTAAGTAAAATTAAAAAAAAGAAATAAGAGATGGTAAGATAGAAAGAATTTATCTAACATTAAGTCAGTTGACTAACATTTCATAAATTCAGTTTCTTTAGCTGAATAATGGGAGTAAATAGTATATCTTGATGAAGAGTGGCTGAGAGCATTCAAGGACACAATAATCATAAGGGCACTTCTCATCACCCGTGTCTATGAGACCCACTGGATATATGTTTGCATTGCAGTGATTAACAAATTTCAAAGTTATAGGGTCCTTTATGTTACACATGGAAAACTTGATTAAAGGATTGGAAAACTTGTCACACATGATCTGAAGAGTGAAGATAGTTCCGCCACAGGTTAAGCAGGGGTAAGGCATGCTATGAACATAGTAAACAGGCCCTCAGTACTCCATGGAATTCCACAGGTAATAAGAGGGGTATATAACAATACAACTGTAAAATGATTATACATGTAAAAGTCTTCCCTGGTAACACGATACCATAAGAAAAGCTAAAATACTTGGGTCCTATGACAGATATTAAATATATATCAAGGATTTTACTTTAAAAATGGAGAAAAAAAATCTAACTTCAAGAAAATATTCAATACTATTTTAAAACCTAATAATAGCAATGATGATAATGTATTGGCAACTGCATTTGAAATTGATCACTGGGTAAACATCTCTAACTATGGGATTATGCAAAGTACAAGAAAATAATGTTTTAAAGTTAAATAGTTGTCAGTGACTTGTACACTGGAAACATCATTAAGTTTTAAAGAAAAAAAAATGGAAAAGAACAACATAAACTAGACTCTCACAGAATTACACAGTTTCAGAGTTGAATGAGTCTCTAAAATGATGTTTTAAAATCCAGCTGGCACTTGAATCTGGAAACATGCATTTCAATCTGCTTTTAGAATGACTTGGATTTGACTAGATAGAACAGTTCCCAACAGGTCTAACCTTTCAGAGAGACAGAGACATGGGAGAGAGTGGGAGCAAATAAGAGAGATAGAGAGAAGCAGCACTAATCTGAGAATCTGTCTAGGAGATGTCAATTATACCTGTCTGGAAATGAGTATAATAGGGCCTCAAACTTGGGCCTTAGTTTTCACCATTTGCATTGAAAGAATGAAACAGGACAATTGAGATGTTTTAGCCCATCTCTTCTAAGCTTTTGTGCTGTTCAGGACCCAGTCCAGTTGCTGGCTAAGTTTTCCAGGCTGTCCATAATTGGAAATAATGTCATCTTTCGTAAGCACAGTAATGCTATTTAAACTTTCTCAACATTACAACCACAGCCACTGCTCTACCTCACAACATAGATGAAATAGAAGCATAAAATACAGCACATTAATTGTCTCTCATAGTTGTAACAATGTTGGATGACGAAGAAATAAAAATGGGCTGTCTTCATCCCAAGGCAATTTAAAAACTAACATGGAGTTCTTCTCAATCTACTCTGATCTACTACACACTTTGCAAAATGTATCCCTTTCAAATCATTTTTTTTTAATACACAGATATTCCCTGCTGTTGTATAATACAGTCACCTACACAAAAGCCTCCATTTGACATGGGAGGCATTCCTTTGAAAAGACCTTTCAGTGATCAGGAGTACAGGGTATTAATGAGCATCCCTGAAGTGGGTCCTAACTGGGAAACTTATGCAAAGGAAACTCGTTTTGCTCCAAATATAAACTTATACTCTGGACCACATGATAGAGATGGTAAATGCTATGTTAAGATTAGAGAATTGAGACCGGGGACGTAGCTCAGTAGTAGGACGCTTGCCTAGCATCATGAGACCTTGGGTTTAATCCCCAGGATTGTGGGGAAAAAACAAAAAGAATAAGAGTGGAGGACACTTTAGCATATTCAGAAGAGAAAGGAAATGATATTGGAAGGGATTATAAGGTTGTAAAGTCGCTATTTACATACCAGACCCGTTTATGGAAAAAGTAACACAAATTAGGAGAAGCATTACTAAAGCAGGACTTATCCCAACTTTGAACTGTAATGGACTTTGATAATATGCTGCACGGCAGTGTTTAAAAATAATTGTATGAGAGCAATTCAAAGAAAGAAATATGGTTTGCCATTATGATTGAACCATAGAAAGACTTCTAAGAAAGATTTAAGCCAGGACTTGAAAAGATGGGTAATGTTGAAAGAATAGATACAGAATTGGGAAGGGCTTTGGGGAGAGAAGCAGCTTAATCGAAAACAAGTTATTACAATCTATGTACATATAAAATATGGACTATGATTTATAATATGAACAATATGAAAAGAAACCAAGTCATAAAATCAGAAAACATGGAATAACTACTCTTCTCATGAAGAAATGCAGTAGTTACAATTCATCCCCTCTTTAAATAAGCTTGTTTAATTATGGAACTATGTCTCAGTCTCATGTTTTTCTACGGCCCAACCCATGCTGGATTCGTAATTTAAGTTCAATGTTAATGTAGTTGATAGAATGGCTCCTGAATGTATGTATAAATAGCATATTAAAACAACCTTGAATGGGCTCGCCTTCACTCATTACAAAAAAAATAAAGTTGTTTCATTTTCTGTAGGACTCTATTCATTGGGCTGTTGGTCTTTCATATTTATGGGGAATAATTTCACTACATTCACAGAACCCCTAAACAACAGGTTTATACTAACCTTTTAACACATGTTTTTTATTCAATTGACCACATTGAAATGAATGAAGAGACAGAGATTCGACTTTTAGAGAAGAAAGGAAAAATACTGACTTCTCAAAAAGTAAAGATGAAGGGAGTAAAACTACATCCCTAAGTCAGAAAGAACAATATAGGACCAGAGTAATGAAAGAACCCATTATTGTAATCTACTTTTGAAGCTCTTAAAGGACCAGGGATTATAAATCCTGTGGTAACATGGTTTTGATAAACAATATATATGAGATTAGGAAAGTGAGAAAATAACTCTGCAGTTTGAAGTGATTACAACATAGGACGATGGGGAAAGTGTTGCATGAATTTCCCAGAAGGAACATCAGCAAAAATATCAAAAGATTTTATTAACACTTGCATATCAGCATTCTAAATTTGCATGGTTTCATGGAAAAAGTAACACAAATTAGGAGAAGCATTACTAAAGCAGGACTTATCCCAACTTTCGACTGTAATGGACTTTGGCAGTATGCTGCACGGCAGTGTTTAAAAATAATTGTATGAGAGCAATTCAAAGAAAGAAATATGGTTTGCCGTTTTGATTGAACCATAAAACGACTTCTAAGAAAGATTTATTTTCTATATTTAGCCTGGACACTGATGTCACAGTGGGTAAGTTTTCTTCAAGCATATAAACCTCAAGACACAATTCCATAAAAACATAAAGTACAGATGTGCCAACATATCTGTTCTAGACAGGATTCTACATATTGATTTCTATCAATTATATCCTATCATAAATATCCTAGAAGAGATACTCAGTTTTTTTAAATACCAAGGATAATTCTGTTATGAACTGCAGAATAATTTCCCTTATCTGAACTTAGTTAGCATATTTGAATATGTTTTCTTATTTAGCTAGAAGTTATCTGTACTGAGACTCCAAAGCTTTCTCCATGAGGTTTACTACAACATAGAGAGGTTTGCCATCTCAATTCTTAAATAACTTTGGATTGCACAATATTAGAGTTTGGAGCATTCTTGTAATCAACTAGAGAGTCCTAAGATGGAATTCACAGTCCATCTCAAAAATACTTTGCAGCAGACATATCTTTAAGAAGCAATTCATGACTCATTACCTACACCACTCCTGTTGTCCTAGTCATCATGTGAAGTCAGACTGACTGATAATAATACCTCTTCATCCCACGCACTCAAAAATAAAACACCCACCTGCACATCCCTGCATCAGCCCAGTGGTATATAGTGCCTTCATCTTTGATATACTATGCAGTACTCATGTGTTGGTCAATTTCCTATCACTATGAGTAAATACCTGAAAAGAACAATTTAGAGGAGAAAAAGTTTTATCTTGGGCTCACAGTTTCAAAGGTCTCCATCCATAGTCTGCTGATTCCTTTGCTCTGGACCTGAGGTGAGGCGGAATATCATAGTGGAAGGTTATGGTGGAAGGAAACTGCTTAGGACATAGCAACCAGGAAGCAGAGAAAAACAAAGAGAAAAAAGAGAAGAGAGAGAAAGAAAGAGAGAGCACCAATGCCAGACATAGTCCCCAAAGCCATTCCCCAGTGACCTACTTCATCCAGCCATGCCCTACCTGCCTATAGTTGCCAACCAGTAGTCCATTCAAATTATTAATCTATCAAATGGATTAATCCACTGATGAGGTTACAGTTCTCATGATCTAATATAATTTCACCTCTGAACATTCCTGCATTTCCTAACACGAGAGCTTTTGGAGAGATATTATAGATCCAAACCGTGACATTCTATAATCTCTAGCTATACTACTTAGTGGGGCATTGCTGGGATTATGAGTCAAATATCTTCAAGCAGCTGGTTTTGTGAATAAAGTTTTACTGGAGCAATATTATGCTCATTTCTTGACATATTGTCTATGGAGCTTTCAGGTTACTATAATGGCAAAACTGGATAGTTGTGACTAAAAGTATATGACCACAAAGTTAAAAATAAACTTTATAAAGTTTGTTGGTGCCTGATCTATAGTCTAAGTGCCAAAATAGATCAAGAATTCTTGATTACTTATAGATGTCTAAATTGAGTGCTTCTTAATTTAAATGATGCAAAGAGATTTCTGAAGGAGGCACACCTAGAATTCTTATTTTTAATCTAATTATGACATTGAGTTTTAGTATACATCCTTTAATATAATATCACAAATGGCTATAGTGTTTGGCTATAGTAGAGGAAATAATATTTAGTATGCATTTTCAATGTGCCAGGCATAGGTGTGCTCTTTTGGATAAATGATTGGTTTCAATCTTCACAGCTATTTAGTTAACCATTATTATCTTCAATTTATAGATAAATAAATAGTGGACACAGGGGTTTATAAAAATGACTTAAGGATAAATAACTAGCATATGAGGTAGCCAGTTTGATTCTAAGTCCTTATTCTTCAACATTCAGGTTCTTCCTAGTGCGTCCGCACACACACACACACACACACACACACAGATTTTCTTTTAGCTGTTGAGGAAACTAACTAGTTAAAGAATGCAGGTAATTTATGTCCTGATTTCTTCTCTAGCCAAAGAGTCCTCTAATATTTATTTGCAAATAAATACTACAGTATAAATAAATGGAGCCTAATACAGCCTAATACAAGATAGAGCCATTACAATGAAAACAACCCTTTAGAAAACAATTATTCAACTATCATATAGGTAGAAAAGTGTAATTTCACACAATACCTAAGGTTCTCCCTGGAAGTGTTTTCTGTGTTAGAGGCCAAGATGCTTTTATCCATTAAAAAAGATCTTAAATTTGCCTCTCTGTATTTCACTGCTTGCTCCATACAAATCAGTTTTCAAAATTTCATTTGAGGTGTTCACTAATAAAATGCTTTGAAACAAGTGGCATGCGTTATATTTCATGAACCACTGAAGTGCTAACACACCTTGTCTGAAACACATGGTCCAGTACTGTCTACAATATTAGAATGGCCACCACCATTCAAAAAGTCTTTACTTTAAAACAAAATTAAGGTCTCAAATTGCTTGAGCACACAAATGGACCCTGATCAAAAAGAGGATGCTGAGAGAGGAAACCTTATTTAAAGAGATGTATCCATGTGACTGATCCAAATGAAAAGGGATGGAATCATATCTAAAACAACTGCTTTGAGTTGATTTCCTTAGAAATCATGCCATCATAAAGATAAATCTGAGAGCAAAAGGAGTGAAAAAAAGAAGATAATCATTTTACTATTATCTAGCCTATTTACTATTATCTATTTTACTATCATCTACAGAAAGTTTGTTAAGAACAAACTGTAATCAAATAATATTCTGCCTGAGCATTTCATAGTTAATTCCACTGGCATCTACTAAACTTACAAAGTGCTAAACATTGTGTGATATCTGGAGCTCCAAAGTTTTTCATTTTTTTTTTTTACCTCCTACAAAATTCTTCGCTCAAGGAATTGCTTCTAATAGAGAATGTGATGTATAAGTAACTATAATATACTAACATAACTAAAGCAAAATCAGAGAGGTGAAGAAAAGTGATAAGACCATTTACCAGCATACATGGTAGGTAGGGACCAAACTTGTGTCAACTCATTCATCTTTAGTTGGTGAAACAAAGGAATCCAAGATCAGAAAAGCTGCAATCCATAACTGGAGTGACAACTTTTATGGAAATATAGAATTAGAAAAAACAAAATTCAGGGATAGGATAATAACAAGAAAGAAGCAACCACTCAGATTTTAGGAAAACTGACCTAATCAAGAAGGAGCAAGGCAAACACAGACTTCTTGAGCTATTTGTGGTTTATATCATCAATTAGAAGTTAGACATTAGTGAAACATGTCTGGTTTTATCTTCACAGCTACTACTTGGAACTAAAAAAGATATTTCCTCTCATTGTAATTAAGCCATTTGTTTAATTCCGACTCTCAGGCATAAGTGATTAGGAAGTGAAATGATTACTGACTGCAGCAAAAACCTAATCAATACAACCTGATTCATTTATCATGTAATGGCATATTACAAAAGTTAAAATACAAGAAATAAAATACTCCATATCTTTTCCTTTACGAAGCATTCTTTTATATATCACATGTAAAAATATTGGTGGCTGGGTGTGCCTTTCGCAAAATGCTTCTTTATCTTCCGCACATAAATAACTACTCTCATGAATCTCAATCAGGCTAGAGTTATTGCAGTGATCATCAGATTAAACATGTTTTCATTTGTTCTAAAATAAAAACAGATCCATTTTAGCACGATATATTTCAAATTCATCTAATGTATTCCAAATTGTTATCTGTGGTTTATACAGAAACAAACACCACATTCCTTTAACCATATTGATTTGCTAAGAAGAAAAACATTGCCTCCATCATTTAGCAGCTGTTAACCACAGGCAAGCTTTTAACCCCTGACTGTCAGTTTCTTCATCTTAGAAGGTGGGAGATAATAATTCAGAAGGCTGTTTTAAGGACCAAGTGGGATAGTCTATCCATGAAGCAAATAACATAATGCCCAGTACTGAGTAGGGATCAATAAAGGCGGTTAGTTTCCCTTTAGAATAAATATTCTGTTTCCTCTATTTTTTCACCTCCAAATAAAGATGGGTTTTGTAATGCCATTTTCCTTATAAGTCCAAATCCCTTAAGTGGAAGAGGACTTGAGTATATGGAAGAGATGCTACGTATTTCACTTTTTATGTGTATTCCACTGCTGAGAGCCACAGCCGAGTCGGAATGGACCCTGGCATTTTGCCAATAGTATTGGTTGAGAGGCAAGCCATTAAGATGATGCTGAATTGATTCAATTGTATATTAGACCTTTACTGTCCACCTCGGCCCTCTACTTTGGAGTTCTCACGGGATTCCTGGAGAGTTCGCATTGGTTGGTGAAGTGCCAGAGGAGGGATTTCCGGTTGGTGGTTCCTGGAGGAGCTGGGTGCATGGCGTTCAGGAGAGTTCCCGGGAGCGTGTGTGGAGTGTGCTGGTGGAGTTCAGAAATAAAGTTTGTTCCTGCTTCAGTGGCTCGTGATTTGTGTCCAGCCAGACTGTGGCATTCCACAGTGATGCTAAAAGTTAATAATATTGCCTAGATAGCCATCTTAAGTGCACTATATGTGGCCTGTTATGAAGTTCAAACATTCACCATTGATCAGTACTCAGAAGTATGTGACAAGCTTGGGTTGAAAAAGGTAGTAGGAAGTAGATGAGCCAGAGGAAATCAAATTCAAAAGTTTTGATTATAGGCTCTAAGATTAGACCAATAGGAGTAGGAACCCTGGTTCTGCCAATTTCAAACTGTGTGGCCTTAGATAAATTAATTTCTCTCCCTGAGTTCAGTTAAGTAGGATAGAACAAAGTTAGGTGTTTAATGTCTGATATTTAAAGTGCTCTGCCCATAAAAGGCCCTTAATAAATGGCAGTTACATATATTTCCTATTGTTTCTAATTATGGGAAGGTTGTTAGGGGACAACTCTAAGTGAAGGAGCTATACTACAGGGTCTAGTTTTGTGGGAAAGATAATATATATGTATGTTGTGGTCTGGAGTCTTCTACTTAAATTTTGGACAAAGATTTAGCAACATTAGCAAATGCAGAATCTAGAGTTTCATTCCAGTCATATGAATCAGAATCTGCAAAGATAATTTAAATGTTCAAACATCAAGTTTTAGAGTACTGGTCTAGAGACTCTTTTAATGGTAATTCCTCCATGAGTATTTGAGTATTGGGACACATTGTCTTAGAGGAAATTTATATAAATATTACATACAAATATACATACTATATATATATATATATATATATATATATATATAATTCACATATTAATGAATATTTGATAATTTGAATTAAAATTATTGTATAATCAATAATTTTTATCATAAAAAAGTAAAACTGGCATAAAAGTTTTAGTTTTTTTCTACCCAAGTAGTCAAAATCTTATGGAAAGTTGAAAATAGGTGTTTATGTTAATTAGAAACAAGAGTAAGATAGGAATAACTGAGTATTGCTCTTCTGAGAAAAAGACGAATTCACCTGTTTTTCTAGGTCTTCTTTTCTATGCAGCTCACCATTATTCTCTTAAGATAATTTATGTCATGATCTTATAGGGATAATATAGGGACCATTGATATATTTAATCATGATTCTTAGGAATGGAGGATACATAAAACAGGAAGTACATACTGGTATTTTCCCTTTAGAGAAAAAAATTAATACTTATGTCTGGAACCCACCTCCAGAAATTCTTACTTAATTTATCTGAGTGAGGCTTAGACATGGGCATTTTTGAAAAGCTCCTGAGGCAATTATATGAAGCCAGTGCTAAGAACTAAGACTTTCCACTGAACTAGCCTCAGGATTAGTGTGAAGTTTGTTTTCATCTAGCTGTGGCTTTCTGGTTGTAAAATGCAAGACCTCACACCAGGTTAGAAGGTAATATTGAGCACAAGGACCAGATCGCACAGATGGCCTTTGTCACCCACACATTCATCTGCCACAATCCCAAAGTTGGGATTTGGGTAGGTCTTATAATACAAAATTTGCTAACTAATGGGCAGCTTATCAAATCAGTTCACACTCAAACATTTCTCCCTTCTTATCAATGATATCCATCTCTTTCAATTTTTTGACACTGAAAAAAACAGTGTTTAAAACATAAGTACAACTGAATTGTACATTTCTACAAATCACCTAAGATTTCATAAAAAGTGATATCAAAGAACCACACAAAACCATTGACAAATGATTTCATTGCAGAGTTAAACCAGTTAACAAAAATAGTAGATGAGGAATAATTAGCAAGATTAACATAAGAGACAGTTCAAATGAGAATAATTTCACTTTCAAGCTATTAAGACAGGCCCTTGGACCAGGTATGATGATGCAGGCCTGTAATCCACCGCTGAGGAGACTGAGGCAGAGGACTGCACATTCAAAGCCAGCCTCAGCAATTTAACAAGGCCCTGAGTGCTGAGAGCCAAGGCTGAGTCTGTATGGCCCCTGGCATTTTGCCAACAGTATTGATTGACAGGCGAGGCATTACTATCCGCCTCTGCCGCTACTTTTGAGTTCTCGGGCATTCGGGAGAATTCCCCAGGAGCGTGTGTGAGGTTTTTTCTTGCAGTTCAAAAATAAAGTTTGTTCCTGCTTCAGTGGCTCGTGATTTGTTCCCAGCCAGACAGCGGCACCTGAGCAACTTAGTGAGACCTGTCTCAAAATAAAAAAATAAATAAATAAACCAGGCTGGGGGTTTGTCTCAGGCTCAGTGGCTAAGTGTCCCAGGGTTCAGTCCCTGGTTCCTAAATAAATAAATGCAGACCACTGGAAAACAACTGATCTACTGAAAGATTTCTGCATAAAGGATGCACTTTCCATCTTTGATGCAAGAGTCACCCACACAGGGAAGGTGAACTTAAAAAACACACAGAAAAAATTGAATTCACTTTTTAATCAGATTCTGATACTCAGACATACTACTTGCAAGTATAACCTAAAGTTTATGGATTATGAAATTAAATTATTTTCATGATTTTAGTTCCATATTTTCCAAAAAGAAATTCCCATGTGTGTTTACATAGTATGTAGTCTGAAGTTTAGAACAGCATTTTACTGGGATCAACTCTCTTCTGAAAACGAAAACTTCCTACATTTTTCTCTGTCAATGGTTCTTACCATAATGAGGAATCACAAAAGCACATCTCATCCAGAATCATGGTCAGTACAATGACCTTCCAGGATGGTGTCTTCATTGCTACTGCCCTGCATGAATCACTTATTCAGAAAAATAACAAAGTTTAAAAGCTACTCTGCCCAGATGTGTCTCGTAATATTCCCTTGTTCATTCTAAAAGCAGCCTCATTTAATGATAGGCTTGGATATTTTTTATTTCCTCAGAGAAGTTAACTTTTTATAAAACAAACTGTCTCACTTCCTTCTTTGTGATATCATGTTGACTGTACTAACAGAAAAATAATGAAAATGCAGAATACTAGAAATAGTTAAGTGACAAACACATTCATGCAGTCGAATTAAACTAATGTCATAGAGAGTTTTCAAATTACAGAGAAAATTTTTGTCATATTTATCTGTGAAATAAAATATACAAATCGTCAGCCCCATATGAATTTGATTAATTAAAAACATGCATATAACAAAAAAAGTGAGAAGAACATATGCAAAAAATATCTAACAGTGAATAGGGCAGGATCGTCAAATATATTGTTCTTCCACTGAAGTGTCCTCTACTTTTCAAATTTTTCTAACATAATAACATGAAAAACTACTGGAAGCATAAAAGTAAAAGAAAATAAAAGACTTTAAAGTTCAAATTCAAACTAAGGCAAACATCTGTTCTCAGTTGTAGAGAGTTTAATTCATAAAGATACTTGTTTCCTGACATGCTACCATATAAATTAACTGAGATTCAAGAAGTGTAGGTTCAAATATCCATAAATTCTATCAATTTGCAATAAATTCATTGATAAACATGGTATTAATGAGGAGTACAAAATTCTAAAGTTGGTGTAACTAAATTAGTATATTTAATAAAATAAGGAAATGTTCTATGTATAAAAATAGTGTCTCTTAGAGAGAAGAGGGGAGGGGAGGGGAGGGGAGGGGAGGGGAGGGGAGGGGGGATAGTAGAGGATAGGAAAGGCAGCAGAATACAACAGACACTAGTATGGCAATATGTAAATCAATGGATGTGTAACTGATGTGATTCTGCAATCTGTATATGGGGTAAAAATGGGAGCTCATAACCCACTTGAATCAAATTGTGAAATATGATATATCAAGAACTATGTAATGTTTTGAACAGCCAACAATAAAAAATTAAAAAAAAATAGTGTCTCTTATAGGAAATAAGTAATAAAAATAGAAATTAAATCACCAGTTAGCAAATCTTCCCTGTTGAATGAGTTCAGAGGAGCAAATGCATGGCTTCAAGAATTCCCCTAATATTATCATTTACTATGGCTCCTCGATATGAATTAACAAGTGATTTGCACAGGGATGAGGGTGTAGCTCAATGGTAGAAAGTGTAACTAGCATTCGTAAGGCCCTGGATTCAGTGCAAATAAACACACACATGCTAAATAAATAAATAAATAAAAGAAAAAAATTGTTCCTCCTAGACACTGTATGGAGTTATGGAGCTGTGGAAGGGATGATAACTTTTTAGGGTAAAAACATTGTAGTGCAAGCTAGTTTGGGGGTAGTGAGGATGTACAGAGACATGAGAAACTTACAAGGTATAATATGTCAAGCAAATTAAGCAGCACACTGAGAAAGAAAATGTTTAACATCTATCTTGTTACCCTTTGTACTCATAAGATACAATACTCAAACCACAGTACTAAGCCAGAAAGCAGATGGCTAAGAATCCACTGAACAGCAGGTAATAGAATGAGAAGATGTTATTAATGCTGGAGGACCTTAGAACACAGGGGAGGCTCCATACCATGCTCCCTGACATTGCTGTTAGGGACATCCCAGTACCAGCATTAAGTGTGATCAAGAAAGAGTCTGCATATGGAGGAAGGCTTTCAATATTCTTGGGAGAGCAGGAACTGATATTTCTTTTAAAGGGCATTAAACAACAGCTCTGATAAATTATTTGCAGAAAGCTGCTATAAATTACACAAAGTAACATATGCAGTTCCAAGAATCAGACAGTCTCCCACAAACTTTCATGGTAATTTCTGATATGTGTAAAAAAATAAATACAGAAAGGTCAACTGGGAAAGATATGGGTTCCCATTAGCTGATAAATTGAGTCTTCCTGAAAGCAACCAGAATCAAGTCCTCTCATTTGTTGTCTCACATGTCATCTACTGTCTCTTGAAGCTGGGATTGAGTTTGTGACTTCAAACTCTACACATGGAGCATAATCAGAAAGAGTTGACATAAATATGTAATCACTGAGTGCCAATACAAAGGATTCAAAGGATTCACTCATGTAGAGAAGTCTCACCTAATTTATTTACCAAATATTTCTTTCTAGGGAAATAGAGAGGAAGGGGAAAGAAAGAAGAGGCAGAACTTGCAGAAAGAAAACAAGAAAATTACATCATTTTTATTATCCTGTTTTTTTTTTCTCAAGTACTCTTTTTCTGTATCTTATTTGCCAAGGTAAAACAGAAGAAATTTGAGACTATATTAAACTGAAATCAAAGACACCCTCCACTCGTGTAAATGATCCAGGGCAGGGTCCAGCCTTAATTTCTAATGAGTCCTTACCATTTACAATTTTGTGGTTGGGAACTGCAGATATAACCTAAAAAATAAATCTTTCCAATTCATTCTTACAAAATCATAACAGCACCATTAGGACAACTTAGAATATAGGACAGAAGAAGAAAATTACAAATATGTCCCACTTATGAATATCTATGCAGACATTCTAAACAAAGCCATTAGCAAATCAATTGCAGCAGCATATTAAAACAACTGGAATGTTAGAAAATATGCTTGTTTTTCTCCCTCCCTGAAAAATAGAAAAGGCATATGGAAGTCTTAATAGATGTTTAATATAATATTTTTTAAAAGTAACAGGAACAGGAAACTAGAAACTAATGGATTCTGTGCTTATAAGTGCATAATGTAAACAATACAGCACATAGGACACAATCCGCCATCCTTTACACATCATTTTTACATGTGAAATCTTGAAAGCCTTGACATCAAAGTCAGGCATGAGAGATAGATAATTAATTTTCCTTCTATTATTCTTGAATTATTTGCCAAAGCAATGTCAGTGAACTAGAGAGGGAGAGGGAGATAGTTGGGGGGGAGGGAGAGGGAGAGAAATATATATATATATATATATATATATATATATATATATATATATGTGTGTGTATGTATATATATATATATATATATATATATATATATATAAAATAGAAAACAATAGCAAAAATAGAAAATCCAATTGGAAGGCTATTTAAAAAGTTATAAATATTAAAGAATTTCAAAATAGTGGCAAAGTTAAAAATAAGTACACATATTTTTCTACTACTGAAATAATAACAGTGCAGAAAATGCAATTTCAAAAATATCTCATTCACAATAGCAGAAGCAAAAAAAGAATCTTGAAAATAACTACTAAAAATATGCAGGGCTCATATGAATATAGTTATAAAACTCTGCTGAAGCAATAAGTTTTAAATAAATGGAGAAACTTATTTTGTTTTTGGGTACAGAGATCCAATTTTCTATCAGGCGAGTTCTTCATAAACCAACAATAAACTCAGTGTATACTCAGTAAATGTTCCAATGTGTGTGTATGTCTGTCTGTCAGTTTACTCTGTATCTATCTTTAATTTTAACGTGACAAAATATTTAAAAATGCATAAAAAGAAAGAAAAATTTAAGAATACTTAAATAAATCATGCAAAAGAACAATAATGATGAAGTACTTGCCCTAAATAACATTGAAACATAATAAAACAACCAAGTTACAAACAGGTTTTGTAAGTGCAGGTCGAGAATAAATCACTGGAAGATAATTTTTGAAGGTTTTTAAGTATATCCAAGATTCATTGGTAATTAGGATAGGAGAAGGCAAGTATTTCAAATAGATGTGGGCAAACGAGATCATTCAATAGCTGTCAATCATTGGATAATAAATAAAACAGATCGTTCATTTCACCAAATAAATTATAGACAGATCAAATATTTAAATATAAAACATATATAATATTGGAAAATAAGAGAATTTACATGTTAAGTCAACAAAGAAAAATACTTCACTACATAAAATTTTACATCTTTTTTTTTTTGGTGTAATAAAAAGGACTATTGAGAAGTTGGGCACGATGATTCATGCCTGTAATCACAATGCACTGAGAGGCTGAGGCAGGAGGATCACAAGTTTAAGACTAGCCAGGGCAACTTAGCAAGACCCTTTCTCAAAATAAGAAATAAAAAGGGATGGGGATGTAGCTCAGAGGTAAAACATCCCTAGGTTAAAGCCTCAATACAAATAAATAATAATAATAAATTATAGAGAAATCTCAAGAACAAATAAAAATTTGGGATGGTATTTGAACATACTGACAAAACAAAATGCACTTAAAAATAATCGTATCTTCAAAATCCAAAAGGAAGCGGAACAAAAAAACATGAAGAAATACAGAGGAAAAAGTATAAAGAATAAAAAACGTGGAGGTGATTGAACTTAATAGTAAATGCAGATTTTTAGAAACTTCATATATCAGACTTGCAAATACACAATAGATGATTTATGAAATAATTTTTGAATCTATGTGTAACAGGCACTCTGGTACTTTTGTAGAAAGTATAAATGAGCATACTATTTGGAAAACAGTTTAGTCATATCTGTCCAAATTTTAAATGGAAAGTCTTATTTACTTAGCATTTACAATTTGAAGACTTTATCATATAGAAATATTTATCTCTGTATGAAAACAACATATTTTTCTGCATATGTAATTTGACATGAATATAATCTTTTTCTCTTCACCTGCACACACACATATATACACACACACACATATTCACACATACATACATGTAAATGTTCATGACTGCATTATGAAAGCCAAAATTTGGAGAAAATTGATTTATTATATTTTGACTCATCCATACAACAGTACAGCATATAAAAATAAGACAAAATTGATCCCTATGCATTCAAATAGAAAGATTCCATAGCAAGTTGGTTAGTTTGAAAAGCTGACCATATAGTATAATCTGATTTATGTTCTAATCAATATTTATATGTTTTATCCTTGATATAAAGCTATTTTAAACTTCAGTTTAGCTATGATTCTATTCCCCTACCCCAAGACAAAGGACATGTACTGCCTTTTAAAAATCAACTAGCTAACTACATAAGTAGATTTGTTACATGATCTTAATTAAGTTGGTTCCAAATATATAGCCTAAATGAACTACCATTTTCAAAGCATTACAATATACTGATTTATATTTTACTCTAAATCATACTGATTACATATTACACCATTCAAAAGGCAGCTCCAGAGGTTTGAAGAGAACATCAGTTTGTGTTACAAAGTCACCAACTGCAGTAGTGAATCCAAAGTCTAGGCAGGATGTTTATTTCATTTGATAAAATTCTGGAATCTTCATTCTTGCACAATGAATTTCTCTCATTCTTTCTTCCTTCATACATTTCAAATGACTATGGTCAAATCATGTAAAATTGTTGACACTTGTTTTTGATCTGTAAAGATGTCAGTTCACCGTGAGTTAATCGAATATATTTTGGTAATCTCCATTATATTCTTATTCTGTGACCACTGTTATCACCAGTTTTGAAACACACAGCCACACAGCTTTCCACAAGTTGATTAAATCTCAAAGAATGTAAAAATCTTGCATGAGAATACTCAAGTGGTCATTGTTAAAACCCCAATTAGGACTGGAGCCTTGCTTGATATCACATTATACTAATTTTATCTTATTTAATGCCATGGTTTATTACATGGGCAGTGCCCATTCATTTTTAATATTTCAATTATCAATAAGTTGTGTTTACCGTTGACTCATCCTTTGTTCACTCAACATTTATTGAATGCTTTCTAGTGGAATGCTAGTAAATGTTTAATAACCTACTTCCTGGGGGGAAAATGCTTTCATGCCAATTTCACTGTATAAATACTCCCACAGTGCCTGATTTCAAGCTACCAACACAATGCCTAACAGCTTGCACAATTCCTGAAAATTTAATAGTCAACTCTAGCAAATCAGCATGAGTCAAACTCAGGACACATACTGCTTTCTGTATACCAGACATTTTGTAAGGCATCAGGGGGGAAAAAATGGTGGTAACTTCATTTCTACCTTTGAAGAATACAGGGTCCAGTAAAAGAAAATGAAAACCAACAACAAAAATTATTATAACTTTTAGGAAAACAAGATATTTTTAGTACATTGTCTCCTTTACTTTCCTTATCTTTTAGATGATCATTTATAATACCATTCCCAATAGAAAGTTATTTTAAACCCTTTTAAAATAAAAATATCAATGATTACAACTTGCCTTAAAATTTAGCCAGAATATAATTGTCAATCAAAACTGCTTCAAAGCCTTTGATTCCTTCTATTGGCAGTGAAGAAAATTTCTTACAGGTTGTTCATCTTGTATCTTCTCCTTAATGTGACTATTACAAGCTCTGTAATGACTTAGAACAGAATTAAATGGTAGGAACTGTCCATGTTATATGTGATAATTACTATAATCATGCCAGCATCATTCTCTATATTGATGTGTTTTTTCTACAACACATCAAGAAAATTATTTACTTCTAAGATGATGAATGACTTACAAAAACAATTCAGACAGGTATTATGATGATAGGTAATAGGATACGCATAATTTTCCCTTGAAATATAAATACAAGCTTCTCTTTATATCCTGTATGTTGACATGTGCAGATTTATGCTTAGAAAAAAACAATTTTTCAATTTTGGAGACATTAAATAGTGGTTCTGATTAGGAAAAGCTCAATGCTAATGAAGGAAGATGATTTAAAGTATAGATTTTCCTGGAAATATATTATCTTCACAATTTTTTTTAAATGGTCGTTTGGAGCGGGGGTCACTTACCAAAATATGTTGTCAGTTTAAAGGCAGCTAAATGAGAAATTACAAAACTATTTTAAGCATGTCATTTTAAGTACTAAAATGGCATTTTTTTTCTTGTGTAACTAATAAACAGGAAAAAAAAGTGTTGTATGGAATCTTTTGTGTGAAAATTGGTGTTTTCTTATTAGAGTGTCATCAACCTAATTCTGTCAATCTGATGATTTGTAGTGAGAAATTAAAGAACAAATTTCTATAGATAGATGTCCTTCATTAACATAAATCAATATTCCCCCATCCACAATACCCAAGAAGCCCTTTTAGAAGCAACAGATTTTTTTGTCAACCTATAGAAACATATGTGTACGCTGATTATGGCAGATAAACAGTCAATCTTATACTTCATGTATTACTAGCTTTTTAAAATTATGCAAATGCATTTGATTATACCTTTATTAAAAAGCATTGCTGTAATCAGAGTAGCTTTTGATCTAGCTGTTATTACAAGCTATGGATACTAGGAATCTATAATACTATGTTCTACAAAATTCTTTATATTAAAAATTAATCAGAATTTTAAAATGACGATTAGTGAGGACAATTTGTAGATTAGTTTTAGGAATAAGAAAGTGGATGTGACCTTGATCAAAACACCTCCTGAGCTATCTACTATGTTTTTTAAAAATAACAATATATCTTCAGATATAAGGAATAAGACATAGCCTTTGTCTGGGAGAGTCTCATAGAAGACGGGCCCATAAACAGGTATATATGAGAACACATGATGCCTGATCCATCAATGAATATATAAGGTTCGATGAAAACACATGTTGAGAGAAGAAAAAATAATGAAGGGCATGACTTCAGAGACCTGAAATACAATAAGATTCTCCTATCAGAGAAGAGACGAAGGGATATTGAATATAGAAAGAAAAGGTCAGCAAAGATTCTGCCTGTTATTAAAGACCTTGGTTCTAGCTTCTGTGCGGACAATCTGGAATTGAGCGTCCCTCTGATACTGTCATTTTCTTTCAATATTCCTTATATGCCACCTCATGTGGGCTAGATTTTCAGTGCAATCAATGTAATAGTATTCAAACAAGGTTGCCTTCTGGTGAACCAGAAGCTTATTTTTTTTTATTGCATCATTATTTTACAAATTTCAGTGTCATAATCAAAGTTTGGCTATCACTTATTTTTTATTAAATTATTTATTTATTCTAACTTGATATATATGACAGCAGAATGTGATTCATTTCATATTACACATATAGAGCACAATTTTTTAAGTCTCTGGTTGTACTTAAAGTATTTTCACACCATTCGTGTCTTCACACATGTACTTAGGGTAATGATGTCTAACTCACTCCACTGTCTTTCCTACCCCCATTCCCCCTCCCTTCTCCTATCTCCCCTTTGCCCTATCTAAAGTTTCTCCATTCTTCCCATGCTCCCCCCAATCGCCATTATGAAGCTATACACAATAGCAAAATACATTAGTTCTTCCCATATCAACAATTGGTGGTAAGAATCATCAATAAGTATCAGATTTGATCTTAGTTTACTTTCTGTATTGGCTGAGTTTCGGTTTAATTTGGAAGATATTATTCCTACTGTGTGATGGTTAATTTGGAAGATATTATTCCTACTATGTGATGGTTTATTTGTGTGTCAATTGCAATGAGCTAAAGAATATTAAAAATTAATCAGAATTTTACAATGACAATTAAGTGAAGACAATTTGCTCAATTAGCTCATTCTCTCTGGAGAATTCATGACCAAAACCCTATTAGCTAGATTGTAAAATTCTCAAAGTGTCATCTCGTAGGCAAAAATATTTTTTTCTCTCTCTTGAAACTTAAGAGGCCACTGACATAAAGACACAAATGAAAATCAGCATATACTTATTAAACATTTTTTAACCTCATCATATTATTTGATAAGAATTTCTGTCCAAATTCCAGCATGTAGAATGTACTCTAGCACAGCCATTGGAAAGTTGTTGATCCATGTTAACCACACTGCTACAAGGCACTCCTGATTGCATTCTTATTAGCACTCATACTTATTAGCACTCATTCATGTTTTTGTAAAAATGTACATTTCTGTTTGCATTCATATTTTCTGAAGTTTTATCTCCTCTGCAGCAGCATTTACTCAATATCCCCTGAGCTTTATTTGAGTAATAATAGCACACAGAGTGAGATTTGCCAACTATGAATATTCCATAAAGAATCTCAAGTATTCTGTAGAGTTCACTGACTCCATTGTCTTTGAAGGCAAATTTCAACATAAACAGAGTTCTTTTCTTCCTGGGCAGAGCTACATGATAATAAAAGCCCTGCACAGGTAAGTAATATACTTCATATAAGTTCATTTGCATTTCCTCCTTCTCTAGATTCTTAAGGCATTTGCAGAGAAGGAGCTTATTTTTCAGATTAAAAACAACAGTAGAGATGTCAACAAGGAGAAAAATAACCCATGGACAATTTAAAATAAGGCAATAATCACAGTTTGGGATAATGGTATAATTGATTATACATAAAGTTTTATTTACCTTTGCATCCCAGTGTACAGCACAATGTCTGGTATCTGATATTTGTTTATAAGCAAATGTTTGTTGAAGAAATGAAGCATGGTTCTTAACTATGCTTTATTTTGCACAGGTCATGAACACAGTAATGAACAAGACATTTGCACAGCATCAATGGCTACTCTTCAAAGGTAGAGGATGTAGCCTCTAAGCCTACAAAATCTAAAAACATGCTATCCATCTCTTAACAGAAAACATTTATTAGATCCTGGAGAGGAATTCAAACATAGATATAAAAAAATAGTCACCTTTCCATGAGTATGTTACTACATAGTTACATTGATTACATATCCAAAATTTACTATTTTACTTAGTGTTCTGTATATCATATGCTTCTTTTTATGATGACAGCAGCTTTTTCTCCCATTCTGACAACTGTTATAGTATGTGTTGAGTGAACAGAATTGCATGACTGCTTCTCCCTTGACCCCAATTTCCATATTTGGGATTAAGAAAATTCATCTAGGTACCCTGCTCCCAACTCTGACACTCTCGTTGTATAGTTCCCTCTCACAGTCTATCACACTCTTGGGTCTTTAGAGGTTGCATATATGATCACTTCTTAATTCTAACACAAATGAGGGCAACTGAGGGGTCAGGTTCTGCATTCTCCTCCACAGACTACAATGAGAGACTCTAGCCTTTGCTGACAGCAATTATATGGCTTCTACTGGTGAGTCTAGGTTTCCTTGTTTCATTCTCAAAATGAATGAGCAGCTGTTTAGCTCTGCTAAAAAGAGATAGCGCTACATACTCATTCCTTACATGTTATTTCTCCTAGAAACAAAATGAGGTCAACTTTGTGGATGAACTATAATAGGAAATCACAATATGTTTGGATTTTCCTGCTTTTTAAATTTGCAACATGAATCTTAAATACACTAGTTAGTGGGATTTGTGTAAAAATTCTAATTTTATCCATTAATCATTTATCCACTCATTAAAACATGTTAAATGGCTATGTGCCCAGCTCACTGAACTATACATTAGGGATAGAAACATGAGTAAGTTACATATTATATTCTAAAATAGTGTTCAGGGATAACTAAAACCCTAAATCATGAAAATAAAAACATGAATCCCACTAACTTGTGTATTTAAGATTCAAAAAAGAATGATAATGGTATATCTCTATCACTTTCTAGAGTCTGACCTGATCAGATGTATATTAAGGTCTCTAATTATGCTCCAGTTTAGTGATATAGAATGAGAACCACTGATGGTCAGAACTGTGAGATCAATTACACTATCCTACTTAGAATATCCTGGATCCCATTTTCCTCATAACTGAAAGATGTATTGTTGTACTAAGTACAATTCAGTAATTTCTATAAGCAAGAGGGTTGGGACACATATTTTTTTGTAGTCCATAGATCTGCCCATTTTTATTCTCCTATAACAAACACTTTCCCTTGGAATCACCTAGAATAGAAAGGCTTATACTTCTAGAAATTTCAATTCACAAGAATGTCAGTGTCCCTGTTATTTGTACAACTTCCAAAATAATTCCCCCAATTGGGGGATAAAATGATTTCTTTTTCTGTGAAATCTCTTTATATAAATTTAGCCTTGTCATTACAAAGATAGCCATCCTTCCTTCTTTGATAGATGTGAAAAATCCATAGATCATTTCCACCTTTGCTCAGAAGCAAGAAAGCTGTATGAGACAGAGCATCTTCATGTTCAGGGACAAGTCGTATGTCACCTCTTTTAGCAATCATGAGAATTAAAAAAAAAGAGGGGAAATGATAAGGGGGGGGGAAGGTGCGTGCAAAGAGCAAGCTCATTTCCCTTCTGGCCGAGATATGCTGTAGCTGAAGAGATAGAAGTCTAGGGAAATAGGAAATCTGCATAGGTGAGGCTATTAGACAAGCAGCTCTTGAATAGCAAACTCATTGTTTGTCCAAAGAGTAGGACAAACACCCTCTTAACTTTGGTGATTTTCTCTGATTAGTAGGGTCTCATCAAAGGGCTAGGTCCAGGAAAGCAATACAATGTGGCAACAATCAAATACATTCTTCAGCATATATATTTTCTTGAGCACTATATTATAAGTTACTCATGCTAAAACCTAAAATCTTACTCTCTATTGACAGAAAGTTTCCTACCTCCTGGATAGGAACATATTCAAACATAAAAATAAGTAAATAACTGCTATCTTTCCATGAGTATGTTATCACAGTTACATTGACAGCATACTCAAACTTCAGTATAACACTTATTGTTTCACATATCACATGCCTCCTTCCACCATGAGAGCAGCTCTTTCTCCTATGCAGCCTCCATACCATTCATTGTCTGTCCCATGCTAGTGTCTCTCTTCATTCCCCTGATTGTGCTTGTGGCTACACATTCTGACAATGAGATGACCATTCCCTAGTGAACTTTACTCTTGCATCTCCCAAATTTGTTATGACTCTAGTCTATCCACATGGTTCTTATTAATTTTAAGTGAGAAGGAAGAAAAGAAATTTAGAATTTAACTTCATTAGCTGTCTGGGGTCTACTGACCAGCTCTGAAATAGCCAGTTGTAAGTTTAGACATATGTACCCAAGCTGGGCACACTGATGCGTGCCTGTAAGCACTTGGGAGACTGAGGAAGGAGGATTCCAAGTTCAGGGTCAGCTTCAGCAACTTTTTGAGACTCTGTCTCACAACAAAATAAATAAAAAGACTGGAAATGTAGCACACCCCTGATTCAATTCCCAGTACTAAAAAACAAACAAAAAAAAAAGAAAGAAAGAAAAGAAAAGAAAAAACAAAAGTATAATAAAATTCAATTTCTCATGTTCTATGTTGACTAGCCACAACAAGAATCTCAAACTTGATCCTCCATGCTTAATATATTCAAACGATTCAATTGTAGAATTTTATTTATCCCTGTGATGTTGGTCAATGATGCATATTTACACTCTTTTTTCCAAATTACCTATCTACTTGCCATTTTTAAGCTCTCATTAATAAAAACAACTATGACTTAAAAAGCAATTCATACTCTATTTGAATCAAATGTATGATATGTCAAGATCATTGTATTGTCTTGAACAACTAATAAAAAATAGAAAAAAAAGCACTTCTTTTGTTAAGGGTACTGTTCTAAGTGCTTTAAATGTATTAGCTCGGTCCTTAGAGAAAGATCCTCTTATCCTTCCCATTCTACCTTTTATGGCATGCAATATACAGAGAGATTAAATAAATTGCTCAAGGTCACACAGCTAGCAAGTGGCAGAGCTATGAATTAAATCCAAGTAGTATGGCTCTAGAGAGTCCAAATTCTTAATGACCAAGTTCCTTTGTTAACTACTAGGCTCATTAAGGATTATCATCTCTATGTTATTATTTCATTGAGAAGGAGATGTTTCATGTTTTTGTTGGATTTTTAAAAATCTTATCACTATGTGCACTCATATAAAGTCTCAGGCAAACATGCTTGACTGTCTGAATGCCAAGGACTGCATTATAAACACTTATATCTCTTTTATATTTTCATAGTATTAGTCATAGATGAATATATACTACTTTGAGACAGCAGAATAAAACATATATAAAGAAAACTGGGAACTTACTTAGCTAATAAATGTGGGGTATGATAAGATGTGAAAAGATGACTAAGAGAATTCTGTTATGACTTTCATTGCCTAAGTCCTCCAACAACACTGCTTCCTTTATAATTTATCACGATGATGATAATGCTGTCCCCAATACTATTGTATTACAAATTTCAGGTTCTGTCCCATAGATGCTGTCATGATATTGACACATATGCCCCAATAGGGGGAGCAACTGCTATATATATTAAATACATGTACAATGATATCTACAGCAAAACCAAATTTGCTAAGGGAAACTTAAGCTCCATTTACCTATGCTTTGCACTCAATCAATATACCAACCAATATAACTTACGACCTATAGAAAGAGCAAAACTAAGCATCCCCAGTAGCTAATCATATTCAGATGCAAATCTAGTGGCATATTTTCAAATGCCAAGACAAGTAGGGGTGTGAATCAAAGATTATAAAACTTTGTGGGAATCCCTATTACCATGAGGAATGGAAGCCATTCATATTATTTTAACATTCTAAAACATTCATGTGGCTTAAAGATTTTGTTGTTGTTCATTCAAAGAAAAGATGAATGGGCCTATAGAATTTGGGGTGAGTTCTCCAAAAACTACAATCTACACTTATTGCATTTATCTGAAATTCTCTCTTTTATTTTAAAGGTCGTGGCTGTATAATTCTGATTTTAGCACACAGAAATGTTTCTCAAAATGTAACCTAATTTTATTGTTCATCTTTAAATATTCATTTCATATGTGATGGGTTAGAAATCTGAAATTCAAATTACTTTCTTTCCTTTTATTCTTAGCAAATTCACCTACAAGAGTTACAGTTCATTTATAACAAAATACAAATAAAAGTCATAATTCAACCTAAACTAATTAAAATTATTTGAAAGCTGTTACTTATGGGTGAGTAAACTATGAATTCTAGTTGCATAACTCAGATTCTTTATAAATTATTTTAGGGAAATTATTCATCTAGTGAGTCATTGACTCATAGAGCTGAGGGGAACATTAAAGTTCACCTCCTACAAAGCTCTCACGTTACCAGTAAAATCCAGAAAAGTTTCTCAGCAAGAGCAAGGTCATTGTCTAAGTTGTAAAGTTATGGATCAGATTAAGGCCTACTGCTTCTAAGCCCTTTGCAGGAATAAACACTTTGCCAGACTATACTAGACTGAATAAGTTTCTCTAGTATCTCATGTCCAGGAGCACAAGGTTTCCTGTGTGGTCACTGATTTTCAGTAAGAAAACATGATCCCACAAATCTCTTTCCAGAAAATCTAATGAGCACAGATTAATGATGGAGTATAATTTCTCTAAAAAAAAAGTATCATAATTTTTCACATCTGATTCATGTAGCCTGTAATATCAAGCACACTTGATGTCTCTCAATGTAAATATCCATTTATTATTGATAGTGGTTAAATGGGAAACATGATATGACACCCATTTCCTTCCCCATTTTTTGGTTCCTTTACCAGATTCCTAGGATTGACCTAACAAGGTCCTCATCTGTGTGGCTTAAAACCAATTATATTTGTTTCCAGTTCCAGAGGCTAGAAGTCTGAAGTCATGGTGTCGGCAGAGCCATGCTCTCTCTCTGACAGCTCTGAGGAAAAATTCATCCCATACTTTTTCTCTGATTTCTGATGTTTGCTGGCAATATTTGACATTATCTGATTTATAGCTGAATACCTTCAATTTCTCCCTGTCTTCACACAGCCTCATCCCTTGTGTATAATTATGTCTCTCTGAATTTCCTATTCTTTATAAGAAGACCTGTTCTTAGATGTAGGGCCCACTCTAATCAAATGCAATTTCATTTTTACTTAATTAAATTTTCAAAATCCCTATTTCCAAAAAGGTTACATTCAGAGATACGAGGAGTTACTACTCCAATATATATTTTGAGGAACATAATTAAACTCACTAATTCCCACATAGATTTTTTTTTTTTAAAGGACAACCTGTCACAGGAAACAATAGATTTATTTTGGAAAACTGTTTTATCAAAGAAACATAAATGTTTGGCCAATTCAGGAAAAAAAATATTAAAATAGAACAATCAGATCTAATCCCATTGCTTGTCCCAGTAAGGGAATATTTTTAAACATCAGAGACAATGCTCTTTCCAAACATGTCACAAAATGCACTCCCAGTACAAAGATCAGGCAATGGCCCATGATGAGTTGGACCTCTTATTACAATTTTTGTTATAGAATTTTATTACAAATACTATGACAAATACTTGTTATAATTTATTTTTGCATTTTGTGCTTTTAATTTTTGTTTACTATAAATATTTAAATTATACACAGCCTCTTATCCTATCTATTTATCTCAAAGGGATTCTGAGACACTCCTACTGCATTCAGTCCCTGGGGTAGAGACAATATGTTTGACACCCATCAGTGTAAGGCTCACCTTTTTACAAGATACAATAATTTCACTCAGTGATCACCACCAACACAGGAGAGACATGTTACCAGCTCCTAGATAATCGGGAATAATTTGGAGAGCTACACTCAGTTTATTCTCTTAAATAGCTTAATAGTCTGCATATTTAATTCTCACTTTTCGTGACTGTTTTTGTGGGGTCCAAGAACAATAAGAAAAATGCATAAGATACTGAAAAATTAACTACCTAATGCAGTTCTAACACAACCTTAGTTGATTATGTGTTTAAATAATAGCTAAGAGCTTTGGTGTAGCTTTAATATCCCTTTCTTCCTACTCAACTCTCCTTTGTCTATAGAATACAGCTTAAAATTCTATGACAAAAATTTAACATCTGATATAAGCTTATTTTTCTAAATTTATTTTCTACTATTCTACATAATACTACTTTTTTTCCTAAACGTGCTCTTCATAGTCCTTTCAATAGGCCCTCAATTTCTAGTCTACTAATTCTACTCATGTACACATATATTCCCTCTACCAGGTCCAATATCTCTTCTCTTCACATTTACAAATTCTACAAACTCTATAAGACAGCTCAAATAGTAAGAGCTTACTGAAATTCATAAACCTTTTGTTACTTCTTAACACACACACATACAATGTTACACACTTCTATGAAACCATCCCATAAAGGTCTATGCATGTGGATTTGGTCCCCACATCACCCTACTGGCAGGTCATTAGAGATGTGCCTTTGAAGGTAACAGCAGGACCCCAGCCCTGTTTCACTTCCCAGTCATGAAGTGAGTGGTTTTCCACTGCCACAAGCTCCCCAACATGTTACTACAGAATCAAAAGCAAATAGCCAACAAATCATAGATTTGAATCTCCAAAAGTAAGAGCTAAATTTTTCTCTTTACAAATTTATTATCTCAGGTATTTGTGATAGTGATGGAAAACCAAGTAACACACACACACACACACACACACACGCACACTGAGTTTTAGTTGACAGACTCTCAGTTTCATACACACCCATGCATACTTACCCCTCTTACTCTCTGCCTCTCAAACACACAGTAAATATGGTTTTAGCTCAAAACATTTTTACATGCTTTTATTAGATTATTTAGTATTTTATGGCAGTAGATCATATATACAAATGTATATGTTAGACTGTAAATTGTTTAAGAAGTTGAAATCTTATTCATTTTTATAATCTTTATAGAAGTTAACATAATGTCCTGCACCTAACAAAGGTATAAAGAATATTCACAGTGTAAATAAATGTGTGGATCCTTAAACCAAAATTGATTATACATGAATAAAAATATGCTTTAATTTCATAAAACACCAAGGAGTTTAAACACATTTTTCCACATATTAATGTGTCTGATCAAAGAATTGTTCAATGTGTTGGTATCACATATCATACACAAAGAAATTTTTATCAAATTTAGAAACATGTTATTTAGCCAAAACAATAAGTAATAATTATACTTCAGCTTCCAACAATAGATCATTCACAACCTATGTATAATGAACAAAATTATTTTTACTTTATGCCTTTAAATTATAGAGAAAAGAACATTGAAAATAATTAGTATATAGATTTGACAAGCTCAATTTATTTAAACAAGCATATAAAATTGAAATAATAGCTAATAATGACTAACATGTTTATATTTAAAAATTTCAAGCTAAATTATGACTAGCTAGAAAAGGGAGCACTGAAAGGTAGTCATTTAAAACATAAAAGGGAAAGGGGCCTATTTCTTGCCATTTGAGTCTGAATTTAAAGCTAAAAGAATCCAGTTCTTTTAAAATATCTGCTAATGAACAAAGGTAAGGAGAGAACATAGAAATAGAATTAGAGGTGGTTATATTAAAAATTTTGTAATAAACTTTTTATTTTTACACATCTTTTAAGTCTTGAAAGGTGCAGACTTGCCCATAAGAAGAATTATCAGGAAATTGAAACTACCCATTTATCTTCTAAATCTACAGTATGGTAGAACTATCTAAAGCCAACTTTGATAGTTTCTTCAGATCCTTGGCAGGCATAACACAGATTTTTGATCTGTTCATATGCAAAGTCCTGTTTCCTAAGCCTTATCATAAACATTTGAGAAAAAAAAAATGATGCTTATATATTCTTTCTCCCTTTCTTCCTTTCTTTCTTTGCTCTACTCCCTCCCCTGCATTCTTCTATTTTCATCTCTGTTCTTTATTCTTCTGGATTTGACCACTTCAGCTTAATGGCTTGTGGCCATAATGTCATTAATTATACTATATCTTCCCCCTATACAATCACCACAATCCTCCCACTATATTTTTAAATACAACTTTTGTCTAATTTTCTACATGTTCTCACCATTAAATACAAAAATGTATATAACAACTGCTAAATAAATGCCTCAGATATCAGTGAAACCATGATTCGAGAGAAGGTGATTTACAGCCTCATCTCTGACCTTATTAGACACAAATGGGTATGGTACATCTTCCATCCTTTGAAGACTATGTGAACAATAGATAGTAGATATGGTCACAGCTTACAACATGATTTACTTTCAAGATATCAGTGATATGAGATTTATATGAACTTTATTTTCACTTTCCTCTCTTTTATCTTTTTTCTTTCTTATCTTCTACAAGTCATTCTTTGCTCTCTTCTACAAATATATGATCCCTTTTTTTTCCTTTCCATTCCATTAATCTTGTTCCCACAAAATTTTGGACAAACTGTCCAAATATTAACCACAGATTTGTCTCAAATATCAGAGATAACCAAACTTCTAAGAGTCTGGGCCAAATCTTAGCAGCAATCAGAAGATTTATTCAACGGTTTTGCAACTGAAATTTTTTGAATAGTTCAATGAACTCAACTAGAGAATGGTTGCTAAAAAGTACTGTTCAGAGGAACTTCAAAGGTGGAGGTGTACAAATAATACTGAATCATGGCATATCTAATTATTCTTCATATGGAAATATGCCTCCTATATCAGTGCACCTTTGTGAAGCACACATAAACCTATGAGATTGTGTCATTAAACTTAATAATCAGTACTGCTAAATTTGACTGGAAGTTATATGTTTCTGGGCACCAAATTTTAACAAGCTTCTCTCTTTGACAGAATTATGTCCCCTTCTCAGCTGAATCAGAAATAATGGAATTGCTCATTAAAAATAATGAGATGCCTTAATGAGTCCTGATCTATAACTTCTGTCTGTGAAACATCTTGTTTTCAATGGAAAAAATAATTAGATCCTAAGGAGGTCCTCACCTTGGGATATAAAAGGTAACCACAAAACCATCCATAATTACTTAAACTGAATGCTTTAAGAACAATTTTTACTAAAAAGCAGGTTGACTTGAAAAAGTAGTTTCATTTGATAATGAAATGGACCTGGGGGCAAAATACAAATAAAAAAATAAAAAGACATCATCATTATTTTTGCTTCTGTAAGCCATGTTAACTATTTTCCCTAAAGAATTTGTGTAGACAAAAAAAGGAGCACCTAGCTGACAAATGGTTAATCTCATTTCTTAGCCCATCAGATACTTGCACTCTTCAAACTCCTAAACGTACTATTCTTGCCTTAACTGCCACTTTCATGCTGTGAAAATGGAACATAATTTTTTACTGAGGCCATACAGAAGTTTAGCAAGCAATTTCTTTAAACACTGCCCATTTTTTTTCTCAAGGGCTAGTGTAGTTTAGCGGTAACTAACTTTCCTATTATTTCTAGCCATCGTGGATGCCTGAGCCATTCGGTATTTTGCATTGTATTTGAACCTTCCAATTTCCAACATCAGTAATGATAAGCAATAACACTTTTTAAAATAAAAACAATCACAGTAGTAGTTAATGTTTAAGCGTTTGGTATATGCCAGGCATTATGCTACCCACTTGTCAGACATGATCTTATTCAGATTTTACAGAAACCCCAGGAGGTAGATTTTATAATCATTCCCATTTTGTATGTGAAGCACTAGAGATTCAGGAATAGGAACAGACTTATCTAAGGCCTGACATCATGTTAGTGATAACAGCATAATAGAGAATAGGAACATGAGGAAAAACAGAAACTAAAATTAATATTAATTTTAGAACTCCATTTCCTCTTCTGAGAACATATAACTTACATTAGTACCCCTTTCTTTCAGTTTGAATGTGTGATAGTAGAAGCAAATGTGACTCCATTTTGTTTTATGACTTCATCCTATAAAACATCCATGCCAAGTAGAAGGGTCATGACTGGGGCAAAATGTTCTTTTCCTTTTGCTATAGAAACCTTTAAGGACATGGAACTATGGGGCATTGTTTTTGTAACTAGGGTAACGGGGCTCTGTTTCTGTAACTGGGGTGACTGGGCTAACTGTGATTGGTTAGGCTTCCCGTTGCTTGACTGCACTCTACCGCTTCTGTAACCTGGCTTGCTTGCACTGGCTAGACCCCTGAACATCCCTTTTGTGGTTTTCAGGCTTATAAGGTGCGCCCTTACAATTGTTAGGGGCTGATCAGGGGAATAGCTTTATGCTCTGGTCAGTCACCACCGGTGTGCTTCAATAAAGGCTTGATTCGATTATGGTTTTGGAAGTCAGTTTATGAAACCCTGGGAAGAAGCTTTAACTATAACAGATGCTTTGACTCTTTGAAAATGTTCAAGGATTCATCCAGTAACTCCAGTCCAAATGTCCCTTTCCCATTTAACTACATGTGGCTTTAGCATAATTGTCCAGATAGATTACAGAGTGACTCTAAGACAGCACCCCTCCACTGAGGTGGCAGTCACCACCAGCTCCTGGCAATTCAGTTATGCAGCCCAAATGCTACCATACAAAAATTTCCATGAGAAAAAAAGTTCACACACTTATATGAAATATCCTGATTTTTTAAATATTGGTTTAATTTTTTAAATGTACATCTGCAGGTCAGCACTAGCTCAAAGGGCTTTTTTTTTTTTAACTTTTGCTAGAATACTTGCTACTGCTTGATTTAATTGTGCTCTCTACAGTTTGGGCTTTTGATTTCCACAGTATACGTTTGTCTCATTTTATGAAATTAAGTCTGCTTTTTACTTCTCTTAATTTTAAATTATTACAAATTGTTCTCAATAGTTGGAGGTTCTCCTTCCTTCCAACACTTAGCATTGAATATTTGACAATATTTAAGGCCAGAATAGGAGTCAAAAGACATATGATTAGTTAAATCATTTATCTTCAGCTCATCTAACATCTGGTTAGACTTCTTACTTGCCTGGGAACCTAAGCAGGACTAAAAACAGTCTCATTCTGAATGTGGTTTAATTAAATCAAAGTGTTAAGCCTTTGTCTGAATGGGATAGGATCGGCAAGAAAAACAGACAAGATAGACAACATCTTTTACTGTTTCATTAATCATATTTGAGAAAAAAAAATATTCCATAGTGTGATTGAAGAACAACTAGAAGAGGTGCCATGGTAATACAGATAACATCGACCAATCAATCCTTGGAAACAAACCTGGAGAGCTGGGGATTCCCCAAGAGATTTGGTAACCTTTCCCAGTGCCTATTATAAGATTTTAAAAAATGAAAATATTCACTAGAGAGAGAGGCCGGTGTACAGCAATTTCCAAAAAGGATGTTCTTTTAAATGTTCAGCACTTTTATTTAGTCCACAGGGGTCTCTTTGAGATCAAATTGAGGCTTCAGCCCTGTACTAAGACACACCTCCCACTGACCCACCTATGCAGAAATCCCTCGATTTCAGGCCTTATGAGCTGTATTTAGACTCAGTGTTCAGAGAGAAATGAAGAAAGGCCCTATTTTGTTGAAGGGTTGTTGAGACCTATTGTCAGCAGAAGTTCACTTAAAGTGCCCAACAAATGCGTGGAAAGAAAGTTTAAAAATGACTTTAGGAGAGTCTGAGAACTGTACTTTTTCTCTTCTTTCCCTGCAGAGTATTGGATAATTTATTTATATTCTAGGACTGTTAAAGAAAAATATTACAAACTGGGTTACTTGTAAAAGTTTACTCAGTGGTGATGCTGGAGGGCAGAAGTCCCAAATTAAAATGTCCATGAGATGATCTTCCTCAGGAGGCTCCAGGGGAAATATTGTTTCTTGCCTTTTCCAGCTTCTGGGGTTCAAGAAGTCCCTGGGCTAGTGACTCCATCACTCATCTCTGTCTCCATCTTCATGTGGGCTTCTCTTCTGTGTATCTTATAAGGACACCTCCTATTGGAATTAAGCACACTCCAGCAAATCTAGGGTGATCTCATCTCAAGATCCTTGAATTAATTACGTCTGCAAAGACTCTTTTCAAGTCAGGTCTTATCCACAGATTCCAAGATAGATGGATGAATCCCTCTGAAATCACCATTCAAACCAGTACAGGTAGTACACATTTGACTGCATGAGCACACTCAGACACAACACACACACACACACACACACAAACAAATACAAACACACACACCACATATATTTTTCCAATAAAAGAGAAAAGAGAAGACATCCAGGGGCAGCAGCCTGGGCTGTAGCTCAGAGGCTCTCCAATTGCACTAGCTTATTTCTTCTAGGCAAGATGTCTGAGTACAATCAATTTTTGCTGAGTCTAGGGGACTCTAATGTTCCTCCTCAAGATGAACCTGAGCTCTAAAACCAGGGGAAAGTGGGTTCTGCCTAAAATCCCTGAAGAAGTAAATTTCTTTTAAATGCTTACTTTGGAGAAATGAATTAGGAAAGAGCATACTTGTGGAAAATGTACTTGGCATTTATAGAGCATAAAATTCGACAGGCACCATCAATTAGACATCTACTATAACACACCTATAGATTGGTGTTTTGCAAATAAAAGTCAACCCAAATAAGAGAGCTGAAATATGTGCAGGGTGTGTGGCTAAATGATTATATGAATCTGAAGCACCTGTTGCTGAGATAGCTGTGTTCATCAAAGCGTTCTATCGGGCTAGTTTAATGTCAGCTACTGGGAATAAAGCAAAATCCTTTTTTTCCCCAATGGAACTTATCTTCTCAACTAAGGCAACTAAAAGACAGAGAAAGCCCACCGGCTTCCCTAAGGTCTCTCTGGCATGCTGCTAGGATGCTCCTACAGAAGTTTCATTTGCCTTTTTGTTCACACACCTTCGTCTTCAAACAAGTTGAAATTATACACTTAGTCTGAGCCAATCTTGTCAAGACTGGATGTTTCCTCCAAAAATTCACTGAACATCTTAAACTTAAGATTTTCAAGTAAATTCCTCAAAAGAGGAATCTTCCAGCCCTTCCCTTCCCTTCCCATTTTTGAATTCCTGAAGAATTATTGCATGTGGGCCTTCAGCCTTGGTTTACTCACCTGGTCCTATCTATCCACCTGCCTATCATGTTCTTTAGTTACTCTGAGCCTATTTCTTAAAAATGTCCAACTCTTTGCTAATCAGAATGTGTTTCCCAGACAGGATTCATCTGGGAGCTTATTAGATCTGTAGTTTCTCAGACACAATCCCATATTTACTATCCACATCTTAAATGTAAGCACACTGAAATGTGACACAGGCTTCCTAACTCCCACTTGCTCACTAGTTTATGACATTTGCTGTGACCCAGCCTCCAAACAAATGTGCTCTGTTGCTTAGGACTGCTTCTTCATCTGCTATTTGCATAGAACACTGGCTTTCACCCCTTATCTGTACATTAAAATCTCCTGAGGAGTTATACCTGTTGACTTCTGTGTTCTTATTTATTTATTTTTTTTCTTTTCTCTAGAAAAACTCTACTCTCAGAACTCTTGATATGATCTAGGGTAGAACTTAGGCATGTCTTTTTTTTTTTTTTTTAAGTCTATAAAGCAACCAAGTTTGGGAAGACTTTCACAGATTAGTGGTTCTCAAAGTGTGAATCCCAAACCAGCAGCATTGGCATCCCATTAGAAATGCAAATTCTTGAGTTCCTCTGAGGCCTTCTGAAAAGAAATTTTAGAAGAGAGGAGAAGACAACAATGTTTTAACAAGTTCTCCAGGTGACTTCAGTGAGGGTTGAAGTTTGAGAAACACTGCCATTGAGTTTGTTTCATTCACTAAAGTTCTATGGGAGAAACAAAAATGAATAAATTCTGGCTCTTAGGCTGGAAGCACAAAACTATGTTTGAAGGAAATGCCTTAGAACATACAGACAGATCCAAATACAACATACTCCTTCAGATTCCTGTAATTCAAGTCAGAATGTGACTAAGTACAAATAAATAAATGGGAAAAAATCCTGTTATGTCTGAGTGCAAGAATTTGTGTACAAATAGGAAGTGGAAGCAAGAGACCATAAAATACAAGGGAGGAAGGAGTTTAGTTGATTCTCCAAGTTCATTACAGATAGGCCAAAAAATAAATAACTAGGTGTTAGTTGGGAGGCTCTTGAATGTTGGTCTGTCCTACCCACATCTTTCAAAGAAAATGTCAGGAAAATTTGTATTGTACAAGTTGCAGTGAGCTAGACAAAGGCAAGAAAAAGTGAAGAAGTTTCCAAACATTAATATATATATATATCAGGAATGAAGTTCCTGAGATTAAAAACTCCTGTTATCTTCAGTAGAATTCCTAATCAGAGTTTTCATGACAAGGTCATTTACCCTGGAAGGTCTGTGGGCTTATCTGTAAGGACAATAAAGTGGTTTTACATGGGACAGATAGGGCTTGTGACCCTGAAATTCCAATGCAATTCTAAAAGACTTCCCACCAAATCATATGCACTTAATAGAATTTTCCCATCTACCAAAACCTCTTCTATCTCTCTAATTCCATTTTTTCTCATGTGAACTACTAGGGTATTCTAAATAACTAAAATATTGAAAATGGAAGTTTTGTGACATAGCACAACCTTGACTATAGCCACAGGAACGCAGCATTGACCAACAAACCTAGTAGTAATGTACGAATAAGGCATTTGTAATTTTTGGAGGACCACTATTCAGAACTGCCTTCTAGATTTCCAATGCCATAAAAAGGAAAAAAAAAAGTAGTAGACATTTGATGGGTTTTGATGTAGCTTAGCTGTTCCTGCACTTGAGGTAACAGGGCCTCAATTTTTCCCTACCCTCTATCTGACACCACATTCTACACCTCTCAAACCCCTTCCTGGATCTGGAATCATGTGCTTTTAGAAGGGCCTGAGGGTTAGAATTAGGGACTCTAGTCTAACCAGTCAGAACACTATATTTTTTCTAACCAGAGGAGTTGAATAGTTCTATAGGGCCCAAAACACTAAATTATGGAACTTTATGTATGTATTCTAAAATTTTTTTGAAGAAGAAAATGTATAACATGGCCAGGAACATTTTGAAAGAGTAATGCAATAAGGTAGAACTTGTTCTCTTTTCTATCATAACACCCTGAAAATCTATAGAAATTTAAGTAGTATGAGTTTAGTTTAAGGAATAGTCAAATAGACTAATGAAACAATATCTAGAATCCAGAGGTCCAATCAAATATGTGAAATCACTAATTACTATTTTTAAGGATATCATTTAAAAATCAGTGAGGAAAACAAAACTAGTCAAAGGAATAGAAGATTTCATAAATAATGTTAGAAAAGTTTTCTATTTAGGCAAATAAAAGTCAGGTCATTAGTATATACTAGTCTCAATCTGAATTTTGAAATACTAAATATAAAATCCTATAAAAGTAACTTTTAAATTATTGCTTCATATTATAAGCATATAATAAGCTTTTAAAAATCCCAGTATCCATTATGAACCAAGCAAGTAAGAATCTCTGGAGTTGGAACCCAAACCTCCATATTTTTAAAGCTTCTCTAGTATTTCATTAGTGTGTGTTTAGAAACTTTACTGTTAATGGAAAAACTTCTCACTGAGCTTTCTAACAGCTGATGCAAACAATAAATTAAGAACAAATCACAATGTTTTAATTTTAAAATAAAGTTAAATATTCAGGAGATTTGCCACTTTTCCTGGTGTTGAATAATTGGGAGAAATCATATCATTCAAAAACTTCATAAACTAATCATACATTCTGGAACCCCAATGGCTTTATAACGCTAATACCTGTATTTTCCAGTCTTAAACATCAGAATCATCCAAACAGCCCAATCATAGAGAAATCAGGGAAAGAATTAGAACTTGACAAAGTTATCCTCTAAAAATAGAGTATTTATATATTACTTATTGAATTACTAGTGGCTTCACCATCATCCAAAACAGCTCACTTCATATGCATATGTATTACTGTGTTCACTGAGTATGCCTGACACTAAGGCCCTAAATGCAGATTTTTGCATTTTATATCTAGTATCTAGACCATTTTGTATACTGACCTATGGAAAAATGTAACCCTTTTACCTGAGCTTAGATACAACTTCTGAATCCTTTCATCATAAGCTCCAGATTGCCACTATCAATAATCTAAATAATTAGATTCAGCACATAAGTTAAAATATATCTGTCCTGCCTGCTTTGCACACCTGCAGGAATTCTCTATTTCTTTGTGACCATAGAAAGGGAGAAGCTTAGTGGTAATCTCTTGAGAAGGAATACTAGAAATATGGGCTAAGCCCTCAAAATAGGGAGGGATGCTAGTATAAAGATTGTGCAGCAGGAATCAATGATGTAGTTCTAAAGCTAGACTCCAGAATAAGGAAACCAGGTGTCAATAACTGTGAAAGGTCCAAGATTTAACGCTACTTGCTAGTTAGCCAGTCAGTCTGCCAGCTTCATAGATGAATGCAGAAGATATGAGGTTCCTGTATCAGATAAATGATTTTATGAACAGAAGCAAAGGAGGTAACATGAGCTTCATATTCTTATCAGTAGCTTTGGTCCCTCAAATCCCACAGTGATAATGGGTGCGGGGGTCATACAGAAGTGGACCAGGGGAGAGACTCCACACACCGTAGCTTTACACTGAATCTGAGAAATCTCAAAGTGAGAAGACATTCAATGTGCAAGGAATCAATCAAGGAAGCGGGGTGCAAGCAAACCCGTCCAACTCTTGCCCAGGAAGAAGATGTTATCCTACTGCCTCTGCTCTGGAGGATGAGATCTATCTATATGGCCCAAGGATGCTTGTTATACAAATATTTTTAATAAGATTGTCTGAGAACATGCAGAATTATCATGGCATATCATCCCCAAATGTTCAGAACAGAAAATAGCAGTCAAGATGCCAAATTGTAGCAAGAACAAGACCAGAGGACAAAAAAATTACCTACAGCAAATGAAATAAGCAGCCACAACTAGGACCCTACTCTTTAAGACAAATGACTAATAAATTGGGATTCCAGTTAGAGAAATACTATGTGAAGCTGGGATACAATGGGAATTCCTTCTGCCCCAACAGTCTTCTGTCTGTACTCAACAAGAGACTCATCATAGGTGTCTCAAGATAAAATCAAAGTTGAAGTGTTACTCGAGATGCCATATTTTTACCTGCTGCATGGGAAATATAAATGGCTTTGCTTCCCAGATGTAGGTCTATTTTCCTTTTCATTATGGACTTCATTACAGGTGTTAAGATCCCCTAAGAACGTTGCCAAAGGATATCATTATTATCTGATGCCTTATAATTTCAATTAAATTAGTCACTTTAAGAATGTTAAGGCAGTTGGGGGAAATTCCCTGACATTAAATGACTTTGGCATTTTCAGCATTTCTTGGTTAGTTCAGCTTTGCACAGAGAACAGCTGGAGAGGTAAGGATACAAAGATGTGCTGATTACAAGTCAAAGAGCCTGAGGAAAATCTAAATTAAATGCATTCAATTTCTGCTCACCCCAAGGGACAGCCAATGGGAAATGGCCCACCGCTCCTGAGAATGGAGAAAATGATAGCAAGGAGAAAGTAGAAGGATGGACACCTGGAGCCATCCCATAAGATTGCCTTGAACTTTTTTTCTTATTCAGAGCTGAGCTTGCTGATTTGGAAATATGTTCAGTTTGCTTTCCTTGGGATACTATTGAATATATATGTGAGGCAATGACCACAGCTAATTGAAAGATGATGCCATGCCAGGCAGCCTAGTGTAGCAGAAAATGAATTAGGTTTGGAGTTCCAGCATGTGAGTGGAAACTAACTGTCCAGGGGACCTTAGCCAAGGCCTTCTTCTATTTGAATCGGTTTTCTCCTTGATAAAATGAATAGGGACTCACTAGTTCTATGGTACACAAAATACTTATTTTAGTAAGTGATGCAATTCAAAAAAAAATTCAAACAACTTTATAGAAATTAGGGGAATGGTTAAAGAAAAAGGCAAGAAACTAGGCTTCAACTTTCCCTTCTACCATAAAAAAAAAAAAAAAAAAAAAAAACAAAAAAAAACTCCCTTTAGGAACTATTTGGACTCATCTAGTAATTCAGACATAGAATCCTGCAATGGAGCCTACTCAAAGCATGCTGGAAAATAGCATGTGTGTTATAACGGAAATAAATATGATTTAATACTGTCTCCTTCTTGCTTATTTGTTCCTTATGAGAGGGAACTTGGGGACAGATAACATAAAAATAGAGTTATCTCTAAGGCAGAGTCCATGGTATTAATTTGCTCTTGGGGAGCACTTCTGAATTATAGGAACTGAAAGATGGCTAATAGAGACAGATGAATGAAAGCAGCAATAAAAATGCCCCAAGAAGACGTCCTTATATGCAGTCTACCCTTAGGCACTTCACTACTAAAGCAAAGCAAGTAAAATGTTCCTTGTCATTTATATACTGCTGCCATTTTGCTGACCTCTTTTATTCCTAAATCTCATTATAAATGCTTTCTCTGTTCAATTTGCCGCATCCATGAAAACAAGGCAGATTGAAAACACACCTGTGTGATTGCCAAATCTTGTACCAATAAAGACTGCCTTGACTCTCCACTGATCTGAATGAATGCAAACAGTGAAAATCATCCTCCTTTAATTCTTTCTTCAGCTTTTCTGAGAAAATCTGCATCTCATTTGGAGTTAAGCAACTACTTGGATTTGGCTCATGGATAGAAATATTTAAGGGCTCTATCAAGGAAAAAAAAGTCCATATTCTGGTCTTTGCCCTAATAAGGTACAGTCCAGCAAGAAGAGCAATATGTAGACAGCAAGGTTGACCCAGGCCCTATCAGGTGTGCATATGAGGCAGAGACTTCACCTCCTCATGCTATAGACTAGTAAAGGTTCAGACCTCAGGGACAAAAGATTAGAACAATGTCCCAAAATTTCAATAAATTAAAATAATCTGGAAATATTATAATAATCTCTTATTGAAAGGAAAAATTTACCCAGAACATGCTCTCTTACATGCTGTAAGAGAGGTATATGATATGCTGTATGTTCTCCTCTATAAACAGCACAATACTACTAAAGGAGGGAAAATCCTAAGAAATAGACTTCCATGGAAAAACTCACCAAATATCCATGTCCTGCCACCTCAAAGCATCTTCAGCTATCCTGGCCTGTGGGTTAGGCCAGTTCATTTTTCTTAGAGCCTAATTCAGAACACTTAAATTAGCTGTGAAAAATAACAGGTGGCAAATAAAAGTATATCGTATAGGGAATAATAAATAGGCTTAGAATTTTTAAGAGGGTTCTTAATCAACTACATTGAAATAATTCACCTGGGAGGAAAGAAGGATGTAGTCTGGCAGATTCAAAATTAGGTTCGCACACCTGTTAGGTAAAGCAAACGCCCTGGGCCTCTTCACATCACTTAGCACACAATTTTCACTAAATGTCTCAATTTGGCAAGACAGAGTCTGTCTCCCATTTTTACTACTTTGCCCTGAGAGTTTGTCTAGCATATATTAGGGCTTTAATTTGTATCTGTACTGTTCAAATTTCACCAACTGATGCAAGGAGGTGGAAGAGAAATTTTGTGTATTTGTATGTCGATTCTCACAGAAAATGTAAAATAGCAACTAAAATGGTTACATGTGTTTTCATCCAGTCAGGAAGACCTGAAATGATAAAAGTTCAGGAAGACCTGAAGTGATAAAATGACCTGCAGAGCTACCATTACAGCCACAGAGTAGACCAAATGTTTAAGTTGGCTAAATGAATGACTGTTGCCAATAAATATTGACTAAAAAAAATAGAGAGATGCAGGCAATTTTGGACAGTCCCAGCATTCTCTAAATCCAAACAATGGGCTTTCTCACACCTGACTTCAGATTTAAATCATTGCCTGGCTCTTAACAAATCCCGATTCCAGGGCCCTGCACATAGAGATTCTGATATGACGAAGGCTAATGTTGTTTCATGGACTTAGACCTAGTGGCAATAAAAGCCAATTCTTAGGAACATGAAATTCTAAATTACAAGGTATAATAATCAAGAGTGAAAAGAGATCTTTTACAGGAAGACATGGTATTTGGGAAGATACATACAATGGGTGAGAAATCACACCCATAGATATGTTTAAACCTATGTCAAAGCATAATTACATGGTTATTTATGCTGGGGAAAAATCTGTCTGATTTTAGCAGAACTAGAATATACTTAATAAGTGAATTTAGAAGAACTGGCCTTAAAAAGCAAGATATAACCAATATAGTGAAAAGAAAGGCAAAGTGTAAGGTTCTCCCCAAAAAGAGAAGCCAGCCAGAACCTAGATGGATTTCAACCGAGAATGATAGAAAATCTGCCTAGTGTTCAGTAGGAAATCATTACTGGTTTTCCTGACTACAGAAACCTCTTCCAAATTAATGTTATCATCAAGAAAAGTCCCAAGCAGATGAAGAAAATAAAATACTCAGGAAAATGATGAGTATACTCTGGAGAAATTCACCTGGTGGTGGACTTGTGATGGAGTTTTGGAAGGCTTAGCAGCAGACAAAATACAAAGAGTAAACCTTGGACCATAAATTTAAAAAAGTGTGTCAGGAGTGGCAGCAGTCTTCCCTGCTCTTGATACTGGCAACAGATTATCAAGGAGAACAAACTAAGTGTGCAACTGCCTTGTACCTTTTGTTTTAATGATTGATATTGCTTGGACAGTCCCAGCATGAGACAAAAAAATAACTGCTTTTGCAAATTGGGAATTGTGTTAACTTGCTGCCTGCCTTGTTCTCCTTCCCTCTGCCTGCCATCAGGGAGTTTGGAAGACCCTCCATTTGGTTGACTAAGATGAAGACTGAAGAATGTAGAACAGCAGGATAACTGGGCCACTCTAGTAGCACAGAGAGGTCACAGGTGTTCTAGAAGCAGTTCTGAAATGGTCTGATGTCTTGAAAGATAGGTCTGGTTAGACTGAAAGAAGTCTTTCAAGTACAGCAAAATCAAGATCTCAGGTGCTTCTATCTTCAGATTCATTGTTTGTGTATAAATGAGTTCACTGTGAATCTACCAGTGAACAATAGACATTATAAAACATTGGAAGTAAGACAGAAATGAAGGGGAATAAGAAAACACTATCAGCTTATCGCAGTTATTTCCATCAATAGTCTAAGCAGGTTTTTGCTTGTTGTCAGGATAGCTGGGTTCTGTTTGAAGTTTTGGACTTCAAACACTGGTATCTACAACAAAATAGATTGATAGCCTCAATCTGTGTTATGCAGATTCTTGATGAAGAAACACACTAGAAGTGAGGAAGGGGGTTTTTCATAGGTCAAGTGGAATTCCTGACCAGCCAGGCTTTCACTTTGTGGCCCTCTCCCGTGGTGAGTAGTTTTTGCTACTGTCCAGACTGGGATTTATTTGACTAAGGTATCCAGAGTTGCTGACATGCCTGCAACCCTGGGGCACTCAGCAGCTGTTTTTCACCATTTGCACCTTTCCTGCTGGGGCAAAGCTGGTATGTGGTAACTGTTTCAAGACCACTCACAGGACATGCATGAAAATAGAATCCTATTTAGTTGTTTGTGTAATTTATTATTTTTAATTCATGGGAAGCATTGCATTCCAGAGAAGAGAATTTGAGTTTTGAAATGGACCCATCTGGATTTCAGTCAAAATCCTTAGTCAAGGAACTTGAAAATGCCATTTAACCTCTGTTATTATCAATTCCTTCCTTGTTAAATGGATGTGATAATACTTACATTAGCTTATTTTCTAGACTCTATAATTATAAAAATGAGGTCATGTATGTTAAAGAGCTTAGTAAGCGGACGAGAACTATGGGTACAATTGGGATTTTAAATGCCAATTTATAAATATGATTATTTCTTATATATATATATTGCCCTCATTAGAAAAGATAGCAGGACTCTCAATTATAGAGATATTTAGTTCTGGTTGCAGATCTGAGTCTGAAGGTATCATTAAGACAAAAGCTTAAAGTTATCATCAAATCAAAAGAGTTATTATATTCAGTGATCAAGAAAGCAAATATTAAAGAATACTGCATTGAATGATCTTTTTTTAAGTGAAAAAAGTAGAGCCTATTTTATTACCCTAAAACTAAGAAGAGATGTTAGCATTATTTTTCACACCTGGTGAGTGATGAGGCTAGTTCTATGCTTTTGAACCAACAGCAGTACCAAAAAAGACAAAATACAATTTTATCCATTTTAATCTATATTTTTATTCGTTTCTTCTTTAATCATTTGCTTCATTGAGCATTTACATGGTTAATTTCACAGAATTATTCTAACTACAGAATAGTGGGCTTTTATTTGGACTCTTAAAATTTCCTCATTAAAGAACATTTATAAGTTTAAAATAGACCTTAATTGCAGCCAGGGATCCTTATCAGTTATATCAAGTTAGAAGGCAAGACCTTGAGATCATCTAAAATTTAGAATAATATTTTATAAAAATAACACCTGCAGTGTCCATTTTGGCAGTGTTCACCAGGTTATTGTATCTGCTACTAACATAAGTGTGCATGTTTTGGAGGTAGCCATTCATTACTTCTCTACTGAGTTATTTCTTCACACACTGAGAAGGACATGCTGGTCATGAATATGAAAAGCAATACCAAAAGCAAAATGACTATCAGGGAGAAAAAAAAAAGGTATAAGTAGAAAAGTGTTTGTGAAATGAAAAGATAGTAACTACACAACAGCATGGCATGGAAAGAAATTCAAAAACAAAATTTGGATTTAGACCGATTCATCAATAATGAGATCTTCAGAACATTATTTATCTTCCTGGAGCCTCCATTTTTTTTTATTGTTAAATGGAGATAACTTCAAATCTCTCTTCAGATTTTTATGAAATAGCTGGACATGTGAAAAGCAGTGTTTTCTAGGTGTTTCATCTTTTGTTTTACTTCTCTTCAAGATAGACAGACAATTAAAATTAGAGAATGAAATGAACCGTGATGGTGGTATAGATTCTGAAGTATGTTCTAGCAGACTCCATCTGAAATATTATTAGAACAGAATAATGCCTCTCTCCCCTTTGTTCCAATATATCAAGTGATATTGATATCTTGACATCTTGCATTCTGCTTCCCCCTTTCCTAGGGCATACCAAGAAGGAAAGTTTAAGTAAGGAAAAGAGATTTCTTGTCCATTAGATAAAGGAATCCCTCAAAATAAATGTCATCCTATGATTGATTGGAAGAAATACATTCAAAGATGCAACCCCCACCAGTGTCCATGATGTACCACAGCAAGAGGCCACTATGATGGTAAATGGAGAGAAGACAGGGATGGTCATGGAAATGGCTGTCACAACTAGATGACTTCTAGGGTTTTAAATAAAGCTGGGTTGCTGACCTGAGATGTGACTTTAGACTATGGGAGAATCAGAGACATTGTTGCCCCCATTAGGAACATAATTACCTTCCATAATTTCTTTAAGAATATTAAAGAGCAGGAACCTTCATCAATATTTTCATTCCAAGTTGTGAATGTATAGTTCAGTAGTAGAATATTAGCCTAGCATTAGTGAGGACTTTGGCTTTATCCTGAGTACAGGAAAAATAAAAAAAAAAAAAGAAAGAAAGAAAAAGATTTTCATTCCACATATAAACCAATATCAGTAAATATCTACTTCAAATCATATCCCTCCCAAGAAGACATATTTGGGAATTATAATCATTACAATTATAATTGGGTAAAATTATCCTAAGAAATCATTTGTGATAAGTTAATAACATAAAATTAAAAAAAAAAAACCTGTTCAGTATCTGTAGAAGTTCCCAGAGTCAGAAAAAAAAAATCTTAAACGTAAGTTTTTTCCAAATTAACTGATAGCTTATTTTAGGAAATTACATCTTATGGATGAAAACTTATGCAGTACTTATCCATTGAGGATATATACTAAAAGAATGAGATTATGGCATTTGCTGGTAAATGGTGATACTAGAAAACAATATACTGAGTGAAATAAGCCAGACTCAGAAAGTCAAGGGTCAAATGTTTTGGGTTTCTTCCTCATATTTGGAAGCTAGAAAAAAAAAAGGAGTTAAAAAATGGATAGATTGTGCTGGGGTTGTGGCTCAGTAGTAGAGTGCTTGCCTAGCATTTATGAGGCACTGGGTTCAATCCCCACCACCACAAAAAAAATAAACAAAATCAGGGTATAAAATGAGGGGATTGTTATAAAAATAGAAGGGAGAGTGGTAACATAGATATAGGGAACCAAGGGGAAGTGGGGAGAGAGGAAGGGAGGGAAAAGAAAGAACTAGAAAACAAAATCAACCAAGTTGTGCAATATGCTTGAATGTATCACTATGAATCCCATTTTTATGAATAATTGTGATGCACCAAGGAAATACATATATAGAGTATGTAAACAAATATAAGAATACTAGAAGAGTACAGAAATTGTGATGGAAAGAAAGAAGGAAAGCAGAGGTACTGGGGAATGAATTGGAACAAATTATGTTATGTGCATATATGGATATGTCACAATGAACCCACTGTTTATAATTATAATGCACTAATACAAAAATTAAGGAAAAAAGTATCTTAAATATGATGTCTGTATACAAGAAGGACTGATTTTTCCTGGACATCTTTAACAACTCAACATTATGCTCAACCAGCTTCTGAGTGGATTGGAAGAGAAGAGAAAAGGTAAAAGATCAGATGGCCTTCTCTACACACTTAAATTTGTGAGAAACTTGTCCTGTATGAAAATATCCTTTCACCTAGTAATTGTAAACTATGTAGCAAAAGCATTAAAGAAACATGATTATCAATATTATGCATTTTAGTTATTTTTCCCTATGCTAAATATTTTAAATGAACTGTACTTGCTTGAGGATCTTAAAATATAAGATACTAGAATTTCACCCCATCTTTATCAAACATTTCTTTCCTAGTCAAAGAAAAACAACATTCTTTAAATAATGAGCAATAAAGACCAAAGATGTGAGCAAAGGACAATATGTGCATTAATTTGTTAATCATTTTCTTCAAGTTTTTATCTCTGGTCATTTTCCCAGTAGTGTCAATAGGGGAAAGTCCGACCATTGCATGGATTTGAATCTGTTAAATGATTCTAGTCACCCTTACTTTCCTCTTCCACCAAATATTTGAGGTGGCATCCTCTTTGTGGATTGTTTGTCACTCAAATCTATCAAAATCCAACAAATTACAATGTGCAGATTTGGGAGCAGGGACAATTTTGTCTTCTTACTGAAGTTTGTTTATCCTTGAATTTTAAAGGAACATGGAGAATAATCTGCATTCTTAGTTTCTTTCTAGGCAATATGTAGTTTAGGTAGTATTCTGAAAATAAAAAATGGAAGATGGAATGAAGCATCCAGATTCAGATTTTCAGAATACTTAGTTTCTGCTTTCAATAGATAAATTAACCTCTAAGTGTCTCACCTTTGTGAAGCTGCAGGACCTTTTGATATGTTCCTATACCAAACTCTATGGCTAGATTTTTGTGGTATGGATGCCTGAGATAAACAGAAGCAGGCATAATTGTTAATAGCCATGTCCTTTCAAGACAGCTCTTTGAAACAAAGTCAATAGTGCTGCACACCTATAACACCAGTGTAAAATTTTTAAAAGTGTACAGGTCTGATATTCCATGAAAATCTTAGGCTAACATAGATTCTGAATCTGACTTTGTCTGAATATTTACTCAAACAGATTCACTTGTTCCATTTTTTTTACATAGTCCATTGCTATTTATATCTTCCCTTTCCCCATCAAATAATCTGGACCAAATTCTTTTTATTAAGATATTCTGTTATGTTTGTTTATTCGTTTTGTGGTCTGTGAGGTACCGGGGTAGAACAGAGGAAAGGAAAGGTGGAGACAGGCAGGGACTACATTCATTAGTAAGTTGCTCAGAGATTCACTGGGTGAGTAGCATCATAGAAGTGGTCCCACCTTTCCTTGCAAAGGTCTCTGTTCTGATTTAAAGACATACCTTCTATGGTGTTCCCAAAGCATGGTTCACAGACTCCTGGGTTTCCCTAAACCTCTTTTTAGTGATCCTCAAGGTCAAACTGTTTTCATAATAATTCTAAGACATTATTTGACCTTTGGGTTGTATTGACATTTGTACTAATGATGCAGAAGCAATCATGGGTAAAACTGTAGCTGCCTTTGCAAGATTCAGGAAGGTGGTACCAAACTGTTCAAGAAAGCTTTATATTTTGAAGCCATTTACTTGTAATGATGGAGAATGCCAATTTTATTTAAGAATGTTCTTGCCGATTCTAAAAGCATTATTAATTTTAGTTACATATCATCCCTTAGATCCACAACTTTTTAACATTCTTTGATGAAATGGGAAGTTTGTACAAGATAATTCTGCTGCCTATTGAAGCATAGTGGTTATTCAAGGAAAATCAATTCTGCAATTATTTCACTTTTAAGATGAACCAGTTTTTTTTATTAAAATGATTTTTATTTGAAAGAAACCTAATAAATCAAACTTATTCAGAGTGAGGTATTCAGGTACTTAGTAGATGCTTTCTCAAAATTGAACTAGAGGATCTATTATCATGAAGAAAACAACTGACAACTCCTAACGAAATTTAAATTCTAAACTATGTATAACCGGCAATCAGACATTGCCAGCTTCCCATTACTTACAGTCTTTGCTGATGAGAACAATGTTATGTTAACAAATACAATTTTGAAATAATTTATGATGTAATCTGTCAGCATTTGGGAGCTCTATATAGCCCAGTGAATCAATATTTTTATATTATCAATGTATGATCTTACAAAGTTAAACATGAATGAAGATCCTATTCAAAGTACAACCAACTGTGAACAGGTAAATTAGTATCATTTCACATACCGTGTTACCACTACTCTTTAAGAAACCACTTCTTGTAGAGTTTTGGTATTGCTTCAAAGAACAATAACCACAAATTAGACAAGCAGGCTACAGAAAACCACACCTATTTTTCCAACTACATTTGTAAGTAAGGCTGTGTTTTACTTATATAGTTCAAACAAAGCCACAACCAAAGCCACATATCACCACATATTCAATGCAGTGGAAGATAATAGGAATCAAATATCTTCTATTGAGCCATATACTTCAATCAACTATACAAAAATCAAAACAACATTGTACTTTGCCTTATTTTATGAAGGAAGGTAGTCATTTTTATATAACTATGATATCTTTGTTAATGTAATTTGTTATTTTAAATGATTTAATGAATGTATATTATTTAAATGTATCAGTTCTAACTCCTCACATAACTAGTATCAATGGGTATAATCATTGTCAATAAAAGTTTTGCAAAGTTCTAAGTAATTATTCAGAATTTTTAAAAAAAGATCCTTTATAAGAGATCTTGAGATCAAACATTTTGAAATATATTGTGTTAACATAATTCAATGTGCTCAATCATCATCATAATTTTCAACAATATGACCAACTCTGTAAGGCTGGGAGGGAGGCATTTACTAATATCAGAAAAACATTATAGAATGAACTTCTCTTCAGAAAAACAGTCACCAACAGTCTTGCCCATATAGTTTCACATAAATTTTGCTAGTAAACATAAGCTATTTGTTATTCTGTAAACCAGTGATATTAAGATAGCACTCATGATTTTCATTCATATATTTCTGATAACAATATCCAATTAGCACATTCATTTTATGTCCACTGAGTTAATTTTATGTTAAAAGAAATTCAATAGTCCTCAATTACATTTGCCTCCAAATTAAATTAGCATTACATGAATTTAATGGGTATCTTAATTGGACCATTCTATTAAGAGGATTTTATACAAATTAAATTCTACCTCTGCATGGTTCACCCTTCTTTGTGTTAAACACAGGATGAAAATTCTTTAAATCATAGGGAGCATATGAACATCTTACATTGCGAACAGAAAAACTAAACAATGAGAAAATTAAAGTAACATAAGATCAATAAAAACTCACATCAGCCAGAAATTATCTGGCTGATTCTCTTTGCCTTCTGGATAATAGTATAACTTTTCTTTTTGACTGAAATATTACAACTATTTTGAAAACATAAAAGCAGTGGGAGCAGTCCTCTTAGTTTCTTTTATCCTTTTGAAACCATAAATTACCATGCTGAGTCTGAGGTTAGTTTGCTATTTCAGTTTGATGATTCACTTTCATTAATTCTTAGAAAACTTTAATTTTATTACATAAAATTTTATTTTTATTATATAAAATTTTACTGCATAAAATCAACAGAATGAGAACCCAACATAGTTCAATGACAACAACAAATTTTTCTAAGATCTAGATTTTTCAAATATGAAGGTCTTTCATCTAGCTCAGAAGTTTAAACAATTTAATAAGTACAAAGAGGTCTCACTCCTATTCACCTCATTTCCTATCCTAATATGAATTTGCTTCCTTCAGTTTTTGTCTTCCTCCATGACCATATGACTGATTATTATAGTTTTAATAGTTATGATAATTGGTATCATTCACTGAGTAATTGCTACATGCCTAGCAATCTACTTTCTTTACATTGCCTCTGTTCCTTGTCCCCTTTCTGCAAAGTTAATATTATTATCCCTGATTCATAAATGAGAACAACAAACCTCAGAGAAATTAAGGAATCTGCTCAAAGTCACACAGACAGTAATTCACAGAACCTGGTGATTTTAAAGCTTGTTGTGGCTACTGTTTTCCCCACAGTGTTACATCAATAGGGCCTTTTCAAGGTGGCCAAGTGTTTTACCTCTGCAGCCAAAATGCCATGGATTGAAAGACGGTCTACCACTCTGTGGCCATGTGTATTTAGGTAGATAATTCCTCTTCCTCATGACCATTGTCCCTCACCGGGTAGCTTCACATTAGGATAGAAAATAAGGTGGATACGAATAAGCACTCTGTGAATATATGTGTTAAATTGCTTAACTCTTGAGCTATGCAAAGGTTCTGCATATTTGAAAATCAAAATTTTACCAAAAAACTACATAATATATGCTAAAATTTAACTCCATGAGAACCAAATTAATTTAACTGATTAAAAAACATACAAATTAAGGAATTATTTCAAATAGCTATTAAACAAAATATTCTAAATGTTAGTGGGCTATCTTTTAAATATACACACAGAGCAAATATGACAATAGGTTGCATTGAAATGTCACTCATTAAGTTTAACATACACATGTACCCAATTAAAATAGATCAACTTATAATCCATTAATTTAAGTTAAAATACACACACAAAAAGTTAAGAGCCAAGCTTTTCAGTGTAATAAAAGGGGAAAACAATATTAAATAGAAGAAATAAAAATCCATAATGTTAAATCTGTAATGGAAATACCAATGCAAAGTAATTTTCTATGTGTTCTGACTCTGTCCACTAAGAGCACTGATAGCAACGATACCTCAGTAGTAATACACACATCTAGCTCTCTAGGTGTTGCCTTCTAAGTGCCATGTTCTAGAAAAGAATGAGATACATGTGAAAGAATGGTTGATTCCATTTAATAAATACTAGAGGATCCTGGCACAAGGAAGTAAGCAAGGACTTATTGGGATTGTTTCAAAACTGGATAAAGGAGCCAACTTAAAGGAGCCTTCATGTCAAGTTTGTAATGAATTTAACAAAAAAACTAATTAAATGGTAATTAATCTTAACCCCTAACTACAAGTTAAAATCCCTAAGTACACAGTCAAGTTCAAACAAAAGAAAGGGAAAGGGAACAAAAAAGACTCTTTCTACAGGAAACATCTAGCTAATAAATGTAGAAGAAAAAAAGATACATGTAAAATTACCACTTTACAAATGCACAATAATGTAATTTATTAAGGAATACATTGCTAACAAATGCTAAAAACATTAGTTCAGAAGTGGTGTAGAACAGGCTATTCAGAGATTTCTTAGTGAAAGGGAAAGTGTAAAGTCACAATATTAACCAAGTGAACACATTTAGATCTCTAATGTCAGGGCAATCTGGTATGACATAGCAAGGAAACATCACCTACAAACTATTCTTAAAAATAGAAAATTAAATTTCAGCCTAAAACTAATTTACTGAATTTTATAGAAAATATAGGGAATAAAGAAAAACGTTAAGTTGGAAAAAGTGAAAACAATTTGCCAAAAATAGATGGTCTAAAATGCTATAAAAATAATATCCTGGATTCTTCAAAATTGCAATGTCATGAAAAGCAAAGAAAATGATATTTTATAGTAGATGAGACCAAAGAGACATAAGTAAAAGTATGTGACGCCACACTAAAAACAGATTTAATAAATGAAAACAGCTACAGAGACAGCAACATTTAGGTAATTTTGTATGTGAACTAAATACTCAAGATATGAAATTATTGATTCATTTTTTAACCCCCAATAATGGTAGTGTAGTCTTAGAAACAATTTGTCTTTATTCTTTATTCTTAGGAAATACATAATAAACTTTAGGGATGAAGTATTTGATGTCTATGTTTTATTTTAAATAAGAAACATAAGAGATGAACAGAAAAAAAAGACAAAAAGTTGCTACTCTTTTCCTGACAATGTATGAACACTCAGGTGTGAGGAAAAAGACTGAATTCTCTGCTTATTCCAAGATAAATAAAAATTCCTCCAAACTTTTAAGTTTCAAAGAGTACTCACAATTCAATAATGGAGTATTCAAAATGGACAACTTGCTTTAAAGTAAAACCATGTCTCCTCCTCTAGCTCATGGAGGCTGTAGACTTGGAAAAAGGAAATCAGAAGAGACATTTCTCATTTCTCCACAATAGTTCCACTCTCATTCACAGACTTCCATGGGCAGTAGGAACATGGTCAGCAAAGAGGGGTGTTATCTTTGAACTTGAAATTGAACCCAGGGGCACTTAAACACTGAGCCACATCCCCAGATCCTTTTATTACTTTTTATTTTGAGACAGAGTCTCATTAAATTTCTTAGGACTTGCTAAATTACTGAGGCTGGCCTCTAACTTATAATCCTTCTGTCTCAGACTCCCAAATCACTGGGATTACAGGTGTGTGCTGATGGCACATTCTTAAAGTTAACTCTCTGTAGGAACACATATAAGTTTAATAGAAACTCCACCTTCTTGTTTGAAGTTCTCTCCTTACCAGTAAATCTACCTCTTCTGGATCCTGGTTTCTCTCTTAGTCCTAGCCATTCAACACAAATTTCTTTTGAGATTTTCTTACCTACTCTATCTAAGACAATTTTGGAATATTCCTCTGCCTCTTTCTTTTCCCTCTCCCATCTTGGCCACATTTGTTCCCTGGAATATGTAAACTATATTCCCATATATTTTGGACATTCAAGTAGTTTTCATTGCAGCAAACCTTTGTTTGCAGGCATCACCTAGATTACAAGGGCACTGCTATCCACCTGTAGTGAGGCACATATTAAACATTCCAAGTTGACCCGCTGAAGCCCCTTCCTTAATCTTGGAATTAGGAAAAAGGTTTTCTACTCCTCCTCCATGGTAGAGTGAGATAAAGACATGTGGAGGGGTATTCATAGAGTATTCTGAAAAATCTTGCCCAAACTCTTCTGATCTACAGCAAATTCAGTCTCTCAAATCTCCTTCATGGGAGGATAGTCAGACAAGCTTATGTTGCAAAGTGGCTCTGGGCCTCATCAGCAAGTCGTACTCTGGTGATCTGGTGCCACAGTCCTCTCTTTGGAACCTGACTGGGGTTGGCAGCTATTCTTTTGAGGATTAAAGCAAGCTTGAGATGGGAAGAATTCTAATATGTAGCATCATTTTTGCTTTAATATATTTGTTCTCTCATTTAATTTAAAATGATCAGACAGAATGGAATGAGGGGGATGAGAATTGATACTAACCAGGTTTCATTTCATTAACAGACCTTTCCAAGTAAGACTTTGCTTGCCTCAGAACTTTGGAATTTGTTTAGATTTATTAGTATTGACTTGAACTGTACAGAATATAAAACTTCTGCCTGAATCAGTCATTCCAATTGTTCTTCTGAGCCTTTCAAAGAGCCTGAAATAAACTCTTAAGTGTCACCAGATTTTGAAATAGTATACTTTCTTACTCTATTTGTCTCAGTGATGGCTAATTTTAACTATTTAAAATCTAAGTAATAATATGTCTTTAACTATAAAGCTTACCTACATAGAGAATCAAGGGGAAAAGTTTCATCCAAGAGAGAATTATTGCTTAAATTTTCATTTATAGCTTTCCAAATTTCATCAAGCTATGCAGAAACTTATGTTTACATTTATATATGTGCAAATATATGTGTGTCTATGTGTATATGTATGCATATAGAGAGATATGTGATTTTATAGCATTTTTTTACATTCCTATATATCAAACATCAATTTATACAGATAAGCATGCCTGCACATCATTATTTTTCATGGCTATATTACAATTTATTAAAAGGACATCTAAATATATTAATTGATTGTCCCTGAGTTTGTCCTCAGATTTTAAATATTGTAGAAAATTGTTACTATGAACATGTGTATGAACCCCTTTGAATAATTGTTTCTTTATGCTAATTCCTAGCAATGCTGATTCAGTAGGTACACACATTTTTTAAAATTTAGGTCCCTACTGTCTAATCTTCCTTCAGAGGAGCTTTGTTAATTGGTACCAGACTGGCAATATAAATACTTCACCACCTCACTACCACAGAGCATCTTTGTTTTTTGTTTCTTGGTTTGTTTTTAACTGTTGCTAGTTTAATGAGATCTGCTACTCAAGATTGTGCTGTTCCTATTTCAAATATATGCATTTTAATTAATAGTGTTAAGCTTATTTTCAAATGCTCTTACCCAGTTTCATTTCCTCATGAGTTTCCCATTCATACCCAAGTTCACTTTATTATTGGTTTGTAAGAGTTCATTGTATTTTAGGGACCTTAATCTTTCTTTTTTTTTTTTTCACAATTACATTTTTTATTTTAAAAATTATTGTAAAATGTGTGTGACCTAAAGCTTGCAATTTAACCATTTTTAAAAAATTTATGTTTTAGTTGTAGGTGGACACAATACCTTTATTTCATTTTTATGTGGTGCTGAGGATCGAACCCAGTGCCTCATGCGTACTAGGCAAGTGCTCTACCACTGAGCCACAACCCTAGTCCCCCATTTAACCATTCTGATACAGTTCATACAAGGCATTAAGTTCCATTGTGAAGCAATCATTGCCACTATTTCCAGAACTCCTTTTGTATTGCAAAACTGAAACTTTACCGTTGAACTCCCCCGTCACTTCTTCCTCCAGCCCGTGGCAGCTACCATTCTATTTATTTATTTTTTTTTTATTTATTTTTTTTAATTTTTTATTGTTGGCTGTTCAAAACATTACATAGTTCTTGATATATCATGTTTCACAATTTGATTCAAGTGGGTTATGAGCTCCCATTTTTACCCCATATACAGATTGCAGAATCACATCAGTTACACATCCATTGATTTACATATTGCCATACTAGTGTCTGTTGTATTCTGCTGCCTTTCCTATCCTCTACTATCCCCCCTCCCCTCCCCTCCCCTCCCCTCCCCTCCCCTCTTCTCTCTCTGCCCCCTCTACTGACATTCGTTTGTCCCCCTTATATTATTTTTCCCCTTCCCCTCACTTCCTCTTGTATGTACTTTTGTATAACTCTGAGGGTCTCCTTCCATTTCCATGCCTTTTCCCTTCTCTCTCCCTTTCCCTCCCACCTCTCATCCCTGTTTAATGTTAATCTTTTTCTCATGCTCTTCGACCCTACTCTGTTCTTAGTTACTTTCCTTATATCAAAGAAGACATTTGGCATTTGTTTTTTAGGGATTGGCTAGCTTCACTTAGCATAATCTGCTCTAATGCCATCCATTTCCCTGTAAATTCTATGATTTTGTCATTTTTTAATGCAGAGTAATACTCCATTGTGTATAAATGCCACATTTTTTTTATCCATTCATCCATTGAAGGGCATCTAGGTTGGTTCCACAGTCTAGCTATTGTGAATTGTGCTGCTATGAACATCGATGTAGCAGTGTCCCTGTAGCATGCTCTTTTTAGGTCTTTAGGGAATAGACCGAGAAGGGGAATAGCTGGGTCAAATGGTGGCTCCATTCCAAGCTTTCCAAGAAATCTCCATACTGCTTTCCAAATTGGCTGCACCAATTTGCAGTCCCACCAGCAATGTACAAGTGTACCCTTTTCCCCACATCCTCACCAGCACTTGTTGTTTGATTTCATAATGGCTGCCAATCTAACTGGAGTGAGATGGTATCTTAGGGTGGTTTTGATTTGCATTTCTCTGACTGCTAGAGATGGTGAGCATTTTTTCATGTACTTGTTGATTGATTGTATGTCTTCCTCTGAGAAGTGTCTGTTCAGGTCCTTGGCCCATTTGTTGATTGGGTTGTTTGTTCTCTTATTGTCTAATTTTTGGAGTTCTTTGTATACTCTGGATATTAGGGCTCTATCTGAAGTGTGAGGAGTAAAGATTTGTTCCCAGGATGTAGGCTCTCTATTTACCTCTCTTATTGTATCTTTTGCTGAGAAAAAACTTTTTAGTTTGAGTAAGTCCCATTTGTTGATTCTAGTTATTAACTTTTGTGCTATGGGTGTCCTATTGAGGAATTTGGAGCCCGACCCCACAGTACGTAGATCGTAGCCAACTTTTTCTTCTATCAGACGGCGTGTCTCTGATTTGATATCAAGCTCCTTGATCCATTTTGAATTAACTTTTGTGCATGGCGAGAGAAAGGGATTCAGTTTCATTTTGTTGCATATGGATTTCCAGTTTTCCCAGCACCATTTGTTGAAGATGCTATCCTTCCTCCATTGCATGCTTTTAGCCCCTTTATCAAATATAAGGTAGTTGTAGTTTTGTGGATTGGTTTCTGTGTCCTCTATTCTGTACCATTGGTCCACCCGCCTGTTTTGGTACCAGTACCATGCTGTTTTTGTTACTATTGCTCTGTAGTATAGTTTGAAGTCTGGTATCGCTATACCGCCTGATTCCCACTTCCTGCTTAGCATTGTTTTTGCTATTCTGGGTCTTTTATTTTTCCATATGAATTTCATGATTGCTTTCTCTATTTCTACAAGAAATGCCATTGGGATTTTGATTGGCATTGCATTAAACCTATAGAGAACTTTTGGTAATATCGCCATTTTGATGATGTTAGTTCTGCCTATCCATGAACAGGGTATATTTTTCCATCTTCTAAGATCTTCTTCTATTTCTCTCTTTAGGGTTCTGTAGTTTTCATTGTATAAGTCTTTCACCTCTTTTGTTAGGTTGATTCCCAAGTATTTTATTTTTTTTGAAGATATTGTGAATGGAGTGGTTGTCCTCATTTCCATTTCAGAGGATTTGTCGCTGATATACAGGAATGCCTTTGATTTATGCGTGTTGATTTTATATCCTGCCACTTTGCTGAATTCATTTATTAGCTCTAATAGTTTCTTTGTAGAGCCTTTTGGGTCTGCTAGGTATAGAATCATGTCATCTGCAAATAGTGATAATTTAAGTTCTTCTTTTCCTATTTTGATGCCTTTAATTTCTTTCGTCTGTCTAATTGCTCTGGCCAGTGTTTCGAGAACTATGTTGAACAGAAGTGGTGAGAGAGGGCATCCCTGTCTTGTTCCAGATTTTAGAGGGAATGCCTTCAATTTTTCTCCATTCAGAATGATGCTAGCCTGAGGCTTAGCATAGATTGCTTTTACAATATTGAGGTATGTTCCTGTTATCCCTAGTTTTTCTAGAGTTTTGAACATAAAGGGATGCTGTACTTTGTCGAATGCTTTCTCTGCATCTATCGAGATGATCATATGGTTCTTATTTTTAAGTCTATTGATGTGGTGAATAACATTTATTGATTTCCGTATATTGAACCAGCCTTGCATCCCAGGGATGAATCCTACTTGATCATGGTGCACAATTTTTTTGATATGTTTTTGTATCCGAGTGGCCAGTATTTTATTGAGGATTTTTGCATCTAGGTTCATTAGAGATATTGGTCTGTAGTTTTCTTTCTTTGAAGTGTCTTTGTCTGGTTTAGGTATCAGGGTGATGTTGGCCTCGTAGAATGAATTTGGAAGTTCTCCCTCTTTTTCTATTTCCCGAAGTAGCTTGAAAAGTATTGGTATTAGTTCCTCTTTAAAGGTTTTGTAAAACTCTGCTGTATACCCATCCGGTCCTGGGCTTTTCTTAGTTGGTAGTCTTTTGATGGTTTCTTCTATTTCCTCAATTGATATTGGTCTGTTTAGGTTGTCTATATCCTCCTGACTCAATCTGGGCAGATCATATGACTTAAGAAATTTATCTATGCCTTCACTATCTTCTAATTTATTGGAGTATAAGGATTCAAAATAATTTTTGATTATCTTCTGTATTTCTGAAGTGTCTGTTGTGATATTGCCTCTTTCATCCCGTATGTTAGTAATTTGAGTTCTCTCTCTTCTTCTCTTCGCTAGCATGGCTAAGGGTCTGTCGATTTTGTTTATTTTTTCAAAGAACCAACTTTTAGTTTTGTCAATTTTTTCAATTGTTTCTTTTGTTTCAATTTCATTAATTTCAGCTCTGATTTTAATTATTTCTTGCCTTCTACTTCTTTTGCTGTTGTTTTGCTCTTCTTTTTCTAGGATTTTGAGATGAAGTATGAGATCATTTATTTGTTGGTTTTTTCTTTTTTTAAGGAATGAACTCCAAGCAATGAATTTTCCTCTTAGAACTGCTTTCAATGTGTCCCATATATTCCGATATGTTGTGTCTGTGTTTTCATTAGTCTCTAAGAATTTTTTAATTTCTTCCTTGATGTCTTCTATAACCCATTGATCATTCAGTAACCTATTGTTCATTCTCCAAGTGATGTATTCTTTTCCCTTCCTTCTTTTATCGTTGATTTTCAGTTCCATTCCATTATGATCAGATAGGATGCATGGTATTATCTCTACTCCTTTATATTGTCTAAGAGTTTCCCTGTGACATAATATATGATCTATTTTTGAGAAGGATCCATGTGCTGCTGAGAAATAAGTGTAACTGCTTGATGTTGGGTGGTATATTCTATATATGTCAATTAACTCTAGGTTATTAATTATGTTATTGAGTTCTATAGTTTCCTTATTCAACTTTTGTTTGGAAGATCTGTCCAGTGGTGATAGAGGTGTGTTGAAGTCTCCCATGATTATTGTATGGTGGTCTATTAGACTCTTGAACTTGAGAAGAGTTTGTTTGATGAACATAGCTGCACCATTGTTTGGGGCATATATATTTATGATTGTTATGTCTTGTTGGTGTATGGTTCCCTACAGTATGTAGTGTCCCTCTTTATCCCTTTTGATTAACTTTGGCTTGAAATCTATTTTATTTGATATGAGTATGGATACTCCTGCTTGTTTCCAAAGTCCATATGAGTGATATGATTTTTCCCAACCTTTCACCTTCAGCCTATGTATGTCTTTTCCTATCAAATGTGTCTCCTGTAGGCAGCATATTGTTGGGTCTTGTTTTGTGATCCATTCTACTAGCCTGTGTCTCTTGATTGGTGAGTTTAAGCCATTAACATTTAGGGTTATTATTGAGATATGGGTTGTTCTTCCAGCCATATTTGTTTATTTATGTTACTAAACATGGTTTGTTTTCCTCTTTGATTATTTTCCCCCCTTTAGTGTCCTACCTCCCACTGTTGGTTTTCATTGTTATTTTCCATTTCCTCTTCCTGTAATGTTTTGCCAAGGATGTTTTGAAGAGATGGTTTTCTAGCTGCAAATTCTTTTAACTTTTGTTTATCATGGAAGGTTTTAATTTCATCTTCCATCCTGAAGCTTAATTTCGCTGGAAACACAATTCTTGGTTGGAACCCATTTTCTTTCAGTGTTTGAAATATGTTATTCCAGGATCTTCTAGCTTTCAGAGTCTGTGTTGAAAGATCAGCTGTTATCCTGATTGGCTTACCCCTAAATGTGATCTGCTTCCTTTCTCTTGTAGCTTTTAAAATTCTCTCCTTATTCTGTATGTTGGGCATCTTCATTATAATGTGTCTAGGTGTGGGTCTCTTATGATTCTGTACATTCGGCGTCCTGTAGGCTTCTAGGATTTGGGGTTCTGTCTCATTCTTCAAGTCTGGGAAGTTTTCTCGTATTATTTCATTGAATAGATTGCTCATTCCTTTGGTTTGAAACTCTGTCCCTTCCTGTATCCCAATGACTCTTAAATTTGGTCTCTTGATGTTATCCCATATTTCTTGGATGTTCTGCTCATGGTTTCTTAACAGTCTTGCTGAGCTGTCTATGTTCTTTTCAAGTTGAAATACTTTATCTTCATTGTCTGATGTTCTGTCTTCTAAGTGTTCTACTCTGCTGGTAGTATTCTCAATTGAGTTTTTAAGTTGGCTTATTGCTTCCTGCATTTCTAGGATTTCTGTTTGTTTGTTTTTTATAACCTCTATTTCCCTGTATAGTTGATCTTTTGCTTCTTGGATTTGTTTATGTAATTCATTGTTGAAGTGATCTTTCATTGTCTGATTTTGCTCTCTGATGTCTTCCTTGAGACTCCAGATCATCTGAAGCATGTATATCCTGAATTCTTTATCTGACATTCCATCTGCTGCAGCTATTACCTCTTCTAACGTTGAGTTGACCTGCAATGCTTGTGGTCCTTTCTTTCCTTGTCTCTTCATACTGTTCGCGTTCCTTTCTACTTGGTGAAACTGTTGTGCTATTGAATTTTCCCCCTATATATTTATATTGGTCTTGTATAGTTGCAAAGTCTCCCTCGCAGGCGGCTCTGCCCCTCCTCCAATTGGGGCAATGTGCCTACCACGCCGGCAGGCCGCTGGGCCTGCTCTGCCGGTCGGTAGCAGGTCCGCCGACCTTGCAGGCACGGGCGGCAGCTCTGTCCCTCTGCGGGCTGCTAGGCTTGTTCTGTCGGTGGTCGCAGTTCTGTCTACTTTGTAGGCGCAGGCAGCGGCACTGCCCCTCTGCAGGCCTCTGGGGCTGTACTGCCAGTGGGTCGCAGGTCCGCCTACCTTGCGGGCGCGGGGGGGTGACTGCTCTACCCTTCCTCAGGCCACTGGGCCTGTTCTGTCTCTCGGTTGCAGGTCTGGCCTGTTCTGATGGTGGTCACAGTTCCGTCTACCTTGCAGGCGCGGGGGGGAGGGGGCGGCTCTGCCTCTCAGCAGGCCGCTCCTCCTCTTCTGCCGGTGGGTCGCAGGCCCGCCTACCTTGCAGGAGTGATTGGAAGCTCTGCCCCTCCGCGGGCCACTGGGCCTTTTCTGTCAGTGGTCACAGTTCTGCCTACCTGGCAGGCGCAGGGGGTGGGGGGCAGCTTTGCCCTTCAGCAGGCCGCTGGGCCTGTTCTGTGGGTGGTCACAGTTCCCTCTACCTTGCCGGTGCAGGGGAAGGGGGCGGCTCTGCCTCTCAGCAGGCCGCTGCTCCTCTTCTGCCGGTGGGTCGCAGGCCCGCCTACCTTGCAGGAGTGATTGGAAGCTCTGTCCCGCCGCGGGCCACTGGGCCTTTTCTGTCGGTGGTCACAGTTCCCCTACCTGGCAGGCGCGGGGGGTGGGGGGCGGCTCTGCCCCTCAGCAGGCCGCTGGGCCTGCTCTGTGGGTGGTCACAGTTCCCTCTACTTTGCCGGCGCAGGGGGAGGGGGCGGCTCAGCCTCTCAGCAGGCCGCTGCTCCTCTTCTGCTGGTGGGTCGCAGGCCCGCCTACCTTGCAGGAGTGATTGGAAGCTCTGTACCACCGCGGGCCACTCTTAATCTTTCTTAGAACAATTTTTAAAAGTGTACTGAGAAACATATTTTAAAATATATTTTTACTTTGATTTTACATTACCTAGAAGTTTTTCTGTAATCCGTTAGTCCAAGTCAGTTAGGTAATTCAGCAAAGGTAAAGAGGTAAACTAAAACAAAAGGGATAGAATTTTTAGGCAAAACTAAAGTAACATAAGATAAAAGCTTTAGAGTAGAAGATTGCTTATGTTACTTTAGTTTTATCAATGAGTGTGCTGTGTCATCTTCTTCTCACCAGCCAGCTGTTATCAAATTTGGTTTCACATCCAAAACACCTGAGAAGCTATTTAAACTAGCCTATGGGAGGAAGCAGCATATGAGCTACCATCTGGGTTGTGTGTCATGATAAAAGAATTGTAAATCATAATCCTAAATAAACTACCAGGATTCTTCTTGTGGGCCAGCTTAGGGATCTTGGTAAAGATGAGATTTGGTATTTGTCACCAAGATAAGGAATTAAGAAAACCTTCAACTCTATTCTTTTGTCTCATCAACTTTCCCATGTATTTAAAAACTTGATTCTAAGAGATAGCTCCATGGAAGGATAAAATGACTTCTTCACCTTACAATTAATCAAGGATGGCCTGTTACCCATCTCAACATAATTACTAGTCTATTTTTCCTCACTGTCCCCTGACACTCGGATGGTTGAAGAGGCAGTGTACAGTTTATCTCAAAGAAGAATTTCAGTTAGATTGGAGAGTTCAAGATGACAGTGAGGCTGTCAGTAAGAATGGTTGAGTTGTTAAAGGCCAGGTTAATGATTAAAGTTGGCAAAGGACTTTGAAAATGAAAAATTATAACTAATTAGCTTGCTTTTCTCACTTGGTCTTCATGTCTTAATGAAGTGGGTAAAATTTTGAGTAAAATAATATTCTAATAAAATGATGGAAAAGTTAGAAATGTTCCTACCCATTTAAATCTCAGCAGGGATTATCTTTGGTGAAAATTTGCTTCATGAAGAATATGAATTTATAATTTAAAATGTAGACACGTTTTTAGTGGGGGGAGTTGCAAATAAATGAGTCTGGCAGAAATCAAATATCTGAATAACATTTAATTATTCAATTTAGTTCAAGGCTGAATATAATTAATAAACTTCCCAGACACCCAATGATACTTCTGTGAGTTTAAATGATAGTACATGACCAGCAAGTTTTGAAATTATATTTTAATTATCTGCCTCCAATCACTTATATCTCCAAAACCACTCCTCACTGGTGATCTGAAAAATCCAAGCTCCGATATTACCTCTAGGGATGTTGAAAACATCCCCTTCCATATAATCCTGAAGCTTCAGAAATGAACTTACTGAAGTCATCTGGCCTCATCTTCTGATAGGCATTCTTCACCACAACCCTGCACATGGTTCACCAATTCTATTCCAGAGATATTCTTAGTCCTATACTCTAACAGCCCTAAACTTACACATACACTGGGCCTTGACTTAAATTAGGAGTGGCACTTAGTGGGTTTCCAGAGCCTCGTCACCCAAGGACCCTGCAACACTCCAATCTTGTACCCCGTGTCTGTTGGGCTCTCTTATTTTCCTTCTTATATCCATAGATCCCATATTTTCTTCTGAATGTATTCTTCCTTCTATTTTCCCCCAAACTCCCAGCTCATCCCCTCTACCAGCCTTCTTGATTGTGTGCAATTCTTATGTAAGACCACAGAGCACCCTTAGGGTTCAGTGCTATGGCTGATCAGTTTAGCAGAATGTGTGCCATGTTTAGTTCACCTAAAGGAAACCTAGTTCTGCAGGAAGAACTAGCCAGTCACACACCCCTAGCATGGGGTGTTTTAACAAGGTAGTATACAGTATGATCTGCAACAGGAAAAAAAAAAAGGTAAAAGTAGTATTTTATTTGGAGTAGGGAACTATTACATATCTTGAGACCAGACTGATCTGATCAGAGGACAGCTTCAGGTCAAATGTTCCAGATACAACTGGATTCCATCTATTCTCTTAGAATTAGATTCAAACTAATATTTAATGTTTTTGCTATTCCTTGCATTCTAATTGGCAAATATTTAATCTAATTGGTGAACAATTACTACTTGCTACTGTTGCCAAAGCTACAGACAAAGCTTAGATTATTTTTAAAATGCATTGTGTGCTCATTGCAAGACTGTTATAACAGCACAAAAATTAGAACCTACCTAACTGTTCTACAGTGGTGCAGCCATTAATTAAATTAGTCTATCTACTGGATGGAACAGTGTGCCACCATTAAAATGATAATAGAAAAAAAATATGCTACAACATGGAAAATGTTTATAACAAAATGTCAAATGAAAGCGCAGAATAGCAAGTGATAAATAACCTCTTAATGTTAACTCTGTAAACCAGATACATAAAGTATCACAAAGGTATAAAAAAAATTGTGACTGATATTTTCCTTAATTTTCAAACCTTTCATAAATATTATTTGATAATTTACTTTTTTAAGAGAGAGAGAGAGAACTTTAATATTTATTTTTTTTAGTTTTCGGCGGACACAACATCTTTGTTTGTATGTGGTGCTGAGGATTGAACCCGGGCCGCATGCATGCCAGGCGAGCGTGCTACCGCTTGAGCCACATCCCCAGCCCTGATAATTTACTTTTTTGAATAAAAGAGATCTGAACAGTTTTTCAAACGCTCCCACATTAGTGTTCTCACTTGGTACTCTGTGACAGCCATTCTAGATATGGTTCTAGATGGGTGATTCTCAAGTCTTTCACAGAAACTGACAATTTCAAAGTATGAGTTCAGCAACTGCCCCAAAATGCCCCTGATGAAAGGTGGTGCCAACATTTCTCACTTCTCAATAGTCTGCATTTTTGAATATATAGATTTGACTTTCAAGCCATCTATGTAGTTCACAAAATTATAAAATATAATTTAAATTTGAAAAGTAATTCCTAAGTTTAAAAGAAAGAGGAAATAGATCTAACTAATTATCATTTAATGGCATTACCATATAGAGAACTGTTCTTCAGAATTGTAAAACGGTATTTCACTATAGATACACCTTAATGGCAAGATGAACTTCAAAACCAGCAAATTGTGAACTGTTTTTGAATAATCAAATATTTGGTGGTATTTGATAGTGTATTTTATATGTAGTATGAACCGTGGAAAGTGAATAATCACATTAATGCTGTTGAATACCAAGATTTTCAACATGGGATTAAGAAAATGATGAAATGTGAAGTTATATTAAAATTCTATAGCCTTGAATTATACCTCAGGACAACCAAGGAGTTGATAAAGGGGTATTTCTTCTTATAGAAGTACTTTAGCTTAAATGAAAAGGGAATGATACACTTAAAATACTGTTCTTTAAGTCCTTTATAATGATTTCTATTGCAAAAAAATTAGATATATCTAAATCTTATCCATCCTCTAAATCTAACTAACAATGGATAGAATAAATTTGGGCTAGAATACCTTGTTAAAGACACCTCAAAGATATGGTAAGCAATATAAACACATCTCAAAATTATGGGTCACATAACCTGGATCATGAACAATACAACCCAAAAAAATGGCCAAGAAACAAAGAGAGGTGAATAAATCCACAGAGGCTTTAGCAACCAATCAATCAACTATAATACAAACTTTATTTGAACCCTGATTTGAACAGACAAATTGAACTTAATTGTGAGCAAAAATTGGATATTTTAAAATATTTTTTTTATATTTTATATATTATGATGAAACAGGAATATGATTTTAAAGAAGTCATTATCTCCTGGAGATGTATGCTAATTATTTACAAATTAAATAATATTTCTTTGCAGTCTGTTTCAAATGAATCTTCAGAGGAGGGGCAGTAAACAGGGGACTGAATGAGACAATATTGGCATGAGTTGATAGATGTGAAAGAGAGATGAAGGTGGTTCACTACTATATTGTTATGTTATTCTAATTAATTCAGTTATGCTTGATATTTTCTTTCATTAATGAGTTCACCAATGCATTATGTTCATTAATTAAATTAACAGTTAAAATGTACACCAGCATATTAGCAATTATACTCTATAATACTTTATATAGAGAGAAATATTCATGAATGTATAAGCACTACATAGTGCATGAAACATAAGGAGCATCTACAAATGTCTCTTTCAAATGAAAACTCTCTGAGGTAAGTATTACTTAAATAATCACTTTTTTGCTGTCATATATAACTAAATAAATAAAATAAATAAATAAATTTTAAAAATAAAATAATCACATTTTCAAAAAGAAAATTCACTAAGTGGCAGATAGGGTCTTGAGCCAGGTGATTCTCACTCCATTCCAGGCTACTCCTCTATGTTTATAGTCACATGAAAATTTAGGGGTGATTCAGAAACTAATCCATATTATAACATTAGTCTGTAAAAAATAAGTTATACACACATGTACACACATAAAGTCTCTCTCTCTTTCTATTTCAAATGAAATTCAAGCATTCCTTTAATGCATCCTGTGCATCATCACCTCATTGCCTGAACATATTAAGTTTTTCCATGGTTCCACAATTTTGGTTCATCAGACTCTCCATAGAGATTCTGCCTACACTTTTCCATTTGGTGAACTTCTACTCCTCAAAGATCTAGCTAGAATTCTTCCTCCATTGTGAGGACTTCTTCAGTCCCAGGATATAACCAGTCATTCCTTAATGCTTTCATACACTTCTGTGAAAGTTCTTTATTCATAGCGTAAAAACAATCATTTATACTTATGAAGCACTAGTCACTATTTCAAATGCTTTACATGAATTTAATTAATTCCCCGATCCCAACTATCTATGAGTTAGGTACTACTATCATCCTTATTTGACAGATGAAGAAAAAGAGGCCCTTCCCTGATGGGATGGATCATTTTATTTGTCTTTATACTTTAAACATTAAATAGTACAAGGTACCTAGTGTCCATTCAGTAACTATTTGTTCGACTTTATATTTTAAACATTTCAATTGCTAATTTGAATAATTTAGACTTGAAACTATTTCCTAATTTTTAGGTAATGCAACAAAACGCTTAGATTGAATTAACTAGTGTGATTTATATTCATTTATTTAAATAGATTTATTTGAATAGATTCATATATCAGATGAAAGCAAAGGTAACTGTGCCATGGAGCTCTTTATGAATTATTTGCTATATCATTTTCACTGTTTTGAGACTTTTTACACAGATTTTTAAAAATTGTACTGATTTTTGGTTGAAGAAAGTCAAGAATGTTGATTTGCTTTGGTATTTCTCTAAATCCCATTTTTAAATTACTTCTCTAAAAGGACCTCAAATTGTAAGAAACTAGCAGTGCACCTTGGTTGACCTCAAAATACAACCTGAACAAATAATGTGTCTTCTGGTTCACCCATTTTATTTGTAAAGTGTATTTGTCTTTTAAATGAACTATATTACTGCTGGCAATCACATCATTTTAGAGGATGTTTTTATGTGCAGAAAACATTGAATGTTTTTGTACATATATTTCACAGAAGATTTTCTATTTGTGATAGAGTACACAAAATTATATGTTTTTATCACAAATATATGATGCACATTATTTTTGCAGTAAATTTTAATATTCAGTGCATTTTTGCTCCGTTGCTTTGAATGTTCCTGTGCTATCAACTTGGGTCAAATACTCTTTTATAGCAAGAAGTAAAAGCAAACAGAGGATTTTGACTCTTAACCAGCTCCTATATAATATCTCCATTGTATTTTAGCCTTGCAATTTGAATATTTTTATTTAATACATGCCATTTTCCTTATTCTAACCTTGGCTCATCCTGCCACTTCCAAATTGCCAGGCATTCTTGGACTATCTTCCATGTAAGCCTGGGCTCATTTGATTTTATATGGCAGAACATCAAATCCAACTGGTAAAGACAAAAATAAAAATTTATGCATGGCCAGGCAAGTAAATGCTTGTGCCCAAATCTTTCTGTTTCTGTCACTTGATCCTGTATTATTTTTCCTCTCTAATGCTGGCTTTCTCAAATACCCTCTCATGGGTGGCCAATAGCAGCTGAATAACATACTCTTGTCTTCAGAGATTAGATACCTTTGAGAAAGATCTTTTTATCCCAACACACATACCTGGACAGTTAGACTACCTGAAACAATTACAGTGACCGAGAAGATTGGTTTTGCTGGCAGTTCAGGTGTAGGCCACTTGTCCAATCCTAGACATGATGGAAAGATGCCCATCCTACCTGAAGGACAAACATTTATAGCAGGGATAGAGCAGTCTTCCAAAGTAAAATACAAGAGATGTTATCAGAAATGTCTGGGTAAGATGATAAATACTACCTACCTATAGAAGACATAGCAATTATTGAGAAAATTGTAAGGTAAGTATAAAAAGCAACAACTGTAGATTCCAATCATTTGAGGACTATAATAATTCAAATACTTCATGAATTTAATTTATTATTTTTTAAATGACAGTTTCCTTCTCTATAAAATATGAAAAGACAATAATGCCTACTTCATGAAGGTCAAATGAGTAAGTTTAGCTAAAGCATTTATTAGAAACCTTACGTCCTGCCTAACAGTGAATACTCAATGAAGGTCACCCTCCTTTAATACCAAAGACAGGTTCATCTCATGAAGGAAGGCATCAACTACTCTGCTCTCTTCTTCTAGACTCTTGGAAATTCTCTTGGTCTAGTCCACAATGTAGCACTTAATTGCACATGGGATATACAGCTTCCATATGCTAGACATGCAAATGCCTTATCAACTAATTTCTTCTTAGAAGCTAAGGTTATTTCTTTTTGCTCTGATACAGTACCCAGTCCAGGACTAGTCACTTATTGGGCACAGAGTAAGAAAGGCCCTTTGCATCCCTTTACTGATGGTGGGATCAAATAAGGATTCTAGATTACATATATGGAAGGAAGCATGTGCAACCAGAAGAGGCAATAAACATTGAAATGGTTAACTGAGGAATAGTGTGCCTTAAAATAAAATAGGCCCCTCACCATTATTTATTCTTTGAGAAAGTTTAGGAGTTGTAGTGGGACACATTTAATGTCATGCTGCTGAAACGATATCCTTTCTATTCATACTTGTGGATTGGGTCAGTACATAGTAGAGCTAATTGCATCTAGAAAAGCATTAGAACTTAGAGTTTACAGTTAATGAATCATTAGGAGGTAAAATAATTATTAAGAGTTAGACTTTGGAGAAAGATCTGTAGTTGACCCAATATTCACCATTCAGAATCTATATATTGGCCACTGATGACTTAGGTACTTACACATTTTTGAGATTTCTAGAATTTGTGTGAGGAATCTTTATTGGTAACGTGAAAGTTAAATAAGATGGTGCAGGTTAGGGACTTCTCAGCACTGTGTAAGGCACATAATTGAGGGAGCAAAAAACACTGGCAAAGTTTTATTATTGTGTTATTTAGGGAATGTAGAAGGCACAAATGGAATTAGGTTTGATTTAGAGACATTCATATCTAAGCATTACAACTGTCTCTTTCTCCTCTGGAATAGTGAACAACACACATAATAAGCATTTGCCTATTATTCAGCTGCACTTGTCCAACACCAATTTCATTTTCAATCCTATTTTGATTTGTTTCCTTCTCAATGGATAGCAAAAAAAAAAAATCAGACAATGTTTAGCATCACATTCATCTCTATTCTAAGAACCCTACAGAGCTTGTCATTTGGCTCCACATTTTGGCATGGCTTGGCTTAGGAGTTTAATAAGTACTTAAAATTGAAAAATAAGATTCTATCACTGATACTTTCTTGGTAGAGATATAAGATTCTTATTTTACCAATTCTACCAGATTTGGGGTTTATCATGTGGTTTCTGCCAAAGACAAATATTCACATGTACACAGACACCTAGAGAGAGAAATTAGAGAAAATCACCAATAGGGTAGCAAAGTGCTGAAGATTTGTGCACCTGTGGCACTGTTTTTGTATTTTCTATTATTTTGTTTTCAATGGGGTTGAAAGGTAAGGACACAACTTAGAACTTTTGAATTTGCTAATTAATTGTGCTAATACTATCCTTTGAAACCATCTGAATATACTCTTTAAAGACATAAAACCAAATACTGCAGAACAAGGAAGTTGGGCTTTGTCAATTGGAAATGATTTCCAGGTAATTCTTGGGGTAAGAGGGAGCAGGCTCATCTAAGGTTTATTATCATACTGTATAATAGGTTTATTTTCCCACCTCTAATTAAATACGAGACTTCACTGTTTAACCTCAATTAAAGCATAATGATGTTGGTGCATTACGATTAGTTAAATTAATGTTCTGAATAGGAAAATGGTGATTTCAAATAAGGCAATAATTAGCAGCCTGTCAGCATCATCCTATCGGTCTACTCAACTCCCTCTTCACATGACAAGAAGAAGTTGTCACTCTGGATAAATTGGCCCACTCTCTGTTGTTCCCTAACAATAAAATATCCAAGCCACCTATGTTCCTCATCTTCCTTGCCTTGCTTGAACTTCTTCCTTATTTCTCATATGCAATTCCAGTTAGGAAAGGTGGGTCCCTCATCCCCTCTAAGCTCCTGTAGATCTAGGAAACAAGTCCAGCTCTGCTTGCCCGTTTGTACCTAAATGTTGCTTTTCATCTATTTCAGTGAAAAACCTTTGGGGATGCAGGTTAAACATTCTCTTCCTTGCATTTTTCAAGTATAATTGTGCACTGATGACTATTCATTAACCCATTTTGTCCCATTGTCCCAGATGTAGAACACCTATAAAATCTTAAATTGAGCAATACACACACTACTTATGTTTACTTTGAAGCAATATTTGAATACTAATTATGTTCACCTAATTGAAAACTTTAGAATTAATGCTCCCCTAAATATTAACTGTATGTTAAAAGAATTAACAGCACTTAACTTCTGCCATTTAAATATCATAGTCTGGTAGGAAAATGTGAGCATATCAATAATTAATTTAATATTAAATATAATACAAAGAGTTTAGGACTTTTCAAATACTTGGTGAACAGCCCAAAGAGTGGTCTATTTGTATGAGGGTCTAGTTTTTGACTACAGTGAAAAGGTATAGGGAAAAGATATTTCAAATAGAAAAAGTCACATGGCCACAAAATCAGTAGTGAGAAGGGTGGAGGCGGTGGTGGTAAGGATGGGGTGCTGGTACTGGAATAGTGATAAAGATATTTATAAACCCCCGCCCCACCTTTTAATCTGAGTCCTCTGTAGAGGGACTGCAAATAGAAACTGAAGAAAATGTATCCCACTCAGGGTTTAAGAGTATCATAGTGAGAAGCATACTGGAATAGATTGGTAGTCACAAACCTGATGTGGTGAAGAGAAACTGTGGGCTTTTTCTCCCCCCAAGTTTAGGAGACCCCAATGAAAACAATTTTTTTGGAAGATCAATTCATTCAGGGAAGTAGGTTCAAGAGGAAAGAGACAAGGTAAAAATCCTTATTTTCAATGGAGACAAAACTGCAAATATCTGGAAAAACAATTGCAGGCATGCTGATATTTGCACTTTTACCTGGTCCCATGAAAGTGACTATCTTATTTCTTTTAGACTGTCTAAAACAGATTGATTTTATGTCAAATATGTTCAAGCTTAATATTAACAATATATGTTTTCAACTGTTTCTGAACTACAAGTTTTTTTCTTAATATTTGACCTCATAGCACATGTGGATAAGCATATTTTATGTAATACATCCTGTGTTTATTCATCCTAATCATACTGTTCCCAGTTGTCATAAGGTTTGTACCTTATTCGTACCTGACTACAACATGTAAATTATTCAGCCCATTTTTCTAACAAGGAACAAAAAAACCCTGTGAACATTCCATGATAGTACCCTTTCCAACACGTAGCCCGTTGTTCCCTTTAAGTCTTCTTTCTAATCAGTATCAAGGATTCCTGATGGTGTCCTAAGCTGAGCTCTTAAGCTTGATTCTGTACATTAAAAATGATGTAGACATTTGGCTTTTATCCAGGCTATTTAAAAAATCAACATCCTTTCTTTTGTCTCACAATTGCATAGTACCAATTTTGCCCTGAATTCATATGGTATACGTTTTATTATTCCAATTTCTTTATTCTGACTGTATTTATCTGGTTTTACATTTATTTAATGTCATAAAGGAAAACATTTGAAAACTGTAGTCTTCCCTAGAAGGTTTTGTTCCAGGTAGTCACAGATTGATTTATTTTTGTTTTGTTGTATTTCATTGTATTTTAATTCCTACCAGTTCTATTGTTGTTTAAAATAATATTGAAAGCATGAAAGACTTTTAGTTGAACTTCCCCATTATTCTTTAAAAAGAAAAGTGTGCTTAGAACCTCTCAGTTTTTCCTGATAGGTAAAAACTGAACAATTTTATCAGTGATTTTTTATGTATATTTTAAAGTGATTTTTATCTGTGTATGAGTAACCCCAACTTTGCATCTCTTTTAAGAAAACTTCAGTTTTCTAAGCTCTATGGTGCTACAAGAATTAAAAGACTAATACACTTGCTGTTGATTGCCTAATATTCATGGTTGATCACTGCACTGAAATTCCTATGTATTTCTTGTTTTAAGCATTACCCTTGAGGAATTTTCAATATTAATCAATTCCATTATCTTGACAATTACATGGAAAGCATGTGATACCTGATTAAAGAATTTAAGAAAGTTATACAGCTAATTTATTGATATTAATACAATGGGGGTCTTTTATTACTGAAACTTATATCATTGGCTTCTTGATATTTATTTACGTTATAATTGTTCTTCTTTCAAAATCTAGTCTATCACAGAGATCCAGAGAAAGAAACTGTGCAGGCCCACTTGGTATTTAAACACGTAATCTTTTTGAAACTTTGTACTTTGTGTTTGCTGACATGAAGTACAAAACTAGAGTTGTACCAGCACTTGATATTTTTCTACCTCTAACTATTTGGTTAACTGGCTCTACTAGTGGTTCAACTGCTTGGAAAGATTTAATAACTAATTGCTTTAGCACTGCAGTTGATGCTTCTCCTGATAAGAACGAAAGAATAACATAATAACAAGTAAAAGAAACTTCTATCATTGATGGAATGGTAAATACATTTACTCACATGTCCAAGGAGGGCTTGTTTTAAGTGAAAAAACTGTATGAAACTTCCTACTAATCTTCCTGCAGCCTACTGACTTGTTTGGGATGCAGCCTTTAAACTGATAAAATAATTGGAAGACATTAAAAAATAAAATGAAACACAGGGACAAATTGCAGAGACTGACGACAATTAAATGATTTCATCCTGTGTCCTAAATGCATTGTGACTAGTCTATTTTATTTAAAAATGTCAGAAAAAAATTTTGTAGAATGATAGATATTTCCTCCAAATTTAATTGGCATTAATATCTTGCCATAATTATAATATCTATTTTTAAAGTATTTTCAAGTAAATTATACACATTAGCAACATTAAGGTATTGAAGAGGCAATACCTTGATAATTACATGGAAAGAGTGTGTCTGTGTTGAATTTTTTGTTGTCAGCTGGTGGTATTGACTTCTAACTCCATTGCTTCTATTTTACATCAAAGTGAACTTGGATCTAGAGGTTTACTAATTACTTTTAGCAAAGACAGTCATTTTGAGGAGTTTAGGTGTCACCTCATATGATTATGGTGTTACATAGTTAGTGTGGGCTAGACTAGTGAAAACTTGATTTTACTGTTGAAAGTTATCATGTTCATTCTCTGTGCCCCACAAAAAATTTTGGAGTCATAATCTGATACATGGGTATATCTGTTGGTTGTAACACAATATCCCAACTGTTTCCCACTGACCTCAATCTAATCGCCTCCATCTAATCTCCTTCTAATCTCCAAGGCTGACAACAACATCTTTAATTTCATGCTCCTGGGTGTGGCTGAGGGTCAGATGGTCTATACTGATATCAGCTGAGTTGCATAGTAACCCAGGCTTTGGGCTCAGTTTGCTCCATGTTTCTTTGTTCTTGGTGTTTGAAACAGGCTAAGGAGCAACAACTCGTTGAGGCATGGTCTTCTCTTGGCAAAAGATAGAAAATCCAAACAGGATGGCAGAAACTTTTATGACTTAAGACTCAGCTTGGAAATGACACAACCTCCATTAGCCTAGTGTATTCCATTGGGTAAAGCAAATCACCTCAACAAAACCACCATCAATGGAAGGGGGATGCACACTCCGCCAGTTTCAACAGGAAGCTCTATAGAGTATCTCAACATAGGCAATCACTGTGTAATTCTTCCACAATAAAGAATGAGAGTTGCAAATGATAATGATAATCCCATCTACCATGATGATTTTCTTTGGTTTTTCACCACATTTTTGTTGGTTCAGTATAGTTGTAAGTATAATGGGATTTATTGTTACATAGTCTTACATATACACAATATAACAATATAATTTGGCCAATATCACTCCCCAACACTTTCCCTCTCCCACCCCACCTCTATCTCCTTGGTCTCTTCCCTCTTCTTATTTCCCTTTGATTCTCATGAGCTCTGCCCTCACCTCTCTTTTCCTTTTTCTTCTCTAGCTTCCACATATAAGAGAAAAAAAATACAACTCTTGACCTTTTGAATTTGATTTCACTTAACATAATGGTTACTAGTTCCATTGACTTTCCTGCAAATGATGTAATTTCATTTTTCTTTAGGGATGAGTTAAACACTATTGTGGATATATACCGTTTCCATTGATGGACACCTAGGCTGGTTCCAAATAACACACATGGGTGTGCATGTATCACTATAGCCATGCTGACTTTAATTCTTTAGGATAAATATGGAGCAGTGCTATAGCTGGGTCATGTGGTGGTTTCATGTCTAGTCTTTTGAGGAAACTCCATACTGATTTATATAGTGGTTGTACTAATTTACAATCCTACCAACAGTGTAAAAGTGTTCCTTCCCCCCCACACACATCCTTTCTAGCGTTTATTATTATTTGTATTCTTGATGATTACCATTCTGACTGGTGTGAGATGAAATCTCAGTGTAGTTTTGATTTACATTTCCCTAATTGCTAATAATGTTAAACTTTTTTTCATACATTTGTCATTTGCAGTTCTTCTTTTCAGAAGTGTCTGTTTAATTTATTTGCCCATTTATTAATTGGGTTGTTTTCTAATTATCTCTTCCCTTTCTTCAGATTGAAAAAAAAAAAAAACTATGAATGTAATTCTCTTGGATTTATAATGATGCAACAGTTCTAGAAGATATTTCAAACACATTTGATTTCAGTTCTTTTTTCTGTGTGTATTCATCAATAGTAACTTATCACATTAAATAAGATTAACATTGCTTGGCTACCCCTTCTCAGATAATGCCGCTTTGTTTCTACACATAAGACAATTACCACCCAACATATGGACTATTAGTAATTAATAGAGGAGTGTGAGCACAGTGTTAAGCACTGGATCTTTTGTATCTTGCCAGTACAGAGATAGACAGAGACAGAAGCAGGATCTAGAAATAAGTCCAACTGTTTAATTCTATTTTGAAGCTAAGGGAATAAAGACAAAGAAAATAAAGAGCTCAGGGAGTCTAACAGACTAAAATCCTTTTCCATATTAGAGACAACCATACTGCTCTACAGGGACAGAATTTGTTAAATTGTGTTCTTGTTAATTTTCAGTAATTTAGAAACTTTATGAAATAAGAAAACATTAACATGAAAATGCAAATTATATGATTGAAGATAAGCTTATTTTTCACTTGGAAAGAAATTCACAAGTTAAAATAAGGAAAAGATTACTAATAGAGAATAAGATTTGTACACCTAATTGATTATTTTAAATCTTTTTAAAAATTTTTTATTTGTTTTAATTAGTTATACATGATAGTAGAACACACTTATATACTTTGATATATCATACATAGATGGGATATAATTTCTCATTTTTCTGAGTATACATATTGTAGAATCACACTGGTCATACAGTTGCATACATGCATACAATGATAATGTCTGTTTTATTCTACTATCTTTCTTATCCCCATATCTCCTGCCTTCCCCTCCTTTTACTTCCCTCTATCTAATCTAAGGTAACACTATTCTTTTTTTTTTTTTTGCATTACAATTCTTAATACACATATATACCACAATTTTTGTATCTCTGTTTGTATGTAAAGTATGTTGACACCCAATTCAAGTCTTTGTATAATGTACTTTGTATAAAGATGTCCAGCCACCCAGCTGCAATTCATAGATTTAATGAATGTTTATTTGCATGGATATGAAATTGATTCACAAGTATATGCATATTTATTTAGTTTTCCCTAAAACATAGTATTTTTTCAGTGATGTTCCTCACTGCTTCCAATTGTTTCAGAATTCCTGGTCTGTCAACTCGATGGCTTATTGGGTAGAAAAGTTTTTAATTAGGATTGAAGAATTGTGTGTTCATAATTTATGCACAATTAATAGAAAGTCTTTAGCCATTATCATGGAATTTCATAGACTACTTATACACCCTAGTGGGAGAAACTGGTTAAAGCACTTTTTTCTTAAGATAAAAATGAAATGACATATATACACGTAGCTCCAAACAATGATATCGGAACTCCCCAGAGTGTCCTGAAATTGTGTAAGCAAACTGATATAATAAAATCTGACATAAGAAGCCACTTAAACCACACTAATTAGATGGATAATAAAAATCAAGCAACTACTGAAGTGCAAGGCAGCCACAATAGACAATTAAAGGTTAATTAGATGTATGAATACAAATTCCTCCTGCCCTGGGATTTATTCTTCTTATGCTTTAAACAGATTCATAAGGGAGCTTGACATATAACATAAGAAACCATGGGAGATTTCTTTGTATAAAAAAAATTTCTTTGAACAAAAATTCAATACTGTGGGAATTGGAATGAAGGATGAAGAAGGAAGGGGACAGCAATTACAACAAAATACTTAAAGGCACTTTGCAAGTCTGATCAATGTGGAACATGAATTTAAATATAAATTCATTTTACCTTAAATATATAAGTATCAGTTTTAAAGGGACAGTCTTTTGTAATATGAAGAAAATCTGGGTGGCAGGGAGGAGGTAAAGGTCAGGACCTGGGTGCTCATCCCAACTCTGCCCCTCTCAGGCTGGGTCCTGGCAATTCATGGAACCTCTTTGGTTCTCAGTTTCCCCTTATGAATTATAAAATTCATCCTAGGTTCTTTGATCTTTTATGTCTTCTTTATTAATTTAAGGTCCATAACCTAATAATCTTCTTCTAATAGTTTCATTGTCACATAAATATGCTAATAAGTGGGTGTAGGGTACATTGGGCTCTTAAAAATGGAATATCAAAGCCTCTAAAAATTTATTCCACCATAAATTCAACTGAATACTTTGTTTCTGGGAGCTACCCATATACCAGAAATTATGGCAGGTTCTAGAGATTTGGGGACTAATGCTATGATTGCTGATCTGGTTCACTATTGAAGATAATTTTAAGGATTATATATTTTTGTGATTATAAATAACTGCTTATGACTCATATGTTATCCTAGGATTTTAATGGAATTCTTTCATGTGATTCTTCCATAACAGTTGACAATATTTCTAATAAATTATAACTATAGCTAGTCAAGAATGATTTCAAATAAAACTATGATTCATTAAGTGATTACTATAGGTCATTTATTTAACTGATATGACTCTAAGAATCCACAAACATTATTTTCATGTAAACATATACAGAACACATGGCTCAGAGGATTACTCAGTACCACATAGCTGGTAATGGATGGAGCCAGAAAAACTCAGGACACTTCTATGAATTGTCACCTACTTTGCTTCATGAGTATTTTTGGTGTTTTCTTATCTCTGGTATTAAGGAATACATCTTTCATTTGCACTCCCTCAATGGATACTGTAGACTAATCAGGTTTAGGACAGGCTCAGATCTAATGGCCACCAATCATATTACCATGTGTAGCTGGAGAAATATTAAAGGCAGAGTGAAAAGAAGCAGTTGATGTATGGTTGAAAGTTTGGAAGAAATAGTGGGGAAAAAACCCCAAACATTCAAATTCAGAAAGTTTAAATAGAACATCTTTCTCTCTTACAGTAACTTGGTTTCAGACCAAAGAATCATCAAGGAAGGTGGCTCAGCCTCTTCTATGGTCTGGGTTTGTAAGTCCTCCCAGAGGAGTGAGGGTTGCAGGGGTTTTTCCAAACATGAAGAGAAATTGAACAGCCAGGAAGGAGGGAGAGTAAGAAAAGCATCCCAGGGGAAAGAAATAGTAGACACAAAAGCAGAGATATGGGATTGTGGCTGAAGAATCAGCCTGATCAGATACCTTGATGCTGAGTCCATCTGGGACTTGGAAAAGGAAAAGCCAGAGACAAAGCAAGTCAAGGGAGGAGATGGTGGTATTGGATTCATGTTTGACCTTGAAAATGAAGTAGAGCTGGAAAAGAAAATTCACCGTTGCAAGTTTAAAGATGTAAAGCAAGGAATTATATGTGGGAAGAATATACTCACATGGTTAGTTTGTAGTAGGGAATAGAGGGAAGAGTTTTGGAGTGCTAAGCAGGGAAATTGGCATGAGCTGCATTTTACACATCAGAAAAAAAATTGTTAATGACCTGCCTAGATGCTCAGAGATAGTGAAATTTTTATTAACACATGTCAGCATGTTTCCAACCAGGATGAGGCTCTGGGGTTTTCTGTCTCCAAAGCCCATTCATGTTGTATCCCACCATGCCATCATGAAAAGTGTCAACAACACAGCATGACTTGGTCATTAGCTTGAGTAAATAAATAATTTAAAATGAGTTATAAGCAAAACATAAGGTATAATTTAAATATTCAAAATAGGAAAATAAAGTGAAATGCATTAGGATGTGACAAATATTATGGGGCTATCGCAAAACTGCTTTGAAGTATGTTTAGTAACATTAATGTTTTCTCATGATGTTACATGAAACCAAAAAAAATGCAAAACTTCTACAATAAAATCTTTATTATTGTGCGTATATGTGTGTGAGTGTGTGAGAAAGAGACTGGATTAAAATGTATAAAATTGTTAATAGAAGCTATATCTAGACCGTGGGTTTACAGGTTGCTCATCTTTATGCACTTTTGTGTTTTCCATATTTTCTGTATTTATTATTCATACATAGGATGGGAAAAATAAATATTATGAAGGAAAAAGGAAAAAGAAAAGTGAGAGCAGATCATATTCTCAACCAATTCCTTTCCCCGTGTACACAGGAAATTGAGTTGTCACCATTCTCGTCTTTTTATAGCAAAAGGGAAGAATTTTTAAATTGTAGATAATTAAAACTCCTTGCGCATGCCTATCAAAGCAGGAGCACTCCGCTTCCCATTCCTGCTTGGTGCCTGAACCTTGTCATGCCTACGGGTTTTCTTTCAAAACATTTAATAGAGAAGGAAAGACCTTCCCTCCCTGTTAAGTGTAGGCAGGAGCTCAGGGACAGCCTTCATAATTACACCTGAGGCTGCACAAGTAGAATGGCTGTGTAGTTGGGAAATTGTGCCTGAGTATGTCAGAAAATAGCTGTCCTGCTAAAAGTGCCTGGGTGTGGAAGGTGGGAGGTGGTGACCTGGAGGGAGGGGTTGGTCCTGCACAGTAGGCAATGGAGGGCAATGTGGAGCCCTAATGCAAACTGCACTGCAGGCAAGATTTGGCAGGAACAAAGCTAAGCTAGCTCTAGAAACTGGGCCTTCTCCTTACCACCAAAAGCACAGAGACTGAGCCAGGAGAAACTACTCTTTTTGTTTTTGTTGTTGTTGTTGTTGTATTTTTGTTTGTTTGTTTGTTTTATTACATGTGGGTGAGATAGTTACTCTCCAAAGTCCTCCCCAAATCGCAAGCCTCCAGTGCTCTGTCTTTGTCTTGGGTCCCTTGGATACAATGCAAATCCCAAGCAAAATCATTCTTTGCTATCCCGGCACTTGACATAAGCTACCAAAAATTCAAAGCACCTCTTCAGAGATGATCTGATTTGTACAAAGTGCAGGACTATTATTTCTCCCAACCCTTGTTCTGAATATTGCATATTTATATCATGCAGCTTTATAAGCATATTCACTGTTTTCTGTCTGCCCTTTGGGCTGATAAATCTGGCTTCCTCTGTGATTCCCTGTGAAATATGCTCACATGACAGACATCTCAACCCCTAGCTATGGAAGATCTAATGCAGCAGCTTTCAGATGGTGCTTGGAAATCTGTAATTTTAACACAATTCTTACATTTTTTTTTCTAACACCCACTCAGGGTTTATAACCCCTCCTCTAGGATATTACTATAGAAAGCAATTAGAGATCAAAACTAAAATACATGCTGTTATATACTACACCAAGATGATGTGCTATCGTGAAAAACTCTCTTTACCTATCTGTGCCTTGGTTTCATCATCTGAAAAATGGAGTTAATTGTACCTACCTGGAAGTACTGTTCATGTGAAACACTTAGCTCAAAGTCTGGCACAGAGCAGGGGCTAATGGATATGACCACTTATCTCTCTTGGTCTTGGAATAGGGCCAAGGACATTGAAGAATGTTAACATGCAGATCAGACCTGTATTGTGTGCAAGAGGCAAGAGCATTTGAGGGATGCAGGATTGAAGGAGGTACTCAATCTAGTTCAATGTTTTCAGGTTAAAGACCACCCTTTTTTTTACCACTGTCTTATCGTGACTTAGTACAGACTTCTCACTCACGGTTCCATTTTGATGCTCTTCAAATGTTTAGTCTATGTCATCTCAGGGATCAGTTTCTTAAAGTTTCCATGGGGAGGATTTCTACTGGTAATTAACAGTTAGGAGTTTGGATAGGGTAGTTGGGAATCTCTGTGTCTGCATCTTCCTCCTCATCCCATACTAGGTTTCGACTATAGGCAATTTATCTCACTCTGAGTCTTAGATTTCTTCACCTGTAAAATGAAGAAAACAGTAATGGACTAGATACCACAAACTCTAAATCCTGGGGAAACTGTATGTTAAGTAATTGTTCATGTCTTAAAGGTTTATGGAGATAACATGAGATGAATCATATAAATGTGCTAGGAATAGAATCCCATAAATGTTAAATGATAATTTTCATCCTGTTTCTCAAAATGCAACATATTTGGTGTCTTCTTGAACACCTCTCCATATGTACTTATCTCTGTTGGCCTTGCACTACCATCCTTTGTTTATTTGTTTCTGAATTTGGAGGGGAAAAATCTGTGCTGGGTAAGTTAGTGGTAAGTATGATTGACTTGAGAAAGAATGGAAAGGGCACCAAACATCCATGCCATCTGATTATCTTCTTGAGTCTTTTATTCCATCTTTGTCTTCCAGAAAAATTGTGATCACTAAGGAAAAGGGTCATCTTCTCACTTTGTGTCTCTCAGAAGCCAACATTGTTGGATAGGGCCAGTGTATGCTTATGTTTGGAGAGTTCCAAGGTAATGGCCAGGGTTTTGGAGGAGGTGATACTATTTGCATAGGTGGCTGAGAGTTCATGAGATGTGCAGAGAATGGGAACCTTGGGGGTCATCACCAGCCCTCAGAGGCTTCCAGCCTGCGATCCATCAGAGAGTAAATTCCTTCCTTCATCCTCCATCCACTATATGAGTTTGAGGAGATTCTCCCTTGAGAGAGATGACCATGCCAGATAATGAATAATAGTTTTGTGTTTAGCATCATCTCCATAAGTGTCAGAGAGCAAAAACAGAGGCGAAACAGTATTCCTACTAACGTTTGATGAGTATAGGAGTGGACAGAAAGAAAGCCTGCCTCACTTAACAGATTGCCTTATTCACTGCATATTCCCAGGGCTTAGCAGTGAGCATGGTTTATTAAATGCTCTGTAGGAATTTGATGACTACTGATGAGATCACGAAGCCAGAGGCTTACATATATAGTAGTAGACTCAGCTAAAAAGAAGGATAAAGGGGGTAGCATTTAGAAACACACAGAGCATATCTGAAAAACTGAGATGCATTTTCTTATCCTCATTAAGTGTAAGATTTAACGTTCATGGATAGTTTCACGGAGGAAGATTGCATTTCATACCTAAGTTAGCCGATTGCAATCCAAGCTCTCTCTTACTACATAGACACACACATATACACTCAAATGTCTGTCTTCTCCCAGTTGCAAATCATTTCTCCTTTCAGCAATTTCTATCCACAGAAATAAGAGCATTAGGTCATTCTTTAAAACCACACATAGCCTTCCAATCTTGCTACCTTCTGCTTCCAGTGTGGATAACTGGGTTCCCTCCATACTTTTCATTCTCAGAGTATTTTACTTTTTTTAAGAGCCAATAAAATCTCTGATGACTGTTGCATTTATATTTTTATGACCACATGAAAATAAGAAATATGAGATTCATGGTACACCCATTAGCAAAGAAACCCCTGTGTTTTTCTTTTCACTTGAATTTTGTAAGATTTAATCTAAGAAGAAGGCATCAGATTACAAGTACGTCATAATCTAAAACACCCCCATGACAGCCATCATTGTCATGTTTCAACCATCCTGTCAGTACTACTACAGAGTTTATATGGTGCTTTGTCTTTTAGGAGAATTTCCGTGGATGTTCACTGGGAATACAGGGGTCATGATCCTTCTAGAGTTTACAGACTAATGTTCCATCTTTCCAACAATTTACTTAGCCAGAGTAAGTCTCAATTACCCAGTAACGTTGTATATTCTTTCAAGACACAGCACTTAGATAAGAGTCTACTTTTAAATAAACATCAGAATTCCTGAAATGGAATAGAATTCATAAGGTACAAGATATCTCCCAAAAATTATGCAAAGTGGCTTCCTTACTGTGCTGATTTTGAAGAATTTGGAGTCTGACTATAGGTACAGAATTTGTCCTGGGTGGCAGCTGATATTGCATTTGTTTTCTTCTCTTTCACACTACTACTCCCACTTTTTATATACTAGATTGGTTCAAAGCAATGAGATGATGGATATATCCTTCTCTATGACAAAAGAAGAATTGAAAACTTAACAAGTAGCTCCAAAAATGTTGAAGAACCCTGGTCTGATACACAGGATAATATTTAGGGAAGAGACAGATATGAAAATCAGAGAATCATATGAACCTCAGGGAGCTAGAGGAAGAATTTCTATGCAATTAGGGTGGTAAGAAGTCAGGATTGAGTTGGAAAGACCTTTGTTAACTCTGCAATGTTGCCAAGAGTCAGTCTGAGTCCTAATCATCAAGCCCATAAAAGTGCAGGCATAAAATAGAAACAAAGAAAGCTGGCCCTTCAAGTATATCCTGTTTCATTATTTAAAGGTTTATTAAGTGTATAGATCATGGAACCTGTGTCTCAGATTTCCAATGAGACTTGAGTCAATATATTAAGACACAGCATTAAGGTAAAGGACTGCAAGCTTTATTGAATACTAAATATCCTTTACAGTGGGACATCGCTATAAAACTCACTCCTGTCCAAATGGTTATTTAAACATTTGTGAAGTAGTGAATGAAACCTGAATAAGTTAAGCCTTGTTTATGACAAACAGTGGCTTCAAAGCGGATGACCTATCCATTCACTTGATAACTTGTGATCAAATGAGAGGGAGAAAATACAGGCTATCATAAGGAAGACAAAGGTGAGAATTGAACATCACGCCTAGTTCCTGGTAATATAGGATCACTGTCCTTGTTTTGAACTTCATCCCTCACTTGCTACTTGATTCCTGAATACACACATACACTACACACACACACACACACACACCTCATCATACTTTGAGTTCTGCTCCTGTCTCTCTCTTCATGTGCTTTACATGTACATGTGACTTGCAGAAAGGGCTTCTTGGGTCTTGATCATTTACTCACTTGCTGTATCCTTAGGTGTTATTAGATTCCAGTCACCTTAAAAGAGTCTAATCAATATAGCTTTGGTCCCTGAAGCCAAACCATAGTAGAACTCCCCTACAAGGTCAGAAGAGAAAGAACTATCTGGTTTTGAATAAAAATTATCTATCTATGGTAATTCTTTCCATAAAATTACTTTTATAATATTAATTTAATTAATTAGAAATAGGACTTATTAAAGAGATAGGAAATCTGTATTCTGGTTGAATCTTCCTAACAATTATAATATATATGGTTTCTGAGCCTCAACTACCCATCACAATCCCAACTACCTCACAGAGCTGCTTATTAAAGAAACACAAAATAAGAATTTGAAAAAAATACACAAAAATCATAGTGGTTATAGTATCCTAAACACAAAATAAACTTAAATTCTTTATTCTACTAGTCAGTACCGAGTGGGCAGATATCAGTGAAGAAGAGATCCAAGTTTTTTTGTAAAACACTTGTCAAACCTTCAGTATTTGCAAAGAACTACTCCAGAAAAGGCAAAGTGGATTAGGGAGAGGATCCCAATCAGTCAACATTTAAAGGACCAGAGAGTGAAGACAAAATGAGGTGAGATAGCATGCTGTTCCATGGGAGGCTTCCCTAAAAGTCATGTGAGACTGGACAGTTGGTTCGTGCCTAGAAGTGTGTGACGAAGCAGACATCTGTATCCTGCTCTGCCATTCTTAGGTCCTGGTAATTGTGTCCTTCTGTGTAGATAAGACTTAAAATACCTGTACACAGTGTAGCATGAGTTAATGTCAACTGAGCAGGCCTGAGTTCCATCCATATAAAATTCTATTTGTAAATGTGACCCTAGAGTGTTTAGAAAGTGGGTTGGAAAAACTCCCTCCGTTTCCTACTTAAAATGTTCTTAATTTTCACTGTTCTTAACCTGATTATGCAAAAAAGTATGATTTATGCTGATCTCCTGCTTTCCTTTTAGGGTGTCTGAAATTTGGTGTATGCCAGGCAATGGGTGCCTAAGTGACCAGTGTCTCATAGAAACTCTGACGTGACTCCTCTGAAGACAACATTTCTCACTTGTTGCCACAATCCATTTCTGAGGGAACTAAACACTTCGGGGGGCTGACTGCACTGGAGAATGACTAGGAAATTCTCACCCAGTTTCCTCCAGGCATTGCCTGTGTGCCTTGCCCTTTGTTGATTCTGCTTTGGATCCTTTTGGTGTCATAAATCATAGGCATAAATATGACAATATGCTGAGTCCTGGGAGTCTTCCTAGAGAATGATCAAATCTGGGAGGTGACCTTGGAGACCAACACACTTCCTGTTTCTTTCTTTAAGATGTCATTTGTTCACCTTTCTGCCTTCCAAGAGACTATGCCTGCATGGATATGCTGATTTTCCCACAAAGCCACCATAAGAGCACACTGGGGTTGTGCTGGGAGAAAAAGGTAAGAAAAATGCATATGCTGCCTTTCCCACCCATACCCTTTCCCTGACAGAGAAACTCATTGGACCCTTTCCCCTGGACCTCACTGAAGCCAGACTAAACACTTCTTGTGTCAATTTAGATACAGTTGTACAAGTAGATCCCAGGAGTGGAGGGAGGAGGGGAGAGCATTTGGGAATATTCTCCTCTGACCCAGGTACAATGTTTGGGTTAGCTTATTACCCAAATGAGTCATTTTTAACAGGGAAACAAAAGTAATCCTATGTTATGGTTTAACATTCTTCTCTGGAATGAAAAGGGGATAAACAATTTTCTGGAGATCTCACAATAAGTAGTAAATCCTGACTTAAAAATTTATCTGATTCCAAATCTCATATTTCTTCCATGATATTATGTTTCCCTCATATCCAAGTCTTTAGCCTCAACTTTTTCATCTGAAAACTGCTGCTCTGTATCTCACTTGTGTTATTAAAATAAGGTGATATATGCATGTTAAGTATGTAACAGAGAGTCTGGCATATAGTAAATTTGAAACAAATGGAAATAATTTTTATGATTATTATGACTCTGATTATACTTAAAACAGATATGTCTGGCCCAGGGTCCATATGTCTGCTCAGTCCAAGGCTCCAAGAATTTGGATGGCAAGACAGACAAGGACTATCATCTAGGGCACAATATTTTGATACTATTTTTTCATGTTTATAACACAGCACACTAATTATTATGTACCTCATTAAGTATGCATCAGATTAGTTTTGCAAGTTTCATTTGCATCAATTCTGAACTCAAAATTTATGCAATGCTTAATATTTCATATTGTTTTTGCAGTACCATACAAATCTGCTTCAAACATAAAAGCAAACAATAAAAAACACCACAAATGTCTTGAAGTGGCCAGGTTGTGTTCTCCTAGCACATACTGACCTAGGACAAAAATCTGTAATTTATTTCACACCTACCAGTTTCTACTCATGAAATTCACTAATAGACTTTCCCCTTTATGAAATCTTCCGCAATGGAAGTAAAACTTTCCTTTGCCTTTTGGTGTTAGTACCAAAAAGATTCTTTTACTGGACCCTGTGAAATGATAGAAAGTTTATTTCACAAGCATACATTAAGAAATTATTTCATAATAAATAGGATTTAGTACATCAATCTCTCTAGCACACAGTCAGACTCAAGAAATCAAAGCTGGGATGGTGGTGGTAATAGTGTTGAGATGAAGTAATTTGCATTCTAACATTTTATAGAGGTTAGTTTCTAAGGTCAGTCTATTATGGTTTATGATTTAACAGATTTTACACAAGGATAAACACAGACACACAAGTAACACGGAAAACAAGTAACAAGGAACATGATTGAGGCTTTTACACCTCTAACTTCTAAGGAAAACTTTCATATCCTTTGATTTCATAAATTTACATTAGTTCCACTGAGTCTAAATTATTACTTTTTTGAAAATTCAACTTTTCATGACTCTACTTGTCTTACTTAGATCAACTACAACAGTGAATATCTGACTAAAATATTTTCAATAATTTCTATAATTGCTTTTAAGTCTCCTATTAATAAATTTAAGACAAATGACAGAAGGAAATATCCTTAAATGTAAATATAGAACATTGTGTTTCCATGGGTATGTATTACTGCTATTGATTTTCTAGTCATCTACTTTTAAAGCCAGTTTGAAGATGATTTTTAAGTGTTCAATCTCATTTATTAAAGCCTTGAAAGTTGATTGCCTTAATTTTCCTCCAATCAACAAGATAACCCTTAATTTTAAGGTCTGGATTAGTGGCACTCCCAAGTACGAAGTTATGATGCCATTTATTTACATTAGAATCAACATGAGTTCAGATCTTAATGCCCTCATCAATTTTCCAAATAAAACTGCAGCTGTAGTGTGGAGCAGGTGAAATGAGGTCTGTATTTCTCAGATGTAACATAGCCAAGAGCTTAACCCAGGCTTCATGAAGTTTAAAAGCAATAAAGCCAAAGTTATTTCAGCCCTGCAGCATACTTATTTAAAGAGATGGATGTTATTGGCTGTCTTTCAATGGACTGCTTCTACTATCATTAAAACTTGAAATGGAATCCCACAGTGTTATGTGTGGAATGTGATATAAGTCCCACCTTCCTTACCTAATCCCTTTAAAACAAAAGGACAAAAACAACTCTAAAGCTACACTCAAAATATTATAAAGTCATACCTCCATCCTCATTTCTTACAGAAAGAATGTGATGCTGAGAGTTTATGGCGTACCACTTCGAGGAAATATGCATATGTCTGGCAGGAGTGTGGTCTAGGGATCAGGAAGCAAAGGTGGTTCACTGGAGGATCTAGCAGCTTCCACAACTGCCAAATTAACAGCATCAGAAAATACACTAACTTGTCCCTAAACTCCAGGAAGATAACAGCCAAGTCTGTACTAACCCTCACAATATCTATTAGAAGAGGGGAGTGAAGGGAAGGAAGGGGGAATGGGGGTAGGAATGATAGTAGAATGAATCAGACATTATTATCCTAAGTCCAAATATGTTACATGACCTGTGTAGCTCTACATCATGTACAACCAGAGAAATGATAAACTATACTCCATTCATGTATGATGGGTCAAAATGCATCCTACTGTCATGTATAATTAGAACAAATAAAAAAGTAATAAAGAGGCTGGGGATATAGCTCAGTTGGTAGAGTGTTTGCCTTGCATGCACAAGGCCCTGGGTTCAAACCCAGCACCTAAAAAGTAAAAATAAAATAAAAATAACACAATGTCTGTTATAGTGCCAAACTATATCAGGTATGTAGTAAATACTGAATAGATTAATAAAGGAATAAAGGGATGCTATGTAAAAACAGCTGTCTTCCCACCATGGTGATCAATTACTCTAAAGTTCCTAACAGGTTTGAAGAAGGAATTTTGAATTCTTTGATTCGATGCAGTCTTCAAATACTGAAAGGTAGGAAGGAAGATGAAATGAGAAGAGTAGCTTGCCTTCTTTGTTTAGGTGTTTATTTCTGGTATCTACCCTTTTAAAATGTTGCTGTTTCTTCTTATTATACTTATAAACATGCAAGTCCAACAAATTCTGTCAAATTCATGTTTATTCAATGCAGTGTTACTCTTTAATTTCAGCATTCTCAGTTCAACAAGATAAAACCGAGTTCAAATCTAAATACTTAGGCATCATTGCTTTTCATGATCATATGCAATCATATTTTTCTGTTCCCTTGAATAATAGCTAAGTTTCCTATTGTACACTAATTTAGGCCAGAGAGATTGTTATTGGCACATTAAGCACTTAATTAGAATAAATTAATGATGCCAAGGTATTAAAAAATTTGCCTGTGGCTATGTCAAGTCAAATCATGGCAATATTTATATCATAATTACCACGACAATAAAATCCTTTGCTCTTCTTCATAACCAAGAGAAAAAATAGTCAATGGAAACAGGCCCAGAGAAATGGCAGATACTTGAATTGGTAGAAAAGGACTTTAAAAGAACTTACAAATATGTTCAGTGATTTTGAAAATGATATACTACGTATATATAGTAGCTATATATAATGCATGAGTGTTATAACTTGTCAATAAACATTCCTTAAATAATGTATATATAACATATATGCCTATTAGATACAGACATGTAAAATGTATGAAAATTCTCAACAAATTAAGAGAATCCATGAAACTGAACAAAACTGAAATTATAAAACTGAAAGATATTTGATAAAAGTATTTAGGGTTTAACAGGAGATTGGCTATTGTAGAATAAACTACTAGTAAACTTCAAGACAGGGCAATAGAAGTTACAAAATTATCATATGAATAGGGAAAAATGTTGACAATATTAATAAACCCAAAGTAACCTAGGACACATTGGATAGTCTCATATGTATGTAACTGAAATCCCAGAAGAAAGAGGAAGAGATTGGCTGAGAAACAGTAATTGAAGGCACACTGGCTTAAAATATTCCAAATCTGTTTTCTGTTGAAAGAAAGGAAGGAAGGAAGGAAGGAAGGAAGGAAGGAAGGAAGGAAGAATCTACCCCTTGTTGAAGCTCTGTGAAATCTCAAACAAAATACACACATTATATATGCACAGAGATATCATAGTTGGATTCCTCAAAACCAAAGTAGAAAAACAAACAAAAAAAAACTTTAAAGTAATTCAGTGGAGGAAAAAAACCTAAAGACCTCAACAAAAGACTATTTAAACTGAAAAGTGACTTCTGTTTAGTAGCAGGAGGCAAAAATCAACATAAAAAGCTCAAAAGCTTTTGTATATACCAAGATGAAATTGCTGAGAAAGAGATTATGAAAGCACTCTCATTCACAATAGCCACAAAACAAACCTTAGTTAAATTATCGAAAGAAGTAAAACTTAACTAAGGAAGTAAAAGACCTCTATAATGAAAATTATTGAACACTGATGAAAGAAATGGAAGAAGTCATTAAAAGGTAAAAAGACCATCTATGTTTATGAATTGGCAGAATATTGTTAAAATGTCCATATAACTAAAAGTGATCCACAGATTCAATGCAATTCTCATCAAAATATCAATGAAATTTTCCACATAACTAGAAAAATAAAATCCTAAAATTCATATGGAAGCACAGAAAAATCCAAATAGTCAAACAATCTTGAGTAAGAAGAGCAAACCCAGAGGAAACACAGTACCTCTTTCAAGACATACTACAGAGCTGTGGTAATCCAAGAAGCATAATAATGGCATAGAAACATATACATAGATCAATGAAACAGAATAGAGAACATGGAAAGATACTTAAGCATCTACCCCCACTGATTCTTGGCAAAGGTACCCAAAACAGACATTGGAGAAAGGACGGTTTCTTCAAAAACATGGTGCTTAGAAAACTAGACATCCACATGCAGAAGACTGAAACTTTACTCCAACTCTGACCCTGATAAAAAATCAATTCATAACTGATCAAAAACATTATTGTAATGACTGCAATTCTGAAACTCAAAGGGGAACCCTTAAAGATGTTTGTACAGGCAATAATTTTCTGGATAGGAGTCCAAACACATGGGAAACAAAAGCAAAAATGGACAAATGGGATTACAGTACACTAAATTTCTGCACAGAAAAGGAAACAATCACCAGGTGAAGAGACACCATACAGAGTGGGAAAAATATATTGGCCAGCTCTTTATCTGAGGGTTAATATCTAAAATATATACAGAACTCAAAGAACTCAACAACCATCACCACAACAGCAATAAAAACAAGTAATTCGATTAAAATGAGCAAATGATCTGAATGGACACTTCTCAAAAGAAGAAATATAGATGGCCAATGAAATAATACTCAACATCCTTAGCCATCATGGAAATACAAATCAAAACTACAATGAGATACTGTCTCACCTCAGAATGTCTAATATCAAAATAAATAAAAATAACAAAAACTGGCAAGGATATGGAGAAAAAGAAACTCACATACTGTTATAGTAATGTAAATTACTATAACCGCTATAGAAAACATTATGGAGGTTCCTCACAAAACTAAAAATAGAACTCCAAAATGATCCAGCAATCCCACTCCTGGTAATATATCCAAAGGAAATGAAATAGGTATACAAAGGAGATATCTCCATGCCAATGTTTAGTTCAGCAGTATTCACAATAGATATGAAATCAGCCTGAGTGTCCATTAACAGAAGAATGGACAAAGAAAATGCAGAATACATACACAAATTCAGCCCTAAAGAATTAAATTATCATTTGCAGAAAAGATTATGGAACTGGAGGACATCATATGAAGTGACATAAGCCAGACACAGAAACACAAGTATCACATGCTTTCTCTCATATGTGGAAACAAAACAAAACTGTAGAATAATGATTATTGGACACCAGAAAAGTAGGGGGGCAGGGTGGAAGAAAGGTGGATGAATATGATAAATGCATACTCAGCATATATGGAAATACAGTGAATCCCATTAATATCTAAAATCAATATGTGTTAATAAAATATATGAAGTAAATATATAAATTAAAAAATTTTTTGAATTATTTTATTTTCCCAGATCCTTATATGCAGTATAATGCTCTCATGATGTTGGGGAATGGCAATGAGCCAAAGCTCCCAGTCAGCCACATAATCACCAAGGGAAACAACACACACTCTACAGTATACTGTATTACCAAACTTGGAGGTTGGGTAGGTTAGTGTCATTTGATGCATCATCGACATTTGCAAGGTGATGGATGTATCAGGATGTAAGTCAAGGAGCACTGGACTCTTGATGGTTTTCGTTCTAGGCCATTTCACCACTAGGTGGCGATGCACATAACTTTCCCTTCTTCAGCAATGCCATTTTTCTCACTCTAGTCAGCCTGGCCAACACAGTAAATATCCTTTGCCACCATAATTTAATCAATGTTCTTCTGATATGAACCACTTCTAATTAACTGGTAGGTGCTTGTTTACTATACACAGTACGCTGTGTGACATCATCTGTTCCCTTATTTGACCTGCCCATTACAATATGAGCTCCCAGTAATTAAGGGAGTGTCTAGGACATTGTCTACATAAAAGCAGTGTTCCATAAGTATTTGAATATTTCATTGAAATAATATAGTCAACAGGTGCAAGAGAAAGGAGAATGACAATAGCACTCAGTCTGAAACTGATAATTTGGCATATTTGTATGAATCATGACTCACTGACTTTGTAACCTTGGGAAAATGACTTCTCTCAACCTCAGTTTTATCATTAAGGTGAAAAAAAAAAGTAAATGGAGATAATGATGCCATGTAAAATTCTTGCAAATAAATGAGATGATTTATGTAAAATGCATTGATAGCACAGCTCCTCTTATACAATGAACACTTGATGAGTTATGGCTGTTATTATTTACATTTTTTATGAAAATAAGAAAGAAGATATGAGGATCATTCACGAATATACCCAAGGGCAAAAAAAAAACAACAAAAAAAAACTCATGTGTTTTTCTTATCACTGAACTCTCAGTGCACATACATTCATGTTTATTTCTGGTTGTTATAGTACATTTAATGGTGAACCAATTCTCTAGAAATCTAGACTAAATAAAACCTGGTATTTCACTTTCAAAGGCTTTGGAAATTTCCATTTCTGTTCGATAATCAAAGGTTGAAGACTGCTATAATATCACCAGGAATATAGGAAGGAGGAGAGGGTCTGTCTATCTATGAAAATAATTGTAGGAGGCACAAAAGACGAATATGAAGTCCATATCAAACATGCAAAATTCATGTAAATGAGACCAATAAGCAGCAACAATTCCTGCACAAATCCCAAGAAATATCTCAGAGTAAAAGAAAGAGCAGAAAGAAGGAAAGAAAAGGTAGAGGATAGAGGGTGGAGAAAATGAGGAAGGAAAAAAGAAAAGGAAAGAAAAATTGCACATTTTCAAATTGAGTTTGAAACCCGAGTGATTTTTTTTTGGATGTGTGTTTTAAAAACTCACCTGAAATTGGGTAACGCAGAAGCTTTTTCTGAAGGCCAGGCAGTGGAATGCCTCTTAACTTTGTGAATAGGCATAAGAGTGCCAAGGAGTTTCATCCTCAGCTGACATTTCTGAATTGATTTCCTACTAATAACAACTCTGGGAAAACTGCGCTGGGCCTACAAATCACTGATTAAATCTCCTCCTTTTATCAAAATCTAGTTGAAATAAAGATAATGACCTGGGCTTGTGTTGAGGACATCCGGGCCATCCATCGCTCCGGGTGTTGGAGGTAGTGCACTTGGCTCCTCCGGGGTCATCAAAAACCTATTGATTTAGTCTACAATGTCTCTGCGCCACACACAATTGCTTTCAGGGAGATTCATTTGAAATGCATGCCCCACCATGCAGGATCTGTCTGTCTCATCTGTGACCATTTGAAAGGTCACTATGTGAATGGCTTGTTCTTTCCCATCCTTCACCTCAGACCTTATGGGTTGGTTTTTCACCTTTTGTGTTTACAAAAAAAAAAAAAATTAGGAAAAGCCAAAACCATCTGTCATCAACATGAGCATGATTGATCACAACATAATACAGTTACTGCAAGAATACTTTTCTCGAGGTACAGGTGCCTTTGTGGCCTTGAGAAAGGCACAGACCTCCTCATGCCCTTTTTTTCCTACACTGTTTGAGCCACTCTGCATGTATCCTCATAAAACTCAATTGATGATGAGTCTTTGGCTGGTTTGCTGCTGACTAGAAGTTGATTTCAGGTCCCAACCTGAGTGAAGATGGTAGGTAGATATATTGTTCATAAAAGAAAAAAATTGTGGGGGGTACCAGGGATTGAACTCAGGGAAACTCAGCCAGTGAACCACATCCCCAGCCCTATTTTATGTTTTATTGAGAGACAGGGTCTCACTGAGTTGCTTAGCACCTCACTTTTGCTGAGACTGGATTTGAACTCGAGACCCTCCTGAAGCCTCAGTCTCCAGAGGCACTGGGATTATAGGCATGTGCCAACAAACCCGATATTTTTTAGCTTTTTTTTCTTAATGTCTGCCATTTCAAATAGGCTCCTTTTCTCCCACAATATCTTGTATGTGCACAAGCTGTCTGTTGCTTATCTAACCACTGTCAAAGGTAGAGGAAGTAGTAAATTCAACTACAAATTTGCCTTTAGGTAGAATAAGAACTTTAACTGGATGTGTGTCAGAAAAAAAAAATAATTTAACATTCAAACTTATTCTCTCCTTCCCTAAGCAGATGTATTAATTACAAAAACTTAGGAACTCCAAATTTTGGATGAAAAAAAAATTGGAGAAAACCCAAAGACAGAATGATGTGGAAGGACACAGCATGCAGGAGAAAGGTCAAGTGGGGGTGTGGGAGAGAAAGAGGCAGATGTCTAAACAGACTGATGGAAAGAAAATGAGAAACAGAAAGGGAGAGAGATACAGAGACACAAAGACATACCATAGAGTCACAAAGAATAAAAGGCAGAGCCAGATGTGATGGCAATTGCCAGTAATCCCAGCAATTCTGGAGGCTGAAACAGAATTCCACATTCCAAGCCAGCCTCAACAATTTAACAAGGCCCCAAGCAAATAAGTGAGACCCTGTCTCAAAACAAAAAATAAAAAGCAAAAAAAAAAAAGAGAGGGGCTGAGGTTGTAGCTCAGTGGTAGAGCACTTGCCTCACATGCGTGAGGCACTGGGTTCGATCCTCAGCGCCACATAAAAACAAATAAATAAAGATATAGGGTCCATCTACAATGAAAAAAAAAATTTTTTTTTTTTAAAAAAGGACCTGGGCCCAGTGGCACATACCTGTATAACCAGCAGCTTGGGAGACTGAGGCAGAAGGATCGCCATGTTCAAAGCCAGCCTCAGCAACTTAGTGAGGCCCTAAGCAACTCAGTGAGACCCTGTCTCTAAATTAAATATTAAAAAGGACTGGGGATGTGGCTCAGGGGGATGTGTCCCCTGGGTTCAATCTCTACATACATATCTATATGCATACATGACTAAAGCAGAAACTGACCACATGGAGAATACCCTGTAAAGATGCTCAGGTGAAAATAATAGACAGCTAGGAAAATGAGAGGTGGTTACAAAGAATTTGTAGGAAATTCAGCTGAGAGATATAACAATATAACTTGCTTCTCTTTACACCTACAAAGTCTTTCAAAAAAATTGTTGTTCAGTCTATATGCAGTCAGATTTGTATTCTCTGCCTGCCTCCCCTCTCTCCAAGTGCCTGTGTTAAGAGGAACTGCCTTGTTTACAACTGTAGTGAGAAACACAACCACCCAAGCAAAGAGGCAAAGGAATCACAGAGGCTCTGGGCTGAATTATGTCACAAACGGGCATGCAAGATGGTAAGGTAGGGAGGCCAAGCGAGCGAGGGGAGGCAAAGTGTATCCCATTGCTCCAGACCACCTCCCCATGCAGCCTCCCTCGCTGGCCAGCCTCCCTCCCATCTCTGGTGTCAGATAGCTGGATCCAGCACCAGGAAGAGGTCCCTTCATTTCCTAGGCTACAGCAAAAGATAAGGGATGTGAACTCCCCATTTAGGGAAATATCACATGTTTCCTCTAACTACATACAATTACTATTTGCCGCAGTCTGGCTGGGCACAAATCACGAGCCACTGAAGCAGGAACAAACTTTATTTTTGAACTGCAGGAAAACACTTCACACAGCTCCAGGGGAATCCTCCCGAACGCCATGTGGCTCGTCCAGGAACCCCCAGCTGGAAATATCTCTCCCGGAAATCCCTCCTCCTGCACTGCCCCAACCAATGGGAACTCTCGGGGAATCCCCGGAAATCCCCACGAGAACTCCAAAATAGTGTGAGAACTCAAAAGTTGCGGCAGAGGCGGATAGTAATGCCTCGCCTGTCAATCAATACTATTGGCAAAATGCCAGGGGCCATACAGACTGGGCCGTGGCTCTCAGCAACTATTTGCTTATTAAAAATAAAGTACAAATTTAAAAAACCAATTTGCAAAAACAATGAGTGTGATGAAGGATGCCAACTAAAGAGAGCCTGATTCACAAAGATGTTGCAAGGAAAGCAGCCTCAGACACTCCTTAACATGCTTAAAGGATACCATGACACTTTCACAGGTATACCTTACCATCTTACATCACAGCCCCACTGGGAGCTTCAAGTGCAAAACAGCTCTAAATTCAATAAAACCCATGGAATGGATCATGACTCTTTCCCTTTAATTTCCAAACTTAATAAATTTTTCAGCTCTACAAGTCATCCATAGAGTTTGCTAGTTTCCATATTAGGATCATACTTTTCTTCTTGTATTACAGATTTCTTATTACAATTTATTTTCCCTGCTCCTGACTTTCTATTCCTTTATGATCCTTTTAAATTTGCTTGATTTTTGTGGTAAGCCCCCTCAAATGGTTTGGAGAATGGAGTGAGGGAATAGATGTTTAACTGCTGATAAAATTTTCATTACTAAAAGCAACATGAGAAAAATAAGCCTTTTTTTTTGGTTTGTATTATCTTGAAGACACTAAGATCTAATAATATTATATAGAACAAAAATAAAATTTTAAATAAACCAGTCATAAAAGACCAACAACATGTAGCAGTTTGCAGGAAACAATATTATATAGCCGTTATGAACACCAGCTCTGGATACTGATGTACCTCAATGTACATAAACATTTTAGGACATTAAGGTATATTGTAAAAGTCTCACTATAATGGCAGTATAGAGGAGTATATATTTCAGTGAACTCTCAATTTTATATGTTCACTAAATCATAATTAAGAAATCTCATTGTTATTTTAACTTCAATTTATTTGATTATTTTTCAGCATGAATATTTGTTCAAATGTTTTGTGTGCTTTTTGTTTTCTATGGGGAGAGAAGGATTCTTTTTTTATGTTTCTTCCTTTTGGTGATAGCTTTGTGTTAAGAGTTAAATTCATTTATTTGTTTCAATTCTGAAAATGATACCGATAGCCTTCTTCACTTGGCAACCATCTTCGCCATGAAATCCTGCAACTGGGAAGCAGAGATTTATTAATGCTAATAACTGGATGATGTCATTTTCAAGTTAAAAAATCAGTCCTGATTTTCTTAGTTTCACTCCATCATCGGGGAACCAAAACTGTCTATAAATGCTGATCTCCCTCAGATGAATTTAGGTGATCTAGGAGTTTCTCCAAATGCCAATAGTGCACATCTCTTTGTAAACTAGAGGGTTAGATTTTGCAGACAACTAACAACAGAAGGGTCTGGAGTAGGGGCAAGACAACCATGACCTCAAGTCATAATCTGGAAAGTGTCCCAGAAGCAGGGCTGTTCACATTCTTCTGTGTCCCTGGAACTCAGAAGTCCTTCATCTCTAATATCAACTGCACAGAAAAAAAAGCTAAGGGCTGGCACTCTTTGAAGAGAAAACCCATTCAATCATAAACACCAGCATGTGTTTCTGCTATGTAAAGACAAAGTAATTAAAATAAGCTAAATTTATTCTCTGTTCTCTAATTTTCTTGACATTGTCCTCCTGCATCACTACTATGGAGGATGGTATTTTAAACCCTCCAGTTTCACTTTCCCTGATAACACAACAAATACTATTTAGGTATAAATGTTTTAGTGAACAAATTATCTTCCTACCTAGCTCTATAAAATCAGTATAGATCAGAAGGAGCTTAGAACATTTTGAGCCTCCTCAGGCTGAATGAGTAGAGGGCAAAATCCCAAATTTAATTGGGATTGGACCTGGAATGTACTGAGTAGGGAATAGAGTTTGAGAGAGATGATGAAGGGAAAGGAGGAGGCTATTTACTGAAGAAGTCAGCTCAGAGGGTGTCAGTTTGAGCACTCAGCTGCGACTGGTTGAGCGTGGGCTTCCTCCCTTTGACTTTCTCCGCTTCCTTTCTCTCAGTGTTCCACATTACTGCCAGGAATCATTATTCCATCTTGTTTTTCTTTCTTTTCTTTTCTTTCTTTTTTTTTTTTTTGGCAGGGGTTGGGGTTACTAGGAATTGAACCAAGGGGTGCTTAACCAGTGAGCCACATCTCCAGCCGCTTTTAAATGTTTTCTTTAGAGACAGGGTCTCTGAAGTTACTTAGGGCTTTGCTAAGTTCCTGAGGCTGGCTTTGAACTCATGATCCTCTAGACTAAGACTCTCAAGCTGCTGGGATCACATGTTTGCACCACTATGCCCAAATCAAGTTTTTTTTTAAGTCTATTAATTCCAAACTGAATGGAAATCTGTCTCAGTTTGACCTAAAATGTTAGTCCCCAATCTGGCATCAGCAGACCTCACTAAGGCAGATCCTGAGATGGCCTTGATGTTTCTGCCACTGGCCATTCTCCTTCCTATACATGGGATGTCTCCTTTCTGTGCCTCCAAATGTTACCCCCTTGATGCCCATTTGGGATGCATTTCCTGACTTCCCTAATGAGATGACTAGTATTCTGTTTGTGCTTGTATCACCTACCTCATTCCTCATGGTGGGCTAGAGAACACCCAAATAGTCCCACAAAAGCTAATCCTTACACCTTAATCAACTGTGAGAGCCAATTTTTAGACATAATCATTATTAAAAAGTAAACTTTATAAAACTAGAGTTAAATAAATTATATTAAAAGTAAGTTAATAAAATTACTAGGGAATGATGAGCTTTGAACATTTATTACGCTTTAATATCATATATGCTTTTGAAGTTCCATATTCCTATATTCTCCGTATGGTGAAAAAAAAATTATGTGCTGGTGTCCATCTCTTTCCAGTACTGTGTTCAGTAATGTCCACTGGTAGCTTAAAATCCATCATGAGCCATGTACTTATATCATGAAAATGGATGAACATAACAGAGCAAAATTTGATGGGTGTTATATCAATTGTCCAGATTTAAGAGTTAATAAAATGCTAAAAATTCAGATTAAAATGTATTTTGCCTATAGCTGCTACATTAGGGATAACATAAAAATTGAGATCATATCCTTCTAATATTTGGAAAATTTTCAATCATCCAGTTGACAAAAGAAATTGCTCATGTCATTAATGAACAGTGAGAACTGATACATCTTAATTGTTTCTCTTTCATCTTTCTTGTTAGTCTAGTGATAACATAGAAAAAAAAATCAGCTATCATTTATGTGGGGATGATATAAATTCCTCATTTGCCACTATTAATTGGCTGTAGATACAAGAGCTTAGCCAAACCAAGGAAGGCATTCTTTGAGAAGCAATTCATTATATGAAATTTATAATAAGGACAACTGTATATTTTGTTATTGGTATTTGTAAATTGGTGCTGCAATTCTTTGTATGAGTAACATTTAGAATAAATTTATGCACACATATATATGCATTTCCCCAGAAAGCTTATTCTTAAACATTTACCAATATACTCCCCCAAGGGTCTATCTTCTCCAAGACATTAGAAGTATTTTTTTTTTCTTTTAAAAACTAGAATTGTTATGGTTTTGGACAAGAGGTATCCCTGGAAATTTTCTTCCAATACAGGAATATTTAGAGGTAAAATTATTAGCTTATGAAGGACTAGAGATGTAGCTCAAGGGTAGAGTTCTTTCCTAGCATGCACAAAACCCTGGGTTCAATCCCTAGCACCACACCTTCACACACACACACAAAAATTAAATTATAGCTCTCATAATCTAATCAATCCATCCTAATTTGAATGCAGAAAGTGAGTCACTAGTCCTGTTCCTTGGGAGAGTGCATCTTCTCTGAGACCCTTCTCTCTCCTCCACTCTCTCTCCTTGCTTCCTGACATCCCTCTCCCCTCAGGAGTCTATGGACTAAGACCTCTGAAACTTTGAGTCCAAATAAACTTTACCAGAATTGTTCTGGTCAGATATTTTGGTCACAGCTATACAAAAGCTGACAAAAACAAGGCTCATATCGAATCATCATTAAATCTTCAGTACCTATTGGATTCCCAGCAGTTATTTGATAAATGTTTGCTGATTAGAGTTAAAGGAAGGATTGTATTTCAAACTATTTAGACATATATGGCCTCTCAAATCTCAGAGAAGCTTGAGTGCTTTTCATCTTGACCAAGGAAACTCGAGAGCTGTAGACGAGTGATCTTGGGAAGAGAAGAAGAAGAAATATCTAGCTAAAGTATTAATGTTCCAGAATATATACCCAATAATTCTTTTATTATAAATCTTACATTTGAAAGTTGTTTCACCAAAAGATAATTATTCAATGTCTGGGCATGTATTAAAAAGTACTGACTTGAGAAATATTTGAAGAGTTTTCTGAGCCTGTGGAAGAAACATTTGGATCATCCTCAAATCTGTTCTCCACCTACCCCCAGATCCACAGATTAAACCAAAATATACTTCATATTAGTATTTTCTTACAGAAAAAGAGCTCCAAAACATAATTAATGATGTTACTTAAAATTACAAAACGCTGCTGGGTACGGTGGTGCATACCTGTAATCCCAGCAGCTCAGGAGTGTGAGGCAGGAGGATCATGAGTTCAAAGTCAGCCTCAGCAAAGGCAAAGCACTGGGCAAATCAGTGAGACCCTGTCTCTGTATAAAATACCAAATAGGGCTAGGGTTGTGGCTCAGCAGTTCAGTGTCCCTGAGTTCAATCCCCCGGTACAAAACAAAACAAAACAAAAAAATTACAAAATGTTCTCTTTAATATCAGGATTCATATTTTGCCTCTACTTGTTCCCTTTGAGTTCAGCACAGAAAACAGAAATCATTCTTGGTATTTTCAACAGAAAAGGAGTTAGGAGGATCTGATGCTTACAGCATCGTTGGGGCACAGGAGGAATGTTCTATAGGTGGAACCTCCTAGAATGATTCACGGAGCTTCATAAAACTATCCTAATTAAGGGATTATTTTCTCTTCTCTAAGCCCCTACTTGAGACTTAGATTGAGATAGATGCCACAATCTTCAAACCCCACAAAATTTAAAGGAAGCTCCTTAGTAAGGTGCCACTATAAAATCTTGTACCTCCAGTTTCTGTAAGCAGCTAACAAAGGCAGGAATGTAAATTCCACCTTACTTTTAAATAGCATGAATTTATATCTCACCAGCAGAATCTAATTCATATTTCACTTTGGCTGTGAGAGCATCAAGAGAGAATGAGAAATGTGAGTTTTAGCTTTCCAACTTCTATAAAACAGGAAAACACAATAGAATGAAATGGAGTTGTATGACAAGTGCCAATCAACAATGTACAACAACAATCTAACTTATATACTTTCCACTCTCAGCCAGATGGCCATGAAGACCTTGACTAGATCTATCAGATTGCACCACATTGCAACCAACCACTGAGCCAACTGTTTTTCTAAAGTGATGATCAGCAGAAATAGAGTAACCAATACCCCCTTTACCTAGAATTTAACTTAAATATGCTTATGATCATTGAAAATAGACTATGCATTTTATTTTATTTATTTTTTTACCATCTTAACTATTTTTATTTTATTTTCTGTTTTTCTTTTATTTTTTTAATTTTTTTTTTAATTTTTATTGTTGGTTGTTCAAAACATTACATAGTTCTTGATATATCATATTTCACACTTTGATTCAAGTGGGTTATGAATTCCCATTTTTACCCCGTATACAGATTGCAGAATCACATCAGTTACACATCCATTTATTTACATATTGCCATACTAGTGTCTGTTGTATTCTGCTGCCTTCCCTATCCTCTGCTATCCCCCATCCCCTCCCCTCCCCTCCCCTCCCCTTCCCTCTTCTCTCTCTACCCCCTCTACTGTCATTCATTTCTCCCCCTTGTATTATTTTTCCCTTTCCCCTCACTTCCTCTTGTATGTAATTTTGTATAACCCTGAGGGTCTCCTTCCATAACCATGCAATTTCCCTTCTCTCTCCCTTTCCCTCCTACCTCTCATCCCTGTTTAATGTTAATCTTCTTCTCATGCTCTTCGTCCCTACTCTGTTCTTAGTTACTCTCCTTATATCAAAGAAGACATTTGGCATTTGTATTTTAGGGATTGGCTAGCTTCACTCAGCATAATCTGCTCTAATGCCATCCATTTCCCTGCAAATAGACTATGCATTTTAAACTCTGCTTTTATTCTCACCTAATATTATATCATAAGTCTTTCTCTATGCTAGTAAATGTTATTTGTGGAAAAAAAAAAATATATATATATATATATATATATTGCACAATTTTGTGACTTTCTCATAATTTATTTAACCTTTTACTTTGTGCTGGACATTATAGGTAAGTTACATTTTATTTATGGACACCAATGATGTTGTGAAGTATGCCTTGTCACTCTCTTCAATTATTTTGTTAGTCTGGATTCTCAGCCTTCTCTTAAAAACAGGTCTTATTTACTGAATCCAGGGCTTTACTTAGTCTATAAATGAGACAAAAGTAAATCCATATTGTTTTAGAAGCAATGAGGAAAAGTCAGCAGTATATTATTTTGTGCTAAAATAGCACTACTTCTAAAACACCAGGGACCCTTGTTGAGAGGCATTACATAAAAGCATAGATTGAAGCAAATGTTACTTCATTCTGATTTGTGTGTCAGGCATGTAATCTTGATGTAATAAATCAATGTTTTGTATTTAAGATGATGCCTGATTATTAAATACTGGTACTAGAAAACACTTGCTTATTTTCCTAAAGACAATACCTTCTTCTGGTATTTTTAGTTTTAAATCAATGCAATAAATATGCGCTTCTCACCATGCAAAATTCCAACGGAATGAAAAATGTATAAAATGACATCCCTAAACTCCAATAGCTTCCAGTGTTTGGAGGAATGTGAGAAAATTGCTTTATTGCTCTATTTTAAAACTGCATTATGTTCTGTCTAAATTTGTCTTTAAAAACTGAGTGGGAAGGGCATGAGTGCAAATGATTCCCTTTAGAATATGTAGGCTGTGAGCTCCTCAAGCTCCAAGAATGTGTTCCTCATTTAAATTGGCATCTCCATTGCTTAGCTTGCAGCTTGATAAATACAGGCTGGTTAATTAAGTGAACAAATGGACAGTGAATGAAGGAATCAACTCAGACCCTCTTCTCCATTATAGAGAATCAGATTTTTTAAATAGCCAAAACTACATGGTTTAGTAACCAGAGAAAATGCACAAGTTATATTCAATATATGGATAGTGATGAAGAAATTAATTAAACCTATATAAGACCTTTACATGTAGTATTTCATTTACTGTTAAAAACTACCTTGTGTGATAGTTTTATTTTCTAGAAATTGTGAAACAATTTCCTAAGGTTCAAGATTAAATTTGCCCAAATCATGCAGTAAAAAGTGAAAAGGAGAATTTGAACTTCATTGTTCTCTCAATCATTACACAAGTTTGTTTTCCATGCATCATGTAACAAATACCCCAAGTTAATATGGGACAAGATCATATAGCAAATTAACAACAAAAAATGTTAACACTGAGCTCCTTTATAAATTTGCAATACAAATAGAGTCATATCGTTTCCCAATATCCCTTTGTCAAGAAGAGATTATCTTCTTTTAAGGTCCTACCAACTTTCAAATACCCTAAAAGTTTTCTGTCACACTGTGTCCAAAACCTCTCAGACCTAATAGGAGCACCAAGCTCAGAGATATCCAACTCTGATGATAATCATGCTTTTCATTTCTAACTGGTACACCATGCTGCTGTTGAATATACTAATGTGTGGTCTGTCTTTAAGATATCTTCTCTGGTGACACTTCACTGATCTGGAGCCCTCCCTGCCAGATTGACAGGGTTGTCTCTCACAAGAGTTTATGCATGTAGCTCACTAGCATTTAAGTTAAATGCTAGTGAGGGCTCCCAACATTTCTGTCAACCCCCATTACACACACCTACTTCCAAAGTAGGTATTTCAGGGGTTGGGGCTGTGGCTCAGTGGTAGAGCGCTTGCCTAGCATGCGTGAGACACTGGGTTCGATCCCACACACGGCACCTCATAAAAATAAACAATAACAAAAATAAAGGTATTGTGTCCATTTACAACTAAAATCTACTAAAAAAAAAATAGGTATTTCAAGAGAGGGATCTGCAGAGGTCAATAAAGGTCCAAGTCAGTTGACTTTAACATTGAGAGATGTTTGGATGCAGCTGGACTAATCATTACGAACCCTTTAAGTCTGAGTCTAGTAGTCAAATATAAGCAAGTCAAAGGATTAAAAGAATGAGAGATTCAGTAAGAGGCAAATGAGGGAGCAGAGTCACATAGCATAAAATGCAGACATCTCTGGAAGCTGAGAGCAGTTCTTACTTGACAATTGGCAAGGAACTTGGAACCTCAGTCCTACAACCTCAAGGAAGTAGAATCTGCCAATGGTGTGAATGAATTTGAAAGTAGACTTCATTAGAACCTCCAGAGAAGGATGCAGGCCAGCCAAACCTGATTCCAATGTGACACACTGAAGAGAAAATCTAGCTTGGTAGAACCAGATTTCTGATTTACAGAGCCATGGGCTAATGCATGAACATTGTTTTAAAGCTCAATGTGTGATGTGATACACAGGAATAGAAAACCAATAGAAACTCTCTTAGTTCATACTATAAGTGGAAGAATTTTTCTCCACAGCTCAAATACTGAGACTGGGTCCTCGTGGGTTTCTTGCTCAATCCACATTCTGATGCAGAACCTCTCTTTTCCATAAAACTTCAAGTCTTTAAGCTAGAGACAGGATTGTAGCCTGAACTATTTCTGCATTCCTGATGAGTTGCCCATTTCTACTTATAAAAATAAGCTGTTCTTCATTTCTGGGGATAAAGCCTACATCCCACATTTGTCAGGAGAAAACTCAATTGCATTCTTTATCTGAACCATAGGATACTGTAAGCTTGCACAAGTGACCCTTCAATCACTGCTTATACATATAAAGTGACTGAGGTCATCTACTCCAGGTGAACAAGTTTACCTCTCCAGGTCCCCACATTAAGTTTGGATTTAACAGATATGTCATTACCTGTGAATATTTTGCTGACCAGAAAAAAAAGAGAGAAAAAGAAATGTACACACACACATATATATACATGTATGTTATCTCTTTTTTAGCCTCTGTCTTAAAGCTAAATCAAAGTACCATGCAAAAAATTAATGCATTCTCAGAATACTAACTAGAAATGTAAAGGTTTCAGTGCTTTTCAAAATAAATAATATTCATTTGAATCTTTCACTATATTCTTATTAATATTTTTTGGAATTGTTTATTTGTTCTTTTTAGATGCACATGACAGTAATGTGTATTTTGACATATTATACATACATAAAGTATAACTTATTCTAATTAGGATCCCATTCTTTAATTTTTTTTGTATTACAATTCTATCCTCTTACTTTTTGTTTGTCCTTTTCTTTTATTCTTTCTTTACCAAATACCTTAAAGTTTGAATAAATCAGGACACATATCTATATTTATGTGCCCTCCAGAATGACTTTCACTTTCAAAATAATTTCATAGTGAGATAAAAAAAAGCTAGAAGGAGAATAAGAATTATATTAAACAATGATTCATAATAGTTGAACATCGATGAGATGGGAAACAAATGCTATCTAGAGGTTATTCCATATCTCATCATCTGTTGAAAACCCTTATCTTATACAAGAGAAAATAGACTTTATTCAACTTTGCAGATTTGTTTTGAATTTATTTAAAATAGAGGTAATCTTCTCTTTTAGTTAAAGGGTTCAAATACTTATGGCATAATATACCTTACACAAATATTACCCACCGACACCTCAGAGAATTCCAATTTAAGGATTCATTTAACATCCTCAGATTTATTTAAAAGAAGTTATAGTACTAAAGGTTAGAGGCATACTCATCTACCTCTCAGGTTAGGCAGACCCAAACACTAAAATCTGATTGAACATACACTTAACTCTCTTCTGCTTCATAAATAGACAATGACTCTATGCAGATTTATTATTTGTGTCCAAAAATGCTTCTTAAAGTTCTACTTAAAATAATAGCTAGATGAGTATAAATACTTGAATTTTACCTTTTTAGTGAATGAGTTTTTGGAAGCATAGTTTTAAAGACCACATGTCATATCCCAGCCATCACCATCAATCTGATCTATTACTAGAAATATAAAATAAGAAATCTGTATATTTTTTAAAACTAGCCTAGAAAACCTAATTTCAGGTTGTGATTACAAACATATGCATTTAAACAGGTAATTGTAAAAAATGTGTAAGACATAAAATCAGATGTTAAAATAGGATAATATACAGAAAGAAAAGAGTTTGAAAAAATTTGTTTCTAATCCATACTCACAGAGAAAACTGTAGGGTCGGTTCTTAACTGTAAGTCTTATAATCTTAACACTGTTGACAGAATAGAATCATCTGCATTTGGAAAATGCCTAAAATGCCTAAAATATGTGCAATAAGAACTCTTCTACTTATTTTGTTAAGTCACTATCCAAATATAAAAGCTGCTTCATGGCTGCTTGATAAATAATTTGGTCTTTGGTTGGTAATAGATTATAGAAAGTTTTCGGGGCGGGGGGAGGCAATCCTCTTAAAGACAAAATAATGTCAAAGCACTTATTTCTAAACTCCCACTTGAGCTTGTAAGTCTTATAATCAGACAGAATGTGAATTATTTAATCTAGATCCATTGTTCTTAAAGTGTTGTCCTATTATCTGGGAAGTTGTTAGAGCCTGAATCAGAAGAGGTATAGATAGGACCTATTTGGGTTATCATAAATCCTCCAGTTATTTGAGACTTATGAGAATATACCCATAGATAAGCCAGACTAATATTATTCAAAAATCCTACTGGGAACAACTTAAAAACTGTTTAGCTAAGCATTAAAAACTGGATACACGTTAAAACAATAAGAAAATGAACAACCCAATTAAAAACTGAGCATAAGATCTGAATAGAAATTTTACTGAAGATACACAGATAACAAATAAGCATTTGAAAAAAATAGCAATATCATGTGTAAGAGAAATGCAAATTAAGACAACATACCTATTAAAATTTCCAAAACCCAGAACACTGACACCATCAAATGCTGCTGAGGATGTACAGTACAAGAAACTCTCATTCACTGAAGGTAGGAAATGCAGAATCATTATAGTCACTTTAGAAGATGGGTTGACAGTTTCTTAAAAATCTAAATATCGTCTTAGCATGGCATTCAACAAAACTACTTACTGGTATTTATTGAATGAGTCAAAAACTTAGGTCCATACAAAAACCTACACACAATACTAAGGGAAGCTTATCCACAACTGCCAAAACTTGGAATCAGCCACTACATTTTATCCATTCATCTGGAGAAGAATAAACTGTGAAACCTCTAAACAATAGGGTACAATTCACCACCTAAAAGAAATGAATTATTGAGTCATGAAACAATGTGGAGGACATTTAAATGCATATTACTAAGTGAAAGAAGCCAGGCTGAAAATTGTAGATGTATGATTCCAGCTTTAAGACATTTTTGGAAAAAAGGCAAAACTATGGAGACACAAAAAGGTCAGTGGTTATCAGACATTCAGGGGCAGAGATGGGTGAATGGGTGGAGCACAGAGGATTCTAGGGCAACTACTCAGTACCATGCTATCACAGAGGATATGTACGTCTGCCATTGTGCAAACACACAGAACATACAACACCAAATGTGAACCCTAATGTAAACTAGGAACTGTATGTGATATGTCAATTCAGATTCATCAATTATAACATAATGAATGAGCCATTCTGATGCAGTGTGGAATGTTGATAAGAGAAGAGGCTGGGGTAAAGGTAGAAATTATGCAAGAACTCTCTGTGCTTCCTACTCAATTTACTCTGAACCTAAAACTGCTCTAAAAAAATAAAGCTTATTTTAAAAAATCAGGATGACATTAAAGAATAATTTTTAAAGAAGGCAAATCATGAGTTATTGATATAGATATAAAAGAACATGTGGAAAATATTTTATTTAGCTTAATAGTTGGTAAAGGAGCAATATTTTATTTAGCTTATTAGTTGGTAAATATCTTAAGTTCAAAGGAGAATCCACAGACCAAATATATAATAAGACCATCAAGAGTGCTGAAATGAATTTGCTTAGTGGAGACCAAACTGACTTCTCCCACAGTAGGTTAGGAATATACAAACAGTCTTCATGGGACAGAACTTATCTGCATGAATATAGAAAATAATTATATGCATTATTATTCATTTCCACCAAGTTACCTTCTAATTCTACAATGTCATATAATACCTTGAAGACAATAAAATGCACAAAATGTACAGGATCAGCTAATTCAGGGGTTATATTCTAATCAACACATAATTTCTATATTTAATAAGTCTAGTAATCTTTTGACCCATCTTAAAGTCAGTCAACAATTTTTTCCTTCTACTTAAATATGGATGGAAAAGGGCCAAGGGAAGAACAAGGCCAGTGGAGATGGCAGTGAGGTGACAGCCTTCAGAGACCATGGGAGTGGAACCGAAATATGAAGTTACAGAAAGAGGATTTGTCTTTTATCAAAGGGTCTTCAATGCCATGTTGATGATTTTGTTCTTCCTATCGTGTTAATGGAAAGTTGCTGGAGGTCTCTGAAAGAAGATGTGAGTTGATTAATGCACTGCTTTAGGGAAATTAACCCAAAGCAATCTGCACAATGGATGAAATGCAGAAATGATTGCAAAAAGACCAGGTAGGAGCTGGGAAAATAATCCAGGATTAAGGTAAAATTTGAAGTTTTATTATCCAGAGATTTCCTCTCTAAGAATTTCTTTAGAGACAGGCCTTATTCCAAATCCATCTTATTCTACAAAACTCACAAAAGCCAGTATGCTTTATCTCTTGTGGCCTTGCTCCACAGTAATATGTTGAAAATAGAGACCCATTTTTCTTTCCAGACAGGGTGGATAGTTATCTGGAGTGAAAAGTTTCATTTTCTAGCATTTTTCATTGAAACTATCACCTGATAATTACATTGAATAGAAAGTAACCATTAATCACATCTTTAATATATCAATTCATCACTGTCTACCCTTGTGTGAAGCCAAAGAATTAAAATTAATCAAACTGAACCCCATCGCCACCAAATGTGTGGGGAAGGGTGGGGACAAGAAGGAGATGCTTTAAAATGGCAAAAATACATTTGCTTCTGCTGGCAAGAGGACCAAGACCTAAAAGGTAGCATTGCTTTCTGTCCTCCTAGAGGGTGACTTTAATCTCCTCCTTCGCCCACTTTGAGCAACCTCAAGTGTCCTTAGAGACATAAAGCTCTTAGACGTTGTCTGATGCACAAGAGAAGGGAGGGCTGAGTTTTGTCTTTAATCTTTCATCACCCGCATAAGGTTGCTAATGAAAGGCTTTCAGAAAACAAGCTCACATTTCAAAATGAGACTGTGGCCTGCACCTCTTCTGTCCCTATTTTCCGACTGTGGGGTCCACTTCACAGCACGGTCATTTACAGGCTTCTCTTGCCGAGGCTGCAGGTAAATGGCATTTCTGCGGTGATTAGATGTAGAGTCTGGCTCTAAAGAGCCCTGGATGAATAAGGCACATGGAGAACTATTCATTTGTTTCTTATCATTCTCTGTTTTCCTGCCTTGGTCTGTTGCCATGAAAAGAAGCTTGTCTCATCTCCCCACATAGGTAATAAACTCCTTCAAGAAAGCACCAGGTCTTCTACTTAATTTTGTCAAGTCACTTTCCAAATATAGCAGCTGTTCCATGGCTGTTTGATAAATAATTTGGTGTTTGGTTGATTATAGATTATAGAAAGTTGGGTTGTGGGGAGACAATTCTCTTAAAGATGAATTATTTCTAAACTCCTAATTTGAGCTTATAAGTCTTTATTACATTTTATATAGGGAGAAGAGATTTGGCATTTTGGAGAAATACACATTAAGACTTTTAGTGATTATCATTATAGTACATTATTTTCCCCTATAAAATTCAGGAAATTAAAAATGGATGAGAGTAAAAAGCTCTGATAAGCCAAAAACAATCAAGCCACTGAGCTATGGGTGCCTAACAGTTAACCCCAATTCCTCACTATTAAGGGCTCCCACCTCCAGCCCATCTCTGCATATGTCAAGTCAGTGCCCCTTCAAAACTGCAAAGAACTGCATAAAAGACACCTCTGGGTTTGGCCATTAATCAAAACAATAGCATTAAATCTACCAAATAGTAAAATAACCAAAGAGTCTCATCTCAAAGATAGTTTCTAGTATAGGACAAGATAAATGATGGGTGCTTGGTAAATTTTGGATGAATAAACTAAATTGTAGATTACAACAGTCTTCAATGCAGGGTGGCCACCTTTGAGAGGAATGAAGAGAAGAGGGCCAAGGTCAGGAAAAGGAGAGGCTGTGATGTTTACAGTAGATACAGATTTCATTTTCACATAAATCAAAGGAATGATTTACATTCTGAGTTCAATGCAGAAGCTCAAACGAGACTTTTCTATTTTCACTTTTTGCAAAACAAAAATAATAAATAGGAAGGTATCAATATGTGTCACCCTGGGAGCAGGTCATGCTAGACAAGGAAAATTCATCCTGGTAAGCAAAGAAAGAGTGACCCCAAAGTTCACTGGCAGTATCAGCCAAATCTGACTGAAGCATCCAGGTCATTGTCTCAGTTTCTAAGTGATCAATATGTGATCTGTTTTGTAATCAATGCCATCAATTACACCAACAATTTAAGTTCTTTTTGTAAGTTTAGACGGAGATGGCTATTTGAACAAGCCAGTCCCAGGATCTCCTATTTGATTTAAATTAGAGGAAAGACCTTTCATAATTCTTAAGGGGAAAAAAAAAGTGAAGAAACTTGGTTTCCCTAAGAGGAAATAGACATAGATGCTTCTAATCTAGAATGTAATGAAGTAAAAAGAAATGGACCATAAAAGTGTGAAATGCTCAATGTAACAATAAAAATGAGCTATGTATATAAATAAAGACATGGTAATGAAAATAAAACTAATGCCTTAATTTGAATACTACACAGCTTGGAAAGTACTGTCACATATGGTATCTCATTTGATTTTCAGAAGTTATTATAAGATGTATTAGCACATTATACATATATTTTTCAGCATCATAACCAACTATTTGTATAAGGTATTGTTTATCATAGTTCTTATCTACAGTATTCTAAATGGCCATTGTTTTCTGCCATATAAGTCTATTGTTAGTCCTATAAGTCAATTCCTTTAAGAATCTGTAGACAAATGTATAGGCTCTGGTTATTGATCGAATTGCAACAACTCAAAAGTCATATATGAAAGTCTAAGTCCCTAATACATAACTTTATTTGGAATTTGGATTTTTACTGACGTAATTAGTTGAGTTTTATGAAATGGGCCACAGTTCAATGTGATGGATGTCCTTATAAAAAGGGGGAAATTTGAGCATAGACCCATGCACACATAAAGAACACCATTGAGAAATTAAGGCAGATATTAACAATTGCTAGAAAACCACTAGAAGCTAGGGGAGAAGCATTGAACTGGCCTTTTCTTATAGCCCTAAAAAGAAACCAGCCCTGCTGACTACGTTGACCTTGAATTTTTAGCCTCTAGGATCCTAAGAAAATTATTTTTTAAGCTACCGAGATTGTGGTACTTGTTACAGAAACTACAAAACTAATCTAGTTGCCATCAAGCTGGTTACTATAAGAACAGAAACATGTCCAAGAGTATGGGGACTCTGGTCCTTAAGAAAGAAAAAAAGTGTCCCTCCTACTTCATCATCCCACAGCAAGAGCTCCAAATTCAGATGACCCCTACCCCTCTGTTACTATTTATTCTTTGAAAACCCACATACCCAGTAGTCCCTGCACATGTGATATTGACCACCCTCTCTCTCTGCTTTTAATTCTTCTATCTGGACGAGGTCTCTTTTCAATGTCTGCTGCATAAGGCATTCTGGCTTAGAGAATCCCTAAGAAAAGAGAAAGCTGGTTTTACCAATTACCAAATATATATTCTAAGACAAATTCCTTTACCAGTTTATAAAGTGAAGATAATGAAATCTATCTTGCAAGGTTATTCTGAAGTGTAAATAAGGTAATGCCCACCATGACTGTTTCCACATATTTTTTGTTTCAGTGTTGAAAGCGGTTGCACAGGTGAGGGAGAAGATATAAACATCCACCTTTCGGCAGTCTCTGGGATTTCACACCTAGATCGTGATTCTTTCTCTTTCCTCTTAATAAAATGTCATGCCTTGTGTTTTTATAACATTCACTTGCCTGCTTTCACTCCAGATTTTTTGCTCTTTTCAGTAGGCCAGACCCATTAGCTTTGCCTGCCTGACCTCCTCTTTTCTAAAGCAAGTGAAGTTTCTTTCCTTATCCTTTGTAGAAAAATCACTCATTTCCATCCTTGGGTGGCTCCAGAATTACTATAAAAATGGCATATAGGCAGTGATTTTGTTGGCAAAGGACATGTCTTGAGTTTGCGTTTTCAAGTCAGGTGCTAGGTTGTGCTGAGTATTGGTTTATTTCGGGTGGCTTGGGAGGGCTACTACTAATTAGTAGCTCATGCATGATACTAAAAGCCCCATGTGCTGTTTTTCTTGTTTATCATTCCAGATCTTTCTCTACCTTCCAAGTGCCCCAGGAGGGTGAGCTCTATGGACTTTTACTGAATCTTTCTTTTCTTCTTGACCAGAGACCATGAAGATGGGTAGAAGGAGGCAGGAATATTGACTCAGCCAGTTTCTAGCTCCCTCCTTCCCAGCTAGTGATTTACACAGTGGCCTTGTGCCTCAAAGACTGTAGTTCTTTTCTAAAACCACATATAATTATTTCTCACCAAATTCCAGTAATACCATTTCCTCCATCACCTTTCTGGATTAGGAGTGTTAAAATACACGAAATATTCATTCTTCAGTATCTCTTGAAAAACTGGTAAACTTCTTCAATATCTCTTGAAAAACTGGTAAACTTCTCACATGTGCTAGTCCCTGCAAATTTCATTATACTTTACCTTTGACACACCTGTGTAAACAGTCTTTGCAGTCAAATTCCCTTCATTTAGGCCAACGAAGTATGCCATGTTTTCATTGTTAGGATTTTGGATTCTGTCCTTCACTACAACTACCATACTGTTGTTGCCATCTCTCTCTGCTTATAACATTACACTGGGGGTAGCCAATACTTGATGGAGAATGTCTACTTGATGCCAGTTCTTCCATTTACTAAACAATTTTAGGGACACTCTGGATACCATAATTACCAGCTTGTCTGTTACTATAGTATCATGTATCTCTGATATTCCTGAAAACTCTCCCTTTTATTCCTGCCTCTTTCTTTGAGCCTGTGATCTGGAGATTCTGCTGCAAAGTAAGAACAGGGAAGACAGTCAGCCAGATGAAGCTTGGAATCAGAGTGTGTGTAGAGATGCCATGGCTCTGAACGAAACATGAATCTTCCCTCAATCTCAGAATGATACAACCTACAAACTTTGCTTAAGACTAAACAAAATAAGTTAAGGAAATGGCACACAGAGTGAGTTAAAAAGTGGAGCTCATTTTTCAAATATGTATTAATTTATACAAGGCATAATCTTTTCCTACTATAATGTGCCAGGTGTAACTATTTTCCTATAAGATATTAGTCCTCTATTATAGGTGAAAGGATTAGAAATCTCCAAATTTTCATCATATCTCACTAAAGTCAAAGCACAGGAATGTCATTTCCACATGTCTGTCATCAAAGCTTATTCTCATGGGCCATCTTCCAGAAGTTATTTCCCCTTTCCTCTTAGCTTTGCCTTATATGTGGGCCAGGAGAGGGTTCCCAAAGACTGAGCCACACACATCTCAAAACAGAAGAAACCTGGGAGCTGTGCATCCTTTCTTGCTGTTTTTATTTCTTTTGCTTCTCTCTTCATCTTGTTTTCTCTTCTGAGTTGCCTACCTGTAATTCTCACTGGTAAAACCCCCACTTTCTATTTTCAATATGTTCAAATTTCCCATTCCCTTTCATCATGTCAAACAAACTTTGACAATTCTAAAACTAACATTTTCAGGATGATTGTTTTTCTTTTTTATCCTCAGACTTCTTCCTCTGTTATTGTCCTTTAGATGGCATTTGGTGAGTGATAACTAGGTTCAGCCCGTGCACCCTCCTTTTTTTGTGTATGTATTTGTTTTAAACCTGTTAGTTTCCATTGTTCTTAAAAGCAGGCCTAACTGTAAACAGCTGGCCTCAGTGTACCTTGCCCAGTGGATTCAGAAAATTCCTACATTTCTCAGGCTACTGTTCTCCCTTGTGGAGGTATAAGAAAAAGACTTGTATTCACTCACAAAACACTTTCTGTGGCCCTGTGAAACTTTTTCCTGTTTCCATGTTTTACTCTGAAACTGTGCTAAGTACCAGTTTTTGTGATGGCTGTTACTGTGAAGTTGTTCTTATATATGGACACAATTTTTTTTTTTTGAGAATTGTTTAAAGCACATGTGGCAGATGCTGAGCAAATGAGGATCTGGGATGTTTGTCAGATGATATTATAGTTTAACTCCATGTAAAACAGTAAAAACCAACCTTCCTTCTTCTCCCCAAATGCCCAAGCCTCAGCAGATAGGACTTTATTAAACAGGCCTGTCCATTGGGCCAGTCAAGCAGGTTCCCATCAAACTGGCTTCTCCTCCCGCTATAACAACTGGTCTTTGGGAGAGCATTGGCTGAGGTATTAGGGGCTGTTCAGAAAAACTAGTCAGAAAAACGTCACCTTACCCTTTTCTATTTCCTCCCATTGAGGATTGATGGGAACTTTGAGGAGAAGGAAAGGGTAACAGTTTTCTAACTGAGGTTATTAGATGTGAGCATCTTTGTTCTAATACTTGCAGTCTGAATCTATGTAATCAAGCCACTTGGGTCCTATAAAATGGTAAAATGACCTGACCTTTTTAATAGACAACACTGTCTTTGTCCCAAAAATGGTCTGGACCTTTCATTTTCTTCTCTATTCATGTACTAAGCACAAAGTTTTGGGTCCAGTTGGAATAAAAATACAATATTTCTTTTAGCTGTTCACCTTTTCTACCATCTCTTGACATTAGTCATGATTTTTTTTCATTGCTACATAATTAAATGTAATAATCATTCTTTGATGTTATCATCCCTTGGGAAACTGAAGAATTCCCAGAAAAAAAGATCGTATATTTTAAACTGTTTTGCTTTCAGTAACATCCTTTGAAGGAGACTTGAAATAAATTCTGCAATTACATTTTAGTTACTGTCATGACCTCTCATCACTTTCACATCATTGTTGATGCCATCAGTCAAGAACTATCCATTGCATTCCTTCCCCATGTGAGTCTGCTGCCTTCCCTATGTAGAGGTCTCTAAGATCAAGACAGTTTTCCTAGCAGCCCTCCAAACTGAGAACTCAGGAAATAGGTCATCAGGCTGGAGAACAATGTGCCTTCTTAAGGGATTGGTCATGCTCTTGGTTTCCTGAAATCAGAAGCCAACTTTTGGATTATTTCAGCCTTTCCCTTTGATAGCTTTAAAACATGTTCTTTTCCTATTCCTGCACATTTCTTGTTCTTCAGACTGACCTATAAAGAGCTCTTTCACTAGACGTACATATGCTTTCAGGATCATCTTTCCAACTCCCCTTTTTAATGATTTAGGTCAATTAGTATCTTCTGTATTTTTCTTCTAGAGTCTAAGATCCCTATGTAACATACTAACCTTGACCTGACCTTTATTTTATTCCATGTCTTAACTGCTAAAATACAAATTCACTCATTCTTTGAATTTTACATTTTCCACTTGTGTTTTCAGTTTGTCTTCAAATTTTCTAGAATGGTACAATAGAAGGAACACAGGCTTTAGATCTAAGGGAAAGTGATGATAATCTCACTTAAACACTAAATTTCAGTTTATTCTAATTCAGGAGAGAGAACATTCTCCACAGGGATCAGCTTTGAGGACTAGTCCACTTCTAAAAGTTATCACAGTGACTGGCACCCTGTAGCATCTCAACAACTGTGGGTTTTCTTTCCTCCTCCATTTCATTAACCTTAACTATCTAGATATATTTATTATTTGTTTATCCCTCTCCCTGCAAGCTCACACAATAGCTCTAATATAGCACATGTCAGCAGAGCCAGACAGATTGAAAGGCCTATATAGAGCTGCCTCTTCTGATCATTTTTCTTATATTTCCAAATCTTTCATGTTCTAATAAGAATTCATCTTCATTCCACTACTGATATTTTAAGAAATTAATTTTAGTTATTGTTATAAAATGATAAATTTTTGTATTCTATTTCAGTCTGTTTTCTTCCCTAGAAACAAATTACATCATTTTGACTAGCTCGAGTCCCATTTTGATGAGTTTGTCCTAGACTGTTTGCATATTTATCTAAATAAATACCTTAAATTCCATATGATCAAATCAATTCAAAGTATTGAACTACGAGTCACAATTTCTTTTCCTTCAAATATATTATCAATTTAAGGTTGAATTGTTCACAAAGGACGTTTCTTTTGGCAATGAGAAAGGTTCCCTACATTATAATGATGTTTATTCCCTTTTGTGTATGTGTGTGTGCGTGTGTATACGTGTGTATATATGACTGTGTGGGAGACAGATGTGAATGGTAATTGTCATCTATTAATAAGTAAAATGCATATATAATCTATACTACATATGTGTATGTGTGTGTGCATATATATCATATGTATACTATCCTGTTAAATTTGTATTTTAAAAAATTGAGTGATAGGAAATATACTACCTACCAAATTAATTCAATTCATTGTTAAGGACTTTGATCAATAAAAAAATTTCCTATAGAAGTGTAATCTACTAACTTCAGATCCCCCTCATTCATCATAGCTGTGTCCTCTACCTCAATAAAGTAGAATGTCAAATTGGAAGATCAGAGTGTGGTCACAGGAAGGACTGAGGTTATAACTTAACCCAAACTCTTCTAATCTTAGCAGAATTCAGCTAGGAGTCACTTTTACTTATAGACACAAATATTGTCCCATAGAGAAATCCTTGTGAAAAGTGTCAAAACTACCAGTTTAGGGTAGAATGAGACAAATCTAATTCCTCCTGCCCATGATGGGCTTCCATAAAATTGGTATCTCCCGTCCTGGGAGTCTTTTATATTCCATGCTAAATAGCAGTGATTCCTTTATATATTCCTCTTGTCATGTTTCCAAGCTTCCTCATCATTCTCCCTTTCTTGGGCACACTGCCAACATTCCTACCGGCAGAGTCTAAAGTTGTATTCTTTTGAGTTATATTTGAACATCTAATTGGATGACTGCTAGGTATCTTGGTTGGATTTCAGGTCTCACATTAATAACAAAGTTGGGGAATCTTTCCTTTCTATTTGACTTTGACAGGAATATACTCAGGCTACCACCCAGGTTTCTGACTTAGGATACACTTTTCTATCTTTTAGTGTGTGATAAAAATATCTTAAATGTTTGAGAAGTCTCTGGTGACAAGCCTAGTCTCTTTAAAATACTTGCATTGTTTTCATAGATTTCTTTTTGAAACTGTCACCTGGCCTTGGTAAAGTCAGAAAGCAGGAAAAGGGATTGGTGAAAGTAAAGAAGAGGAATAAAACCTCCCATCCTCAGACTGTTTTTGACCAAAAAAAAAAAAAAAAATGAAAATTTGTTTTCCTATATTGTTCTTCTATAGTTCAAATTTATCATTCTCCCTTTTGCTTCCTGATAGATGATTGATTGGTAGATGATAGGTGATAAATGGATGATAGATAAGACATTGGTAGGTAGATAATTTATAGATGATAGTAGATACATGTTTGATAATTGATAAAAAATGATAGATGACAGATGAATAAATATAAGCATGTGTGTGAGAGAGAGGCGGGGGGAAGGATGGGGGGAGAAAGAGAGAGCAAGCAAAAGATTTCACTCTATTTTCTCTTGCCCTTTTCTTCTTTTGCTACATATTACAGGTTTGTTTTTTGGTTTTCTCCCATGCAGAGACTTTGCTATTTTCCTACATCTTTATCTTGCCACTCACTTTCTCTTTCACATTCCATAGCTTAAAAATGGCCAACACATTTAGGTGGGAGCAGTAATGCACAGTACAATGCAAAATATATTTTCCCAGAGGACAATAATAACTTGATGGGGCCTCATTGTAGGGCCAGGTCAGAGAAGATGTGAGGCAATTTGAGTTCCTGCAAATATCAGTCTGTCAGGTCCCTGCTGTTGTCTTAAAAATAGCTCCCACATATCAGGACATATTTTAGAGCTAAGTTAAAAGCACATTTGCTTGTTCAGAGCATCCCTTATGGGGCTGAAAATGCTGAGGCTGTGGAAAGCAAAGTTGGGAGTGTTTATTTGTAACTTGCACTTACTCCAGATTTCCCTTGGGGAATGACTTAGCAGCAATTTAAGCCCAAATGTAGAGCAAATAGAAAAATGGGCACTTTCCCCACTTCTTGCAAGATCTGTCTCTTGCCACCTACTTATGGATAAAAAGTGAAAAAGAAGGTGAATTAGTAACCAAAATCTTCACTTTCATCTTCAGTAGCTCTAAGAGACTTTCTCAACAGTATTAAAAGTCAGCACATCTAAAGCAGGCCTCTGTCTCTACATTACTCTCTCTAGATTCAAGTACTCTTCATATCCAGTAGTATTAATGTATAGGATGAGAGAAAGTAGTTGAGTGTAGCACTTGAAAAAAAAAAAAAGCAACTTAATTGAGGTTGTTTGTTTGCTTAGGGTTTTAAAAACCATGAAACCTACTATCTGATCTTTATGTTAAATGCACATAAATTGTATTTATGTATCGAATGATGATTAAATATTACAAATTTGTTTTAGCCTGCTACAAAAAAAAAAAGAAAAGTAATAGGCTTTGATGGAAAGGGAAGGGACTCAAGGATTCAAAGACAAATACCTAACCTAGGCACAATGCAAAAACCAGAAGAAAGAAAACTGACAAATAATCAGAAGACACACAGAGTAGAGGTCAACGAACCCTTCTTTACCCCCCACTCCCAAGGATATCAGCCTCAAAACTAAATACTATCATGTCTGCCTAAGCAATCTCAGTTGCATAAGTTGTTATACATTTGCATAATGTTATTTTTATGAGAAAGAAATAAAACATCCAGAACAGTTTCTTTTTATAATAAATGTTCTAAGCTATAAACATCCGCTGACCAGAGCAAACTGTGGGCAGATGAGCAGATAGGCATTGGAAAACAAGGAGTACGGAGGAGTTTGCAATGGTCAGAAGTGGGCAAGCTTGGAACCTCTTACAATCCAGTCTGGTTTTGCCATGAGAGTCTGCCTGGAATTAGGGAAATCAGTCACAGAATTGTTGGTATTTCTGAGTTTGCAGACACGAATACCAGAATAATGTCAAGTCAGAATTTAAGAGTTTAGAGGGATCTCAGAAATCTAGCCCTAATTTCTAAATTTTATATACTAAAAGGCTTGACTCAGATCTAGGAAAAGAGAGTGATACTATCCAAGGATGCACAGTTAGTGGCAAAGCTGGGCCCAGGGCCTGGGGCCCCGGACCACCTGCCTCCTGTTCTTTTCTATCATGTTTGATTCATGCCAAAGAGACTCATGGCTGAAAAAAATACTTGCCAACTACTTTTCAAAAGCTACATGAGCCAAGGAAATATAATTTTAAAATACTGTCTTTCCTAAATATATTGTCATGTTCTGGACTGGATCTTGGAATAGAAAAAGGCCAGTGGAAATACTGGTGGAATCAGAACACTGATGGTAGTTAAGTTTCTTCATTTTGACAAATGCATAATGATAACACAAGATGTTAGCAACAAAAAAACAAGGAACCCGTGGGGCTCTCTGTACTCTCTGCAACTTTCTTCTACATCTAAAATTATTTCCACATGAAATTTATCTTTTAAAATATGACCTTTCCTTTTTCTGTGATAATCACATGATTTTTAAATACTGCTTTCTATTGTGCGAATAACGCCCTGTCATAGTCATTATTCTGGTTCAGCACCTTTGCTTGCCCTTCAGCCCAAAATGCTCTTCCCTACACTGGCATGACTCGCTCAGTGAATCAGCCCTCCCTCAGGCACTCTACTTAAAAAGAAAAATGGAAGGAAGAAAATAAGAAAGCAAAAGGCACTTCTGAGAACTGGAACCAAACCCCTGAACTGTTGAGCCTCATTCCCTACTTTATTGTTTTCCTTCACATTCATAACCAATAAACACACTACCCATTATTCTCATTTATGTCACTAACTGTTTGCCTCCTCCACTACCATCAGGGTCAGGATGTTTTACTTTTGGTCTATATTGTTCATTGCTATATTGCCAGCAACCAAAAGAGTGCCTGGCACACAGAGGTGCTCAATAAATGTACTTGAGTGAATGAATAAGTGAATTGTAACTACGCTGTGAATTAAGCATGCCATGTGTACCTAGCACAGAGTCTGACCCATAGCAGATGTTTAACAAGCATCTGCTTTGAGTAGAAAGAACCTGACAAGAAGCTAAAATTACAATATCAACACATCACACAGTTTATAGGCAACATTTCTGATATTAGAAGACAGGTCTCCTGGGACAAGGAATTTAGCACTTCACACTTCCTCATGGAGAGACCCACAACCAGAGCACCTGTATCCTGCATCTCCTGCCTCACTCTGAATTGCATATCTGCTTTCACTCCTCCACAAGAGGCAGGGTTGAGCTAACTAATCTTCCAAGTGCAGAGGAGAAATGTGTGTTCTTGGTTTCCTAATGGCCATTGGTGCTAAACTTTGCTCAAATCCATTTCAAGAAGACCCATTCAGAGAAAGGCTTGTCTCCATGTCTCAGTAAGAATACTGAAAGTACTTGGGACTTAAAGAGATAACAGATAAAGTGGGCAATGTTTTAACACACAGCTACTTCTCCATTTCTTCCTGCTTATTCAATTTGATCCAATCCAATAAGTACTTACTAAGAATTTATTTCCTGCCCTGTACTAAACCAGATATTTCAGTGCCTACAAGGGGAGCCTAGTAATTGTAGCACAAAGAAAAACACAAGAAAGAACTATTGTTATGGCTCAGTCTACTAAGGTTAAGAAGGCAAAATACCTTACTTTGCAGGCAGAAATTCAGTGGGATTAGTACTTCCTGAACCAGAGATACCCATGCATTCTTGCTCCAAGGGGAGGCACTATGAGCTCAGAGGAGGCCTATAGTTATAAAGCTCCTTTCACACCTCTTCAATGTACCTTGAAGACAATAAGAGTATGTTGGTCCACACCATTCTAAGAGATTACGATGACATCAAATGATTAATGGGTGAAAGGGGAGAAAGATTATCTGGTAGGTGGAGATCTTCAAATATCCTTTTCTTTCATTGTGACATAAAAAAAAAAAAAAAAAAAAAAACGAAACAAACAGCCTACCAGAGTCTGAAAGTGGTAAAATATTTGTCAAGTTTATCATAGCTTGCACCAGAAATAATTCCCCGAGGGATTCTTTCTCTCTCTTGCCTTTGCATTTTCTCCTTCTTTCTATGCTTATCTTCCTCCATTCATCCATCTCATTTCCCCCCTATTTTAACTTTTTCTCCTGGACTTCTTTCCCTCTCCTCCTCCCTACTGCCTTCTGTGTAGAAGATAAATTATACTGGTCCCAAGAAAAGACCAAAACGTTGGAGGTATAATCTACAGCCTCAATTAACATATTCACTTGAAACTTATATGAAAGTCTGCAATATACTAAGTCCCTTCTATTATACAATATATAGTTTCTAGATAAATTTCAGTAATTAAGACGAATTTTAATGTGGTATTGTGGAAAGAGTACGTGCTTTACTCTCAAACCACTGTGATTTGAGTCTTTCTCCTCTACGACTATCTTTATGAGCCTGTAAATTTCTTTGTGCATCAGATATTTAAAAGGAATATGCTGATAATCTTGCTGTTCAAATAATTGGATAAAAGATGGTACATAGGTGACAGTATAGTCTTGCAAAGGGATAAATACACAGTTCCTGTTAAAGGAATTCAAACCAGAAAATGTATCCTTTTAATTAATGAAATGATATCATCAACACCTCCCATTAAAACATTGCTTCAAAACTGTGGTAAACTTCACATATATTACTTTATTTAGTCTTGGCAGGACAACATTAAACCCGTTTGATATGTGTGGACAAATGTGGACCAGGTCAGCTTCTGGAGACTGTAGGAGAGTTTATGGCCAACCTCAGACCTTGGAGCCTCAGTTCCAATGGAAGCCTCCTTCATCCAGTGGATTAGCTGACAGTTCTAGCTTGAGTTAGCAACTGACAGTTCAACAACATAGCACTTCAGCAACATAACAAATAAGAAATGAAGAAGTAGAGGATGGAGAGATGTGGCAATGTCAGGTGGGCACCAGAAAAGTGCCTATGACCAAAATGTATTTCATGTCTTCACCTCGTTCCTCTCACTTTCATGCTAATGTGTGACCTCCTTGCTCAGACTGTGTTTCTTTGAAATGTGCCACAAACCAATTTAAAAAAAAAAAAAAGCTATAGGAAATGCCCAAGGAAAACCGTCTGCCCTGGAGTAAGCATGTAAGACTCGATATTGCTCATCATCTTAATCACCCTGTGGTCATATGGCTAAGTGGGGACTAAATCATAGAGATTCATATGGCATTGTTCATATTTGCTTATTTTTCTTATTTCTCAAATTATTAATTTCCTGTGATAAATGCAATGGTAGATCTTTCACTTAAATTCCTGGAAATTGAATAAATTCAAGGTGTGTTCATTCCTTGGCCCACCATTTGGGACATCTAAATTCACCCTTCAAAGTGGATCACTATTATTTTACATATAATATTTAATTGAAAGTTTTATGTACTCTTTATAAAAATTAAATTTGAATAGAAAACAGTAATATTAATTGTGATAGTGCCTATTTATATTTAATAAGCCTTATAAATATTATTGCACATTTCTGGGAATTCATCTTAAAAAAATATGATTAAGCATCTATGGAACATTTAAAAGTCTTACAAAATTGTAACAGGGAAATAAAGAGTTCCAAAATACCAAATTCTCTTTTTAGCTATTTTTCCTTAACATTAAATCAACTCCATTTGGAAAGTTTACATATACTTAAGCACACAATGTCATATAATAAATCAAGATAAATGGAAAATATATGATTCCTTTTTACAGAGTATGATTTCAATACTTAATTTATCATGTACCCTTTGACAGAGAGCTTCAATATGAATCTAAGCTCCAATTCAAAATGCACAAACTATAGCTATTTATTACAATGTTGTGTCATTTGTCACTTTTATGGAATTCAGTGTATTTTGCAGGCTGTAAAATGGGCTAGAGTGATTCAGAAATGATCTATGTCATCATTATTCCTCATTTCTACTGCCTGAATTGCAGCTACTCTTCCCAACAGGTTTGATTTATTAGGGGAATAAATAACAATATGCTTCAATAATGTATATCTATCGAGACTTCATTAGCTGCCCAGGAGATGCAATCCTGATTTTAAATAATTGAAACACACAAGTGATGGAGTCCAATGGACTTGAGATGATTGGGATATAAATATTTACGAAAGCAGAGTGGTGGAAAGAAAATGCTTTCAGAGTAGATTGGGAATGAAGGGACACATTCAAATGATGGTAAATGTTCTTTGTGAGAGTACAGAGACTTAGAGGTCTCTCCTCTCAAAACAGAAAAGGCAGCTTTGAGTGGAAGAAGAGTAGATTGGCTTATTTTCCTCAAATAGACTGTCCTCCAACCTACAGCTGACTCAGTACTAAAAACATACTTATAATGTAGATGGAATTCATTAATGAATATATGCCCAAGTCAACCAAGGGCTGAGTCCCAGAGTTCAATAAGGTAAGGTCCAATAAGTGGCATCTATCACACTCTCATCCAGGCTACCAGTTTATCTTCTGCTAGTTGAGGTTATTCAACTGCTAATTTAAATTAATTTGGTACCCTTAATTAAGTATCTTATAGCACTCTGACTTTAATGCATATGCAACAAAAAAAAGTTTCAATGTATAGTCAAAAAGTCATGGTTCAGTGTTGTTTCTGAAGTTTCTAGAATGCTTTGTGTCAGAGGTCATCTATAACAGGTGCAGCTCAGACAGTTTATAAAGATAAACTTGCTATAATTTCTGCCATCCCCCCGCTGGTATATTTTGGCTGAAAATGCATTCTACTAAGAATATTTATTTCTTCTCTAAAATAGACTTAGACCTTCTTTCTAATTGGAAAAATACAACAACAACAACAACAACACTGTCCCATGAGTGATAAATAGATGCTAAAGGAGTATGTGTACTTCTCAGAAGTACAACCCCAAAACCACCTTTTCTCTCATTAGGGAGTGAGGGGTTCAAAAAGTGAAAAACAAATGCTGAAGTCATGATACATCTTCAACAAACTTCTCATGTATGCAGGTATATGGTTTGTGAGTGTCTTTGTGCATATTATATGTTATGGTTTGGATGTGAGGTGTCCCTGGAAAGTTCATGTGTGAGGCAAGCCAAGAAGGTTAAAGTAAAATGATTGGGTTATAAGAGCCTTAGCCCAACCAGTGAATGAAACCCCTGATAGGATTAACCCAGTGGTGACTGTAGGCAGGTAGGGTGTGGCTGGAGGAGGTGGGTCCCTGGGGTCTTGCCTTTGGGGTTTATATATTTTATCATAGTGAGTGGAACCTCTCTGTGTTTCATGGTGAGCATGTCCTAAGCTGCTTTTCTCCATCATACACTTCCAGCATGATTTCCTGACTTGTCTTGAGCCCAGAGCAATAGAGTCAACTGTCCATAGGTTGAGACTTCTGAAACCATGAACCCCAAATAAACTTTTCACCCTCTGATTATTCTAATTGAGTCTTTTGATCACAGTAGCAAAAAAAATGATTAAAATATTGTGTGCACTGTGTTTTACTTGGGAGACAGAGAAAGACCATAAATATCAACATGGACTGGGAGCATCTATCCCTCTTATCCTCAAAAGCAAACAAAAACTCCTCGTCCCCCCAATGTCATGTAAGTGGAGATAGAACCAGGATGTCCAGCAGTCACCTGAGATAGAAATTTAATCAGAGAAATCAGGAAAGTTATTGGGGATGGGGCCTTGGGTTTGAGTAGGGAGGCAGATACTGCAAAGCTGGTTAGGAAATAATTCACACTAGAGGAGCATTTTGGCTAGGCAGACAGGAGACACCAAGGCAGAAGCAAGCAGGTGCTGGGGATCCCCACAGGGTTTCCAAGGGATACCCTGCCACGTAGGGCTCTGAGACCACAGAGGATCATAACCAAAACCAAATCCAAGGTGCTGCTCCCCGTGAGTCATGCCAGTGTCTGAAACCTGAGGCTGCTCAGCAAAGAGCCAGTGAAGATGAGCAGTTAAACATGATGATCACACAAATGCTTCCCTATACTGAATCCATTGCTTTGCAGTACCATAGGAGCTGTGTCAGCATGTGATCACATATATTCTTTTTTTCAGAGAAACCTTGGAAGAGTTCAGGACCCTTTAATTACCTTGTTTCTGTAACCCAAGGAAACAGCATTTTCAATAATGCCTAGTGATCTGAGGACAGAGGCTTGCAATGGGAGGTGTTGGAAGGGAGAGGGGAGAGTATCCATGCAACACCAGAGAGAACCTTGCTCCACCCAGCACAGTCACAGTCCCCTCCCCCGATGCCGAGTTTGTGTCAACATAGAGAGATAGACTTGGTCTTCTATCAAGCAAAGGCCTCAGTACAGGTCATTCTTGCTTACCTTCTACAACTTTTCCCCTCCATTTCTGTTGGCCTGATATCCTAGACTCTGCTATGGAAATCCAGGGCAGGCAACATCCTGAGACTCTTGAACCATATGCACCCTGCCAGCCTAACTTTGCTTTAGACAAACCGCATGGCCTCAGGCACCATCTCCTCTTACTCTATGGGGTTTTTTAAAATTTAGTAATTATTTATTTTATTCTCTTGTGGTAAGAATGCTCATATTCACTGAAGACCTTGGATGTATCTGTATGTGCTCCTTCTATTTCATTCTGCCTCATTGTCCTCTTCCCCACAATTAATGAGATAGGGTCTATGTTTTACCAATCTTCACTTTTCACAATGCCAATTAAAAATGGATCAGAGGACTTTTGAGGTCAATTCCACATTACCCCTATTTGGGACCAAAATTTACCCTAAAATGGAATCATTGTGGCATAATGGAAGCAGCTTAGCATTAAAAAGATCTAAGAACTCATTCTACAGCATTCACATGCAGCACCTAGGTAAGTATAGACCTGAAGAGGCTCCCAGACACATACCAGAGAAAGACATAATGGAGTCATGATTTTCTCTTTCCTTTCTTCCCTCCTTGTCATCTGTAACGGTATCTGTGATTTTCAAGGAACAGAAATTTATTGGAAGAGCAGTAACACCTTACCCTCTAGGCTCTATACACCCCTACTCCCTTACCAACTCTACAGATGGCCCTGATGGTCTTTCAGAAGACCATCAGATCTACTTTCTCACAATCTCATATCTACTTTGTAACAATCTAGGCAGACTGATGCAAGGATTCCATAATACAGAACATCCTCTCTGCAGAGGCCACCTATGTCCTTGGGGAACCTACCTAATAGGAACAGTGATGACAAGAGGGCTAGAGTGGGTGGGGTACACTGTGATAAACACCACACTATTTTCCTGTTGCTACTGTGACACCTTACCACAAACTGAGGACAAATGTATTATCTCAGAACACTGAAGCTCAGAATCAAAAATAGACTTCACTGAGCTTAAAATCAAGGTATCCAGAGGATTGCATTCCTCTAATTTCTCTAAGAAGGAATTTATTTCTTTGCATCTTCTGACTTCTATGGAGTGCCCACATTCCTGATTTCCTTGACTTGTGGCCCTCAGCCAGAAACTGCATCCCTCTGCTTCTGTCATTGCAAATCCTGCTCAGACTCTGCCCTTCCTGCCTCTGTTGTGAAAATCTGGTGATTCTATTAGACCTAACAGTCTAATCTGGCATTGTCTCATCTCAAGATCCTTTGCAAGAGACAAGAACATAGATAGCTGTAGACATCATTCTGCCTACAGCATCAAGTGTCTGTGTCCATGGGTCTCTTCAGTTTTTGACATGAGGAATATACTTCTGAGTATATCAAAATACTACAAATTAATTTGAAATCACAGAGTGCACAAATATTTATTTAGCACCTGTATCACTCACTGTGATGAGAGGAAGGGAGGACAGGAAGAGCATCCAGGAGACTTAGAGCATGGGAGGAGAGTGAACTGTACCTTTAAGCACATGACAGTCTGAACAACACTCATATTTGTCCTTTCATTTAACAAATATTTATTAAGCACCACCCACATGTTCACCAGCGTGCTGAGTGCTCAGCATGCAGTAGGAAGGATGAAAGTTTCTGCTTGGAAAGAGCTTATAGTCAGATAAATACAAAATGAAAAAAGGATTAAAGAAGATGAGCTACATGTTAGAAAGGAAATTCAGTGTTCTGGAAGTGACTACCTTAAAACGATTGTTCAAAGACTATCTCTTTTGGAGGATGATATTTAAATTGATACCAGAAAGACAAGAATAAACCAACTACATGTATGACTTCAAGGAGTGCATTTGAGGATAGGAAGCTGAAAGTGCAAAGGCCCTGAAGCCAACTATTAAATGTGGTGCATTTGAGACCAGTAGCCTTGGCTCCATGCCCCCCCCCATTTTCACTACTGTCTATTACTATTAGAAGTCAACATATACTACAAGGTGGTGCTTATTGTTCTTTGTGCTTCTCCTGAGCAGCAAATTGTACCCAAAATTTTCACTTCCATCTATGCTCATGATTTTTTTTTAAATTCATCAGCTAGAATACAGAAGACATTGCTAAAAAAGAAGCTTTGGGCCTGCTAATAAGATCTGGTGCTGAGGGATGTGCCGAGGGAGAAGAATGGACATTTGGAAAAAGAATTTGAGACTCTGTAATCAAGATAAAAAAATATATCCCATGTGAACAATTCTAGGAGACAGTTTGGCTTTGGGATAAGGATCAAATTAGGAGACTATCATGATTGTGGCCTAGGTGAGGCCCAATATTTCAATTCCCTAAAAATCATCTACACTTTTTTATTGCTTCAGATCTTCCAGATCTGGTCCTCTAAAACCAAGGCACAGCTGATATGCACATGCATGGTAATGTATTCCTTCCTGAAACTGATTGATTTCTACTCAGAGAAGACTAACCACCAGTTCCCAGGCTCCCCAACTGCTCCCAGGCAAAAAGTGAGTACCTTTTGTTAATAACTGAGCAGCCGTGCTGGATCCTTTGTGCTAACTTACTAACCAGGAGAAGAGAAAGATCTAAGATTTTTTTTTTTTCAACCTGCCTTTCCCACGTCCCAGGTCACAATTAGGATGCTTCATTAGTTGTGTTGTTTCTAATATGTCCCTGGCCTGCATTTTCTACTCCACAGGCTACCCATCAAAAAGGGGTATCTGTGACCATCAGGAAAGCCACCTTTTACATGGGTCCCAGCTGGCTTGCTCAGGACTTATGAGTAGAAGACAACCTAGGAAAGCTGCAGCTGTCAGCCTTCTGAAGGAAGCCATCCCCACTGCCACTTTTGCTAAAGGAGGGTCACTCCAGAGCAACAGGGGACTACAATAGAGGTGGGTGGACGAGCCTTAGCATTTGCCTTTACTTTTCCCATCACTATATATATCCTGCACAGAATGTATTTTAACTCTGAATTCTGTGTGAAGATCCAATAAAGAGTTAGTTTTTCTACTTTCTTCCTCAGCAAAATCCTTTTAAAATTTGAAAAAAAATATCCCTGGGCTGTGGTTGTGGCTCAGCAGTAGCGGGCTTGCCTAGCACATGTGAGGCCCTGGGTTCGATTCTCAGCACCACAGAAAAATAAGTAAACAAAATATTTATTTATATATTAAAATATTTTATTTTATTAAATATTTTATTTTGTTTACTTATTTTTATGAGGTGCTGAGAAATTGCCTATTTGTCTTTATTTGCCTAGTTTTTTTACCTTATCTCCTCCACTAAAATCTAAGCCTCTTGAAGACAGAATTTTTTGCTAGAATTTTCACTTACTAAAAAAAAATTCCTGCAATACTATTGGTTGATTTTCATTTTCATTATTCTCCTTCAACCCATTTCAATAAGTTTTCATCACTACAGCATACTTAAAATGTCACCAATAACCACATTCCCTGCTCAAGAAAAAATAGTTACTCCTCTACCATCTAAACTTTTCAACATTGTTTAACATACATCTAGGATTTCACTTGGCTGCATTTACTCAACTACCTTCCTCTTTCAAAAGCCACACCTCCCTTTCTCTGGCTGGCACTCTGTCATTTCTTGTCATTTCCAAGTCTTAAAAGGTGCCCGAGTGCAGTCTCCAAGAACCTTTTCTCTATATACTTTCTTTAGTGCATTCCATCTTCCCCTGAGCTTCAATACCATCTCCATACTGATGCCACCCAAATCCTAGCTCTTCCTCAAAATGTCAGTCTCCTATATATTCAGTCACTCCCTCACTCACATATTGTGTAAAATTGAACTTTAAGACCGATGCTGAGCTATTTATTTATTTTTTCCCCACCAAATTCACACCCTACTAACCACAAAACCTCCTCCCTTGCAGTAAGTGTCACCACAATCCACCCAACTGTTCAGGTCAAACCCAGAGAGCATATTTAATTTCTCTCTTTCCTTCTCCCCTTCATATCCTCAACCAATCCAGTTCTAAATCAGACAGTCAACCAACTGTGTGCCTGTCACTTATCATAGATATATGGACAGATAGGTAGGTAGATTGATCTCCATTTCAACTGTCATGACCCTAGTCCGTGCTTTCACCATCTCTCTTTTTTTTTAATTTTTTATTGTGGGTTGTTCAAAACATTACAAATTTCTTGACATATCATATTCCACACTTTGATTCAAGTGGGTTATGAACTCCCACCTTCACCCCATACACAGATTGCAGAATCACATCAGTTACACATCCATTGATTTACATATTGCCATACTAGTGTCTGTTGTGCTCTGCTGCCTTTCCCATCCTCCACCCTCCCCCCTCCCCACCTCTCCCCTCCCCTCCCCTCCTCTCTCTCTACCCCCTCCACTGTATAACCCTGAGGGTCTCCTTCCATTTCCATGCAATTTCCCTTCTCTCTCCCTTTCCCTCCCACCTCTCATCCCTGTTTAATGTTAATCTTCTTCTCATGCTCTTCGTCCCTACTATGATCTTAGTTACTCTCCTTATATCAAAGAAGACATTTGGCATTTGTTTTTTAGGGATTGGCTAGCTTCACTTAGCATAATCTGCTCTAATGCCATCCATTTCCCTGCAAATTCTATGATTTTGTCATTTTTTAATGCAGAGTAATACTCCATTGTGTATAAATGCCACATTTTTTTTATCCATTCGTCTATTGAAGGGCATCTAGGTTGGTTCCACAGTCTTGCTATTGTGAATTGTGCTGCTATGAACATCGATGTAGCAGTGTCCCTGTAGCATGCTCTTTTTAGGTCTTTAGGGAATAGACCAAGAAGGGGAATAGCTGGGTCAAATGGTGGCTCCATTCCCAGCTTGATTTCTTGGAAAGCTGGGAATGGAGTCACCATCTCTCTTCTAGACTGCTGCAACAGTTCCCTAGATAATCTCCCTGTCACCCTTCAGTTCCTAAATCTCTGCTTTACCAGCTACCTAAGAGAACTTTCTAAATCTTGAATCAGATCTCACCACTTCCTTCTGAAAACATTCCTAAGCTCTTCCCCTGGAACTTTGATAAAACTCATATGTGATGATCTAAACTCCAGTCCCTTCACCGTGTATCTCATCCTCATGCTTGCTCACTTGCAATGTGTCAATCGTTCCTGTCTCAGAGCCTTGTACTCCTGTCCCTTTTCCCTGGAATGTGCTTCTATCAAATCTTTACATGGCTGTACCCTGTCATCTTTCCAACTACACTAACTTTTGATGCATATTGCATAACAGAATAATAATAATGATTATATTATTATATGTCAATAAATTATATGTTAATACATAGTGACATGTAAGTATACATGTTAATTAGAAGATCATTAAGTATTTATATGTTATTTTACCTATTTTATAACAATAACACCCTAAACTTATTTCTCTTTGTCTACTCTTATTAGAAGGCTCCTGAGAGTGGCTGTTGGGTTTATTCACTGATGAATCCTTTCTGCCTAGGAGAGGCCAAAAGCATAGGAGGTACCTAATAATCTGCATTGAATTAATGAACTCAAATATTCTATCCTCAGAGACACCTTCCCCAATTGTGCAACACAGATACAATCTAGTTATTTCTTATCTGTGTTATATCCTTCAGAAACTCATTGATATATGAAATTGCCTATTTGTTTTTATTTGACTATTTTTACCTTATCTCCCCCACTAGAATCTAAGCCCCTTGAAGACAGAATTTTTTCCTAGAATTTTCACTACTGAATCCAGATTGCTGAGAACAGCATATCATAACCACTCAGGAGACACTTGGGCCAATCTTGATGTCCTCATATAACCAAAGGGAACTGACATGACCAGCAAGAGCTGCTTCATACATAGCTGCATGTAGGAACACGCTGTTGCTGTATTCTGAGTGTGAATACTACGTACCGTATAATTATATGCTGTTTACTATATCCTGCATGCTATACTGTATGCAGTTACACACCACTTACTATACTCTGAGGGATGTGGGGGTTGGCTGGCAGCCTCTGTGCTGCACACAAGACTGAGCTTGGGAATATGGTGAAATGGCATCACACTTCCCTGGCACACTTGTTTTGATTTCAGCATGTGCCTCTGAGTCCTTTATCCTACATGTTTTGCTTTCAGGGGAGACTTGCAGCCAACAGTAAATTAGAAAAAAAAAGAATTTATGTGAATGCTCCAATATCCAAGGAACAGAAGGGGCATAACCTATTTAAGTTATATTCAAAGCCTTTGGAGAATCAATGTCATTGGAGGGGACTGGTATTAAAGCCTGATGGGGACAATGAAGGCTATTTGGTGGTCATGTCAAGGCATTACTTATTTGATAGTGAATGCTCTGTAAGTGATGCCCTCTGCAGGTTCGATCCAGGCCAGATCCACTGTGAGGACGCTGAGGAAATAGAAGCAGTACTGAGAGCTCATCAGGTCCCTCATGAGCTCACGCTCTCTTGCCAACTAAATCTCAACAAACCAAAGCCATGAACAAGGAGCTAAGGCCTGGAAAGGGGTGATACCTGCCTAGGGTGATATAGACAGTCTCAGTGTTGGGGCCAGACTAGAGCCTACAACCCCTGATAGCCCAGAGTTCCACTCCTGCCTCCTCTGCTTCCCAGTCGAGAATGGATACCTTCTTTGAAGCTCTCAAGAGACATTCTTGGCATTTTAAGGAGAAAGTCGCTGAAGTCTCTTAGGATTCCTCATTTCAGGATGGTTACCTAGGTTTGGCATGTGTCAAAGAAAAAATGATGAGATGGTAATAAAGAAACAAGCATCCTTGCCACTGTAGACTCTGTTCAGATTCCATCAAATCACCCAATTATTCCTTAGCAATTATGGATTCACTAACATTTGTCCTCCTATGAAAAATTCTAACTATCCAAAAATTGTCTCATACTCTTACTTCATTTTCTCCCCAGTAAATTAGAAATCATCTTATTCATCCATTATCTTGTTAATCTAAGTCTTACCCTGTAGGAGGTCAGATTCATGAGAAAGGGATCATGAGTATCCTACTGACCTCACATTTTCAATCTGGAAAATAGTGACTACACACACACACACAAAAAAAAAAAAATTCATTTAATTAATATTGACTAAATCCAAGGTATGGTATGGGGTTTAGAATCATGCAATTCTAAAATAAATATTATCAAATAAACAAACCTATCCTTCTTTCTTTTCTGTTTGAACCTAAGAAATCAAATGCTTCTACCCTAGAGAAAAAAAAAATTCTGTATTTGAGATAGCTGGCAGCCTAGAAGGCTAGTCAATCATTTATGAATCATTTTTCATCCAGACCACATTATCACTGTATCAAACTCATTTCTCATAAAATGACAGAAAACTACTCAAAAGCACTCACCTCTCTTGGATTTTCCTGATGTAGACTTTGATTGCAAAGGTGCAAATATTTTTCTCCCCAGGTGAAAGTAATCCCTACCTTGGCTTCTTTAAGTAGACAGCATTATGATTCCTCAGCACTGGAAATGTATTGTGTTTGACTCTTTTCCCTACCCAGGAAGAGACTGTAGTAATAACTCCAAGGAGCCATGTCTCAACTCCAGCTGTGGATCCAATTTCCACTTATAGGATTTAACCTGGAAATTATCAGTGACAACAGCAGGGGAAAATCAACAGCGGATTTGGGAGATACAGAGAGAGAAGCTGGCTCAGTCTGGCAAGAGGCAAAGACCAAGGATTCATGGACAGATGGGAATAAAGAGTGTCCCTGTGGAAAACTAGTGTGATGTACAGTAATTCCAGCTGTGAAGCCACCAAACAGCCTATTAACAAATAAGTGGCTTGATGCAATTGTAGACAAGTGAAATTAAAGACCGTCCTATGCAGTGGAAACAACATTTGGGAGCATTGATGAGGAGCTGGTGAGAGGTCTGAGAGAAGGGGACTAGCGAATCAGGCTTTGAATGGAAAAAAATCAAAGGAAAGGGGAAAAGTCCACTTGCTTAATTGTAGTGCTGATGTAGGTGGTCATTAGCCTCCAAATCTAAAATATTAAAAATAAAGGCTGAGAATTGAAAGTGTGTATAATGAAGTAAAAAAAAGTTTCAGTATGATTAGCTGTAAGCATTTTATTCACTCAGTAAACATTATTAAACACCTATGTGCCAGGCACTGTGCTAATTCATGGAAGAAGATTCAAGATCTTCTCTTCCCTCTAAAAGATTAAATTCTGTGGATAGGCATGGCAGCTGAAAAAACCCAAGAGCAAACTTGAGATAGGAATCCACGCACTCTATTTCCAGGGAAGCTCTACTCTTTATATTTCAGGAACACAGACCTTTAACATGTCATTATTTGCTCTGGCACATATTATCTCATTGAAGCTTTACAACACCTTCTGAGGTATGCATTGCTGCCTCCACGGTGCTTGCCACAAAACTGAGGCTCTGAGAAAAACACATCACAGAGCTAAAGACTGAAGACACTGGGCTTTGAACCCATTGTTCACAGTGAAACTGGTATTCTTTCCACCACGCCATTTGTCACTGCAGGTAGTCAGCCAAAACACCACCTAGCAAATGCAGAATGTACATGAACTCCACTCCCACCCCGCTTTGTGTGCTTTATGGCCCATTGAAGTGCTTTATTTTACTTTCTCAGCAAGCAGGTGACTTCCTCGTAGCCAGATCAGGAATTCACTTACAATCTGGATAATTTTTTAAAGCCTATGTTTTATTCTTATCAAGAGTAGTAGAATGTTAATATGGGCGGTAGCCTGAAGAGCAAAGAGTGAATAAAAACTGCAAACAATAATCAGGTCAGTAATTGGAAAGGAGAGAGGTTTTTCAAAGAGGGAAAGAAGTGTCTACAAATCCTCCAGAGAAGTCCTACAAATACTGATGTCAGGGATAAAGCTAAGGAGGCCAGCACTAGTCCACCACTAGCAAAGTCCTCTGTTTTTTGGAATAGCATCTGTGCCAAGCAGCATCCAGCTGTCTCAGACCACTGTCTGCAACAGTGCTGACTGAGCTGGAGCACAGGGGAAACTTGTCTCAGCCCACAGCCTCTGCACAACACTAGGAGGCAGCAAAGTATCTGGGAAAGGAACTCACTTCACTTGAGGTTAGTTCTGCAAGTAATTACCATTTGGTGAATACATGTCATCCTTCTGGAGCTGTAAATACAATAAAGAATTAAAAATCTTAGCCTTCGTTATTTAAGAGTATACAATCTCATTGAGGATATAAGAAATAAACCCAGACTCAAATTTTCAAAGGTGAAGGGTGACTAGTGAGGACTTTCAGAGATGGCGAGGCTGAGAATATTGTAGGAAATGAGAATGAGGCAAACTAAATAGTTAAGGAAGGCTTCCTCTACCAGGTGGATTTTGAGATATCCTTAGAATGTGATGAGAGATAGGGGAACATCACTATTGGCAGGAAGCAAAAGTTCAAATGGTAAAAATGAGTATAGCAAAGATGGGGGTAGGGGAGGCGGCATGGCAGTAATCCCAGGCTGGTGCAGAGGAGATTTTTTTGTTGCATCTATTACAGTGTCAGCCCAGGCATCTGGGTTTATAATTATCTTTTAACCTGCCACTCACAATAGCTATGTCGAAGGAAGAACTCTGTTTACTTCTATTACAAAAAGAATCTCAGATAAGTAATTCATCTAATCAGCAAGAGTCAGAGCCAGGAATTGAAAGATCATTTGCACCCATCCTTCACACTCTGTCCACATGGGTCAGATGCAAGTGAGACAAAGGGAGATATTGTCTTTGACCTTTGGGAGTACATGGCTTGTCCACAGTGGACACAGACAAATTAATCAGGGATTGCAGTCTGGTATAATATGTGACAGCAACCCAGCAGACAAGGTCTTGGTTTAGGGAAGGCCCTGTGTGGTACTTGGAATAAGTTTGGAAAAATAAACAGAAGATATTTAGACAAAGAAAGGAGCTGTTTAGGAGAGAGGAAGTAACCTGGGTACATCTCCAGGGACGAGGAAAGACCTGGCTCATACTGAGAACCTGGCAGCACCAGGTCCTATGGCTAAGAGCACAGAGTCTGCAAGCAGATGTCTGATATAAATACTGGTCCCACCTCTTGTTGGCTTAACCCTGGAAAACTTACTCAACCTTTCTGTGCCTCTGTTTTTTTCCCCCATTTTTCAAATAGAGATAATAATAAAACACATCCAAGGGTTGAGGATTGAATGAGCTTAACATTTGTAAAGAACTTTGAACAGTATCTTGCAAACATGTAAGTAACAAGACACAACTGGCATGTTTAAAAAGAAGAAGTCCAAGCAGAGTTGCTTTGCAGCTATGCTATGGAAATTTGAGAATTTGTCCTGAGAATTACGAACGAATGTCCAGGGAATTTCACCAAAGCACCGAGTTTTCCAACCTGCATTTTTTAAAGTGGGGGTGGAGATTTGCGATAATTTAAGTAAAACATGGAGAAGGGCTGAATTTAAGCAGTAGTAGTAGAAAGGGAGGGAATATGGTTTGGAAATCATTGAGAGAAGGAGATACAGAATAGATGACATTATAAATGAGGACAGTGACAACCCCTTAAGTTTCAGGCTTGGGGGTGGAATCACTGGTAAAGGAGGGGAATCACGTCCATTCTAACTTTGATTTCCCTTCCTCTCCACATAACTGCACGCATCCCTAGTAGTCATGCTATGAATAAAGTTGAGTGCTTTCAGTTCCTAAGCACTAATCTTCTAGAGCCTTCAAAGAAGCCACCTTTGTTTACTGTGAATGTTTCCAGAGTATGTAGATGAGCCAGTTTCTCTGAGCAGGATGGTAGTCTCTTGCTCACATAGATATGTTCTTGAATGGTATGATTAGAAAGGTAGGGTAAGTCTGCCATCTCTTCTCAAATGGACACATGAAGTACTCAGAGATGGGGCTCTAGAATTTTGAACCTGGAGTTTCATTCCCCCCACCCCCCGCCGCCCCCCGCCATCTGACACTGATGCAAAAGCCAGAGAGTACACCTGGGCCAGCAAAAGTGACTCCTTTCTCCTTCTGCCCTCACTGCTCAATCCCTGCATGTGTCTTCCACTAGGGGGAAGCACCTTGGAGGCCAAGAAGTGACCCCAATGAAAATATAATGAATTCCCACTACCTCTCCTTTTCCATTCCCTGCTAACATAAACTGAGTTAAGTCAGTAAGAAAATTAAAATGATACTCTGATTTCTATGTCTGTCTGAGTATCTCTGTCTAAAGACAGCTCATCTTTTTAAAAAGACACATATCACAGTGTTTCAAATACATCTTTTTAACTTTAAGTAAGCAAGATATTTTGCATTTCAAATCTTCTTAGAGTCAATTTTTCCTACAACCATTATCAGCAAGGGGTACTACAGAATATTCAAGCATGGAGAGAAGTGATGTTGTCTCATGCTGCCTGTTGGGTCCACAGCCCTCCAGGTCCCAGAGCTGAAGACTCCACACTCTCCAATTCTGTGTTTTTTCAGTACCACTTGAAAAAATAGCTTCAGACGTGAAGTTGGAACTGTCTATAAATGAGAAGCTGTTTGAGAAACTCACCAACCTAGATCTCCATGCTTGGGCCACCTGCAGCAGATTCTTGTATAGAAAAGGCCTGCCTGCATCAGAGCAGGGTCTTGGCATCTGGCTGATCCTCACAATGAGCCAGTTAATAGTCATCCCATCCCAAGGATGCAGGAGAGGAGGATAAGAGGAGGTGAGTGACTCTCCCTCTCCCTTGTTCCACAGGAACATGTCAGACCAGGGCCAGAACACAGATCCTCTGTGTCTGTGTCCCTGATTTTGAGGGAGTTTGTTTTATAGCTTAAAATCACCTCTGAGCATGGTAGTGTGGCAAATTCAAGAATACAGTAAGGACCTTTCTTACCCCACCAACACTACTACCTGATCTCAGATTTCTTCTAACTTTTCCAGAAATATCATTAATATTAACATTAATCAATACTTCTGCCTCTGGAGAGTAGAACTTTACAGTTATAACACATTTTACATATTTTATTTCAGTTAATCCTCAAAGCAACCCTGCTTAAGTTTACCACCTGGCATTCTCTATCTGCCCTCTGGATTTACTTACTATACCTGTCACTCTGCCTTGTCCCTTAGAGGCCAGCCTCTGTGCTCCACATCAGCTGTGGTCCTGCCATGTGACTTCAGGTCCTTTTCAGCCAGAGCAAGGCACCAGTAGGGGATAGGATGACAGAACAGAGGTGGTGAGTGTCATCACCAGCACCCACTGCTGGGCCAAAGCAGGGCAGTAGTTTTGCTCTCCCTAAAGGGATGGCATCTCCACCTGTTGTGTGGAAAGCTGTCAATCAATTTCTACCATGTTCTCTCTTAGCCCTGTACTTGTTGGATTCACAGTCATGCATTGTTTAGTAACAGGGACAAATTCTGAGAAATGCATTGTTAGGCGACTGACATCGTGCAAACATTGCAGAGTGTACTTAACACAAGCCTACATTGTCTAGGTCACCCACTCCATGTGGACTCCTGCACACCACATATGAGGCTGCTGCTGACATAACAGGGCACTCTTTTATAATAAATGTTTTTTTTAATAAGTAAAAGAAGTGCACTTTAAGATAGTGATAAAAGTATGCTACCGTAAATACACAGACCAGAAACACAGACCAGAAACATTGTATCAAGTATCATCTACTGCACATAATTGTATATACTATAATTTTATAGAACTGGAAGTCCAGTAATTTTGTTTACACTTATGATACCACACACACACACACACACACACACACATAATGTGCCACCCTATGATGTTACCACAGCTACAGCATCACTAGGTACTAACAATTTTTCAATTCTGTCATAATTAAATGAGACTATCATCATGTATGTAGCCCATTGTTGACTGAAAAGTCATTAGGTAATGCATGTCAAAACACATAAAGCTATATATAGTCACAGGAACCATACATATCATAGTGTTCTGATTGAACTCTGTCCCTGGCTGATACATAGAGAATCAGAATAGCTAAGGAACTTTCCTGTAGTTAGTCAGCCAGTATCAGCTACAAAATTGTTCCCAGAGAATATAAATGTGGCAGCATTTTTCAAAAAAGCAGGAAAAAGTTTTCCCCGACTCCATCTTCTGTATTTCCTGCTTACCTGTCATGCTATGTTTTTATTTGCCATTTAATGGTACACTCTCCCGGGCAGGTGCCCACCCCAGCCCTCCTGGTGTCCACATCAAGGCCTGGCAGGGGCAGAGGGCAATAGTGGAACTTGAGCAGGAGCAGGAGAGCTGCAAAGTGGTGCCCTGGGAGGATGGAACTCGTAGGAGGTGATATGGCCAGAGAACTGGGGCATTCTCTAGCATCTCACTGGACTTCATTTACCAAACACAAGTTTAGAGATACAATTATGAAGAATCTTAAGACAGCAACTTCAGGGCATTAGACCACAGAGCAGGACCTCTGTTGATGGGACCCTGTGCCACTGCACATACATGATGCTGGCCTTACACACAGCTAGTGTATTTGCCTCTAAAATCCATGATTTTCCCATGGGCTTGCACTGCCTTATTCACAGCCAATAATTGAACACCTTTCCTCTGAGTGAGAAGTCTCAGGGTCAGAATGCAAATGCAAACCAGTAGACATTAAGTTTTTAATTCCCAGACCCTATAACCTATATACAATCTCCATTTTGTCATCCAGTGAAAGACAAGTATTTAGTTTTCCTTTATAATGAAGCAAATACGGTTGAACCAAACAACACTCCTGGTGACTTTCCTTCTTCTGATCTCAGTTTCAGACTCAATTGAGTATACACAACTAGGAAAAGTGAAAGTCAGCAATAAGAACACTGCCTTAGGAGATGCTGATGTCACTAACTTCTTTAAGGCTGAGTGGTGCCTGGTGCAGTGGCTCACATCTTGTAGTCCCAGAAGCTCAGGAGGCTGAGGCAGGAGAATCACAAGTTCAAAGCCAGCCTCAGCAAAAGCAAGGTGCTAAGCAACTCAGTGAGACCCTGTCTCTAAATAAAATACAAAATAGGGCTGGGGATGTGGCTCAGTGGTTAAGTGCTCCTGGGTTCAATTCCCAGTACCAAAAAAATAAAGAAGACTGAGTGGTGTGGCTTGACTGTTCTGGCTAGGGTAGACATATTGGTGGAGGGAAGACTCAAAATCCTAAGACAAACTTTTCAGAGCTCTGCACACACTGCAGGGAAATTGAGCCACAGTGTTAGGCTGCCTGGGTAATACTGCATTCCAACTCTCACCTGCTCAACTGAATGATGGTGCCGTTTATCATGGGTGGAGAGAAAAGAACTGAAACACCAAAAGGCTTCTGAGGAACGCAACAAAGACCACCAATGTGAGTTTGCAAGCCAAGAATCTGTTTCAGAGTAGAATTTCATACATAGTACATGAACCAATAATAGAGGCAATGAAGTAGCAAAAAGTGACTATGAGTGTTTTGCCAATATAAAATTTGCTCCATGGATTAAAGTTCAAGAAAATCCAAGATAGAACTGAGTTTCCTATAGGTGAAACAAGAACTATTGCAAAAAAAAAAAATAATAAAAGAAAAAAGAAAATAAAAACACAGAACAGCAGCTGTGTTTAAACCTGTGACAAATGATATATGAACACGGCAAGAGGTTGAAAAAGAGGGAACAACAGACTTTATTGAGTGAACTATGTTTTCCAAGAAGAATGAAAAGTCACATAAATTCATGTACTTGCTAAAGAGATAGTCCAAAGAAGATTTATCTAACTCCCCTGCCTGAGAAGAACTCAGTAAGTTATTAGGAAGACATAAGACACTTGACAGGACATTGGCTATTTGACCTCAATGAATTCAACTTCTTTCCCTCCATGATCTCCCATGGCGCAACAGGAGGCTCTCAGCCAGATGGACCAGGGGCTCTCTGGTGGAGGTACCCTGGGACTTCAGGCTGCAGATTCTCTTTGGTTCCAGACTGTCAGTATGTTCAAGACATGTTTATGTAAAGAGGTAAAGAGCCATGAAACAGACCATCTGCCTGGTGAATCTACATCAGTGCTGTCCCACAGAAACAATGGAAACCACACACATAAGGGACCCACACATATAAAATTAAAACAAGGAAGTGAAATTCATTTCCACATAGTTATATTTAATATACAAAAATCTTAATTATCATCAAGTCTATTACTGTATTAATAAAATTATTTATGATTAATATTAATGTGAGTATAGCATACTGATTAAAATGTCATACATATGCTATTTATATTGAATAAAATTAAATGATATTTCAGGTATTTCATAGATATTATTCATCTATTAATTTGAATTGTACTTTATAATGTAGTATATTATTCATGTTGATTTAATTAAAATTAATATGTGAATAATATCCATATATGGAATAACCAACATAATACTATACTTTATATTTAATATATATATTTTTTTATGCTGAATATATGAATACATTATTTAAAACATCCAAAATACTATGATTAATGTCTAATAAAAATTCTTAAAAAATTAAAGAGACGTTTTTACTGCTTTAAAATGTGATATATGATTTTACAGTTATTGCACATATCTGCTCAATTGGCCATATTTCAAGGGCTTGATAGCCATGTATGGCTGCTGTCCATCCCATTGGACAAGGAAGCCTAGACCCCATTCTTAAGCATTAAAGTCAATCCCCTTAATCTACAAGGATGAGGACAATCTCTCCTCTGCTTGGTGTCCTCTACAGGAACATTTGATGTCAGCTATGGATGAATCCATAGGTTCCCCCTTGGGTTTCTTGTTTGTTTTATGCATTTTAACATATAGGACATAAGTGGAGCACAACTTCTTATTCTTTGGGCTGTAGATGGTTCACAGTCACTCTAGTAATGTAATCATATATGTAATAGGGTAATAATGTCTGTCTCTTTCTACCATTTAGGTTCTCCTTTGTGACCAGAATCTCCTGTAGGAAAGACACGATGGGTCTTTTGGTTTCATGTCATCAGTGACCTGGCCATCATCATACATATATCTTATGATCTAACAAGATGGGTAACAATGACTTATTGAATAAATGATGAGCAACTCAACATCCCTCTGTTAAGGATTAAGAGGGAATAAAACCAGGCAGAAACACAAGAGAATAAAGAAACACATTATCACAACTTTAAACTTCATCTAGTCTTCAAGACTATCCGTGCTTTTATTTCTTATCCACAGTCTTAACCCTAGACAACATTTCACTATAAATTTTAATAAAACTAATCTGAGAATCTACTTTGCACAAATAAAAGAAAGATTCTATTGATTAGCATATATACATACACACATACACTCATAGACTATAGTCCGTACTTGGAGATTCACCATACGTACCAGTACTGTGATAAACAAGGCTGAAAGAATTTTTCAGCAGGACTTCTCAGAGCTTTTACTAAATGCTGATATTTAATAGTTCTCTATATCTTCCACGTCTCTCCAACCACGTAAGAGCTTGCTGAGGGCAAGGATCACATAGTCTAAATAATCTTAAGAAATGTGTTTTGGTCTCTGCCCGGAATTCCAGACAACATCTAAAACCTTTGTAATCTCTTGAGTGATAGGAGGTGGGTATTGTACACAGAGTTCCTAATCCTTTTGTTCCAAAGAAATGATTATTTGAGCTCCTGGCTGGAACATTCAACAGCATTTCCACCCTCCATCCTCCTAGAAGAGGAAAGGACCTGGGACTGAGTAAATAATCAATCATACCAATGCAAAGAAGCCTCCATAAAAAACTCTAAAAATATAGAGCTTGGAGAATTTCCAGTTGAGGAACACAACCAATTTCTGGGAGGCGGCACTCCCCATCTTTCATGCTTATATGATCCTGTGCTGAGGAACTTGGTCTTCTGTACCTCTGCTCTGGCTGTTTGTGTACTTTATCATATCCCTTATTATATAACAAATCAGCAAATAGAAGTAGATGGTTCCCTGAGTTCTGTACATTCTAGCAAATTATTAAGCCTGAAAAGGTGGTTGTAGGAAGCCCTGGTTTACAGCCTGTCGGCACAAAGTACAGGAGGCCCTGACTTGAAGCTGGCATCTGAAGTGGGGCTGTCTTGTGACCTGACAGGGAGAGACTTATAGGCCTCGGGAAGGAGCTCCTATTTCCTTCTCACTGTGATGAGGTTTTCAGAGTGTTTTTAGCAGAATGATGTGATCAGATTATGTTGTAAAAGGTTGTACTAACTGTGCTGGGAGAATGGATTGTGGGGCCAAGAGTGCAAGCAGGAATAAAAGGCCGTATAATGGTTATAAAAGCACAATGAATGTAAAAGTAAAACACTTCTCTCTCAACAATTCTGACACCAGGTGTAGGTTTTTCCTCACACCAAGCAGTTTTCTGACACCACCCGGATATCCTTAAATTCAATTCTAATGTTAGCATTGGAGGTAGCTGAGATCCCACATATTAAAGTCATTTCATTATTTTCTGTATTTAGTTTATACTATATACAAGTCCAATTTAGCAGATGCTGGCAAAGAGAAATTATTAGCAGCCTGAGCTTCCCCAAATCTTTATATCCTCCCACAGCATCCTAATAGCATCGTAAAGCATCTTTATTTTATCAATAATCACAATATTTTTTATTAGCTATTTTGGACCTATTTCCTGTGTTAGACTATCAACTCTTTGTCAGCAAGAAACATACTTGACTAATCACTGTACCCCCCAATGATAAATACTGCCAAGAAACTTAAAGATGTTTTAATAAGTGCATCTTCAGATGTGTTCCATGGGGCTTTGTAGCTCACTCCTTTACCTCCTCCAAATCTTGACTCATAGATAACACTTCTCAATAGACCACTTTAAAAAAAAAAATCACAATCCTCTCCCATCAACCTTTCTGATCTTCCTTTCCCTGTTTGAGCATTTTTCACATTTAAATACACCAAATACAGTAATATGTATACCATACTTACTCTCTACTCCCTTCCTTACTGGCTGGTAAGCTCCAGAAAGACAATAATTTTTTCATCTGCCATGTACGCGATATATATACCTCCCATCCAGAATGTTGAATAGTAAGTGATCAAAATAAATTTGTTGAACTAGAACAACGAAGGATGTGTGAATGAATGAATGAGGCCAAAAGGACCAAGCTGCTTCCCAAGGCTCATCTGAGATAACCCAGCAGACCAGCAATCTAGCCAACCAGATGATCAGAGCAGATGCTGATACCGAGTACTCTCCTTTCCATCCAGGAAAAAAGAAAAAAGAAAAAAGGAGAGTTCAGGCCAGCCATGTTTAAGAGCAGCACTGAATAAATAAAAGTTAACAGCCCATGTGGGAAAGGAGTTAGCCTTGCTTAATGACTTGGCAGCAGAGCAAGAGTGGGAAGTGTTTGAAAAGATTTGAGACCTTATCTTTTGTCGACTCCCTGCTCCTACAGCCTATGGGAGCCATGAGGAATATTTCCAAAGGACGGGGGAGGAAAAAAAAAAAATCCTAGTCTTATTCATCCACCAGGAGGCAGAGTGATACATTAGTATGAAAGGGAAAAACAATAGTTATCCACAACTGATTCCCATGATGGAATAAATGCAACCAGAAAGGAATGAATTACCTCTTTCTTCCGGCTGTTTCCTACTTTGTCTTCAACCTGCGTTCAGGAGCTGAGAGTTGGAGGATCTGGTCCATGTGGGGCTTGGCAGGGGCTGAGAATAACAGAAATCAGCCACTTGGAAAAATGCTTCAGGGAGAGCTTCAATTTGCACTTAGCTGAATATGGAAAACACAATGATGCCAGTGCTTAGAAATGCCCGGAAACAGAAAGCAAGAGGAGGCAAGGGATTTAAGTTGGTGCTCTTCACAAAAGGAAAAGTATAATAATGGTAACAAGAAAAACTTTGCCTTTTGTAAGAAATACTTTTTAACAATTAGTACTGCTATTAACAGGCCATGGACTCTTTAGATCCTGAGTAGGGGAAGTCTCTTATTGGAACTAGTCTGGTTTTTGTGGAGAAAACAGTTTTAATAGTATTTCATTAACTAGGCAAAAAAAAAAAAAACTTACTATTCTCTTGAGCAAAACCAGAGCTTATTTGAATGAAGCCAGAACTTTGTTTACCCAACTTTTCAAGCATGTTTAGAAAACAAGGAAGTAGAGCCAAAGAGACTTCTATAAAAGTCACCTAAAAAGTGAGAGGCAGACCCCAACTCGATAAGGCCCAAGTTATCAGGACATTCTGTTTTGAAATGTAATGTAAGTCAAGAGAAATAAAGAAATTACCATGTGCTAGGATTTTTTTTTATTTTTAACTTGCATTTCCTCATTTATATCCCACAAGAACAATGGTGTTCATTACCACGTTTCAGATGGGAAAGCTCTTCCTTCTTACCTCAGCACATATGTTGCCCAGGGACACGCAACTAGCAGGCTATCATGGAGTCAAATAAACTGAAGGTGCTTCAATGCAGAAGAAAGCTCTCTTTTCTTTCATGCTTAGAGGTAGGAGGGGCATAACCCGCGTGCTTCAGTAATATAGCACAGCTGGGGATGCTTACATCTCATGGCCCAGATTCATTAGTAGGGTAAGACTTACAGAGATCTAGATCTAAATTTCTTATGGAGAGGCAAAGGTGGCCTTCTGCAGGCCTGTGTTTGGGGCCAAAACCTGGTAAGCTAACTCCTACGGATAGAATAAGAGGCACAGGTGTTGGTAAAGAGATCCCTAGAGATATACTAACACAGTTTCCAGGAATGTTTCAATTATTACAATAAAAATGAATCCCATTAAATAAGAGCAACTATTTACTCCCAACCTTTGACATTTTAAGTAGTTTTTCATCATACTAATTTATGCTGTTTGCTGAACATATGGCATAAGCTGTGCTTGCCATAAAAATTCTACAAGTGTAAAGTGTTAACAGTTTTACATGGAATTTTTTTTAAAAAAAACTTTGTAAATGTATTTTTGCTAGCCCAGTAACATGCCATTAGGTGTATGTGATTATGTAGCTGGTTAAATGTTAGCCATTTAAGTTATTCTAATTTTTATTTTCTTGTACATCACAAAGGCTAACTCCTTTGCCTTAAAGCTCTGCAATGGTTTACATATCCATAGGAAGGCTGGGATATAAGATCAGATTATCTGTATATTATGTATTGAGAGGAGTTCATAACAGGTGTTCTTGGGAACTGAAGACAGGAAGGGGTGGTGTTCCTAGCACTGGAGAGTAAGGCTTGCCAACAGGAAAGGTGGAACAGAGAGATTGGACTAGCAAATGGCTACCTCACAGAGTGGACCGCTGTGCACATTAACACACATCATGAAATGGCATATGAATGCTTAACCTCACCTCAAAAGATCCAGACTGCCTGTGTTTGTCAGGGGAACATAGTCTGCATCTGCATTTTCAGAAATGTAGCCAATTAGATTTCAGAAAGCTTAAAACAAAAATGTATCACTTGAGAAAAAAATTATAACTTTGCCTCCATCAGAAGTGATATCATCTGCCAGAGAAGCTATTTTTCACATGGGCAAGAGATCTCAGTCTAGAATGATGTGAGTTCTCACTTGAGATATTTTCACAGGATATACTTATTCACAAAGGAACAAGGTATGCAAATGACCCAAAGACCCAAGAGAGTGGACTTTATAAGCTCTGATAGGAACTGGCAAAGCTTCCTAATGAAAGGGAGTGTGAGCTTCAGTGGTGTATGTCTGAAGGCCATCACAGACTTTTCAGAAGCAAGAACTAAGAAAAAAATTGGAGAACAACTTTTTTTTATGCTTTTAGGAGTAGGAACAGAGGTAGGAGCATACTCAGATAAAGGGAAGGACCAGATGAACTTGCACAAAACTGTCATAAAGTGAAATGCTTTTGAAGCTTCCCGGTTTATCCTTTTCTTTCAAGCCCCAACCTAATTAAATCAAAGTCAGCAATAACAAAATATCATAAACAATTATAGTATACAATATGTGCTGTCAAATGTCATTAAGGAGTGACTGAAATGGAGAAGTTATACTCCATTTATGTGTGATGTGTCAAAATGTATTCTACTGTCATGTATAACTAATTAGAACAAATTTTCTAAAAAAGAAATATTTAGTATGACTCCATCTGAATGTTATGTTGCTAAGTTAACTCAATATTGGTTTTTTTCTGTAATTATTCCATTATTAATGCTAGGTGGTTTTAAAACCATGGCTATTACAACTTAAGGAATTATCAAAGTGCCCTTAATGAGGGTTTGCTAGCCTTATCAAATTGATACAATATATTCCAGGTATAAAAGCACACATTAAAGTTGTTAATACTACTAATTTACCACTAATTGGTATCTTTTTCTTATAATTATAGCACATATTAATTGTATAAAACAATAAGTTTGTGACATTTTCATACATGTTTATAACATACTCTGATAGTATCCACCCTTCCTATAATCTTAAAATAGGTGTACAAAGCTTCCAATCCTTTTTTTCCCTAAGTTCTGACTAGATGGCAGCCATCTGTCTTTCAGAGTCTCCGTGACAGTTCTAATTACATCTATTCTATGTCACTGGCCTTCCAAGTCAATACTATGGTTTCAAAACTCATCTTATGGGGCTGGGGTTGTGGCTCAGCAGTAGAGTGCTTGCCTCACACGTGTGAGGCACTGAGTTCTATCCTCACCACCACATTAATAACAAATAAACAAATGCCATGATTTTATTATCTTTTATTGCTGAGTAATAAGCATGGAGTTAGAGAAGATAATGCTAAGTGAAGTTAGACAATCCCAAGAAAATAAATGCCCAATTTTTTTTTTTTTTTTGATATAAGGAGGCTGATTCATAGTGGGATAGGGAGGGGGAGCATGGGAGGAACAAAGGAACTCTAGATAGGGAAGAGAGGTTGGAGGGGAAGGGAGGAGGCAGGGGGTTATTAATGATGGTGGAATGTGATGATCATTACTATCCAAAGTACATGCATGAAGACACAAATTGGTGTGAATATACTATGTATACAACCAGAGATATGAAAAATTATGCTCTATATATGTAATAATATATATGATATAAGAATTGTAATGCATTCTGCTGTCATATATAAATTTAAAAAGTTTACATAAAAAAACAAACAAAATAAGGTCTTTAAAAATCTCATCTTATTAGATAACTTCTTCACATTTGGAAAGAACACAAAAATTCTTTGTCAGACTACATTTTTTCTCTGGAAAATATTATTTCTCTATCAATCTCACAACAAAACTGAATTTGTGGTATATGCATTTGCAAATATGTTACACTTTCTTCTATCACTCAACATTTTACTTCAATTATTCAAAAATAATGTACGGTGATGAACTGGAAACATTTGAAATTATTACCTGCAAAATGGGCATCATTACCATAATGGCATTACTAATAATACACACAGTTGCTGTTCTAATGATTTATCTACTATGGCTATATCACTGTGGGTTAGAATACGAGGTATAGTGTTGTATATGTGAGAACTGTGTTCGTTCATTCTTGCATCATTTAACAAAACATTTAATGATTATTTATCTTCTTTATGCCAGGCACTGTATGGTATACTGAATATATAGTGAAGGATGAAGCAGCCATGATTTTTATGTGCATGGAACTTTTAGCTGGTCAAAGGTGACACTGAAGCTGAAACATGAAAGCTGTATAAGAATTCATCAAGCACAGAGAGCACCCAGGGCAAACAGGGAGGGGGAACAATACATGAGAGAAAGTTTGCAAGGAAACACTTGAAATACCCCCAAACTGGAAGTAATCAGGAATTTTATTCATGGCTATAACTTACATATGTATTTTATATAATTATATAATTTATATTTGTTTATATAAATTATGTTTATAAAATTTATGTTTATATAATTTTTAACATGTAAATTATAACTACATTAATTATGATTACTGGATTGAATATATACTCAATATATATTCATTATTATTTCACAGATTGTATACAATTTACTTTATATATTTTATATACTTATAAATGTATAAATATATGGTATTATTCATTAATATACTTAAAATATAATTTATATATACTCATGCTTTATAGTATATATAAATTATAGTATATATAAATTATGTTTATAATGTATTCATTACAATTAATATACTTAATCACATTAATAATGATTTTTAAATTTCATATTATGATTACATATTTGTTATATATTCATAAACATGCAAAATTACTATCTGCTTCACTAATATAATTATAAACAAATTGTATATCCTATATAATTATATATATGTGTATAAATATATATTTATGTACGCGTGAACTACAATCTGTGTTTGACAGATTATGGAGATTAAAAGGATTGAGTGGAGAAGCAAGAAGCAAGAAGTCCACAGAATGGCAGTAATCCCTTGAGCTCCTCCACGTCTGTTCTTTCCTCCATTAAAAGACAAGAAGGTGGAAACCTCAACTCCTTTGTAGTTTGATGGGTCTGGACAAGGGGCTGTGAACAAGAGAGTTGTGAAGGACCTACAGACTCAAATGCAGAGAAGTAGTGTGTCTCTGTTCTCTTCTTCTGCCCCAGCAAAGGTGGGGTTTTGTGCTCCAGATGGCACCTCTGCTGGAAGTTTGAGACCTTCTCAGTCTTGGTGACTGTAAGAAGAAAAGGAACCTTGTCACATGCCCCATCTGTCACCCCCTAATCCACATTAGACAATAGCATGAACAAGAAATAAATCTGCAGTATCAATTGTCCTTAGATGTCAGTTGTAGTTTATTCACTAAACTAACTTCTGAAAAACAATGGGATAATAGCACCTGATTTTGAGGGCGTGGGAAACAACAATGTAATAGATAGATATAGAAGTGTGTGTCTCTGTTGTAAGCACACAGTAGACCTTAAGTAAATAGTAGCTAGCAACTACTTGTTTGATTTGAGTCTCAATTCTCTTATTAACTCACTCTCTGGACTTCAGGGCCCACTTCAGCTCCCCAAGCCCCAATTTATTGAATGAAGGCTTTGTACTAGATTTGTAAGACTTTAACCAACTAGGATTCTAGGATGATGGGATAAAGGATGCAGGGTAGTCCCTAGAGGCTAGTAGGGTTGAACATCAGTCTTCTTTCTTCATCTTTCCTCTCTGTATATTAAGAAGAAGAGTGAGCTGATTCCTTGGAATCTGGGTTAATAGACAAATGATACAAGAAGTCTGGCTACCAATACTCCCTTTTAATTTTCTTTGCATAGAAAAAAAAGTGGAACAATGTATCTTGCAAGGCCACCCAACAAATCCCTAATTTCTCCCTGGAGATACACAAGTCAGCTGTTAACCAGGAAAAAATGAAAACACTAGTTTTTCCAAGATGCTCATAAGTGTCAATCAACTGGTTTTAAGGAATTTCTTAGTTTGAATTTCTGAGAACTTCCATGAAAATCTGCAAATATCCAGAATCATTGGTTTGGACTTCAAAAATGAGAGAAAGATTTGGGCTTTCTCCACGTTCTGAGCATTTCAGTGTGCAGGAGGGTACACATAATCCATTGATGTGACAGCATTTCTCAGAAAACCTGGGCTTCAGCTCAAAAACTGCCACTAACTAGCTCTGTGATTCTGGAAAAATCACCCTTCATCTTCCAGAGCTAAAGAACCTCATATGTGAAATGGTGATAATAATAGTCACCTCATCTACCTCCTGGGGTTGCCATAATGATCAAATGAGACAGAAGAGAAGGAAATGTCCTTTGAAAAAGCGTACTCTGCCTCACGGATGCATTTGAGAATCATTGATGCATTGTTGTTATTATTGCTATTATGATATTTCCTGCTTCAAGATGATCCATCTCAAGGGATTTTCCTCATACACAACAGGGACAAAATAGAAAAAAAAAGGGAGAGCTCCCCTCTCCATTTGATGCATGGTATGACTGTAAAGGGAGTTTGCCGACTTGAAAATGTAAACAACCTATTTCCACAGAGAGATTTTCCTTACATAGAAAGGAACAACTTTTTTTTCTTTATGAATGTACATGAATTCCTGTCCTCATGAGATATCCTAACTGCTTTATCTCTGTAATCAGTTGGCCTTTCCAGGTGCTTGCTAATCTCTGAATAATGATACTAAAGTAAATACCTACTCCTCAAATCTCATGGGAGTCTAGCCAAATATTTTTACCCAATTCTCATCTCCAGGAATACTGGCTAAAAATTTTGAAAAGAAATAGAGATAGGAAACCATGATTTGTAATGCAAACATATACTTGAGACATGCTATGACATTGCTTAGGTAGAGGAAGAAGAGAGGAACCCCAGTAGAACTCCTTCATTCAATTGTCTGATCAACATTATAAAACCCCTTCCACAGGAAGCTTCACTCTTTGGAGTTGTGAGAATTTCAAGTATCCAGAGACCCGTCTGGTAATGCCAATTCATTTGGAAATGTATTTGAAATTATTAGTTAAAGTCTTGCATGGACTTATGGAAAGCTTGCTAACAGCAAACTTAAAATAGGAGATACAGGAAAGGGACTATGGTGATGGGGAAGCAGCAGGAAAGGGTTTTAAGAAAGTAAAAAAATGTTAGAGTTGATGTAGAGATATTGAAGGAAATATAAAAAATGGCATAACTGAGGCCCTGAGAGTTTAAACGATTAATTAGGGATAGACCAAAGTTACCTCAATCCAAGAACAGTGAGTCAATTTTAAGTCAAAAGCCTTAAATAATTATGTAAGTGGGTAAAATACCCGCTATGGGAAAAGATTCATCAGTTGACAGCTCTCAGTTTCAATGTTATCATAGTAGGAAACATAGTGCAATGGTTTAGATGATTTGCAGGACATGAGCAGGGTTTTAAAAAATGAAATAGCTTTAATAGGGATTAAAGCTCATGCAATTCATGGCAATACAAGTTGGTATAATGGAAAGATGCAGAGTTCTGGAAAGTGTTTAAAAGAAACTCTGAGCCTAGTCTTGGGGGGAAGATAAGTTGGTAAGAGATTCCTAATAGCACCCAACCTCGTTTGGAAGGACATCACTGGAAAAGGAATGGCAAGGAGTCTGCTCCAGACAGAAGGAACAGTGTGTAGACAGCACAGCACTATCAGATCACTCAGTCTGAGTGCACATGTCCAAGTGCAGGTGTTCTGATTAAATTGCTATCTGCCGGCAAGGCCATGCTGAAAAATCAGGCTGAGGAGTTTGGTCTAATAGCAAGCACTCCCTTGGGTGTTCTCAATGTTGCACTTTGCTTGGATTTCATTAAAGACTGGAGATTAATTAAGGAGTTTTTAAAAAAGGAAATTTACTTCAGAAAATTCAGTCTACAAGTGAAATAGAAAAGTTTGAGAGGTATGCAACAGGGAACATACCAAAGGAGCAAATGAAGGAGACATGAGGTAAAATCAACCTACATAATTGGATGCAAGGTGGCGAGATAGGCATGGTCAAAGGTGACTTCTGGTTTCATAATTCTCTTTATACTGGAAGATGAAAAAGTTCATGATTTGGGAGTGCAGTAGGATCAACTAGTTTAGAAACCATGTGATTTTTGTCTTAATTCATATTCTAGAGCAAAACCTGATAAAAATGGCTGAGACATAAAGGAAATTAAGAGGTAGAGAGTTGTACTCTTTTCTCCAATTGAACAAATTACCATTACTTAGTACTTTTACTGCAGGACAACATGACTAACCCTAGCAAAAAAATGGCACCAAAAATAATTATCTTATAATAAGACTCCAACAATGGGTGCTATGGTTTGGATCATGAATGTCTTTCTAAGGTCCATGTGTTAAAGGCTTGGTCCCCAGCCTGTGTTGCTAATGAGAAGTAGGGGAACCTTTAAGAGGTGGGACCTAGTAGAGGTCACTGTGCTCTCAAAGCAAATTGTGGGACCCTGGTCTCTTCTCCTCCCTTTTTATTCGAGGCCATGAGATGTGTGACTATTTGCTTTGCCACACACTCTTCACCATCATGTTCTGCCTTGTCACAGGCCAAAAAAGCAACATTGCCAACTGAACATAAACTGAAACCTCTAAAACCAGGAGCTACAAGTACATCTTTTCTCTTTATAACATTATCTCAGGTATTTGTCATAGTAAAAGAAAACTAATACAATGGGCATTTCAACACTCTTGGAACTGAGGGGAAGGATGAAAGAAAAAAGAGATGAAAGAAAGAAGTATATCTGTATGAATCTAAGAATCATGCATACTACTGGTTGCCATGCTCCCCGATCCCATGATTATGGAAGATTTCTGCTAAACCGTAACGTTCCTGAGACTTGCTCTCTAAAAATTGTATAAAGTAATACAGAGGGTCTCTAGGGACACAAGGTAAAGCTGAGATTGTGAAAACAAAGGGAATAAGTGACTATGCACAAAGAATGCTGCCTGTTGAATCTCTAAGAAAGTTGCCATGGCAATTGAACTTCTGTCGGAGGAAGCATGTGAAAATATTTTTTGGGAAAATTCTGATCAGTGCAAGGAGAAACTACTAAAGATATTGGTGTGTTTCCCTATCAGAAGTCTCAAAGTTAACAACTGACTGGACAACCAGAGTTTCAACTACCCTTCTGAAGAGCCTATTCTGAATCATGAATAGGCAACTGGGTTAAAGGAAACATCTAGGGTAGAGAAGCCCCCATTTAAAAAGAATACAGAGACCAAAATGAAAAACTGAATGCAAAGTAATTAGAGAAAATAGAGAGCATGCCTGGAGAAGGGCGAGAGAGGAAAAAAAGGAGAGGAAACTCATTTATAGTCTCAGAGAAATAAAATAATGCAGACATGAAATAAGAAGAGGATAACATAAGAAAAAGCATTCACATAATTTTAGGAGACTTGGAAATTTGAATCATGAAGAGAGAAATAAAGTGAAAATGTCATTTGAAGAGTTGTAAGACAAAATTGAGGTAATAAACCAGAAAGTAGAGGAAAAAAAACATCAAGACATGAAAAATAAAAGTAGATGAATCGACTAGCACAGGAGGTGCCACATTCAAATAGATATTCTAATAAAAGAGATGACAGGGAACAGAAGAGAGGAAATAACCAATGTAATAACTCAAGAAAATCTCTTAGAAATGAATGACAAGAGTTTTACAATTTAAAGGACTTGATAAATGCCTAAATTGAGAATTGGGATGGCTTTAGGTTTCTCAACAATAATACTGAAAGCAAGTAATATTGAAAAAAGACCTTCAAAATTCTCAAGAAGCCAGGCACGGGTAATGCCAGCAGCTCAGGAGGCTGAGGCAGGAGGATCACAAGTTCAAAGCCAGCTTCAGCAACTTAGTGTGGCCCTGTCTCAAAATAAAATATGAAAAGGGTTGGGGATGTGGCCTAGTGGTTGAGCACCCCTGGGTTCAATCCCTAGTACCAAAATAATTTAATCTAATTTAATAAAATCCTGAAGGAAAATTTTATGCAATCTAAAATCCAATACCCAAACTACCAGCTAATATAATATTATAATAAAGACACTTTCAAGTATTTCGAAGTTCAAAAATTTACTTACTTCTTACCCATACTAAAGAAGCTATTAGAGTATAAAATCCACTAAAAATTAAACCAAGTAAATAAAATAATAAAAAAAAGTATAGAGAAATGTGGGAAATAGAACACTCAGCACAGGAAAACACAGCTGTGATGATCCATGAGGATTCATCAAATATTACCTCAGTAGGACAGTGTGCATCGGATTCAGAGGCCAATCAGTGGAGTGCAGAGCAAGCATTCCAAGTGTCAGTGCACCAAGAGTTACGCACACTACAATGCCCAATGCCAGCATACCAATTTTATCACAGAGAATAAAATGCCCTGGTTAACTTGACCCTTACTAGTAGCCAGGCTAGCTGGCTCTTATCAATGTGCCCATTGATAAGATGATAAGATGAGCATTTGCTCATCACTCTGCTCTGCTTCTTCAATCAGCTAAAGATACTCATTTTACACCACAGACATGTTCAGCTTTGACCTACTCCTGAGAGTGTGATAGGACAAGCTATGCTTTGGAGCTGATCATGTCCCCACTGGATTTCGTAGCGCATGGTCCACAACTTCTCCCTGCCACATGCCCTGAAGAAGACTATAGAGGAAACTCAGTCATGCAAACACCCAATGGAGGTACAGCCACAAAATTCCTCTTCTCTTGGGAGCCTTCATGTAAGAAAGGCCTTATTGCCCTTTCCTTACATAGCTAGGCATATTTCAAAACCAAACCACATATTATTTAAAGGACACCTATACTGGTGATAATATCATAAATAATAGCTAGGTATGATTAATTCTGATGTTGAGATAGTAGTACTTTCAGAGAGTAGACTGGAGGAGAATCAAGGACTTGCACATAGGAGCCTTCTAAAACACTGGCATGTTTTAATTCTTAACCTGAATAGTGGGTAGATAAGAGACTGTTATATCTCCGTGTTTATAAACTCTGTGTTATTATACACACAGACACATATACTCTCCTATCTTGGTAACTATATTAATCGGGGTTCTCAAAAGAAACAGATCTCTTAGGATATGTATGAGGAGATTTATTGTGAGAACTGGCCCATGCAGTTGTAGAGGCCAAACATTCCCACACTCATCTGCAGACTGAAAAAATAGAAATCCAGGTGTCATGTAGACCTACTCCAAAGGCCTGGGGATTAAGTGTGCCAATGGTATAAGTTTTGATCTGATGCAGAGAGCTTGAAAACCAGGTGCGCCACTGTCTGAAGGCAGCAAAAATAGATTATATCTCAACCCAAGAGCAACTTCTCTCATCCTCTGCCTTTTTACTCTATTTGAGCACTCTTGCTTTGAATGTAATCTCCCCTCTGTTGGTAAAGAAAATATCCTCAACTTGGTCTGCCAATTAAAATGCTGATCCCTTCCAGAAACACCCACACAGACACACCCCAAAAATAATGTTTTAGCAGCTATGTGAGCAATTCCTTATTCCATTCAAGTTGACACATAAAACCTAATCATTACAAGAACAATCTGAAAATAAAAATGAGCATCACAGACTTTTCATAACTCTTTAGTTTTAGACCAAACTGATCCTCCATGAACTTTTAGTTGATTCTATTTTACATAAGATATTACTTACTCTTGTGGTCACCATCACCAAGAAAGAGATTATGGGTGGCACAACACCTTTTCAGAATCTTTGGAGAGATTCCTAAAGGGGGCTATATTTAGGGAAAGCTTCCCCCAGTGACAACAGTTCTATTGGAAAGAAAGTGTGGTGTGGTTGTCCTCTCCTTCAGAGTATCATAGCTTGCATATTCTTCTTGTTTTTCTCCAGTGGAAAGTACAGTTCTTATAGTAGAAGCTCATACATATGGAATAACTAAATGTTTCTTTGAGAAAAAGATTTTCCAATCTTGGGAACAAATGGGACCTTATCTAATGTGATAGCTGGACATTTTACTTTCCTCTGTGGACATTTTCATCCTCTGTTTCCCAAAATTGTGGTTTGAGGAGAGATTCTATAATGACATTCCAATTAAATAATGTCTTTTTTGTGTTAATTGACATAAACATACTTTCCAGAAGAAGTATTCACACAATGTAAAATTGTATAATCTTATAGATTCCCCAGTAGCTCTTGCCACCCACCAGTGGTTTTCTTACCCTGTAACCAAATTCTATGATTCATAAGAATACTATTCTTAATAGATGTCCATTGGATATACCAAGGGGAATGAAGGGAAGGGAGTAGGCGGGGAAAGGAAGGACAGTAGAATTAATCAGACACAACTTTCCCATCCTTTTATTTGAATACACAATCAGAGTAACACCACATCATAATAACCACAAGAACAGGATCCTAATTAGAATAAGTTATACTCCTTATATGTAATAATATGCCAAAATCCATTCTACTGTCATGCATATATCTTAAAAGGACAGATGAAAATTAAAAATTAAAAAAGGATAATCTTGATTCTACCAAACTTAAGAACGAATACTATAGTTCTGATACTATATAGAACTAACACTATTGGGGCTGGGGATGTGGCTCAAGCAGTAGCACGCTCGCCTGGCATGCGTGCGGCCCGGGTTCGATCCTCAGCACTACATACAAACAAAGATGTTGTGTCCGCCGAAAACTAAAAAATAAATGAATAAATATTTTAAAAAAAAGAACTGACACTATGTTTCTTTGACCATCTTATTGAAGACATAACTTCCACAGTTGCTTTTGCTGAGATCATTATAACGAAAGTGATGAGCTTAGGTCAACAGAGCAACTTAGAAAAAACCCTAGAGGGGATCTGAGTTGTTGAGTTATTAGCTTGTGCTGTGAGGTTTTATTGTGGATGCTCATAAAAAAACGGAATTCAAGACCTACAGTTGACCCGAGAGCAGCTAAATGTTTTTGAATGAGCCCCCGTCCTCTGACTATGGTCTATGATTATTCCCCAACTCCTCAAGTCAGCTCACAGTTTAACTCACAACAGATCATTTAGATAACAATCATAGAGGACTACTTTCCTTATTTTTGCTACCTCCTTCAAATGTTCTTTGTTTTATTTTTATTTTTATTATCCTAGTTATCCTGGTTGACTTTAGTCAATAAATATTTATAAAATGGTAACCATGTGCCATGACCCATGAAAACTGTAACAGATAAAAGGATAAACAAGACCCAGGACAGCCATTCTCTCTCGCACACACACAGGAACTTATTACATGTCAATAAAATAATTATATTCTTTAATAAGTGTTTTAGAACAAAATAAGTGTGCAATAAGAACATATTAACTGAAGAGTCAAACTCCTCCTGGGGTGAAAGTTTCAAGAAGACCCTCCCCTAGGAATGCAACTTCAGGCTAGGAATGGGAGGGGCATGAAAGGAAGTTAGGAAGAAAGGGGGAAATTCCAGAGTTCAAAGCTGGACATTACATGGTGGAACTAAAAAAATAACATAACATAACTGAAACGCAATGACTGAGACAAAGAACAATGGAGAAACAGAACAAGTCCGGACCCATAAAGGCTGTGGACCAGCTGGAAGTCTAGGGGGAAAACAGCAGGACACTTCAGTATCCTCCAGGGAAAGGCACAGCTTATTCCATCAGGTTTGCCAGGAGCAAAGGTAGCAAAGACGTCATTTGCACAAGATAACAGCAAAATCAAGGACCCAAAAAGAAGGAGCAAGCCATGATCATCCCACAGCCTGAAAAGATAAGGAGCGTGGCAGTTTACCAGAGCCTGGTAAGGGTGCCAGCAGTCAGAGTCAGCCAGCTGACACAGCCAGGAATGGAAAAGTATTCTGATCTCTCCCTTCCTAACATTCTTCCCTTGCACTGCCTTCCCAGCCAGACTTGCCTGGAGGGGCCAGGCCAAGGCAGAGCAGGGCAGAGAAGGGCAAAGAACAGATCTAGGGAGAAGTGTGCTCACAGAACTGACAAGCCTGAACAGTTACCTGGCTCATCCAATAAGAAGTGAATGATTTATAGAGATGCTTATGAGGCAAAGTCAACAGGGGGCAAGGATTTCCCCCATTGTACCCAGTGCAATGATGATGCACTGAGATCAATACTGATAATCTTTGCAAAAAAAAAGAAAAACACATTAAAGTAGAAGAGTGAGTTCAGCTCTGGACATACTGAACATGAACTGAACACAAGACCACTCAAGGAATGCTGAATAACCTTCTGGTAATCTCAGATCTTCATGGACCATCAACCTACAGTGAGGTCCTGACCTTAGGTAGTATCCCACAAATCCAGGGCCTCAATAGCAAAGGCTCCTGGAGGAGAGAACAAGATTCCCTTAGAGCTTTCCTTGTTGTACCTCTCACTCTTGATTGTAGCATCAGATAACCTTACTCCTCACCTAGAACCAGAGATCAAGGAGCCAGAACCTACTGCAAGAGCACACACTCCACAAAGTGGGGTAAGGTTGATTCCCTAAGGTACTATGCTTGAGGTGGTGTCCGAACTTCGTGCCAACTTCAGGAAATTACTACTAATCCTCTTCCATTTCCTATGATATTCCCTGGCTTGTATTTTCACAAGATCACAGTACCACCCAGATGGACCCCTTCACTTATGTCTACTCTGTAACTGCAACTTCTTACTGTGTCCAGTGCTTGCAGCATGTATAGGAAGGGGCTGTAATGTCACCAGTACCCTGGAATGAGGATGAGAGTGAAGGCAAAGGCACAGGCTGTGTTTCTCTTTTCTCAAATCATCTTCAAGGAAGTTCCTAAAATAATCCTGTTTTGTATCAACACTCCATTCCCTATATATGAAGGCTTTACTTCTGCATTACTTGAGACTAGTTTATCATTGCTGGTCCTCTTGCCATGATCTCCAGTATCTGCCCAGAATTTCTTCTAGTACCTTTCTAACTCTTCCTGCCCCATCATCAAGTCTTTGATTGCTCTGCGTGGTATGAACATCAGCATTCAAAGCTAGATACACTAACTTCTTGCTCCTAATGCACCAAACAAATGAATGCATCATGTTCCATGATAGAGAAAACCAAATTGATCATGCTGAACAACAGTCTTCTTCTCCAATTAGGACATGAGAGAAGAGTCCTATTTGGACTGGGACTTTTGAAGAAAGCTAAATTGGTGAAGCATGGTAAGTTGTTTGCTTGCTTTAATCCATAAGGATTCTGGGATTTAAGGAACTCACCTTGTTATGGGGGTGGAGGTATTAAAAAACATTGCCTGGTTGGAAAGAAATGTACCCTGAGATTTAGTGACCCCACATTTTACACAGAACTAGCCATAGGTAAACAGTCAACAAACTCTTACCTAAAGATTGATTTCACAACCATGATAATACCTCATTCCATGTGAAACATTTTTGATACAGATAATAATCACAGAGCACAAAGCAAGCCCCAAGGAAGGGGCTCAAAATCAAAGCAAGGAAAGTTGAATTTATATCACAACTCTTGGCATTTGCAGGTAAATGGATGCAGTTAGAGAAGATAATGCTAGCCAGTCCCAAAGAAACCCCATGTTGAATGTTTTCTCTGATATAAGGAGACTGATTCATAGTGGGGTAGGGAGGGGGAGCATGGGAGGAATAAACAAACTCTAGATAGGGCAGAGGGGTGAGAGGGAAAGGGAGGGGGCATGGGGTAATTAAGATGGTTGAGTGATGATCATTATTATCCAAAGTACATGTATGAACACACGAATTGGTGTGAATATACTACACATACAACCAGAGATATGAAAAATCGTGCTCTATATATGTAATAAGAATTGTGATGCATCCGCTGTGATATATAATAAAAATAATTAATTTTTAAAAAAGAAAAAGAAAAAAAATAAATAAATCACAACTCTTTCACAGAGTAACACATTTTGGGGGTGGAGGGTAACAAGGATTGAATTCAGGGGCACTCAACAACTGAGTCATATCTTCAGTCCTATTTTGTTTGTTTGTTTGTTGTTGTTGTTTGTTTGTCTGTTTCATTTAGAGTCAGGAGCTCATTGAGTTACTTAGTGCCTAACTTTTGCTGAGGCTGGCTTTGAGCTCGCAATCCTCCTACCATAGCCTCCCGAGCTGCTGGGATTACAAGTGTGTACCATGGCGCCAAGCTTAAGAGTAACACATTTTAAAAGGTGGGCAAATGATATGAAGTCAAAGGGAGTGCACTATAGGAAAAGTGAGGTTCAGAAATTGTAACTCTATTGGCATAACAACTTGAAAATAGTACTCAGCCATCTCTAGGACATAAGGGCACATGTGATAGACTGCGTGTTTGTGTCCCTCCCAAATTCATGTGTTGAAATCCTTGCAGAGGTGATGGTGATAGGAGGTGGGCCTTTGAGAAGTGATTAGGTCAGTGCGATCCGTGCCTATTACAGTTATATCTTGAATGTCCCCAATAGCCCTGCATGTTAAAGGCTTGGGAGGTAGATGGATCTTCAGTAGAGGGTACCTTGTGGAAGGAAATTAGATCATGATGTTATACTCTTGAAAGGACTTTTGGGATCCTGGCCCCTTCCTCTCTCCCTTTGCCTCTTCTGGATGCCAGGAGGTGAATAGCCTTGCTCTACCATATGCTCCCACCATGATATAATTTGCTACAGGCCCAAGGCAAAAGGACCAAGTGACAATGGATTGAAACTGAGCCAAAATAAAACTTTTCTCTGAATAAGTTGTTTTATCTCAGGTATTTGTCATAGCAAGAGAAAGCAAACACAGTGGTCTTAAAAAACAGACCCAGAAAGCCTCCTTATTCTTTTTATCAGGTGAAGACGAAATGAGACAGCCATCTAGGAACCAGGACATGGAATTGCCAGAACCTTGTTCTTAGACAACCTCTAGAACTATAAGAAAAAACTTTCTGTTGTTTAAACCATCCATTCTATTGCAGTTTCGTTATGATAGTATGAGTAGTGAAGATAGCACATAAAGTTGTTTTCTATGCATTATTATACAATATTATCATAGTTTATACTTCATTCACGAAAATAATGCTTATGGTGCTATATTCCAGATTATTTTGTGATATCTCTACTTCCCCTTAACTATAGGAATCCAAATAGAAATTGTGAAATGGGAAACAAAATCACATAAAAGTACAAAGGTAAATTTTGCTTCTTAGCTATCATTGTGCATTATCTTCCCCAACTTTCAATTTTCAAAGAAAACAAGAAGGGAAATAATCAAGGGACACATTTTTTTTTGGTTGGATAATGTAAATTACCATTTTTTCCCTTTGTGCTTCCTTCCTCCTTCTTGTGCGAATTGAACACTTCAGTGATATTATACAAAGTATAATTAATGATGAGGAATACAACTTCAGGCATATCAGGCCAGTTGTCCCCTTGGCTGACACACAAGCCTGGGCCCCAGAAATGATGAATAAGCATTGTTCACAATTACATTCCTACTACAGTTTGCCAAAGAGCATTCTTCTCCAACTATAAAATATGACTTTGTTTTCAGTGTCAGACATGATTAAGTTAAACGTGTGAAGATTCCTAACCTTATCGATTTCCTTGTGTTATGATCATATTTCTCATGCTTTTCAGCACCTTTCTCACTCCTAATAGTAGGAGACATATGAAAGAACAGCTACTGTTTAGGAATTGGAATGAATATAGGTGGAGGGATGTCCAGTAATGCACTATATTAAAGGCAGGATGCTAAAGATGGCAGAAAGAAGAATGAATGTGCCTTTTTCTCAGATTTGACCATGTGGTAAATAGAGATGGTCCCATGCAGATGAACATAAATTCATACAGCTAGAACAGACCTGAGAAAAAAAAAATTAATCAACTTCCTTCATCTATTAAGGAAGAAATGTAGGCTCCATGTCTTGGCAACTTGTCCAAAAATCGTAGTTAGTAAACTGACTAAATCAAAACTGGAACCCAAGGCTCTTGATCCAGAAATTAGGTGTTTTTCAACTGGTCTTGGACAATCATTAACATCTTTAACTCACTGTTTTCTCAGTTGCAAAATGGGGATGCTAACATTTTAGAGAATTTCTGCTGGAACTGCATGATCACAATATATTTGAAATTGCTTAGGATGATGAATTTTATGTAGAATGCAAAATTCGCTGTTCTTATTCTACTACACTCTTATACATGCGTTCCTTCAATATCTTTATTAGGACTATCCTCATCAGTATTCAGCAATCTAATGCATAGCATGACTCAAATGCACTAAAAAGGGGCCATTTATCAAATAGGTACTTTCTTTTTTAATGCCTGAAATTCCTCCCTTAAGAAATCATTCTTTGGGTTATACATTACCCTCTTCTGAAAATGCATTTTTACAATGGGAACATGCTTATATTAATGCATCAGCATCCCTGTGTGAGAGTTTAACAGATTATTTTATTTTCTAGTACAATGTGAAGTAAGAGAAGATGAAGTTTCTAGAGGCCTAGAAAGTAGATTAAACATATGCAGGATAACTTCAAAGGGAGGGAGATATTGGCAATATATTAGCACACCTTCCATACATATTGAATACATTGCCAATTCTGTTGAATTCAACATGCTGAATTCTACATTCTCCTTATGCTTGGAAGGTATCCGATCACAGTTGAAGCAATGGTTAATTCTGGAAATTCACAATTGCGAAAAGGAAGTAGCCAACTACAAAATCTTCAGAAGAGGATGAAATAGAATTCAAAGAAACTTAGAACCCATGCAATGTGAGAATATGTTCAAGAAGTAGTACAATAGGACTTATTCTGAAAAAAAAAAAACATATAAACTGGGGATGGGACTATGATGAACTTAACTTGATTCCTCCCTAGAATGGGAGGGAGATATAAAGGCACTGTGAATCCTCTTAGGATGTCACCTCTTCTCTAAATTCCCCATTGCTTTTCTCTGTTTGTATATATTACAACAACACTTGAATATTTACATCTTTGTATTTTTAAAACTAAGTCTTATGCTCCATCAGAGCTGGAATTATGTCTTCCTCACCTCTGTGTTCCACTTTAAAACAGCCCTTGACATACACACATTTTTGCTGAGTGAACAGATAACCTGTTCTTGCAGAACAGGTTAACACCGCACCACGAGTGTGATATTCAGAGAACAATTTCAACTCTGTATCAGGAAAATATCTTTGATGGTTAGACTCAAACACCAGTTTATATTAGCTGTTTCATGGAGAAAAAAAAAAAAAAAAAACTTAGTGGGTCTCCCATCAGAAATGTGGGATCCTGTCCTGTTCAGGAGGTTGCATTAATGAACACTAACATTGAATCACCTTCAATATTTTCATTCAAACTCCTGAAATAGCCCTAATTGGCTTTCCTGAATTCCTTCCCATCTCTAATCCATTCTCCCCATTCCCTTAAGAGTTTTCACACCAAAATACAAATGTCATTGTCATCTATATTTCCTGAAAGACACTAGGTCTTATAGCCAACACCAGCATCTGCTAAGGAAGGTTTTTATAGAATGCTGATCCTATAGGATGTCCCACATGATGCTCAGCAAACAAAGACTCTTATTGCAAAAGTTTGCAAAACAACACATTCTCATTCTGTGCTGGAGATTCATGGTGCTCCTTAGCATATGTTACAGAATTGGAGTGTTCCACATCCCAGGAAATTGCAAATTTGTTCTTTCTAGTGTCTTCTTAATCAGAGTCAATGGATTATTTTTATTTCAACATTTCCCCAAATGTATCCTTCTTTTTTCATGTTCTGTTTTGGAGGCCTCAAAGTTTCTCTACTGTCATTTGAGACATGCCATCCTACGGATATGGAGCAGCTGGGGTGGGAAGAGTGAACTGCAGGATGAGATTAGCAGTGGTGGAGAGGGAGAGGACTTGGGCAGAATCTCCAGGGGAAACCCAGTAACAGCAATGCTTTTTTTTTTTTTTTTTAATCACTTGTGTGATTACTCCACACCTGGAAATATGGGAGATGGTGAAACGACTTTCTGAAAGCTCATTGGCACTCTTTCTTCCAAGAAAAATATAGCCTCTCCTCCTTTTCTTTCCTTTCCACAAATACCCCCTTTTCCCTCCTCTTGTGCAATGAGTCTCCCAGATATTGAAAGCTGACACCGCAAGCTGTGATGAAGGAAATATTGGGGCAATGAAAGCTAATGTCAACTAGAATTATCAACATCCTACAGATGACACGCTGGGACCCTGCACAGGTTCAGATAGATGAAACTGGCCCTCTGTTTCTATGAGTGCTGGCTGCTGGTGACCCCTTGCTGTGTTCTTTATCAGAGAATTACCTTTCATGATACTCGAACCATCTACCTCAGCAGCTATGCTTCTGTCTAATCCCTTACACCCTGGGGCAGTTTGAAGTCAATGACTGAATGTCATAATAGGTATGAAAGTCAGCTCCTTGTGCCCCTGGTGGGGCCAAAACTGAAGTTCAATTCATATTCCAGGAATCTCTGTAGGACAAGACTGAAGCTGGACTCCAGCTGGTGCCACAACTTCACTCTATTTCATCTCCATTTTGCTTCTCTGACATCCTTTCTCTTATGAGCAAGCACTCCAACAAATCATAGACACCCAAACTCCTATCTCAAGGTCTGTTTGGAGATCAACCTAAGACAGCCCCAAAGGATTAGAGGGTTTAGTTCTCTGCAAATTCAGAATTTTTAAGCATAACTTCCTTTGTTTCTTCTTATTTTAATTGCATACTTCCTTGTAGATGAATGTTTATTATATTTCCATGAAGATGCACTGTTGTTTCAGAAAATAGAACCATCTTCTTCAAGCATCTCCCCATGTCACTACTTCCCCAATTGCAGATGATTATATAATTAATTGTAATTACAACACAATTTCAAATTCAGTAACATGTTTATAAATATTTTTATTTGTTCTTGAATCACAATTCCCAGAGATTTTCTTTAGTCTCAGCTCTGTGTATTAAGATACTCAACACCAATGCAATGAATCTTCTAACCCAAAGTTCTTTATTTAGTTTCCCTTCTATGATTAATTTCTTTCATTGTATGTTGTTTCATGTGTTGTTGCTGTGATTGTTTTGAAGAGAAATGTGCCGGGGGTGTTCTAATTGAGTATTCATTGACTTTAGACTTAAGACCAGCTTGACGAGGTATAAAAACATTGATAATTTCTCACATAATATAATATCTTCCCTGTATTCTGGCATTCAATTCTTCCATAAAGAAATTTAGACCAGCTTACTTTTCTGCCTGGGTACTCATAGGTACTTGCTCTGTATTTATTAGTATATATTTCATATAAAATTTTCATTGAACATAGTAGGCTTTTTTATAATTAACATTACAATTCAGGGCTTGGTAGATTTCATGAAATGTTTTACTACATATTTTAATTTTTTCTGTGTCCTTCTCTCTTGATGAATATCATTTATTATAATTAATTTCCTTTGTCTGCTTTCTATATAAGCTTATCTCAAATCATTTGTCTTTTTCTTTTGATTTCCATTTATTTTCATGTCATTATCTCAAGTCTTTCTTTTGCCCTCATTTTAGCATTGTTTTTCTTAGTTTCTTATGTTCTGAATTTTTTGATGGATTTATTATTCCACTAAATTTCTTTCTTAACGTCTGCTTATTTGCTTTTCCTCTCAGTGTGTGTGCGTGTGTGTGTGTTTGTGTGTGTGTGTGTACATATGTATCCTTTATATCTTTTATTCATTTGATATCCTTCTGCAACCAATTTACATTCACTTTAAAGTATGAACCATATCTTTTCCTTCATTTTCATCTTCAAATTTTTTCTAATATGTTATCTGATTTGCTTTTGTTTTCTACATTCCTCTCCTCTATAGGTCTTATATTAGTTTCTTTCCACTCAATGTGCTTCCTAAAACAAAGAAAGTTCTATTCAGATCTGTTAAAGAATGGGGAAAGGGTTAGCATGGGCTAAGTGTGAGCTGGAGAGGTTACCAGCTGCCACTGGGCATGTTGTCTTGAAGCACTGTTAGAGCAAACCAGCCACATGTTCTATTTGAGTGCTCGGCTCTCCTAAGGTTTCAGCATTCCCCTTTGGGTGGGCCTAGTTGACAGCCAAACTCATATGGCACACATCTTCTCTTTCATGGTTTGTGGTTCATTTTATCTCTTCAAGTGTCTCTGATAAGCACTTTCAGAGAATCCGCAATACCTTTTAAAACCAAGAGAGGAATGGAGTGACTTTTGGCATACTACTATGAATGAAGAAAATGGCATTTCTTCTACTCTTTTTCTTATTATCAGTGTATACTTTCTTAAATGGAAGCAGTGTAAAAATGGTCTTATCCAATCATCCCTTACTAGAATTCCACTTTCAGTACAGTGTTCTTTCTTTTATCACGCTGCTTTCTTAAAATTCCACTCATTTATCATTACCTAATGAAGATCTATTTTTGCCTTTGGCCTTTCTCTTTAGCTGCTGCCAATTTCCAATAATTTCTGAAAACAAAAAAGCAGTATTTTTACAGTCAGTTTTTTTTTTTTTTTTTTTTTTTGCCTTTAAGCAAATGCCTCTATGAAGCAGTCTCTAGGAATGCAGTTTGTCCACATTAGGGGTCATCTATCTTTATTCATTTACTCACCCCTCACTCATTCACTAAATATTTACTGAGTGCCTCTGATGTGTGTTGGCCCAAATAAAAATTGAGAAAAACTCACTTAACAGTGCTTCATAAATCCCCTGGAGATAAACAAAAAAGTTTTGAAGAATTTGATGATAGTTTCAGAGGCTAATTTTATTTACTCTGCATTTCTATCATCCATAAATATTATTAAGTGATGATTACCTGCTTCGTTCTTGACCAGGGAAATTGAATTTCATGAGCTACTGATGAGATTGATTTTTCTAAGAAAAGAACATCGGTCAGTTGTTTCAGTAGATTTTTTTTTCTTTTTTCTTGGTGGTTTGATTTTGCAAGGGAAATATATATATGCACCTGGGAAGATTTAAAGATGTGAGTATTTTTATAATAACCCAACCACAATACATGAAGGAGAATGTAAAATGACTTCATGTAAATCCCACAGGTGAATGAGTAAGGATATATTTTGTAGACTTCTAAAACAAATCCTTCAATTATCTGAGTTCTTTGGAGGAAGTATGCCATCTAAAGTCAATAAACATATAAATAAATAATGGACTAATACAGCTATGCAGATGGAAAATATAAAAGGAGGATGCTGGCTCCACACTATGGGTCTGGGAACAACATCGGCTGCTGTTTTGAGGAAAGAAGGAACCATATTTAGAACTGTGCTATTAAAATGCCCTTTTCTATAGAATGTAGGCAATTCTGTTCAGTGGCTATAACCCATCACTGACTATAACCCATCACTCTGATTCTGATGCAAAGGATCTTTTACACAAATTGTCAACTACAAATGAGTTTGGTCTTCTTTAGGTCACCAGAGTGCACAGAACTGGAAATAGCTTTGCCAGACATAGAATATCATTGAGTATCTCAGACTTCTGGATGACTTGCCTGTTTAGATGAACATATGCAGAGTAAATGGTATTGGCAAAGGATGGCTAAGAGCCAGAAAGCTCACAACCACCAACACTTATAATAACTAAATAAATAACATGTCATAAAGCACATCATAAACAGTTCTCCTAACATGTCAATAGGAAGAGATCAAGGGAGTACATTTCTAAGACTGAGGAAAACTGTAGGCAATTCAGAGGTAGGCAGAGTTTCTCCATCCTGATCATGGAGCTAGCTAAAAGTGGCTAAGCTATCTGTTGGCCTCAGTACCTGAAGAGTGCAAACCTGGCATGTGCATATAACTGAAGAGATTTTTCTTTCATTTAGAAAAGAAAGAAATTCATATCAACAAGTGATATTATAATAACATAAAAATTCAGATCTGGAAGTGACTTTAGAACACTTCAGGGACAGTAATCCTTAAATCTCTTTCACAGATAAACCTTTTCTCCAAACAGTGTCTTATGTTAAAGCCTAGTTGGTAAAAACTAATAAAACTGGAGTAGCTTAGGGCTCAGATGGGAGCTTTGACCTTATCACTCAGCCTCTGAGTAATCATAGCTGGATGCAAGAAGTTCCAGGGAACATGATCCAAACCCTGAGCTGAATGGTGTAGATAGACAGTTGAGGAGCTAAAACCAGAAGCTAAATGGTCTGCTTCAATGTAAATATATTTACCAACAATTTTCAATTTTTAATGTGTACATAATTGGAAATGCTGCTAAAATGAAAGTGATGTGAATCTGAGGGGAGTGATAAGATTTTATATTTCTAACAAGCTTCAAGTTGTTATTGTCAATTCATGCTGTCAATGCTGCTTGTCTGAGGGTACTCTTGGAGAAGCAAGAAAGCTATGTAGGAGTCCACATTCCCAGGAGTTGAGCAAGCATAAAGAAAGATATCTAATCCAAATTACCAATATCTAAAGAGTCATTTGTTCAGGCCTTCTGTCTTCGCAATCTTGACTAATCTCTACGTGAAAACTGGAGAGGAAACATAAGCATAGTAGAGAGAAGGACAGAATTTGCTAATTCACTGTGGCCCATAACTAATCTTTAGAGAGTCAATATGAAAACAGGAAATGGCTTGCATTAAGCCTGGTAATTTTTGAGATCATAAAACCAAATTTAAAATTCTACAAGTTTTAGAACAACATATTAAGGAACGATCTGCAAATGCAGATGAAACACCAACGAATACCTATGGAAACTGTATTGCTCATCAAATGAAGCTAAACCTCAGAAGTCTCCCCTTTTTCCTTAGTGGCTTTATTCCTCTGGACATTCACCATCCCTGCACTCCCCTCTGCTGCCTGGTGCTAACCTCTCCAAGTTTGAACTATCAAACTTCTTCTTTTTCATAACTTTGTCTTGACAGACTCTTCATCTACCTGAGGTAGCTGATCAAATAACTTGCAGGTTAAAAATAGCTTAATGTGTTTTCATTTCAAGATAGTTTCTATATTCACATAATGGCCTTAGAAATTTTAATGCAAATTAGTGATAAAAAATATGAATAAAATTTCTCCTCGGCCTTCTTGAATCCTTATTATAATACCATCAAGACAGACTGATTGCTCACCAGATTTAGACTCTAACTTGTCCACGAAATGGGTAGGCCCTTTAAGAAATATTATAATACTGCTGAAACTTTAAGAGTTTGGTTATATATCTGTGTTATCAAATCTACACTGGAAACGAAAGTGAATTGCCATGAAATGAAGGTCCCAATAAGTCAGTAACAGGGATATGGAAGGACCTAATGTTAGATTAAAAAGATCATATTTTGAGAGTCAGAAAGCTGATGACACTGGCTGGTATCTACCAAACTGCTATGAGTGTTACATTAAGGAGATGAAAAAGGTCTGGGAACATAGCTCAGTGGTAGAATGTTTGCCTAGCATACACAAGGTCCTGGGTTCCATTCCAATAACCACACACACACATAAAAAGGAAAAGTTGTTTCCTTTTATTTTTTTTGGTCGCTAAACCAACTTTATTCTTTTTTTTTTCATTGATATACATCATGTATTTATTTATTTGTTTGTTTGTTTTACTTAGTTACACATGACAGTACAGTGATCTTGACACGTCATACATTTAAATCAGATGGGATACAATATCTCATCATTCTGAGTATACAAGATGCGGAATCACACTGGTCATGCAGTCACATATATACACACAGTAATAATAATGTCTGTTTCATTCTACTATCCTTCCTATCTCCCCAACCCTTCCCCTTCCCTCCCTCCACTTCTCTCTACTTAATCTAGGGTAATGCTATTCTTTTTTTTTTCCCTCACATCTTCATACATGTATTTTGTATAAAAATGAGGGTCTCTTTCCACCATCCATGCAATTACCTTTCTCCCTTCCTTTTCCTCCCACCCTCTTCCCCATGTAGAGGTAATCATCTTCCATGCTCTTCCTCTCCTCCCCATTTTGAGTCACCCCCCTTATATCAGAGGAGACATTCGGGATTTGTTTTTTGGGGATTGGCTAACTTCACTTAGCATAATCTGCTAACTGCATACAAATCAGTCATTGGCTTTCAAGAACTCCTACAATAGATTCTAACTACAGGTTCAAGAACTCCTACAATAGATTCTAACTACAGTTCAAAGAAACCAAACAAAAAAAGAGTTAAAAAGAACCCAACGATTTACACCACACAAAGAAGCTGCATCCCATTTAATATTTTTAAATCAAATATTCTTTTCTGAGCTTAATGTGGTAAACCAGTTAAAACTATTTAGAAGCTGACATTGGTATTGCTTTCTTGTAATTCGGTTGAGTACAAGCAAAGCATTCGAATGATGAAAAAGAGGCATTTCTCCTCAATACTACATTAAGTAAAAGCAAATCACTAATATGATCCTGTTTCCATGGGAACCAAAGTATAGAATCAGTCTGATAGAAGGTGTTTCTCTTAGGGTTCATATTTCCCCCCTTCTCCTTGAAATGTACCTTTGATTGCTGTCCAAAGGCCAAAGTGCCAAGAACCAAAGAATCATCTTTGCCCATCTTTTCAAGAGTTGAAAGAACTGCAGAAATAGCTAAACAGAAAACAGCAGAGTATCATCATTGCAGGGCTGTCACAAGAGCTGTATGGAAGAATGAGTTTTGCAGGGGGGAAAAAAAAGTCTTCATAAGTATGATTCTCTACCTTGAGACTTGGAGATTAAATCTGAACTTCCTAATCATATCACTATTATTCCAAAGTTTCACTTGAGTTCTGTGTAATGTAATATCTCCCCCAGCCCCACTATTTTTAAGCAGAATGCTATCATCCTAGTGATTTTTTCTAGAATAGTTGTTCTCAAAATTAACAGTCCAGTAACATTAGTAACAACTAGGAAGAGGTTAAAATGCAAATTATGTTCCCCCTAACTCAGATTTACTGATTCAGAGACACAGGAGAATGAAGGCCAGCAATGTTTTAAAAAAGTCCTCTGGGTGATTCCAAGAGGTGCTATGGAATCACTACTTATGTATTTGTTTGAAAAGGGACTTAAGAAACACAAGAGGTAAGTGATACGCAGAAAACAATGGCTAAAATTCATGTCTCATCCATGGCACCAGCACTGAGGGGTCACTGAGGAACATAAATATCCTGGAGACCAACCAGAGACGGAATAGTAGAATGATCCTGGAAAGAAGATGATGAGAGATGTGGACATTTGTGCAGAATTGTGAATTATGGTTTAAGGACAGTAAGAAGAAGAAGAAGCAAGCATTTCACATATCATTTTGAAATTTCTTGTACAATAAAATTAGGTTGAGGACAACCTCTGTCTCCAACTAAAGAAATGAATCAACTTTTCAATTTAAGATTTTTTTCTTTGGACTTTTCAGAGTGTATGCTGTACTACTTTCCATGCATTTGTAGAAGCAGATTTTTTTATTTGCAACTTAAATGAGCATTTTATTTTTAGGAAAATCATTTCAGAACGTATTGCTCCAGAGCTCTCTTTGTAAATCATATCTTCAAGAAGTGGCCTAGATTTCTAAAGTGCCCTGGCCCTCTTGCCTGGGCTTATTGCAACACCATGTGGAGGCCAAGTGCTGTGGCAGAGGCTGCAAAGGGACCCAAGGGCAAATTCAAAGCCACACCTCAGAACTTCCAGGCTTTTCCAACATTCAAATTCTCCCATAATTATGACAAATTTGAACTCTGAAAGGATGTGAACATCCATCACAAAAGGCTTATAGATGTAGAATATTGGGGGGGAAAGCTAATCCAAGGGCAAAATTGGAAACTCTCAAGGGCCAAATCCCCTACTCTAGCCAATGTTTCTCATCTCTTTGATCTTTCTCTTTTTGAAGACCCTTTTATGTAGATTTCAGTTAATCAAGTATCTGCCTAGTTATATTATAGCTTACTATATGATTTTGCTTCTACACAACTTGCTTTTCCTATTAATAGCAACAACTGGATGGTCTGAATATTATCTGGGAGTAAAACCGTGATGCTGGTAACTTTTATACAGTTATGGGGGCTTGGGGGCACATATCCTGATGGGAACCTCCACCTGCTTTACTTCTGCTTTCTCTATGGAACGATTAAGAAAAAAAAGTAATATAAATTTTCCTAATTCTCAGTACACAATACAACTCTGCACATGATACTGGAAAGACCTTTCTCTCTCTTTGCCAGCATTCCCTCCTTACCTCTGTGGTTCTCACACCTCCAACTTCCCAGTGGTGGCCAACTTTACATCTCTGGTACTGACACATGTAGCCTGGAGTGTGAGTGGAACCCTGAGAGTATGTGGGAATGTCAAAGCTTTAAGCTTCTCTGAGCTTCAAATGACTTCTTAAATCCCTGGAAAGAACAGAAGGAAGTGGAAGACTAACAAATGTGTGCTTTTGTTGATGCCAAAACTCAGTTTTAATCGTAGGGTGGCTTCAAAGATGCACCTGTGAAACCCAAAATCACAGTGTGACTACAGCAATTGACTGAGCAGTGAGGAGACCCGAGTTCTAGTCTCAGACTTGTTTCTAATCACTTTAGCTCTGTGGCTTTCCTTTCCTCTTCTCTAAAATGAGGATAATGAGTATGTCTACCAGAGTTTATGTGGAATTGGGTCTGCTTTAAACCAGGGCAAGGACTTAGGAGAGAGCCTGACCCAGGTTCACCACTCATTGTTAAGTTACCCATTAGCACTATTATTACTAACTCTTCATGGACAAATCATTTAGTCAAATTGGACCTCAGATTCTTCCACATTATGAGTGGGGTGGGGTGTGTTCCACTGAATTGTAGGTTTTCTTGAAAATTCCTCAGAGGTTACTATGGAGGAAGAGTAGAGCACAGTGAAGGGGTAGAAGGATCACTTGGGTACCCATGGTAGCTCTGATGCTACATATTTTATCCATTTAGAGTCAATTTTACTTAATTGTAATATCAATTTGGGTGGAATAATTGATTTTAAAAAATCAAAACACTATGGACCAGATATTCTCATGATCTTTTTGAACCCTGAAGTTGATTTTCAATGTATTAATTAATTCACCTGATACAAGGTATTCTTGGCATAAAAATATGCTTTTATGTAGCTCAAAGGACAAAATCATGCCTTTTCCTAAAACACAGAAGCAAGAATAGCACAGTTAAATCATTTTTGATCAAAAGCTCTTGTTGGATCTATTTCTTTCTTTCATTTTTTCCTTCCATCCTTCATTTATATTCTCCCCCTTCCCCCCCTCTCTTTTGAAAGATTTTATGATTAAGATATGTTTTGTTTAGCAAATGACATTTTTTTTATTACAAAACTGAGAGAACTTAATACAAAAAGACAAGGTGAAGTGGAAGTAGAATTGGAGTAACAAAGATTATTTCACATAAAAATGAAAATTAATAATTTCACTGTGAAAAAGAAGACTTGTAAATTATGTAAGACGTCTCCTCCTCTCATCCCCTTTTTCCTTCTTTCTCCTTCTCCTTTTCTTTTACCTCCCTCCTCCTTCCCCTCCTCCTTCTGACATTTCCTTCTTCTTCTTGGAAGACTTCTCCTTCCCTTTCCCTCTCTCCTTCACCTTCTTCTCTTCGTACTCCTTCTTGTCCACTTTAAAAGACACCAGCAGCAGTGAAACGCAGCAGTTCCTTGATCCCGCTAACTTTCCTCACTGCACACAATGCCCATCTCTAACCTGCTCCCCACAATAGAATTTGAGGCTGGTCAGAGTTGCAGGTAGTCCTCAGTGAGGAATGATATCCAGCAGCCCCCGACCCCTTACTAAGGACATCTGTTCTGGCTTGCTGCTGGCACCTGGGAAGTTTGCATATCCCTTCAAAACTCACAACCCAATTCTAAAAACACTCCTGCTTTGCTGGTAGTTCATGAAGGAAAACACTCTGGATAACTGATGAAAAGTAAAGGGAAAATACATGTTTATGTGCATGGCATTATGTTGAAAAAGGAAAGACTATTTTTTGTTCCTGTGCCTGCTGCCCACCAGGGACTATGTTCAGCACTTTTCTATATAGCATCACAATTAATCCTTATAACAATTACCCAGTTTTTCAAATGAGAAAACTAAACCACTGAATTGTGCATCTTGTCAGGTTGTCTGAAGGACACTTAGGGTTTCCACAGGGCAAATGAAAACTTAAGGTACAATTTCAGTGAACCAAGTCAGGGAGACAAATGGACACTTATAAGTCACTAAGTCCTGTAGTGAGTGTAGAGATGGTAGGGGAGGAGTGTTTATTTTAAGAACACTAAGAACTCAGAATGTTGAAGCAGAAGGAAATCAGATGGACTTGGCAAGGTGGGAAAAACCCAGAAATAACAAGCCTGACACTCTTCCCAGGTTATGAAGCTAACATCTATGTTCACTTATTCATGATGAGATCCTCTGGGTTGTGCTTTAGAAAAGCCAGGAACAGTCTCATGGTGCTATTTGCTTGTCTCTATGCTTTTGCCCAAATAAGAACCACCCTATATCATGGATACATTCAAAGATGGCAATCTCTTTAATTATGAGTTTCATCTCCACAAGGTGCCTGGAGATCTCTATGGATCATAGTTTTGATTGGAACTTTTAAATTAGATGCTGGGATAGAAAATTTTCTAGCAAGGGATAAAAGGTATGGAAAAGTTATCATGTGGAAAAAACACAGGGCAAGAAGCAATTTGAAGCTGGCAGATGATGTTTGCCTGGAGGAAGCTATCGGTGCTGGGGTGAGGCCAGGGATGACTGGGATGGCTCTTGTTAGTTCAGGATGAACTAACTTTATGGAAAAAAAAAAAACTTTATGGAAAAACACTCACAGGAGAAGTTTGTAAGAATTGTTGTAAGGTTTGGAAGCCAATGTGTTAAGAGCTGATGGTGGCTAATCTTGCTTGTCTCTACTTAGTGCTGATCATTAGACAACATTTATATCAATAGTTAAGTTCAATTATATTGAGAGGGATCCAGCTCTGAACTGAAGTCCTGGGAAATGTCAAACTCCAACGTTTATTTGGGCTTCCCTGAAATCAACTACACACATTTACATACACTTGTTGGTTTTTCCTTTTCTGTTCTACTTTCACAAGACTTCGTTCAAAAATAGCCAGTCGTTTCTTTCAAACTGTTTTTAAATTACTCATTTTGGTACAGGAATAAATGGGCAAATGTCAAAAGCCTGTTCTGACGGTTGTATTTGTCTTTAGCACAGAAACATTTTAGGGCCCAATTATGGAACTTTTTACTACATTCTGCAAGCTTGTCTTCATCAAGGTCCAAGGTCCTGCTAATGCTTTTTTGGAGTCACATTGATTTTGTAAAATATTTTTGCACAGAAGAATGGTCAAGGCTAAATACAGAAAGCAATCAGCTATTTTTTATATACAGATTGCAAAGTATTATGGATCAGAAATATACCCACATATATATTTATATCACTCTATTTCTCTAAATCTGTATCTATTTATCTGTAGCTATCGCTACATCTTTATTTGTTTGGTATAAGGTAAGATGGTCATCAGTCCCCACTCTCACCTCCTCTGTCTTCCACAGAATGGTCCCTTCATTAAGCCTCATGATTAAGGGATACCCAGGTCCTTGAACTATAGAAAGCTGTGATACACTTTGTGTCTAATGCTTTAAACCATATATTCAAGGTCTTTGACACCTGCAACTAAGAAAGCACTTTGAGGACTGGAGACATAGCTCAGTGGTAGAATGCTTGCCTAGTATATGTGAGACCTTGGGATTTTGTTCCCCAATGTTCCCAAAAAAGGAGGCTTTCAAAATTTAAATGAATAATGACAATAAATTCTCTAGAATTTTTTTATTTAAATTTGGTTGTGAGAGCAGAATAGTAATTCTATTACAGGTCATAAAATGATATTCACCACTGGGAATCTCTTTGATTATCCAGGTCAGAGAAAATCCTAAAAATGAATAGTTTGAGAACTAATAATGTCTCAAAGAACAGTAAGAAGTGGTGATAAGTTACCTCATATTTACTGGCCACCTGCTATGTGTCAAAAAAATCTTAGTGTTTCACTTCTGTTAGTCATTTAGCATTTACAACTAGTCTGGGACTACTGTCCCCATCTCAGATGAAGAAAACAAAGGTCAAAGACTTAGGGTCAGTGAGTGCACTCAAAACCTCATAGCATGACTAAAATGTGTACTCTGCACACCCCACAAATGCTTCTGAAGCCCACCAGGCCAGAGGAATGACTATGACCTCTGAGTGTCCCTCCTAACTCCCCAGACCTCCCATCTTCTCCTCACGCTCTTATCTGTCTTGCTGTATTTCTTACATTTCATTGTATCCACCAAGCCCTTCCACCCTATTCACTTACAAGAGGGAGCAAAAACACAGATTTTAGATTTATTAAAAGTCATGTGTTCCTTTCATGAAATAAAAAACTAACAAGTAAACATGCAAGGGAGAAGGTTAGATTTATAAATTTCACACATATGAAACACAGTCCTTAGATGCTCACATATGCTTATTATTCCTCAATTAGCATCCCATAGTATTTACAAATGGCTTTTTCAAACCATCTACACTATCATCCCCTATTATCAGCAAATAGCCTATATTTTCAGCAAAAAAAAATGGAGTCCATATAAATATAATCTTTCAATGCCTAGTCCCTCCTTCTCTCCCTTACATAGAAATGTGGAGGATCCAAGATGCTAAGCTGGGGGAGGTACAGACCACTGGGCCATTTCTTCTGTCTGTCTCTTATCTGTTATAATTTTTAATTTGATTTCAGAAATGTATCATTAACATTGTTTTTGAAAAATCATAATTATAAAAATTCATGGTGTCCAATGTGATGTTTTGACATATGTCCACAATATGGCTTGATTAGATCAAGCTATTTATCCATCACTTTGATCATCTACCATTTTCTTTTTGTAGTTAGACACTTAAAATTTACTTTCTTCATTATTTTGAAATGCATATTACATTATTATTGACCATCGTTGCCCTGCAGTGCAATAGGTCTTAAAATCTATTCCTCTTGTCTATCCCAAACTCTGCACCCTTTGATCAGCAGCTCCCCATTCTCTCCCTCCTCCCTCCATCTAGCCTCTGGTAACCAACAGTCTACTCTGTACTTCTATGAGTTCAACTTTATTAAATTCCACATAGAAGTGAGATCGTGTGGTATTTCTCTTTCTCCGCTTATTACACCAGGTATAATGTCCACCAGATTCATTCATGTTCTTGTAATTGACAGGTTCCCCTTTTTAGGACTGCATGGTGTCACATTGTGATGTGTATTTATGTCAAATATCCTTATTTTTTTATCCATTGATGGTCAGTTCAGTTGTTTTTATTTCTGTGCTATTGTGCATAAAGCTGCAGTGAACATGGAAATGCAGATATCTCTTTGATATATTGATTTTATTTCCTTTGCATATACAACCATGAGTGGGATTAATGAGCATGCTAGTCAGCTTTATGTCACTGTGGCCAAATTACTGGAGAAAGCTAGGAAAGTTAATTTGGGCTCTCTGTTTCTGAGCTTCTGTTCATGGCCAGAGGACTCCACCACTCCTAGATAAGTTGAGATGGTACATGAAGGTAGAGGGACATGACAGAGGAATGCTGCTCAGCTGGGGAAACAGAAAGCAGAGAGAGAAACTGAGGCATCAGGGACAAAATATAAACCCTAAAGGTATAACTCCAGGGACCTACTTTATTCAGCTATACCCCTGAAATTGCTACCCCATAATCCATTTAAACTGTCAATCCATCACATGGGTTAATCCACTATTTAGTTTATAGCTCTCATAGTATATAATCCTTTCAGCTCTGAACATTCCTGCATTGTCTATCACATGAGCTTATTGGGGAATACCACATTACACTGGGTCATGTGGTAGTTCTATTTTTAGTTTTTTGAATAGCCACCATATTGTTTTCCATAATGGCTATACTAATTTACATAGTCACTTTCAGTTCATAAAATTGTCATTTTTTTTGCTGGGTGCAGTGGCACATGAGTGTAATCCCAGCAGCTAAGGAGGCTGAGGCAGGAGTATCTCAAGTTCAAGGTTAGCCTCAGCAATTTAGTGAAGCCCTAAGCAACGTTGTGAGACCCTGTCTCCAAATAAAATAGAAAAGGGCTGAGGATGAATCTCAGTGGTTAAGTACCTTTGAGTTCAACCTCCAGTACCAAAGAAAAAGTAATGATCATTTTTTCCACATTCCTAATATTTGCTACCTTTCATCTTTTTGGTAAATGTAATTTGGGCATGATGATACGTGTTTTCATTTGCATTTCTCTGGTGCAAATGAAAGTGATGGTGAGCACTTTTTTCTTGTACTTATTAACCATTTAAACATCTTCTTTAGACAAATGCTTGTTCCAGGGCTTTGCCAGTTTTTAAAATTGAGTTATTTCTTTTCTTGTTGTTGAGTTGTTTGGGTTTCTTACATATTTTGGGTATTAATTCCCTCTCAGAGCTGTAGTTTGCTAATGTTTTCTTCCTTTCTTTACATTGCCTCTTTACTCTGGTGATTGTTTCCCTTGCTGTGCAGAAACTCCTTGGTTTCATGCCATCCCATTTGCCTAATTTTTCTTTTGTTATTTATGCTTTTGGGGTCATATACAAGAAATTGTTTCCCAGATCAATGTAGTACAGCTTTTCTTTTATATTGTCCTTTAATAGTTGTACAGTTGCATATCTCATGTTTAAGTCTTTTAAAATCAATTTCGAGTTGTTTTTATGTAGGGTTTAAAATAAGGGTCTAGTTTCATTTTTCTACAGATTCAATTAATTGCAAATGCATGGGTTTATTTCTGGGTTTTCAATCTTGTTCCATTGGATGATGTGTCTTTTTCATGCCAATACTGTGCTGGTTTGATTACAGTTGCTTTAAAGTATGTTTTGGAATCAGAGATTGTGATGCTTCTGCTTTACTCTTTTTCCTTAAGATCATTGTGGTTCTATAGGATCTATTTGTGTCCTGTATGAATTTAAGGATTGTTTTCCATTTGGGGGTAAAATGAGATTTCTTTCATCGACATTCCATTCACCAAGGAATCAGGATGGGAGGGCTCCTTCCAACAGGGACTTTCAAGAATTGAGGTTCTACGTCTGTTTCTCTCCAACTCTTGTGACCTTGTACAAATTATTTAATTGTTTCAAATTCAATTCACTTTCTCAAAGGAAAAATCCCTCATCATAGAGTTGTTGGGGTAGTACCATTTAAGAGAGCGATGAAGAAGTTATTAAAGTATTTGGTACAGAAAGACCTTAGTAAATCTCCATAATAATTATAATTTGTCTCAATCGGGGATTATTAGGACTACCAGGGGGAAAAGACCCATTGAGCTTGTTTTAAAACAAAGAGAGAGTTCACTGGAGAGCTGTCATGGCCTTTGGCAAAACCCCCAATGCAAAGATCACCTGGCATCTTGGAGACCAGAGAGGGAGGAACATCTTGTTAGCTAGTCTCTTATTTCTGTGTCTCATTGTTTCTCTACTACATTTCTCTCTCCCTCCTGCCCTCTCTCTCCCCATCCTCTTGCCCTGACTCTCCAGCATTTATTTCTAGCAGTCATGCTTTGAGAATGAATCTGACATTAAAACCAGACTGTCCTCAAGTTCTGCAGTTTTCTGCTGTGTCAGCTGTTTCGGTATTTGACCTGAATTGCCTATCCTGGCCAAGTCCACCTCACCTCTATTTCAAGCACACATAATCAATTAAACAAAGTGCTTGTTTCTGAACTCCACATTCCCAAAAAAGAAAATCCACTTGGCTCAGTTTGAGCCAGGTTTCTGCCTGAGTCCAGGGAGCCATGGCTGTGATAGGGACAATGTAACTTGAGGCCCTGTGGGATGTGGGCTGAGCCTCCCTGAGAAGGGAGCATGGACAAGCCGGACAAAGGGATGTTCCATCTTCATTACTATTATCATCAGCACTGTAGGCTAAGACAGTGTCATGATGTTCAGATTTAAGCATGAAGGACTATGCTTTCCATTACGAACCAGCCTCCTTCCCGTGGTAACACTAAGCCCTATGATGAAGAGTGACACAAAGCTTTGTAATCAAATGCTTCTAGAAATAGTACTCATGAAAACAGAGACTGCAACAACCCAATGCCAGTCAACTAGGAATGGGTAGATGAATGTAATATATTCACACTATGGAAACCTACCCAGCAACATTAAGGAATAAGAATATTATTACACATAACAACATGATTGAATCTCATAAACATTATGCTAAGTGAAAGAAATCTAGAGCAAAGGGATGCATATTGTGTAGTTCCATTTATATCAGAATTCTTGAAATAGCAAAACTACACTGACCAAAAAAAAAAAAAAAAGATATGTGGTTGCCTGGGGATAGAAATGGGGAGGATGGATTTTAATGCAAATGGACAAGAAAAATATTTTAAGGTGATGGCATTATTTTATATCTTCATTGTGGTGGATGTTACCTGATTGCAGACAATTAAACAAAACTATTAAATTTGTCGAATCCATTAAAATGGGTCAATTTTTTTACATTTAAATTACTCTTTAACAAAGTATTTTAAAAAAAGAAGAAGAAGGGAAGGAGGGGAAAGAGAGAGGAAGAAAAGGAGAAAGGGAAAAGAAAAAAAAGAGATCATCTCCAAATTTTATATGCCTCTTTTAAGGTGAGTCAGCATTTATCAATTACTATGTTTATGGATATATGATTACTACTAATAAAACTTTTATTGAGCAATTACCATATGGCACAAAGTATGCTAAGTAATTTCTTCATGTGCGTTACTGAATTCAATTCTCACAACAACCCTGCAGATTAGGTGTTATTATCCCCATTTTAGACATTAAGAAGTAGTTGTTCAGAGAAACTCAATTTCTTGAAAGTACCACCCAGCTAATCCATGGCAAAGCTAGAATTCAAAATCAGGTCTGTCTGACTCTCCAGCATTTATTTCCAGCAGCCATGCTTTGAGAATGAATCTGGCATTAAAACCAGACTGTCCTCAAGTTCTGATCATCATGGTGGTCAAAAGAAAGAAAGGTCAGCTAAGACACAGTGAAACTGAGTTCTTAATATGTGTGTTTCCAGAAGCATATGTTTTTTCGTGCCCACTAGGAAGAATCTAAGGTAGTTGAATAGTGTTCTCCTACTATGTTGATTACAACTGTACATATGGGTACATGTCTACAAACGATGTGACTTTCTTGATTATTTATGCTTACATGAGAAAGAATGCATGAAAATATGGTCTTAGAAAAACATCAAATTAAAACAATAATTGAGAGCCATAAACCACTGCAGAAAGCTAATCAACTTTCAGCAAAGGTCATTTTGTAGCTCACATACAGGAATTTAAAACACCTTTTAGTGTGTCATTAGATGTGAGGTATGTGGTTGACACTGTCAGAGTGAATTACAATAATCAGAACAATTATTTACAGAATAGGAGAGGGGAAGAGTTACTTCAGCATTATTTACCAACAAGGTATTCAATGAGTTCCCGGCATTTTGGAAAGAATGTAAAAGGAGGCCTGGAAAGTATTTCAAGATATCTTGCTACATCAATGCTCAGCATACCATTAAAATAGATGAAATACACACAATGGAACAATTGACTGTATGGTTTTGAATAAAACTAGCACAGTTCATTTATGGAGGAAATCAGTGCGAGGAGTCTGGGTGAAGACCTTGAGGTTAGGAGGCTGCAGAGAGGCAGAAAAGCACCACAGCAGACCGAACAGGTACAGTCCATGGGTGGCGTAGTAGCCATGTTTCTCAGTTAAGTTTCTCCACTGTGCCTCAGTATCCTCACTGTATAAATGGAAATGTGGAATTATCTTACAAGACTTGGGGCTGGGGATGTGGCTCAAGCGGTAGCACACTAGCGGGCTGCTAGGTTGAATCCTCAGCACCACATAAAAATAATAAATAAAGATGTTGTGTCCACCGAAAACTAAAAAATAAATATTAAAAAATTCTCTCTCTCTCTCTTAAAAAAAAAAGACTTAAAGGAATTGAGGATCTTCTACTCAAAATGATGTGACTTTGGCATGTTATTTATTTTTTTAAGAAAGGGAGTTTTTTATTTCTTTTTATTTATTTATTTATTTTTTTAGTTTTCAGTGGGCACAACATCTTTATTTTATTTTTATGTGGTGCTGAGGATCGAACCCAGCGCCCCGTGCATGCCAGGCTAGCACGCTACCACTTGAGCCACATCCCCAGCCCTTGGCATATTATTTTAAACCACAGACTTGAGAAACAGCAAGATACAGAAATGACTCTCTGGTCTCCCCTTTTACACCAAAAATAATACACACAATTTCCTATAAGAAAGGTTCCCACCTGTACCAGGAAAAAAAGAACATCTTTATCATCAGAGACCATGAATTCACCCTGAGTTAAATCTATACAAACAAACTTAATAAAATAATCCTTATCTTCCCTTAGATTTCCCCAGTATACCTTTCAGTCACTTCCCTAGAATTTGCAACCTCTAATTCACACCGCCATTCTTGTCATTTCTTCTTATATGTACCATTTCTTTGTCTAAAAGGTGTAGGAGCTGTCTGTTCTATTCACTTTTTCCTGTCTTCATTTTTATTGTTGGCTTGTTTTGGTTAGAATTCCTATGGACATATAAAAATTCTGTCAAAATTCTATGCATTTTTCTTATCAATCTCTCCTGTGTCACTTTAATTGTTAGGTGCATCCAGAGACCATGAGAGGATAGAGAATTTTTTTTTCCTTTTTTACAGATTGATGCAAACATTAAGCCACATAATATTCCTGACATGTTTAGAGCAGTGGCGGGCACACTCTCAAGTCACAATAAGTGTTTGCTAATTTGTGACTATGTAGGTGGAAACTGAGGTAGAATTTAAAGCTCCATACGTTTTAAGAATAAAGAGGAAGGGGGTGGAGCAAATCCTCTTGGAAAAGGCAGCAGCCTAGGAATTTCATGAAGACCAGAAAAGACATGAGGAAAAGCCCTTCATCATAGGGGAGCCATGCTTTTATGTTGGGGAGAAGCGAGAAATTAAAGTGAGACCAGGGGTTCCAAAACTGGAAATCCCACAAGAGTACGTGGACTGCACACAAGTGTACTAGAAAATTGGTTAGGTTCTTCAACAAGCCATTGCTTAAAAAAAAGTAGTGTTTAAAGAAAATTTGTCTCATAGCAACCTACAGGATGGGTTGGAAATAGGAAGTGACAAAGGAAAGGAAAATAAATAGAAGGCCATGGACGAATCCTGTACATTTTTAACAACACTGTAAACTTCAGGCCTGAACTGAGAACCAGGGAAATTCACCCAAGAAAAGAATACTGTGCCAAGTTGCAGGAAAACAGTGACCATTTCTGTGTCAGTGGGGACAGAGTCGTGCCTGTGATTTTGTGACTACTGACCAAGAAAACAGAACATTTACTTCACTACACTTGGGTAAAACACCTATTCCAACAAGCAAGGTAAACTTTTCACGGCTTCTCATTTCCTCCCTCATAGGCATTCTAAAATATACAAGCGATATTTTACAGTCTCCTCGAGCTATATAAAAATAGGATCTGATGAATAATCAGAACATAAACAAAGTCCTTTCAGTGTCTCATATTCATGATACAGAAGTATGACAAAAATCTGGCATAAAAGAAAAATCACAAGCTCACCCCAACACCTGCAGCATTTTAACACACTCCCAATGAGAATTCAGGTTTTGACTTGTCTTTTCTGCCTCCATTCCACTTCCCTTCCTGCCCCACACCACTGTAATGGAACAGCCTAGGAGCTGTGGTGTTATAATCATTCTCTGGTTTTCAGTCACCTTTTTTGCTCAAACTCAGGGCATTTACCTCCATATCCGTGTATTTTCTCTAGAATTAGTCTCACTTCAGTACACTAAAAATTCAAAAAAGTCTACGTCCAAAATATCATGAATACATCAATATCAAGGCATTTGAAATGTTCAGCCTTTCAGAAAAATATGAATTAATGTAACCAAAACTTCCCAAACTGGCCCCTGAGGTTACAAAGTATATTATTAATTTCATGATTAGACATTAAAGATCAAATGAAGCCACTTTTTCAGTCTTTTGTTTTTTTAGGACAAACAGGTTCCATTGTTGAAAAGAATTACTGTTACAATCAGTATGTTTGATCCCAAAGCACATGTCACCAGATGTTCTAACTGTACATGCCCCTTATTTTTAAAGTTAGGCAAGTCAGTAGCACATGAGCAAGGGGGAGACAGCAGCGCACAACTGACGATTTTGCTGTTCTTGCAAAGGGAGCTGCTGCCAACAGTTTGAGCGAAAGAGCCGTCCAATTTAAGTTCATCTTTGAAGCTCTTGCCCATCCATCTCCACGGCCTTCTTTGGCCTTTTTATATTTCACAGGCACACACACACACTCACCCACTCAAATTTCCACATAGTCTTCCATCTATAACACCACGCTCTGGCAAAGACCCTGGCTCTCCTTTTCCATAGTGTTCCAAAATCCTCATGGCGTTCAGTTTCCTCTCACTTAAGCAGAATACACATTTCTGTCTGATCTCAATTTGGAAAGAATTCACACATTTAACATTTTTAAAAATTCACACTAACACATGAGTCATCAAATGATGGGTTTAATCCTCCTGGGATGCTGGAATTCTGAGAGCAGCATCTATTAACTCCATGACTCTCCACTGGTTAGACTGTATGGAAAGAGGTTCTGATTGGTGTGTGTTCCTGTGTTCCCCCATGACATACTCACATGAGCAAAAGAGGGGACACGTAGTTGCTATTCCAATTTTGAAAGAAAGCAATGCAAAATCTAAGTTACTTAACTAACTCATTAGTTTTGTTTAGAAATATGACTGGTTTTTCCTTACTTATGGCTTCTTTAGATTCTCTCTCTTTTTTAAGTATTACCATAGACTAAAATCTGAATAATTTTTAATTTTTAACAAAAGAGACATGTCATACTGTTACCTGTACCACCCTTTATAGAAGAGATTTGTTCATGAGCTAGTCTTATCCATACTGAGAATTCATGAAAAGGAATCCAGTTTGAATATTGGAAAAAATACTTGTAAAGGAAATCTCTCAAATACAGAAAACACACACACACACACACACGTGCATGCACACATCTGACATGGATCCACTGAAGTTTCATAGGATGTTGGTCTCACTTTTTTCTCTTACCGGTCTTATCTTCATTTTAATGGTGTTTGACCAGATGGAAAGACACCTTCTTCATCAATTATTTCCCACTAGGCTCTAGGAGTGAATATGTACTTCTGAGTAATATTTTATCATATGACACCTGAGATACAGCTTCATGAGCAAGAGAGTTACAAAATGAAATTGAACCGCTCTAGCACCAAAGCCATAAGCAAGATGACAGATATTGATTGTGCCCCAAGATGTAATGTAGGCACCTAATGGGGCGTAGTAATGTACAATGAATCATTAGAATATTATTTTAAATTTTCCATTCACCTGGGGGATTGCTAACAGGGTATTTCACCTTCAAGTCACTCCCCCGCCTCCCTAGACTAGGGAAGCAATTGATAAAGGTCATTTAGAACATGGTGGGGTTTTTAGCAGCTTTGAAAAAATTGCTGATTATTTTCCAGATCTCAGGAAACAGATGTCCATATTACTGAGGATTAGGAGTCTTTCAAAAGCTTTAAAACATATATCATTGTTAGTCAATAAACAAAGGCTGGAACATTTATTTGAAAGAACTAAATTCATAACAATGGGATAAATAACTAGCATTTATTAAACACTTGCCATTACTCTTTTTTTGGTTGTAGATGGACACAATATCTTTATTTATCTTTTAGAACCCAGCGCCTCACAGTACTAGGCAAGTGCTCTGCCAGGGAGCCAAAACCCCAGCCCACCTTTACTTTTTTGACAAGTGTTTCACCTACATTATTTCCCAAATAGTTACATTTTCTGATGTAAATGCCATTATTATCTTTACTTTAGGACAAACTAATTGAGGCAAGTGAGGAAAAGTGTCCCAAGAAGTTCACATGGTTAGTAAATAGTAGAGACAAGGAAGAAACTCAGATTTTTCTGTGTTTAGAGACACCAACCCTTATAGAATTCCCTATGTTTTTCTTTCCTTAGTTTTATTTATTCACAGTCAACCATGATCTGAAAATATTAAATAGAAAATTCCAGAAATAATTCTTAAGTTTTAAATACCACATTTTGATAGAATATTATTATAATTATTCTACTTTATTATTGGTTATGTTGTTCATTTCTGTGTCTAGTTTGTAAGTTAAACTTTATCTTAGGTATATAGGCATAGGAAAGACCATGTTATACATACAATTTGGTTTCAGGAGTCCATTAGGGTCTTGGAATATAAAAACCTTCATGAACAAGGGGGGACTGTGTACCGTACAATTCTTCCTAACAAAAAGCTAAAGATGCTATGTCATTCATTTGTAAGTTAAATTACAAATGAATTCATTGTGTAAATATAGTTTTTAACCTAAGGCAGAGGCCAAGGCCAGCCTCCTGGTTAGAGCTATGAAATGCTTCTAGTTTCCTTTCTGTGGATCTCAAATCTAAGGCAGTCATTATTGTCCCCTGATGCCCTTAGGTACTGGCATTACCTCATGAATAACTTCTGAACCAGTTGGATTCCTGTCTTGACCTTCCTCCCAACCAAATTACCTGTCCTGGGATTCTTTCCTTCAAAATACTCCAAAGATAAGAATGTCTCAGATTTAAGGTTTGTGTTTGCTCCTGTATTAAATATACTTTCCTTTCCCTTACTCTCATCTCTTATTTTTTCTGATTTTCTGGGCTCCTGGATGCCAATCAATACTTTGTTTTTAAGGTACCAGGCATTAAACAAAAGCAGTGTGGCATTGTGAACAGGTTTTAGTTCTTAATGTTAGGTTGATTAGGCTTAAATCTTGTTTCTGTAACAATTTTAGCAGAAATATGGAGTTAATATGAGCTGATAGATTGCTTCCACATTAGCATTATATCAGGATTGTCCAAGACTTAACCCCCCAAATTAAGAAGGGCATAATTATAAAAATTGTTATATATATGTTTTAACACTACAATATCCTGGTTGCAATAATATTTTGTCATATGAATAAATGTAGAGATAATTCAGTAAAACTTCTACTGCTATTTGTTGAACAGAGTAATTTTAAAATTAAGAATCAATCAGGATTTTTTCTACACCCTATAATTCAGTCAATGGAATCAACCAATTTTGATTGTTCCTAGATATGTTTTTAGAAATTCCGCAGTAGCCGTGGCATAGTCTCTGTTTTCAGTATCTCTCCATATTTTGCAGAAGTGGAAAGATTTATGCAATGAGAGAAATGAGAGAAGACTTCTGAAACATAGAGAGAACTGTAATATTTTCAAAAGTTCAGCAAAAAAGAGAGGGGCCAATTGGAGAGGTGACAACCAATGCAGCATACATTCTGATCTTCTGGAAGTTAGCCATTCAAAAACCATGGGATTGTAGGAGCACCAACTGAAGCTTGAATTGGCAATATAAAATCTTATAGAGATAGAGCATTGGCACACATTGGGTCTCATTCAAGAAAATTTATTTTAAATAATCTGCAAAGAAATAGTTCTGCAGGATGATAAAGCTTTTATTCTATACCAGCAGCAAGGTCTTATTAAACAGGCTCAAGGATATATCCCTGGCCCCCTCCTCCATGTGATACAGTGAGAAGATGGCCATCTGTGAACCAGGAAAGTGGTCCTTACAGACGCTAAAAATGTTAATATCTTGATCTTGAACTTCCCAACACCCATAATGGTGAGAAATAAATTTCTGTTATTTTTAAACTACACACTCTGAAGTATTTTGTTACAGAAGCCCGAAAGGACTATGGCATGCCCTCTTTAATAGAGTTCTAGGACCCCATTCTGCAGTGTCCATTCTTATAAATTCTGGTACAGTGCCACCAGCTGAACAAACCTCCACTGTGCAAATATCTGAACTCCAGCTACAGTGGCCACTCCTCCTGTCATCTTGGTCTTAATAACCCCCAAACTTCTACCCACCATCACCTTAACTGCTTCCTTCCATTATTAGCTCTGTGAAACCTCAGAGTCCTCCAATACTTGTTTAACAATTGCCAGTAATAATATTCCTGTGTTATTGGTAAAAAAAAAAATAATGTTTTTTTATTTTCCTGAAGAGTAAAAGGGAAATAAAGATAAATCTTGCCAGGAATGGGGAAGAAGTTACCAAAGGGTAACACAAAGGTTGAAGAGAGAAGAAAAAGTGAAACTACTTACAAGTAGAGTGTGTGTGTGTGTGCGCGCGCGCGCATTATTTTTTATTTTCTTATTTATACATATATTTTTATATAGTCAGGGTTTGCTTCCCAGATAATAGAAAATCCATGAGAAGGACAGCTCTATCCACTTCATCCAACAATGTCTAGTATATCTCGACACCTAAGAAGCTTACTTCTGTTTATCCTCTAGCTGCCAATTTACTAAATGTTCCCTAGATATCAGTTTACAACTCCATCTTTTAACAGCCTATCATTTTGACATCCAATGTTAATACCTGAAGCCAAGTGGATTCTTTTGACATTTCAAAGAAGATAAAACCTTCCTTTGCAAGTTCTTATAAAAGAACATTCTCTATCTTAGTTATCAAATTGTGATATATTCAGATTCATTATCTTTTTCCTAGCTTGAGACTCCCTAGGCATTAGATTTTCACAGATGGCACTTCTTAAGATGATGGTCAGTAAAGAGAGAAACGAGATAATGGAGAAAAATTATACATTTAAAAGTACTTTCACATGGTTTCCCAGAAGTAGAGCAATATTTACAGAATCCAATATTTGGACCCTTATAACATAAAAGAAAACTGTAATCAACCGGGGTAGCAAATGCAAAGGTAGATAAGCTGAGGTGAAGGTAGTTGAATTCTCACAGGTTCTCTTTAAAGAGTTCTAAATTAACGAATGTCAAAGTAAAATTACGTAGCACCGGTTCAAATTCTGGCACTGCATGTGTTCAGATGACATGGCTCTACAGGGGGACATCTTTTAGGCAATACAAATTTATAGAAAAGGCATATGAATAATAACCCATGAAGAATTTTCACAAATGGACTTTAAAAGTATTTCTATGGTTCCTGTGGAACAAAGCCGAAATTTTAAAAAAATATTAATATTACCAGTTTATTTCCCAAATTACGTGAGTACCACTTGATTGAAGATGAAAGTTTCTAAAGACTTCCAATATTTCATAAAAGCTAAGATGGAAAACTTCTCCACATCACACCATTTTACTACAAAACCAACTCTTTCCAGTGACCCCAGTAGCAACTCTCTCTGTTTTAGGTTAAAAAAAAAAATCCTTGAGAAAGCTTTCTTTTCTGTGGCCCAAACTCTGGCCCATTCCTTTACAAGTAAATGTTTTGCACATATATGAGAACTACTGTTTTCTGAGAACGCTCATTATCTTTTGCCTTACTCTTAAAGAGAACCCTGATCAAATTAGCTCTCTCTCCATGTATATATCTACCTATCTATCTATATATGTGTGTGTAATTATATATGTATGTGTGTGTATATATATATATATGTGTGTGTGTGTGTTTGTGTGTATATATATATGTGTGTGTGTATATATGTGTATGTGTGTTTGTGTGCTTAGATGTGTGTGTGAATATATATATATATATATTTTTTTTTCACTCAGAATACAGCTATTTGACTTCTTACCCAGAAGCCATGTTTGCTATGGCATTCCCTCTTGAGGATCCCTAACCATTTTCCATTAGTCTTCTTCACAGAGCTAGGCATCAAGTAGTAGCTATGATTACCCTGATCTTTCTAGAGGAAATCTCTGTACTGGAAATTAGTGTTCTTCATCATTTGTCCTGTTTTTTTTTTCCCAAGAAAAAAAAAAGTTAGAAAATGACATGACTATCCCCACCCACAAATGTCAAACTTGGACTCAACTCTTTCTTCTCATACGTCATTTCCTTTGCCTGGGATATCTTTTCAGACTTCTCTCTCTTTAATACTCAGCTCAAATTAGTTCCATCCCTTCAATGGAGCTTAGCAGTAATTCTGCACTCTCTGTGTGTTAGGCTGCATTATACCCAGCTTTATATATATTAGCTTATTTAATCCTCTCCAAAACACAAGATATATAATACTATTACCAGTTTACAGATAAGGAAACTGAGGCTTAAGAATTGAAGTAATTTGCTCAGGATCAGATTGCACACAGACCCAGTCTTGAACCCAGGCAGTCTGGTTTGAGAATTCTGCTATTAACCACCAACATGTTATTTATTTTAGTATTCCTATCTACATTTATCTGCCACTATCTTAAGTTCTTACTGCATACCTTTACTAACATAGACAATGAAGAACTTAATAATATGGACTATTAAACTATGTTCCATAGAAGTATAGATGGAAATACTTATTTAGGTTGTTCTTACAGGTAAGGAAATTGAGGAACAGAAAAAGCATGATATTCACAGGGATTGAGGTCTTTTGATGCCTGATTCAGTGTTATGTTCACCACATGGTTTTAACTATTTTTTATTGACCTCTATTTGCTTAAAGTGTGTTTACCTTTCTTCTGATTCATAGGACATACTTCAGCATGACCTCTTAACCTCTCAGCAATTACTACCCAGTGATGTTCTCAATCCAAACAAGAGTTGAAACTATCATTCTTTCATTAGAACTCATTTCTCATGTTCAATTTTCTTACATTAATAAAGTGAATCCTCTAATCTTTCTAAGTCAGAATTATTAAGATTGTCTTCTGCTAGTTTATTGCATTCCATTCCTCATTCTGATAAATCTCACTGAATCCTATATGAGATTTCTGAACTTGTTGGTTGAGAGATTTGAGAAAATCCCTTTTTCTCTCTGGGCCTTCATTTCCTCTTACCAGTTCCTACCAGCATTAAAGTAAGACCACCTTTTACATCCTATGTTATATCCCCTTCTGGGAAAACCATTCTGAATTCTGGGTCTTTTTTTTTTTTTTTGGAACCACTGTAACTCATTCACTTTCCTTATCTCCCAGTCCCGGCTTACTTCCCACTATTCATTGTCCTTTCTCTATCTGCTCATTGTCCCTGTCCTGACTTCCACAGCCAAAGCTGAATTACTCCCCTTTCCTTCGCAGTTTCAAACAAGTTGACACCACTTGGCTCCCTACCCTATACCCAGGACCATTCTAGATAACTCCTGGTACTCTGGCTCTTTCCTGATCTTTATATTTTCCTCATACCTGCTACTGTATCCCATGATTGGTTAAAAAGTTTTCCTAAGTGGGATACCACGCCTACAATAACCCAGGATTTTATAGCAGAAGCATCCAATTTGCAACTTGTATTAATAGCACTCTCGTTATTCCAAGTCTATGAAGGACTCCCCTCCTCTCCATACACTGACCATCTTCTGTATAATTCTTACTCCTGAGCAGTTGCACAGAAATCTATATTCAAAGTATCAATATTACTGCCATCATCACTGCCATCACATTAGTCATCATTTATTGAATGCCCACAACAGGCCAATCGATGTGCCAATTCTCAGACATATTTAATGTTAACCTCTCTATGCAATTTGTTGTATTGTCAACCCCATTTCACTGCAGAGACATAAACTTAAATTATTTGATCAAGGAAAGAGAAGAGTCAGGATTAATCCAGGCAAGAAATGTCTAGATTGCACCTGCCCAATTACTGCCACTTAGTTGCCCCCATACCTTTCTGTCCACATACTTCCCATCTGGTCACTCTGTGCTATGCATTATTTTCAGGTCCACTTACTTGGAGAGCAGTAACTGATTAAAATTTGTTATAGTATCTTAGAGTACTAGAATTTAAGCCCTGGAGAACCAGGACTGCGCATGTGCTGCTCTTACATCCAGTGGTTAGCATGGCACCTGCACACATTATAGACACTCAGCAAATATTTGTTGAATGAAAAATAGCATATTTTCAAAGAGAGGAGTCTGTTTTTCCATCTCAGGTTGCAGTTTTTGTAGCTGTACCCCAATGCAGAGCCACACTCCAGTGTGTTCAAAGCAGCTGCTGCTTTTGTAGCTGCTGACATGCTAGTAACAACATACAATTTGATAATATTAAAATAACTAATTGCACTTGGAAAGAGACCTGATTTAAGTTATATTTATGGCAGCGTTAATTTTTTACTTAAAGAAGAAATTTGTTGAAATGCAAAGTAGTTGCTCCTAGAAGTTTCTTCAAAATATTAGCTTGTGCATATGAAATTCATTTGCCTTATCCCCTGAGATCAAAATATTTTCAATCCTAGATGATGCCTGCTGCATAGGTTTCATTTTTCAGTAGCCCATGTCTGTGCTTCTACCTATCTATCTCTATCTCTGTGGTTACTGGTTTTTCAATTAAAAGAAAATTAAGACACTTTGGTCAGTTGATCATTCATAACCTAACCTTAACATCTCATTTAGCTGTCTTCACTAGGGGATTTTAACATTTAATGAAGGTGTTTTAAAGTGGAAAATTAGTTTTGAGGATAAAATTATATGTATAATGTATAATGTATCACTACATAGAATAAGGAAATTCATATGTAATAATTCTTACTGAAGAAAAGAATCACTGAATAAATCATATGTTAATGAGACATGTAAAAATAATATTTTGGGTAAGCATGTACAAACCAATCTAATTATTACAAAAAGAATCTCCTTTTTTTTTTTTTTTTTGGTACTGGAGATTGAACTCAGGGGCACTCAAACACTGAGCCACATCCCAAGCCCTATTTTGTGCTTTATTTAGAGACAGGGTCTCAGTGAATTGCTTAGTGCCTCGCTTTTGCTGAGGCTGGCTTTGAACTCTTGATCCTCCTGCCTCAGCCTCCCAAGCCACTGGGATTAAAAATGTGGGCCACCATGCCCAGCTAGTTAGTACAAATACATTCAACTGATGTCACTTAATTAGGACAGAGGTAAAATATATAAAACTATATCAAGTACCTGATAACAGAACTTGCAAAGGGATACTGATTCTTTCTTGATCAAAGACAAATTTAATCATTAATCTATTTATTTATTCATTTATTCTTCTTTAACTGATACAAAAAACATAAAATTTTACATATTCATGGGGTTCCATGTAATATTTGAAATGTGTATACTTACATAATGTTTAAATCAGGTTAAACAAACATTTTATCATTTGTTAGTGGTGAAAACTTCCAAAATCCTTTCCTCTAGCCTTTTGAAATGTATAACCCATTGTTATCATCTGTTGTCACCACACTGTGCTATCGTACTCCATGCTTCTAGCCCACTACCCCCTACTATCCCCAGTCTCTGGTAACCACCACTCTAATCTCAGCTTCTATGATATCAACATTTTTGGATCTCACGTGTAAGTAAAACCATATAGTGCATGTCATTCCGTGCCTGGATTGTATTATTAATATAATAGATTCCACTTTCATCCATGTTGTCACAAATGACAGGATTTTCTTTTTTATGGCTAAATAGTGTCACATTGTATATATGTACTACATTTTCTTTATCCATTTATCAGTTGATGGACACACAGCTTTTTTTCCATTTTTTTGGCTATTGTGAATAGTGTTTCAATACATATGGCAGGGCAGATGTCTCTTTGACATACTGATTTCATTTCCTTTGGATATATACACAGTAGTGGGATTGCTAGATCATATGGTTGTTCTATATTTATGGTTTGGAAGAGCCTCCATACTGTTTTCCATAATGGCTATACTAATTTACATCCTGTCAACAGCGTGCAAGTATTCCCTTTCTCAAAACACTAGCCAGAACTTGTTATCTTTGGTCTTTTTGATATTAGCCATTCTTACTGGGGGGGAAAGGTGATACTCCATTGTGATTTCTCTGATGATTAGTGATGTCGAACATTTTTTCATGTACCTGTTGATAATTTGTATGTGTTTTTTTGGAAAACATCTATTATGAGATATTGCTCGTTTTTAAATTGTAAGTTATTTGTTTTGCTATTGAGGTTTTGTAGTTCTTTATGTATTTGGGATGTAAACCTCTTGTCAGATGTATACATTGCAAAATATGTTCTCTCATTAGGTAGGCTAGCTCTGCAACTTTGTTGACTGTATCCTTTGGTGTACAAAAAGCTCTTTAGTTTTATGTAACTTCATTTTTTATATTTCTGTTTTTATTTCCTGTGATTCTGGGATCTTGTTTAAAAAAATTCTTGCCTATTCCAATGTCCCAGGCATTTTCCCTATGTGTTTTTTTCTAGTAGTTTCATACTTTCAGGTCTTACATTTAAGCTTTTAATTCATTTTGAGTTGAATTTTACAACTGGTGAGAGAGAGGGTTCTAGTTTCATTCTTCTGCATGTGGATACTCAATTTTTCCACCACCACTTATTGAAGAGATTATTCTTTTTCCAATGTGTATTCTTAACCCCTTTGTAAAAACCTAGTTGGCTGTACATGCACGGGTTTCCTACTAGGTTCTCTATTCTGTTTCATTGCTCTATGTGTCTGTTCTTAGGCCAATATCATGCCATTTTCATCTCTACAGCAGTGTAGTATATTTTGAAGTCAGGCAACATAATGCCTCCTGATTTATTTTTCCTCAAAATGACTTTGGTTATTTGAGGTTTTTGTAATCTAATATAAATTTTTAAATTGTTTTTATAGTGCTGTGAAAAATACCATTGGTATTTAGATAGGGTTTGCATTAAATCTGTAAATTATTTGGGTTATTATAGACCACAACATTGATTTTTGCAATCATTATCATAGGGTGTTATTCAATTATTTTGTGTCTTCTTTCATCAATGTTTTATAATTTTCATTATAGAAATATTTAACCTCTTGTTTAAATTTATTCCTAGGTATTATTTGTTCATTTTTATTAATTGTAAATGGGGCTGATTTTCTTGATTTCTATTTCTGATAGACTTTTGCATGCTGGTTTTGTATCCTGCAAGTTTGCTGAACACATTTATTATTTCTGATCATTTTTTGGAGGAGTTTTCAGTATATTACATCATGCCATCTGCAAACAGTGACAACTTGACTTCTTTTTTGACTTGGATTCCCTTTATTTCTTTTTCTTCCTAATGTTTCTGGCTAGGACTTCCAGCACTATGTTGAATTATATGATGAAAGCAGGATTTATCTTGTTCTGGATCTTAGAGAGAAAGCTTTCAGCTTTTCTCCATTCAGTATAATACTAGCAGTTGACTTATTATAAATGGTCATTATTATGTCAGGCTATATTCCTTATATACTAAGTTGTTCAGTGTTTTTAATCATGAAAGAATTGAATTTTATCAAATACCTTTGTGTCAATTGCCATTATTCTATTGATGTGAGGATTCATGCTCAGTAATTTCTATATATTGCACATCTTTTCATTTCTGATATAAATCCTTCTTGATCATGGTGAATAATTTTTATAGTGAGTTGCTGGATTTGGTTTGCTAGCTTTTTAAAAGGATTTTTGAATCTATGTTCATCAAGGATATTGGCCTGTAGTTCATTCTCATATTCTCTCTCTCTCTCTCTCTCTCAATTTCTTTTATTGTTGTTGTGTCTTTATCTGTTCTGCTGTCTGGGTATGACTGGCCTTACTCTTAACAGTCAAGTTTTTTTATTCCTTCCTGTTTTCTTCTTACTTATCAATGTTTATTTCTTTGAATTTCAACTATTTCCTGTGGAACAAGTCTAATAGAGTTATGTTCTTTCAGTTTTTGTTTGTCTGGGAAAGTCTTTACCCCCTCCTCAATTCTAAAGGATAACTTTGCTGAGTGTGGTAGTCTTAGATGAAAGTGTTTTGTTGATTTATTTGTTTGCTTTGTTTTCTTCCTGTAGTGCTATGAAAATCTCACGCCACTCTTTCCTGGCATTTAAGATTTCTTTGAGAAGTCTGCTGTCAGACGAATTGGGATGCCCTTAATGTGTTATTTATCTTTTTTGATCAATCTTGAGAACTTCATCTTTCAACAGTGAGAACTTGGGGTAGACTTAGTTGAATTAAATTTATCAGCACCCTTTGACCCTCTTGTACCTTCATACTTCTCATTTCTTTGAATAAACTTTCTGCTCTTTTGGCATTCTCAAGTTGTTTTTTTATAAACCTCAATAACACAAATAATTGTTCTTTAAATTCTGTCCCCAAGATCTCATAACCCTTCCTCATTCTTATATCTTCTCCAACTGTGTATTTTCAAGTAATTTGAATTTGAGGCCATTGATTCTTTCTTAAATTTGATCTATCCTGCTATTGATGCCTTCTATTACATTTTTAATTTCACTGTTTTTTTTTTCCACTCAAGAATATCTGGGTGGTTTTGCCAATGTTTCCATATCTTTGTTAAATTCCTCTCCAGAGTAATCCTGTGTTTTCTTCAAGCTCATTGAGTTTCCTTAAAATAACTGTTTAAAATTCTCTGAGTGTTCTTCGATATTGATTATTGGCTGGTCAGTTTCTAGAACCCTGTTTTAAGTACTAAGTAAAATGATGCTTCCCTGAAAGCTCTTAATACTTGTTGGTATGTGCCCCTGGTCTGGGCATTGAAAGATACATGTTTATTCCAATCTTCCTAATCTGAATTTTTTTTTGTGTCTGCCTTTCCAGAAATTCTAAGCAGGTTGATTATTTTCTCTGAGCCTATAATCTCTTCCTATTTTTCAATATGAGATGACACCCAGGTTTTCCTGTTGGTTTGTTCTCACTGTTTCAGTACGAGAGGGTCATCTTAGCCCAGGCTTGTCCCAAGCACTATGCTGATGTCTTTTTAAGAAAAAAAGAGAAGAGTACGTATAAAGGGTAGCCTGTCCCTATAAGCCTCATACTGAGGTGAGACGAGGATGAGATGACTTATCCACAGTTACTGGCCTGTGGTGAGACACTTTAGGATTCTGTCTGGGTAGAATCACTGTGAATAGATAGACCAATACCAGGTAGCTATATCATACCTGTAGTTACCAAATCCACCAATCCATGTCTTACCCTGGCTTACAACTCAACAAGGCCAAAACAATTTTGAGTTAGGACTAAGTCCCATACTTCTTTTGCTGGGCAACCTACGGTGGAAGTAGAATCATGGCCCAAAGACCACTGCAGCTAGCCACAGATGATGCTACCTAGAATAAAAGTCTGATATATAGGATATATGTGTTTTACCCTCACTCTAGAGCTATTCCAATAATTTGATCCACAGGTAGACCTGGGGATGGGGACCATTAGAATCCACCCAGTGGGTTCTACCAGAACTAAGTTCCAGGGCCAAGTGTTGTGCTTACTTTCTTACTCTCAGTGAATGGCTTCTTGCACCATACTATGTTGCCTACAGTTGGTAAAGGCAGATGCTTTTCCACCTGGGCTGAGGCATACTGAGTCTCACAGCCACAAGGACCTGTGTAAGTCTTAGGGGACCATTAGGGCCCACCTGTAGCTAGTGGTGATGCAAATTAAAACATAAGTGTGCCCACTGGGACACAAGTCTCTGCCTGGCAATAACTGTACTGTCTAAGGTTGGGCGATGGGTGGGGAGCGTCCCTTGGCTACCAAGGCTGATGATAAGCTTGGTCATGCATCTGTGTCATGTATAGTCATGGGAGGGAGGAGGGAGGTGTGCTCCAGGCCCACTCCAAGGCCACAACTGAGAGTGACTAAAAATCTTGTCTGGGGCTGGGGATGTGGCTCAAGCGGTAGCGTGCTCGCCTGGCATGCGCGGGGCGCTGGGTTGGATCCTCAGCACTACATACAAATAAAGATGTTGTGTCTACCGAAAAACTAAAAAAATAAATATTAAAAAATTCTCTCTCTCTCTAAAAAAAAAAAAAAAAAAAAAAAACAAATCTGGTCTGTCCCATAGGTACACAGATGTCCACCTGAAGCCAGAGATCATCTAGAGGATCTGTGAGCTATAGCCTATATGTGAGGCCATCAGGTTGTACTGGGTACTTGGTTTTACCTCAGTGGTCCTGGCAACAAACTCTGAGTTAAAGCCTTATGCTTTTGTGCCCTCCTTCCCTGAGTCTGAAATCTTGCTCACTGCTCTGCTATCCAACACATGAGGGGCAGTGAAGGTAGCCAGTCATCTGGCAGTTCCCATGGCTCAGACTGCAGATATTATTCTAACAGTAGGGGTCTTGGGTCTCTGCCCAGCACTGGTTTTCACCACATTGGGCCTGGTATTGATTTCTGGTCTGAGGCCAGGGCTTAATTCTCTGTCCTTCCTCCAAGCAGGGCTACTAGGAGGGGTGACACAGGAACTCTTTCCTTTATGCTTTCTGCCATGTATCTTTCATTTTCAAATATAAAAGCAGGCACTATGGTCTCTCGCCTGATTTCCTCACTCTTGGGAAGACACCTTGGTGTTTGAATAGTTGTTCACCTTGGTGTGTCTGCCAGAAGAGATTGCCTGAGAATCTTTCTTAGCAGCCATTAGCATATTTCCTTTTTTTTTTTCTTTTTACCCTTTTTTTTTAAGGTTTTACAATTGTTTTCAATAAACACAAAATGCATTCAGAAAAAAAACAACACTAAAGTAAAAGATAAATATGCTCATCAGTTCTTTGGAAAATCCTTTTTGTCTTTTAAATACCCCATCTGAAAATATTCATTAAATCTGCCTTCCAAGGTGTTTTAAGTAAGTTCTGGAATTAAATATCTGAAAATTAATTCCTCCAGAACTTAGCTGACATGCATTTATCTTGAAAATATGTACTTTTTCATTCTTTAGTGGGTGAAATCTTCTCAACAAAATAGCTAAAACTTTGCTAAGAAAACGCCATATTTGGTGAGAAAATTTGAAGTAAGTTATCAGGGGAAATGAATGACTTCTATTAAGATGCAAGAAATATAGTACTTCTGATGCGGCATAGAAGATTTATGAAATAAACTAGACAGTCAAGTTTGGCTGTTAAACCTATACATAAAGAATAAACTTTTTCCTTCTTTTGTGAAAATGCAAAGAAATAAAATAACCATGGACTTTGATTTTTATATATGCAAACATATCCATTCCAAGCTTAGTTATAATAGTAAAACCTTGGAACATATGAAACATCTACCATTCAGAGGATGGTGACATAAATTACATATTGGAATAAGTTGAGCTATTAGTGATATTTCACAGAACAAGTTATGAAAGAAAATCTTAAGTAAAAAAAAAATGTGATATTTTTTATTCCTCCAACATATTTTATATTTTCCAGAGTTTAAGTAATGCAGAATTTTTAAGATTTTAACTAATGTACTGATCTTGGTACTTGAGAATAAAAAAAAAATCATTTTAAATGGAAGCAATTTCATACAGAGAAGTACATGAGGTATAATTGGTTTCCTTGGTATGGAAATGTCTTGAAATGCCAGAAAGCATTCCCAGTATAAATTAATGTAAGAAAATAAAAAGGACAAAATGCTAAACTAAGCTTGCCAGGACATGGTGGGCACTCAGTAAATACTTTATGTTAATTATAAGGCTGGCTTGATGCTTGTTTTCTTTCAGAATTCTATTCACTTTCATTCAATACTCTTAAATTGACAGCATGGGTAATATAATTAAAAACTTACAACTAAAGTCAGGCACGGTGGTTCACACCTGTGATCTCAGCGCCTTGGGAGGTTAAGGCAAGAAAATACCCAGTTCATGGTTAGCCTTGAAAATTTAGTGAGACCCTATCTCAAAATAAAAAATAAAGAAAGAGGCTGGGAATGTCGCTCACTGTTATTTTCTGCTTATCCAGATGTGCTTGGGAAGCTTTTGATGTTCATATAATGGGCCAAGGTTATTAAAAAGCTGAACTTGGCCCCTGGCTGTGCATGCATAGGCAGGTCCTCAGAAAGGTTGTTGCTGTGTTTAGTATTGGTTACACTCATTCCTGGAGAGAAAAACAATATATGACCTGGACATTTAAGGAATAAAGGTGCAAGAAGACAGATACAGCAGGAACATGATAAATTCCACAGGAATCTGGGCATGGATGACATTTCACAAAGTCTTCTGAGGGGATTTGGACTCTGGTCAAACAAAAGGCAGCTTCTGATCACACTTTATTTTGAAAACAGATTCAAATAGGATGGAAATATTCACATGTAATCCAAAGGATGTCTGAGGCAACAAATGCTCCAAATGTTCTCTCTGGCAATGGTCTTCATGGAACCAAGAAAAACCTGGGACTCATTTAAAGTGTTAGATGATTTAAAATTAGTTAGCATGATCAAGAAAAGTGTTTATTGTATTTCTATCAGCTCTACCATCTGCTAAATCAGCCTTGACATCAAGCATGAGGCTGTGGTTCCAGGATGCAAGCCAGGGCTGGGACTGGACTTTGGGAAGGACCTGCCTATTGATAGAATATTGTGGAGGCTATTATAGACCCAAGAATGTCACTAAGTTGGTATTTTCCAAATTGTACTCTGAAAAGCAGTGTCCATGTAAGGTCCTTGGGCGTGAATAGGTTATATAAATTTAAAAATTACTACCTGCCATACCTATTTCTACCCCCACAGAAAGATTAACAATGTGTATTGGAAGTCTGTTATGAAAATTCTATAAGAAGAAAGTGGATTGATTTTTCCCTCACTTGAAATGTATCATTTGACCATGGGTTTCCTTTATATATGCAGTAATAGTAACAAAATAAGTAATTGTGTGCTTATTCTCTGTTAGATATTATTCAAGAGGGAAACATACACTAACTCAATCCTCCTGTCAGCCTAAAACAGCATTGCTGTTACCATCATTCATGGGTGAGGAAACAGAAGACACAGTACCTTACCAGAGATCCGCCTGCCAAGCAAGCCATGGAACCTGACTTAAAACCCAGGCAGTCCACACTCCTAACCTGTCACTATGCCAGAGTTACTCAGACAATGTGTGACCAATGACATATTGATGGCTGTAAAATTGGTAAAGTAAAAAGGCATTAAAGTCATTTTTGCAATCATCAGAAATTTGAGTAGCTAGAGTCATGTCTGAACTATTTGTTTGTAATTTTCTGAATTAGGCAAGGATTATGTCAGCAGATGAAAAATCATACAGCATAACACATAGCATTTTCCTACTGAATCACAACTCATCTGTAATTTATTTATCAACAATAAATCTCTTCTGTATTCTAGTATGTACAGGTTATTTCATGTTCTTTCATTTTAATGTTGTTATTTTAATGATATCTCTACTAAGCTAAAAATCTTGTGTTATGGTTATCTTTTAAATATCAGTACCTAATAAGAAAAATGATAACTAATGTTAATTTTCTAGTTTGAAACCCATAGACTTATTTATATTGCATCAACTTCTGATGTTTAAAATTAGCCAACGTCTGCTTGAAAGACTTTCATAATAATTACTATTAATGCAAATTTTTATTTTAATAAACATAATTGAGTCTGTCTTGCTTAAACAGATTTATTAAAGAAACTATAGGCCTTTGGAATTTAAAACCGCATTTTATAAAGCTTCAATTTTTTAAAATTATTAAATCGAATGAAACTTAATAGTCCAAAACCCAGGAAATCAATTTTTTGAAGTTGTAAAGATCACCATCTCTCTTAAGAACTTAATACTTAAAGAGATGTAATTTTTACTTGACATTTATTTTCCCACCACAATTGGATTGTTTTTGATAAAAGCTGAAGTTAACAGATTTAAAAGACAAAGAATCCACCACAAAAGAAGCTAACATGATTAATTAGGTAACATGGGAATTACTCCAAATTTTTATTTGTATACCCTGATACTTTTTATTTTCTTCAAAATTTGTTTGTTTGTGGAAAGTTATTAAACAAATCATCATAAATAACTTAATCATTTTAATCAAAAAATCTATCTACTACAGGAAAATATTTAAATTTTAAGTGTGAACAAGGGAAAATTATGAAATAACACTTTTCTACAAGATCTTCTTTTTTACAATAGTATTATGCAGAGCTCAAGAAACTAGTTATAACAGCATCCATATCATTATCACAACATCTAAACTGCTTTTGAATTTTGGTTTCAAAAATCAAATTACTTCTTACATTTTGAGGCAATGGGATGAACTTAGCCCCCAATTGTGAGAACTGTGTAATATTATGTTAATAATTACTGAAAAGGTTTATAGATTCAACATAGAAATTCAACTTGGAAGAAGTTAGCAGATTATCACCATTTCAACCTGAAATAACTCATGAGTGGTGTGTAATTGGCATTTTATTTGGATCCTGGAAAATTATCAACACTAATAGGATAATATTGGCATGTGTTTGAGGAAAAGTATCATCCATATTTTGAAAAACTTGATGTGAAAATTGTTAAGAAAGCCATATGCATGCATGATCACAAATATTTTCACCATTATGTTTTCACTTGGAAGAAAAGAACAAATCAAAATCATTAGATTTGGAAAGCTACAACTCCTTAAGGCATTGTAGTCAAATGGAGATAAAAGTGATATCTACCTTCCTTATATTTAATATTATCTGTGTTGACGAAGAATTGGAAGAGATGTCCATGAAGTTGTCTTATTCAAAAGTTATTTGTAATTATTTCAAGTTTAAACGCCCAATATAAAACATGTTCAATGAAAGAATATTAAAATATTTTAAAAATTTTTTGTGGATATATTATACCAATTCAACATTTTACCTAAAACCTTGTATTTTATTTTTCTTGTCCTTGAGGGGAAAAAAATGTAATTTTTTTTCCAATATGACCTATATGGCTATCCCCAAATAGTATTGAAAAATTGGAGTAGAGTGTTTGTTTAATGCTGTCATCTATCAATATCACAGCTAAATATATATATATATATATATATATATATATATATATATATATATATATATATATGTTCTGTTGGAGAATTTGGCCTGGTCAATCTGATCTACCCATAATGGCAATATAATGATCCTTGGTTTCCAGAGGGCCTTAGCAACCAATCTTTTAGAAACAAATAGCAACCAAGCTTCTGTTCCTTCCATGTCTAATCTGATGGCTAAATGTGGCACTAAGGAATCTTCTGTTCAGTTCAATGTTCTCTTAAATTATAATGTTCTCTTAAATTATATCAGAGAATGGCACCTTTTCAACTTGAGTTATATGTGTGTAGTTATCATGGAATGGGATAGTAGAAAATACCCTCGCCCCAATCCTTCTGTGCAGAGTGGCATCTGAATAAGATGTTCTCATCTCAGGATGGTTTCCCATCTCTTACACTAGAACATATGTGCTCTCACTTGCTGGACTTCCAAGTATTCTCAGTTTATCAGAATCAGCTCATCGGTCAGGCACATGGTATTTAGAGATTCTAGTTTAGAATTGTACAACAGGACAATGCACATGTAAAAGGCAAAGGGGAAGAAAAGGAGGAGGAAACAGGAGAGGGAACTAAAGAAGGAGGAAGAGAGGAGCCCAGGTATCCTAAGAAAGTCCCCATAGCAACCTCTCGAAGAAAAAATATGGAGGCCTTGTTTTCAACTGAGTTCCTTCACTAGGCTCCGACACACTAAACCAAACCAAAATGGAGTCACTGGCACTAAAAGTCACATAATCACACTGAAATTTTAAGGAAGCAAGTAGACTAGTTTTCAATTATAAAAACAGGAGATTTTAATCTACAACAGTCAGGATAGTAAAGAAGGTCTTTCTCCTTTAACCTTTACCTAAATAAAAAAATAAATAAATACAGCAAGCATCTGACATTAACCAGCCAGCTTCGTAGTTGTTCTATTTTCTATTTCCACCCATTGTTTTGTGTTGCCCTGTCAGAGCTCACATTCTGTTTTGTAGAATGCAAGGTGTTCAGATTCATGAATGGTGACTAACAGCCAATTTGATCTATAACTAAATTCATTGCTGTTTTGCCTTTTGATAACCAGAACAATGCAAACTCTTTAGGGTTCAAGTTACAACTCCAGTCAGATAATGTGGCCAGCCTGTGCCTCTCAATGTGCCTGTCAAAGCCATTCAAATTTACCAACCTACTCTACAGAGCTGTATAGCTAATACAACCTTATTCCTTTATTTTCTCTTCTCATTTTTTGCTAGTAAAACAATGAAGGTGTTTTGTTTCATTCAAACTTTGAAAACCTCTCTTGAAACAAAATCTAAAGAAAAATGCAAAGAATGAAACAGAAAATTCACATGACTTTTGAAGCAAGGAAGAAGCTCCACAGAATGTCTTCACTAGAGACACTCCAACTGTTAGCTAAGTTGTTTTGTGTTCTTTTTTATACTATGTTATTTATTCATTCAAGTATTCTGTGTAAGCCAGTGCCTTTTAAAGACTAATGAGCATTATACGAATCACCTAGGGATATTGTTAAATATTGATTCTGATTGAGGAGTTCTGCAGCGAGACCAGTTGTGTACTTCTAACAAGCTCCCAGATGATGGCACAGCTGCTAGACCTTGGAACCCACATTCCCTAGCAAGGTGCTGTGGCTAAACTTTGCAGCAAATAAAAGAAAGTTTAAATTCTTACCTGCTGCTATGAAAGAACTCAAAAATTAAAATAATCTGTAGGAAATGATTCACAAACTATAAATATTATTACCCAAATAGCTTCTTCGATCAGAACTCAGTAAACTCAAGATAGTCCACAGATTTTCTAAACCTCAGTTTCCCCTTCTGTTCAGATTTTTTGACTGAATGATTCTAAACACAAATTCACATAGATCTAATTACAAGTTTAAATTAATTGAGAGAAGTCAGGAAAGTCAAAAGAATTTGGGGACACTTCAAGTTAGATCCAGGCCATGCACTGGGGCTGGGAATTGGGCAGGCTCACAGCCTCTCCAGGGCATTATTGGGGCAATAGACTGCAAACGTGGAGTCTCTCCCTCATATTCTGCTATGCTATGATCCTGGGTGTATTTGCCTTGGTCATAAGGAAAAGGAAAAAATGTCCAGTTTGACAATGTGACACAAACCACTCATACTCAAAAGTCTACAAGGGCTAGCTAGGTACAGTGGTACACACCTGTAATCCCATCAGCTTGGGAGGCTGAGGCAGGAGGATCAAAAGCTCAAAGCCAGCCTTGGAAAAAGCGAGGCATTAAGCAACTCAGTGAGACCCTGTCTCTAAATAAAATATAAAACAGGGCTGGGGAGGTGGCTCAGCATGGTTGAGCACCCCTGAGTTCAATCTCCAGTACCCCCCCCCCCCAAAAAAAAAGTCTGTGAGGGCTGTGCAGTTAATGTAAATGAGAGAATTGCCCCAAGGCCAACAGGTCCTGACAGGGAGTGTGACAAAACAAAGGTGCTTCTGCTGAAATTAAGATAATTCTGCAGTATAGAACCACAGCCTGTTGCTTGCATGAATATTCAGATTTTCCAAGAGAAGAAAAGATTCAGATTTTAAAAACACGAGTCTCATAAAATAAACAGTGTGTGATGGGTAACAGAGCCTGGGAATGGTCCTCAAGTTTGCAAAACCTGGAAGGACGGAATTGCATGGGTAGCCATGATGGTTTCCAACAAAATCCAGCGGCCCCAAGCGTATCTCTTCTTGATGACCCAAAGAAATTGCATAGCATCCTTCAATAGTTTAGTCAACAGTATTTCTTTTTGACAGTTGTTGCATGTGATAAGGTCCTTGAAGTTCATCACAGGTTGTAATTACTTCAAGTGTAGACTGTTCTGAAAAGAGACTGCCCATTGTCCAAGAAACATCTTAGGGATTCATGTGGCTACTGGTTAGCATCATGTTCTTTTAGGATAAAAAAGAGTGCAATTATTTTGTTATTCATGAAGACTTTGTGGCAGTTGTTTCAAAGTGGCAGCTGAATGTGAGGGTCACTGAACATTTCCAAAGTGTCTGCATGGCAGAAGAGGAAAATCTTATTGAGTCAATGTGCACTGAGGTCTCTCCTTTTTCACAGAAACAAACTCATCTCTGCTTTATCTTTTACTCCCTCATCAAATTCAAGATTCTGATGAAGCAGAGAAAAAAGCAAGTTAACTGAGACTGACCCTGTCAAAGGCTCTCATCTCTTCCAGTTAAAATTTGGGGGTTTGGAGTGACTCTGGTGCCAACAAACTATTAAATTGATTCTGTTCAAATTTCACTTGGCTCATTTAACCAACTATTTGGTCATGATTACTAAACAGCTATCTGAAAATTTAAAAACCAGCCTAATATATTCTTTAATTGACCCACAAGCACAATAATTTGTTTCATTAACTTGTTTTCACTTTCTAAGTTGTCAGACTAAATTGAAAAAAAAAATCAATCTTGAATGGCCACAGATGTACAGATGTTATGGGTTTTGCTTACAAGGAAGAACCCAGTGAATGAAGTTATTGTGGATCCAGGTTATTAAGCAGGAGGTTTATTTTTCCAGGCCATAAGATCAGAGGTAATAAGACACCTACCAGTAATTATATAAAGAACAGAATGTGCATTGGACAGTAAGGAACCTCTGTCAAAATAAAGCTCTCTAATAATCTCTATTTGAAACTTATAAACAACAACAAAAAAGAAATAACAATAAAAAAGATTCAATCATAATAGAAATATTTGGGTAATATAATCTTGGGCTGTTTCCACTTTCTTGGCACAGTCATGCCTCTAGACCGTCCTCTCTTTAAATGAAAATGAATGTAGGTGAGATATGCAGAACTTCATCCAGATCAGCAAAACTACCCATTCATCCATACTCCTGGGTGAAATGTGTTGTCATGCCTTTTGCCCATATGAATTTTATTTATTTATTTTTTAATCTTTGAGGTTAGACAGTTCAAAATATATACTGGAGACTACTGCTTCTTGAGATATGTGGTAAATACTTTTTCCAACTTTCTTTTTTTCTTAATGAGGTCAAGTTTGTCATTTGTCTGTTTTTTTGGATCATGTTTTGATGTCAAAATGTAGAATCCTTTGCTTCACCCTAAGTTCTGAAGATTTTTTTTCTCTAAAGGCTTTATATTTACATGTTGTTTATTTAAGTTCATGGTCCATTTTGAGTTAATGTTTATAAAATGTGAGAAATTTAGACATAGGATTCTGTTTTGCTTATAGACATTCAAGCACCATCCAAAGCCTATCTTTTCTGAACTGAATTACTTTTGCTCCTTTATAAAACATCAGTGGCATATCTGTATAGTTCTGTTTTTAGGTTTTTAGTCTAGTTAGGCTTTTGATCTATGTGTCTAATTATTATATAACTATCATACAGTTCTAATTTTTGTAGCTATGCAGGATAATTTATATAGATAATAAGATGCCCTCACATTTTATTCTTCTCTTTCAAGATTGTTTTAGGTAATCCAGGAATATGGCTTTCTGTATGAATTTTAGAATAAATTGGCTATGTATCAAACAAAACAAAGCCAAGAAGATAACTGACATCTTTAGTATTTGAGTCTTTCCATCCATGAACTTAGAATTTATCTCCATTTATTTACTTTTCTGTATGATTTCTTTCATCAGCATTTTGCAACTTTCAGCATATATACTCTGCACATGTTTTCTTAAGTATACACCTAAATGTTCCATTTTCTTTGAAGCAATTTAAATGGCCTGGTGGTTTTTATTTTGATTTGTACATGTCGAAAAATAGTGTACAGAAATTGATTTTGCATGAGTCTCACCTCTTATTGTTTTGTTGAACTCACCTATTCAAGTTTCTTTTTAGCCTATTTAAGATTTTCTGTGTAAGTACTCACATGGTTTATAAATAAGGATAATTTTATTTCTCCAATTTGTATTGTCTTCTCCTTCCATCTGTCTTTATTTATTTGACTGTGCCTTAGAGCAGTATCTAGAACTTCCAATATTACACTGAAAAAAATGTGTGAAGAATTAATATTCTTGCTTATTTACCAGTCTTATAGGGGAAGCCTCAAGTCTTTCATCATTATGTATGGTGTTAGTTGTAGGCTTTTTCTATATGTTCCTGACAAAATTGAGATAATTACTCTTTACTAGTTTGGATGTAGAATGTTCCCCATAGGTCCATGTATTAAAGCCTGGTCCCCAGGGTAGCACAACAGGAGATATTGTGGGACTTTAGGAGGAAGAGTCTTGTGAACATTCTTAGATCACTGAGAGTATATCTATGAAGGGAACTGTGAAATCCCAGTAAATTTTTCTTTCTTTTGCTTGATGACGAAAATGTGAGCATTTTTCTCTGTCTCTCCTATCATTGCTCTCCAACACCCCCCCCCAGAGGTCTCAAAGCTAAGGGTCCACATAATTATAGGCAGCGATCCCTAAAACCAAAACCTAAAATTATCTTTTCTTTTTATAATTTAATCAAAATGTCATCAGAGATTAGTATTTTGTGATGGAAAACTTACTAATATACTTTAATTTTAACTTCTGGAGAGTGTTTGCAATCAATGAGAATTAGATTTTGTTAATTTTTTTTCCAAAATCAATTGATAGGCTCACACGATTTTCTTTAACTTGTTGATATTTTGGATTATATTAACTGATTTTCAAATTGTTCAACTAGATATTCATGGCTGGAATAATTATCACATGGTCATACCACATTATTATCATACATTTTTATTCAATTGGCTAATATTTTGTGAAATATATTTTAAGCCTAAGTTCTTGAGATATATTGATCTATAATTTTATTTTCCATACTGTCTTTGTCTGATTTGGTATCGGAGTAATACTAGCCTCACAAAATGAGTTGAGCACCAGCAACATTTTTATTTGCCTAAATTTAGATGTTATTCAATTATCCATCAATAATAGAAAGAATACATAGATATGTATGGTGTAACATTTTATAAAATGCAATACTACAGACAAGTGAAATTAAACAAACCATAATTACAATCCAAAATATACATAGATTGCACCAACCTTATTTGTTAAAGAAGTCAATAAGAGAACAAACAACCCAATCAACAAATGGGCCAAGGACCTGAACAGACACTTCTCAGAAGAGGACATACAGTCAATCAACAAGTACATGAAAAAATGCTCACCATCTCTAGCTGTCAGAGAAATGCAAATCAAAACCACCCTAAGATACCATCTCACTCCAGTAAGATTGGCAGCCATTATGAAGTCAAACAACAACAAGTGCTGGCGAGGATGTGGGGAAAAGGGTACACTTGTACATTGCTGGTGGGACTGCAGATTGGTGCAGCCAATTTGGAAAGCAGTATGGAGATTTCTTGGAAAGCTGGGAATGGAGCCACCATTTGACCCAGCTATTCCCCTTCTTGGTCTATTCCCTAAAGACCTAAAAAGAGCATGCTACAGGGACACTGCTACATTGATGTTCATAGCAGCACAATTCACAATAGCAAGACTGTGGAACCAACCTAGATGCCCTTCAATAGACGAATGGATAAAAAAAATGTGGCATTTGTACACAATGGAGTATTACTCTGCATTAAAAAATGACAAAATCATAGAATTTGCAGGGAAATGGATGGCATTAGAGCAGATTGTGCTAAGTGAAGCTAGCCAATCCCTAAAAAACAAATGCCAAATGTCTTCTTTGATATAAGGAGAGTAACTAAGATCAGAGTAGGGACGAAGAGCAGGAGAAGAAGATTAACATTTAACAGGGATGAGAGGTGGGAGGGAAAGGGAGAGAGAAGGGAAATTGCATGGAAATGGAAGGAGACCCTCAGGGTTATACAGTGGAGGGGGTAGAGAGAGAGGAGGGGAGGGGAGGGGAGAGGTGGGGAGGGGGGAGGGTGGAGGATGGGAAAGGCAGCAGAGCACAACAGACACTAGTATGGCAATATGTAAATCAATGGATGTGTAACTGATGTGATTCTGCAATCTGTGTATGGGGTGAAGGTGGGAGTTCATAACCCACTTGAATCAAAGTGTGGAATATGATATGTCAAGAAATTTGTAATGTTTTGAAGAACCAACAATAAAAAATTAAAAAAAAAGAAGTCAGATGCAAAGAATATACTCCATAGGATTCTATCTATTTAAAGAAGCAGAGAGAAAATTAATCTGTGGTGGTAGAAGTCAGCATAATGGTTTTCTTTTTGAGGAGTAGCCTCTGAAAACGGACATTAAGGATGGCTTTCTGAGGTTCTTGTCACACAAGTGCGGGCATGTGTCTAGAGTTTGTTGTATACTTACCTACCCTTTTCTGTATGATTGTTATATTTTGATTAAAAACTGAAAACAATATCTACCCACCCATCACCAGTCCCACAGATGAGGTCCTTCTTCACACACACACACACACACACACACACACACACACACACAACTTCATGTGTGAATCTGCAGGGACCAGCACATACAATTTAATACTCATGTAAACATAAAGATGAAAACAGTTGTTTTATAGTGGGTTTGATGAAGAATATGAATTTCATTGTTTTCAGAGAAAAGCCAACATCTACTTTTATTTCTTTTTAGGGCTTTGGGCCTCTCTGGTGTCTAGTGTACAATCCCCATGAAAATTATGAGACCCATCATATTATTAGAAGAGAGGAAATAGATCAATTGGCGCTTCTGCCAGCTACTTTTAATTTCATGTGCATTTTTTCAAGCCTACTTTGTTCTTGAAGATAGGGATATCACACAGTATTCTTTATAACAATACCCAGCTAATTAAAAATAATTTAGCCTGATAGCATCTGTGATTACAATATCCTTCCTTTAGTGTTCTGTACTTAAGAATGATAAATGAATAGAGATTTATTAAATACACATTAGGTAATGAAATCCATGATTAGAAAAGTACATCAAGAACCTGATAATATCCTGACTTCAAAACAATAGACAGAAATGGGAGACTCCATTTCTGGTTGGGGTACCATGTCTTATATCAAAAGAACACACAATTCACTGGAAACTATTTCCACCCAAGAGATTTAAAGTTCTTAAGTCTCCATATGCTCAGAAAACCCCTAGCCCTTTTAAATGTCTCTGATGATTCACAAAACAAAATACTGCAAGAAGACCAAGGTAAAAAAAAAAAAAAACACACTGAGGACTCAGAGGAACAGGAAAACTTCTTTGAACAAAATCAATTCTCTCCAACTGCACTGCATAGTCACTATCGAGTTACCCTCACAAGAAAACAGAGTTCATATTGATCCACCCACCTTATCACCCTGACTCTCCACTTCTTCACTTTGTTATTTTACAATCTTCTTGAGAGGAGAAGTTGTTAAAAAAATAAATAAATAAAGTTATGGCATGATACCTCTCCTTTTCAGACGGATAGCATACAAACTGTGAATTTTTAAACAGATTAATTAATTGGTTCTCAAACTTGGGCATCCTGAAGAGGGCACTAAAATCATCTGCAGGGTCATTAATATATGTAGATCCTCAGAACCCTACCCCAGGAAATTGTGATGGGTCCTGAAATCTGCATTTAACGTTTATCCCAGATGACTGTGATACACAATACCTGAGAAGACAGTGAGACAGTAACAAGAGAGAGACAGGAAGATGGAAAATGATGGGGTAAAGGGGAAATGGGGGGAGGGGAAGTGGGAGGAGGGGGAGGGGAAAGGAAAGGCCAGGCTGATTAACCAAAACTAAAGAACATTTTTGAAAAAAAAGAAATTAATTAAGCATTTTATTTTGGATACAAAAACAATAACAATGGGGTATAAATACAGCTACCATGGATCAGTAATGAGGCCTGATTTATAGAAGTTGGATATCAGTAAAATTGTACATTACCCTCATTCATTCATTCATTTAATAACTATTAAATGTCTATGTGCCAGGAAAGACGACATAAAGGATGTAATAGTGAAACATTCCAAAAATCAGGCAGTATAATAGAGAAACCAGGAAAATAATGAGGCATGTTTGTGCTAAATTGTACTAGGTGGCACCCCTTTTGAGGACAAAGCTACTTAACAGTGGGACCATTTTTCTTCCATCAAAGTCAAAATTGTGCCCCAGTACTAAAGATAGCATTTATTTTAGTCTTTCCCACCTTAGAGTGATCTTCCTCTCTTTACAGAAGAGAAAACTCTCCAAGATGGAGGGAAATATTGATTTTTCCCTCTCTTTTGAGAATCTGAATATTGGGGTTTAGGGTACCCCTTTTTTAAGGGTTCTTCCTGGGCTTGTTAGAGTCCTTCATCCACTCAGTTCTCTGAGACATGAATGGAGGACATAAACACTAGTAAAATCTTATTTCCACACTTCTAGTATCAGGTACTGTTTATCCTGTAATCATTACTAGGTATAAGGTTGACCTGACCAGGACATTTGAAATCTACTTTTTTTTCACTTACCAGTGAATCATAACGTTTCCTTTTCAAAAGGATTATAGAGCTATCATCAATTTTAAGATTGCATTGTATCTATTGTATGGGTTTACCATATTTAACTGAATGAGTTCTCTGAAGTTCAATATCTGGGACTGTTCATAATGTTCCCAACTATAAATAGTCCCACATCTTTTGACCACCTTTTTGGGAGGCTGGGATGAACTCACTGAACTGCATCTCTTTTGAATCTGTTCATTCATTTCTTCAGGTCATATTCCTAAAAGTATAATTGCTGAACCAAGCAATGAACTTTAAAAAATTAAGTTTTAATATTAACCCTGCAGAAAAAGGAAGCCACTTCAGCAAAGCAGATTGGCCAAAACTAAGGTCAGAGAAGTGTCATGAAACATGTTATCGGTTTAAACAAAGTTCTTAATGCAGTTTGTCCAAAAGGTAGAAACTGTTCTGGTTTCAAATATAAGTGTTCTTCCCCACAGGAGTCATTGTTATTGATCATTGGAGTTTGATTAGTCACCATGTATATAAATATGTAATTATAATAGCAGTAGCAACCATCTGCTTCATGTCACACTTCTTTTTTAAAAAAAAAAAAATCATATCCTTAAATGACTTCTATTGCTCACTGTCATTTGCCACAGATGAAAGGAAGTGGGGAAAGTCTGTCTAGACCTAATGCAGAAGACTTCTGGATGAATAAGAAGTCGAAAGTAGGAAAAAAAAAAAATCAATACACTTGGCAGAGAGCAAGGTAAACACCACCCAAGAATCAACCCAGATTGCTATATTCTGTTTCTGAGAGTGGTACCTTCCATCTCTCCCAACCTGCATGTACAAAGGACACTGCTGAGTCACTCTGTGAGTTGGAATTGCCTATTATGGGATGTGGTTGCTATGGGACAGGAGCAGCAACTAAGAAGGGTATTAAAAACAGGATATTTCTGAGAAAAATCTGAATCCTATGTATTTTGCATCAGCTTATTTTTAAGGTAGCTTTGGCATTTCTCTTTGCCTTCTTCCACAATGCTAGACTATATCACAGGCTAATAAAATAAAACAGAGGTTTTCCTAGCTAAAGGTCTCTATCACCACTAAATTTCCTTGCTTCTTCTGGGAAGTGGCTAGAAATTGGGAAAGATAAAAGGAACCATGCCTTCCTGACTATGACTCTCCTAAGACAACATGATAGACACAGGACTGGGAAGCAGTTTACAACCAATGTAAGGACAGGGTGGCAATGACTGGTTTTTCATCTTTTTCCCACAGCCCACCTGAAAATGCCTGTCTGAGCAAGCTCAATGCTACCAGGAGAATTTACTGTTTGTTCCAGACAAAGTCTGGTAATAGGTCAGTAGACTCTTGAGTCCCCTTCTCAGGGCGATTACTTTAGGAAGCTTGCAATTATAAATCTTGTCTCTGACCCTCTGAGACATAAATCTTCTTACTGCCCAGAACTGTCTCCTCAAGGACCTAAGAACCATCTCTTTGAAATGAAAACAGTCAAGGAGATAGCTCTCCTTCCCAGGCCCTGAGGGTTAATAAGGGTCTAACTTTGGGAACAACTTGCTCTATCTTGGTCGTCTACCTTACAGCGTAAAGATGCAAGAAGTTCGTTCCTATGGAGCAGCACTAGTTAGCAAACCCAGATGGCCTAGTCACCTGGACAGATCTCTCCTCAGCACCCTCCTTGTCTTTCCTCTAGCACACCACATAATGTAAAGTCTCCTACCTTTCAGCCAAAGACTTTTTATCATGCCTCTACCCTATTGCAACACCCATTGTTGAATGAAATATGGCTGTTCTGTCATGCGCAGGTCTGGCTTTGTTTGTCTTTCACCATCCTCATCTTTGATGCTGTGACACCTTCCAGGTCCTATGAATCCTGATCTACAAACCCTTTTTGGTTTGACTAACAGGATTCCTATCCTGGCCGTTATAAATTCCACTCATCATTGGATACCTAGTTCTTTTCTCACCTGCTGAACTACCAGAGTTCAGCCTCTCTGACCTTGAAATATGCCTGCTGAGCCTGCAATGAATTGAGAGCCTGGCAAAGGATAGGCTGTGTGAGCCCATTTAAGTAGAGAAGAGGGGACACAGGAGGCAGTGAAATAGATGTGAAACTCGTCTCTGTTTTACAACCTACATCATTTTATTCTTATTCTTTGTGGGACTCTTGTTTAATTTTTGAAAAAAAATGATTCTTTCATTCAAATCTAGACATACTACACTCACTAATGGCCAAATTTAAAACCAAATTTAAAATAGACAAATGCAGTCCCATTTGTCTATTTTTGCTGGTGTCACCTGGGTTTGGGGATATTGTTAAAAAAAATAAAACTCTTGCCCATTCCAATGTCATATATATATATATATATATATATATATATATATATATATATATATATCTCCAACATTTCATATATGCTTCTTCTGGTAGTTTATAGTTCAAGGTTTTTATATTTATGTATTAAATAAATTTATTTAAAAACAATTATACTGTTTCTCTTCCACAAAATAATCCACCATCCCTGTTTATTTCTATTGGGTCTTAAAAATAAAATAAAGAGAAAGTTGTAGGTGTCTTGTGAGGGCGAAATTCTAAGGAGTTGTTCAATTTTGTCACCAGCTCTATTTTATTGTCTAGGGATCTTCCTTGTAGCAGAGCAATGCTGGAATTTGCTTCTAATCCTCTAACAAAGGTTAGACTTCTCAAAGGAAGCAAATGGTCTTCTGACTTAGCAATAAATAAATAAATAAATAAATAGGCATACACATATCCAAAATCTCTCAAAGTTAATCTACTTCCCTTTTTGACTTTATAGCATTTGCTCAGCAACTAGAAGATATTGCCGGCATCATATCTTTATGACTCTTGGTCAAATATTAGTATTATCCTTATGTATTTACCAAGTTACAATATGCCAAAAAAGAACATATATAGTTAGACTGTGAAATGTAGATATGGGTTTTAGATGTTGCAGATTAATGCAAAACATCTTGCCTTTCTATTTCTCTTCTATTCCCCACCATATTTGACTGACAACAATTTTTGAGAAGCTACTCTGTTCCTACAAGATATTCAACAGTAATAAGGTACCAAACATTTGCACCATTACTGAAAAACAAGACTCCACCAATGTGGTACCTACAATCTAATTGGTGAAAGTTGAGACTTACATGTAAAGCAATTAGAAAAGAAAGCAATATATAACAAGTAAAAATACTTCTTGTATTTTACCTTCACTTTTATATTTCTTATGTATATAATATGTTCTAGCTTATGTTTCTGTAGGAAAAGGAAAATATATGAATGTAAATATCATTTAAAGGAATTCATGATTTAATTGGAGAAAGAAAGGATAATATATTTGTGGCTAAAGCCAGCATTTGCAGAGTGAATTGCTAGAGAACACAGAGTGAAGAAGTTAACCACATGGACAAGAATTCATCAACAAAGAATTATGGAGAAAATGAGATTGCAGTTACTAACAGAATACTGCTTGTCAATTCCCATGCCCCAAAGATTTACCTCTATAGTCATGACACTTAATAAAGGATTAGCATTTCTCAAGTACCATAAGTTTATATAGGAATCCCATATGACAGAAACAGATGAGCATGTATTTTAAAAACTGTTTTAATTGCTTAATAATTCTACCCTGGCTTTTGTGGTACATTAAAATGTTAGAGAAGAATCAACCTAGGACAACACAGGTCAATGGAAGATTGATATTGTGCCTCAGACCATTGGTCTTCCTTAGCACTGTTCTGCACATGCTACCTTCATCTGGGTGCACCTAAAATAAGACACAAAATGTAGACTAACTTCACTTTAACAAACAATGTTTTCAGAGAAAGATGACTAAATACTTTGCAAACTTGTAGTAATGATCAGAGTAGAATCAATAATAACAGACTCAAGGAGATTAGAAGCCTCAGATTCTAGATATCCTACTACCTGGTATCCTTTAGAACAAGATAATTAGCTGTCTTAATCAAACTATGACTCTCTAACACAAAATTTTCCATATTTCCCATATAAAATACAATTTCCTCTGACTATTGCTAGAATCCTAATCTTGCAAGTTTATAAACACTTCATTTTAATTGTCAAAAAGCAATAACATAAATGTATATGTATTTTATGTATATATACTATATATAATATATATTGTATAACAATAACAAATATGTGTGTGTATATATATAAATATATATTTCTGAAAAAAAATTGGAAAAGGCTCTAACAAAGGGCTCTAAAAATATTTTCTTTTCTACTTACTCTAAACATTTTTTAAGTAGTCACATCACCAAAAAACATGCCACTTTAAGACTACATTTGTCACTATCCTAAGATTCCCACAGGTTAAAAAGGTAATTTGAAACTGCAACTTTAAATGAGAAAATAATAACATTAAGATACATTTTATTTTAATACCACTTGCCCAAAAGAACATAATCCTTTAGAGACAAGGAACATTTGATTCTTTTTATCATTACTGGAAATTATAATAATGAATCCTACTGAGGACCAACGTCTCAAATTCAAGCCATTAAGAAACACTAAATAGCTGGGTTAAACCTTCCCTATTACAGAGATGCAGGGCACAAGGGCAGCACAGCAAAGCTTTGGGTGTTAGTTCAGAGTGGTGAACTTCAGTCTGACTGGCCAATTAACCCAGGCAGACTTGTTAACAGGGAGAGCCAGTTGTGAGTCACCATCTCCCTGCTGAAAGAATGGCAAAGGCAAATACTGTTTCTGCCCACCTCACGTCATGGTACCCGTTGGTTTAGTCTTACCTGTCTCTGGTTTTCTCCCTCTGGTTTCTTTTTGTCCTATGGCCATAACCACCTCCCTATTCCAGTTGTCATTATCTCCCCCATTTCCAAGGACAGCTCTGTTGCACAGGAAGAGCCTTTGCTCTGTCCAACTATCTTTTTACACTGTTTCCAAATACACTGTGCAAGAGCCAGGAGATGTTTGTCCTTTCTCAAATTCCAGTTCAACTATCTGGTTATTTGAAATACACCTTTCACCTTCCTGGCTGAAAGTTGAACTAGATGGGTGGACAAACCTAGGCACTAAGATGTGGCATCAACTTTTACTTGAGGGTAAAGCCCCTTTTTTTTAACAGATACTCAGAATTCTATACATCTAGTGCCTTTGAACACTGTTTTGCACTTTAGATCTCACACTTGGGCCAATCCTACATCTACCAGGAAGGACGATCCAAACACTTTGTACGATGGATAAAACCAGTAACCATCTGTGGGATTTTTCAGAGAAAAGGCCTCTGTAACCAGCACTGTTTTGCCTCTCCCAAGAGGAATAAAGCACTTTGATTTTCTCTAACCACTGTTCGTAGTTCACAGTTATTTGCAGTTCACACTTCTTCCACAGTTGTGGAAACAGACATGATCTTTAATTTTCTGTTATATCTCTCAAATTCTGCAAAAAAAAAAAAAATAGGAAATACGTCTCAATGTATTTTTGTTCCACCCTTTCATATATTTCCTCTTCCTCAAAAGTAGACACCAGAAATAATATTAATTAAGAAGAGATTATGTTAAAGAAAATCTAGAAGTCATGAAATGAAATCAGGACATGATTCCATTAATTTCCCAAATGCTTTGAAAGTATCCAGAAACCCACTTTAAAATCCCTACAAAATTACTTTTAAAGTTTTATATCCTCTTCTGGGAAAAATCTCCTTTCTTTCAAATCAGCATTCAAGATGCATTTCAAAGTTCTTTTTCAATTTCACTTTTTTTTTTCTTTTATTTAATTACTAGGATTACAAGAGTTCTATTTTCTACACACTTTCAAGGTAAATGTACACTATTTCAGATACATTAAGTCTAAATAGTTTTTTGTGGACGAGCCTCAGGGGAAACATAAATACCATTTGTAACTGTTTCTGCAGAAAAATGAATTCTGGGTTCCAATCAACTGATTTACAAATGAACGTTTGGATAGCTAGCTACCCGTTTGTAAGTGGAAGACTTAATTTTTTTCATATATTTTCTGCATTCTAAGCTGTGAGCCTGACAAGGTCATCCCATGCAGTGGTCCTAGGAAAAGGTTTTCTAATAAATGTGATCAACACTCCAGGTTCCCAATGCCAGGATAAGGTTGGAATCTGGAGAGACCTGGGTTTCTTGTTCTTAATTCTGACCTCTCCCTCAAAAGAGACAATGTGGTATTGTGTCTATTGGGTTCACTAGCTGTGAACCTTTAAAAAAATAACCTAACCTCTTAGTTTTCCCATCTATAAGGTGAGAAAATAATCTGAAAGATTTTTGCAACAGTCAGAGGGGAATATGTAGAATCCTTAACAGTATCCTATATTTAAATTAATGGCTAAAATGTGGAGCTATTATTAAACATTGATTGGAATCAGAAAGACTCAGGATTAAAATCAAATTGATACCACCAAAAAGAAAGTACTAAGCCCTTATTCTCTAGACAACACTAGACAAGGACAATAGGGACATACACATGACAGGGTAGGGTAGCCTGATGGAGATTCTAGCTTCAAATGGCAAAGAGACAATATAAACCAATTGTGATCTGCAGGCAGATTTTGTTTGGCCCTTAAATGTTGAAAACTTGAACTACTTGTCAACATGTAGAAATCAGAAAATTTTGTATGAAAATTCAAATTTACATTTTCTTAAAAAGTGTGCACTCAGGGCTGGGGCTGAAGCTTAGCGGTAGGGCACTCGCTACCCTACCGCGTGTGAGGCCCTGGGTTCGATCCCCAACACCACATAAAACTAAATAAACAAAATAAAAGTTAAAAAAAAAAAGTGTGCACTCACGTTTGTCTCTGCATAGCAACAGGCAGGTGGTTCTGAAAAAGCAGTTATCGTCTTAAATGGACTGGGAGGCCTGTCTTCACCACATGTTCTACCTGCTCGACTTCATTGATTGACCTGCTGCAATTGAGTTCGCCATCCAGGTTTTGGATAATGTGTTAAAAAGGCTATCCCTTGGAGAGTCCTTTTCTACTTACTATTTTCATTACAGAGTTTAAAACTGTCTATTCTAGAAAGCCCAAATGAATCCATATCATAATAAATTAACCCCTGGGTGGGCAATCATCAGTGTAGTAGGGCTCTAAACTAGGCATGAGAGGGTTATTTTCAATATGGAGATATAGTTGCTTAAGATCTATACTATGAATAATAATGATTATTATTATTATCATTATTCATATTTACTGGCAGAGCCAGGGCCTATTCTGAACTCCTTACCCATATTAATTCATTTAATCTCAGTGCAACAACTTTTTCAGGTAGATACTTTTGTTTTCCTATTTATCACAAAAGAATCTGAGGTAATACTCCACAAAATTAAATGACCTGTCTCAGGTCATATTGCCAAAAAATAACAGAGCCAGGACTCAAACCAGGAAGTCTATTCCCAGGGTCTGGCTCATAGCTATCACATAATACAGACTTTTCAATGCAGTCTGTCCTAACCCTGATGATTGAAGTACTACCATGATAATGTACTTAAACATATGAGTGTGTATGTGTGTGTGTGTGTGTACATACATATATATGTGTGTTTATATATATATATATATATATATATATATATATATATGGTTATCATGTTCTCTATTATTTTCTATTGGTAAAAATACATATCAGGCTTGGGTTGTAGCTCAGTGGTAAAATGCTTGCCTAGCACGAGTGAAACACTGGGTTCAATTCTCGACACCACATATAAATAAATAAATATCCATGGACAACTAAAAAAAAAGAGATGTCAATAACAGATAACTTTAGTTCTACTTTATAGAATGCTTTGGTACATTTCTTAGAAATTCTCAAACAAATTTTACAAATTTGTCAGGTCTATAAAAGTCACATTGGGATTTAGGAGAGAAAACTAATGCCTTCTTTCTTTATGTTTTTGGGGCCGAGAATCAAACCCAGGCCCCCACTTGTACTAAGTGAGGTGCACCCCAGCTATAATCATCCTAATAATATTAAATATTTCTGTACAGTCACAGGGTAGGCTGCTTGAAAAGATCTTTTTGTAGTCAAACTCACAGGTATAGTGACGGGCTGGAAATGGGCAGTAAGAGAAAGACAACTTTGCAGGTGCGCTGTTGTTGAAAGATGCTCCCCTCACCTGCTCACAAACTGTGATCTCCACATTAAGAAGCTCTACAACAGCCACTGACTAGGAGCAGGGAAACCATCTTCTGAAGAGGATGAGCAATTGGTAGTGTAGAAATAAATAGAGAAGCTCTTCAAAGTGGAACATCTTGAGTTTTAATAGATATAAAGGATGAAAACTTGCAGCCAAGTAAGGACCTCTATCAGGGAAAATCAGGAGAGGCTGCAAAAAAGATGTGGGACACATGGGAGAGAAAAAAAAAAAAAACAATGTGCACTAACAGTTGCAGAGAGCTTGCACCATGATAATCCCTGGGATGAGTATTTTCAATGTGTCCTTTTATTAGCACCTTATGACAGGTGGTTGCTGCTGTCCTCACGTTATAGGCGAGGAAGCCAAAATTAAGAAAAGTTAAGCGACTTTCCTGCATCTACCCAATCAGACAATGTTAAGATCAGAATTTGAACTTAGTCCCTGAGTCCAATGTCCAGAAATATTGTGCTCTATTTACAAGAAAGTTGGTTTCCTCCAAACTGTGCCTTCTGCCCTAGTGTTTATATGCTTAGAGATGCTCCATATAGCACATCTGACAGACACAGCTGTCACTTTATGCAGAAGGAAAAACTAAGATTATAAGCTATGTCAGTCCACATATAGCTAGCTGTTCATTTAAATGAAGTATAATGGACAATTATTTAGAGTAATAATGATTAATAAGACTTTCTCTAAAATATGTGGAAATGTTCTGTATAATAGAGAACACAGTCATGGATTTTAAAAAGGAGAAAAATAAAATAAATTTAAAGTATATGCTCTGAATAGGACACTATTAAGAGAATGAAAAGAATAGACAAAGACTGGGAGAAAATATTTGCAAATTAAATATGCAGTCATTCATCTATCAATAACGGTGATGCCTTCTGAGGAATGTGTCTTGGGTGATTTCATGACTGCATGACTACGGTAGAGTTTACTTACACAAGCCTAAATGATGACTGTTGCACTCCTTGACTATATGGTAAACCTACTTCTCCTGGCTATGAACTCTCACTAAATGCAGTGGGCATTTGTCACACAATGATATATGTGTATAAAAACATCCAAATGTAAAAAGGTAATAAAAGTAGTGTATAAAAGATTTTTATAAAATGGTATACCTGTACAGGGTATTTGCTATGAATGTTGCATGTAGGACAGGAAGTTGCTCTGGATGAGTCAGTGAGTGAATGTGGAGTGAATGAGAAGAAGGCCTAGGACATTACTGCACAAACACTGTGCACTTAGATTATGCTAAATTATACAAAATGTTTTTCATTACTCAATAAGAAATTAAACTTAGCTTACTATACCATTTTTACTTTATAGAGCTTTAAATTTTCTAACTTTTTGACTCCTTTGTAAAAACACTTGGCTTCAAACAAAAACATGCACAACTGTAGGAAAACATTTCCTTCCTTTATATCTTTATTCTGTATTCTTTTTCTAGTTTATTTTATTTTTACAATGAAACAGATGGCTTAAAACTAAGCCAGAAAACACATTAGCCTAGACCTATACAGGATTGGAATTATCAATATCACTCCCTTCCACCTTTACATCTTGCCCCAGTGGAAATTCTTCAGGTGCAATAACATGAATAGATCTGTCATCTCCTATGATGATGATGATGCCTACCTTTGGAAACCTCCTAAAAGACCTGAATGAGGCTGTTTTACAGTTAACTATTTTTTTTCATAATCAGGAAGATCGTACTCTAACAATATATATAATAGTAAATACATAAATAAAAATAGCATTATTGAATATTACATACTATATACAATTGTGTGTGTTATATTTTTATATGACAAAGCACAGTAGGTTTGTTTATACATCATCACCACAAACACCTGAGTAACTCACTGTGCTGTGATATTATGTGATCCACACCTCATTTGGCTTTAAGAATTTTTTAGCTCCATTATAATCTTGTGGGCAGCATTGTATGTGAAATCTACCATTGGCCAAACTGTGGCAACTCAGCAAATGACCCTAAAATACTTAAATCTGAAAAATAAAACAACTCAGAAAAATCAACAGTGAGAAAATTGATCAGAATCTTCACCCAAAAAGATTACAGATAGATAATAAGTATGTGAAGAGATAATCAATATCATTAAGAAATTACAAATTAAAGTAACAAAATACCACTCCATGTCTATTAAAATATCTGAAATCTCAAAATAACTCATAATGTCAATCCTGCTTGTGAAACATTCTCATTATTGCTGGTCAGATTGTGAAATGGTATAGCCAAGTTGGAATTTTTTTTTCAGTTTTGTATGAAGTTAAATATAGTCTTACCATTTACCTAATCAGTTATAATCCAAGGTATTTACCTGATTTAAATTTATGTCTATGCAAAATCCTGAAAGAAATGTTTCTAACAGTTTTATTCATAACCAACCAAGATATTCTTCAAAAGGTAAATGGATAAATAAACTGATACATTCACAATGAATATTACTCAGCATTGAGATGGAATGAGCTATTGATGCATGGTACAATGTGAATGGACCTTAAATTTATATTACTACAAAGTGAAAGAAGCTTGACTGAAGAGGACAATACTTCATGATTCTATTCATGTGACATCTTAGGAAAAGCAAAAATATAGAAACAGAAAACTGATTAAAGATTGCAAGAGGCTTGGGGACGGGTACTGTTGATGAGATGGAGAACAGAGGCTTTTCTTCAGGGTAGTGAAAGGATTCTACATGGTATTATAGTGGAATTCATGACACTCTATATTTGTCAAACTCATAGAACTTTACAGAACAACGAGTGAATCTTAATGTATGCAAATTAAAAAATAACAAGTAGATTGGCAGATCTCCAGATGAAATGAATACTTTGACAAGAGTCTAACTTATGATGTGCACAAAATAATCTCATGAAGGGTGAATTAAAGAAGTGTTCACACAAGTAACTTTGCAAATAACTGGGCAATTTAAGACTAATGACAAAAGTAAATTTACAGAAGCATTGTACTATAGTTGGTAAGGTTGCTTCTCGAGGGATTGTAAGTCAACAGCTCTGAAACCACTGTACATGTATGTATGCCTGGATAGACCAAGTAAGGAAATGGGTGACCAGTGAAAGCAGCCAGATTTCTCACTGTTGGAATGAGAGGTTACAGACCAGCAAAGGAGAAAGCTGGAAAGATAAATATGGTACAGTATAAGAGTTGTTAAGAAAAATATGAACTCATGTTTAAATTCTTTGTATAGATACAAATTGAAATATGTAAAATAATCATAGCTATGTGTATATTCATATCACACATTCTCTGGTTCTGCCAGCTTGGAGGGCAACCCTATGGTAAGCAGCACACCCAGCACCCAGAGTTGGGTTTCAAAAACCATTTTTCCGGTAAAAGGAACCAGGGCCTTTGGGGTAATGGTTGGTTCTAAGGCCAGAGCGGGGCATTCAGAAGATAAGCCTGGAACATTTTATAATGTCAGAAAGCAAGACAATGTTCTAAAACAGACATGATAAGGGTGTACCAAATGGACACAGGAGCTCACCTGACAGAGCTCCTAGTGGCTGAAAATAGGACAATATGAGCAACAAAATAAATAAAACAGTATTGAATTATAATCTAATATTTGAAATAAATATCCATGAATTTATGGTGGTAGAAATATATGATTAGATATATAATAAAATGGGGGAATGTAGAAGAGACAACTCTCTGAATAGAAAAAAAATCAAATAATTCATAGATATCTCCCTCCCTCTGGGAGATGGAAAATAACTCCTCCCACATATTCATAGGCTATGCCTAGTAACTTGCTACCAAAGAGTATGATGTGGAAAGCAGGTAGAAAAGCACATCTTTTCTGAGAAAAATCCTGAAATGCTATCTTAGCCTGGTGATCAAGATTAACATTGTCATCACCAATGCCATGTTGATAACACATACCCCTGTCACAGCGTGAACTGAATAGCAAATCACTTTCGAGGTTTTCCTCTCCAAACCCAAAATCCAAATTTACCTATGAGAAAGACATAGATAAATACAATTTATAAGACATTTTCTAAAATAACTGACCAGTACTTGTCAAACTGTCAAAGCCATCACAAACAAGGAAAGCCTGAAAAACCATCACTGTTGAGAGGAGTCTTAAGAAATATAATGACTAAAATGGGATGTGGTCTAATGGGCAGGATCCCAGGACAGAAAAGGACCTTAGAGAAGAACTAATAGATCAAATCAAGGGTGGAATTTAGTCAATAGCAAGGTCTCCATGTTTATTCCTTAGTTGGGACCAATGTACTGCATCAGAGTCAAATGTGGAAACTTTGGGGACATATGGAAATCAACTATCATAACTTCTTTGCAAATGTAAAATTATTCTAAAGTTAAATATGTATTCAAAATGAAAGATGATTACCTAGTAGTTCAGAAAAACATTCTATTCTAACAAAATTCCGTCTCTTCTGGTGTGATCATTCTGATCAAACACTTGGTCATCAGTGCACTGTCACGGGGTGACATGACATGATGGGTTTATGGAATTTCCCAGTACTTCTTCTTGAGCCTTCAGGAGGACCTCAATGTGTCAGGTAGTCCAGGCCCCATGGTGAGGTGGTGGGTTTCTCCAGACTCCTCACCAGCACGCAGCCCTCTGTGCCCCAATCGCCTCCCTCTCTCTCTCCTTCTCCTCCTTTTCCCCCTCCTATTAATCTTATAGTTAAACATTGAAGCTATCTTCTATCATACTCAATGTGTACCAACATCCATATATTGTTTCCAATCCTCTAATTTACAGAAGAGAAAACAGACTGAGCCCTAGAATGTTTAAATAATGTGTCAAAGTCTAGATGGCTTTAAAGGTTAGATGTCTGATAAAAAATGAAAAGTATTTGTCTCACCATGAACAGGTCCTCTGCACAGTAAGAATCATCTTTTTTTTATTTTTTTATTATTAGTTGTTCAAAACATTACATAGCTCTTGACATATCATATTTCATACATTTTATTCAAGTGGGTTATGAACTCCCATTAAAAAAACAAGGGAGAGAAATGAAGTACAGTAGATGGGGTAGAGAGAGAAGATGGGAGGGGAGGGGAGGAGAGGGGGGATAGTAGAGGATAGGAAAGGCAGCGGAATACAATAGACACTAGTATGGCAGTATGTAAAAACGTGGATGTGTAACCGATGTGATCCTGCAACCAGTAAGAATCATCTTGCCATATCTTTCTTAAAACATTCTAGATTCTCTCTGTACACCCTGATAAGTAATTGTAGCATCTAACTTTTGAAAGGAATCTGATCATTATTGAAATTAGGGGGTATGCAGGAGAGATCAGTTGGTTGAAGGAGGCAAGTAAACAAATCCTAGGTAAAGGTAACCTTCAAAAAACACAACCATGATATACAAAAATCACTCTCCCCTGGTTAACCAATGCGACTGAGTGAGAATTCCTAAGCTAGGCACCTTTCTTCATTACTCTCTCCCATAAAGAGGGCTCAAAAGAAACATCATTAAATGTGACTTGATCATTCAGTAAACCCTGGGTACACCAAAGATGCCCAATACTGGGTCCTCTTAAAAGAAGGAGTGAGGAAGCTTATTAAGAGTTTGGGGCTGTGCCAACCCAAGAACAGGGTAGTGGGAAGATCTGCCTCCTAGCTGCACCAGCGCTCACTTGCTGAAAATCCTAAAAGCTCAAATGCTAAGTGAGGACTCATTCAGATGAAGCTTTAAATTGATGCCTTTAAAGAGATTGAATAAACTCTTTATGTTACAATCTGGCATGAGCTTTTAATATTAACTACTACATATTTTATAGACTGTATTTGTTGCCAAGCACTAAAACAAACATTAAGATGCTTTTGCCTCAACTGGTACTATGAATGCTTCCAAAACAGTGGTATAAAAAGCAGTATAAAACACATCATAATCATGGAAATCATCTGCATTAAACTCACATTTGCCTTGAAAGTGGCAGTTATTTTTCATCTACAAACAATTACATCTCAATTACTTATTCTCTGTTAGGGAACATTTCATCAAAAAACTCTCATTTAGTTGATGTAAGGATGCATTTTGTTTGGAGAGAAACATAATCACTAATTTGAACTAATTAAAGCAATAGGCATTCTGAATTAGTGAAAGGCTGATGTCTTTTGAAAAATATGCATCTTTATTAGTTTCATATACAGAAAGTAACACAAATTAAGCTACAGCGAGTACAGTACAAAAAGAAGGATCTATGAGAAAATTATTACCTAAAAAACTAGGTAAGAGAAATGTATGATTTTCTACATTTTTCATAAAATGAAATCTTGAAGAAGTTTAATTAATAGTTTAAGGTACACCTGTGTTATCCCATTTAAATTTTGAATTTGCTCGACAAGACTTTTTTTTTTTAACTAAGCAGTTATAATAGGCACATCTATATCATTATATAGGCAGAATTACTGGAGTTCAGAAAATGAGTTTTTCCTGTAGGGAGAGTGGTTTAGTTAAATCCTAAATGTCTCAACTTATCTTAAGTTATATGCAAGATATGTATAAACTGTAACAAGTCAGTAATATACTGAAGCTAAAAGAAAGAATTAAGCCTTGAACATTTTTGTTTGTAAGTCTCTAAATGATTTTTTAAAGCAGACATTTCAGAATGCATGCTCTTAGAATTAAAAATGAAAATATAAATGAGCCATCCCAAATACATTTGGTTGCAATGGAATAATTTTCAGAAAATAAAGTACTCCATTGGTTTTCATATCCAATTGTTATCATTCTACCCTATCATTGATTATCATCAAAAGAATAAAAGAGAAGACATTTTCCTTATCTAGACCTCAGTAAATAGTTGCAAGAGGGTTTCAGATGAGAACATCTCTAATGCCCCTATACCCTCTCCACTTTGTGTTCATTTTGTGTTCATCACCAGCATCTCACTACAGAGCCTAGGACCGCCAAGCATCTTGCCCAGTAATCAATGTCAGGGGTAAGTCATCATGAGAGTAAGATGAAACTATTTTTAATATTACTTAAGAAAAACAGAAAGGCTCCATTACAGTAACAATATACGAACTAATATAAAACAAGAAAACGAATATTAACAAAAATTTAATAGTCTAAATGGAATATAGAAATGGCAATACTACCTTATGTGCTGGATGAATATCCATTGCTATTTAATTGAAATTGCTTTTATCCTTTTGGAATAAAATACGGCTTATTCTAAGGCCTTTTGTAATATAGAAGAGATAATTCAAATGGACTGCAATGGTTTCACAAAATGGGGAAATCCCAGAGGAGAGGAAAGGGAAAAAATTGATCTTCCCAGGTTTTATAGAATTTTTGGACACTAGTCTCTGTGAGTAGACCATGCATGGTTCTAGCTAGACAGTCACTTGCTTCTGACTCCTGACATTAGCATACAGCATATAACATGCACTGCCCACTGATATAAGGAGTGATGTGGGTGGTACCAGTTTAAGTCATCGGAGTAGAGTCTACCTTGGAATAGCAGCCAGATAACTGGTTACCTCACCCAGCAGTGCATGTTACATGCCGCATGTCAATGTCCATCTGGCTAACAGAAAAGGCCATAGCAACAGTAAGAGCATGCTGGACATAGCTATAGCAAATGCTATAGTTTGAACATCTTTTCAAAACTTGTGTTGAGGTTTGATTGCCACTGTAACAGTGTGGGGACCTGGGGCCTTGAGGAGGTGCTTAGGCCATAGAGCTCTGCCATCAAAAATGGATTGATGTTATTGCAGGAGTGGACTCTTGATAAAAGCATGAGTTTGCCCTCTTTCTGTCTTGAGCATTCTCACTTGCCTTCCCCTAGATTGTAATGCTGCACGAAGGCTCCTGCCAGGTGCTAACTCAATGCTCTTGGACTTCCTGGCCTCCAGAATTATAAGCCAAATGTATCTCTTTACTTTATAAATTAGCCTATGGTATTCTGTTATAGCAGGAGAAAACAAACTAAGACAGTAATGAGTAAGAAACAAATGCCTTTGATACTCATTATGCAAATATTTATTAAGCCTGTTCTGTGCTATGCTTTAATGTTTCTAGAATTTACTCAATCACTAATTAGTAGCACTTTGCCTACATTATTCTCTAAATCCAGATTAAGAAAATAAGTATGCTGTGTTCCCCCCCCCATATGTGGAATCTCCTGGGGTGAGAGGTGAGGGCAACATAAAAGAAGCAGGGAGACCCTCAGAGAAGAAGAAAGGAATCTGGGGAGGGAGCAGGCAGAGTAAGGGAGGGTAAAAGAGGTGGATAGGATCAAAATATGTAATATGCATGTACAAATATGCCATAATGAAACCCATTATTCTGTGCAATTAAAATGCACTAACATTTTTAAAAGAAAAATCATAAAATGTTTTGATCAAAAGATACTTATTTCAATAAATATGTTAATGATGCCATTTTTATAAAACTACTTTCATTTCCAAAGTATCAAATGCCTGATATAACTTCCAGTGATATTCACACTTCTTTTGTAAAGTTCTCTCTAATGCATATGCCAAATTTCACTCTTTCAGACATCTTTTGTCCCCTGGAAATAACAGGCAAACAAGGAAGCAGAAATTCCATTAGAAGCCTAGAAATCCACTTAATACTGAATTTATAATAGGGAGAATGGTAAACTGCATTTTTAAAGGTCTAATATATGGATTCTACTGGCTTATTACAGTAAAAATTTGATTCTTATCATAGGGATTTAGTACTTTATAATCCTTTTTGTATCATTTTTCATTGCTGTAGTTATATTTTTGTTGATCTATTCATTATAACCCTTGTTCTCTGGTATCTCAGAAATGATTGTGAAATTGATAAGATAACCTTCAATATTGCACTCATTTTTACCAATGATCTCTTTAATTTGTAGTTTGTATGCATAATAACCCCTATGAATAAAGGACTAATAACAATGGAGACGGCTGATTTTTATAGAGTATTTTTAAATGGTTGACATGTATCATGTCATATAATTCCCATGGTTCTAATATAGATAGCATCATTACCTCATCTTGCAATTCAGAAAGATTTTAAAACCTTGCCTAAGATAAAATATTGCAAAAGGGGCAAGTTGGAATACGAACTGAGGCAGGTTGAATCTAAAGTGCACATTGTTAACAAGCATGTAATATTAAGTCCTGAAATAACTGGTTTGTCTTTGGCTGAAAATTCATGTGTCAAAATTTTTAACTTCATCTGCTTTTAAGAACATGATAACTAGGGGAAGTCAAGCTCTTTGTTTAGAAAAAGGAAATTTCAAAATGTAGAAATTCAGATATCATGCCAGGCAAATAGGAGATGTGACTGGTATAGTTGTGTTTCTCCAGCCCTGAGATATTTTCTTATTTTATTCAAAAGGTTAGAGTTAGAAATTACTGAATTAATATACCATTTGAAGATTTCCAAGCAAGACACTTTTGGGATGAAACTTCATATTCTCAAGAACAGGGTGCGATTTGGTAAGATTCTGCCAAAAAGCAGCTCTGGCAGAAGAGCTCTGGGTAGCCTGGAAGAGTGAAATATAGAGGCAAGAAGATGACTTTTTTTTATTGGAAAGAGACCAGGAATGGATGATGAGAGGGCCTTTTTGAGTCCCAGTTCTTTTATCTTTCTACCTTGGAAATTTGAAAGCGTACTATTCCCCTGCAGCCTCAGACCACATTGCCCTTGGGGGGAAAAAAATGTGCAACAGAACGCAAGGAACATTGTTGAGCTCATCTCTGGGTTAGTGCAGATCTGTCTTCAGTAACTCCAAACAGGCATAAAGGTCTGATGCAGAGGATTTGATCTGATGTTATTGCAATAGGAACATTCCCTTTCATTAGCATAGGATGTGCTGCTCTGACCATGGCAGGAGTAAGGATGGTCTGAAATGCAGGAGGGCCCAAAGTCCCATCTGCTTTGTCACTCCCTGAAGCCCTAAGTCTTGGCACTTTGCAAAGCATAGGATAAAAACTTCTTATTGTGGAAAAAAAGACACACAGTAAGGAATGCTATGACTGGGTTTCAAGTATTAATTCTCCCATGTGATATGTGAACAGATTCCTGTCTCTAAATTCTTCTATCTATAAATACTGGATGATGAATTTGCTGAATATCTTTTGTGTGGCTTGACCATATTCAGTGTCAGAAAAACCCAAGATGGACTGCCACCGTGGCTTTCAGTTCCCAAAAACCAGGACCTACACAGAATGGCCCACACTCACTTCTAGTACAAGGCTTTCCTCACCTGCAACAACAGAATCGAAGGGGTAATTTTGCTCCTCAGCATAATTAGCAATGTCTGGAGGGCGTTTGGTGCCATACTAGGGAAGGAGGTTACCAATTGATGGGACCAACGTTGCTGCTGAACTTCCTATAATTTACAGAACACCCCAATAAATAAATAAACAATGATCTGGTCCAGTATCTCCATGGTGCCAAGGTGGATAAATCCTGAGTTAAAATGAAGCCAAAAGGATACAGAAAACCTTAAGGTAGAACAACACATAATATCTGACATCTTCTGAACATGAAGACTAAACTGAGTTCTTGTTTGTATACCCAAAACTCTCAGACCTTATTCTTGGTCTATTTCACAAACTCATTTCAAATGTTTTCTCAAATCCTTCCCAAAGCTAGAACTTGATCTGGCATGGATAGTTCCACTCATTTTAACTGTTTTTTTTTTTCCCCAACATGGTCAATGGCTTTCTCCTAGTACAATCAGCAGAACTTGGTCTCTATAATGGTAGCAGCCAATAACAGGAATCCTGCTCTGTGATACAGAATTTGCTGCTACCTTGTTTCATGATGTCTTGGCTTGGACTCTGCCCCTGACTTACTATACTCCAGTGATGTCCAGAACATAATCTATCTCTTCTGCCCTACTATATGGACTAGGAAAAATGCAACCCAATACTTTAAATGTCCCAGATATTTTGTCAAGATAATCATAACCACCCACTTTACCAATTTTGTCCTTCCAAAATCAATTTCAATTTATAAATCTCTGTAGTAAATGTGTACTTCATTACATACTGCTATTTTTTAACTCCAGTTCCATGTAGTTCCCTCTTCCTTTCATCATACCCTAAAAATTGTGTTTTACATATTGTAGTTGACATTCAATAAGAAACTATCTAGAATATTTTGCAAATACTTGACTACTATACACATTTCTGTTGTTTTTGCTCTTTTTTTAACAAGTTTACTCTGATTCTAACTAAACTGAGTTTGCTGCAGAGTCCTCTGCTTGGGCCCCTAATATTAAGAAGTCACAACGTCCATATGGACTTAAAATCTCTCTTGGTCCAGATTGTGTAAACTTATCCTTGTTCCTGACTATTCACTTGTGGCGGAACCTAGGCTATCCCGTGGAATTAACTTATCTCGTGATGTTCTACTTGATATTCATACCAGATGCATTTTGAAGGGTTCTGCATTGCTTCCTCTGCCCCATTCAGCTCTGAGTTTCTAGTTCGGGTATCTCTAGGATGGCTTCCTCACACAGTCTTCATTAGGGACAGATGATAAGAACCTAAGTAAAGAGATGACTGTGAAAATGGGAGGCTTTCAAAAGATAAGTCTGTCAGGATAGAAGGAAGGCTTGGTAGTCGAATGCCTATGTACTTTAGAAGAAAAGACTCAATTTGGGTATCATCTTTAAGCAAAATCACCATGGGTTTTGGTAGAAAGGGCTTGTACACAGGACAGTCAAGGAAGGACTCGGTAGGATGTTCAGTTGTATTTCTTCCTTACTCAGAAAATTAAGCCCTTAACCCTTTTTGGTAAAATAAAAATACTGTCTGACATCAAATGTCAAATGAGATACTAAATGCTGAGGTTTGAACAAGATCAGTTGTTGAACATTCTGGCTCCCACTACTTGCCTTGCAGGGAAGTGGCTTTAAAAAAAAAAAGTAAGTTTATGGATATAAGAATTTCTGGCACCGGGTAGGTGCTCAAAAGATATTTTTTTCTTATTATGGAAAATTTCTATTCTTAAGGAAAAAAAATACTCCTCCACACTTGAAATAACTTTAAAATCTTTTCAGCCAGACACTAATGAAACAACTTAGCAATAAGTTACAGCTATATTTACATTTCAAAAAACCAACTTTCATCTCCCCTGTGGTCTTGAGTGCACACATACACACACACACAACCCAAATAAAATCCTTTGAAAAAATAATGTATTTGGTTTCATTTCTCTTAGTGACATCTGCAAGAATGAGAGCTGTGTGATTATGTATCAAGTACAATGAAACATTAATATTCTGAAGACTATGCGGAAGACTATTGCTTCTCCACTTTGCAAGGCTTTAACTTACTTCTTCCATTTTCCAGCAAGCTCCTGCTGACCATGCACTCCATGTCTGTTATAGCACTAGACACCAAAGCTGCAATGACCAATGAGAGACTGCCTTTACCTCAAGGAGCTTGCAGTCTGGCTGTGGAATGACATGCAGTGGAAGACGAATAGTGTAGAGAACAGGGTGAAGGAAGAGGGGAAAATATGTAAAGGAACATAAAAGTAGTGGTGTGTTGCAGATGCAGTAATGCACAAAGAAGCAGTGTTCCTGGGTCTGGGAAATAAAGAACAGGGAACAGGAATAGCTTCAGAGAGGTGGTAAATTCTCTGTGAACTGGGGCCAAAGTAAGGAGCAGTATCTACCAGGCAGGAAAAAAGGTGGGACATTCCTGTGGAGGAATGGTATACTTACATTCCAGGATCCAGAGTAACAGTAACTAGTTCCTCAGAGCTGGTGGGAGCATGAGAAAGCAGAGAAAACTCAAGAGGAGGCAGGAATGTGAGCTGTCCATTTGAGTTTTATAGCAAACTTATCTGGCTCCACGCCTTACCATCTCACTTACAAAATAAGAAAAGAGTGATTACTTCCTTACTAAATCACTGTAGGATTTAGAGATACCCCATCAAAGTTCCTAGAGATATGCGTGTGTGTCATCATCAGTGAACTTCACAATGATGAGGATGAAATCAGTCACCATGGCAACAAGTATGGTGGTGGTAAGCTCTCTGGTCTGTTTGCCTCATACACCCCACCACCTGCAGCATGGTCTTCTTTCCCCACTCTTCATTAAGCTTGCTATTACTTGTCCTTCAAGTCTCAGTTCAAAGATTCAAACTCCTATCTACAAGTTGGAAAAGTTGTCTCTTCTCTGATCTCCTGAACACATTCTGTGTACCTTGGTCATGAAACTGCCCACACGCAATGGTCCTCCTCATTCATCCTAGGAAGAAGGAAAAACAAGCCACACTGTCAACTTTTTAAAGATTGGCTAAGACTCATGTCTTGGTACCCAGCTTTTTGCAACTTATCTCTCTTATACTTCAATAAATATTTGTTGAATAATCATAGTTACAGGAATAATACTGGAAAAGTAAAAGCCAAAAGCATCTTTTATAAAATAAAATGCTCTTCTACAGGGTTTCTGATGGTGAGTATTGCAAATAGAGATACAAGTTTTTCAGATGAATAAAAATGCTTCATCTTCTGTATGACTTAGAGTCTAGCAGCAGTATCAGCAAAATGCTGACCTTTGTTTATTGGGTTTTGCAAAACTGACATAACCATGACCAGAACTTAGGCAGAATCCATCAGAACAATCACAAATTAGAACTAGAAAAATATTATGGAAATTGCCATGAAAAAAAAATCCCCAGGTAATGAACATATCAAGCACAAAGAACATGGTATGGCAAATACCTGGGTTTGTTTTAGACTCAGAGAGAAAGCAAGTTTGTTTGGAGAATAGTGATTAGGGGGAAGAATGACATGCAACATGGGTAGAAGGAAGAAGGAGAGCCAAATGATACATAGTTGTCAGGGTAAAACTAAAGATCTTGGGTTGTTTTCTAAAAGTAAAGGTTTAAAGTAGGTGTGCAAAATAATTAAAGTAACATTTTAAGCCCATCACTCAGAGGGCAAGTTGAGATTTTCTTGTAGTGAAAGTCCACTGGAATCCAGGAGTCCACTGATGTTTTTTGCCATAATTCAGGTGGGATGTTACAGGACAAGGAGTTTAGGTGCTGCTGGTGGAGGTGGAGAGATACGGTAAGACTGGAGATGCATTTAGGAGGTAACTGTTAGGCACTCATTGGTGAATTGGATGGTGGACTAAAAAGAAGAGATTCTGAGTAATACTTCATTGTGTATATATATTATATCTTATTTATCCATTCATCTGTTCACAGGCATTGAAGCTTGTTTCATAGCTTGACTATTGTAAATTGTGCTATTATAAACATTGATGTGGTTGCACTCCTATAGTATGATGATTTTAGATCTACCTGGTTCCACAAAGAAGAATAAAATTATGGCATTTGCCAGTAAATGGATGAAATGGGGGACCATCATGCTAAAAGTGAAATAAGGAAGACAAGAAAGTCAAAGTTTGAATGTTTTCTCTGATATGCAGAACCTAGACCAAAATAGGAAGAAAGGAAGGAAGGAAGGAAGGAAGGAAGGAAGGAAGGAAGGAAGGAAGGGGGGATTGGAAAATAGAAGAATGATCAGTTGAGGAGAGGAAGGGGCTTGAACAGAGGGAGGAAGGATGGGAAAAGGGAAGAATGGTGGAATTAATGTAAACCTAACTTTCTGTGTGCATATATGAATAAACACAGAGAATCTCATCTTCGTGTATCTACAAGGCACTGATTTAAAAAGCAATAAATAAGTAGCAGAAAGATCAGTACAGTAGAGGTAAGGGAAAAGAGAGAAAAGACAGAGGGGAAAGAGATACTTGGGACTAAATTAGAGCAAATTATATTCCATGCTTATATAAATATGTCAAAAATCAACCCTAATATTATGTGTGACTAAAATGAACTAATAAGAAGAGAAGATGAACCTTAGGTCTTTGGCTTACATGAGTAAAGGATGGTGGTAACATTTTTAAAAGTTAGGTAAGAAAGGGTAGGCAGCAAAGATGAGAAGTTCTGATCTGAAAGTATTAAGTTTATGGTGCCTATTAGACATTCAAGGGACAATGTCAAGCAAAGTGTGGATATGAGAATAGAGGTCAAGCAAGAGGTCTAGGTGGGAGTCCTAAATCTGTTGGTGTTTAATGTAGGGCAGTTAAATCTATGGGATTTATTGGCATCATACATCCAGAAGTCACAAACTAAAGATCCTAAGCCCTCTAAGTCATTTTGAATGTGGTCCCATATGTCTTATTGTCCCCCCACAAATTCCCCTGCAAGGCCCTTCTTTGGGGAGAAGGAAGAATTTGCTCTGTGCACCAGCAGTGCTCACTTCAGTTAATAGTTTCATCTAACCATAGTCTCCATGTTATGTCTTAACCATGAGGCATCTGGGTTGAAATGCTTCTGAAGGCTTAAGGACTCCAAGAAAGGAGGTCTCTGTGACAGACCTGAGTAACCCTTATAATTCAAAGAAGAATATCATTATTATTCTCCTTCATATTCCACAGATCATAACTCAACGATGTGCAATAAAGAAAATACAATGCAAAATTGGTTGTATACTGAGTCACTTAATACAAAATAGTCAAGTCTCCTCTCTTCCTGCCCTTTTATTCAAAAGTGATAGAAGTCTTTGCTGTGAAGCAATCAGAAACAATTTTGCATCTTGGTTTATCACACCTTTGTTGAAACAGTGCTTACTTAGAACATGGCATTGCCTAACTTTCCCATTATGAACACTACATGTTCATCACATTCTAAAATCTTCTTTTCCGATGTCTGTGGTAAATACTGAACATATCTTTTGTTATCTACCTCTAAACCACTGAATCTCCCTGATGATTTCTGAAACAATCCCAAATTTAGTTGTATAATCAGCTTCTCTGCTTGCCCCACATAACCACATGTATCATCAAACACTTGGACAAGGAGTTGTAGGACTTCATTCTAGCCAACAAGAGTTGAGGGAAATTGTGTGGTGGGGAAAGCTTTCTTAAAAAGAAACCCAAAGGAAGAAACTTCTTTTTATCTACTGGACATTGTCATTTATCATGTCATGTTGAATGCTTTCATTTCATCAATTTTGAAATGAAAACAACCATGTAGTCACCATGACAAAAGCTTTGTCTGAGACAAAGTAGAAAAATTCAAGGTCTCTCCAACCTATGTCATAAATTTAGGCACTGAATTAACTGACTCTGGAGGTTTCTACCAAGGGATTGTCCATTTTCTGAAATTATTTTTTTTCTTTTTCTTTTAGTCAATTCATTTAGAATTTTGGGTTATTTTCTGATGCTTCCAGCAAACAATATCTCAATTACTAAAATTTATATGTTCTTTAATTTATTCTAAATCTCAAAAGGCTATGATCCTTTGAAGGGTGAAGGATAGAGAGGTAAGAACATAAATCTCATAGCCACACTAAGTGTTATGAGACAATCTTACATAATGCAGATCCAGAAACAGACATAAAGACATAAGATTGTAGTTCCTGTGGGGTGGGGGTGGGGGGGAAGATGGATAGAGAAACTCTCTCATCACCTATTTTCCCTTTCTAATTCTCAGATTTCTTGTCTAAAAAACAAGTCTTGGCTAGCCTATCTCTAAAAACCATCTAAAATTTCATGGTTGTGGGTTGTAGACTTACAACACAAAAAATGCATTTTAATATTTGCTGTATCCTCTGGGAAATGATGTGAGCCATTAAGGAAGATCCTTCAAAAAAGTGCCCATGACAATTTTATTAAAGACAACACATGGCTTAGATAAACCATACAACTAGGAAAGAACGTCTGCATTTCCACACCTGAAATCTCCAGGTATTCTTTATGCTTAAATCTGATGCTGCTCAGAGAGATCATTCAAGTATTTTTAGGTATTGCAGAAATGACAAATCGGCAACCAATGTCCAAAAAAATGGTTATCTGTATGTTATCTGAAAATATTAAAGAGGAAAATTTTAGTACTGCTAAGTGATTGACATTAGTCAAAAATGACTCTTCAGGATTAAAAAGTTATCATTAAATCAAAGTCTTTAAAGACCAGCTATTAAGCTATTATGAGCATTCAGGAAAGTGGGCGGTATCTTTCTAAATCAAGCTAATGAGCAAACCTTTTGTTCTTAATAAAATTTACCACCAGTAAAGCCTATCTGGATTAAAACATCTTAGATTCAGTTAATTCTGAAGGATGGACCAGGAGTATGTTACCATGTTCACTTTCTACCTGAAGTCATAAACCTCCAGAGGGCTTCCAAGGTCACCAACATGAGCCCCAATTTAGATCTCAAGATCTGGATTTACACTATTTGCCCATAAGATTTGTCCTCTGAATACAGTAAAATTATTTCTTTAATTAATTAATCTTCTTAATTTTTGTTAGATATACATGACAGAGTATATTTTGATACATAGAATGTAACTTATTCTAATTAGGATCCAATTCTTACATGATGTGGAGTTTCACTGGCAGTATACTCGGTACAGTCAAATTCTGAGAGAGAACACAAAATCCAGCCTCCCCACATGTTCATGAACCCTCCTTTCTCACACCTCCTAATTACTTGCACTCTACAATCCAGTCAGTCTCAATTATTACCTGCTCTTGTGACCAGTGCAGTGCTGCCTCTTCTCCTTGTTTTCTTCTGCTTGTTTTCTCTGCCTGGAATATATTCTTCCCCTCTTTTTACCAACCTAATTTCTATGTGAGGTTGTGTCCTGGGCTTAGAGAATGCTTCCTCCCTAAAAGCTTGTATTTACCCACTTCGCACTTGATATTGTAACTGTATTAACTTAGATGCTAGACCTTGCTCTGAATTACTACCCTACTCAGGTTCTAATGCTCTTTTACTAAATCTTGAATGACTAAAACAATGAAAGAGAAAAATCTAAGGCTCTATCCATCACACTACATTATGCTTACCAGTTGACCAAAGTCAATAGTTCTGGAACTTATCTTTCACTTGATTTTATTTATTTCAAAGAATTTATATAATGGGGGAAAAATTGCCATATTTGCCCTTCCCTGATCAAAGAATGCCTCCTTGCATAATCTTTCTGCCCTAATTCTTTTATTGACTCAAAAAATATTCAAGTAAAGGGCCCACCTATTAAAGACAATAAATACTTTCGTGCTATTTACTTTCCATCAAAATATAGTGGAATCCATTTTTCTTAGGGCAAAATCCTAGAAACCAGACTTGTGAGAAGTGGTTTTTTGCAGTCTAGCAGCAGTGATTGATCTTAGAAATTAAGGTTTCCAATGAGAAAGAGCCTCTACACCAAAGTGTTAGTAAATAGTCCCCTTGCAAAGCCATATCCATTCAAACCAACAACAACTGGAGTCTGCCATACTAATTCAACCTCCAAAACAAAACAGGGTTCATCTGTATTTGGATACAAGACATCCTGCAACTATGATATAGAAAGATACTCATAATGCAAAAACATTTTCTTAAATATACTGAAGCTATTCATCCTTAAGAGGAATAGATATCTATTGTCACAAATCCTGACATGCTTTGTCATTTCTCCAAATGTTATGTGCATATTTCAAAGTAAGAGGTTTGGTTTTGTTTAGGTCTTCTTTGTTCTTTTGTTCAAAGAATATTAATCAAGCACCTGCTATGCACCAGGTATTGGGATGGACACTGGAATTAGTGAAAGTAAAAGAGGCTTTGGAAGAATCCCCATGAACTAGTGTGAGACATCCATGGAAATAAATGTAATTCTAACTCAGAAGCTCAATTATTTATTAAGGAGATACAGAAATTAGATGAGAGCATAGGTGATTAGGTAAGAACTTAACTATATCACAAAGAGTCTGAGAATCCTCCCCCCAAAATTCTGCATGAGACTTAATGTAAGAGAGTAGAGGTTTGATAAAAGAACCATTGTGTGGGAGATTCCATGAGAAGGAAACAGTGCTGAGCTGCCTCTTCTCCTTGTTTTCTTCTGCTTGAAGACAAAATACAGAAGCAGAACAGACAAAATACAGAAGCAGAAAAACAGTCCAAAGACTTTATCCATCCCACGATAAAACTTCTCTATTCAAACACATGTACCATCCAAGAACCTAACCAGGTATTTAACATTTTGGTAGCACAGCACTGGGATGAGTAATTGTGTTTTTTTATTGGATTAATAAGTTCTTTAGATGGCATTTGAATCCAATTTCCTTCTTCCCTCTACCGTCTTGGTACAGGTCCACGATGAAATCTTACAGATGTTACAATATCAGAAGACTCTTTTCAGCTCTCCAGAAACTTCGAAATGAGTTTTGATCATCATTATAGTTAATAATAATTGCAAATAAAATTCTAAGCTTTTATGTCATAAAAATTGATTCTCACCATACACCTCTCTATGAAAATGTCATATCCTTTAAAAATTGCTACTAGAACAAATTATAATACAAAGCTCTTACATAGCATTTTTGTTTGGGGATATAATTTAAGTTTATTGCCCTTCTGTTAGGGGGAAGAAATGACTTATCAGGGTTGATTGTCTTCCCCCAAGCTCATATGATTCACTATAGTACAGGGGGAGTGAAAATGCAACTTAGGGATGCCGCTTCAGGGGAAAAACAATCAATCTGCCTGTACTTTGTTTGCATGAAGTCAAATAGTTTGTGCACATTTAATTTTAGTTCTCAACGGTAACTATAAAACAAGCAAAAACAACAAAGTGCTATAAAAATTCTCAAACAAATAGGCCTATTTAGAAGGTAAGTTTCCTTTATTTTGTTGCTTATCACCAAGTTTAAATCTAGTTCTGCTAATGAAACACCATGCCGTGTGTCCATGGGAGGTCAGGTTTGTTGCTAATGGTAATTAATTTTGTTCCTGTGGGGTACTGCTGCCAATTATGTCCTACCAATCCAGCATATATTTAAGGGTCAAAGAACATTCATGAAGAAAAGAAAGGCTGTGGTGATCTTCCTGCATACTATTGTTTTGACGAGTTTCAGATGAAACTGGCATTCTGCTTAGTGTGACTGAAATCCCCAAGGCACCCAAAGGTGCTGATTGCCAAATGGCCCCAATCCAAGATTAGAGAATAAAACTACTGAAAGACAAACAAAATGTCAATATACTCATTTGAAAACTTTGCTATAAACTTAAAACACAAGGTGTGGCTTCCAAAACAGTTACCTGTTGAATAAGGCATTAAAAATTCCCTTAACTCTTCTTATAACTAATAGAATTTGTTAATTTAACAATTAACAGATTATATATATATATATATATATATATATTTTCAATGTCTCATATATGAAAAGCTTTGTGTCAAGTAATCCTTGTGGAGGACAAAAGACTTAATGAGGTCTTCTTCGCTCTCACAGATGCAGGTTTTCAGGTGTTCACATCTGTGATACCCAGTTGTGGACAAATCATACGTGTAAAACGAGCACAAATCTTGTCTTATTTGGTCGTCCTTCAGCTCAGTGGTTCTGAAATGCCACTGTGTATCAGAATCACCTGGAAGACTTATTAAATTAGGTTGCTAGGTCCCACCTTCAGAGTTTCTGATTCTGTAGGTATAGATAGAGACAAATCATTTGCATTTCTCATGAGTAACCATGAAATATTGACACTGTTTGTCCAGGGAACATATTTCCAGAACCACTGCCTTAGTTTCTTTATCCCATGCTTCATTTGCAGACCCATCCTGCCTTTTCATTGACATGTATTTTATTAGCAACAAAGTCTTCAATAACTGACCAAAATGTGAGTTTAGAAAAAAATCATTAATACATCACTTTTCCAAAGAGAAAATTAAGTAATATTAAATATTTTATGAAATCTTCTAAATTTGCCCAACAACACACTATATGACAACACTTCTTCAGAAGTGATTGTGAAACATTATAAAAGTCAAAAAAAAGAAATTACCTATTGAGAGAAAAGCTAATAAAACATAGAATTGTTCAATTATTTTACATTGTCCTTCTTTATTAAAAAGAAAAAAATCTTTAATGCTTCCTTTAAAAAAACAGTTGACTTTATAGCCCTTTGAAATAAAATTGTCCTATAATCATTTAAAGGTTTAAAACCTTAGCCATAAATGAAAATTGTAAATGACTATAAATTTGTCATTAGCAGAATTTCTAACTTCTGGTTCCGTTCATGCTTAGTCTAAGATAGACTGTGATTTTGCCTCAAGCATATGAAGAAACTATGTGAGAATAATTAAAAAGATGTAGAACACTTCTAAAAGATATAAAAAATTGTCATACAAACAAAATATTCTTCATCCTTAATTGTTTATAAGTCCTCTCTTTTTGTTTCCTCTATCAACACTTAGAAGAGCAGCCCCTTCTCTTAAGACTGAAGGGAAACCTGTACTTTGCTGAATGGAACTGCAGAGTTCACTGATGTCCTTAGTAACTACAGAATTTTAACAGTAACTTCTTCTTTAGTGCATGTCTGAGTCTGTATTGTGGTCACACTTGAAGGAAGTTTCTTTTTTTCCCAAAGACCTAAAGTCCTTAGGATTAGGAATCAAAAAGAATAAGACACCACAGTACCATATAGAAATATTACACATTACAATCTTTGCACTTAGAAATTGAAGTAATAGGAAGCATGGGAGAATCGTACATTTTGCATATGTATGATATGACATGTATAAAAAGATAATCTTTTTTTTTATATACTCCTTGTGTTGATAAACTCTTGTGGCTATCACTTGCATATATAATTATGACATACTCTTAGGGACTAAACTGCAGTATTAGCTCATTATCATATAAAAATCAGATGAGGTGCCCATCCCTTAGGTTAAGGGCATAGAATTAACAACCAGTGAGATGCCATAGTGCAATTTCAAGCCAGTCTCACCATGCCAATTCAGCAGTGTCATGCTACAAATCACCAATTTGTTAAATGAAGAAATTATTGCCCAACCACCCTATCCTCAAATCTACAGATTAATCAGAAAATAATTCTGAAAGATTTCATTCTCTTTGACCCAACTATTTTTATAATTTTATTTACACTTTTGACATAGTATTTGTAAAAAAATTATGGGATACAGTATAGTAATTCTACCCATTTATTTTCTCTTATTTCCTATAGCAAGAGTGTGTGGGATGGAGTCTTTATTACTTTATTAGCATATTGACTCATCAACATTGCTACATAAAATTCAGTTGAAATTGTCAAGAAAAAAAATTGTCAGCTCAAGATGATGAGCAAAATACAATATATATGATACAATATATATGATTCCTGACCTAGGAATCACTGACTCCAGATAATTCACTCACTATTTCTAATTTCAAAACAATAAAATGAAAATTTTCTTCTACTTCCTTAGACACACTGGGATACTAGACTTATATTAAAATATGAAAGAATTTTTTTTATATTCTCTGTACATCTTAGGGGCAAAGTTCTAAATAAGTAATTTCACTGGGGTAGGGGGAGTGGGAGCGAAAAAAAGATTTGGCTGGAAGATTTAATTTATTTTCAGCATAACCAAGAGAAGCCAAGACAGTAAAGACAAAAGCAAGTTTGTTCCCCAAGGGGGAGGAAATTCTTGAAAAAGTTTACAATAATGCCAATGATTAAATTATATACATATTTGACATTCCCAGATAGTCCCCCTAAAATTTTCCATTATAGATTTCAGACTGAAAGATTCCCCCCACTCTTTTTTTTTTTTTTTTGAGTGCTACTACCTTGTAAGGTTTATAATCATTTCAGGAAAAACTTTACAAGCTCTGAATTTGGAGGGGGTTTCGTGAGAGAACTGCATTTAACATCCATCCAAAGTGATCTGAGAACAGGCTTGGTACCTTCATTTTACTTCTTCTGTTCTCTTCTCTCTTATAAGTTTTGACTATAGGAAGATGCCTGCTGAAGTCCATCAGAAAAATTGATTCAGAGACTAGTTGAACTGAAGAATGGCCAGAATGACAAAATCAAACACCAAGCAAAGCAAATAATGTTGCCAATCATTCCATTATGATTCTTCTCCATCACTCCTTCTCCAGATTGACACTACTAGGACCACAGATACCTTTCAGTGGCAACCACTACTGAATATGAGAACTGCAAATTTCATCACTTTTTAAAATTCAAGTGGGATACACAAACACCACACACACACACACACACACACACACACACACACACACTTGCTCCTTCTACAGATTTTTCAGCATATGCAATTCACTTTTATCCATTCCTATTGCATTCTTTTTTAGTAGTAGTTATACCATCAAGAGAAGAAACAGCCAGCATTTACTACAGTGACAGGTTGGGAATTCTCCCTAGAGGTTTATTACACTGAGCTATGTGTAAAAAGCCCTGAAGGACTTAAAGTTTCTAAAATGGAGCAATATGCCAGTTTTCAAGTACCTGAGTATTCCAGAGTCCTATAGTGGGTTATCATTATCATCAAGCCAATCAAATTCCATGAGAGGGATTTATTTTAAATTGTCAGATAGTAACATTAACAATTAGGGAAAAAATAACTCTAAACAGCCATGCTTGAACCTTAGACTCCAAAAGTTCAGAGTCTTTTAAACCCTGATGTACCATAGCTTTCCAAAAGCCTCTCATCATAGGGTTTTTCTTTAGGTTGTTATTGCATTTTGCTCATAGGCTAATGCATTACCTAAATATAGATAGCCATTTTTAGTATAAATTCCAAAAGCCATAAATGTTTCATAATTGAGAACATAATTTGAAGTAAGAGAGCTTTTCCACTCATCCCTTTTTACTGTTGCAAATTGGAAAATACTCAAGTAATTACTCCCTTAATAGTTCAATGCTTGCAACTATACATACTTTATGAACATCACAAGCATCCTTAGCTCCCCAGGGCAATGTGGGGGGTGCACAAAAGAACTTAACTTGTACAATTAACCAAATCACCCAGAGCTTTGATTCAAGATTCTTTCATTAAGCCATTAATATAACACATTGCTAAGTGGTGGGTTGTCCAATTTTTATGATGCTTTTCATTTCAATTCAATGGCTGCAGTTAGAATAAAAAAACAGCATCTGCAAGATCAGCAAGATGATGCAAAACCCTTATACTAGAAACATTTCTTTTTTTGTTCCACAGTTTGTCTGAGAGCAGTCAATTCCAGAGCACTAATAAGAAAAGTGATTTTTAAGTCCCAGAAAGTAGCATTCATTTGTGCTTACCCAATAAAGAATAGGGCAAATAAAAATGCTTGATTCCTGTGACCTCAAACACTTAAACAGAAAGCCACTGGTCATTTATGGTTTTCTAGACAAAGGTAGATGGACAGTCTGTAATTCTATCTCACTTTAAACTACAACACATATTTCCAAATAGAGTTTGTACATCATAATATGGAATGCCATATATTAACTATTTTGGCATTGTTCAGTGATGGTATGCTTATATAATTGATGTATGTGGAACTCTGACATGTAGAAAACAATTTAATTCCTAAAGCTCAACATTTATTTCTAAACTTGGATGCAGTACAGAGAATCCAATGCTGAAAAAGATTATGCTTTTGCCATTAGAGAAGATGTACATTTCTGAATTTGGACTTCATGTGATTTCAACTAACTTCCTATGTTTATATATGATGGGAGTTTAATTATAACTGTTAGATATATTCTGCTGACCTTATTGCTTTTAAAAATAATTGCAGATGACTGGAGTAAAAATGTTTAGTTTGGGGTTTATTTATCATTGAAAGTCTCTGACTTAAGGTAGGAAAGTTCAGAAGAAAAAAATGTTGCTGAAAATTAGATTATTTTTGTAATTACAATATATACAATATTGTCAAGGGCCAGAGATATAAACCAGATAGTATTGTAAATCACAAAAATTCAAGCTTCTTAAGTTCTGGCATCTTAATAAAAGGTATGCACTTGCATGGTAATGAGAGATAACTGAAGATGACACATCAGGTTATCGGTTTTCTTCATGAATGAGTTTCAGAGGAACGCATCACTATGGCTCAAGATGAAAAGTAATCACATACAAAATATAATCCAGTTCAGACTGATGGAAATATAGAGCAAATCCCTGATTATAAGCATGAGGCTGCTTAAAATTAAAAGTATCCTAAATAAAATTATGCAAAAGGAGTGACATAAATATCACTTAACACTGGAACAGAAAAAAATGAAATTTTGAGAATTTTACTTTTGACCATGATTTGTGATTTGTCAGAAAATCACAAACTTATAACAAGCTTTGGAAATAAAGAATGTCTCAAGTCATTTCACTGACTTTGAGCTAAGTGATGGTATACATAAGAACATGTGGTTTTATGCTCTATAGCTTTTACACTGTCTCACTGAAGTCACTTTAGTATAACACTAGCTCAATGCTCACAATGAGGGAGATGCTTGTCTTTGGAAAGATAAATGATCTAAATCCATATGACCATAAAGTGCAGTTATCAAATTTGTAGTCAATTTAAGTTTATCTTCACCAGTTCAATGGCTGCAGTTAGAATAAAAACTGCAAATTCTTCAAGTAGTTTGCAAATTCTTCACCAGTTCCATTAAAGAAAACTGACATGGACTAGCAACTCTTAAAGTTTATTTCTAAAAAAGACCAGTAATCAATTCTCAGTCAAAACAAAAGCCAAAGTCATCAGGATATAGAATGATTCAGTGGAAACTACTCTTTGGTCCACGAACACATGCAAACAGAGCCTAACACTTTACTGAGATCCAACTTTCAACTCAAACCAACTAGGTATCTCCACTGTCAGTGTCCTGCCATACAAACACCCAGCTGTGAGGTAGATGAATGAAGGCACGTGCAGAAGCAGAGAGCAGAGACAAAAACCAGGTCCTACCTTGATTGTTTTTGAAGGTTGACACTTGATGTGATGGGAGACGCTGGCAGTTTGGTTCATGTTTCAGGACCCTGGACAGTGCACGATCCCAGGCGGAGTTCCAGGATAAACTAGAGATCAAGTCTCCTCTATTGGACTTCAGCAGGGGCTGCTGCTGTTGCTGCTGCTACTGCTGTTGCTTCTGCTGCTTCTGTTTCTGCTGCTTCCTCACTCCGGAGGCTGAAACGCTGTCAGATTGGAGGGATCTGAATCTCACTTAGCCCTAAATAAAGCCTTCACTTGGTTCATCCTTCTCAAAGCTCTTGGCAATGTAAGAACAGAAAGCCAAAGACTGTTTAAATTCACTTGCACTGTATCTTTTCAGTACTGAGATGTGACAGCTCCACAGTACAGCCAATGATCTTAGCTCTCATTCTCCTTTCAAAGGGACGAATACCAGAAAACATACAGAGATCAACTGCAGTCCTACAGTTTAAAGGGACACTCGCAATAACTGTGGTTCCAGTTCCATCAGATTATACCATATACTTTTTTTTTTTTGCAATGCAAAACAACCTTCTCTCGTTCTTTCACTCTGATTTTTTTTTTTTACTATAATTCATTCTCATTCAGATACTAAATTTTATTCCTTCCTGGGAAGTGTTGAAAATAGAAACCAGTAAATGCTTGAAAACTACCTGTTGCTTGTTTTAAGGTTTAGAGGTTTTACATCTGTATGGTGAAAGACTGACAGTCTCTATGGATATTTAAGGAATTTCACTGTAATTGTCAGGTAAGAAGCTAAACATTTCTTCAAGTCAAGGAAAACTGAAAGTATATAAAAAGTTTTAAATACAATAATTATTGTAGTTCCTGAGTGGTGCACCAAAGCAAGAACACAATTTATATATTCCTTTTTTTTAATAGTCTTTCTACTTAAGGTCACATTTTCTGATTGTCTGGGACAAAACAGTAGATAGCTCATGTTAGTCCAACTTTCCAAATGGCACTTAGGGAAAAATAAATCATAAACATTTATGAATAAGGCTTGCACAATCAGAACTCATGGTCACATCAGTATCAATTAGGCTAGATAAGAGATCCAGTTGGCTTGAATAAATTAAGAACATTTTTTTCCAGTCTGTATTACAAAATATTTTACATTTCCTAGGCTGAATGTGTATATCTCATGTAGTTTTGAAAACCAACATTTTTTTTTGCTCATTGGAAATAGATGCAGTTGATGAAATGCCAAGCTTATAAGAGTCAATAGCATGAACCTTTATGATTAGGCCAAGACTGTCAAAGATAAATTTTAATGTGAGAAGTTTCAAAAAATGATTTTGGTGAAATAATTAACCTCAAACATCATTTTGTGCAATAGTACCTCTTCTGAAACAGAAAAGGGATCTAAATATTCTGGCAAAGTAGTCTGTGAATGAATATGAGAATGTCTGAAGTCACAAAGATTAATGGCAAGAGTATTAGAGAAATTAAAAAAAAACATGAGTAATGAGATGAAACAAAGAATATCCAAGCAAAAGGTCATGTTCAAGACCTAGTGGAGAGTATCAGGCATCACTTGGAGCATAGCCAGGGTACCTTAGGACCAACAGATCTTCTGTTTCAAATTTTAGCAGTTTAAATAAAAAAAATATTGCTAGAATTTGTAGTTTTTTATTGTACTATGCTGCTGTAAATAATCCATAAATAAAAAAGGAATTTATATTAGATGATTCCAAACATTTCGCATTCCACAATAATGAAAACAACATATCAAATCTATAGTATGAGCCAAAAACAATATTTAGAGGGAAATGTATATATTTAAGGATGTATATTTGAAATGCAGAAGGCATAATTTTAATAATTAATAAGTTAAATATTCATCTCAAGGAGTTAGAAAACTCATGATAAGATAAACCCATGTAATATAGAAAAGGAGGAAATAATAATGAGAAAGGAAGAAATTAATGAAGCAAAAATTAAAAATACAAAGTCTATGGCCCAGTGAGCAAACCCATGAGCATTTCAACATTTAGTTATTAGTTTGATAATTTCTGAAGAGAGGATTGCACCCATGGGAATGGCTTAGGTCCTCTCTCTTATGTAGTACTTGGAAATAAATATCTGTGGAACCTTCAAACTAAATGATCTAGCTAGTTCAAACAGGAAGGGGAAGGCAGATTAGTAGAGTAAAAAAGTTCAGAGTTCTTCATTTACATCAGAGAACAGTAAACTGTGGAAGGAAACATCAATACCCCAGGGAATCTTAATTGGACCCAGTGAGAGATCCAACATTTATATACCCACAACAATAAGGATATGGGTGACTGGACCATAATAACTGTGGCCACATGAAACTTCATCTGTTCTCTACAAGTCTTCAAAACAATGTCCCATCCCCATCTGAATGGCTTTTGGATGCAAGAAACATATTGGAACTACCAGATATAGGTAAGTGAGAAGAGTCCATCTGGAATTCCTTTCCAGATTTGAATTTTGAAAATAGAGAAAATTCACATGAAAAGGGTACATATTTTATACCTATCCGCCTTTCCCCTTTCCCACAGTCTATCATTCTATCCATCTTTAAGTCCCAAAGAAAATCAATTTTCAGAGGACAATATATTACCTAAGTCTCATTTTGGATTTTGTTTTCTTTTCCGTTACATTATCATTTCATAAATCAAGGAAATGAAAATATAGAGATTTTAAAACATTTCTATTCAAAAAATGTATAGATTTTGTATAATTTTATAAAATGTTCTGCCTTAATACATTTAATTGGAATATAAAACTGAAAGATGATACAGATAAAAAAATCATTAGTCAAAACCTAGAAAATTACAGTTGCTATTTCATAAGGATAATTCATATACATTTCTTCTAATTGGGATACATTGGGCTTATATGTTTAGTGTGAAAACAGCTGCAAAATTACATCACAGTGTATCACATGGTAGACTTGTTAAAAAAGTCTACTCAGGAATGACTACACAGTGAATCATAATAAGAAAATCGAGGCAATTTAATCCCAAAGAACAATTTCAAATTTAATTAACACTAGTGATAATCAAATAAAAATATGTTGTAGGTTCCACAGCTTCTGGAAAAATAGGAGTTTCTTGTACCCTTTATAAAAAAGAAGGAAAATAGCTAATAATTTCAGAAAATTACCTATAATGTCTCTTAAACAGCTATTACTTTATCTGGGAAGTGAAAACCTAGAATTGGCTTAATGGAAATGTCCCATTAAAAATTATGTCAAACTCTATTGCCAATTGCACTTTCTTTGTTTCAGGTCCCATCTGCTTTAGCAAGCTCTAACCAACTAGTCAAAATGATAAACTATAAATTTCAAGCTTAGTCAAGGCCAGGTTCCTTGTCAATAGGAATATCTGAAAGGATGTTGGACTGTTTTAGGAGCCCACTACAAAAAAAAAAAAACAAAAAAAAAACCTCCAAATCCCTGCATGACCATAGGGAGATCAATACCTCATCTTAACACCACTGTGTGCATCCTAGTCTTCTGTTTGACCTGTCCCCTAAATCAATTGCATGTCTTGCTAGAAATGCAAGGTGATTTCAATTGTCAGTTTCTTTGATTTGGACCTTAAGACCTTCCCCCAACTCCTGCATGCTGACTCATTTTCAGTGAATGGTCCCTAGTTCTGATGTCTGTTCTGCTTCAGAGTGTTCCCCGAGTGCATTCAAATAGAAGTCTTTGGCCTGATTCTGGCCTTTGCTCTCTTCAAAAATTGATCTTTTTTGGAAACTACTTGTATTAATCAAGACAGGAAAAGTTGTGCTACAATAACATATAGTCTCAAATTATCATTGTCTTAAAATAGTGGTGATTTCTTTCTTGTTATGATGTATGCCAACACTGATTTGGCATGGCGTAGGAGGAATTCTTCCAGTTGTAGGGAACCCAGGCAAACAGAAGCCATGTCTTGATATGAGCTTCCATAATTAACATGGCAGAGGGAAGAAAACATGACAAAGTATGCCGTCACTTGGAGGTTTCTGCCCAGCAATGTCACATATCACTTCTACTTATGTTCCCTTGACCAAAGTCAGTCTCATGGCAACACTCAGCCCCAAGAGAAGCTCATTCAACGTATCAGTAACTAGTCCCAATGCCTCTACAGTCCTCTAGCTGTTCTTTTCCATACTGCAGAGCCACATACCAATCTCTGCCATCCAGACTCAAGATACCAGCATGCTTGTATCTGAGGCTCTATAGCTTATGACAAGCTCACAAGCTTTGCAGGTGTATATATAAGATAGAACTTCCATCTCCCATGTGTTCTATTCCAATAGGGCTTTTATGACAGGTTTTCCTGGATTCTTCAGGAGTACAGCACAGACCTATAACAATCCTTGTAGGGAGGAAAATATCACAGTTGAATGTGAGCTCAATATGTGAAGTTTTCTACTGCTGTTCATGTTTAGTTCTGCAAAAGCCAGGGACTTTCATAATTAGCAGAGTAGGCAAGTCTGAATACATTCAGGATCCATAAACTTAATCTCTATGTTATATAAACAAAAGACAGATTCTTCATACAGATGAGCATTATAGCTCAACAAATACAAAAAAAAAAAAGTGAAATTCGCATTTTTCATCCTATCAATAGGAATCATTTCAAGGACTGCCCGAAAGTGCTCAAAGGTGGTATTATGAACACACTTTTATTTTGTGTGGTCATTGGCAGTGTGACTCATTATCTGAAAGCCACCTCTCTAGAATTACGTCCCATGAGATTCCAACCAAACCATGTGTTGAAGGAATTATGAAGGTAGTGATTTAGAAAGCCATGTCATAAATGTCTTTCCATTTAAATAACTAAGTGGTTTATTATTCTTCCAAAGTCATGAAGTATTGCATTAAGCCACATAAAATGTGAGAGCAAGGATTAAAATCAACAAAGAAGTGAAATTATCATCTAGTCTATGTCAGTCTGGCTCTCAAACTGCTTCCCAATTTCTATATCCAAAAAGAACAGAACAACACTCATTATTTCTCTTTACATCTCTCTGTTTTGCATTGGCTTCTTGACTTTGCCTTCTCTCCATCCCTTGTTTCATATCCTAATGGTTAACACAAACACTTCAGACTGAACATTTGGCTGACCTTTCACTACAATTTGCTCCTAATCTGAGAACTACTTGCTTCCAAGTACACTAGATACAAACTTTGTGTGATGCAAATGAACCTTGGGGTGCATGACTGTCACAGATCATAAAGACAGAAGTTTCTGAGAGGTTTCACTCTCTCTCCTCATCAACCAGAACAAAAATGCAAGCATCTCAGAAATTATCTCTTACAAAATGGAGTTCCACACCAATTAAAAGCCATGATGTTACCTCCACTAATGTCAGTCACTCTTATATTTTCCTATTTAATGGTGACATTTTGGTTTTGTAGAATAATTCTCTTTGCAAAGTTTCTAGTTTAAAATGTGGTCCAAACCCTAAGTCTATTTAAAAAAAATAGATGTCCATGATTTTCTCATGAGGAATTTTTGGAGCATCCCTTCTTATTTCTCCAGTTACAAGTAATTCTCTCCAAACAGGACCCCTCAAAGTGGCTTAGAATGTCCAGTTCCATGTACAGATGTTTCCATGAACACACAGAATAAACACTGGAGGTAACTCTTCAAGTAAGCATAACAATCTGCTCTGTAATCCCTGACAAATACCTTCAATAAATTCTCTCTGTAGCCACTGTCATAAATCACTGTGAAGACTGAATGTACACATAAAATCCATTGCACTATAGTTCCCCGGATACCCTGGAACAGACTACTTCATCTCCTTCAGCTATTAGTGACAGTAGTCCCCAAGTCACCCTATACTATTTTAAAGTTCCAGAATCTGACTATTAGGAACTTTGCTATAGCTCCCTGGTCACCCATTCCTCCTGTTCTCATTCCTTCCTGTTCTGAGTGTTGTCCCAACATTATGACCTGTAAGGAGTTCAAGTTTAAGATTGATAATAGATGATACCAATAAAATTATAATTATTTAGGGAGTTAGGGCAGGCATCCAGACCTAAATCCCACTGCATACTCCACTTTTCCCAAACAGTGGAATGCAGAGCCAATGTTTTCCAGGACTCAGTTCCTCCCTGTCCCAGTAGAAACAGCCTTCAGCTGCAGACAGTGCCCATCTCAGGTACTGACTTCTACCTTTACAGCACTGAAGAGGTGTCATGCAGGTATTTTCTGTCTCATATAAAGCAGCAAAATGCATGTTAGCAAATTGTATTCTATTCTAATGAGATTATGGTCACAGAACAAGTGTTCTGGAATATTAAAAAATGTCCAAGGAAAAGCATTAACAAATTGAAAGTTTTTATATTTGGGAGACACCAAGTAAATGACCCAAATTATAAATATCTCCTCTTCCAAACCACTTATTGCTTCATTCCAGAAGAACCCTAAAATCAAAGCTAAAAGGGTTACTTTTCAACTTCAAGCAAAAAATATCTTAAGAAAGTGCTCATATTATTCCTTTCCTGCTGTCCTAATCATTATACATTCTTTAATGCTTTTCTGAACTATTACTTCTGAGCTGGGGATACAGCTTAGGGGTAGAGCACTTGCCTACCATATGCCAGTCCCTGCAAAAAAGACAAATGAATAAAATAAAATGAGGTGTCCTTCTTCAATTTTTTTCTTCTTTTCCCAATTAAACGTTACCTCTATTTCCCCAGATTTGATCTTTGCCTCTTTTATGGTTCTAATTACATTCTGTTTTTGTAACACTCCTGTATTGTTTGTATGACTATTAGCTTGCATGTAAATTTGTTGAGGGATAAGATCGTAGTTCAAAATTCTTTCTACACTGTGCAACAATTACCATGTCCTATGTGCACGAGATAATAATTGCAAGTGATATTAACTGATTAATTAAATCATCAAATGAGTTTTGTTCATTGAGTTTTTCAGTGAATAAGCCACATTTAGCCCTGATTAGAGCAGTTTTGGTGGAATAGTAAAAGAAATAATCAGATTTCAACGAACTGAATAAAAGGCAAGCAAATAGACACAGGATACATAAACCACTCTGAAGAAACTTAGCTATAAAAAGGAAAGAATTGGCTTAGAAAAGGTAAGAGTACCATATGTGTGAAAGTGTGTGTGTATGTATGTGTGTGTATGTGTGTATGAAAGTTATTATTGCTGTCAATACATGAAGTCTATATAAATTGCTTAATTTTTCTTTTCTCTAAAAATATTATTAAATCCCTGTTCTCTCCCCTGAAACAAATACATCAAATGAGAGTCAGAAAAGTAACCAAACAGCAGATATGCTACTAAGCTTTAGAACATTTTAGTAAAACACACAGCATCTGGAGTATCAGTAACCAAGGAGGCAGAAACATGAAGGAAATCGTGTTTCATTCTGAACTTTACAAATGAGTTCTTATACAGCATTTTTGCTTGTACCATATGAAAAGTTACTGTATTCTAAATTAAACCAGTTCAATATCAGTGGTTTTTTTTTTTTTTTTCTTCTTGAACTCATACGATTTAATTAATGCAGTGGTTTAGAATGAAGATATTCTAAATTTATGTTTTCCCATTAAGGGATTTTGGTTGAAGGAGTGTTTGAACCCCAAGTTTTCAGCTCAAAGTACAATTAAAGCATTCATTTGTTAACTGAGTGACATTTTAAATACTACATTCTAAGCAACATGCTAGGGACTAGCAGTACAAAAGTGAGTTATATATTCCTTCTCCTCATTGATTCAATTATGAGAAAGACAATTTAAGTGGCAATATCAAATATGATGCAGCTATCTCTGAGGGTATGTAGCCAAAGAAGGCTTCAGAAGTGACATGAAGCTTTCATTGGGTCATCAAGAGTGAGACATGGGAATTCACCCAGTTGAAAAGCAGAAAGAGCTGGGTGCAGTGGCGCACACCTGTAATCCCAGTGGCTCAGGAGGCTGAGGCAGGAAGACTGCAAGTTCAAATCCAGCCTCAGCAAAAGTAAGGTGCTAAACAACTCAGTGAGACCTTGTCTCTTAATAAAATATAAAATAGGGCTGGGGATGTGGCTCAGTGGTTGAGTGACCCTGAGTTAATCCCCGGTACCAGAGAGAGAGAGAGAGAAATAATTCTGCGATTTTCAAAGACCATATACAGTGATGAGATTAAGATTATTGTCAGTACAATCAGTCATTGTGAGGAAGCTTTCTTTCCCTTGGAGACTAGAAAGGATGTCAGTTGCAAATCTGCCTAGGCATCAGCATGAGAATCTGAAGCACATAAACAGATTCCATGCTGAGTAAGATATAGTCTGCTGAGAGAATGAGGCAGGGGTTTGGACAAGAGAGGAATAGTGAGAGACTGAAACAGCTACAAAAGAGAATTGAGCACAAGTGGACCAATAATAGATGTAAATATTTTCTAGAGAAAAAAAAAAAAAGGTCAACCTGAAGAAGTTCCACAGGAGTAGCGTTGAAGAGTTGTTTTGGTAAAAATATCAAGATCAACTTGATAAAGAGTCAGTAACCTGAATTGCATGAGTGAAAGATTACACTAAAGTTCCAAAGTTCTCATTCAGCTATTACCAATGACACAGAATGTCTACACTTAAAGCATTCAGTTCACTTTTAAAATGTAGGAAAGGGCAAATTTAGAAAAAAAGAGAGCAAACCGAATGCACACATTTAATTTTGATCGCTCCAAAAAACCTACTAGACAAATAGACTTGTTTTTTTTAAGATATAAATTGATAAGGATGGAAAGAAGAAGACAAGATTTGATAGCAACAGCTTGCTGTGCAGCTGAGTGGTAGAGCACAGGCCTAGCATGTGCAATGCCCTGAGTTCCATCCCCATTAGTGAAATTTTAAAAAAGATTCAATAGCAATCAACTGTTGAAAGACTGAATAATGAGTATGAAATAATTTAGCAGACGAAAAGCAATGGATGCTTTGGCTGGTACCATGAGAAACTGGGAAACAACCATATTTGCAATGCAGAATCATAAACAGGTCCAGAAAGTGAAAGTGCCATACACCTTCAGAACTGTGAGTGAAGAGTGTTTATAAACAGCAAAATGATAATTGGTTTAAAGTGGCTTAAGAAAAACTAGGTCCCCAGGGCCCTTAACCACACTGTATCTAGGCGTCTCTGGAAAATTCAGCTCTGGAATGTATGGAATAGAGAACACAAGGGAACACAAGGCTCATCTGAGAACCTGGACACTCTTCTAGAAACAATGAGTGAAGTACCCAGATGTGTATGGAAGATGCTGACCACTCCTTGGTTTTCTCTTTGCTTCATTTCCAGAACCCTGGTAGCAGACCTATATTTTCCAGACAAGAGATCAGAAGAATCTGCTCAAAGAAAAAGCCCAAAGACACTGACATTAAGGGACGCTAAAAGCCCACCCTGATCAAACCCTAAGGGAAGATCGCAGTCCACAAGCTCTGCTCATGTACCCTGAAGTCTCAATAACATTTTGAGTTTTTATTTTACATCATGAGCAGAAACCTGAGAATTAGATATTTGAGGAAAATCTGCACCTGTTAGAAAGAGACCAATAAAACAGAAAAGCTACTAAATTGAAAGAACCAAGAAAAATGAAGGTAGAAACAAATTTTAAAGAAACTCTTTAAGAGTAATAAGAAGATATTATAAGTGTGAAAATGACTATTATTTTAAAAACTAAAAAATTATTGAAATGAAAGTTCTAGTAATAAAAACATTATATCATATTTTTTTAAAAAAATAGATGCAATAGGAAGTTGAGGGAATATAGAGTATCTTTAAAGAGACAGAGCTGGGTGTGGTGGTGTACTCCTGTAATCCCACTGGCTTGGGAGGCTGGGGTAGGAGGATTGGAAGTTCAAAGCCAGCCTTAGCAATTTAACAAGGCCTTATACAACTTATGAAGACAATATCTCAAAATAAAAAAAATTTAAAATGGCTGGAATGTGGCTCAGTGGTTAAACTCTTCTGGGTTCAGTTACGGGGATTGAATAAAATAGAGACAGAAAAATGAAGAAAATGAGAGGACTTAGATGCCGTATTCTTGCCCTATATTCAAATGCTAGCTTTTGAAAGAAAGCGAACAAAGAATAGGAAGAAAGAAATGATTGACCAAGTAATTCCTGATATTTCTAGGAAAAAAGGGCCAGGTATTTTGAATCTGGCCTAATTAGTACCTAATATAAAAATAAAAAGATAACCTCAATGAGTCATAGCACTGAAATTTTAAAATACTGGATACAAAGATATCAAAAGCTTTCTTGGGGAAAAAAAATCAAAGTGTTATTATTATGGTATGTCCTCTAAAGGCCCATGTGTTGCAAGATTGGTCACCAGATTGTGGCACTACTGGGAGGTGGTGAACAAATGAGAAGGTGGTGCGTGGTCAAATAAAGTTAGGTTATTGGGGGCATGTCCTTGAAAGGAATCTTGAGACTCTGGACCCTTCTTTTCTTCATCTTTGCTTCCCAAACCTCAGAGGGTTAGCAGTTACTTCTGCCATTCTCACCATGATGCATTGATTCCTCACAGGTCCAAGGACAATAAGAGAATAAATAAATATTTCCTCTTTTTAAGTTGATATTCTCAGGTATTTTGTCACAGCAATGAAAAACTAAGACAGTTAGTATGAAAAATAAGAACTCATACTAGCCATGTGTTTCTGAACAGTAATTCTGGAAATTGGCAGTCTGCATGAGATAACATATTTAAGGGGAAATACTTCTAACACAAGATTCTATAACTAGCCAAACTAGCAATCAAGTAGGAAGATAGGATAACGATATCTTTAGACATGCAAATTATAAAATATTTACTTCCCACATATTCTTCCTTACAATGTTTCTGTAGATATGTTCATCAAAAGATAATTCTTGATGAAGCAGTATATAAAGTACTTCTATTAATAATCAACAATGGTTGTGCAATTAAGTTGTCAGTCAATGAACTCCTTTTTAATATTTGCTTGAAAGAACAACTGACAAAACAACTGTGGTAATTCACACTTGAATATTTGACAGATATAGTCTCTACAATGAACCAAGGGAGACTCTCACTCTAAAGGAAATGATTGATAATAACTGTTGCTAATGATAAAATTGGAAGCTCCAAGCCAAAATTCAAATATGGGAAATGTGTTATCTTAACATCTTTTCAATACAATAAGATTGGCAGTGATATTAACAAATGTATTTTTGATGTTTTATAGTTAAAACAGAAGATATAAGTTAGTAATTAAACCAGTGTTTTCCAAATGGCTAATACATGATGTTTAAAAAAAAATCAATAAAACTGACAAATATCAATAAACTTTTCATTGTGAAGAGTAATTGGTCAGATTCCATATTACAAATAACTTTTAAGAAACTACTGCTAGTTGGGTTTGGAATCTAAAAAAAAGAACCACAAATATCTGTCAGGGCTATAACATATTCCTGGTTTCTCCAACTAAAATTTATTGGGAGGCCCATTTTCTTCATATACTTTAATGAAAACAACAGAATCTAAAATAGGAACAAAGACCCATGTGTTTTTTCTTTTTTTAAAAAAAAATATTTTTTTAGTTGTAGTTGGACAGAATACCTTTATTTTATTTTTTTAAATTTGTATGTGGTGTTGAGGATTGAACCCAGCACCTCACACATGAGCCGCAACCCCAGCCCCCGTGTGTTTTTCTCTTAAGACACATAAAAAAAGTTTCTCTTTTGGACACTATACTCACTTTTCATTAAAAAAAATACAATGTTTTTAGAAGCATTAAGTTAAATGCTTTAAAACATAAAAAGCAGATCACTGTGATTTAAATGAATTAATAAATACTTCAAAAATGTTCTCAGTTTTAATTTCCAGTACAAGCAGCATGAATAGATAGGATCCATATCAACAAAAGGTTTTTTTGAGTCCCCAAATTTTGTTTTTTTTTTTTTTTTTTTTTTAAGTATAAATGTCTCTGACACCAAAACATTTGAGAACAACTGGTTTGGGGGGGGGGGGGCGGAAAGGTATGGGGTCATTGCTATGGAGGTGTCTAATCAGCCACTAGTACATCTATCACTTATCAGTGAGGAAGAGGAAGTTCAGAGATGGCAAGGGACTTGTCCAAGGTGGTTCCAGCAGTTGACGACAGAGCCAATTCAAGAGTACACATCCTTCCTCTCACTAAGTTTTTTTTCCTTCCACATTTAGTCGTCTTCTCAACCTCAGTTTTCTCATCTGTATATCATTTTTATGAATGACTTAGATGGCACGAGTCAATAAAGAATTTTAAGCAAGATATTACTGAAATATCAGTAACAATGTCAAATTTGTCTTATAAAGTTTTCTGTCTGTGAAGAAGATTTTTTAAAAACTATATCAAATGTGCTAGAAAATAACAAGGAGTCAACTGAGATGCTTCCTTGTGGTTTATGCAGACTAAACCTTAGTAAATGTAAAAGGCTTTAAACAATTATTATGTGTCTAACAGATGAGGTCTTCTCAAACACAAGTCACAGGAAAAAGAGTGTTACTTCTCTAAGGCTTTGTCTTTATCCACATAGCAGTATGATAATTAAGGCTCAAGAATGAATGGTGGTTAAACTCTGGGCCTGATATCCAGCCAGAGCTAAGAGAGGCCTGAGATTCATGATCTTTCAGGACAAAGTCTGCAGCATGACACAGACCCTGCAGTTCAGTTTTTCTATCCTTACAGTCACTGAAGATAGAGGGGGACCTGAAATCACTCTCCAAACACTGATTCTTTATTTATGGGGCCTAGGAGACAGAGGGCATTAAGTGAACTTGAAACGGTATGTTGCGATCAGATTTTCAGCTGTTCTGTGTCACTGGAAACTGCAAAGTGAAAAGAACAGCCCTAATATCAATAATAAATGCCTATCAGAGAACTCCAGTAAGCCCACAAGGACTGAATAACACCAAGGAAAAAAGACAAAGTTGGAGGATACTTCCCCTCCCTCCCCCTCTCTCTCTCCCTCTCTCTCCCCATCTATCTCTCTCTCCATCTCTCCGTCTCTCTGTCTCTCAACGTGCCCAGGCTATTGGTATTTCTCTACTTCCTCATCTCCATGTTTACCAGTCAACCCCAAGCCCCAGTCCCAGCCCATGAGAATTTGTTCAGATCACAGGGTAATTGAGATCTTGAAGGAACAAATATGATTTCTAGCCTTTGAACCTCTCTATGACCAAAATAAATAACGCAAAAGTTGATGACCCCATTAATGTCCAGATGTGGATTCTTTCAAGACAGGAGGAAAGGAAGTAGATATTTATGCTAAACAACTATGAATCGTTCTTCCTCCGAGCACTTTATATATGTTGTTTATTCTTCTAATAATACAAAATTTATCAAGTAAAAAAACGTTCTCATCTTGCAAATGAAGAAACTGAAACTCAGAGAAAATTTGCCTGAGGACAAGTAAACACTGGAGCTACTAAAGACTGGAGTCAGTTCTGAAACCTGGATCTGCCTGGTACCAACACCCTCCTAATGACTCCGTCTTTTCCATCAGTCAGTAGCAAACCATAATGAGCTTCCCCAAATTGCCTATTCCTCATCATTATCTGGGGACTGACAACTAATAGAAGGTCAATAAATATTTGTTGAATGAAAAAATAAGAGAATGTCCTTTGGGGACCCATGATATTGAGAAGCAATTCAGAAATGAGACATAAGTATCAGGAAAAACACAGCAGCACTACTTCTGAAGCATGAGGAATTTCTAAGACTCTGATAAAGAGCTTAACTTGAAGGTCAGCTTACCTGGTGGAGGCAGTGGGCTAGTTACCTCCACAGGTAACTTGCAGTTTGTTTCCTTTGAGGTATCAAATGCTGGTGCTTTGGATGTGTTATCTTTTATCAGTGAGCAAGCACCAGTTGGGAACTATAGCTATTTAACTAGTATTGCTAAAGTATTACAAACTTTTGAACAATATTGGTTGTAGTCAACATTTGCAATTCATCTAACAAATACAGACATGTTGCAGACTGAGCTTGGCTAAATATTTCAGAAGAATTTTAAGCCACAATTCATTCCTGCACTGCCTCTAACAGTCGAAGTCCCTCTAACATAGAAGTCCCTCTAACCTCAGTAAGCACAGGAGCTATCTGCTTCCTCCTCCTCCCCCTCAGTCTCTGGAATTTTCTCTCTTAAGTTCTCTTGTTCTTATCCTCCCAGCTCAGATGCTGGAATTTCTTCTTCTCTGAAGAATAAAATAGCAAATCATGTGACAGTGTGTTTAATGTCTCTTCCCATTCTCTGTCTAGCACCAACTAGGTATTATTACCCTAGCATTTCTTCCTGCCTAGACACATCTAATCCCCAGAGGTAAAGCCATGGGAAAATGAAATCATTTCAATATTAGAAAACTTGGTATGGAACATGGAACATATTGGATGAGTATCAGCGCCGTCCTTCCCCAAATGGATACAGAATTGCTCTGATCTATGTGTAGCCTGTTCTTTGCTTTCCTTTTTGCTATTCTTTCTCAAAACTGAGCTTCTCAGCAGTACACAGTTCATTTAATTTCTTCTTACAGAAGCTGAAGTGTTTTGATACCATATAATCTTCTGTAGAGTGAAATTCACGTCTCCTCAAATTCATATGTTGAAACCTGATCCTCATAGAGTACTTAGAGGAGGGGTTTCTGAGGAATGATTAGGGAGTCTTTATAAAGGGACCCCAGAGAGCTCCTTCAGCCCTCCACACTGTGAGGACACACTGAGAAGACAATGATCTATGAACAAATAAGTGAGCTCCCACTCAATACTGCATCCACTGGAGCCTTGATCTTGGATTACCCAGGCTCCAGGAGAGTATGAAACAGGTTTCTGCTGCATCTAAGCCACCCTGTCTATGGTATTCTGTTACAGGAGACCAAAGAGACTGAGACAAAACTTCTGATTTTGTTCCCTCCTTGGTAAGGTTGTCATGATGGGCTAGAGTGAGGAGAACTAGGGACTCCGGGTATGATGGGGATAGGGACTTCTCTATAGGGTCAGCAGCATGTCCAGTGCTGGTATGGACTTATCCTTGCACTACCCCTTACTAAGAATTGCCCTACATAGCCTTTTATGGAGACTGGCAGAAATTTTGGTTGAAATAATGAACATGAACCCACAAGAATAAATTTGAAAGCAATGTAAGACCTGTTGAGGTTTTAAAACATTGTATCTTCTAGGACACAGTATGGTTTATAGAAACAATGCCTAAAATATGTTTAAAAGTTAATCTATTGAGTAATACAAATCATGCATACTCATCCCAGTTTTCCATTTCTAATCTCAGTGACCACCTGCCCAGATGAGCAAAGGGAACAGAAGGAGATAGAGGAGGCACAAAACATCACATTGAAAACACTAAAAATCTAACTTCCTCCAGATTCTGATAATAAAGGGACATAAAATTTTCCTACTAAGTTACAGGCAAGCTGTAACAATAACATAAAGGACAAGGAAACTTCCTGCTCAGAGAAGCAACATGTGTAAAAATAATGAAACAATGGATTTTTTTTATACCCCAGATGTTTTCCTGTACCACACCTCAGCTCTGTTTTAGTAACTATGCCCAATGCCCAATCCTGAAAGTGCCCATCCCACCATATTGATCACCTAAACAGTATTGTTATTTATGTCAGATTTGGCTTAGAAAGGAGGAAGCAGATCCAACTCGCCTGATCATTACCAAGCCAGGAAAAATGTGGAGAAGATGGTCATTCATGTTGAGTAATTACAATGCATCAGGAGGAGACATTCTAGATACAGAATGATCAGCTTCCTGTCAATTTCACATTATCACAAATTGCACATTATAGCGTCATTCTTTGGGGACCTTCCCCATGTTTTCTTCTTTATAAATTATAACCATACCTACCATCTGGTATAATTCATTAAAGAAAACCTGTATTTATCAATTCCTTCACTCAAGTGTATAGCGGGCATGGGGGATGGAGGAAAAGAGTTTATTTTATTTGCTAAAATTCTGCGTAAGACTGGGTTGGTTTAAATTTTGTTCTGACAAATACATACTATTTTCGTTATTTTGATCAAAGAAAACTGTTGCCCACACTTCTGGAGTGTTAGTGGCTTATCCATTAGTACCAACTATGCCTTATAGAAGATGAGATTGCCACTTCCTGCTCCTTCATGACATCCCTAAGAACTGTGGATTTGTATCCTATCCTGAAAATAAAATATCATATTCTGTAAATGCTAAATGATAACTCAGAGCAAATTCTGAATATTAGAAATCAGGAAACTAGGTGAAAAGTCACTTGTCTGTGATAATATCCAACAGACACAATTTGAGTGCCCATTTACTTAATCACAAATTAAAAATATGCTGGAGATGCAGCCACAAGTTTGAATACACACACACACACATACACACACACACACGACTTATCACCTTGTGTAAATTTATTCCATACCAATAAAAGGGTTGACCCAATTCTATATTTAGTTATACTCAAAATGAAACTTACAAACATGTGCATTTAAATAGAAATTAGTACTCCCAAAGAACCAATTTTTTGTTTTGTCTATTTTTTAAAATGTTTTCTTGTTGTTTCAATTTCTTGATTTCATCTCTGATTTTAATTGTTTCCTATTGTTTTTTTTTTGTATGTGTTAAGAGTTGCTTTTTGGCCTACAATGTGGTCTATTTTAGAGAAGGATCCATGTGCTGCTGAGAAGAAAGTATATTCAGGCCTTCGTGGATAAAATATTCTATATATGTCTGTTAAGTCTAAATTATTAATTGTAATCAATAGTTCTATAGCTTCTTTATTTAGTTTTTGTTTGCAGGATTTACCTAGTGATAAGAGAGGCATGTTAAAGTCACTCAGTATTATTGTGTCGTGGTCTATTTGATTCTTAAAATTGAGAGGATTCGTTTGATGTATGTAGGTGCTCCACTGTTTGGGGCATACATATTTATGATTATTATGTCTTGTTGATGTAGAATTCCCTTAAGTAGTATGGAAAGACCACCTTGGTCCCTTATCGTTAACTTTGGTTTGAAGTCTATGTTATCTGATATGAGGATAGAAACCCCTGCTTGTTTATGAGATCCATGTGAATGACTTTTTTTTCCCCATCCTTTTACCTTCAGTCTGTGGATGTCTTTGCTTATGATATGAGTGATATTCAGATTTAACACAATTCCCATTAAAATTCCAATGATATTCTTCATAGAAATAGAAAAGCAGTCATGAAATTCATTTGGAAAAATTAAGAGCCCAGAAGAGCCAAAGCAATGCTTAGCAAAATAATAATAATAATAATAATAATAATAATGGAGAAAGCATCACAATACCAGACTTAAATTGTATTACAGAGCTACAGTAACAAAAACAGCATGGTATTAGCACAAGAAAAGACTTGAAGACCAATGGAACAGAATAGAAGACACAGAGACATATCCACATAAATACAGTTATCTCATTCTAGACAAAGATGCCATAAACATACATTGGGCAAAAGATAGCCTCTTCAATAATTGGTGCTGGGAAAACTGGAAATCCATATGTAGTGGATTGAAATTGAACCCCTATATCTCACCCTCCCCCAAAATCAAATCATTGTGGATCAAGGACCTTGGCATTAGAGCAGAGACCCTGCACGTACTTGAAGTAAAAATAGGCTCAACTATCCATCATATTGGTTCAGGAACAGACTTCCTCAATAAGAGACCCCTAAAGCACAAGAAGTAAAACCCAGAATCAATAAATAGGATGGCATCAAACTAAAAAGCTTCTACAAGCAAAGAAAACAATCAAGAACATGAACAGAGAGCCTACAAAATGGGATAAAATCTTTACCAGCTATAACTCTGATAGAGCATTAATCTCCAGGATATACAAAGAACTCAAAAAACTTTACACCAAAAAACTCTAATTACCCAATCAATAAATGGGCAAAGGAACTGAACAGGCATTTCAAAGAAAAAAAAAATATGAATGTTCAAAAAATATATGAAAAAATATTCAACACCTCTAGAAATTAGAGAAATGCAAATTAAAACTACACTGAGACCAGGCACAGTGGCTCCGTACCTGTAATTCCCATGGCTTGGGAAGCTGAGGCAAGAGGATCATGAGTTTAAACCCAGCCTCAGCAAAAGTGAGGCACTAAGCAACTCAATGAGACCCTGTCTCTAAATAAAATACAAAATAGGGATGGGAATGTGGCTCAGTGGCCGAGTACCCCTGAGTTCAATCTCCGGTACTCAAATTAAAACAAAAATAAACTACACCAAGATTCCATCTCACAACAGTCAGAATGACAATTATCAAGAACACAAGTAACAATAAACATTGGCGAGGATGTGGGGAAAAAGGTTCACTCATATATTGCTGGTAGGACTACAAATTGGTGCAAACACTCTGGAAAGCTGTATGGAGATTTCTCAGAAAACTTGGAATGGAACAGCCATTTGGTTTGAAGTCTGATATGAGGATAGAAACCCCTGCTTGTTTATGAGATCCATGTGAATGACTTTTTCCCCCCATCCTTTTACCTTCAGTCTGTGGGTATCTTTGCTTATGATGTGAGTGTTATTCAGATTTAACACAATTCCCATTAAAATTCCAATGATATTCTTCATAGGAATAGAAAAGCAGTCATGAAATTCATTTGGAAAAATTAAGAGCCCAGAAGAGCAAAAGCAATCCTTAGCAAAAAAAAAAAAAAAAAAAAAAAGTAATGGAGAAAGCATCATAATACCAGACCTTAAATTATACTACAGAGCCACAGTAACAAAAACAGCATGGTATTAGCACAAGAAAAGACTTGAAGACCAATGGAACAGAACAGAAGACACAGAGACATACCCACATAACTACAGTTATCTCATTCTAGACAAAGATGCCATTATCCCGTTCCTCAGTCTATACCCAAAGGACTTAAATTGGCATGCTACAGTGATGCAGCCACATCAATGTTTATAGCAGTTCAATTCACAATAGCCAAGCTATGGAACCAACCTAGATTCCTGTCAACAGATGAATGGATAAGGAAAACATGGTATATATAAACAATTGAATACTACTCAACTATAAAGAAGAATTAAATTATGGCATTTGCCAGTAAATGGATGGAATTGGAGAATATCATGCTAAGCAAAATAAGCCAACACCAAAGGTCAAATGTTCTGATACATGAATGTTAACCCATAATAAGGGAGGGAAGGGAGGGGAAGTATAGAAGTTAATTGGAATAGACAAAGAGGAATGAAGGGAAAGGTAGGGAGGAATGGGAATAGGAAAGAGAATGAATTAGAGATATCTTTACTATACTCAAATGTAAACATACAACCAGTTTAACTCCACATGTTCAACCACAAGAATGGGATTAAGATTGTAATGGGTAGCACCTCATGTATGTATAATATGTCAAAATACACCCTACTATCATGTATATCTAAAAACAACAAATAAAAAAATTAATAGTCTCATTTTGCAGGCTAAGGAAATTGGGACTTAGAAAGGTTATGCACTTTTCCTGAAATCACACAGCTAACAAATATTGGTGATGGATTCAAGCTCACATATTCTGCCTTCCAATCCAAGGGCCCTCATCAAAATTTTACTAGTCATTCTTCTCTTGGGATTTATTGCAAGAGACAAGTGACAATCAGAAATGAAACCATTTTGTTTTATCTTTCTAAGATTCTACTCCAATATCTTTTTGCTAAATCATAGTGATAAGTTTATCAATGTGGGGCTTATTTATGCCCTTGATTTTAAATATTCTATTAAATATCTCAGAATTTCCTTGAACCAAAGATGAAATTTACTTGGCAAGCCATATAGCTTAAGTCATCTCTTTCAGAAAGGAGTGGAGAAAAAAAAAGCTCATTAGAGATAGAATTTTTCAATATTCTCTGATATCTAATTAAAACAAGAATTAAAAATCATAAAACTGATTAAAGTTTATGTGACAGAAAATAACTTAACCTTTGAACTACTGGTACTTATCATTCCTGGTGAACTCTCAAGTTGAAAAATTCTGACCAAAAAAAAAATTGAACTCTGCTGGAAGTGTGTTTGGGCTTGCTTTTCATGCTTCCTGACAAATCTTCCTAAAGATGAGATTTCTAGTAAGCATCCTAGTCTGTGATTCAGGTTAGAAAAAAAAAAAAAAGATAGTCTTTGAGCCTAGAATAAAATAAAATCTTCTGTTTTAGAATTATAACTACTCTTATGATTTGACCTGGTAGGGATTATTTTGTGTTCCCCCAAATGCATATATTGAGGCCCTAATCCCCAAGTGGCAATGATTGGAGATGGGGCCTAAAGGAGGCAAGTCAGGTTAAAGAGATTGTAAGGGTGGGGCCCTGATGCAACTGAATTAGTTTCCCCTTAATAACAATGAAAAGCCTTCTTTCTCTCTCTCTTCCTTCCTGTACTCACAAACAGATAACATGAGCATATAAGACATGCATTTATGGAGGTCTCCTGTGCAAACCAAGAAAAGAGGTCTTTGGGCACTAGAGAAGGATAGTGTTACCTTAGATTAGGTAGAGGGAAGTGAGAGGAGGGGATGGGATGTGGGGATAGGAAAGATAGAATGAAACAGACATTATTACTTTATGTATGTATGTGACTACATGAACAACATGATTCTGCAACATGTACACTCAGAAAAATGAAATTATATCCCATCAATGTATGATATATCAAAGTACATAAATGCATTCTAATATCATGTATAACTAATTAAAACAAATTAATTTTTTTTTTAAAAAAAGGTCTTAGGATAAACCCACTTTGCTGGCACCTTGATCTTGAACTTTATAGTCTTCAGAATGGAAAGAATATAATTTTCTGTGGTTTAAGCCACACCAGTCTGTGGTATTTTGTTAATGGTAACCAAAGTAATTCCCCATGCAAGGAAATTTGACTTCATTTTTATAAATAGACAATTTTGAGCAAAAATATTTTCAGGTAAAGAAATTTAAGGTTGCTATTCTGGGTACAAAGTTTTACTTTGACTGAAAACTGTTTTTGAGAATGATAGTATCAACTACAACATAATTAATATGGAAGTTATCACTCTTTTGAACATTACTTTGGCAGACTATACAATTTATGATGATACCCCTCTTTGAATTTCTTAATCTCAAAAAAAAAAAAAAAACATGAGTAGCTGACTGTCAACCTGGTCTTTCTTTCTGTAACATTAGAGCTTTCCAACTGAAATGATTTCACTTAGCAAAAGCATAAGTTTCCCTTTTTTCGTAAATATTGGTGTTAAAAGAATTACATGATAAATTAGGAAAATTAGTGCACTTTCCAGGGAGGTATTTACATTATAATTAAATTTTACAGGAAATGTAAGAATGGACACTCAGTCTACAGGCAAATATTTTCTTCATTTTCCCTTGAGCCAAACATAAAGGCCTACTTTCCTGCCAGGCCTTAGAGCAGCTTCAGAATCCATTTCTACACAGCAGTGTTGGCAGCCCTTCTAACTGACTACAGTTGGCCTGCAAGATAAAACTTCATTTCTATGCCTGAGCATAATTCAGTCTGCCATGTTTTTACAGAGCCATAGACCAAGGTATGGAGGAAACTGGGATGAATCTAAGAAAAATTAGGCTAAAAGCAAGAGCAATTTAAAACCACCAGCTCTCATATTACTTTATTTGGGACATGAGAAATATTAATAATTCATTATATATTGTGTGATCTAATAATTGCTTATATAATATTTATTCTTAGAATGGCAATGGGTCAACACTATAGGTTGGCTAAAGCAACCTTCATTTTTAATCTCCTTCCCTTTGCCTGACTCTGTTATAAAGGCCGCAAAAGCTGAAAATATGTTTATTCAGTCCCCTTTATAGCTTGGTGTAGGGGGGTAATATCTGGGATATAAGCAGAAAGCTGTTGGATCAAACTGTTCTTTGGTCTGAAATGCAGCCATTAGGTCTGGAGATGTGACATCTTCTAGTGCCCATGAAAGAACACATATAAGCATAAATGCCAGTACACTAAGGGTGGTGGGATAGAAACATGGGAGAAACCTGAGTCCCTCAAGTCATCACTATACCTACCTGTGTTGAACTGATAATGTCACTCTTCTTATGTGTGGCGAATATGCCTTTGGGTTTTCAATGTAGCCCTAATTGGGTTTTTCATATTTTGCTGTTGAAAACATTCCTGTTTAACACAGTAGCTTTAAGTTTAACAAAATCTCAACACCTAAAAGCAACACAAGATTCTATGCAATAAATATTACTCATGAAAATCTTTAACACCTTACTAAGTATCCCAGAACCTACCTATAGTTTGTGATTCAGGCTAGAAAAAAAAAGATAGTCTTTGAGCCTAGAATAAAATAATATCTTCTCTTTTAGAATTATAACAACCCTACGGTTTGATCCTATAGGGATTATTTTATTTTGTGTTCCCCCAAATTCATATATTGAAGCCCTAATCCCCAAGTGGAAATGACTGGAGATGGGGCCTACAAGGAGGCAAGTCAGGTTAAAGAGATTGTAAACGTGGGGCTTACAGTAGATGAGCTTCTCACTTTCATCATCTTCTCTTGGGACAGGAAACCAATCTTCTAGTAATGTTGAAGGAAGCAATGAATTCAGGCTAGAGCTTCATAATTCTATAATTTTATCCACTGTGTCACTTGTTCAATCAATAATTCTATGTGCTTGCTCTAATTATTTTTTCTATATTTTTGATTGGTACATTATAGTTGTACATAATGATGGAATTTGTTATTTATTTGTACATGTACACAACATAACAATATAACTTGGCCATTACCACCCATTCCTTGGTCCCTTTTCTCTACAGATCTCTCTTTGATTTTCATGGGATTCCCCACACACCTCTCCTATCTTCTTCCTCTCTAGCTTCTGAATATGAGAGAAAACATATGGACCATTATCTTCAAAATTTGACTTATTTTCCTAAACATAATGGTCCCTAGTCCCATCCATTTTCCTGAAAATGACAAAGTTTCATCTTTCTTTATGGCTGAATAAAAGTCCATTGTGTATTTATACCATTTTACTTATCCATTCATCCATATTGGACACCTAGGCTGGTTCCAAAGTTTAGCTATTGAGAATTGTGCTGCTCTAAACATGGGTATGCATATATCACTGTAGTAGGATGACCCTAAGTCTTTAGGATAAATACTGAGGAGGGTTATAGCTGGGTCATATGCTAGTTTCATGCCTCATCTTTTCAAGAAACTCCATATTGATTTCCATAAAGGTTATACTAATTTAAAATCCCCACTACAGTGTAAAAGTGTTCATTTTTTTTCTACATCCTCTCCAGCATTTATTAAGATTTATTATTATTATTGCAATTATTATTTGTATTTTTCATTTTTTTTTTTTTGGTACTGGGCATTAAATTCAAGGGCACTTAACCACTGAGCCACATCAACATCCCCAAACCTTTCTTAGAATTTTTATTTTAGACAGGACCTTGCTAAGTTGCTAAGAGTGATATCAAACTTGTGATCCTCCTACCTCAGGCTCCCAAGTGGCTGGGATTACAGGCATGTGCCACCATGCCCAGCTATTCTTTATATTCTTAATGACTGACATTCTGACTGGTATGAGGTGAAATCTCAGTGTAGTTTTGATCTTCATTTCCCTGCTTGCTAATGATGTTGAATATTTTTTTTCATATAATTGCTGGCCATTTGTATTTCTTCTTTTGAAAAGTGTTAACACATTTGCCCAATTATTAATCGGGTTATTTGATTTTTTTGGTGTAAAGATTTTTGAGATTTTCATATATTCTAGACAATAAACATCTGTCAGAGACTAACAAATATTTTCTCACATTCTGTAGGTCTCCAGTTTATATCCAATATTTACAACCTTTATAGGCTGCCAGGACAGGAATTTCAGAAAATAGGTCAACTGTATCCAGACATTGACCAGATCTCAGTTATGCTTGGCAATATTCAAAAGACCCAGCCCAGTCAGTTCATACAGTGTGAAATTTGTCTTATTTCTTTGTTAGTAAAAATCTCTCTATATAGCTACTAAAAACAAGAATACTTATTCCCCAACCATACTTACACTAACCTGGTGACAACCCAGACCTTCTTAGTATAAAAGTGCTTAGTACCTATAAATAGCACAGAACCATCACAGACATTGAGAAATATTTCCATCTCCCTTCTCCCACTCCCAACTATAACATGAGAGCACAGCATTCTCTTGCATTTAAAATCATCCAAACATTATTCACATAATTGTAGTTTGTCATAAGCTACACAACGTACATGGACACATATTTTTCACCTTTCTAGAGGAAAAAAAAATTAGGACAGGATCTGTTGAAGTGGATATAATCAATTTTTTAAACAAGAAGTATCTATGTGCTATTATCATACAAAGCAAAATCATTTGTCATAAGTGGTCACCTCAGCTTACACAGCTGCGATTTTCATCACTGATTTGATATTCAGAATAATCAGAGCACACTCCACTCACATCCAATAAGAATCCAACCATGATTTGATTATTTATAGGTCATACCCACAGGGGTATATACTTATTCCAACAACCACATTTTTATCATTAAACCGAAAAATAGTTGATATGGCTCTTTATGAATCACATCAATCTGTTGTTTAAGAAAACTAGTAGAATCATTGCTGTACCAAATACTTCCAAAAAATTGAAATTGGAAACCATTATATCAAGAGAATAGCATTGGAAGTGGGCTTGGATGAGGGTGGGTAGGGGCTAGAAGAGGAGAAGGAAGAGAAAGTTAAGTCTCGAAGGCTGAACTTTCCTATGTCCATCTTTATCCCAAAGCCTCAGCTCTAATCTTTTATTCCTTGAAGGAGATATATTAGATTTGACTCACACAGTCAGGATCTGGATAGTCCCATAATGGCTATCTGCACTCTGCAGAGCCAGAAAACCCAGTTGATGCTCCGTCCAAGAATCTGGAAGCCTCAGAACAAGAGGAACCAATGATGCAGCCCCAGTCTGGGGCTGAAGTCCTGGAAGCTCCCTGAAAAGTCACTGGTAAGAGTCCACACTGAAAAAGTAAAGGAGTAGAAGTCCAAAGTCTTCAAGGGCTTGCAGCAACAATAGAAGCACCTGATCAAAAAAAAAAAAAGGAGTTTGTATCCACTAAGGCTTTCTCCTTCTTCCAATTTTTGTTCCCTTCAGGCCCCGAGTCTATTGGACAGAGAGTCACCTGACATTCAAGGCAGGCCTCCCTCCTCAGTTTGTCATTCCATATGCCAATCTTTTCTGGATACACCCTCACAGACACACCCAGAAGTAATCTAATCCCAAGCATTTCCCAATGCAATCAAGCAATAATCCAGATTAACCATCACACCAGATTCCTGACCTACTTCTTCTCACACTCTTGTCTGAGTTGGTCCCTTCCCATTAGCAGCTGGATTAAGGTTCTCCTTCAAACTGAAGGACTTCTTAAACTATATTACAGCTTTCTTTGGGAACCCTGTCAGAAAGAATGGTCATAGAATCATGTAGTTTTTTGTGGGATGGAGGATGCAGAATCCAACCAATAAAAGCAATATCTAAATAAAATTAGGTTGTAAAGCAAGTTACCTTCAACCTCAGCACAAGGGCAGGATTCTGGCTTTCCTCTGCATGCAACTTTCTTGTGTAGAAAGTCTATCATTTTGACTTCAGCAAAGTTTGTGTCAGAGCATTCATTTTGCAAGGGGAATTTCATTAATTCCTATTACTCCAAACTGTGCAAGGGGAAGCTTCCCTAATCCTACCCCCTCTTTTCTCTGTCATTGTACATTCTTACAATTCACCTTCTGTCCTTCAGAATTCATCCAAACCATCAGGTTATATTTGTTACATTTTCTCAACATTTCTCACCACATACCATGTAGTGAACTTTCTGCATTGATCAAACTCCAGCTAGAGAAAGATGTTATTGTCCCCTCCTTGCAGGTACCTTTGGTGTCTGAGTGGACTCTTTGAGCACCTTCCTCAAGTGGGTAAATACAGGGGTGGAAAAACTTTCAAAGGCTCCAAACAGCTCTGAATCCCTCCAAACTATCTTTCCCCATATTCTTTCCTCCTTTTATGTGGATTGATGAAGCAGTGAGGACAAGGGTCTTGGGGATGGTTTGCTATTCTTTATTAAGTCCTATGTATGTGACTCTGCCACTTCCCTCTTGCTTTCCATTTTAATCCTCCCGCCAGAATTACAAAAGAGAAGGAAAACATGCCACTCTAATGTTTGCTGTACATTCAAACAAGGTGAAAAGTTATATGTAGACTTTGAAGTTTTGTTTGTTGTTTATTTTTGCAGTACTGAGGATTGAACTCAAGCACACACTACCACTGAACTATATCCCCAGCCCTTTATTTTTTATTTTGAGACAGGTTGCTGAGGCTGGCCTCAAACTTTCTATCCTCCAGCTTAGCTCCCAAGTCACTGGGATTGTAGGCATACACCACCATATCAGCTAAAGGTTTATTTTAAATCTGGCTTTTGAATAAAAAAATCAATAAATTGAATATTAGAATTTAATTAAAAATAATCCTTTCTATAAAATTACCTTCCTGTGCAATTTAAAATAATTCAACTGATCCTTGTCCCCACTAGAAATTCTTGCCTCTATCCTCCACCCCTCAGAGTAGCTTACTCAGCATTCTGACTGACATGAACCCAAATCCACACTTAGCTCTGTCAGGCTAAACACTGACTTGGATTGCTGACCACCCTTGACACTCTAAAGCACTGAAGATTCCTCCCAGGCCACATATTGTTGCTGCTGTTGCTGCTGCTTCTTCCTTGCTAACCCACCATGAGGTCTTCGTTTGCCTTGTGGTAAACCCACAATTTACAACCAATAAGTTCTCAAATGTGTGAGACGTGTCAATACAGAAGACGAAATATTTCTTCTTGCAAGATCTTTCTCCAGGGAAGACATCAGTGACCAGATATTTAGTGCCTTTTTTTCAGGCTTTTAATTCCTTCATCTTCCCCAAACCTACCCAATCAAAATACTAATGTACAAAGGTTTGATTTACTATCCAGTCTCTTGAAAGAGGGAGGAAAATAACATGTGTCCAAGTATTGGATTTTGATACCAAAATTTTTGCTCATGGACTTATAAATCACATTATTTTTTGCTTTATTGTATTTCTAAGCCAGAATTAATAATGAATACATTTATTGATTCACCTAATGCCTAAATAAATGCACCAAATCCTGTTAGTTTGAGACACCTGGAGCTAGAGGGCTTCTATTATTGCACAATGGCAAAGACCTATAAGCAAAACTGCTAGATTTTTTTTACTTCAATGTTTTCTTAGGAGATTAAGTTGGAAGACCTGCTTCCATATTGTTACTGTTCTAGTCTTCAAAAATGGCACTTAACTTCTGTGCCTGCAACGAAAGCACAAGTTGGAGGGCAATTGAGCATTCTTTTTAACCCACATTTTTCTTTAAGAGTCTAGAACTACTGAGAAAGAGTCAGTCTGGAGTTTGAAGAGTAGAGAAAGATCTGAAGACCACAGAAAAGAACAAGGACTTGGGGGTTGGAAATTTTTTGTGATTAATACTCAGCACCTTTGTCACCAGAAGAGGGAAACTGGGTTGGGGGGGAGGGGGATAATGAAACCATAAACTAAGAATCCTGGTGAAAGATTTATAGGTCCACACCAGCACCAAGAAGCTGTGATTGTCTACCTGGGAATGGAGTGAATAAGCCTTTGAGAAGTCCCCAAAGGTTGTGGAAATGGGCCTTTACAAGAGTGGGCATCATGACAGAATCCTTCCACCTGGCTCCAGTAAGCTTTGGATTCTTGTATTATCACAGGAAAAGGGAAATACTTTCCCAAAGCATGAGTGAGGTCGAATTAGCTTATGTTCTCTCAAACTAGGACTAATCTAGATGGATGTTTAAAAAGTTCAGACATTTTACATTTCCCATATCTGCTTCTTAGGTAGGAAACTCACTTTTACTTCTCAAATAAATGTAATAAGGCATTTGTGCCAAAAATAAACACATGAAGACAAAAAGGAAGACATGGATAATCTTCCTAGGGAAACAGGAAGATGCATAAGAGAAAATAAAGGCTCTCTCTCTCACACTTTCTCAAGTCTTTCCACTCTTTATAATTGTTCATATTCAATGACCATAGAAAAACTCAAAGGTATATCAGCAGGGGTGCTCTAGCTAATATGAATGGGTAAATAAATCTACATATGGACACAGTGGCTTATAATGCATTCAAGTGATCTCTTCTAAAGTGATCACCTCATTTTATTAATCGGGTAATAGATTTTTAATTATTTATTTCATGAATACATTTCACAGTGCTTTAACCTAAAAAAAGGCGTACAGAGTAAATGTATTAGTTCTGATCACTGGAGCAGTCCAAGACACCTGTCCTTCCTGTGTTAGCACCAGGTTAGTCCTTACCTTATATGTTGTTGTGCATGGTTATAGGTAGACAGAAGTAGACTGATTGCTTGACTGACATATTAGACTGAAATTAAAGGAATAAATTGCACTCCTTGTTTTTTTGTATATGTGTAAATGTATGCCTATGTATATTTTTAAAATATTAAAAATAAAGGAAGAAATTTCAACAACTATTAATAGTAACTGTTTTATTACATCAATGTTTTTGCCTTCTCATATTTTATATACTCAGTATTTTTCAACATATATCAGCATTATTTTCTTCAAATCTTTCATGCTTGATTGTGCCTTTTGTCTTTCATTTTCCATCAACACATTCACAATAGACATTTATTACTTGAGAATCAGACAAAAATTAAAATTTTGAGAAAAGGCCCAGTGGCCCGCAGAGGGACAGAGCTTCCAATCACTCCTGCAAGGTAGGCGAGCCTGCGACCCACCAGCAGAAGAGGAGCAGCGGCCTGCTGAGAGGCAGAGCCGCCTCCTCCCCCTGTGCTGACAAGGTAGAGGGAACTGTGACCACCCACAGAGCAGGCCCAGCGGTCTGATGAGGGGCAGAGCCGCCCGCTCCCCCCGCGCCTGCAAGGTAGACGGAACTGTGACCACCCACAGAACAAGCCTAGAAGCCCGCAGAGGGACAGAGCCACCGCCCGCGCCTGCAAGGTAGGCGGACCTGCTACCGACCAGCAGAGCAGGCCCAGTGGCCTGCCGGCGTGGTAGGCACATTGCCCCACATGGAGGAGGGGCAGAGCTGCCGCCCGCGCCTGCGAGGGAGACTTTGCAACTATACAAGACCAATATAAATATATAGGGGGAAAATTCAATAGCACAACAGTTTCACCAAGTAGAAAGGAACGCAAACAGTATGAAGAGACAAGGAAAGAAAGGACCACAAGCAATGCAGGTCAACTCAACGTTGGAAGAGGTAATAGCTGCAGCAGATGGAATGTCAGATAAAGAATTCAGGATATACATGCTTCAGATGATCTGGAGTCTCAAGGAAGACATCAGACAGCAAAATCAGACAATGAAAGATCACTTCAACAATGAATTACATAAACAAATCCAAGAAGCAAAAGATCAACTATACAGGGAGATAGAGGTTATAAAAAACAAACAGAAATCCTAGAAATGCAGGAAGCAATAAGCCAACTTAAAAACTCAACGGAGAATACTACCAGCAGAGTAGAACACTTAGAAGATAGAACATCAGACAATGAAGATGAAGTATTTCAACTTGAAAAGAACATAGACAGCTCAGCAAGACTGTTAAGAAACCATGAGCAGAACATCCAAGAAATATGGGATAACATCAAGAGACCAAATTTAAGAGTCATTGGGATACAGGAAGGGACAGAATTTCAAACCAAAAGAATGAGCAATCTATTCAATGAAATAATACAAGAAAACTTCCCAGACTTGAAGAATGAGACAGAATCCCAAATCCTAGAAGCCTACAGGACGCCGAATGTGCACAATCATAAGAGACCCACACCTAGACACATTATAAGGAAGATGCCCAACATACAGAATAAGGAGAGAATTTTAAAAGCTACAAGAGAAAGGAAGCAGATTACATTTAGGGGTAAGCCAATCAGGATAACAGCTGATCTTTCAACACAGACTCTGAAAGCTAGAAGATCCTGGAATAACATATTTTAAACACTGAAAGAAAATGGGTTCCAACCAAGAATTGTGTTTCCAGCGAAATTAAGCTTCAGGATGGAAGATGAAATTAAAACCTTCCACGATAAACAAAAGTTAAAAGAATTTGTAGCTAGAAAACCATCTCTTCTAAACATCCTTGGCAAAACATTACAGGAAGAGGAAATGGAAAATAACAATGAAAAACAACAGTGGGAGGTAGGACAGTAAAGGGGGGGGGGAAATAATCAAAGAGGAAAACAAACCATGTTTAGTAACATAAATAAACAAATATGGCTGGAAGAACAACCCATATCTCAATAATAACCCTAAATGTTAATGGCTTAAACTCACCAATTAAGAGACACAGGCTAGTAGAATGGATCACAAAACAAGACCCAACAATATGCTGCCTACAGGAGACGCATTTGATAGGAAAAGACATACATAGGCTGAAGGTGAAAGGTTGGGAAAAATCATATCACTCATATGGACTTCGGAAACAAGCAGGAGTGTCCATACTCATATCAAATAAAATAGATTTCAAGCCAAAGTTAATGAAAAGGGATAAAGAGGGACACTACATACTGCTTAAGGGAACCATACACCAACAAGACATAACAATCATAAATATATATGCCCCAAACAATGGTGCAGCTATGTTCATCAAACAAACTCTTCTCAAGTTCAAGAGTCTAATAGACCACCATACCATAATCATGGGAGACTTCAACACACCTCTGTCACCACTGGACAGATCTTCCAAACAAAAGTTGAATAAGGAAACTATAGAACTCAATAACACAATTAATAACCTAGACTTAATTGACATATATAGAATATACCACCCAACATCAAGCAGTTACACTTTTTTCTCAGCAGCACATGGATCCTTCTCAAAAATAGATCATATATTATGTCACAGGGAAACTCTTAGACAATATAAAGGAGTAGAGATAATACCATGCATCCTATCTGATCATAATGGAATGAAACTGAAAATCAACGATAAAAGAAGGAAGGAAAACGCATACATCACTTGGAGAATGAACAATAGGTTACTGAATGATCAATGGGTTATAGAAGACATCAAGGAGGAAATTAAAAAATTCTTAGAGATTAATGAAAACACTGACACAACATATCGGAATCTATGGGACACATTGAAAGCAGTTCTAAGAGGAAAATTCATTGCTTGGAGTTCATTCCTTAAAAAAAGAAAAAACCAACAAATAAATGATCTCATACTTCATCTCAAAATCCTAGAAAAAGAAGAGCAAAACAACAGCAAAAGAAGTAGAAGGCAAGAAATAATGAAAATCAGAGCTGAAATTAATGAAATCGAAACAAAAGAAACAATTGAAAAAATTGACAAAACTAAAAGTTGGTTCTTTGAAAAAATAAACAAAATCGACAGACCCTTAGCGATGCTAGCGAAGAGAAGAAGAGAGAGAACTCAAATTACTAGCATACGGGATGAAAAAGGCAATATCACAACAGACACCTCAGATATACAGAAGATAATCAAAAATTATTTTGAATCCTTATACTCCAATAAATTAGAAGATAGTGAAGGCATTGATAAATTTCTTAAGTCATATGATCTGCCCAGATTGAGTCAGGAGGATATAGACAACCTAAACAGACCAATATCAATTGAGGAAATAGAAGAAACCATCAAAAGACTACCAACTAAGAAAAGCCCAGGACCGGATGGGTATACAGCAGAGTTTTACAAAACCTTTAAAGAGGAACTAATACCAATACTTTTCAATCTACTTCAGGAAATAGAAAAAGAGGGAGAACTTCCAAATTCGTTCTACGACGCCAACATCACCCTGATACCTAAACCAGACAAAGACACCTCAAAGAAAGAAAACTACAGACCAATATCTCTAATGAACCTAGATGCAAAAATCCTCAATAAAATTCTGGCGAATCGGATACAAAAACATACCAAAAAAATTGTGCACCATGATCAAGTAGGATTCATCCCTGGGATGCAAGGCTGGTTCAATATATGGAAATCAATAAATGTTATTCACCACATCAATAGACTTAAAAATAAGAACCATATGATCATCTTGATAGATGCGGAAAAAGCATTCGACAAAGTACAGCATCCCTTTATGTTCAAAACTCTAGAAAAACTAGGGATAACAGGAACATACCTCAATATTGTAAAAGCAATCTATGCTAAGCCTCAGGCTAGCATCATTCTGAATGGAGAAAAACTGAAGGCATTCCCTCTAAAATCTGGAACAAGACAGGGATGCCCTCTCTCTCCACTTCTCTTCAACATAGTTCTCGAAACACTGGCCAGAGCAATTAGACAGATGAAAGAAATTAAAGGCATCAAAATAGGAAAAGAAGAACTTAAATTAGCACTATTTGCAGATGACATGATTCTATACCTAGCAGACCCAAAAGGGTCTACAAAGAAACTATTAGAGCTAATAAATGAATTCAGCAAAGTGGCAGGATATAAAATCAACACGCATAAATCAAAGGCATTCCTGTATATCAGCGACAAATCCTCTGAAATGGAAATGAGGACAACCACTCCATTCACAATATCTTCAAAAAAAATAAAATACTTGGGAATCAACCTAACAAAAGAGGTGAAAGACTTATACAATGAAAACTACAGAACCCTAAAGAGAGAAATAGAAGATGATCTTAGAAGATGGAAAAATATACCCTGTTCATGGATAAGCAAAACTAACATCATCAAAATGGCGATATTACCAAAAGTTCTCTATAGGTTTAATGCAATGCCAATCAAAATCCCAACGGCATTTCTTGTAGAAATAGAGAAAGCAATCATGAAATTCATATGGAAAAATAAAAGACCCAGAATAGCAAAAATAATGCTAAGCAGGAAGTGTGAATCAGGCGGTATAGCGATACCAGACTTCAAACTATACTACAGAGCAATACTAACAAAAACAGCATGGTACTGGTACCAAAACAGGCGGGTGGACCAATGGTACAGAATAGAGGACACAGAAACCAATCCACAAAATTACAACTATCTTATATTTGATAAAGGGGCTAAAAGCATGCAATGGAGGAAGGATAGCATCTTCAACAAATGGTGCTGGGAAAACTGGAAATCCATATGCAACAAAATGAAACTGAATCCCTTTCTCTCGCCATGCACAAAAGTTAATTCAAAATGGATCAAGGAGCTTGATATCAAATCAGAGACATGCCGTCTGATAGAAGAAAAAGTTGGCTACAATCTACATACTGTGGGGTCGGGCTCCAAATTCCTCAATAGGACACCCATAGCACAAAAGTTAATAACTAGAATCAACAAATGGGACTTACTCAAACTAAAAAGTTTTTTCTCAGCAAAAGAAACAATAAGAGAGGTAAATAGAGAGCCTACATCCTGGGAACAAATCTTTACTCCTCACACTTCAGATAGAGCCCTAATATCCAGAGTATACAAAGAACTCAAAAAATTAGACAATAAGAGAACAAACAACCCAATCAACAAATGGGCCAAGGACCTGAACAGACACTTCTCAGAGGAGGACATACAGTCAATCAACAAGTACATGAAAAAATGCTCACCATCTCTAGCAGTCAGAGAAATGCAAATCAAAACCACCCTAAGATACCATCTCACTCCAGTTAGATTGGCAGCCATCATGAAGTCAAACAACAACAAGTGCTGGCGAGGATGTGGGGAAAAGGGTACACTTGTACATTGCTGGTGGGACTGCAAATTGGTGCAGCCAATTTGGAAAGCAGTATGGAGATTTCTTGGAAAGCTGGGAATGGAGCCACCATTTGACCCAGCTATTCCCCTTCTTGGTCTATTCCCTAAAGACCTAAAAAGAGCATGCCACAGGGACACTGCTATATCGATGGATGTTCATAGCAGCACAATTCACAATAGCAAGACTGTGGAACCAACCTAGATGCCCTTCAATAGATGAATGGATAAAAAAAAAATGTGGCATTTATACACAATGGAGTATTACTCTGCATTAAAAAATGACAAAATCATAGAATTTACAGGGAAATGGATGTCATTAGAGCAGATTATGCTAAGTGAAGCTAGCCAGTCCCTAAAAAACAAATGCCAAATGTCTTCTTTGATATAAGGAGAGTAACTAAGAACAGAGTAGGGTCGAAGAGCATGAGAAGAAGATTAACATTAAACAGGGATGAGAGGTGGGAGTGAAAGGGAGAGAGAAGGGAAATTGCATGGAAATGGAAGGAGACCCTCAGAGTTATACAAAAGTACATACAAGAGGAAGTGAGGGGAAAGGGAAAAATAATACAAGGGGGACAAATGAATGCCAGTAGAGGGGGCAGAGAGAGAAAAGGGGAGGGGAGGGGAGGGGGGATAGTAAAGGATAGGAAAGGCAGCAGAACACAACAGACACTAGTATGGCAATATGTAAATCAATGGATGTGTAACTGATGTAATTCTGCAATCTGTATATGGGGTAAAAATGGGAGCTCATAACCCACTTGAATCAAAGTGTGAAATATGATATATCAAGAACTATGTAATGTTTTGAACAGCCAACAATAAAAAAATTTTTAAAAAATTAAAATTTAATTTTTTTTACTGGAGATTGAACCCAGGGGTGCTCTACCTCTGAGCCACATCTCTAGCCCTTGTTATATTTTATATCCCAGAGTCTCATTAAGTTGCTAAGGCTGTCTCAAACTTATAATCCCCCTACTTTAGCCTCCCAAATCCTGAGATTATAAATATGGATCACCACACACAAATAGAATATTTATTTTACCCCCAATTTGGAGAGCTGACAAAAGAGAAGAGGAGGGAGAATTTCCATTTAGCATCTGGAGGTAGTGGGGATTGTAGAAATAAGATTTCTTGCAGAATGAGCAGACAAGCTATGTAACTCAGAAAGTTCATGGTCTGTAGAGTCCACAGTCAGTTTATGTGTGGCGGAGAGCTCTCATGACCTAAGCTGTTGGGCTGACTCAGAATCCGAGCTCATTGGTGCCTCAGACATTTACATGCCCTTCTCTTCACCCAGACTCTCTGATAGGCTGCTACTTTATGTCATTGAAGGATTGACTCAGTCCTTAATTTCCTTCTCCATCCATTCTAAAATAACCCCATCATCCTTACCCAGAAAATCCCACAATCTTAAATCACATTATATATTTTTTCTTTTCACTAACTTTCCCACTAAATGGCAAGTTGCTGAGGACTAAAGCTGTATCTGACTTGTGCAATGCTATATTGGCAGTGCCTAAAACTACATTTATGTGAAGAGCATTCAACACATTTTTGGAGTTAATGATTTAAATGATTTCGTCTTCATTATACAAAGTAGGCATTTTCTGGGTACCAATACTCCTAAATATTTAGAAAACAGTTACACCACAAAGTCAATGGATTTACTCATGATTCAATGATATGTTTCTGTAATTAATTGAATGTCTCCTGCTCTACAAACTCAAGGTACAAACACAGCCAAATATCTTTCCTTTTGCTAATTAACCCAACTACACTATAAGAGGAAATTTTAGTATCTTACTCTATCCCTGTTGAAGTCAAACACCATCTGATTCACAAAAGGATTTCCTATTCAACCTATATTACTTCATCTTAACGAGACTTTTTATTCATACCTTTTATTATTTCACTTAAAGGCACTTATGTGAGCTTATATTCTCATAAAGGTTTGGGAAAACTGACATGTTATTAATTGCATTTAATCTTTTGCAAACAATATTTTTTGTAAAATATTTTATACGTTCAAATGCCCTAAGTATATAATGTTTTCATATCAACTGTGGCCCTGCTCACTTGGTTCAGTCATTTCATGGATATAAATTAATGCCCTTATTATATTAGATAAGCTAATGTATAACTTAGTTGGCTAAGCCAGTCTTATTTTCATATCAATCTACAAATAAGACTATATTTTTTCAGTACAAAAATATGTGATTATGTATTTAAAGGAATATTATAGACAACTACTGAGTACAAATCACATTTTTGAAAAATAGATTAATTTGAAACAAACTTTATGATTTTTTTGAGAGAGAGGAGAGAGAGAGAGAGAGAGAGAGAGAGAGAGAGAATTTTTAATATTTATTTTTCAGTTTTCAGTGGACACAACATCTTTATTTTATTTTTATGTGGTGCTGAGGATCGAACACAGCGCCCCGCGCATGCCAGGCAAGCATGTTACCACTTGAGCCACATTCCCAGCCCTATGATTAAAAAAAAAAAAAAAAAAAAAAAAACTAGTAAGTCTGGCACCTAGCTAGAAAATTTGTATCAGATGAATAGAGGATGACATTTAAACCAAATCAGGAATGTCTTCAATTGGGATAAACGTAATTTGATTAAAAATAAGTTTGTTTTTTTTTTTAATTTTTTATTGTTGGCTGTTCAAAACATTACATAGTTCTTGATATATCATATTTCACAATTTGATTCAAGTGGGTTATGAGCTCCCATTTTTACCCCATATACAGATTGCAGAATCACATCAGTTACACATCCATTGATTTAAGACCTTGTTTTAAAAAATGTGTGTGGGGGGGGCAGGTAAAGAACCTTGAGTTCTGGGCTGACGTTGTAGCCCAGTGGTAGAGTGCTTGCCTTGCATGCATGAGACCCTGGGTTCGATCCTCAGCACCACATAAAAATAAATAAATAAAAATAAAGATATTTTCAAAAAAAAGAAAAAAAAAAGTTTGTAGCCTTTACATGACACCATACATGAAATAAATTACATGAAATGTAATTTTTAATTGGTTAACTTCATCGACTATAATATGAATTTGTTTTCATTCTAGAACACCTTCAAAATTATTGAAAAGGACTAATTGTATGGCTGTTGGAAAATGTTTTTCCTTACAGCACATTACAGGGCATTGAATTAAGTATTAATGCTAGCTGAAAAGAAATGCTTACTTCTTAAAAATGGAAGAAAGATAGTTTTCCTGTGTAGTGTTTCTTAGTATTTATCCCTGATCTTTGCTTCTATAGGATTCTTCCTTAAAGTGAATACATTCTTTGACAATAGTTGATGGGAAAAAGAGAAAAATATCACTAAGGGAATATTATAATTACTGCCACTATCCATGTGTGTATACAGAGATATACATACCATACATGTGAAATCAGAATTCTAATTCAGCCCCCAAATTTCTTCCTTCTGACATAGATCAACCTTAACACAAAATTAATACATGTAAAACTAAAAAGCCCTGAGTATTTTTAGTTTCTTATCTACCAACAGAGCCCTCCCTGTAGATGCCTTGGAAGATTCCTGTGTCATCCTGTTGATGTGCATGTGTTTTGGAGAAGGTTTGCTTGTGCTCCCCAGGGTTTCACATGTTGGATTCTTGGTTTTGGGTGTGCTGATGTTTAAGTGGTAGAAGCTGTAAGAGGTGGAGCCTTTTGGGAGGTTCATATTCCTTGGGGGTGCTGCCCTCAGAAAGGATGAACTTCCTTTCTAGGATCCCTTGAGTCAGTTCCACTTCTCTCTCTGGCTTGCTTTCAGGCCATGTGGTCTCTGCCTCTTCAGCACTCTCCTGTCATTGCAATGACACTCATCATAAGGTTCTCATAACCAAGCTGATGGCAGCATGGAGCCCTTGAACTCCCAGAACCAAGTGCTGCTTTAATCACAGGCAAATTCTCAGGTAGACAAATTTTAGGAATTATGTACAAACACACACACACACACACACACACACATGCACACATATAACACACAAATTAAGGTTCTGGAAACTGACCTTTAGTGTGTATAACATGCACCAAATTTAAAGACTGATTTTTAAAAATGTACTGATCCATTTATTTTTTAAACATTTAACATTTTATAGATACATTATAATTATACATAATAGTGGGATTCATTATGCCATATATAAATATGTATACAGTTTGATTAATCTCATTTCCCAATATTTTCTTTCTCTTTTCTCCTCCCTCTCCCTGATCTGCTCATTTGCTTGCTCAACTGATCTTCCTATTATTATTATTAATTGGTGCATTATAATTATACATATTATATTTATGGTTCATTGTGGTATATTTTTACATGAACATAATATAATTGGGTAGATATTTTTCCCCATGACCTAGAATATGTCACTTGACACACTGGGGTCTGGCTACCCATCCTCCCTCCCTGGGGCACTACTTCCTTTTAAACTCTTGAATCCCAAGGGTCTCATGACAATCCATTTACCTGGGCAGCTGAGCTACTCACTAACCCTCCACTGAAAGTTATCAGGGACTGCAATGAGGTCCTTCTGCTGCCTGTGGAGTGCAGCTACCTCTCTTAGTCAAAGGCCATTTGACTTTCAAGGGAAGATAGCCCAAGTTATTTCAAGAAGCATTGCTTACACATATCAGCTTGAAGTAAAAATCATTTCATCTTGAGAACTAAAAATTCAGACTTCATTGTGGGGTAGACAAAAGAACTTCACGTGTTGGTGACCATGACTGTCCCCCATTCATTGCCAATTTAAATAATGTAAAAGTGGTAAGTCCAGTGGAAGAATGAGTAAAGAATTTGGAATTAGATCCTGGCTCCCATCTCTGATTTGGCCTTTGCCAGATACATGATCATGAACAAACAATCTCTGAGTTTCAGTGTCTTTAACTATAAGATGAAGACTAAATTACCAACTTCATAAGATTTGTGAGGATTAACTGAATTAGCATCTGTAAAGACCATAGTAAGGTACCTGGAATGGCAGTCATTGATAGAATCTTGGTGCCTTTACCTTATGTGTTATTTACCATGTGAAAATATATATATATTTAAAGAAGGATCGAGGAAGAAACACTTCTCTCACAGAGTACAAAATATTGAGAGGCAGCCAGATGTAGGGGGAAAAAAGTTAAGCTGTTTGGGAATTTGAGGCAGGAGGATTGCAAGTTCAATGCCAGCCTCAGCAAAAGAAAGGTGCTAAGCAACTCAGTGAGACCCTGTCTCTAAATAAAATACAAAATAGGGCTGGGGATGTGGCTTAGTGGCTCTTGAGTTCAATCTCTGGTTACACCTCTCCCCCACAAAAAAAGTTAAAGTAGAGTTGATAAAAGGCCATAAAAATATGATTAAAATACCGAGCCAGGAGTAGGGAAGGCAGCCATACAAAGGTCATTCTGTTTGGTTTAATTCAATTCAATACAGCAAGTCATCCCTGAGATCCTCCTGCCCCCTCAATACTACTGGGCATGATAAACCATTCAGAGTAAAAACTGGGAACTCTGTCCTTTAGCAGTTGATCATTTATTTCAGAAGACAAGACTTAGAGGAAACATATCAGTTTAAAAATATTTATTGAATGTCTATTTTGTGCCAAGAACCACACAGGCAGAGGGGATACACTGTTACCTCCAGAGTTATGGTCTATGGGGGAGGCTGGTAAGAAGTTAATCAGTCAAAATATTAGTGCCACCAACTGATGACATGCCAAGAGGTAATAGAGAGTGAGCACTTCTGGAGGACATACAGGGAGGGAGAGAACATCAGTCACTGTCAGGTTGCTTTCAAACTCATCCTGAGTGTCCAGGCACTCCTCTCTGTATGTGTGGAATGGAGACTGAGGTTATATAACATATACAACTTTACACTTTTCTATATTCAAGAAATCCTTCTGGATTTTGTATATCCTATAATTTAACATCTTTACTATGCTTTTCTTTGAAAGTATAAGTAATGAAATGATGGACATATGTATGTGACCTGAGAATTATCATGCTCTCCAAGCTTCAAAGTGTATCCCACTTGTGCTATATGAACCATTAATTCTTATAAGCCAGATCTCCTGTGTGGGTGTACACACGTGTGTGTGTGTGTAAACATGATTATTATTCTAGCTATTCTAAACTGTGCTCATACATGCTAACTGCTTTGCCATCTGGTTGAAGATCACCGATTTTGTCAGGTGTAGAATCACAAGAATTTACCAGGCTTAAGAAATATTTTAAATACCAACCCCAAAGGAGAGTCACAACTACAGATACCAGGTTGCTATTAAATATGACTTGAGATCATTGCACTGTCATAAGAGTACAGATCTTGATGTAATGCCTTTAATTTTTCTAAGCAGAATATATTTTTATGGTAACATGAAAAGGCAAAGCACATAATTCTCAGCCATTAGAATTAAAAGAAACTGTCAAAATTAAAAGAAATCTCCCAACAGAGCTTACAGCTAAGAAGTATTGTCCAATTTCATTGGCATTTTTTACTTTTGACTTTAGTGTCTTAGAGATACTTTGTTTTACATGTGTGGTGATAGAATTCAAAAGGAAAAAAAATCATCTTTCATATCTTTCTTCTCTACCACACTGCCCACACCTCACTCTTACCCTGTGTCCAGATGCTCTATATTTGGGAGAAGAGAGAGTGGCAGGGAATAGAGAAGGGGGCACTGTAAAGATGCACACGTGTGCATAACTCTTGACCCTACCACTTGTGTGTATGTGACCTTGAGAATTATCATCCTCTCCAAGCTTCAACTGCTTCGATAAAATGGTGAAGATGGAATGGTCCGTGCAGGATTATTTTAAGAAGGAGGTAGTAGCCACACAGTTTCTGGAAATCAGTGAAGGAAGTTGCTACCATAGAAGAATGAAATGGCTTTTACTTGATGGCAAAGCTATTGTGTTTTGTGGGAACAATAATCACCAAAATTTTAAAGACATTCTCAAATACAAAATAGCTAAGATAAAAAGTGTCCAAGAACACTTCTTTAGAGAAAAAGGAAGACCATCTCACAAAAAAAAAAAAAAAAACCCACTCGATCAAAAGCTAATGTAAGAAGCTGTACTCAGAGTTCAACAGCTGACTCAGAAGTCCATGATGTGGTGTCTACAGAGATCTGAGGGACAAGGGCAAGGTACATACCACACAAAGGCAACAAACAGATGTTCTTAACATGCAAGAACTCAGAGAATGTAACTCCTAAAAGCCATTTTGATACTAAAATCCAGCCAACTGAGGGATAATAAAAATAATGTGAGCAGGAGTAGGGAAGGCATTGCAGAATGGCCTGACACTGAATTCAATTAAGTGAAGGAGAATTACATACCTCTGGGAATTTGGTCACTGAACAAACTGTAATTGTTATAAACCCTGAATTTGTAAAAATAGTACTATAATATCCAAAACTAGTGAGACAGAAGAAGGTGAAAAAAATGGTAGTGTTAATTTCTCTATTTTTCATTGTAGATTGTTAATTGAAAGATTTAGAAAATATAATCACTGCAAATTCTTTCTACATTTTGCTTTCTTTTGTTTTTAATTTAGAAATGTATCTTACATTATTAAAGACAAATATATCTCCGGAGGTACAAAACCAAAGATCTGAATTTGTACAAGCCTTTCCAATGGATTTCCAGGTTTTGTTATTTTGTAGAATAAGAAAAATGTATAATAAAAAGTAAGCTTATCCCATTTTAATCAAATTTTATCTATTTTTCTATCACCTATTCATGTACATATTTTCCTGTCCCCATTCTTATATTTGAGGTGTTGTCTAGAAAACTATTCTGCCTGCTGTTAATGATTATTTCTCAGTGCTAGGAATTTTAACTAATTTTTTTAACTGTTATACTTTTCATTGTTGTTTGAATTTTAAACAATCATAGTGTGCCATTTTCAAAAAAACAGTGAAATCATTTTTTTATTTAACAATGTTTAAAAGGTGGTTTATTTATGGAATAGAACTTGGCTAGAGAATGATTATTTTCATATACAGTTGTCCCTTAGTATCTGTGGAGAATTCATTTCAGGATCCCTGCAGACACCAAGATCCACGGATACTCAACTCCCTATGTAAAATGGCCCAGCCTTTGCATATCACCTAGGTTCATCCATATACTGTAAATCATCACTAGGTTGCTTACAGTACTGAATATAATGCAATGCAATGCAAATAGTTGTTACATTGTATTATTTAGAGGATGATGAAAAGAATAAAAGTCTACATATGTTGGGTACAATTTTTTTTTCAAATATATTCAATTCATGGTTGGTTGAATTCATGGGTCCAAAACCCATAGATACAGAGGGCTGACTTTAACCCATCTGGTAGTATTTGGGAGACAGGTTGTGTGTGTGTGTGTGTGTGTGTGTGTGTGTGTGTGTGTGTGAGAGAGAGAGAGAGAGAGAGAGAGAGAATAGTTTTCATATAGTATACAATGACTTTCAAATTTGTCTCATGTCAAAGAAGATACAGATTGAGAAATGAAAGAAATTAAGAAAAGAAACTTATCTGTTAGGACTAGGGTGCTATTTGTTCACCTCTTGGTAAACTACTTAAATTCTACTTGCCTAACTGCTATATGGGTTCCACTGTTTCACCCAGGCAGAGGTTCAGTGGGGACTCTGGCTCACACTGTGCCATGCTTGCCCCCTACCTTGAGGTTCCTAACAAGAGTCCCACCTAGTATCCATGCATGTGCAACCTGAGCTTGGAAACATTAACTCCCTGTGGGACAAACTGTTATTAGTGGAGTATAGAAGCCAGCAGATAAATCCTCCCTTCTTTTACACCCCTGTAGATGATCCTACGACTCCATTTATCTCCTGAAAAGGAGCATTGGATTTCATGTTAAGTACTATCATCTCCCCGAGGCCTTGACACTAACCTCAGCCCTGTATCATCCTGTTTTCCTTCACTCCCACCCTATGAAATTAAACTCTAGTATGAAACAATAAGCTTAGATTTGTTATGAGAAACTGCTCTCTGGACCAACCAGGTAGGACAGGAGCTGCTATTTTCTACATAACAATAGGGAAATCCAATTCCACTGAAAAAGGAGGCTGTGCAAATTACGGGGCATCCAGAAAATGATTTCTCTCTCTTAGGGGGTTTAGACAAAGAACTGTCTCTTTGGGAAATGAGTATTTATGTTCGTTAAGAGTGTGCGCACACATCTGAGGGAAAAGTCGTGTCTTGAAATTGGAGTCACAAAGAGACATTCTGCACCTTTCTGGAGAATACATGGAGCCACCTGCAGTGTCATGCTATCCCCATCGGTCTTGGACCACCTCGACTTCACCTTCTCTCCTCTCCACAGGACCCTGGATTCCAAAAGGCCATCCTCATTGACAACTCTGGAAGGGCCTCCTTTCCCTAACTTATACCTCCATTCAACCTACACTCCAAAGGATTATGAAGGAGTGACTTAGACGTGGAGCTGTGTACCAAGAGGTGGCCTTGTGGACATCAGTGTGAGAATAATCCCACAGGTGAGAAGGAGTATTCCAGATGTGGATGGATGGAAGGTCAGAAGACAAACACGAAGGAAAATTGCTTTTGCTAAAATTCAGTCTGAGGACTAGGATGCTATTTGTTCACATTATCTGGGATACTTATAAAGTCCATCAGTGAAGCAGCTTTTCGGTTATCAAGCAGAGTAGAGGAAAAAACAGAATAGATTTTGTTGTGAGAAAAGAAGTTTATAAAATATCATGAGCATTTATTGAGGATAGAAAGCCCCAGTAGTTTTGCCCACTAGAATCTCTACCAAAATAATGGGGCTGAGATTGTTACTAAAAGTATGGATTAGGCATTTTATTGGAAAGTCGAGAGTAAGAAAAAATTTTCAAATCATATTCAGAAGATTTGCCTATAATTTGATTTGGCAGGAGCAAAAATAAACAAACAACAACAAACCCAGAAATCTTACTTAGCTACAAGTAAATCCTAAAATGTGAGCAGTTAAATTAACAGGTATAAATCACTTTTCAAAGAAAATCAATTTGTGTACACCTTTCTTTTTTTCACAAGGATTCCAACTCAGCCACCTCACACATCTGTGAAGATTGCACATGACAGGACACACCTTAGTCTAAGTGAATGACACCCCCAAGGGTTGTATGTGCACAACCCTCACACTTTATGCAGCTGCCCTGCACTTACAATTTATGTGCTTCTAAAATTTGAGACATTTGTCTTTTTATGGGAACACATTCAGTTTGAAATGTCAGTTCTTCAGAGAAACTATCCCAACAGTAATACACTCAGTTGAAGTAGATCTATCTCAAGGTTTATTTTTATAATCTCTTCCCTGACTCTAAACCACCTGAGATTCTTGACCTCTGCATTGATTTCACATCATGGAGGATGCGGCTTTAGGGAAGACTTGTCATCAGACTAGTAAACAGAACCTATTCTTCTATTCCATGTTCCTTATAGACAAATTCTAGATATAATCCATAGTTACATGTTCTCCGCTGCCTTGGATATAGTAAGTACACAGGAGTTATTAATGGAGTGAGTGATGGAAACTAAATCTGCTCTTTCTTTTGCATCTTCCCACAGCAACTGTGAAGGGATAACACCCAAAGGCAACATATGAGAGTCAACTGAAAACTTTCCTCAATAACAGAGATTCCTCTTTCAGAAATATAGCTTAAAACAGCTAAAGAACTAAATGAGGTTTCTGAAATGAAATTGAAAAGCAAGTCTGGCAAAGGAGTTGCTTCCTTCCTAATCAGGAAGCAGGTCCCCTGGGTGGGTGCTGCTTTTCAAGCCCACATGCTCTGGTTACTTGCACTGGAGAAGCTGGTGATGATAGGCATAGTGGAGAAGGTCCTAGAGAAACCCTGTGCAGACTCTCAGCCTGATTGCTGGGAGTTGCCACCAGGGGCAGAACCTAATTCTGGAGATCTGCTAGGCCTCACATACCTCCTCTCTGGGTTGTGATGGATGTCTGTTATTTAAAACTCTTGAAATGAAAGGAGAAAGTATCCAAAATGAGCATGATGAAATGGAGCATTATTCAATTAGAAAGGCGAAGCCCAATTTTGAGAGGCAGAATATGATTACAGGGTTGGAGCTTTTCCAGGAGTTGTGGATGGCACCCCAGCTGACTGTAGAAGCAATTCTCTCTGGCTGAGCCTGGGCAGATGGTATGTGTCAGTCCCATCCTCACCAGCACTGTGGACCCTGGTCTTGCAATGACACAGCATCCCACAGTGTTAGCTGATATTCGTGGCTCTGAACATTTATAAAGCCATATCCTCAAAACACTGAAGAATGCTGAACTCATGACACTTTTTTCCTTCTGCTGTGGGCAGGCGTCAGATTGAGTGAATATACATAAAGATATCTTGGAATCTGTAAAAAGCTATTTAAATATGGTTATTGTTATTCATATTGAAAAGTTTTATCATTTTATAACTTCTCATATTCAGAATCCTCACATTGGAAGCAGGGTTATATATTCAGAAAGCATTGAAAACAAGGTTAGACTTATTATGTATAATTATTATACAATAATAATTCTCTATCATAATACAAAATACTTTGCATTATATTCAATAGGACTTTATAAGCTTTATTTATTATAAAAGTCAATGTTTAAATTTTATATGTTTCAAATTTAAGTTTGAATATTTGAAAAAAATATTGTTCCCCAAAGACTCAAGATACAAGAGAGTAATCAAATACGAAGAAAAGAAAATGAGGTTTCAACAAGGAGTCAAGAAGGGGAATGGTGTTCACAAGATCACTTGTGATTACCATCCCAATTAGGGCTGAAAAGACTATCCTACCAAGAACTCAACAATTTGTGTAGAATTCAGGCCATGCTCCATGTGGGATGGGTGTTATCTTCTCTTTCTAACTCATCTACTTTTTTCAGTCCTGCTGGGGACCAGACTTTGACTTCAAACTTCCTGTATTTACTTAACATTTGAATACTGACTCCTTTTATTCATTTTAGCAATCATTTTCTTGAAGGTCTACATCCAGCAGATTTTCAGATTTTAGCTTCCAAAGCAATTACCTGGAGATCTTGTTAAACCAGGTTGCTGGACCACATAGTTTCCCTTTCAGCAAGTATGGAAAGAGGGAGCAGGAAATCAAAAGCGTGTTTCCAGTCCACTCCCTGGTGATACTGATGCTGCTGGTCCAGACCCACACTTTGAGAAACACTGGCCTCTCACACACTATATGCTATAGTTATATCAGCGCTCTAAAAATCTTGAAAGATTAGACCTCTCTACTTCCATTTTATTAATGAGGAAACTGAGATTCACAAAACTTGAATACATTTCTCAAAGGCACACAGCTAATGAGGATAAACTAGGATTCTTACCTCTGATTCTCTAATACCAAAGCCTAAGTTCCTTGAAATCTGACATTCTTATTCTCATCATATTCTCAAAAGTTAAGCAACTCACCCCACCCCAATTAATGTACTTAAAACTATTTGTTAAAAATGAGAGGAATCTTTACCCTTTTAATCTACAAACTTCTTAACACAAGCATCTGCCTTCACTCATGGGTGTGAAAACTGAAGCTGCCCACCATTTAAAACACATCTCTCTGGCACCAATGCCCCCCTCATCAGATTAGCTGTGTGACAAGCAATTAAGAAGAGCTCTGCCAGTTCTTCTCAACACCTGCAACTCATTACAGAACCAAACAGCTCAAGTCCAAGGGTTCCATTCAGAAGAATGGTATAAACAGATGATGCTGGGTTTGTCAGAGATCCCCAAGGCCAATAATCAACTTCCATTATGAGAAACAGAGATTTACGTAAAACCTATCTAATGCTGTCCATATGGTAGGCCGTAGACAGGAAATTCAGCTACATTCTGTAAGAAAATAGTTTTTGCTGTAAGCCTGTGGTCTTTTGAGGATAAAAATCAACCTTTTTTTTTTTTTTTTTTTTTTTTTGCACATGGAAGAAGACTCATAAAAGTTGTATTGCAATGGCTTGGGCCAAAAATCTATCTCAAAGTTCTAGGAAATGCTTTAAATTATTCATAACCAAAGAGAATCTTTATAATCCATAGCTATACATACTACATTAATCTGGCTGGCCATTTAAGTTATATCTGTTCTTAGGAATGTTGGTATCCCCTGCCATCCTTAGCTGACTTTTAGAAACTGCTACCTTTTGTCACTCTCAGAGCAAGTAAATCTCAAATCAGGTATTTAAGAAACTCCAGAGCCCTGTGTCGAGATTCAGCAACAAATTTTGATTAGAAGAAATTATCCAGTGACATAAACATCAAGTGTTTGAGGGAGGGTGGTGTCTAGTGCCACACACATGCTTTTGAATGGTGTAGTGTGTGTGTGGATTAGGTGTGGAGTTCAGCATGCCTTTATCTCCATCAATCAAAACTGAGTCAGGTGAGTCCCCAAATAAATATCAAGCTTATGATTACAAAGGAGATGCCCAAGGGCAAAGAGACGGGAAAAAAATAAAAATAAACACCTTCAGTACCCAAAGAGGAGTTGATTTGGCTCCCAATCTTGCTGAGAGGGCACCTAAGTAAAGAAGCTCAAGAGATTCCTTGCCTTTTGATTGATAGAGGATTGCTCACCCTCAATTATACCTAGAGAAGCTCAGAAATGAAAAGGACCCTCACTGTTCTTAATGGAGGATAATACTCAAAGGAAAGACCTCAGCCTGCCAGTTTATCTAGCACCTGCCTAATGGGAACAACAACAACAACAACAAAGTATCCATCTAAGCCTAACACCTGCCTTCACCCATGCCAATTACCAGATGAGCTGCTAAGATGCAGGGGCAACTCACACCTACTAAAAGGCTGCTAAGTCTAGGGACATTAGATAAATGAATAGACACAAAGAAAAAAAGGAATTATAGAAATGTCAAAGAAATTCTATCTTGAGATTAACACCAGTACAAACCATCAGAATAAGTTGCAGACTAAACCAATATGTCCTGCCAAACACTAATGCTGTAGCCTCTATCTGGCCCAGTTGATGACTTATGCAGCTCATATCACCCAAGTTGAGCAGTATATTCCCTTTGTCCAAGAAAGGACAGTTCTAGAAAAAAAACTTTGAAGTTATAATGAAACCACCTTTAGGTGACCAATTGTGTTCTATTCCAGACTCTAAATATTCTAAGGATACCAAGTTACAGTTAGGATTAAGAAGCTCTGGTACAGTATTTAACAGTAGGGTCACTGCAGATGATAACTAGGTACTCTATAGCTCAGAAGGCCAGAAAAGGATATTGGATATGTTTACCATGAAGAAATGGTAGGTGTCTGAGGAGATGGATATGTTTAACCTAACTTAAATATTGCCCAATGTATATTTATATTGAAACATCACATGGTACCATATGAATATGTACAATTTTAAGTTTTTATGTATCTGTTAAAATATAAACTAATTAACTTAATTAAAAGTAATATCTTGCTTCAGAGGAGGATGCAGAGAGATTCGGAATAATGAGGTACCCTTAAAAGTGTGAAATTTCTCTCATTGTTTAGAAATTAGGTTGAAATCAGATATTCTGTGTTTGAGTGTCCAAAAAATTAAATCTTCTAGATGCATGAAAGAAGACAAAGGAAAGAAAATGTGCCCAGGGATCTAGAGGCTGAGGACAGGACCAGGAGTAGCAAAGCCAGATCAGGTGCAATTACACAAACCATCTGCACTCTAAAGGCCAGTCTCCCCATCCTGGTTGCTCCTAGAAGTAATGCTCCAATTACAGCCTTTTCACCGATCAGGCATAGCCTGGCTAAGTCAGGATCTGGGCAACACTCTGGCCACAGTGGTCTTCTTCTAGAAAGTAAGCAAGACCCAGTAGTTATTCCACAGCATTGGCGAGGACAGGAGAAGGCACACAGTAGATTTCAAATTTTTACTTGTTGAATGAATTCCGTCCAAATCATGCAGTATAAGCAAAGGCACCAAGCAGATGCCCAGTGGTTATTTGTTGAGTGAGTGGTGGTATTTGACAGTCTGTATGATTTTAAGTAGATTGTGGACAGTGGGGAATAAGGAGTTGAGGTTAATAAGGTTAATAATTCATGGGAACCATTGATCAAATGTTTGGACTTTACCCCAAAGGCAGACAGGAGCCTCTAGATGATATTAAGATGAGGCAGGACACAATTCTATTTATAGAGTAGAGAACACAGTCTGATTACTAAAAGGAGTGACTCCAGGGGCAGGGAGAAGTGCTGAAAACTATTTTTTTTTTTGCAATGTTCTAGCTGGGACTTGAAAAAGGAAAGAATGAGTGTTCTGTGATGGTATTGTGACTGATTATTATAGTAACCTTGAGTTCTTAAGAGACTCAGTTTTCTGAACAATCCAGTTTCTTCCTCAGCAAAGGCTTGAGTGATGAGGGCACAATCCGTAACACTTACCCTGGTGCTACAGGCTTTGATTTACATGTGCCTCCTTGATCAGATTTATTGGAAATGAAGTGGGCATTTGCCGGTTACTCTTCTGAAAACTGGGGTAAGAAGGAAGATGATGGCCAAAAATTGCCAGTGTTTTGACCTGTTGAGTCCTTGACAAACCTTTGCCGACTGCCTTTCCCTACCTCACCACACTCCAATAAGACAAAGGACTCATAAAGCCTCAGTTGCTAAATTGGGATGAGCTTTATTTGTTAGCATTTGCCATAACCCCAACAGAACTGGGGCTCAACCAACCACAAAGGGAAACAAAGCGATACAATTGCACATGTCACATTTTCACCCCACAACACTGCTGTTTTAGTGAAAGTCTGAGTTCATGAGAATATAAATTTTTCCAACGGATATATCTGCTCAGAGTTTTATAAAAATAAGTTCTTTTACATTCTTTCTTCTCTACTTTTTCTCTCTAGTCTTTACCCTCAGATAGCTCACAACCTTTCTCTACAAGGATAAGAGTTTGTGCTGTCTTCAGACACTAGTTTGTGGTATTCTTATAATAGCAATAGGTAGCAAATTTATCAAATCTCCAGTTTAATGTCAAACACCATTTAACCCCCTTGTTTTTCTAAACTAAAATGAGAATATATATTGAGCAAATTATCATGAAACCTTTTAATATTTATTATTTTATTTTTTTAAAGAGAGAGAGAATTTTAATATTTATTTTTTAGTTTTCAGCGGACACAACATCTTTGTTTGTAGGTGGTGCTGAGGATCGAACCCGGGCCGCATGCATGCCAGGCGAGCGTGCTACCTCTTGAGCCACATCCCCAGCCCAAACCTTTTAATATTTAACATTATCCTACATTGTGATAGGAAGTATTCCTAGCCAATGAGAAAGAACATGCTTATAATGGTTTAGATGAAGTGTCCCTCAAAAGCTCATGTACGAGACAATGCAAGACAGTTTAGAGGTGAATGTTTGTATTATGAGAGCATTAACCTAACTAGTTCCCTAATCCACTGGTATGGATTAACAAAGTGGTAAGTGTAGGAGGTAGGGTATGGCTAGAGGAAGGTCACTTGGGGCATGGTTTGGGGCTTTGTATTTGACTTCTATTGAACAGAGCTCTCTGCTTCCCAATTGTCATGTCCTCAGCTATATTCCCCCTCCACCCTTTCCACCATGATGTTCTGCTTAATTTTGGGCCCAGAACAATGGAGTCAGCCATCTTTGAACTGAGACCTCTGAAACTGAGCACCAGATAAACTTTTCCTCTCTGAAATTGTTCTTATCCGAGCTTTTGGTCATAACAGTGAAAAAGCCGACTATACCCTTTCATGATCTAGGAGGATTAGTCAGCTGTACCATTCATTCTACAACAATGAACATTAGCAAATCACAGTGTCTCTACTTTCAGCCAAAGTTGAGCTTTACTTTCTATCTTTGGTTGGAATATTGCCCTGTGTGTTGTTCACTGAGATTTCTCTTTTTAACATTTAGTTTAAATAAATACAGAAAAATGTTGACCCCAATGCTGTCAAGGATTGAAAAATGATGGCACTGAGCCCACGTACACACATATGCACACAAGGAAAATTGTCCTGCTTGAGACTCTTAAGGAATTGCTTTCCAGGAAATATTCTAGAGCACAGACACTAAAGAGTAGCAGGCAGAAGGGGTGAGCTGATGCACAGGCATGAGAAAATCTATCAAAAATGTACTCATGATCTAGAAGGATTAATTATCCTTCTAGTAGATAGAAGGAAACAGGTCAAAGGCCCATCATTAGTTTAGGGGTAAAATGAGAACAACAAGACAAGATCACTCTCATAAATTCCATAAGGATCATGCTATTAGAATTCATATAACTGAGGCACAGAGGATACCACTTCCTTGAGGATACCACACCCTCAAGACCCAGTAGGAAATGTATGAGGAACCAGCAGCAAAGCGTAAGAAGTGATATGGTAAGAAACAGGTACAGGATACTGCAAGAGTAGAGGTGGGTCAGCCATTCTGGGAGGTGAGAGAGGCTTCCAGAAGATGGAAAGGGGCCAGCTGAGTCTTGAAGGGAAGTAGGATTTGTGAGGCAGAGAAATAGGAGGAACAGAATAAGCAAAATGGTGGAGATAAGACCATTTGATACTTAGAGCATGCTAACTTGTACCGTTATTTCCATTTTTAACTTCATCACAAATCTAACCAAGTGTTAGTTACAAAATCCATGTCTTATGCCTCTTTAAGACCCTAATACTTGTAGCATGTCTCCGAAGGGAAGAAACTGGAAAATGATTAGCTGATTCAGTGACTTGTTTTTTCACAATCTGACTCTGCCTTTGCCTTGGTTGCTGTGATTACCACTTGGTTGCTGTGATTACCCACTTTCCACCTGTTTATGCCTCAGCCATACCATAGGGTCCTGGCAGTTCCAGAAAAAAATGTCTTATTCCTTTATATTTTTGTCTTTGCCCTTGTTATTTCCTCTCTGGGGAGCTCCCATTCCTTGTCCTTCCTCCCTTATCTGCTTAGTGAGCCAGTGATGCTCCTTTAAAACTGAGGTCAGACCTGATCAGAGTTGCCCCTTTCCCAAAGAGAATGAGAATTAAAGTCCCTACTGTGTTTCCATTGTTCTCTTATCACCCCACTTGGTTTTACCTGTTACTGCTTTTCATCCATTTCCATCCACATGTGCCTCCTGCCTCTGACCAGATGGGGGCTTCTTCAGTTCAAGGACTGTGCCTTACTCACTGTTGTAACCCCCAATTCCTAACATAGTCCTTATATTCTAATTATTAATTAGTATTTGCTTGCATTATATTTTTAATTTTATTTCTATTTATTTTTAGTTATGCTTTTCTTGTTATTAACTGTTATCCAATAAATGTATCTGGATGATTTACTATAACTGAAGCATTTGCCTAGGACCCAGTGAACAAGATAGGTAAGACTAGAGTTTAGATGTTAAAGACAAAATAAAAGCAGAAGTAAACGGTCATTACAAATAACATGATTTCAGATAGTCAAGCATACAATGAAGGGCAAAATAGGATACTATGAAGTATGATTATTAAACTGTATTATTGAATTCAAGACAAATTTCAAGACAAATAGCCACATATGGTTTGTTACAGAATTTCAAAAACTTAAAACTCCAATTTTGTATAATCAACCCTTATTCATGCCGCTATACAACTTGAATTATTCAAATTCCACAAAGAAACTAAAAAGGACAACAATTTGAAGCTAGAAAGATCACAAGTCATTCACCCTTGTCTATCTTCTTGGCTCTAGTAAGAAAATAACAATGAAAAGACACATATGATACCAAAACATAAAATACACAAATCAAATAGGTAATCGAAAAAAGAAAAGCTCAGGCATTAGTGGGTGAATAGCATAGTTATCAGCAGGTCTGTATCTAGTGGGAAAACCTAAATAACACTTAAGAAATTACTTTGGAAAAGATCTTGATTTAATAATGTCAAAGGAAATCTAGTCCTACTTCAAATGTTCTTCTCAGGCAGGTTAATAGATTGGTAGAAAACAAACTAAAGCATTGTATGGAAACAGGAAGACTCACTAGGAGCCTCTATTTTTCAATAGAGACATTATTTATGCCTACAAGAGTCAGGTACTGAACAGGTAGCTCTGCCTCCAATACAGCCAAAAACGTCTTCTATGTTGGTCTTATAGAGGATGCACCCTGGTTTGCTTTTAGTGAAGTAAGGAATAGATCGGGAGTCAGCTCTTTTTAACCTTCTGTCACTAACAAGCAATGTGATCGCAGATGAGTCATTTCACTTGCAACTATGTGGGTCCGTATCATCTTCTGCAAATGGTGACCAGATAACCTTTTCCAATATAAGTGTCTGTGATTCTAAGTCATTAAGAAGTTGGTTTAATTTACATATGCATGGGTTCCCAGGTTACTCAGTGCTATCAAACAAACTGTCATGGACCCATATTATCATCTCATTTGTGAACAATACAAAATCTTATCAATGTCTCCTTTTCCTTTATATTTTTTTAAATTTTTATTTTTGGTTGTTCAAAACATTACATAGTTCTTGATATATCATATTTCACACTTTGATTCAAGTGGGTTATGAACTCCCATTTTTACCCCGTATACAGATTGCAGAATCACATCAGTTACACATCCATTGATTTACATATTGCCATACTAGTGTCTGTTGTGTTCTGCTGCCTTTCCTATCCTCTACTATCCCCCCTCCCCTCCCCTCCCCTCTTCTCTCTCTACCCCCTCTACTGTCATTCATTTCTCCCCCTTGTATTATTTTTCCCTTTCCCCTCACTTCCTCTTGTATGTAATTTTGTATAACCCTGAGGGTCTCCTTCCATTTCCATGCAATTTCCCTTCTCTCTCCCTTTCCATTCTCACCTCTCATCCCTGTTTAATGTTAATCTTCTTCTCATGCTCTTCGTCCCTACTCTGTTCTTAGTTACTCTCCTTATATCAAAGAAGACATTTGGCATTTGTTTTTTAGGGATTGGCTAGCTTCACTTAGCATAATCTGCTCTAATGCCATCCATTTCCCTGCAAATTCTATGATTTTGTCATTTTTTAATGCAGAGTAATACTCCATTGTGTATAAATGCCACATTTTTTTCATCCATTCCTCTATTGAAGGGCATCTAGGTTGGTTCCACAGTCTTGCTATTGTGAATTCTGCTGCTATGAACATCGATGTAGCAGTGTTCCTGTAGCATGCTCTTTTTAGGTCTTTAGGGAATAGACCAAGAAGGGGAATAGCTGGGTCAAATGGTGGTTCCATTCCCAGCTTTCCAAGGAATCCCCATACTGCTTTCCACATTGGCTGCATCAATTTGCAGTCCCACAAGCAATGTACAAGTGTACCCTTTTCCCCACATCCTCGCCAGCACTTATTGTTGTTTGACTTGATAATGGCTGCCAATCTTACTGGAGTGAGATGGTATCTTAGGGTGGTTTTGATTTGCATTTCTCTGACTGCTAGAGATGGTGAGCATTTTTTCATGTACTTGTTGATTGACTGTATGTCCTCCTCTGAGAAGTGTCTGTTCAGGTCCTTGGCCCATTTATTGATTGGGTTATTTGTTATCTTATTGTCTAATTTTTTGAGTTCTTTGTATACTCTGGCTATTAGGGCTCTATCTGAAGTGTGAGGAGTAAAGATTTGTTCCCAGGGTGTAGGCTCCCTATTTACCTCTCTTATTGTTTCTTTTGCTGAGAAAAAACTTTTTAGTTTGAGTAAGTCCCATTTGTTGATTCTAGTTATTAACTCCTGTGCTATGGATGTCCTATTGAGGAATTTGGAGCCCGACCCCACAGTATGTAGATCATAGCCAACTTTTTCTTCTATCAGACAGCGTGTCTCTGATTTGATATCAAGCTCCTTGATCCATTTTGAGTTAACTTTTGTGCATAGTGAGAGAAAGGGATTCAGTTTCATTTTGTTGCAAATGGATTTCCAGTTTTCCCAGCACCATTTGTTGAAGATGCTATCCTTCCTCCATTGCATGCTTTTAGCCCCTTTATCAAATATAAGATAGTTGTAGTTTTGTGGATTGGTTTCTGTGTCCTCTATTCTGTACCATTGGTCCACCTGCCTGTTTTGGTACCAGGACCATGCTGTTTCTGTTACTATTGCTCTGTAGTATTGTTTGAAGTCTGGTATCGCTATACCGCCTGATTCCCACTTCCTGCTTAGCATTGTTTTTGCTATTCTGGGTCTTTTATTTTTCCATATGAATTTCATGATTGCTTTCTCTATTTCTACAAGAAATGCCATTGGGATTTTGATTGGCATTGCATTAAACCTATAGAGAACTTTTGGTAATATCGCCATTTTGATGATGTTAGTTCTGCCTATCCATGAACAGGGTATATTTTTCCATCTTCTGAGATCTTCTTCTATTTCTCTCTTTAGGGTTCTGTAGTTTTCATTGTATAAGTCTTTCACCTCTTTTGTTAGGTTGATTCCCAAGTATTTTATTTTTTTGAGGATATTTTAAATGGAGTGGTTGTCCTCATTTCCATTTCAGAGGATTTGTCGCTGATATACAGGAATGCCTTTGATTTATGCGTGTTGATTTTATATCCTGCCACTTTGCTGAATTCATTTATTAGCTCTAATAGTTTCTTTGTAGACCCTTTTGGGTCTGCTAGGTATAGAATCATGTCACCTGCAAATAGTGATAATTTAAGTTCTTCTTTTCTTATTTTTATGCCTTTAATTTCTTTCGTCTGTCTAATTGCTCTGGCCAGTGTTTCGAGAACTATGTTGAACAGAAGTGGTGAGAGAGGGCATCCCTGTCTTGTTCCAGATTTTAGAGGGAATGCCTTCAATTTTTCTCCATTCAGAATGATGCTAGCCTGAGGCTTATCATAAATTGCTTTTACAATATTGAGGTATGTTCGTGTTATCCCTAGTTTTTCTAGAGTTTTGAACATAAAGGGATGCTGTACTTTGTCGAATGCTTTTTCTGCATCTATCAAGATGATCATATGGTTCTTATTTTTAAGTCTATTGATGTGGTGAATAACATTTATTGATTTCCGTATTGAACCAGCCTTGCATCCCAGGGATGAATCCTACTTGATCATGGTGCACAATTTTTTTGATATGTTTTTGTATCGGATTCACCAGAATTTTATTGAGGATTTTTGCATCTAGGTTCATTAGAGATATTGGTCTGTAGTTTTCTTTCTTTGAAGTGTCTTTGTCTGGTTTAGGAATCAGGGTGATGTTGGCCTCGTAGAATGAATTTGTAATTTCTCCCTCTTTTTCTATTTCCTGAAATAGATTGAAAAGTATTGGTATTAGTTCCTCTTTAAAGGTTTTGTAAAACTCTGCTGTATACCCATCCAGTCCTGGGCTTTTCTTAGTTGGTAGTCTTTTGATGGTTTCTTCTATTTCCTCAATTGATATTGGTCTGTTTAGGTTGTCTATATCTTCCTGACTCAATCTGGGCAGATCATATGACTTAAGAAATTTATCGATCCCTTCACTATCTTGTATTTTATTGGAGTATAAGGATTCAAAATAATTTCTGATTATCTTCTGTATTTCTGAAGTGTCTGTTGTGATATTGCCTTTTTCATCCCGTAAGCTAGTAATTTGTGTTCTCTCTCTTCTTCTCTTCGCTAGCATCGCTAAGGGTCTGTCGATTTTGTTTATTTTTTCAAAGAACCAACTTTTAGTTTTGTCAATTTTTTCAATTGTTTCTTTTGTTTCGATTTCATTAATTTCAGCTCTGATTTTCATTATTTCTTGCCTTCTACTTCTTTTGCTGTTGTTTTGCTCTTCTTTTTCTAGGATTTTGAGATGAAGTATGAGATCATTTATTTGTTGGTTTTTTCTTTTTTTAAGGAATGAACTCCAAGCAATGAATTTTCCTCTTAGAACTGCTTTCAATGTGTCCCATAGATTCCAATATGTTGTGTCTGTGTTTTCATTTATCTCTAAGAATTGTTTAATTTCCTCCTTGATGTCTTCTATAACCCGTTGATCATTCAGTAACCTATTGTTCATTCTCCAAGTGATGCATGATTTTTCCTTCCTTCTTTTATCGTTGATTTTCAGTTTCATTCCATTATGATCAGATAAGATGCATGGTATTATCTGTACTCCTTTATATTGTCTAAGAGTTGCCCTGTGACATAATATATGATCTATTTTTGAGAAGGATCCATGTGCTGCTGAGAAAAAAGTGTAACTGCTTGATGTTGGGTAGTATATTCTATATATGTCAATTAAGTCTAGGTTATTAATTGTGTTATTGAGTTCTATAGTTTCCTTATTCAACTTTTGTTTGGAAGATCTGTCCAGTGGTGAGAGAGGTGTGTTGAAGTCTCCCATGATTATTGTATGGTGGTCTATTAGACTCTTGAACTTGAGAAGAGTTTGTTTGACGAACGTAGCTGCACCATTGTTTGGGGCATATATATTTATGATTGTTATGTCTTGTTGGTGTATGGTTCCCTTGAGCAGTATGTAGTCTCCCTCTTTATCCCTTTTGATTAACTTTGGCTTGAAATCTATTTTATTTGATATGAGTATGGACACTCCTGCTTGTTTCCGAAGTCCATATGAGTGATATGATTTTTCCCAACCTTTCACCTTCAGCCTATGTATGTCTTTTCCTATCAAATGCGTCTCCTGTAGGCAGCATATTGTTGGGTCTTGTTTTGTGATCCATTCTACTAGCCTGTGTCTCTTAATTGGTGAGTTTAAGCCGTTAACATTTAGGGTTATTATTGGGATATGGGTTGTTCTTCCAGCCATATTTGTTTATTTCTGTTACTAAACATGGTTTGTTTTCCTCTTTGATTATTTTCCCCCCCTTTACTGTCCTACCTCCCACTGTTGGTTTTCATTGTTATTTTCCATTTCCTCTTCCTGTAATGTTCTGCCAAGGATGTTTTGAAGAGATGGTTTTCTAGCTGCAAATTCTTTTAACTTTTGTTTATCGTGGAAGGTTTTAATTTCATCTTCCATCCTGAAGCTTAATTTCACTGGATACACAATTCTTAGTTGGAACCCATTTTCTTTCAGTGTTTGAAATATGTTATTCCAGGATCTTCTAGCTTTCAGAGTCTGTGTTGAAAGATCAGCTGTTATCCGGATTGGTTTACCCCTAAATGTAATCTGCTTCCTTTCTCTTGTAGCTTTTAAAATTCTCTCCTTATTCTGTATGTTGGGCATCTGCATTATAATGTGTCTAGGTGTGGATCTCTTATGATTTTGCACGTTCGGCGCCCTGTAGGCTTCTAGGATTTGGGATTCTGTCTCATTCTTCAAGTCTGGGAAGTTTTCTCGTATTATTTCATTGAATAGATTGCTCATTCCTTTGGTTTGGAGCTCTATACCTTCCTGTATCCCAATGACTCTTAAGTTTGGTCTCTTTATGTTATCCCATATTTCTTGGATGTTTTGCTCATGGTTTCTTAACAGTCTTGCTGAGCTGTCTATGTTCTTTTCCAGTTGAAATACTTTGTCTTCATTGTCTGATGTTCTATCTTCTAAGTGTTCTACTCTGCTGGTAGTATTCTCCATTGAGTTTTTAAGTTGGTTTATTGCTTCCTGCATTTCTAGGATTTTTGTTTGTTTTTTATAACCTCTCTCTCCCTGTATAATTGATCTTTTGCTTCCTGGATTTGTTTATGTAATTCATTGTCGAAGTGATCTTTCATTGTCTGATTTTGCTGTCTAATGTCTTCCTTGAGACTCCAGATCATCTGAAGCATGTATATCCTGAATTATTTATCTGACATTCCATCTGCTGCAGCTATTACCTCTTCTAAAATTGAGTTGACCTGCATTGCTTGTGGTCCTTTCTTTCCTTGTCTTTTCATACTGCTCGCGTTTCTTTCTGCTTGGTGAAACTTGTGTTTTTGAAATTTTCCCCCTATATATTTATATTGCTCTTGTATAGTTGAAAAGTCTCCCTTGCAGGGGCGGGCGGTGGCTGTGCTCCTCTTCCAATTGAGGTGATCTGTCTACCACACTGACGGGCCGCTGGGCCTGTTCTGCCAGTCAGTCGCAGGTCTGCCTACTTTGCAGGCGCTGGCGGCGGCTCTGCTCTGCCCCTCCTCCAATTGGTGTGATGTGTCCACCACACCCGCGGACCCCCGGGACTGTTCTGCAGGTCGGTCGGTCGCAGGTCTGCCTACCTTGCGGGCGCGGGTGGCGGCTCTGCTCTGTCCCTACTCCAATTGGGGTGACGTGATTACCACGCCGGCAGGTCACTGGGCCTGTTCCGGGCGCAGGAGAAGGCTCTGCTCTGCCCCTCTGTCCTTTTCCTTTAATGAGAAAAAAATCATACCTTTGATTTTAGTCAGCTTTTTTTGCTGCTGTGACTAAAAGACCCAATCAGAACAATTATAGGGCAGGAAAAGTATATTAGAGGGCTCTTGGTTTCAGAGGTCTTAGTCCCTAGAAGGCCGGATCCATTTCTTGGGACTTGAGGGTGGCATCATGATAGAAGAGTGTGACAAAGGTAAGCAACTCACAAGAAGATCAGGAAGCAGAGAGAGAGAGCCTTCACTCACCAGATACAGAATATACACCCTATAGTCACGCCCCCAATTAACCACTTCCTCCAGCTACACCCCACCTGACTATAGTTACTAGTCAGTTAATCCCATCAGGGGGTGTATTCAGTAATTAGGTGAAGGGTATGACCCAATCATTTTTCCTCCAAACCTTCTTGCATTGTCTCACACGTGAGCTTTTGAAGGATACCACAACCAAACCATAACACTTTGACTTTGCACAATAGTTCAGGACCATAAAAATGACTGTGAAAATTACAATTGTCCTTTGACCTTTAAGATTTTGGTCAAAATATTATTATTTAGCTACAAATGAATAGCAGTATGAAAAAAACACTAATATTTATTTGGGTAACAAATTTAAAACATTAGAGACAGTTAGGAAGCATTTTATTTATTTCTAAAATAGGGCTAAGAAGGCTGGGGTGTAGCTTGTGGGTAGAGAAGTTTCCTGTATGAGTGAGCCACTGGAGTCAATCACCACAATAATAATAACAACAACAAAATTTTAAATTAAGAAGTGTTCTTAAGCATATCTTATAAAAATAAAAGTAGCAGAGAAATACTAGATCACAAAAAGAGGAACCATAATAATAGGAAACCATAATAATAGGAAAACTATCCTTAACTTCTTAGATCCTCAAAGACTCTGAAACTTCTTTCTGATGTTTTAAAGGTCTATGTTTATTTTCCAATTTTATTTAAATTAAATGAACTCTTTTCAGAAAAAAAATGAAAGATGTTGCTATGTTACAAATAAAATAAACATGTACTACTTCACCTACTCTGTCTGGTCAATAGGTACATGTGGATAGGTCAGGAGAACCCAATATTATTTATAACATTGTTATATTCACCAAACATCAAAATCCAATTTATGAATGAGCTTTCAAAAAACAACTTGTCAGAAAACAGTGTCTCTAAAATAATAATAGCAAGAAAACATACACAACAAAACACAGCAACTTAACAACAAAAAAGTTTTTGTATACACATCTTCCACTGAGACACAAGCAGACTACATTCGTTTTTGCTGTTTCTTTGAATTTTAATATTCTTGTTTTTCTATCTTAGTTTTCTCTCTCCCTCCCTCTTTCCCTCCCTCCCTCTCTCATTGTGATTCCACATAAGAAGACAACCTGTATGCTCTTTTGTTGCACCTACAACACTCTTGGTCAAAGTTAGGGAACATATTTCATACAGAAACAGGGTCCCTAGGAAGTGTTGGAATGCTTGTGGATCACCTTAAATTTGTATTAAATGAATACTACTTTAGTACATAATTTTATGGAAAAGCATTTTGAAAGAATGTCTTTTCAGGGGCCGGGGTTGTGGCTCAGCAGTAGAGCGCTGGCCTCGCACAGGCAAGACCCTGGGTTCGATCCTCATCACCACATAAAAATAAATAAATAAAATAAAAGTATTGTGTCCAACTATAACTAAAAAATGAATATTTAAGAAAGAAAGAATGTCTTTTCAAATTGCACATTTTTTGGTAGCTAAAATGTGGACCTGAGTGACAGTGATTTCTGAATGCCAGATATTGGAAGTGACTTTTTCAATTTGCTCATAGAGACAGATTCAAGAATTCAGGCATCAAGTCCTCTAGACCTTCAACATTCTGAATGACTGAGTTCCTAGACAACCTCCAAATGATTCCAGTCTGCCCAGATGAAGATGAAGGAAGGGCATTACAAACTTTCACCATGAAAAGAAATCCAGGAGAGGAAAATAGCCTGAGATTCACACAGGATGCTGAGTCTGGGAAGAAAGATGAGAGAAGAAATGCTGTCATGTAGAGTAAAAATTGGAATAGTGCTGGCTAGGAAAAGATAAGAGAAAATAAGATATATTAAAGCTGAAGAGGATACTAATTGGTAGAAATGGTTTTCCAATCCAGAGTTAAGACAAAAAGATCCATGCCCATCCCATTGACCTAGAATGACAAGCCAGGACTCTACCAGAACATTAAAGCATTATAGAACAAGCAGAGTCAAAATCCAATATAGGAGTTATATAGCTATTGTATTCTCTGCTTTGTGTTTTTTCTATATTTTTATTGGTGCATTATAATTGTACATAATGGTGGGATTTGTTGTTACATAGTCATACATGAGCACAATAAAACAATGTAATTTGGCCAATATCATTCCTAATATTTCCCCTTTACCTCCCCTCCTCCCTCCCACTACTCCCTTTCCCTTAACACTACTGATCTCCCTTTTATTTTCATGAGATTCTCAATGTTTTCTACTTTAAATTTATCTGTCAGCCTAAGACTACTCCTAAGTCCAGGGTGTGATCCTATCAAAAGATGCCTGAGGTCACTAGGTAAAAACCACCATGACCAAGAAAGAGACAGAAATTAGAAATCCCCCTATCATTGCAGAAAGATAGATAGGTGCTTTGTGCTACTTTAGGTCACTGTGTCTGGTCCCATGTGATCACTTTCCCCACACCCCATCCTTCAGTCATGCTCAGGCTGGGCTGGAGCCAGGCCAACTACTAAGATAAAAATAATACTGAATCCAAGTCAACTTCCAAAGAGCCAGCTAAATTCTTCTCTAAGTCTACTTATCTCCTTTTCTAAGATTGCTAGTATGCTCACAAAAGGTTCCAAATTTGCACTTTATTTCCTCCTGAATTATTCATCACCTTTTTCTAGTGTGGCTGGACTGTACCACATTAGAATTATATCTTGTATTCTTTCTCCTTATTTTCCAATTCCTCTAGGGAAAGGTGTTTCTCTTTAGTCTCTGAGTGTACCTGTCAAAGAGCAGCCTACAGTGATAAGAATAATCGTTTAATATGCTCTTCTAGAGAGTCTGCAATTCCCCAGAAAATAAAATCCTACATCATAAGAAGCAATAGAGGACACAAGGAAATTAGTTTGAACCAAGGCCTAAAGCAAGGAGAGAAAAATGCCTTTACTAACTTTTGTTTTCATTCTTTATTTAATATTCATTACCAGATGTTAGTTCAGGGCACTCATCTCCCATCTGGCAGTCAGTATGTGAATTCAGGGCATCTGATTCAGTTAGAACATCCATGCTCTTCTTTGTTACTTGTTAAACTGGTCCTGTTTCTGCACTTGGTGATGTGCTCAGAGCATCAATCACATTTATAACATGCTAAAAATATTGTCAGTTTTCCACTCAACCCCTTTATATATACATGCAGGTGTGCATGTATGGATATGCATATATGGATATGACATCTGTATTTACAATGTGCATTTCTGTCTCTGATACACACACAAACCTGCACATGTGGTTCAATAGCACCATTTTCCCTTTGCATGTGTTTAACATTCATAGTATGTCTAATAGTGTATTGTATTTAATTAAGGAAGTATAAAAGAAGTATAAGTGGTACTTGTATACATGGAGTTTACAACCTAAAGGAGAAAGCAAGTGATATTTAACTGTGTGACACAATAAAACATGCCTTTAAATATTTATTTGTGGTAAATGTGTCTTTGTCTTGACAGATTCACCTGATAAATTTGGAGAGAAGATACAGCAAGGAGATGTCACTTGGTCTATCCAGCTAAGAGAAAAGTGCGTTAGGGAACATGTTTCCCATAAGATCAATTTAGCTAAGAGAGTTACAAAAATACCAAATCAACTTCTTGGCCCTTGTTCCACAGTGCTTTTACAAAGAATGTCACAGGCTTAAGGTTTGAAAGCACTAAGCTGCCCCTCACCCCAAAAACAATACAGCTGCCAATTTGCAGCTCCTAAATTAATACTGTTTTCCAATTTGTATTATACAAAGATCTGATGTGGATGATTTTATCTTCCTTCTCATTCCACTCAGGCAATTAAGTTTATAGAAAAGTGCAGTTTACTACACTTGACTTGTAAATGGTATCTGAGGTCACTGGGAGCCTGAAAGTCACTGGGAGCCTTCACATGCTATGCTCCAACGTCAGTCCAACTTACCTCTCAGCAGTTCTTCAACATCCACAGTCTGGAAGCTGAAGATACTAAGGCAAATCTATGGAGGTCAAAACACTTATATCTTAATTCAAGTCGACTCTCAACTATATGCCTTATGTTTTGAAGGTCTGTTTCAAGGTTAGTGATCTTCATTCCCCAAAATGTGCATCTCTATGCTTAGCCAGTGAATATTTATTGAATTATTTTCACTGCCAACTAATTTTAACATTTATCTAAAGTGCAACTGGGTGCTTTTTTAAAAAAAAATTAATAATGCAATCAAATGACACACAAATGACTTTTGGATGATCTGTGCTAATGCTCCAAAAAAAGTGTATATCAGAGAGGTTGTCTACTTATGAATACTTCACTTCCTACTATAAATGAAGAAATAGGTAGGAGTATTCCATTATCCCAAAGAGACACAAGTTCTTTGGTGAACAGAAAGTAATGACTGCTAGATTGTAAGTCAATAATTACCAAACTTGGCCACTCATTAAAATCATCTGAATAACCTTTTAACTATGCCTTAGCTACATCAACAGGAATTTTTATTTAATTGGTCTGAGGTGGGGTTCAGCTGAGCATCTGTCCAAAGTTCTGCAAGTGATTCCAATGTACATGCAAGGCTGGTGACTACTATTCTAAGAGGACATTTCTGAAAGATCATTTGCTTTCTCAGTACCCCCCTCAAACACTTCACAGGTGTTCTGGCAAAAGCCCTTCCATCCCTGTAGTATGAAAAGAGTAAGTTGTAGAATTGCACTCCTCCTAGGACAAAAAAAAAAAGTTTCCCTTTCCTAAAGTACTGTAATAATCTTTCTTACATTTTAGACATCCAATCTCTGAAAGTGCCACAGGGCTTGCAAAACTTAACCACCACTCTAAGAGAAGCAATGCATTTCTTATGCAAGTGAGGTAACCTAAATAACAATTATTAGCCACAATTGTGACAACTGCTGTAAATAATGCACTCCCTTTTATCTTGGTCTTTCAAAGAGATCTTCAGGGGGGAAAAAAAAAGAAGAAGAAAACTGCATCCATGATTTTGCATTACTTAGCAACTAGCAATCCATGGCCTGGAACTCCAAACTAGTGTCTTTTGGGGTCTCTGTTAACTTTGTTCTAAACTTTACACAGCTAATTAGAAGTGTTCAAAGGCTCTCATTTTAAACCACTTAGTTGATGAGAAATGCATGCTTAATGCACATCCTCAAAGACAATTTAATGAATCCAGAAGGAAAGCAAAGCAAATTGATTATTATGCAATGACTTGCAAGAACTCCTTGTGACCAGCTTGTAAATAGCAGAGCACAGAGGTAACCAGGACATGAATGTTGTCAGCTCAGATTATTAATGAGGACACCAATTGTGCTAATGATCAAGCAGCATTTTAAAAAATTAAATCTTTGGGGGCTGAAAGAAAATATTCCAAGTTAATGTTATTCAAATACTACTTTGAAAAATTTTTCTTAACCCCCATGAGCTATTTAAACAGCTTGGATAGGGAAAAGGGAAAGAGTTAAGAGCTATTGGGTTTCCTTGGCTGAGAAGACTTGAAAGGTATTCTTCCCCTAAGAATTCTATGGCCTCCGTATCCAAGGTGATTATACTAATCAGTGGTGTTTGAGCTGAGTTTCATCTATATCAATGTAGCAGGGTGTTTCATATTGTTTAACTTGTGTTAGGAAAATGAAGGGGAAACAAAGTAAGCATCATCTTGATAACTTCTTAGGAAGGTAACCTATCACACTAGTTTAATAACCTCAAGATTGTTGGGCTAAGATTCTTAATATGTCTTCTTTCTCCCTTCATGGGTTCAGAAGAGAAATGCAAGTCACCTAAACCTCGAGGAGAAAGACTTTGCTTAAAGCAAAATTTATCTTAACTCTTCCAAGCCTGTACACATCTTTTTCCCCTTTGATGCTTCAAGCATGTGCAAGAGCACACGCACATTTACATTTACATTTACATTTAGAATATACAGGGAGAGGTCTAATCATTTATATTCAAGAAAGGAACTCTTCTTTTAAATAAAAGTACCAACTCCTCTCTTTGTGGGACAACCAGACTAGTCATCAAACTCAGGATCCTGTCCAGTAATGGTCTCACTCACACACACATACAGTCTCTGTCATCCACATTGACTTTGATAAGGAGAGCTTGTTAAAATGGATCCCTAAGTCTCACTCCCCGCCCCAGTCTCTGGTTTAGTAGGTACAGGGAGAGGTCTAAATCATTTACATTTCTAACAAGCTTCCAGTAATACCGATTCTACTGGTCCAGAGACTACACTTTGAGGATGACTGTCTTGGATATTCATTTATTGTTGACAAACACATGGAAAATTGTGAATATTGTCTGAACACACCCTGTGTCTTTAGATAGCACGCCCAGCCCCCTCTCCACATGCCCAACCTCAATAAGAAAAGACCACTGACCCTGTACCTCATGCATAGCCTCCATCCTAAGTCACTTACTTGGCTCATCTTGCACCCCACATCTAGGCATGTCCCTAATTTTCTGACACCTGGTACTTAGCACTGAGACAGATCCAAGGATTGAATTCTGGGCCCTTGTGTCTTTTATGTTAGCACAGGCCTTTGGGTGTGTATATACACACAAATTCATACATACACACACACACCTACACACACACACACATAGAAAATGATATACCCTTTATAGCACATATAAAAAGCAGAGTGTCAGCATAGGGAAAGATAAAAAAATTATAAAGATAGAATTACAAATTATAAAGATAACAGATTAAGTTATTTAATGTATGCATATGACATTTTTAATTCTTTCCAGAATAAAATCTACTTTTTAAAAAATTCATATTTATCTTTTTATAGATTTTAAAAGGCTCTCCTCTCCCATGGCACTGATCTGCTTTCCTCAGGACTATCTGGTTACTAGGAGATTATATCCCAATCTGACTTTTGACTCACTTGCTCCTCTCCTTCTCATACAGCCCCCTTTGGCACTCTTTTATTGAGATCTAAGAGGAAGCAGTGTAATATTCTTATGGCTAGTCCTTTCAAGAAAGAAAGTCTTCTTTTCAATAAAAGTACCAACTCCTCTCTTTGTGGGATAACCAGACTAGTCATCAAACTCAGGATCCTGTCCTGTAATGGTCTCAGCATGCTCCAGGCACTTCCCAGCTGCCCTCGCCTGCAGGAGAGCCCAACATGGGGTTTCAGCAGGCACTGGTCTGAGAATAAAGTGACCTACTGCCTTGTTGTACCTGAGCCTGGACACTTTTACACTCACTCACTTTATTTGGATCACTCATTCAACGGTCCTTGGCCATCAATTTAATATGGCCCAGTCCAGGTCTCAGATACAATTATGCCTTAAATGGTCATAACTTTGGAAGTGAAGATCTCAGTGGGAGATGGACTTCCACATTGAAGGAGGAGCCTGGACTGCTGCTATTTACCTGCGGGCCATCATGAATGGACAGAGGAACTTGGGAGGTAAAATGAAAATATTGTGCAAATAACAGCAGTGATAAAGAGAAGCACCATAGTCCTATTTTTTTTTAATTCCCACCCATTTTAGACTAAGAATTGTAGACATTTCCCTTGAATAGACAGAACTTTCCATAGCCCCACAAGTCAAAGTTCCCATATTTCTCTCTATCATGGTGTAGGCTCCTGCTGTCTTCCTTCTGGACTTTTTCAATTGCCCCCTGGTGAACGTCCTAGTCCTTGGTGTCCTCTGTCCTCCACCTCTTCCCCCTTACCCCATCCTTTGTGCTACCTACAGAATGATCATTTGGAAATGAGACCTCTGCTTGGGGGCTTCATGCATACAAACACTTTTGAACAAAAGCTAAGCCCCCTGGTATTTTACACACTGCCCATCTCAACCTGGATGTATCTTGGTTTCCCAGTCCTAGGTTCTTCCATTATCACTCTTCTGGAAAATCCCTCAGTTACACCAGATCTTCAGCTTCCTCTCACATCACTCTCCCTGCTGTCTGAACCAGACTGTTAGGCCTTGGTTATGAACTGAATGCTTGTGCGTCTCCAAAATTCCTATGTTGAGGCCCTACTCACCAAGAGGATAATGCTTGGAGATGGCACCTTTGGAGGTAATTAGGGTTAGATGAGGATGAGTGCAGGGTCCTCATAATGGGATTAGTGCCCTTATAGAACAAACACCAGAGAATTTTCTAGCTCCCTCTACTCACCCTTGTGCAAGTGCACTAAACAAAGACTGACATCTGCAAACCTTCACTAGGACCACACTGGCATACTGATCTCATAGATCCACGCTTCCAAACTGTGAGAAAATAAATTTCTGTTAAGTCACCCAGAGTTTGTCATTTTGTCATTGCAGCCTGAGCACAATAATATACCTTTTAATGTCTCCAGTGCAAAATGGCATTCGCACGTGGGGCTTTACTTTGTTCACATATGCAATTTCACTGGCCAGAACACAGCTTTCTTTAACTTCTCACCTGGTTAGCTCCAAACTGCTATTCATGTTTCAATTGGATCTCAATTATCAATTCTCGCTCGCTTTATAAAAGCCCAGATACAGAGAGAAGAAAACAAAATGGATTATGGAAATTAGGATAAATCTGCTTTTGGCTGGAGTTCTTCAACCTTCTCTGTTTGTTAGCACATAAGCAAATGTGTTAGCAGATGTGCCTAATTAAAACAAGCTTCCTGGTTAAGTATATTTCCCTTACCCAGGGATGAGTTGTATACCTGCCCTCCTATAGTACCTTTGCTGCTCATTGTGGAGGGCTTTATCAGATAATGCTAAATAGTTCACAAATTTGAATGCATCCCCTTAATGCATAAATCCTTGAGATTTAGGGATCATGGTAAAAACAATAAAGGAATAACAAGTTTAGTTATAAAGGATTGAGAGGTCTCAAATGCCAGACTGAGGACATATTAGATTAGTGGGCAAAATTCTGTCAAGTTTAACAGTGTTAAAAGCAGCTATTTGTTCTAAAGGTGTGCAAGCTCACAAGTATATCCTAGGACACTAAAAGAATATTCAAAACTTATCATAAGGCAAATATTAGTGAACTTTAAGAAATATGGAATAATGAGAATTGGCACTTACCCATAGATGGGTAATTGTAATTCAGTATTCATAATTGAGAAATGTCACTATAGGTGTTGGGGGGACAGTTTAATGTGACAGCTGATGATTCCTGCCAAATTTCTGCCAGAGAAAAACAACTATCACTGGGCAGCAGCATTTGCTCATGAAGAGCAAGCTATTCTGGACTAGCCTAATTTACCTTTTAGGAAAAGTTAATAAATCAAGAAAATATCATATATCTAAAACTAATGGCTTGCACATTGACATTTTTACTTGCTTCTGATATCCTCAGGCCTGAGTTAGTAAAGCTTTTTTCCGCAAACTCTAATACAGCCTTTGGTAATTAACATTAGTAGTGTAAAAAGCTCAACAACAATAATTTTCTCCTGATAAATATGTGCCATATTAACTCACTGTCACTTGATATTTACATAATTACTTTATAATTACTTATAATTCACTATAAGCATCTATTTACAAAATGAATTCATTGGCATCATATGCTGTCTTGCATTCGAGTCTTAAATGCTTTGGGATTCTTCCATCTAAAACCACATTTTTATGTGCATAAAATATTCCAACAAGTTATGATATAAAATAACAATATTTCTTGAAGATATTACAGAATTAAGACTATAAATGTGTGTTTAGTATAAAGGTCCTTATTCAAGCCAGCGATTAATGATGTTTGTCTTCTGTTATGGCCTTCTCCTTCCTGCTTAATTCCCTCCTGTTTTAATTAGTTGTTTTTTGTTTTTTTTTTTTTTTTTTTGCTACGGTGACTAAAGGATCTAACCAGAACAACTATAGAGGATAAAAAGTTCATTTCAGGGCTCACAATTTCAGAGGTCTTAGTCCATACAAGGCTGGCTCCATTCCTCAAGGCTGAAGGTGAGGCTGAACATCATGGTGGAGTGTGTTGCAGAGGGAAGCAGCTCACATCATGGTGACCAAGAAGAAGAGAGAGAGAGACTCCCACCCCCCATACAAAATATATACCCATAGCCACACCCCCCAATTAACCACTTTCTCCAGCCACACTCTATCTGCCTCTAGTTCCCACTCATTAATCCCATCAGGGATTAATTTTCTGATCGGGTTAAGAATGTCACAAATCCAATCTTTTCTCCTCTGAACTTTCTTGCATTGTCTCACATGTGAGCTTTTGGGGGATACCTCATATCCCAACCATAACCCCTCCTTTCTTTCTCAGCTGGCACTAACCTCATGCTACCAAGTATCTTCATGAAGCCTCCAGCCTCTTCCAATCCCAGTTATCTAAGTCAGACGATAGGAAAGATTCTCAAGATGATTATTTAAACCCAAAGATCCCAGAATTTTCCCAGGTTCTTTCAATATAGTTTCAACCTTTAAATATCTTGAAGACTAATTTGGAATGTATCACCTATTATTTCACCTATTTTACCCTTTTTTCACTTTATAAAACTTTTAATAGCTACAGGCACTTTATTTTAAAAAATAACATCTTTGTTTGCATAAAGTAAGCAATGTGGTCAGACTATATTATGTAGGGATGAAAAAGGTTAATTTTGTCTAGAGTGGGTGCAGGGGAGATGATAGAGTGACAAATGTGGAGGAGAGAGCAAGGAAGGATTCACAGTACAGATGTGGCATCTCAGCCTTATCGCTAATGCCCCGGGAGGGGGAAACGAGGTTATTGCCCTTGTGTCAGCATTTCAAAGCTGCAGGACAGAATTTTTCAAATTATGACATTTTCCCCTGACTCCTGAAGTCCATTCACAGAAAATCATATAGGCAGCAAAATATTAACCTGAACATAATCAAGGCAATGCTGCTACTCTGGCCACACCTGAGCTGCTGATTACTAAGAAAGCCAGAGCTCCTAGCATGTAAAGCAGAAATTATCAACAATAATAAAAATAGGGGGAAAAAGTTGCAAGTAAATAATAAAAATTTGCATATAATTTACATATTTAATATACCATTTATTGCATAATACAAATGAATGGTAATGACTATGAAAGCCTATTATATACCACATATTTTATGTACATTCCTGAATATCATAATATACCCATTTTAAAATAAGGAAGGGGATACTCATAGATCTTACCCACCATCATGGGGCTGTGAAACAGAGAAGCTAGATTTTAAACATTTCATTCAAATTTTTGACTTGTTTCTTCACATCATGAAGCTTTGCTTTCTCTTAAAATATTTTTCAAGATTCTTCTGTTGGAAGTGCAGTTAGTTACTCTGTCCTTAAAGAAAGCTCTCTCTCTGTAGGGCTGTGCTTAACTGGAAGTGCTTCATCCTAACCCAGAGCAATGGCCATCTATAATCATGATTCTGTGGAGGGCAATACAACCACTCTTAATACAGCAATTTGTTTTGTTGCAGGCTATTTTGTCCAAATCATTAGTTTCTGTGGAATAGTCTTATGCCTGTTGATTTACAAATTCACCTGCCCTGCATTATAGACATTTGATAAAAATCTAGGAGAGCTACTAAACAAAGTTTCTACCTCTCACTATAATATACTCAGGATCACTTCCAGAAACCTGAATGTCAGGTTTAAGTTAAAAATGATGTCTCAAGGACTTCTGTTCAAAACATTTCTCTGTTCTGCGTCACTAGTTTTCAGGAATTATCAGTGATTTCTCCTAAGGCAGCACTTAAACATTGTGCTACAATTACATATGTACTCCATTGTCTTCCCATAAAAAATTTAGCCCCATTATGCAGAGATGGAGATATGCTTATCTTTGTAATTCCAAAAGGCCTCACAATGTGTGGCCCTCAGCAGATACAGTCAATGTGTGTGCAATGAAAATGAGTGGATGAATTGATTCATTCAGGCCCTGGGTTTTGAGTGAGCACCTGCAGTGTGCCATACAACGAATCTAACAGTGAGAACGATGAACAAAATGACCACGTGAGCCCCTGTCCATTAAGGTCCTACACTGAAATAAACAGATAAATAAATGTGCTATAAATCTTTAGATAATAATAATGGCCTTTAATAATAGAACACTTACTATATTCCAGAAACTTTTGTAATTGCTTAAAATTCATAAGTTCATTTAGTCTCAGAGAGTGGTTACTATTATTACAATCACTTTAAAAATATGAAAAACTAGGAAGGGAGAAATTATGGAACTTGATTGGAGTTTTGAAAGATATTTAGTGATTGAACTGACATATTTTTATGGGCAATTTTTTTTTTCTGAGTGACATGGCAAGTCATTTAAGGATATAAATAGGAGAGAAACACAATCTCATTTATATTATTAAAAGTAACTCTGTTCCTGTAGAAAGAATAGCAATGGTGAGGAAGGAGCTATGCCATCAACGAAAGCTGAGAAAGCCTTGGCAGAATTTGCAGTGGAGATCGCCATGATTTGGACTAAGGTGTTAGGAGTGGGTGTGGTGTAAGTGATAAAATTTCAGATATATCTGAGAGATGAAGCAAAGGGATTTGCTGATGGGTTTAGAAGCAGTATGTTTAAATCAAAACTGACTCACTGGTTTAGGGCTAAGCAACTCTAGAATTGTGTCATTGTTTTCAGAGACGGGGAATTCAAGAGAAGAAACAAAATTGGAATAAATTCAGAGTTCTGTTTTAAACATCTGAATTTGAGATAAAAACAATAAATGTTCAAATAAATGTGTTTCATGGAAAGAAATATATTTGGGGATCAGTGAAGGTCTGCCTATAATTAGAAATTTGGAAGCTTTTAACATATGAATCGTATTCAAAACCCTGGAATTATTCGCAATTCCCTGGGAAGCAGAGGCAGATGGAAAAGTGGTCTGTGGGCTTAGGGCTGAACCCTGGAATCAGAAATAGAAGGTGGAAACTGGTGTAGAAATGGGTAAAGTCAGCCTATTGTGTCATGAAAAATTTTAGTAGGGAATTTTAGTAGTAGGAATTTTAGTCACAAAATACTCATGAGAGAAAAAATTGGGGGAAGAAAATAGCTTGATATCTTTGATAACCCTTCTCTAAAAATAACTAAAAGCAAAAGATACAATACAATGGGATGGGACTGTAGCTCAGTGGCATAGCACTTGCCTAGCATGCATAAGGCACTGGGTTCAATCCTCAGCACCACATAAATATAAATAAATAAAATAAAGGCATTCTGCCCGTCTATAATTACAAAAAAAAATTAAAAATACAATGCAAAACCACAAACTAGAACTATAAATATATATGCATAGTTGAATATTTATATATGTATACTTTAAAGTGTTGACTTCAGATATTATCTTTAAAAAAAAAAAAGACTAAAACCTAAGAAAAAAAGAACCAAGAGAGGGAAATGGAATCATGAAATTGTTTTGTCCTAAGCATTCTTATCAAACATGGTGATTCTGAACCCTAGTTTTTGTCATGCAGAACAAAGCCTCAGCCCTGCCTGTGAAATTATTCCCAGTGGAATAATCCAATCTCAATAAAACTGGGATCCCAAAGAGCCCTACTATAATAGAAGTTTCATTCTGAAGCAACTTCTCCAAAATATCCACTTCCGTTTTCAAGAAAGATCAAATCTAAAGAAAAAATAAATCCCCAAAGAGAACACCATAAACCAACTTTGTTACTATGTATAGCTCAATTCCCATTAATGGTGTAATGGCAGTTTTGCCTAACTAAGAAGACAACTGAATAAAGAAAAAGCATGTTAGGACTAATTATCCAGAATTGAACACAAAAGATAGAAACCATGATAAAACATTCTAAGGGACACAAATAACAGAATGAAAACTTTTTTCTCAAAGAATAAAATTTTCAAATTAAGGCAGAGAAATAGTTGAAGAAACAAGAGTCGGAATGTTTAGAATTGATGAAAAATAACTCTCCACAACTCCAAGAAATTCAATGATGCTCAATAAGTATAAATAAAATTTAAATTTAAACACATTTCATAAAAATGTAGATTGAGATGAAGAGAGAAAAGTGTGTGTGTGTGTGTGTGTGTGTGTGTGTGTGTGGAGAGAGAGAGAGAGAGAGAGAGAGAGAGAGAGAAGCTAGAAAAAAATGGCACTATTCACCAAGAAGTGGCATCCATGTTCATAAGTACCTCAAGAACCACAATGGTAGACAGTATACAAATATCCTAAAAGAAAAACTACAAATTAAGATTATTATATCCAAAACTATTACTCAAAAATAAGTCAAATTTATTTTTTTAAAAACAAAAGGTAAAGTAAAATTTGTGTCTGAGGCTAACTAAAGGAACAGGTAAAGAAGCACAGACATCAGGCAGAAGAAATGATCACATATTATCAATTTGAAATATAAGGAAAAAAGACCAAAGAAGTGATAATAATGTAAATAAATCAAATAGGAGATTATTGTCATAAAATAATGACAAAATCTTATGATGTTAAAAGCAGAATTAAAATATACAACAATGACAAAAAATAATCAAGCATCTTTGGAAAATAGCCTATTAAATCCTATTCACGAGATCTGATCCTCCCAATATGAGAAGGCAGGACATCTAGAAAATTCTAGAGGACAAGACAACTGGAAGGGAAGGAACATGGGAAAACAAACAAACTGAAAAGTATCACAGAAAGGCCTCCTAAAGCTATCTGGTCTAATACCTTCATTGTGCGGCTTGGGAATGGAGGATCAGTAAGGGCTGGGCAGGTGGGAGAAGCAGCTTCCTAATGTGCACTGGCCTGAGGTTCCAAGTGGAGCCTGGTGCTCTCCTTCCACATCTCCACACCTTCACAACTAGACCCAGAGTCAGCAGAATGAAAGTTAGAACTTAAACAATATTGATCCGACTGAACACATGATTTATTTTCAAAATTTCAGAGAACTAAAACCCAAGAGCAATACTTTCATTTAAGCTCTTTTGTTCTTCTGGCTTTCAGTTCTCATTTGCACAATCAGTGTAAATTCCCAATATAGCTGTAGCTCAAGGAATGCATCCTTAGTCTACATCTCCTGAGTGTCAAACAAGATATTCGGTCCTACAGGGAGAGAGTTATAAGAGAAATGATTTGATTTTTTAAGCACTTCTTCCTTCAGCTCTTTCCCTCCCTTAAAACTGCCTCAATTTCCCTAAACCATACCATATTGGTGCCACCAGCAGCTCTGTCTAATACACTTACTACAAAAACCAAACTTGTTCCTTTTCCAAGGCCCACTTTCTAATTATTGTGGGATATTAAACATTAAGCAAGCTGTATCTGAGGAAGCAGCTCCTTTAACTATAGAAGCAAAACTACATTGAGGATTTTCTTAACCTTTAAAACATGTCAAGGGCATAAATCAAAATATACAAAATTGCCTCCAGGAGAAAAGAGCACTTCTTTAACACAAATGTCTTTGCAATTCTGTAGCTAAGAGGTCATTTTCTTCAGAAATGTTCAGAATGGGTATATTTCCTATAAAGTGTTTTACAAAAAAAAAAAAAAAGAAAAAAAAGGATATATAAAAAAAAAAAAAACAACACTACATTTCATGCTGAGTGGCTGACAATTCAAGGTCTGAGAAAAACAAAATAAAATGGAACCAAGGAAAGGTTATTTGAGAAATTCCCAGCAAGAGTTGCTGAACTCTTATAAAAATAAAAGTAGCAATGTACTCCCAGCAGCATTTGGAACATTAAACACTGCCTTGCACTTACAAACTCGTTAGGTTTTCTTTGTCGTCCTCGGAAATCTTTGGCAGTTGTGACTACGGCTTCTCTGATGCTCCTGAAGATGGTCTGGGCACACTGGATAAGCTTATGTTTAGCCTGAATAATTCCTGTTCCCAAGCGATTTCTTTTAAATCATCAAAAGACACAGCTGAAAACAGAGATAATTCTAGGTGATCTCATACGGATATTTCCTTGTGTTGAGCACAATTTCCTTGTATGTAAGGGAAAAGTTTTCATCAGGACATGCTCTTAGCTAATAGAGGACCCCACAGTAGGCCTGGGGAAGCTGAAGTTGTGTGACTCTATTCTTGTTTTCTTTCTTACTTTCTTGTTTTCTATTACTTTTGTTACTGGGAGTTAAATCCTAAAGCTCTCTATCATTGAGATACATCCCCAGTCCTTTTTATTTTTATTTTTTATTTTGAAACAGGTGTCATCAGTTGCTGAGGGGTTGGCTAAGTTGCTGAGACTAGCCTCAGATTTTCAGGCCTCCTGCCTCAGCCTCCCAAGTCAGATGTGTGTCAGGGCACCTGACTGTGACAGTTTTCATCATCACCATTTAAGATACACACACACACACACACACACACACACACATATTCAAATAGCATAGTAAATTCCTGTTTTTGAGACACAATATAGTTGTATTTTCTTTTTTCCTCATTCAAAAAATGGTACACAAAAAGTTCTTCTCTCTTAACATACAAGAATTCTTGAATAGATTTTGCTGCAATTTTATTTTAAGGCATGAAGAAGCAAACAAAAAGCAATAGCTTTAAAGAAAAAAAATAACCATTTAAACTAAAAGAATAGAAAATGAGTGATGGAAAATAACATATATGAGTATACTTTTTTTGCAATAAAATACTCTAAAAAGGCAAATGATAATTTCCCAAGAGCAGAGTTATAAAGTTACCATCTTATCCTGAACAGCTTTGGGATTAGGTGTGGAGCAGAGACCTTCTGCCTTAATAAAGGACAATTGAGGTCAAATATGTATCAATTGCAGTTACCTCAGAACACAGAAAGTGGTATATCAGCCTCATAGAGGAGAGTAGTGAAAGTCATTCTGTAAAACAAGACAACCCAAATGTAAGATAAAAGTGATTAAAAGCAGCAAGCCAAACACTCAAATATGGTACTACTATCAATATTACCTCCACCTCTTGACGGTGATATACAGTAACTCAAGACTATCCCCTCAGACGAGTACTTCAGTGGCTTTGGACCCTTGCACAAGAATTTTTAGGTAATGGAGTCAGGATTTTATTGGAATTTATTCTCACGTGAGAAAAAATATTGATATAATATTATCATGTTTCTGTCTAGTGTTCCACTCCCAGAGTTAATCCTACTTCAAACTGCTGTTAGTAGAAGTCTGGAAACGGTAAGATTAAGCATATACCCAAGTAAGTCTAAAACCCAAGAGAGTGAAAAGATGAATAACTGTAGCAAATCCTTCCCTTTGAATATGTAGGTAACGGAAATAATGGATATCAGACATTAAATTAAGCCCCACAACAGGATGAATGTGTTTTCACTCCATTATGCTGCAGAACATGCAGCCCTCAAATATCAATAGCTTACAACAGCAAAGGTTTATCTCCTGCTCAGGTTACATGTCAGATGAGACTTGACTGCAGCTCTGCTCAGGCCTTCTTCATTTCAAGACTCGGGCTTAAGGAGCTGTCTCCATCCGGGATATGCTATTCATGCAGCAGCAGGAAAAAAAAAAAAACACATCAATTTGCTTGTTCTTAAAGGACATCATATGACTCAGACTCCTCCAAAGGAACAGAATAGGTAGTCCTCTCACAGGAAGAGAAGTAGGCAATTAATAAATATATACAGTCTATGACAGATTATTCTCTGAGTTATACTTATATATTTCCCCTTGTCACCAAATTTAATTCATTGTCCCCTGGGAAAAAATAGAATCATAAAAGTCTTATAATATTATCATATAAGATGCAAATACTGGGACTCTTGAAGTTATCTGTAGTTTCTTCAAGATATGGCTCCTCCTCTTGATATGGAAACCTATAACTAAGCGGCAAAAGAAAACAAAAACAGTTACATGCTCCTCACGCACCCAGCAGATGACACTAAGAAAGGAGCTAATAATTAAATTTAAAAATCTTATACAGGAAAGATAATCAAGGTCACCTAGAATCACAAGTCCATAGCAATTCTGAAATCATGCTGGACCCTAGGCCTGGAAAATGACCCTTGAATGGGACACAGCTGAAGTTCTTGGCTCTATGTCTGTGAGAGCCAATTAATTTTCCATTATCCTTCTACATTTCATATGAATGGAATATTGGGCCCCTCTTAAGACATTGGAGAGCTTCCTTCTGCTCTCTCTAATTGTAGAGTCTGAAGACCTGATGATGATATTAAGTTTTGAACAGTCACAGACTTCTTCAATGTAAACTCAGGATTCCTTTGGTCCCATACCAGTCTCAAAATACAAATTACCTTTTTTATCTTTTTTATTACATTCAACCCCAAGTTTAAAAAGCCAGCACCCATATTTCTTTTCTGAGCAACCTTATTCTGTACCCTCCCACCCCCGCCGATTCAACTTCAGATATCTTGAGTTTATCCAACTTCCAAGACAGACTCTCTCTCTCCTCTCTTTTCCATTTCATCCTAATGAAAGTATTTACTAGGCATCACAGCAATAAACAGAGACCTGGCCTTTGTTGCTCACATTCATTTTCAGTATAATGTTTTACTAATGTAAGATGGGAAGCAGTTTGATATTTTAACACTAATAATGAACCATGTGAAACCATTGCCAATAGTTGATCATTTTTGACCTTCAAAACTACAACGACAGGCCAACTGCACAACACTGACCGACCATGCAGCAGGTTCCCCATCTACCAATGCAGCCACCCATCACAGAGCCATCTGCTGCTGCTGCCTCATCTCCCATGGTGGCCTCCTCCATCTTGGGACACCACACCGCTGCCATAGCCACCTTGACATTGTAGCCTCCATTTTGGGACACCAAACAGGACCTGGAGGCAGCCACCTGCTACAGCACCACCCACAAACATGGCCACCCACCATCACCACAAGGCCTGCGTCGCTGTCCCATTTCTGAAAGCTGTTGCCTCCATTTCTTGGGACACCTCCACCACCATCTTGGGTTACCTCTTCTACCAAAATGACCATCTTGATTTGGGACAGTCTCCATCTTGGGACACTAGCCAAGTCCTGGAAGCCCAACATCAAGGTACCTACAGGTTTGCCGCCACTTCTGCCACCATCTAGGGGAGAGGCTGCTTTCATCTAGGGATACCAGCCAGGGTCTGGAAGCCCAAAATCAACATGCCTGCAGGCTTGGTAACTACTGAGGTCTCCTACTAGGTATGCTAATATCCATCATGTTGCTGCAGAGACAAGAGAGAGCCTTCCACAGGGTTGGTACATCGAAAGAGGGTGTGAGGGAATCTTGCTCTCTGCTTGCCCAACCAACCAGTGTGGAACACACTGAGTTTCCAGGGCCAACTCTACTTGCTGGCACTAGCTGTGACCCGACACAACCCAGGACCCCAACTCCCTCCCCAATCCAGCATCAACCAATCCCCTGGTTTGGCAATAAACAGGGCTCTCTGTTCCACAATCCTTAGTCCCCAGTCCCTTGCTAGCCACAAACTCAGCTCAGCACTTGCAACTACGTGGCTGGCCCACAGATCTCAATGCCTAATCCTGATCTGCCCAATACAGAACAGCTCTCCATGACAGGTGCACAGGTCCCAGAACTCAGCCCTCAGGACCTCTGGAGAGAGAGGTGCCTGATTGGGAAGTTGAAAGGGTGGGTACAGGAGAGATTGAATTCAGAGACTAAATCAGAGACCAGGAATTGTGGTGTCTACAATTGACTAAAGGGTAAAAGATCAGGCTCCTACATCACAGGAGTGGACTCCAAAGGAGATTCCTAGGGTGCACTCTTCCAACAAAGACTCACTTTCACAAGGGTGGAAATAGCAGCAAATTCTAGATAACCCACCTATTAGATGAAAAGGGAAACAGAAACTATTGAACTCCAATAGAAACAATTGTTCAATTTTCCTTTGTGGTTTTTTTTTTTCTTTTCTTTTCCTGCTATCACGTCCCCACCATTTTTGAAACCAAGTTCTTTTCATGCATCAGGCTATTGAGGACTGAGATGTCTGAATAGTATATTATGGTTTTATTGTGTATTTTTTTATTTTTACATTTTGTTCTTATCCTTATTTTTCTTTTTTTCTTATTTTATTTTCTTGTTATTTTTATTTCATTTTTCCTTTTTTTTCTTTCTTTTTTTTACCCTTTCTATATATTTTCCTCTCACTTATCAGTTTCCCTGGATTCTTCTGCTCTCTTTTCTCCTGCTCACAGCCAACTTCTTTTTATTCCTCTTTCACTCTTTCTATGATCTAATACTTCTATCTTCTCCCTCTACCTCATAAATGTCACCTCCTACACCACCCCTGTTCTCTCTTTGTCTACCATTAGAAATTGTAAACCCTTTGCAAACCTATTGTTTATACTGTAGAAAACAACTGAATACATCAAAACTAAAAACATCTTAATGCCGCAGTCCGGCTGCAGCAAAGTAACCGGGGGGTGAGGAGCAACTTGTGTAGATTGATATAGCAGGAGTGGGAGCCATTTATTGTGGGACAACAGAGGTATTTATACATTCCACACAGCTTATCTTAATTAACATAAACTAGATACGGCAGTCAACCAATAAGGAATCTCCACACTTAATGGCTCGCTGGCGTTACTTCACAAACCACTTCCTCTGGCAAAATGCCAGGTGCCATCCAGACTTGTTTACAGACTCTAACATCTTAATAGGAATTATTTGATTTAAAGCTGCATATTATTTGTATTGGGTACTGTTAAAATTTATCTTCCCTTTAAGTTAAAGTATTAGAAACCTATAGGAGCACAATAAATCTATAGGGTAGAAACTAATACCTTGGATCTGCACTGCTAGAGGGGAAGACACATAAACAACAATAAAAAACAAGGGAAGAAAGTTCTCCAAACAAACCAAGATGTTATAATAATAAAGTCCATTAACAACAGAGTAGAAAAGAATGTCAGTTAATGAGTTTAGAATGTACATAATTAAGCTGATCTGTGAAGTAAAGGATGATATGAGAGAACAAATACATATATAAAAAGATCACTTCAATAAACAGATTAAAAAAAAAACAAACAGAAATTCTAGAAAAAAAAAACTAAAAAGAAATCCTTGAAATGAAGGAAACAATAAACCAAATTAAAAATTCAATAGAAAGTATTACCAACAGACTAGATTACCTGGAAGACAGAACCTCGGGCAACAAAGATGAAATATATAATCTTGAAAATAACTTTGAGTGAAGATGGTAAGAAACCATGAACAGAACTTCCAAGAATTATGGGATAACATGAAAAGACTAAATTTAAGATTTATTGGAATAGAGGAAGGCACAGAAATACAAACCAAAGGAATGCACAATCTTTTCAATGAAACAATATCAGAAAAATTTCCTAAATCTAAGGAATAAAATAGAAAATCAAATACAAGAGACTTACAGGACTCCAAATGTAAAATTACAATAGACCCACACCAAGGCACAGTATAACGAAAATGCCTAGTATGCAGAATAAGGATAGAATTTTAAAGGCTGGTGGAGAAAATTATCAGGTTACATATATGAGAAAACCAATTCAGATATCAGCACATTTCTCAACCCAGACCTCAAAGGTAGGAGGTCCTGGAACAACATATACCAAGTTCTGAAAGAAAATGGTTGCCAACCAAGAATTTTTATATCCAGAAAAATTAAGTTTCATATTTGATAATGAAAGGAAAACCTTCCATGATAAACAAAATTTAAAATAACTTACAACTAGAAAGCTTGCACTACAGAACATTATCAGCCAAATATTTCATTAGGAGAAAAATTTTAAAAATGAAGATCAACAAAGGGAGGAACTTCACTAAAGGAAAAACAATCAAAGAAGAAACCAAGTCAAGTTAAAAACCAAATATAAAACAAAATGACCAGTAATATAAATCATTTCTCAATAATAACCCTGAATGTAAATGGCCTAAACTCATCAATCAAAAGTCATAGACTGGCAGATTAGATTTTTAAAAAGACCCAACAATATCCTGTCTTCAAGAGACTCATAGGAAAAGACATCCACTGACTGAGGGTGAAAGGATGGGAAAAATCATATCACTGGAATGGACCACATAAACAATCAGGGGTTTCCATCCTCATATCAGATAAAGCAGACTTCAAACCAAAGTTAGTCAGAAGGGGTAAAGGACATTTCATATGCTTAAGGGAATCACATATCAACATGACACAACAATCATAAATATTTATGCCCCAAACAATGAAGCATCTATATATATCAAACAAACTTTTCTCAATTTCAAGAATCAAATAGACCAAAACACAAAAATACTGTGTTACATTAACACACCTCTCTCACCACTGGATAGATCTTCAAAACAAAAACTAAACAAAGAAACTATAGAACTAAATAATAAAATCAATAATTAATACTTAACAGATATACAAAATATTTCATCCATCATTCAGCAAATACACTTTTTTTCTCAGCAGCACACTTATACTCAAAATAAAATAGAAAATATCAAAGACATCAAACTGAATAAGAGGGACACACACAATTTAAACAGATAAATTTTAAGCAACAAATATAAGATGCCATCAAAAGTCTACCAACAAAGAAAATCCCAGGCCCAGATAGATTCTCAGCCAAGTTCTAAAAGACCTTCAAAGAAGAACTAACACCAATATTCCTCAAATTATTCCATGACGTATAAAAGAGGGAACCCATCAATACTCATTCTATGAGGCTAGTATCACTCTGATACCAAAACAGACAAAGACACATCAAGGAAAGAAAACTTCAGATCAGTATCCCAGATTAACATAGATTAAAAAGTCCTCAATAAAATTCTGGCAAATTGCATATAAAAACATATTAAAAAGATGATGCACCATGATCAAGTAGGATTCATCCCAGGGATGCAATGGAAATCAATAAATGTAATTCATGGACTGGAGTTATGGCTCAATGGTAGAGCACTCACCTAACATGTGTAAGGTGCTGGGTTCAAGCCTCTGCAACACATAAAAATAAATAAATAAATAAATGGAATTCATCACATCAATAGACTTAAAGACAATAATCATGTGATCATCTCAATAGATGCAGGAAAAGCATTTGACAAAATACAGCACTCCTTCATGTCGAAACACTAGAAGAACTAGGGATAATAGGAACATACCTCAATATTCTATAAGCTACCTACATTAAGTCCAAGGTCAACATCATTGTAAATGGAGAAAAATTAAGAATTCCCACTAAAAACTGCAGCAAGATAGTGATGCCCTCTTTCACAACTTCTATTCAACATAGTCCTTGAAACTCTAGCCAGAACAATTAGAAAGACAAAAGAAATTTAGGAGATACCAATAGGAAAATAACTCAAACCATCACTATTTGCTGATGACATGATTCTATATTTAGAGGATCCAAAAAATTCTAGCAGAAAACTTCTAGAACTAATAAATAAATTCAGTAAAGTAGCAAGATATAAAATCAACACCCATAAATTAAATGCATTCTTATACATCAAGGATGAATCCTCTAAAAGAGAAATTAGGAAAATTGCCCCATTCACATTAACCTCAAACAAACAAACAAACAAACAAACAAAAAAAAAACTTGGGAATCTCACTAACAAAAGAGGTTAAAGATATCTACAATAAAAACTACAGAACACTAAAGAAAGAAATTGAAGAAGATCTTAGAAGATGGGAAGATCTCCTGCATTTTTGGATAAGTAGAATGAATAATGTTGAAATGGTTATACTAACAAAAGTGTTATACAGATTTAATACATTTCCTATTAAAACCCCAATGTCATTCTTCACAGAACTAGAAAAAGCAATCATGAAACTCATTTGGAAAAATAAGAGACCTAGAATAGCCAAAGCAATTCTTAGCAAGAAGAGTGAAGCAGGTGGTATCACGATATCAGACCTTAAACTATACTAAAGAGCCATATTCAAAATGGCATGATATTGGCACCAAAATGGATATTTGGACCAATGGTACAGAATAGAAGACACAGAGACAAACCCACATGAATACAATTATCTCATTAGACAAAAGACCTGAAAACATACTCAACAGATGATGTTGGGAAAATTGGAAATCTACGCATAACAAAATGACCCCTCTCTCTCACTCTGAACAAAACTCAACTCAAAGTAGATCAAGGACCTAGGAATTAGATCAGACACCTTGCACCTAGTAGAATAAAAAGTAGACCCAAATCTATACCATGCCAGCTTAGGATATGACTTACTTAACACAACTCTTAAAGTACAAGAAATAAATTCAAGAACAATAAATGGGATGGATTCGAACTAAAAAATTTCTTCTCAGCAAAGGAAACAATCAATAACATGAAGTGAGAGCCTAAAGAATGGGAGAAAATCTTTACCACACTCCCACCAGAGCACTAACCTCCAAGATATATAAAGAATGCAAAAAACTTAGCACCAAAAAAAAAAAATAATAATAACCCAGTCAATAAATGGGTTAAGGAACTGAACTAAGATTTCATCTCACTCCAGTTAGAACGGCAGTTATTGAGAATACAAACAATAATAAGAGTTGGCTAGGATATGAGGGAAAAGTTACACTCAAACATTGCATGTAGGACTGCAAATTGGAGAAACCACAGTGGAAAGCAGTATCGAGATTCCTTAGAAAACTTGGAATGGAACCATCATTTGACCCAGTTATCCTACTCCTCAGTTTATACCCAAAGGACTTAAAATCAGCATATACAGTGATGCCGTCAAATCAATGTTTATAGCAGCTCAATTCACAATAGCTAAACTATGGTATCAACCTAGATTCCCTTCAACAGATGAATGGATAAAGAAACTATGGTATATATACACAATAGAATATTACTCAGGCTTAAAGAAGAATGAAATTATGGCATTTTCAGGTAAATGGATAGAATTGGAGAATATCATGCTAAGGAAAATTAGCCAATCCCCAAAAGCCAAAGGCCGAATATTTTCTCTGATATGTGGATGCTGATCCATAATGAGATGCGGGGCTAGGGAAGAATGGAGAAACTTTGGATTGGGCAGAAGGAATTGAGGGGAGAGAGGTGATGTGGGTGTGGGAAGGATGGTGGAATGAGGTGGACACTATTACCCTATATTCAAATATGATTGCATGAACAGTATGACTCTGCATCATGTACAGCCAGAGAAATGAAAAGTCGTGCTCCATTTGTATACAATGAGTGGAAATACATTCTTTTGTTGTGTATAACTAATTAGAACAAAAAAAATTAAAAACTACAAACACATATAGTTTTACTTAATATTGAAGTAATTTCTCCCTTATGTTTGAGAACTTGGACCGTTCTTCCTATAATAATGCTTTACAACTTGTTAAAAGTATTACACATGTTCTGGTAATTTGTGTGACCTTTGGGTGATGCCCATGTGAAGGACTATATAATACATAATTAAGTACAATATTGATGTACATCTCTTAAAACTAGAGGAAGTCCATGTTATATGCAGTCACATGTCTTTGTCCCTGTGAAGGGGGTTCTTTATTGTGTTTTATTACTAAAATCAGGACTGAAACTAGAGATTCTTGTTTGTTTGTATTGATTTTCCTAGCATTTGCTAGAACTGCTTTGTTACTAGACATAGTTAAGTCTAGATCACTCACTCCCCATCCCCAGAGTTCACTCACTGGCTATAAACCCAGGAAAAATATAACGCCTATCCCTTACTTTAACTACAAAATTAATCCCATATTGGTTCATTCTTTGGAAAATACTCAAACCATTTGCTGCAAACCTGGGGAAAGTATAAGTCTATTCACGTAGGAACAGATATCAGTGTAGATCATCTTTTAATCATTATGAGAGACTCAGGGAAAAGCAGGAGGTATGAAACTGCACTAGCTCACCATCCGTATAACAAATCATAACAAATTATAAATGAAGGAGCCCTGTAGTGGGAATTATCACAATTGGTTTTAAAATTTTGTTCCTGTCAATTTTTAAGTTTGATGCTCTTCTGCTATTAACCTCATTCTAATGTTGGCCCCGTCTAATCAAAAAAATCAAGTGGTAAGCTAAAAGGTTCTGCAGGCCACACTACTGTGCTATAATATAATTGTCATTTTTGTTGTTTTTATGTTTACTACTTATATACATCAAATATGATTTTCTACTTACATAAAATATAGCATTTCTATTAGAATATGTTTATTCAAGTTAAAAAGAAAAGTCAAATTGAAGAAGAATATTAATAAAATAACAATTCATATGGTACAGAAATTAATGAAGTTCAAGAAACTTTGCTTAGACTATATCTCAAAATTAGTGGTTCTATGCTATAAGTGAATCCACTATTTTAAAAAGTGACCAATGATCCAAAGTCCTGGTGAAGATTTTATTAATTTATTTACAGAACTCGGTGATGCTCTTACAAGCATATATATGACAAAATCAAAAAGTAGAAAGATGGAAATGTTGCCTAAAATTTTCCAGCATGCGCAAAAGACAGATCAAGATGAATGAGTATTACTGAAATTGAGTTCACAGCCATGTATGTAGAATGGTCGACTGGGGTCATATTATTTTCTTGATACCTAAAGCCTCAGTTGTACAGAATGAAATTACCCCCCCATTTCAATTTGTCAGTATTTTTTTATATTTGATTTTAGAGAGAAAAAAAAAGAACCTGAACTGAATTACTCACAAAATAAACCACAAAAAAGGAACAATTAACAGATATTCTGCCAGTGACACGAATGAAGAAATCAGGAAGCAAGCTTATAAAATTTAAGTGTAATCCAAGGCAAGAGCTAAAACATCATATTACAGAATTGAGATCCAAAGTGGTCCTGACAAGCTGAAACTCTGGACCAGTGGTTCTTAACTCTGGCTTCATGTTATTACCAGCTGGGGAGTTTTAAAAGACCAGCTATGCCTAGGACCTACCCTCAGAAATTCTAATTTAATTAGTCTGGGTCAGGACCCAGGCATCAATAGTTTGTAAATGCTCCCCAGGTGACTTTAAAGTGTAGTCAGGGCTGAGACCACTGCCTTAGCTCATGTCTGAGTCCACTCTGTTGAAGGGTCACATGCTATGATTACCAGAAGTGACAGGCAGGGGCTGAGAGAGAAGTTACACGATGCCCAACCTGACTTCTGTGTTAGAATGGAGAACAGAAAGAATTAGCAACAGACACAGCTAAAATCCCAAGGAATAATAAAGGATACTATCAGTGAGTGTTTTCTATTCATCAGGCTTTGAGCTGAGGTGCAAAAACATGAGAATAATAAGTTCCCATTTGGCTTATGAAAAAAAAATATATGGAGAGATGGATAGGTAGAATATGTATGAAAAATTTGGTGAAGGATGCCAAAAAAAAGTAGATGCTGTTTTTAGCTAGAATGTGGGGTGAGAGGAATATTCATTTTTATTATATACACATTTGATTTATTTTAACTTTCAGTATATGTTATTTTCATAATGAATATTAAATTATGGCAGTTCCTGATGTGGATGAAGACTTTTTTTTACTATGCCCCCCGACTTATACCATCTACTTCCTCTCCCTCTGATAAAAAGAGGACTACTTTTTATATAATCCACTTTGCTTACTGCTTATTCATGACACATACCTAAATTCATTTCTGCTGATTAGCAATAGATGCCAATACTTGGGTCTGATACTGGGAATGAGAATTGCTGAGGGTCAGACTAATCTATATCAATGGAGAATATTTTACCATAGAAAACTTAAGTTTGGGAAAGTGCTGCCTGGTGTGTAGTTAGAGATGTGCTCCGGGTTTTACAATTATATGACATATGTTTGGAGTTTGTGGATGGGCTAGAAAGAAGCCTGTGACTACTATGTGGTAAGATGTCAGGAATAAAATTAAATTTTCATTAGCTTGCAAGCCTTCCTCCTTTGAACCTCCCTTGGGTTGCCAAAGCTCTACAGAACTTTTAGCTCTCTATTCTATTGATCAAGCCCAGCTTTGATGTTCTCTCTAAGCATACAACCCTGGAGCAGAAATGTGGGTGGTCTTGGAGCAGTGAGGATAAGACTTCCTAGAGGCTCTTCTCCGCCCACATACACCCTCCTCCACCGGGGAGCATCCTTGCCCCAAACTACCCGCCAGCAAGAAAGCACTATTCCTTTAATTTAGAAGAAAAAACACCAGTCTGGGGAATAAGAACACCTGGGGCCTCTTGCTAATTTTATTGTTTAGCTGCATAACTAGAGGCTTCCCACTTTGCCTAAGCATAGGAAACTTGGAAGGATGAATTCCATCTTTCAACTGCATGCCTCATCTTTGGATGGTGCTTTTATTTAATAAATTATTAACCTTTATGATAGTAGCTAATGTATTCTCATCTGCAGACTACCTCAAAGTAGTGACCTATAAAAATCTAAACCCAGATGATAGAAAAAAAATGCAAATTAACATGAAATTCTGGCATCAAGTATCATCATACAAAATAGTTTTCTGTGTGCATCAACAAATCAGTTCTTTCCAATTGCCCACTTGGCCTGGAGAACAGAATACCACACCATTAATGTCCTCTTTGCCACAGTAAAATTTGGTGTTGTATTCCAAATGCTGAATGTTCCTGTTATACAAAACCCATGGGTTTTATAGGTGCATATTTGGTTTTATCTGAATGCGAAACAAAAATGTAACAAGTAATACCGTGGAAATGTGCAAACTGCTTTAGAGTCCTTGCTTTATATTCTACTACTAAAATGTAAAGAAGAAATCAAGTCCCTTTCAAATAGGGAATATTTATCTTAAACATTTTCTTCTCTCTAAAGTGGCAGTTTATAACTCTGGATGAACAAGTGTCTGATTAGAAATCACTTTAATGACTGGACTACCAGAGTGATGGTTTATTGAAGAGATGATTAATATGGGGGAAATCAATTGTATTCTTGAGAAAACAAGGTATCAATGAATCTGTGTCTGTGCATTTTAACAAAATTGTTTGTTAAGCTTTTTATAGGAGAGAGCATTACCAATCAAATAGATTTTATTTTCCAGAATCTTATCAGAAATCATCATCTGACCCAAAAGAGAGTGGGATCCAAGGAAAAAAAAAATCACATCGTGATTTACAACTTATATTTTCTGATCAGACTTACAAATCCAGCTAAAGTGTTTAATCAATACGGAGCACTTAAAAATGATGTCAGTTGTAGAATGCTTTCACCTGAAAGCAATTCTTAGGCTAAATTCCAGTTTAAAATATTTTTTTTAAAAAAACTTTTTTCCTTTTTACATGTATTTCTCTAAATTAAATCTAATGCCTAAGACATTGTATCAATTTAACCTGCTTCTCAGACTTTTATTGAAGAGGCTGCATAAAATAAAGAATAATTATTAAAAAAAATAGCTGCCTAAGTAATTCTCAGTCTGATTTGTAGGACTTTGAATGGACAGTTCAAGAACCTCTGTCTTTACATTTTGAAGCCTATATTTTAGGAGGACTTATCGGAGGTAACCATTGCATGCTGGGAATATCTCGGTCACATTCCTGGTGTGAGGCACTAAATCATGACATTCTAGTTTTCTCTATGTTGTTATGTAAAATTAAGCTTCTTTCATTCAGAAATAGAAACCCCAAAAGGTCTTTGTTCTAAGTCAATAATAGTATGAAGGGTCCAAATGGAATTAAAATGAATTGGGTCACTAAACTATGGATTATCAGCTGTCTTTGATAGTCCAAGATCACCCCTTAAAGGTGAAGGATATCAGTTAAATTAACTTAAAGAAAGCACAGCTGTGGACGGTCAATTCAAATACACTAGGTCTATAGGTCCAATAAGAGAAATTGTAAATATTTTCTACAAGCATTTCAAACAATTTATTAATGGTTCAGTGATAAAATAATTATTAGGGGAAGTTGAAAATATTTTTAGATCAATATCCGTAGTTGCTACTTGACATGGTTTTCCTTTAAAGCATCACAGAAGTTCTATGAGTGGTTATTCTTTAGTAATGAGAAAGTCAAAAGGCAAAGGTCAAATGGATAAATAAATTACACTAGGTCACACATAAGTGATAGTGCAGATTTGAACCCAATTTGATCTTATTCCAGAGCCCATAAACTTTCTTTTAAGCTAGGCTGTGTATCAAAGAGAGACAACATCTCTGAAGCACAAAATACTTCTTGGGGTCACTGACAGATACAGTGATCAACTAACACAATAATGCTACAATAGATAAAACTGCAAAACCTTTTTGGTATAAGATAATATTTATTTTTGCCTACCAATCTCTGGGTCAGCTCTAGTAGTCTGATAGTCTTAGCTAAGCTTGGATACTGTAATCTAGGCTCACATGTGGTAGGCTAGCAGGTAGGCTAGAATGTTCTCATCTAGGATGATTGGTCTCTCTTCCACATGGTCAGCCATCCTCAGTAAACTGTCCTGGTATTCACCACAAAGACAAGAGTTCTAAGTAAGAGAACAGAAGCAGGCAAAGCTTCTAGAAACCTAGGTCCAGAACTGGCACACTAACGTGGCTTCAATATTTTACTGATAAAGGCAATTCAGATTCACAGGATAAAGAAATAGACTCCACCTTTAGATAAAAAGAGCTACACAAATTATGAAAGGCATGCGCAGAGAAGGGTGAAGAATTGATCCATGTTCACAGTCAATCTACCACAATAATGCAGGGTCACAAAGAATAGCAATATAGACCAAGAGTGATTTTTCGCCCATTTGTTATTCACCCAAGAAATATGAATTGTTCTTCATTATCTATAAGGCACCTGATAGGTATTGAGAATTCCAAGGGTGAATAAAAAGATAAAAATGCCTCCCTAAACTAAGATTACATCCTAATGAAGAAAACAGTCATTTTGCAAAATGAATAATTAAAACAATTAGCATATGTATTAATCAGCTTGGGCTACTACTAACAAAATTCCACTGACTGGGTAATTTAAACAATAGGAATTTGTTTTCTCACGGTTCTGGAGGTTGGAAATCCAAGATTACGCAGCTGGCAAGATTGGTTTCTCCTGAGACCACTCTCCCTATTTCTCCCTGGCTGCTTCTTTCTAGGTCCACACGTGGCCTTTTCTCTGTGCATGTGCACTATTGCTATCTCATCCTCTTCTTATAACAACAGTCACATTGAATTAAGAACCCAACCCTTATGACCTCTTTAACCTTACTATACCTTTAAAGGCCTTATCTCCAAATAATTACATTGGGCACTACAGCTTCAACACATAAAATTGGACGAGGGACAAAATGTAGTACATAACAAAGCGTTAGATAGTAAAAAGAGCCAAGGATTAAGAACTATTGGGTGAGGGTTAACTTTTAGATAGAATAGCCTGGAAAGTTCTCACTGAAAATATGATATTTAAATAATGGGAGATAGCTTTTAGTTTAGGGGAGAACATTTCAAGCAGAGGGAACAATAATTTAAAGGTCCCCAGTATGAAGCCTGCCTGGTTTTCAGGGGGCCATCGCTGGAGAGATCTTATCATGAAGAGAGAGAATCAAAGTGTGGGGATGGAGGGATAAAGGAGTCCAGATCAGACAGAAGAGAGTGGGAATTTAGTTCTACTCAGAAATGCGATGAGAAATCATTGGTGGCCTAGAGGCACAAGATTGACACAATCTGATACCCTTTTAAAAGAGTTTCCTGACTGCTTTAATAATAGGCTGTTGAGAATAACTTAAGTAATCAGGAGACGTGGTTAAGTAACAACATGGACTAGAGTAATTCCAGGGAGGCTGGTGAAAACTAGTTGAATTCTAGTTATGCAGGTCAGTCTATACCTAATCTGAAAATCTGAAATCCAAACTGTTCCCAAATCAGAAAAAAAAAAAAAAGAAAAATGAGAGCCTACGTGACTCGACAAGTGGAAATCTCCACCCCTGACTTCATGGGACAAATCATAGCGAAAAAGCAGTTGTAGAAAAAAATGTTGTATAAGATTACTCTCATGGTAAATGTCTATGGTGCATATAAAAGACAAATGAGCTTTGGGTTTAGACTTGAGTCCCATCCTAAGATATCTCATTATGGATATGGAAATATTCCCAAATCTAAAAAAAAATCCCAAATCCAAAACTCTTCTAGTCCCAAGCATTTTATATAAGGGACATTCAACCTGTATATAGAATCTAGAACCCACAATTATAAGTCACAATAGAGATAGATGTCAAAGATGGTACAAGGTTTTTTGTCTGGGTAATGGAATTTAATGGGAAATAGTATAAAAGAGCCATAGGAAGAATCATTGGTTTTTGCTTGCTTGTTTTATTTTGTTGTTTTTATTTAAATGATTGATTAAAAAAAAGATTAAAAAAAGAGTTCAGTTTTGAACATTTAGCAATAAGATGACTGTCAGAGGTCCCCATGACTGTCTCTAAGTTTAGATTCACTGAAAGAACCCAGTGAATGCTGTAGTTGTATTCATGACAAAGGACACAAAGCAAATCAACAAAGGAAAAGGCATATGGAGTAAGGTCTGGAGCAAGCTGGATGCAACTTTCCAAGAGTCCTTTCCAGTGGAAACACACAGGACAGACCTGATCCCTTCAACAGCAGGTTGTGGCAAATGTTCACAATGTTGTGTACTAGGGAAGTTCATTAGAGATGCAGTGTCCAACACTGTTATAGGTGGCAACTTCTGCCTGCATGTCCCCAAATCCCAGATTCCGTGGCAGAAAGCAAGAGTTCAGAGTATACCACAATGTAAAAATAATGTAGACACAGAGAGACACTTTCATCTGTTAAGTGTTGACTAGGAACACTTCAAGGGCCAAGCTCCCAGATGGACTGCCAAGGGGGCCAACCTTGCAAGCTGACCTTACTATGGACAGCTGTCTTAGGCTCACTATTTACTCATTTCTGCATAATGCCCTTGGGACTTCTTAGTGTAGATACAAGTAAATAGCTCCTGCATTCAGGGGAAAATTCTAGGTTGAAAACACAAATTGGGAGCTATAAGCATAAAGATGGGATATAGCTAAGTCATCCTAGGTAGTAAAATAATGGAGGTCTGCGAACAATGTTGGCGCATACTAACATTTGGAGATCAGAGAGATCAGAAGGAACAAGTACAAAATGAAGACGAGAAAAAAGAAAAGAACAGCAAGAAAAGAAGGAAGGAAGGAAGGAGGGAGGGAGGGAAGGAGAGAAGGTAGTGGTAGAGGTAGAAAAACAGGAGAAGCAGGAGCCTAAGCCAATTCTGGAAACAACAGGAAGAATGTTTTATAAGCTGCAACTGAAGAGTGAGAAGTAATGACTTGATTATGTTTTGATGCTTATAAATAATCCACACTAGTTATTCTGAAACCTTTTGGAAATTTTAGCCTACAGCCCTGGATTTTTTATTTCTCTACTGTGCCTTGGAAAGTGATATAGAGTCAATGAAAATGAACAGAGCAAAAATGGTTTTGGTACCACCCGCTTTGTCCCCATCAACCATCCCTCACTGAGCACTTGGCAAAGGCAGTTACAGAGAGGCTTGGCTGGGGAGTCCACAGGACAAAGGGGGAGGAGAACGATCTGCCTATGAGGGAAGACTAAGTGAAGAAGGAAGCTAAGTGAAGAAGGAAGAATAAAGATACAAGCTAATTAAATGACCTAAAGCATTCAAAGCACTCAGTCCAGGGCCCATCACTGTAAGTGCTAATGTATTTATTATCATCATCAACAACAATATCGGCATTATCCGGGACTGATCTAGTCATAGAAAATCTCACAAAAAGCTAGATGAATCACAATATGATTTAGGCTCTCAAGATTTCTAAAAACCAGATAGTACCTCTTTATGCACACCAAATGCCAGTATAACATTCTGCCCCTAAGTCACTCACATTTATTGTAATACTGCAGAAATTACTTATACTCTATCATTTTTGCACAGTGAAATTTCATTTCATTTTTTGTCCTGATTCTTGTTCAATTACAAATTCCCAGCTTTATTTATATATTTTATGGGTTACAGTTTATTCTTTGGACAAATCATGAGAGCTTCCTTAAATGTCGCACCTTAGGCATGTCACTCACTTTAATCTTAGTCCTTGCATCCACAGGATACATGTTAATAGTAGATATCAGAGTAAGTACAAGACTAAAGCATTGGAACCATCCCTTGGATTTGCTGAAATTTCTTTTTCTGTATCTCTCTCTTAATTTCTCTTTCCTGTATTTTGCAGTATCCCTCTTTCTTCTTCTCCTGCTTTTTGTTACAGGGAATTTTAGGATTTGTCTAGCATTGAACTGGGCAGTTAGATCAAGCAAGGATCAATATAAATACTGACATATGTGAGAACAACAACTTAGAAATTTTGAGATATAACTCTTTGGTGAACTGTAACATTTTTTGCAATTTATTAATGTAATAAAATGGAATGTTTAGGCTAGCCCAGTCTAGACGAGAAATGAAAATAAAAGAAAATATGGTGCCACAGTGCTTTGATGTAGTAAGAGTAAATACTGTCCCCTGAAATTATTTTTAAGTGTGTGTCAGGGCGGGGGTCGTGTGTGTGCACACATGTGCATGCAGGTACTAGGTAGTAACAAAAAATTTATTTCATGCCTGATAACCTTTCAATCTATTTGAGAAATGCCATTCTAGAGAAAATACAATGATCCTTTTGTGAAGCAGAAGACTATTGTTTTTATACTCTGCCTAACCCAAAATCACACATGCATAATAGAGGAGCAATGCATATTAATTCCCCTGCTCTGATTTCCACACACATTCTGAGGCTGCAGAAGGCCCCACTATATGAGGTTTCATGGAGAGATGACACGATGCTGGGCTTGAATTCCATACAGGCACTTTCACAATGCACAACTGTTTCATTTTATTATCAGGATGAGAAATGGTGAATATTTCCAATCCATCACAATAGGCTTAGCATTTGTATCCAAACCTCTGTGGATAGTCACATTTTTAGTAGCATTTAGGGACAACTTGGGTATGATTATTACATTGTCTGGATGACAACACAATTTGAAGTTTGGGAAGAGACATATGCCAAATCAAATTCCCTAACAGGAGGCCCACTGGACATAAATTTTGCAAATCAGACCTGGTGCAATATCCAGTTAGTGATATATTGTTTGCTGTCAGGAAAGTCAGGGGCTGGCTACAGTATCTGGGAAATACCACACAATTTCACACCATATATCCAGGTACTCTTCTAAAACCCTGCTTCCTGGACAGACTTGAAATTCACTAAGCTAAACTGAAGCTTCAGGTCCAAATTTCCAAACTGAAGTCCAAACCCAAACAAAGACTGCTGCCATATTTTGTATGACTGGAGAAATAGTGTTTCATAAATTGGAGACTATTTAAGGTGGTTTCTCATGGAATCTGTCTTGTTAATTTTCCTTTATAATTTTTAAGGGACAAATGCACATTGTTCATATTTATGGATACAATATGTTCTGATATACATATATATTGTGGTTAACTTATTTATACCTCACCTACTCACTATATTTTTGTGATGAAAATATTTAAAATCCACATTTTAGTAACTTTAAAGAATGCAACACATTATTATGAACTATAATCACTATGCTGTGTAATAGATCATTAAAACATATTCTTCCTGTCTAACGGGAACTATAAACTGTCACTAGCCTCTTTCCATTTCTTCCTACTGCAAGCCTTCAGTAACCACTCCTGTACTCTCTGATTCTACATGCCCTACTATTTTAGATTCCATATATAAGTGTATCAGGCTGTATTTGTCTTTCTATGCCTGGTTTATTTCACTTAATTTAATGTCTTCCAGACTTATCCAGGTTGTCACAAATGATAGAATTTCCTTTCCCTTTTCTTTTCAAGACTGAATAGTATTCAATGATCATATATAATATTATATATTACATTTTCTTTATCCATTTATCTGTTCAAAAGTAATACTGACTTATCTTGGAAAAAAGTCATAATATGTAGAAACTGGGCTGAGTTTCTATCATAATCTTTATAGGAAAACTTTCTCCAGCTGCTCAGTGTAAGGAGATATATCTATTCCTGCTTCACTCACTTGTTTTACCTGTCTTGTCCTGTGAACATTTTAATTTTTTTCTTCATGATCTACCTACATGGATCTAATTAGGGCATAACCATGGGGGAAAAAAAGATGTGCACTTCCAAAGGGTTAATTAAGCCTGAGAGAGAATTCAGCCAACAATTTTTGTAATGTTAAAGAATAACTCCATCATCATTCATGCCACCCAAATGCCCTATTCATTCTTCTTAACTGGAAGCTGGTGTTCATGATTTTTAGGCTAAAAAATCACCTGCTCTACTTCCATGTTCAGATTTGCACTTCATCCATGTTACTTTCTAGTCCTTTTGGCTCTGCTGATAGTTTTCTTAATTAAGGCAGCTCTTCCTACCTCTGATGAGGAAGGGACACTTACTATAAAATCTTGATCTACCTGCACTGACTCTTCAAATAAATATTAGTGTTCACATTTTTAAGACAATACACCAATCACTACCAAGTTTATGAAGGATGCACAGTCCATTCCTTCCTTCATAGACATAGACTTCAATACGATATAACACTCAGTGCCTGAAACAGAGCATATGATGGGTCCCAAGAAAATGATCATTAAATAAATTACTGAACACAGAGATTGAATGAATGAATAAATGAATGAATGAATGAATAAAAAAATGAATAAATAAATTAGGAGAGAGGTGAACAATGTGTATCTGTGTCTTTTGAAGATTTTATGGTTTTATTTATTTTTTAGTCTCACATTTTTCACCACAATGTGCCAAACCATGTTCACAACCATGAGCTATTCCAAATCTGACAGTTCTTTATTATGCCACTCTATTTTGGTGGCTTCTATGGTAACAAGAAGAGAAAGGCAGCCTCATATGGATGTAGAAGTATGGGTGATTAGAAATCCAGAGGTGGTTTCTGAGTCCAGAATCTGGGGCTAACTGGCTACATTTGACTGTAAATTCCATGAGGATGGCTCATTGATCTACTTTAAGACCATTTCCTCATGTGCAGAGTAACAAAGGTAGATTTGTGTCAATCTCAGAATCCTTCCAGTAGTTACTTTTCCTGATCCTAATTGGATCTGAGAGCACCAGGGATAGATTTTCTCCAATGTTTAAGATATCAAAAAGAAATTATATGTTTTGGAAGAAGGAATAAAAGAAAAGATAGAAACAAACACTCACAACCGTATTTTTGTGCTTATTTTGAGTTTTCCCTTATAGTGACTTTTGTTTCTTGCTGCTGCTAATAATCAGAAAAAGTCCCTTTGCTTTAACTTACAAATAAAAAATGACAAAATTACTCTCTCTGCCAAATTCTCTGATTTAATCAATCAGTTTTGCTGCTTCTCAAACTGAATTTGGCACATCTGACTTAGAATGTTTTCAAAAATAGAATCGATTTTTAAGTTGTTTTTTTTTTATGTATTCAATCCATACCTTGTTCAAAGGCAAGTTTCAGGAAGTTCTAGAAGCCATCCTAGACGCAGACTCATTTTCTCATAAAAGGGATAGATGAGGTGGGCATGTTTAAACATTAGCAAGTTTCAGAATCACCTGGAGTCATATTCAGATATGGGCTACTGGGTCTCAACTCAAATTTTTAATTCAATATCTCTGGAAAGAGGCCTGATAATTGTATCCATAACCAGTTTTCATGTGAGGCTGAGCTTATTAGTGAGAGAACTCATCTGAAAACCATTTTTCTACAAGATATCATCTCCCTTAGGAAGTATTCCTTATAGCTGCATCAAAAGACAAAACAAGGATCCATCAGCAAAAATAGTGTATCCGATACCCTCTATTGGTTAAGATTTCTTGCCCAATAACAGAAAGGTCCAGTTTTCCCAGAGTGGGAGCCTCCTAGTACCTGAGGAGAAGATGGCCACCAGGTAGGAGTCCTAAATATGGGAAGTCAAACTAAACACCTCTAAAGTGTCACACATCAAAGTTGCTTCAAATTTTTGAATGAGTGAATGAATGAGAATCAGAAAAAAAATATATTTCATATGCTTCTGCAGCTAATTTGCTCCCTCGCCTATACATCCCCTTATTAACATGAACTTGAACTTGATCCTTTTTATAGTTGTTTTTAATGTACTTCAAAAACTGAGGCTCTATATTCTTTGCACACACAGATTTAAAAATGAGAGAGTAAGAGAACTATGTTTGGAAGAAACTTGCTTTTATTCATCTATTGCACACTTCAAATAAGTAGGGAGTTTTAAAAGGTCTTCACTCTCTCTAGTCTCTCTGTATTCTGACCGACAGAGAATAAAAAATTTAAATGAGAGAAAATCAATTATTGATCTGCATTCTTTCTTCACAGACACTTGTGTGCAATTACATGATGCTGAAGCTTGCTTGGGTTTCAACGGTATACATCTTGCAGATTGATTTTGCTTTATTGAAATGAAATTGTAAAGTTACTGGATCTACTTTAACCCTTTACCTTCAGAGAAAGGTTGTTCATGCCAAGAAAAGAGTCACATTTGTCTCATTGTCTCTTTTAGAATGTTTTTTTGTCCCTTTGTGGTTGGAGAAAATAAACCTTTTTCACAAAAGCCTTTTATAAGATGGCTCTAGCAAAGAGGATCATCGGGCAGAATTTTAAATATTTAAGTTACAGTTTCAATAGACTTGTCTGAAGGGTCACCTGTCTGCCTAGAGAATGCATATATTGACTTTTTTATTAATATGCTTACCAAATATTCTTTTCTTAAGATTTATTATTTATTTATTCATTTTAGGTAAACATGACAATATATATCTAAAATGTACATTTTGACATAATATACATATATGGAGTATAACTTCCCATTCTGGTGGTTGTACATAATACTTACCAAATATTCATTGTCACACCCATATGTGTAAGAGGAGAGCAGCAGAAGAGGAACATGGATGGATGGGAGGTCTGGATGCAGACACAGGGGCTTCTCTGGTTGCCAGCTTTCCCTTTTGATTTGGCTGCTAGGTGAAGATAAAATGCAAGGGCAATGTGTGGCTCAAAACACTGACTGGACCACCTGGTATGTTATTTAGATCCTCCTTTGATACACTGGGAAAATTAATTAGACCCAGTAGCAGTAGGAAAACTCATTGGTTTGTAAGAAAAACTTTTGGGACATAAGAGGAAAAAATAAAAGAGATGGGGGTGATATTATAAAGCCAAGAAGTGACACAATGATCTGAAGTGGCAAGGAGAGGGAAAGCTTTCTAAGAGTTGCACCTGGGCCCAAGATTGGAGACTTCATACATGTTATATGTATGTGCATATACCTGTATGATTGTTTATGCATGTATGTATGTAATCTCTATTGGCAAAACCATTCAAAGGAATTTTCATATGTCACTTTATCCCTAAGTATTTTCCCCCAAACTAATAATTTCCTATATAGCTATAATACTATTAATATTGTTAATAAAATAAACAATAGTTCCCTAATTTCTAATATCTCTTTGTTCAACTGTTAATACTTAGGAATTTTTAATGGAAGAAACACTATCAACAAGAAATATAAAAGATATTTCCTTAAAGTTTAGTTAGGACGTTTAGTTCATAAGTGGTTGATAATAGCTGGGTATAATGACAAGTGTTCCAATTTTTCCTGGAATATTTTAACTCACTGCTCTAATTCTAAATTGTATCTTTAATAAATTTGTCAAAAAAGTGGCCATTGGATAGTTTATGCTCATCATTTTAACTATTCTTTCATAAAGTGCAAATGTTATAAGCATGATTTTATCAATATGCTTATAAATTTAAAGAATTATATTTTTTATTTTGTTTTTACAAATCCTTTATTGGAATAATGACAATGAAAGTTTCCAAAAAACCCTAGAATTAAGAATAAGGGAAATGTCCCTTATCTTTGGAAGATCATACCTACAAGACCTTAAATGGCACAAGACGAAAGCCGATAAAGAGGAAAAAGAGAAAGAAAGAAAACAACAGAAAACACACATGAAGAAAATGAGAATACAAATAAAAATAAATTCCCATTACCACTAAAAATTTTGATGTCATAGGAATTAAAGAATGAGTGAAAATGTAAGAAGTATTCAATTCAAAATAAATGTACAAATATGCCTTTGGAAATTGAAGGTAAGTTAGCTAAAAATTCAGGCAGAGAAAAAAAAATGTAATGCCTAATAATGTCTAATCTACTAAAAAATATACTATTTTTTGTTTTCTTTATTCAGTGTACAATATGTTGTTGTCAATTATTTTCCATGATTTGAGATAATTTTTGAATATGTTAATACATCTCACACCACCAAGCAGCACAATGCCTTTCACATAGCAGGGACTTAATAAATATTGTTGTTTTTCCAGTTGATAAGAGCAAAAAACCAAATTTCTTTTAACTTGTGATACAAAATCTAGACCATTGATGTGGTATTTTAGGACTCCTTTGAAGCATCCCTTTTTCTCTTTGGGATTTTCCTAAACCATTAAAGCAAACATATCCTTATCTTTCAAGAAAGGGGAGTGGATGGTAAATGCGTTCTCACAGGAGCCCAAGATTGCATTGGAGTGTCCTAGAATCTAAACAATGACAAAAAGTGCATTAACCACAAGTCAAGATGCCTAATCAATTTGCAAGCACATGGAAGAGCTCAGAATGATGGGTAATAAGCAGCTTGACTTTGTGACCAACAAATCATGTTAGACCAATTCAATTGCCTCTTCTGGCGGAGTGGCAGACCTTGTATTCAGGGAGGAAGGGACAGACATAATATATTTTGACTTCAGGGAGGCTTCTGACTCTGTTCCACATGACATGCTCATCAACGAGGTAGGAAAATATGGCTTGCTGTCAGAGATGGATTAAATTGATTAGAGAGGTGGCTAATTGGGAAGAAAAGGAAAGTCACAGGCTGCAAAAACACACAAGTGCACAGCCAACATACTGCTGGTTTGGGTCTGGATAAACTCAAGGGCAAATGTGTCTAGCATGCCAATCTGAATACAGTTAGATGAAGAAATACTTGCCTGTCAATAGAATCACTCATTACTTTTAATGGCTTCTGTCCCACCTATTTGGACATGAGCAAGTATATGAATGAATGGACACTATGTTCGCCTACACATAAAAAAGTAATCATTTTAGATTAAAGCTGTATATCTCCAAAATATAATACTAAAATGCAAAAATATAAGTACATGTAATAATTTTCTATGAAACTATTAAGAATAAGTCTACATCAAGAATAAATTTGACAAATCTCTTTGGATATGACAGACAAAATGTGCATAGGAAAATAACATGGCTCATTTTCAAGAGGAACAAACAGGAGAGTAAGTTTGGAGGGTATTAGATGTCAAAAGGCAGAAGTATCAGGGATTTCTAATCTTCTTGCCTGTAGTCATATTTCAGTGATCTGAAATTAACTTCTTGACTTAGCATATTGACGAAGATCAGACTCTAAATTTTCTATTTAGGGAATAATGACAAATATTTTTAACTAATGAGATCAACTGGAAGAACTACCATAGAAATTTGGGTGGGGCCTGTGGACACAGTAGTTACAACAAATTAGCCAATAGAGAAATTCTCATAAACACTAGCTATGTGTATATCTCTGCTAGGCACACTTCTTCAAACTGTGGGGCAGAAAAGTAGAGGATAATACCTGGGAAAGCTAAAATATATCTATTCCAATCTCTCCTGTTTCCATCATCTACAATTTCATTTTCTCAGTTTGAACCTTCTTTCCTTTACATGCATTCTGGTCCATTTCTTCAAAACTTTCTCCTGATTTTATTACATGTGATAATTTTAAAAATTTTCTACAGATTCCTTGGAATTCCTTCCAGGGAAACTAGAGCCTAATTTCTCTCCCCTTAATTGCACTCTCTACTTAGTGACTGCTTCTAATAAATCAAATGTGGTAAAAATGATAGTGTGTCACTTTGGTGATTAGGTCATAAAAGGCACAAAAATATTATGCATAATGAATGATATTTATCTACTTGACAACAATAAAACAAGGAACTTATATTTATTAACACATAAAATGTAAACAAAAGCCAAAGACTGTGAGAACATATTTTTAACCATATAATCACTATTCAAAGAACTTGTATCCAGAATAAATACAGAGCTACAAATTGATAAGGAAAAAACAAATAAGTAAAAAAAAAGTGGGCCAAAGTCTTGATTACATATTTTACAAAAACAAAGCAAAACAACAACATCAAAAAAAAAAAAAATCCAAGTGGTCAATAAATAAAATCAAGCAAATTTCTTTAGAATTCTGGGAAATACAAATGAACACTATTCCAGTGAGATACAACTACATACATCAATCCAATTTAATGAAATAGAAATCTGAGAAAACCTAGTATTGGTGACAATATAAAGCATTATCAGCTGAAGTTCAAACTAGACATGCTCTGTGTATATGTACAAAACTTTAATCTCAGCAGAGCTTTATAATCAAAACCTACAGAAAGATTGTTCAAGCAACAAAATATGCTCTATTGATAAACACAATATACACTAAAGCAAGGTCCATCAACTTGTCTTAATTGCATAAATATAATATGGAGTGATAAATATGACACAAAAGAATATATGCATTCTGTAAATTTATATTAAGTTCACAAAGTGTTTATCTAAACAGTTATGTCAACAGATGTGTATAATTTGCTGGTAAAATTACAAAGCAAAGCAATGAACCAATTGCCATAAAATTTAGCATAGTGGTTACCTCTGGCAGTTAGAGAGGATCTGTTTCAGAAGGAACATACAAGAAGCTTCTAGAATGCTGACAGCACTGCTTTCTCAGCCTGCATGGTGGTTCATAAGTTTCAGTTCCATGATACTACTTGTTCGGTTTTATATACTTTCCTGTGTATTATGTTTTAAAATAAAATATCTTTGGAATAATTACACACTTTCATCACAGCCCCACAAATTAACTTAAATTTCCAAGTCTATGGTAACACCCTGCCTGAGTTTTTTCACTCCAGAATCTTGTAAAATAATTGGAAAAACATTCATACTCTGTTTATGAAGTTGCAAATTAGTATTAAATATTAATTAGCTGTCTTCTGCATAGCACACATTGTCATAGCATTTGGAATTACAGCAAGAAAGAAAATGAGAAGAAAAATTTTTAACCCTTACCCATTAAACTTGTATTGTATTTTAAGTTTAAAATAAAAAAAATTAATTTAGCAATTATGTTTACAAGAACAAAATGAATTTAGCTGCAAGAAAGACTGCAACCAGGAATTAAAACAGCATATGATAAATATAGATTCTCAGTCTCTATCTCACCCTTGGATTGAAGCTATATTTTTTTGCCTAGTTCCATTAGATCCTTCCATAAATTAAGGGACATAATCATAATAAGATATGTAATCACATTCTCTCCCACTACAAGGAGAAAAAAAAGACTATCTATCCTCTAGTAACTATAAAAACTCCCAGAGAGGATCTCTGATTGGCTAATTTAAGGTCATTATTTTACCAAGGAGCCAATCATTCAGACCAACATAATGGTGCTTTATGATTGACCAACCCTGGACCTTATAATTAATCCTGCAATCAGTGCAATGTACTACTAATGATACTTTATACTAGGTGAAAGGAATTTCAAAAACATGGGCTGAAATTAGAATTAGTAATAATGGTTCAATAAAAACAGCTAATTATTTGTTAGTGCCCAGCTAATGTATTCTGGGCACTAACAAATAATTAGACATAATGCAGATCATATCAGACTATTTTGAAGCAATCATAACAGAAAAAAGAAAGGGAAAATCATAAATAGAGCAATGCAGGGCCACAAAGAAGGAAATAATTATTTATAAGTGAAGGATAAAGAAAAGCTTAATTTACCTCTACCCTTTCCTTACCCACAGAGCCACTTCACAAATCCACCCTGAAAGGATCGAGTTAGATTTTCTTTTTCAGAATCAAAGAAACACCAAAAAACACAAATTTGAGTGGGGGACATTAGGTCATATTGGCTATCCTAACACAGTCTGACCAGAACAAGTGACAGCAGAACCCATAACATGCATATGATGTTCCAGGAAAGCAGCCATATAATCAGTCTCAGAAAGTAGGCTCAGGGTTTAATAGTCCTTATCAGCTCTGTCAGGATTAAAGTCTGTTTGCCTTAACCAAGCTGAGGTGATGGGAGTTTATAAAACAGTCAATAAAGAACAATGATGCAACCAAGAGCAAAAATTGGAAAGCAGTCAAGAAAAAATGCTGAGTTTATGCTCAGTGTCCCTAAATCAAAATTTCAGAAAACCCATCTTTGCTCTTCATAAATGGCTAAATGGGTCTCTCACAGAGAGATCCTGCTCTCCCCTAGGATAGTCTCCCTCCAATTTTTAAGTTCCATTAATGGAATTTTGATCTACGGGTTCAAGGAACCACTACAAAAATGGTATCTCTTTCAGACTGTGCATTTAAATTTTCATACATTCATCATCTTCTAGAATCAATCTTCCCATCATGAGAGCAATTTAAAATAGGTCCCTATATTTCCTCTCCTCTCCCCACACTGCAATAGAACTCTCTAGGGTCAGTTACTCTGAGAGAAATTTAGAATGCCACATCATGATTTTAAGTGTGCCCTGTTTTAGGGTAGACTTAAAGGTGACTAATACCAGGGCCAGGCCTCCTTCCCTTCATGGCTTTGCATTGTGTGTAAAAATATCTCTCTCCCCAACTCCACTGATAGATTGAAGTCCCTCAGGATTAAGAGATTGTGTTTCCATTATCTTTCTATTTCTTGAGCTCATAACGTAATTGTGGACTCCTGGTATAATGCTCTATGCATAATTGTTATTTGCTAAGAATTTAACGAATAATTTTCAAAAATCCAAATTTAATTGAATCTGCTATCATTTATCAAATGTCTATTATATCAGACCTTTATAGATCTAGAAATCTAAAACTACAATGTTGTGACCAAACTAGGGCATTAGGGGGACTGACCCGAATCAATTAGTAGAATAGAATCCAATATCAGACACCGTGAGTTCAAATCTTGGCAAGCCCTTTAAACTCACTGAACTTCAGTTTCCCAAATATCAATAGACTCCAACTGGCGTCTCCTTTTTCTTTACCACAAATGCCATTCCCTCAGTTACAGAACTCATTCCCATTTCCAAGTGTTTGGCATTAGTGACTCAACACTCCAAAGAATGTTTGTATTTTAAAATTTGTTTAGTTTTTCTTATTGTTTTTGTAGTGCTGGGATGAAACCCAGGGCCTCAAGCATGGGGGTCAAGCCTCTACCACAGAGAAACACACCCAGCCCCAATATTTATAATTTAAAGGAAGGTAGTACAGGAAAAAGTCCATGATAGTCTGCTAGCATAATAGTCTGATTTTATTTCTGATGGTTAGAATGCCTTTTTATGTCCTGGTAAATAGGAACATCTAACTATGGAAGGAATGTTCTTTTTAAGAGTATCACTTACAAATACGATCATATATTGGAACATAAAGCAAGTCTGAACAAAGTTCAAGGGAATTAAATGATGAAAATCATATTTTAAATCACACTGCAATCAAACTAATACCAGTAACAAAAATATGACTAGAAAATGCTTTATATTTTGGAAATGAATAAAAATATTTTGAATTATACCTATGCATCAAAGAAAAAAATTATAATGATAAAAGTATTTTTAATTGTGTTCCAAATAGTAACAAAAATACTATATCACAAAACTATGGAACACAAATAAACTAGACATTAGAGGGGATATTTATAAATGGTGCATATATTAGAAGTCAAAGATGTGTACAAATTAATGAGCATCTTGTTGCTGTGATTAAAACACCTTTTAAGAACAATATAGAAGAGGAAAGATTTATTTTGGTTCATGGTTTCTGAGAATTCAGTCCATGGTTGACTGGCTCCTTCACTCCAGGCCTGAGGTGAGTCAGAAGATCACAGCCAAAGGGCATAGAAGAGGTAAGCTGCTCAGCTCACGGCAACTAAGAATTAGAGAGAGGGGAAGGGGCCTGAAAGAAGTTAAACTCTTCCAGGACATGCCTCTATCACCTACTTCCTCCAACTAAGTTCAACTTCCTAATAGTCCATTCAATCATCAATGGATTAATTCACTTATGAGGTTGGAGCCCTCATAATACAAACCATAACACCATCCCTCTGATGCAGATCTTTCCTTAGAAAAGGACTTGTTGCACAGGTGTGGGTAGTGCATCTAGCAGATGATATTTGTCTATCAGCTCCTTCATGGTGCACCTCAGCTACAGAAAACTTGTTACCCCAGGACCATTCTCTTCTTGAGGCAGCCTGTACCTAATACTGAGCAAAGAAGGGGTTTAAAAGTGCCAGTCAGTACTAAAAAAAAATCCAATGAAGAACTACTCCAACAAGCCAAATTTTTATTAAAACTCCCCCACAAGTTGGTTGAGAATTATTGGGTCTTCATAATGTTTAGTTTCTCCCTGTCCCTTAATCCTCCTTTCTCTCATTTTGCATCACAAATTTACCTCAGTGTCTGTGTTGAAAGAATCCAACCCATAATATTTCAAAAAATTAGAAAAAGTGCAGAACATCTCACTGAAAAATTATGACTAGAAATCACTGAAGGAAACAAACTTTCAATAGAGATGATAAATAGTTCTCAACAGACTAAAGAATAATTACTTAATACAAAGGATAAAGAAGGGAATATCATCACAAATGTGGAGACATTAAATGAATAACTAAAAGATATAAAAATCAACTTTATGACAATAATTTTAAAGCAAATAAATTCAGTCTAAAATATGAAACTTACCCAAAAAATCATGAGCTATTTGAAAATTTCAATTGCACTACAGACATATTAAAGTGCATGAGTCAATAACTTATAAATTTTTCCACAAAAACCCTCAAAGCTCAAATGACTTTAATATGCAATTTACCAGATATTGCTTTAAATATATAAGCATTATATAGAAAGTACAGAAAAGTACATATAGAAAATGGTGGAATACTTCTCAACTCTTATGGGGCCAGCAGAGATTTGATATGAAAACATAAAAAGGACCGTAAAAGAAGAAAAGTTGCAGATATTATACTCATTAGAATGCCTGTAAATGTCTTAAGTAACATATTAACATTAGGAAATTAATTAATATACTTATTACTTAAACAGATTTTAAAAGAGTAATCATCTCAGATGTCTTAGAATAAAGGCTCAATAAAATTCAATATATATTTATGAAAAATGAAAAGGTAAACCTTGAAAACCAATTTTGGAAAGGAGCTGTCTTAATTCATGTAAAAAGCATATACAAAACAATTGACCAAACATGATATTTAAAATATTTGAATTTTCACCAGAAAAAAAAATACAAGGATTCTTAATGTCAGTATTTAGTTTGGCATTGAATTGGAGACTTAAACCAATGCAGTAAGATAAGAAAAAGGAATAAAGTTTATAAGGATTTAAAAAAAATTAAAACTTTATCTACATGCAGAACTAATAGTGTATGTAGAAATCTAAAGCTAATCTATAGATGATTAAACATAATGTGTGAGTTTAATAATATTGCTTAATACAAAATCAATTTTTGAAAACAGCTGTCATTTTTCAAAATCTCAGAGCAATTAGAAAATAGTTTTAAATTTTGAAAATGCCATTAGTAATATTCTCATAGACAGAAATCAGAAACAAATATAAAAATATATGTGCAGTATCTCAACAAATAATACATATGTAAATTTTATTGTTTATAAATTTACATATATATATTTAAGCTTCACTGCAATGTAGTAAGTGAATGTAGAAATATAATTTTAGATTGAAACAAAATTAAAATGTCAACTTCATTCAAACTGATTTATATGTTTGAGGTAATACCATATGATATCCTATCAAGATTACATCTATGAAACTTGAAAGACATATTCTAAAGTTTATATGGAAATATGGAACAAGAATAGCTAAGACATTCTCAAAGAAGAAAAATGGATTGGGAAGGCTTCCTTTATTGTACATTATGTTTATATTTAAACTTTAGCAATAAAATATTCATTGACAAATACAGCAATGGAATAAAGAGCAGAGAGAGACTTATCCATAATGGATGCTTGATATATGACAGAGATGGCATTACAGATAAGTTGAAAATGGCAGACATTACAATAAATAGTTCTTAGACAATAGGACATGTACACAAAAAGAAATCAAATTAGAATCTTTCCTCACTTCATACTTGGCCACCAAATCCAGACAGATTAAATACCTCAAGTATGAAAGGTAAAAGTATAAAAATTATATAAACTCAGAACTCCGAAGTTCTAGGTAAAACATTTTTTTAAAGACACAAGTATTATCTGTAAAGGAAGACATGTTACTGATTTTTTCTAATTGTTTTAAAATTTCAACTATATTAAAATGAAGAACTCATGTTCATCTTGTCACCATAAAGATAATACAAAAAGAGAAGCTCAGATTAATAGAAAGTATTTTCAGCAAAAAAGAACTGAAAAAGAAAGTGTTCAAGATATATAAAGAATTTCTAAAAATTATTAAGTAATAGGTAGTTCATTATTTAATGGGCAAGTGAGTTGAATCGTCATTCATGAAAGAAATCAAAATTACACACACACACACACACATGCTAATCTCATTAATAATTAGGAAAATGAAAGTTTAAACTAGAATAAAATGTCATCGCACACTCATTACCATTAGATATCACAGTTAGGGAAAAGGTGAAAAATCTAGCCAAACAAAATCTTTGTAAGGATTTCTGAAAAAGGAAAACACTAAACATAATTGATGGAATGGAAGACATTTGATATTATCTGTCCAATTAAAAACATGTGAACTGTTATCTAGTAATTCCATTTCCAGAAATATACCTATAGAAACTCTTGCATATATATCAGGTTACTTATATAAGCACATTAATACAAACAATGTCCATAATAGCTATAAGCTGCAAACAATGCAAATGTCCATTTGGAGTAGAATGGATAAATGAATTGCAGTATATTTATGCCACAGAATACTATACGGCAGAGACAACGAACTATAGGTGCATTCAACATAATGGATAAATCTCCCAAACACGGAGTAGAGGACGAGAGAGAGGGGAGGGGGATTGTTTTCTCTAAAACTGAAAAACAAACAAACAAAAAAATTAGGCCATATTGTTCTGTCTTTTATATATATATATATATATATATATATATATATATATATATATATAGTAAAACTATAAAGATACCATTATCATAAACATGAGAAAGTTACCTAAGGAGGAAGGAGATAATTACACAAAGAGATGCTTGGGGGCCTTTGGATTGGTAATAATGTTCTATTTCTTTCTTTTTACAAAAGTTCCTTTGAATATATTTTTTTATTTAAATATATTTTTAAGTTTTAGTTGACACATAGTAATTTGATATGTGTGTGTATATATATTATATATATTATTATATAATATATATATATTATATATATATAATGGTACAGAGTGATATATATCTATATAATGTGTATATAAATATAATATATATATAATTATGTTATAGATAGATAGATAGATAGATAAAATGTTTAATGAACAGTTCAGGGTAATTGGCATTTCACCTTAAACATTTATCATTTCTTTGTATTAAGAATATTCAAAATCCTTCCTACTACCTATTTTGAAGTACAGATTTCATTGTTGTCAGCCATTGGTAATGTTCAATTTCTTGAGACAGGTGGGGTTTAAACTTGCATTAATCTTTTAACTACTGATTAAAATATACACATTTTTTGGAAGTTTTTGGCCTTTATGTTTCACAGATTTTAAAAACTATGATAATAAAATAAATGGAAGATAAACAAATCAAAGCACTGTTTGTGAATAACGTTTTAAGAAGTGTATCTTTAAAAAAGAGGTGTACCTACTGTAAGGTGGAGTCCAAGGAATTACATTTTTTAATAAGACAAATATTTGACTCTATTTAAAAGGTTCATTAGGAGGTGCCAGTATTAAAAGAACCATCAAAAACATAAGAGAATAGGGGATAAGTAATAAATATACATAATTACATGTGATCCTTCAGAAAGCAAGACATCGTGGAATGAGAATATAGACATTAAAGATGAAGGAAAGATGGATGTAGATGAAAGCAATTTGGTAAGTGACAGACATCAGATGGCTCTATTTAATCTTTTTGGTAGGAAGTGAGACTACTCCAAAAACTAGATCTCTTGGCAACAGGAGACCAACAGTACTTTTCCTCTCTTTGGCTTGCTGGGTTAAAGCCTCTTATTGCTGCAAAGTCAAGAGTAGCAGTTATGCAGATGATGCCAGTGCAGATGCCAGCAAGCCCACCAGTGCCAGTGTTAAGGACATCGCAGCACTGCCAAGTGCTCCAGAGCTGTTGTCTGCAGTTGCCAAAACTGCATGCACCAAAGCTGCGGGAGAATGCTGAACTCAAAGCCCATACAGATTTTAATTTCCACCAGTTGTTTTATTAAGCTAATCATACCCAAACCATGAGAACAGAGCCAGAGAGTGTCCAGAGTTCCCCCCGACAATACCTCTGTACATGCTTCAACTTTTTTCTTTATCTATATCTGGTGCAGGAATCTTTGAATATATTGTTTCTCAAAATGTAAAAATAGGAAGTTTCTAATCAGTCAACCAAGAGGGGAACTGAGATTCTACATCACTTAGCAAGCTCCCAGGAGACCTCAATATTGCTGGTCCCCAAACTACACTGACTAGGAAAGTCCTAGGAGCTTCAAGTAAAGATACCTAGAAAGCTCAGCTTATCTCTCCACATAACATTTCAAAACATGCCTGAATTATAGGTAAATAGAGCTTAAGTTCAAGCTGGGACACTTTGCAAGATTACTCATCCAAGTAAATGATTAGCACATCTGTCAATCAAAATTAATTGATCATCTTCTATGTATCCCACTATGTGGGATGCAGACAATTAGTGGTTATTGTCTCTGCCTTTGTTGAATTTATTTTTGACTTGGTGAGAGGCAGGAACATACTGATAAAGTACCAAGAATACTAGCAGTGCACAGGCTAAAAATATTCATCTAGGCATAGTCCTGTGGAACTGTAGATGAGTTCTTTTTCTCTTTTATTTGCTGACATTCTTTGGCAGACTTTGAACATATTTCATGGAATTAGAAATCATAGCCACTCTCTGTATGTTGGTTTCTTGAATGGAGTTAAGCTAAAGAAAATTATCCCATTAACAAGTCACAGTAATATAACATGGATATATCTACGGAGTATATTCCTTCATTTAATATACTCATTCTTTACTCCAAGTGCTTCTGAAAACCTCTCATTCAAATGAATGATATTCCATTTTGGATTTATTCTAACTCACTTTGGCAAAACAAAGAATTTGTAAAATTTAATGAAAATAAGCTTTCTGAGATATGTTTTAATTTTAGGTAGAAAGAAAGGACCTTACAGATACTAACAGTTGGATCAGCAGTTGGATCACAAAGGAATCAGATTCTAGCCAAACTCAGACTATACTTTCACAACCTGCAAAAAAAGAAAGAAAAAGAAGAAGTAACTAAAAATTTACAACCAACCAGTGTAAATTTTAGGTCAAAAGCTAATTAAAACTTAACTAAAGATTACTGTATTCATTCACTGGTCATTTGTGTGGGGGAAGGCTACATATTGTTATTTTCAGATATTTAAGTGCTCAAAAAGTCTGATATTCAAATATCTTTTCTGAGAAAAGTACTCAAAGGTGTAGACCAGCCAGTGGGAAAGTTATTTAAAAGTAAGCACTCAAGAATGAGGAAGCTGTGTTTTTGTTTTTTATTATGATTTTTAAAAGGATGGGCTATGGTTACTGAAGTAAGTTATAAGATATAAAAAAAAAGTCATCATCATCATCATCATCATCATCATCATCTAGACCTAAAGTTTCTAAAGTTTTTTGAAAGAAAAAGCAAGAAGTATGTAAATGAAAAAGAAAGACATGCTAGTGATTTCATTTATTCAACAAATACTTTTTAAGCATTTACCAATGTGTCAGATATTTTGCTAGATAATCCCCATCCAAAATGTAGTTCATCTTTAAAGTTTTAAAAATCAGAGAAATGTAAGTGGAAAATGTCTTCTTTTGACATCGGTTTGTTTATTCTTTATAAATTTTTTGGCAAGTTAAAAGTTTTTATTTATTTTACTTCCCAATGCTCATATGCATATTTCAAAAGTCAAGAACGCCAGGAAGTTTTTCTTAGAAGTAAATATCCTGTCACTCTCCAATGTTTTCCAATCTCAATATCAAAGACCAATTTTTAAATACTTGGTTTTTCTATATAATTTAACATATATTTTGAATTGTAATGCTTATTCTTTTATTGCTTAACTCTTCGATATTTGATATTATTTATTTACCCTACCCTGTAAAAGAGAATTTAGCTATATCACAGGACCTCCTGAAGTCCCATCCCCTTTGCCCTTCAGGCTTTCCTCTTTCACCTAGTGAGTGCCCAAAGATAAGGAATCAGTGCATCAACACACACCACGACAGAGTCAAAGGGCTTTACAGTAAGAGTGAGATTTTTTTCATCCCTCTAGTTCTTGAAAAAAAAAAAAAATGTCTCCTGGAAAAACACCAGGTTTGCCTCCCCCAGAACACCAGTTGTGAACAAAGGATGCCAATTTTAGAATCTGGACTGACTTCCAAGCCCCTCAATATCAGGCTGCATCTTACCTGCTCTCTACCTCCCAAATATCCAAACCTGGCCCACTTGTGGAAAGAACAGATGCTTTCCGACAAGACTGCATGTGTTTACTCTGGCTCCTTCTCCACTTTATGATAAGATTTTTCATTTGTTTTCTGTTTTCCAGCTATTTACTAAGCTCTCTCATAAGTAGATGAGAAGAACCTCTTTGCTGCTCTCTTGGACCTATGCCTGTTTTGTTCTTTACAATAATTTTAATGCAGGTGGCAGAAAAGAGGGGAGAAAAGCATGGGTTTTCAATACAGTATCCTGAACTAGAAGCCTAAGTATACTTTTAAGTAAAGCAAAATTCGAAAATAAGGCATAAATTAGGATGATGTTTTCCAAATGCATAAAGGAAAACAAAACACAGAAAATACAGTGCATACAGAAAAATAAAAATGGAAAAAAAAAAAAACCCAAATCCTTCTCTTAGCATTTTGGAGTTTTACTTTATAAGACTGATGTAGCCTGAGTATGTTCTGTATTTAAATTACATGACTCAAATCCTCTGTTCTGACTCCAGGCTCACAAAGCCATCTTCTGCTCATGTGTTTCTTCCCCTTCAAGCAGACAAACAAGGAGATGATATTCTAATTACAGCACATGAGTGTCCTGTTTCCCCTCATTTATTTCTCTTTGTGAATCAATCTGCTTGCCTTCTCATTTTATATATTCAATTTCTAAGCACATTTCATGTAAGTCTCTTCCTGAGGGACAGGTCCATTCCAGGTACCTGTCAATTCAGGTTTGAGAGCTGGACCATGGGAGAGATTCCAAGTGACCAAAAGACTGCTGTGTAGTATCATCTGCCTCCTTCTCTTGATGTGAAGAACGACTATATCACAATGTCAACTAATTCCTCTGAATGAGGGTGCAACTATCCTAAATAAATCCTGGTGGGTGTTGTTTGCTTATATGCTTGCTTTAATTTTTGTTTTGTTTTATATGGAGGAGTAGGAGAATAGAGAAAATAATTTTTAAAGTTCATCTGGAAAAGCAGACATCCAAGAAAGATCAGTATAACTTGAAAATTAAAATAGGGGGAGACTCCAAGTACCACCCATTAATATAAAAAAATACAATTAAAATGCTACATTTGAGATTGCTCTTTGTTAACATAGATGGAGAGAAGAAATATAAAAACTGAGAAACAGCCAGTTATATTTAGCCAGTATGAATTTAGCAAGCTTCAACTGTGGCATCTCAAACAAATATGGAAGGAAAATACTATTTACAAATAATAGCAATTGCTTAGTAATTGGAAAAATAACACTAGATCTTATTTCATACCCTATCTAGATGGATAAGAATTTGATATAAACATTACAACAATGTAAATGTAGAATAAAGTCAGATGCTATTTATCAGATCTATGCATTTTCCAATCATAGTAGAAGTTAATGAGAATACAAAGGTAAAGGGATTTAAGCTGCTTAAATTCTTTAATATTAAAATTTTAAAACAACCTTAGAAATAAGGTAGTAAACAACAACATATTTGTAACAAATATGGCAAAGATTTAGTGCCCTCAATACATACATGTTTTTTTAAATCATAAGATTAAAAATATTAAAAGTCCAGTAGAAAATAGATGTAAAACTGAATCACAAAAGTAGAAATGTAATTGGCTAATATGTTTCCCACCTCAATAATGATTTACAAAGCATATTCAAAAGGCAGTAGTTATATTTACATGTTTTAGTATAAAATTTTAAAGCAAAACTGAAAAATACTACTCAATGCTGGAAGGTGCACAAGCAAGCACTGGAAGTCTTAATGAGTTTGCAAAATGGCACAACTTTCCTGCCAATAAGATGTAAATTGTGGGGCTGGGATTGTGGCTTAGCAGTAGAGTGCTTGCCTAGCATGCACAGGGACCCAGTTTCGATTCTCAGTACCACATAAAATAAATAAATAAATAAAGGCATTTTGTTGTGTCCATCTACCAAAAAAAAAAAAAAAAAGATATTCTCTCTCTCTCTCTCTCTCTCTCTCTCTCTTAAAAAAAATGTAAGATGGCATTAAAAGTTTTTCAAAATTTATGTGTTATAAAATAATGATATTTTAAAAATGGTCTCTTGACAAATAATCAAGAACTTTCACAAACTGTTAGGTGATAAAGAAATTTATGAATTTTATATTTATATTAAGAAAATGATTTAATAAAAAAGTGGCATATTTACTCTAATAACACTTTTCCAAAAAATGAAGTTTATAGACACAAAAAAAAGTCTACAAAATACACATGCCAATTTTGCAGAAATCATACTGCAAAATACAAGGGTATGTACACATACATGGAGCTTTAAAAATAGGAAGGGGTGGCATTAATGTTCACATTGTTTTTTTTTCTCTGTTCATAAAGTTATTTGGTTTTCTGTTTTACATTTTCTTATTTGTACCTTTGTAAGTTTTCCATGTGAACATACATAATTTATCTAAAAATTTAAAATAATTAACCAATATTTTAAAACTGACGGTACAAATTAGAATACAAACACACAAAAGTACAAGCTGCTTTCATTACTCTTCACATCAGTGATGCCTTACATAATTTTGTCTGTTCCACTGAAAAAACTCTTCAAGATGTATTAAAGCCCCTCTATTACCAGCCCATAGACTTTACCCTTTTTCTGATATTTCTAATAATCTGAGAGCTTTAGGTTAATAAACTAATTTTGAATTACAATAATGAAACAAAAAATTATCTCTTCCAACTAACAGCACCACGGGTGATATTCATTTAAAACTAATAATATTTTTAATTTTTTTAAAACAAGAGAAAAAACATTTTTGAAAAATTTAGAGAGTCTGACATGAAAAACTAAAATCCAAGAAGGAAAAAATTGGCAGTTATTAAGAAAAAATGAGAAGTCAAGACAAAGTCATTTTCCCCAACTACCATTATCCAATAAATAGGTCTGTTACTTAAAAAATGTGACTCTTGGGTCAAATTCCATTCTAATCATGCTCCAGTCCTTTGTCAATAATCTTATGAATTCCAAAAAAACTCTTCTCTAGGTCCTGCCCCAAACCTAGCACAACGGTCCACTCATAAAATATAAAGGCTGTGAGAACCTCAGTGATCTAAAACAAAGAAAATCAGATTGAAATAAAGAAGAAAAAGAAATATGAGAGAGATAGAAGTTAATATTCTAATAAAGGATCCAGCCACACTATTTAGCTCCTGCTATCGACAAACACCTCATAAATATCACAGAGAACTTGGAATTCCAGAAATATGGAATAGAAATACTTTTCCCTAGTAGTCTCATTAAAATCCCTGGGTATTTTATATAAAACAACATAAGAAGACACACACAGGTAGACAGAATAAGGCAGACTGCACTGGGACCTTTGAATTTGAGAAACATCACAGTGGTTAGATCCCTGCTTTTTCTTTATTCTTTTTTTATATCCCAGATGCCCAGATATCTTCTTATAGCTGAAGATATTTGCACAAGAGGGGGAAAAAAAAGCCCCTAGCCAATCGGAAGGAAAAGTGTAAGCAAGCCAGTAACACTCTAATTCCATGGAAGAGTGAAAGAAATTCCTCCCTCCTGTCTCTAAAGGTTTGTCTTTTAAATCTGCTGATATATACAGGGTATTGACAGATTAACGGGAGAAAAGGCATACAAGTTTATTAATGACCATGTGTGCATAGGAGCCTCATGAAATAGAGGAAGCTTAGCTTTTCTTTCTGAAGGCTGGATATGTGAATCTACTGAAATAAATTGGCAATGGACAGATTGGCCGGAGAAAAGCCTAACAAACATATTTACGTGAACAGGCAGTACAGGAAGGTGAGTACCCAATAACCAGATGAGATTTGGAAACTTATATACCCTTCCTTAAGGGCAGAAAGAAATGCAGGGTGGGGGATAATTTAGAGGGGTTGTCAGTGATTCTTAAAGAGGTGAATGGGCCTGAAGAACAGACAACGGTCTGGGACAAGGTTCTCTGGGCTCCAGAAGTAGTGTTTGATTTTTAATCTCTTCCTCTGTGAAAAGAATTTAACAAATAAAGCTGAAGACAGATTCCCTTATAAATCTAGATGCAAAAAAATTTCAACAAAATGTTTACAAATAGAATTCAGTAACATATAAAATGAATTATATACCATAACTGCTGTTTAGTCCAAAGATGTATGAACTATTTAATATTTTAAAGTTAGTATAATAAACCATAAAACAGGCTAAAGAAGAAAAATCACAAAATCACATCAACTTCTAGAGTAAAGGTATTTGACAAAATTCAACACCTATTGATGCATAAAAAAGAAAAAAGGAAAGAAAAATTTCCTCAATTTCGTAAGGAGCATCTACTGAAAACCTACAAATAGTATTCCATATAATGATAAAAGAGTGAATTCCTTCCCCCCTTAGACTGTAAATAAGGCAAAGATGTCCATTCTCCCTACTCATAGCCAAATAGTAGGAGAAAATCTTCAGGCTGTTGAGGATTTAAAACTGGTTATTAGACTTGACTCAAAAGCATAATCCATAAAAGGAAGAAGAGATAAATTGGATTTTATTTTTAAAAATAAATAAATTTTGCAGAGAATGAAAAGACAATCTATGAAGTGGGAGAAAATATTTCCAACTTGCATATCTAAAAAAAAATTAGGATATAGAAACAGCTCTCAACACTTGAACAAAAAACAAAATAAAAGAAAACAGCAATAAAAAATAAACCAATCAGAAAATAGACTGAAGATAGGTATTTTACAGCAAAGAATATACAATGGAAAATAAGTTCATTACAAGTTGCTAAGTATCATAAGACATGTCTTGAATGTGAATCAAAACCACAAGGATATATCACTATAGAACTATCAAAATGGCTACAACATAAAACAGCGATGACATTTAATGAGTGTAAGAACAAGAAGAAAAGGTATGTTTCTTACCAAAAAAAAGAAAATTGAAGAAAGAGAGAGATAGAGATAGAGATAGAGATAGAGATAGATAGATAGAGAGAGGGGGGAGGGAGGGAGGAAGGGAAGGGGAGAGGGAGAGGGAAGGAGGGAGGGAAAGAAAATAAAAAAGAAAAATCCATTTATCAGAGTTTAGAAACACGTATCAGAGTTTAGAATACCACAGGCAACCATCTTCTTAGGGTCTTGATCTCTTCTCTGGAACAAAAACTCTTTTTTTTTTAATTTTTATTGTTGGTTGTTCAAAACATTACATAGTTCTTTTTTTTTTTGAATTGCAATTTTCTTTTTTTTTTAATTTTTAATTTTTTATTGTGGGTTGTTCAAAACATTACAAATTTCTTGACATATCATATTCCACACTTTGATTCAAGTGGGTTATAAACTCCCACCTTCACCCCATACACAGATTGCAGAATCATATCAGTTACACATCCATTGATTTACAAATTGCCATACTAGTGTCTGTTGTGCTCCGCTGCCTTTCCCATCCTCCACCCTCCCCCCTCCCCACCTCTCCCCTCCCCTCCCCTCCTCTCTCTCTAACCCCTCCACTGTATAACCCTGAGGGTCACCTTCCATTACCATGCGATTTCCCTTCTCTCTCCCTTTCCCTCCCACCTCTCATCCCTGTTAAATGTTAATCTTCTTCTCCTGCTCTTCGTCCCTACTCTGATCTTAGTTACTCTCCTTATATCAAAGAAGACACTTGGCATTTGTTTTTTAGGGATTGGCTAGCTTCACTTAGCAGAATCTGCTCTAATGCCATCCATTTCCCTGTAAATTCTATGATTTTGTCATTTTTTAATGCAGAGTAATACTCCATTGTGTATAAATGCCACATTTTTTTTATCCATTCGTCTATTGAAGGGCATCTAGGTTGGTTCCACAGTCTTGCTATTGTGAACTGTGCTGCTATGAACATCGATGTAGCAGTGTCCCTGTAACATGCTCTTTTTAGGTCTTTAGGGAATAGACCGAGAAGGGGAATAGCTGGGTCAAATGGTGGCTCCATTCCCAGCTTTCCAAGAAATCTCCATACTGCTTTCCAAATTGGCTGCACCAATCTGCAGTCCCACCAGCAATGTACAAGTGTACCCTTTTCCCCACATCCTCGCCAGCACTTGTTGTTGTTTGACTTCATAATGGCTGCCAATCTTACTGGAGTGAGATGGTATCTTAGGGTGGTTTTGATTTGCATTTCTCTGACAGCTAGAGATGTTGAGCATTTTTTCATGTACTTGTTGATTGACTGTATGTCCTCCTCTGAGAAGTGTCTGTTCAGGTCCTTGGCCCATTTGTTGATTGGGTTGTTTGTTCTCTTACTGTCTAATTTTTTGAGTTCTTTGTATACTCTGGATATTAGGGCTCTATCTGAAGTGTGAGGAGTAAAGATTTGTTCCCAGGGTGTAGGCTCCCTATTTACCTCTCTTATTGTTTCTTTTGCTGAGAAAAAACTTTTTAGTTTGAGTAAGTCCCATTTGTTGATTCTAGTTATTAACTTTTGTGCTATGAGTGTCCTATTGAGGAATTTGGAGCCCGACCCCACCGACTGTAGATCGTAGCCAACTTTTTCTTCTATCAGACGGCGTGTCTCTGATTTGATATCAAGCTCCTTGATCCATTTTGAGTTCACTTTTGTGCATGGTGAGAGAAAGGGATTCAGTTTCATTTTGTTGCATATGGATTTCCAGTTTTCCCAGCACCATTTGTTGAAGATGCTATCCTTCCTCCATTGCATGCTTTTAGCCCCTTTATCAAATATAAGATAGTTGTAGTTTTGTGGATTGGTTTCTGTGTCCTCTATTCTGTACCATTGGTCCACCCGCCTGTTTTGGTACCAGTACCATGCTGTTTTTGTTACTATTGCTCTGTAGTATAGTTTGAAGTCTGGTATCGCTATACCGCCTGATTCACACTTCCTGCTTAGCATTGTTTTTGCTATTCTGGGTCTTTTATTTTTCCACATGAATTTCATGATTGCTTTCTCTATTTCTACAAGAAATGCCGTTGGGATTTTGATTGGCATTGCATTAAACCTATAGAGAACTTTTGGTAATATCGCCATTTTGATGATGTTTGTTCTGCCTATCCATGAACAGGGTATATTTTTCCATCTTCTAAGATCTTCTTCTATTTCTCTCTTTAGGGTTCTGTAGTTTTTATTGTAGAAGTCTTTCACCTCTTTTGTTACATTGATTCCCAAGTATTTTATTTTTTTTGAAGATATTTTGAATGGAGTGGTTGTCCTCATTTCCATTTCAGAGGATTTGTCACTGATATACAGGAATGCCTTTGATTTATGCGTGTTGATTTTATATCCTGCCACTTTGCTGAATTCACTTATTAGCTCTAATAGTTTCTTTGTAGAGCCTTTTGGGTCTGCTAGGTATAGAATCATATCATCTGCAAATACTGATAATTTAAGTTCTTCTTTTCCTATTTTGATGCCTTTAATTTCTTTTGTCTGTCTAATTGCTCTGGCTAGTATTTCAAGAACTAAATTGAATAGAAGTGGTGATAGAGGGCATCCCTGTCTTGTTCCAGATTTTAGAGGGAATGCCTTCAGTTTTTCTCCATTCAGAATGATGCTAGCCTGAGGCTTAGCATAGATTGCTTTTACAATATTGAGGTATATTCCTGTTATCCCTAGTTTTTCTAGAGTTTTGAACATAAAGGGATTCTGTACTTTGTCGAATGCTTTTTCCGCATCTATCGAGATGATCATATGGTTCTTATTTTTAAGTCTATTGATGTGGTGAATAACATTTATTGATTTCCGTATATTGAACCAGCCTTGCATCCCAGGGATGAATCCTACTTGATCATGGTGTACAATTTTTTTGATATGTTTTTGTATCCGATTCTCCAGAATTTTATTGAGGATTTTTGCATCTAGGTTCATTAGAGATATTGGTCTGTAGTTTTCTTTCTTTGAAGTGTCTTTGTCTGGTTTAGGTATCAGGGTGATGTTGGCCTCATAGAATGAATTTGGAAGTTCTCCCTCCTTTTCTATTTCCTGAAGTAGCTTGAAAAGTATTGGTATTAGTTCTTCTTTAAAGGTTTTGTAAAATTCTGCTGTATACCCATCCGGTCCTGGGCTTTTCTTAGTTGGTAGTCTTTTTATGGTTTCTTCTATTTCCTCAATTGATATTGGTCTGTTTAGGTTTTCTATATCCTCCTGACTCAATCTGGGCAGATCATATGACTTAAGAAATTTATCTATGCCTTCACTATCTTCTAATTTATTGGAGTATAAGGATTCAAAATAGTTTTTGATTATCTTCTGTATTTCTGAAGTGTCTGTTGTGATATTGCCTTTTTCATCCCGTATGCTAGTAATTTGAGTTCCCTCTCTTCTTCTCTTCGCTAGCATGGCTAAGGGTCTGTCGATTTTGTTTATTTTTTCAAAGAACCAACTTTAGTTTTGACAATTTTTTCAATTCTTTTGTTTCGATTTCATTAATTTCAGCTCTGATTTTCATTATTTCTTGCCTTCTACTTCTTTTGCTGTTGTTTTGCTCTTCTTTTTCTAGGATTTTGAGATGAAGTATGAGATCATTTATTTGTTGGTTTTTTCTTTTTTTAAGGAATGAACTCCAAGCAATTAATTTTCCTCTTAGAACTGCTTTCAATGTGTCCCATAGATTCCGATATGTTGTGTCTGTGTTTTCATTTATCTCTAAGAATTTTTTAATTTCCTCCTTGATGTCTTCTATAACCCATTGATCATTCAGTAACCTATTGTTCATTCTCCAAGTGATGCATGATTTTTCCTTCCTTCTTTTATCGTTGATTTTCAGTTTCATTCCATTATGATCAGATAAGATGCATGGTATTATCTGTACTCCTTTATATTGTCTAAGAGTTGCCCTGTGACATAATATATGATCTATTTTTGAGAAGGATCCATGTGCTGCTGAGAAAAAAGTGTAACTGCTTGATGTTGGGTAGTATATTCTATATATGTCAATTAAGTCTAGGTTATTAATTGTGTTATTGAGTTCTATAGTTTCCTTATTCAACTTTTGTTTGGAAGATCTGTCCAGTGGCGAGAGAGGTGTGTTGAAGTCTCCCATGATTATTGTATGGTGGTCTATTAGACTCTTGAACTTGAGAAGAGTTTGTTTGATGAACGTAGCTGCACCATTGTTTGGGGCATATATATTTATGATTGTTATGTCTTGTTGGTGTATGGTTCCCTTGAGCAGTATGTAGTCTCCCTCTTTATCCCTTTTCATTAACTTTGGCTTGAAATCTATTTTATTTGATATGAGTATGGACACTCCTGCTTGTTTCCGAAGTCCATATGAGTGATATGATTTTTCCCAACCTTTCACCTTCAGCCTATGTATGTCTTTTCCTATCAAATGCATCTCCTGTAGGCAGCATATTGTTGGGTCTTGTTTTGTGATCCATTCTACTAGCCTGTGTCTCTTAATTGGTGAGATTAAGCCGTTAACATTTAGGGTTATTATTGGGATATGGGTTGTTCTTCCAGCCATATTTGTTTATTTATGTTACTAAACATGGTTTGTTTTCCTCTTTGATTATTTTCCCCCCCTTTACTGTCCTACCTCCCACTGTTGGTTTTCATTGTTATTTTCCATTTCCTCTTCCTGTAATGTTCTGCCAAGGATGTTTTGAAGAGATGGTTTTCTAGCTGCAAATTCTTTTAACTTTTGTTTATCGTGGAAGGTTTTAATTTCATCTTCCATCCTGAAGCTTAATTTCGCTGGATACACAATTCTTGGTTGGAACCCATTTTCTTTCAGTGTTTGAAATATGTGATTCCAGGATCTTCTAGCTTTCAGAGTCTGTGTTGAAAGATCAGCTGTTATCCTGATTGGCTTACCCCTAAATGTAATCTGCTTCCTTTCTCTTGTAGCTTTTAAAATTCTCTCCTCATTCTGTATGTTGGGCATCTTCATTATAATGTGTCTAGGTGTGGATCTCTTATGATTTTGTACATTCGGCATCCTGTAGGCTTCTAGGATTTGGGATTCTGTCTCATTCTTCAAGTCTGGGAAGTTTTCTCATATTATTTCATTGAATAGACTGCTCATTCCTTTGGTTTGGAGCTCTGTACCTTCCTGTATCCCAATGACTCTTAAGTTTGGTCTCTTAATGTTATCCCATATTTCTTGGATGTTCTGCTCATGGTTTCTTAACAGTCTTGCTGAGCTCTCTATGTTCTTTTCCAGTTGAAATACTTTGTCTTCATTGTCTGATGTTCTATCTTCTAAGTGTTCTACTCTGCTGGTAGTATTCTCCATTGAGTTTTTAAGTTGGTTTATTGCTTCCTGCATTTCTAGGATTTCTGTTTGTTTGTTTTTTATAACCTCTATCTCCCTGTAAAGTTGATCCTTTGCTTCCTGGATTTGTTTGTGTAATTCATTGTCGAAGTGATCTTTCATTGTCTGATTTTGCTGTTTAATGTCTTCCTTGATACTCCAGATCATCTGAAGCATGTATATCCTGAATTCTTTATCTGACATTCCATCTGCTGCAGCTGTTACCTCTTCTAAAGTTGCGTTGACCTGCATTGCTTGTGGTCCTTTCTTTCCTTGTCTTTTCATACTGCTTGCGTATCTTTCCTGCAGGCACGGGCGGCGGCTCTGCTCTCTCCTTATTCCAATTGGGGTGTCGTGGCTACCACGCTGGCAGGTCACTGGGCCTGTTCTGGGCCCTGGCGGCGGCTCTGTTCTGCCCCTACTCCAATTGGGGTGACGAGTGTACCACGCCGGCAGGCCACCGGGCCTGATCCACAGGTCAGTTGCAGGTTTGCCTACCCTGCAGGCGCGGGCGGCGGCTCTACTCTGCCCCTACTCCAAATGGGGTGACGTGTCTGTCGTACCGGCAGGCCACTGGGCCTGTCCCGCTGGTCGGTCGCAGATCTGCCCACCTTTCGGGCACGGGTGGAGGCTCTGCTCTGCCCCTACTCCAATTGGGGTGTCGTGACTACCCCGCCTGCAGGACACTGGGCCTGTTCCTGGCACGGGCGGCGACTCTGCTCTGCCCCTACTCCAATTAGGGTGGTGTGTGTACCACGCCGCCAGGCTCCTGGGCCTGATCCGCCGGCCTGTTGCAGGTCTGCCTACGTTGGAGGCACGGGCGGCGGATCTGCCCTGCCCCTCCTACCATGCCTGCAGACCCCTGGGCCTGATCTGCAGGTTGGTCACAGGTCTGCTCACCCTGCAGGCACAGGTGACGGTTCCGCTCCGCCCCCACTCCAATTGGGGTCACGTGACCACCACCCCGGCAGGGCCTGATCCGGGCGTGGGAGAAGGATCTGCTCTGCCCCTACTCCAGTTGGGGTGACGTGTGTACCACACTGGCAGGCCCCTGGGCCTGACCCGCCAGGCTGTCACAGGTCTGTTTACCTTGCAAGCGCGAACGGCGGCTCTGCCCTGCCCCTCCTACCACGCCCATGTACCTCTGGGTTGCGGGTCTGCCCACATTGCGGGTGCGGGTGGCGGCTCCGCTCCGCCCCCTCTCCAATTGGGGTCACGCAGTCCCCACGCTGGCGAGCCGCTGGGCCTGCTCCGGGCACTGGCCCGGCTCCTCCCCTCTGGCTCGATGACAAATTGAGGAGACTTGGGTGTCTGTGCCTCACCCCCCCTACCAGGAGACCAACTGTTTCTGTCACCGCTGGTATTGATGAAGTTCTCTCCTCCGCCGCTTTCTGATGACATCAGATCTCTGCCATGTTGGTATCCTATGCGAATGGCAGCATTTCGTTCCCCTTGCCGGGCAACCAAAGCAACGGGTGAGTCCTGACCGGCCCTCAGCAGGACCCGGACCGAGAAGCAGTTTCCGTGGGCTCCTAGCCCCAGGCCGGGGAAGTTCCGGGAGCCGGAACACGGCCGCTCCGTGCTCGGTGTAAGCTCCTATAAGTGTAGGCTCCAAGAATCAGTCCCCGCGGGCTCAGTTCCGGGAGCCGGAATTCGGCCGCTTAGTGCTTGGTGTATGCTCTGATAGGAGCAGGGTCCAAGAAGCAGCCTCCGCAGGCTCCGCAGCCCTGGGCCAGGGCGGTTCCGGGACTGTTCCGGGAGCCGGAACTCGGCCGCCCCGCGCTCGGTGTTCGCTCCGATAAGATCAGGTTCTAAGAAGCACCCAGGCACTGAACCCTAGCAATCTGTCTGCAAGCCGCAGGCGAATTGCAGCCTGAAATTACCTGTTCTATGGCTGAATGAGCTGCGGTCAGTCGCAAACAGGGATGGTGACGTCAGCTTTCCAACATGGTGGCTGCTGGCCTCCTCTGTGGTCTGACCAGTGTGGAGAACCGAGATGGACCGCTTCCTTCCCCCGTCTGGAACCCAGAATTCAGCCCTGAGTACGGTGCTTGCACGGCTGGCAGAAACTGCAGCGCTGTATCCCTGCATCGCTATCTCCTCGTTTCCCAGCGAGCGCTGCAGACTCTAGCCACGGGGCGATTTGCTGAATAAGCAGTGTTACCCTCCGTGCGACAAACCTCTCGCGTTTGAGTCCCCGTAGCCGATCCTCATGCGATGGAAATCCTTCCTCCAGGTTCCGGAGCACCCCACTATTGCTGGAAATTCCTAATAAGATATCCTTTAGCCGTCCTGACTTGTCATACTCCCACACAGTGAAGCAGCACACGGGGGCAATGCACTCCCCTTGCCGCCATCTTCCTTCTCCCATTACATAGTTCTTGATATATCATATTTCACACTTTGATTCAAGTGGGTTATGAACTCCCATTTTTACCCTGTATACAGATTGCAGAATCACATCAGTTAAAACTCGTATCTCCTGCACTCCTTTGCTTCAGGCCTGTCTTCCAGGACCACTGTACCATTCTACCACTGGGTCATGAGAAGGAAAGAAGACTGATGAAGAGAGGAAAGAAAAAAGCCCCCCCTTTTCTCTTTGCCTCCTTTTTGGGATAAGTAAGGTTTTTTAATTCTCTACAGCTTTCTGCCATGACACTGAAGTTGTTGACCACCATCCAAGGCTTACAAATAGATGTTTTTTTCTTGCCTATTGTCTCTCTCTCTTTTTTAAAATTTTTTTAAAAGTTGTAGTTGGAAATAATACCTTTATTTTATTTTTTTTATTTTTGTGTGGTGCTGAGGATCAAACCCAGGGCCTCGAACGTGCTAGGCAAGCGCTCTACTGCTGAGCCACAGCCACAGCTCCCTATTGTCTCTTTAAATCTTCTTTCCTTCATATTTTCTCTGTCTTCTCTCCTTCTCTCCCTTCTTCCTTTTCACCCTCTCTCCTGTCATCAGGCCCATTCTCCCTTCTCTTTAGCAAATTTCTTATTTGTGATAGCCTATCATAGTTCAGCCAGCATTTTCCATGTCCTGGGATTTTTCTCCACAGCACCGCACCCTACACCTGTGTTGAGAGGTTTGGTCACCAATGGCACTGCCATCGCCAAGACATTATCAACACAAAAGATATAAGACTCCTGATTCTATTTCTTAAATGGGGATTCACGGAGACCTCTAAGTATTTTCTACTCTTAATGTTTTTCCCTTGAGATTTTAGATGAGTACTTATTGATAAGATTTGACCCTGTTTTACTCATTTGCTATTATGGAAAACATGGTCTTGAATCTTTACATCATAATTACTTTTCGTTTTTTTTCAAAAAAGATGCTTTCTCCTATCTATATGTTTACTTACATATTTGGAGGAGATTTTATGATCTTCTACTGAGACACACAGTAATTATGATATAAAAATTCAAGATCAGTCCATAGCTGATCTGTTATTATATTTCTCTCCACTGGCTTGATTGCTGATGCTTTTGATATATAAACAACATAGCACTTCTGCATTCTTATTTCAAGAGAATGCATGATATACTGCATGATGTACAGTTTTAAACATTGCAGAACTACAACTATTGGTCTGTGGGCCACTAGTATGCCCCGAGGAATGCTCTGGAAAATTTACCTCTTTTAGAAAATGTTGGCAATGAGACTGTCCACCTTATCAGTGGGTTTTCTCAGGAATCCTAACTGGTAGTAGCTTATAAGTGGTGAGTCATTAAGATCTCAGAAACAGAAATAGCAGGCTTTCCTGTTATTGCTGAGTTTTCTTTTTATAAGCACCATATTTTTTTCCCCAACAGATTGTATTTCCCCTTTGTTGTGGTTGCTGGTAAATTTACAAGAAAATTTGAGGTTCATTTCCCACAATTGATAATGTCTTATGATATTCATTATGTGTTCTCAAATTTCTCTATTTATCCTATTTTCCTGGTTTCATTTTCCCTTTGCTGCCATTTCTTCACCTTTATTTTAAAAATATATCCCTCTGTATATAGGTAGATAGAAAGACAGGTAGAGATAAGTTGTCTCAAATCACTTTCTGGAATGATTTGGAAGCATAAATAAATTAATAATGCTCTACATATAACAACATCAATAACACTACCTCCACTAATATGCTTTTTCTCATGTTTGCTTTAGAATTTGTTTTGAATCCATGAACAACTGCTCAAAGTCCACTGTGATGGTTTTGATGTTAGATGTCCCCTAAAAGCTTTATATGACAGTCTTAACCCAATCCTGCTGAGATTAACTGAAGGCAGGCAGGGTGTGGCTGGAAGAGGTGGGCAGGTGTGCCTTTGGGGAAATATAATTTGTATCTGTTATGCGGAGTCTTTCTATGCTTTCTGATCACCATATGAGCTGCTTTTTTTCTCCACATATTGTTCTGTCTCACCTCAAGCCCATAGAAATGGAGTTGGCTGTCTATGGACCAAGACCTCTGAAACCTTGAGCCCCAAAATAAACTTTTCCTCCTCTAAAATGGTTGTTTTCAGGTCTTTTAGTCACAGCAACCAAAATGCTGACTAATACATCCAATGTATATCAGATTTAAGTTTTTGCCAGGGAAAATAAGGTCTCTGCCCCAGAGATATTTCCAACCCAATTTAAGGGGGAAAAGTTATAATTTTTAAAACTTAAAAAAAATGATCCAAAGTTGTATATATTGAATTCACATATTTACTTGTACAGTTGTAGGATTCATGCATATTAGAGAAGTATCAGGGTGTGACACTTGAACAAAGGTGTCATGGAGAAGATGAGATCAAATGAACCTTGTAGAGTAGCTGGGATTTGTATCCCATGAGCCTCTTTTCTGTTGTCTATTTAATTTTATTTTTCTATATACAACTTCCCATCTGAAACCTTCAGCTTTGGAGGAATTACATGTGGTAAGAACTTCTGTACCCAGGAGTAGCACCTTGAGAAATCACCAAGCACATCATCAGAGAGACAAATCAGTCCAGGACTAAAGGTGAAAATGGTTTGACCCTCTTCCCTTAGATAAAAAGCCTCATTTCAGAGGCACACCTTGATTTCAGTGCCAAGGTTTTCTTACTTACATAAAAATTTCCTTTTACTGGCTCTCTGGTGTGATTTCTCACTCATTGCAAGGTAGAAAGAAGAAGGTTTTGACTAAGGAGGAAAAAATGTTGTCCAGAAAGTAGTGCTGGGCAGAAAGTGGCTGGGGGTTGGAAGTCTGGAGAGAGGGAAATATCAAAGAGAACACCAAGATTCTGAGTCTGAACAGCTGCCAGGGAACAGAGCTTGGGTAGCCTTGGACAGAATTCAGGAAGTCAGAAGAGGAGAAGGTTCTATGGCCATGTTCTGTCAACACTAATAGCCAACAACAGCAAATCTGGAAAGGAAAGTACACAGCTTCAAAGGTGAACCTTTGGCTCGCTCACTCTCCATAGACAACAGTTGCTCTCAGTGTATTTGACAGCAGCTTCAGCCAGGAATTTCCAAACAGTGCAATCCATCGTTTATGCATTAAGACAGCCCCGCCTGGAGAGTCACAGCCCTGGGGATTAGAGGAGTCTGACCCCACAAGGTGGACAATGAGTTAGCAAGGAAAACAGCTTGCCTAGAGGGGCTGACACCTCCCCTCCTACCACATACATTAACTCCACACTGACATCAGGCAGTGGTCCCAAATCAGAAAATGTCCACAAGCACAATGTTATGTGGGCAGGAACGGCAGATAGGGAACAGCATGGAGGAGACATCAGGGCTCCAGGCTGAAGCAAGGCTTTGACAACCTCAAGGCCTACAGTGACCAGCAGCTACAAAGGAAGCAAATAAATAAATAAAAATCAATGCAATTAACCATTCCTGGACCATTAAATATGTTTTTAAATTAATGCTGCAAACCAAATCAAAATGGCATTGTGTGACTCTTTAGGGAAGTAGTTTACTGGGAGGAAATCAAACTAAAAAGAAGAACAAACTGGTAAAGGATCAGCCTCCTATCAGGTCCAGGAATCCCTCTTGCTCCGAGGCTGTAGGTGGTGCCATTGTTATCCTGGCAGAGACAAGGGTTAGTGCACAGCTGTATGCACAATCTCCTGCTATTTGTCTTGACAGATGCTCTTCCATCCAAGACTTCTCTTGATCAGAGTATAGCCTCAGCCAGCATTCCAGGGCAGCCATGGTTAAATGCACTTAGGAGGCTGATCAAGTTCCTAAACGTAGCTCATGGAGATAACAATTGAGGTCAAACTTGCTCTTTGTGCTACGTGTAACTGTGGTCAGCATGAAAGGTGGGTACCCTGGGAGGGGCTATCATTCCAATAGCCTTTCAAACTAGTGGTCTTTAAGTACTTATTCAATTTTTATTTGGCAAAGACGGAAAAATAATTCTTTATTATACAAATTATAGAGATAATTTAAATTCAGAATATGAATGAGATTTTACGTAGAAAAAAAAATCTCAGAAACATGAGAAACAAAGAAGAAAAGACCCAAAGCTTTATTTCACTTCTACCTGAAAATATTTGGCATAACTTTTTATTGTTTTCCCTGCTGTTCCTGTTATTTTTCTTTCATAAATTCTCAAGTTATGAAATCATTAATTTATTTTAATTTATGTAATAAAGTCACCTATCCCTAGTAAATGACACTTAAAAGATTTCAGAATACTAACTAACTGACAGGTTCTGACTACAGAAGGCTGTCAGTGGGCATTGCCTGATTTAAGGATCTGAATAAGAGGATGTCAAACTAAACACCGTGGACGGAATGTGATGGAGCCATTCGTGGAGAGTCAATACCATTAACACAAAGTTATTTGCAAGTTAAATTAATTGAGAAGCAGAAAGAGTGGGCTTAAGTAGGAAAGAGTTGCTCTTCAAGGAAACACTAAGAAAATGGAGCAAATATATAGACAAAGGCTAAGGAAGTCCTTATAATTCCATGAAAGATTGAGGCACAGTTACCATAACTGACTTGCTACTTCCTGTCCCTATACAGCCTGTGCTATTCTTAAACAAACCTGCTCCAACCACCTCCTTTACTTTGATCTAGCTGAAGTAGGCTTCACTTACTTATAACCAGTGAACAATCTTAAGACTAATTTAGGGGTACGGGAGGGGGTTGTATCTATATGACTTGGGAAAATCTCAGAGGAGGGAACTTGGGAATTGGTTCAAGAAAAGGGGTTGAAAGAAGGCTTTTCTATGTCTTTGGAACAAGTTAGTGAACGTATTTAAAAACACATTTATTGCACACCTACTAAGCATTGGCTGATGCTTGGCACCTCAAGAGAGATGCAGCCTTTTTAGGCTGACAACAGAGCCCTGACATTCTACCCTGACAATCAGCAACAGAGGGAAGGGTTTGTTCCACTGATATTTCTTCAGAGTGTCAGGTGCAAGAGACGCCAGGATCATAACAAATCCATGCTGGATGATGTACCACGGTGAATACAACTTAGGAGGTTCCAAAGCAACGTCCTCAAAGTTGAATGGGAAAGCAGTTCAGTTTTGGCGAGGTTCTCTGTCTTCCTCAACTAGCTGTGATAGCCAGGTTAATGGACAGATGGAAAATTTTCTTTGAAAAATGTGAAGCCGCAAGCTACAGTCCACTATCAAAGCCCATAAGTGTCTAATTTAATTCCTACTTCTTCTGGAGAACTAACTGTATTGTCCTCCAGGGCATTAATGTCAAGGTCTAAGAGAAAAAGAAACAGAAAAATACAGTCATCGGCAAATATGTAGATTAAATACCTTCAGTGTGATCGAGGGGAAATGGGCTCCCGCTGGAGTGAGGAATGAGAGCTTATTAAAGCAATAACCATTACTCTTTGAAGGATTCAAATATTCTTCCTGGAAGAGGTTAGACTTCCATGTACTCCCTCCTGCTTTCTGCAGACCAAACATGCAGCCCTCACTGTTAAGTCAAAGGAAAAAACATATATATATATAACCTCACTTTGGCACAAGAAATGGGATCACTGCTATTTAGTCAGCTTAATCTCTTACCCGATATACAAGCAAAACTTTGGTAGTTATTTAATGTGAGGAAAAATAGTTGTGGTGTATTATCAAATCCTGCAAGAGATGAAATCTTCAGATGAATCAATAATACGATCTGACTTCTGCCTCAGTGAATTAGGCCCAAGAGCTAGAAGTCTTTGTGAAAATCAAAATAGCACTTCCACAGAGCTAACAGGGTTTCATAGAATGTGGCCCCTTTAATAAAAGACATCCATGACAGAAAAGGTGCTTTTTTTGATCCTGTGTCATTGTTTTCCTCTTGATTCAACTATGTATGACTTTTGGAGCAGGCAGAGGAATGGAGAACAAGTTTGTTAGGCTTTGCACATAAAAGGTAGACCTTTAGAAACATAAAACTTCATTTTCAATTTAACACTTTTCAAACTAAATAGTCCCCAGCCCCAACTTTTAACAAGCAGTCTGCCTTTAGTATTTGGAAACCAAAATTGCCTTCTATTTTAATCGATGAAAAGCAAGCTTCAGCTTATAAATGGACTTCCCCCCCACCCCAGAATTCTTTGTAAAGCCCTGAAAATGGATGTTTATAATGGAAGTCCACTTGGTTCTCCATAAAGCTAATTCTGGCTTGATAATTCCCTTCAGGCAGCAGCAAGCATTGTTCTCTTCAGCTCCTGTATAATTAATACCAAGATACAAATATATTCCTATCTATTTCAAGGGGAGCATGAAGTGGTGAGAAAAAGAGAAGGGGAGATGATACAAGTGTCAAATGAATTCTCTAATACGTTTTCCTCACTAAAGGGAAAGATAAATTAAATGTGCAATAAAAATTTAATAGCGAACAGTGATTGCACTATAGGAACCCTGATAGAAATAAGCATAATGGCATAATAAATTTTCTTGTGTGAGGAATGATTATTTGGAGCTTTAAGCTTTGACAATTCGTGTAAATCTTATCCGTTTGTTAGCAATTAATAATATTAAATTGCTTCACATCTCCCTAGATAAACATCAGCAATCTTTCAAATTGTTGTTGAAGAAATACATAATCTAGTGCACACCATTACGGAACTTTCTCAAATTTCTGAGATGTTAAATAGCACTGTTCCAAGGAGAAATATAAGCAATTTAATCTTTACTGCTGATATAAATACATCTACAAATATTTGTTAAACCCCACTTTGTGTGTAGCAGAAACACCTAGTTGTCCATAAAAATCTATTTTGACTTCCAGAGTATAGACCTATGTCGAGGAGGTGGCTGTCCAGGATAGATCTACATTCCAGTCCCCTTCTGGTGAGCCACATGATTCATCTCCAATAGCACTGACTGGAAATGATGTTCACGTTTGTAAGCCATGTTTTTCAAGAATGAGATGTGGGTCCTCTAGGCGCTTTTGCTTCTGCAAGCTTGATAGAGATGACAACAAAATATTGGGAAGAAAAAAAAAACACATGTTGAAAGAAGCTGGCCCTGAATCTATCTGTGGCGAACAGGTGTTTGCGAACAGAACCCCAAGCCTTGATTAAATGAGTAAGATGCAGGCTTCTACAGAGTGTAAACCATTACACTTGTGGTTCTATCAGTCACAGCACTTTTGCCCAGTGCCATCTAATATGATGGCATTCTTGTGACTCTCTGAATAACATAAAGAAATGAAAGACCTTGTACTTCTTACAAAAAAAATAAGTTCATCTTGATTAAAAAAACAAAGAATGCATGCAATAAAGGAAAATAACCCAAAAAATACATAACAAACAATATTCCTTGAGATGTCAGAAGACAGTACAAGAGTAAATGGACAAATAATTGGCATCAGCACAAAATGCTAGGACTTCAAAGGTAAAGTATAAATATTTATTGGAAAAAAAAGTAGACATAGAAAAATGGTAAGCACTGCTGATAAGAGCATCAAGATAAGCTGTTGATGCCAGGCATGGTGGCACAGCCTGTAATCCCAGGAACTCGGGAAGCTGAGGCACAAGGATTGCAAGTTCCCAGCCAGCCTAGGTATCTTAGTGAGACACTGCCCCAATATAAAAAAGGGTTGTGGATGTAGCCCAGTGGGAAAGCACTCCTGGGTTCAAACCTCCACACTAAACAACAACAAAATAGAGATATGGTGCTGATAATAATAAAATCACTTATTAAGGGCTTTGCCCTTCTGAGAAATCCTTCACTTGAACAAAAAACCTAAAGCTCCAGGTATCTGCAACCCTTTTAGATGTGTTACAGTCCTCATTTTCACTGGTTCCAGGATCTCTGATTGGCCTATAGCTGTCTCAGCTTAGCTTTTCTCGTGATGCCTACCTTTGCCCTGCTAGAGAGTGGACACTTTTCTTGTTTGTTTCTCTAAAACAATACCTTGTTGCCGCAGTCCGGCTGCAGCAAAATAACCAGGGGGTGACGAAGAACTTGTGTAGATTGATACAGCAGGAGTGGAAGCCCTTTATTGCAGGACAGGAGCAGTATTTATACATTCCACACAGCTTATCTAATTAGCATAAACTAGATATATCAGTCAACCAATAAGGAATCTCCACACTTAATGGCTCGCAGTCAACCAATAAGGAATCTCCACACTTAATGGCTCGCTGGAGTTACTTCACAAACCACTCCCTCTGGCATTTTGCCAGGTGCCATCCAGACTTGTTTACAGACTCTAACATTTCTCTGGCAAAATACCAGGAGCCATACTGACTTGTTTACAGACTCTAACACCTTGTGATGAATCTTTTCCCAGTTAATGTAAAATGATTTTCATTCCCTGATTCTATTTTATACAGGAAGCGTATATATTCCTGCTCAAAGAGATTCCATTCAAATTCTAGCCCAAATTAGAAAATATCCTGAAATAAGCATAATGCAGTCTTATTGTTTTAAAGCTATTTATTGAGTGTATCTATGCATTCAGAATTGGGGATGTAATAAAAATGGCCCATGCTCTTGGGTACTTATATTCTAATGAGGCTCAATATAAGGGATGCCATTTTGTATTTGGAAAGAAATGGATATATATTAAGCCTAGAGATGACTCAATGGTAAAAAAAAAAAAAAAGACAACTGTGTTTAAAATCTACTGTTTTTTTTTATGAAATAGGTATTAAACACTTTTCTCATATGGACTCTGTCCACAGATATATCTTAAGTGATTAGAACCATGTCTGTACCTTTAGATACTCAAAAAGTATGTTTTAAATTGATAGATGGATAGATGGATGGATGGGTGGATGAGTGGATGGTTGGATGAATAAATGTTACTCTGAGCCTTGGAACATTCCTCAATTCCAAGTTCTCATTTGCAATAGTAAGGAATAGAAATTAACTCTCTCACCTACTTCTTATGAGCCTTTGCAGAGGAAAAATTACTTCTCTGAGTTAGAAAAATAGGTAAAAACTGTAGGTAGGCAAAAGAATTTGCACTCAATATAAATAAGCAATCTCTAAAGGTCCGAGTGCTCAAGCATAAATGGTCTTATCTTCCAAAGGGAATTCTTTTCTGGAGGTTTTCAAGCATAGACTACAAAATTACTGAGACATTTATGGGTAACAGTCACACACTGAAGGTTCTTGAACAAGGCTCAAGATATTATGAACCTTTGGATAGAGAGTTAGGGCAGTTGTATACCAGGCAATGAGAAAGTGGAGAAAGCTAGACAGGGAACCAGGACCCCATAAATAGTCCATCAAGAGGACTAGACTATAGGCTGACTAATGAATATAATCAAAGGAGGGTGAGCTCACTGGAAGCTTTGTCCTGTGGAGTGTGCCACCTACACAAATAACGTGCTTGGAACCACACAGATATTGAGGACTAACTCCTAAGTTGTAAACACAAGGCCGATTTGGCTGTGAAAAAACAACGTGTTTGTTTTGGAGAGAAAACTGAGACTCTCAACTGGCTGAACCACTTGAGTTTGAGCTGGGAGTTTAGCTTAATTCTGTGCTTTACCAGACAGAGGTAGTAAGTAGTGAAGGGTCTTCTTGAATGGTTATTAGCTCTGTGACTTTGGAAAAACTGCTCTGACCTTCGGCTCATCAGCAAAATGAGGATAATAACATGAAGCTGGTGGAGGTGGTATGAGAATTAAACATAAGAATTGCTCTGAGCATCTGAGCACACAGATTGCTTCCTAGCCTGTGCTTGGGGCCTAATCAATGTGTTTCTCCTCTTTTTTTTTCCTTCTAAACTTGAAACTATATGGTTTTTTTTCTTCCATGAGACGCTTCACAATATTTCTATTTTTGCTTCCTATTGAAATACTTTAATCCATCATCTAAGGAGACGAAGTAGCATTTAAGGACCCATAGAATGTGGAATGATAATTTAAACTAAGACAACAGAGAGCCAGGGCTTTCTGTTGCCCCCTTCATGATCTCAGTCCCCCAGTTTGGTCATTTTTGAAGCACACCTGATGTTCCTCATTGCTTTACGTGTTACCTTAAGTCAAGACATAATGTACTATGGGAGTCCACAGGTACTTGGGGACTCTTCAGCTGCATCTGAATCACCTAGAGTCAATGTGACACCCTAGAAATAACAAACATGCATTTTTTTACATTTAATTCAAATACAGCAGAAAACCATAGGCTGCCATGTGGTCCTCCCCTCATCCAGATAATCTCTCATCACATAAATGCAATTCCTTCTGACCTGGGGACACCCGGCTTGCATCCATGAAAGTGTGATGGCCTTATTAATAATCAAGGCAGAACCAAGTTTGCCCTTCAGTCTTCAAGTTCCTTTCACACCAAACACAATTTGGGGTGCAGATACCTATTTCACCGGACAAGGCATTCCCATAGGAGTGGAGGGTAAAAGTTCCTAATGTCTTTTCAGCTTTCAAAACAATTTTCCCTACATTTAGATAAGTTCATTTATATCTAAGTCCAAATATTCAAGAGAATCTGACATCTTTCCTCTCTAGCTTCATAGTGTATTTCAAAGACTTGTTCTCAAAAAAATTCTTTCCCTATCTCAGAAATAAGCTCTGTAGCTATTTCCAGCCATGCAAATGTTTCTTTATTTCCATACTTGCAAACTATCTAATTCACTTTTTTCAATGTATGGTTTTGCTTTTTAAAGGGCCTATCTATGATGTATGCAGTAAATCAGGTAATCATGTTATCATGCAGTTTTAGAAAAATTATCGATTAATATAAGCATTATAAGTATTAAAAATTACAAGTATTAAACTTATAATAATTTCAGGCCATTTAAAATCAGAATGTCTTATAATCCCTTCAAGAGTATTTGACCTGAGCTATTTATGATTATCATTATCTTATTTTATAATAATTTCCTGATACCTGAGTAAGTCATTTGTCCTCAATATACTTTAGTATAAAGTAGTTATTTTTTTTTCTTTTCAGATAGTTACATAAGGAAAGAAGAGACAGGGCCAGAAAACATCAAAAGACTTAGGAAATACACCAAAATACACACAAACATCAAAGAGAAATAGAGTTTTAGGAACAAGGTTGACAAAATTAGGCTGAACACAATAATATATTTTAATTCTTCATATTGATGATTACAAGTAATCAAAGTGATAAACACCTCAGAAATATTTTTATAAAGTAGATAACATGACATTTCTGAATGAGAGTTTGGGGATATAGTTCATGTGAATGGTTAGTTCAGGCTTTCAAGCAATTTGTCCTTGAATCATTTCTGAGATCCCACCAGAATTTAGTTCCTAATTTCCTAAGAAGTAATTGATTTGCCAGGAAATCTAACATATTGGAATTGAAAAGGCACATTTCTGCATGAAACCATGTCCAAGTTGATTTGTGAGCACCTGCAATTTTTCTTTCTGATTATACCTCAAAACTCATTATTCTGTGTGGAAGCATTGGTTGAAGGGAATTGAAGATATCAGCATGAGATGAAGACTGACCTTAGTAGCCCTGGGCACAGTCAGCCAGCTGAGGCAGGGAAGGGATGCCAAGGAAGTAACTAGTGATCTACACTGCTCTCCACTGAGGGGTGGGAGGCATGCAGTTCCTCACAAGAGGGTTAGGGGTTTCTGGAAGGATTAGCAGCCTAGAAGCCTAAATAATATATGCCCACAAAATAGACTAAGAAATAGAATGTTGAAAAACAAAATGCACATCAAGAGGGCAAAGTATGGAGAAACAAAGACTAAACAGATAAGAGAATCAAAGAACTGGCTACAGCAAAGGATGCTTTGGGGCACCAGCAGACTTCTTAGGACTTGTGTTGGGTTCAAGAGATTTGAAGAAATTAGCAGAGATGACATATCCAAATCACCATCATTATTACTGTTCTTTTTTCTCATTATTCCCTCCTGTTTATTGTCTCCTACCTGGTGAAACCTAAAGCATGTGGGCATGATTGATGGAAAGACACCAACAACCACAGTTAAAGGGTGCAAAAATTTTTTAAATTTGTTTTTACATTTTTAATTGTTCTTTTTAGATATACAAGAGAGTAGAGTGTATTTTAACATATTATACACACACCGAATATAACTTATTCTAATTAGGATCTCATTCTTGTGGTTGTACATGAGGTGGAGTTTCACTGGTTATGTATTCATATATGAACATAGGAAAGTTGTGTCCAATTCATTCTATGGTCTTTCCTATTCCCATCCACCCTGCTTTCCCTTCATTCCCCAAATTTGTTTTTGAACTGAGATATGAAAACTTATATAGAGGGAGCACAGTATGCTCTCAAATGGAGGTGTGAGCTCCCAGGTCTATAAATCTTTGTGGATCTGTGCACACGTGGTGTGAACATTTTGCCAAATTCAAGGATCTCACACTTGCCATGCACATGGTATTGGTGTATGTGTGTGAGGGATTTGTTATATTCATCTGTTCCCTCACCACATCCCTGATCTGGAGCTTCTTGTTCAGTGTGCCCATTGACCATGTAAAAGGGACTGCTACAACATCACCCCCGTATGCATTTAATTAAGTAATTCCAAGACCTTTGCAAACACATAGCATCCTTTAAGGGATCCAAGGATCAGGTCTGTCTTTGATCCATGTCTATAGAAAAGATGGTTTATTTTTACTTTAAATACCTGAATTTCCAACCCAAGCTAGTCCAGAAATAGTGACTTCTGTCTGTTCAAGATATCATTACAAGATTTATCCAATCTGCAGTTGGATTACATTTAGGCCTGGACTTATTTCTAATACGCCCAGCTGCTATAGGCAAGCTGGCAAGTGGTAGCTTAATCACAGCTCACTTTGAGTCAATAAAAAGGATGTAGTAGCTGTGAAAGCTAGTAGAAGGACCCTGGATTGGCCTGTGGCTCTTTTCAAATGTAAGGACTCTAATTTAACATTGAAAATTCTGCAGACTGACGATGGAGAAAATATATAATTAAAACACTACAATGAATTAAGTTGTGCTTTTAAATAAATTGATTAGCATAAAAAGCATTCATGCCCATATTGATAAATTCTGTGCATGACATTTATTTAATCTATAATAATTCTTAGTGCACTTATGTGTTTCTGTGGTCTGTAGCTAAAGTTCAGAAATCATTTCACTCGATTAGGAGTACAAAGACGCAAATTCTAGTTCCAGCATCGATGTGACTTGCTGAGAAGTAAGTAGCTTCACATCTCTGAAATGACTTTCCTTTAACTACAAAACAGAGAATTTGTACTAATTAACTTTTCTCCTAGGTTTGTCCTGATGTTTTTTGCCTGCCTCACCTGAGGTGTTTATTGAAACACGAACCTATGGAATCATCTTAGACTTAGATTCAGAATCTATGAGGGGAGTAATTCGGGATACTCATAGAAAATTCTCCCAGGAACACTGAAACACACTAACATTTGAGAACCACTTGTTCCAGTAGTTTCTGAGATTGATTCCAACTCCTTTTGACATTACCTGAGGAAAAAAACAGAACAACCATCTCTATTGGTCTCATATGACTATATGAACAAGGTACTTCATGAAATTTGATATGTGTTAGGTCACCTTCATAGTGATTTATACCGGGAAAATGAGTCAGAAAGCATAGAGCTATTATGACATATTTTAAGGAGCTAAAGATTTGTAACCAAGATGACCTAGGCTCAAATTCTGCTTCATTTATGTTTCAAATCTCTCCCTTTCTAATTCCCTGAGCTTCCCTTTCCCTGGGTGTCATGACTGTGGGATGATAACCATGCCTACTTCTTAGGTGATATGATGACAAAAGTTTTGATAACCCAGAGCTTATGAGAGACAATCTGGTAGAAAGTATAGGCTAGGGAGTGGAATCAAGGCTAGACCTTGAATGTCCATATGAGGTGGCTTTGGTAATGTTGGTGGCATAAGGACTGTCAAGATCTACTACCAATACTCATATGACTTTTATGAGGATTAATAATAAAATATAGATTTTTTACCAAAAGATCAATGACTAAGAGCTCTTGTTATTAAGTTGGAACATTGAAAATTGCTAATATTCAACTCTTTTTTGACCGTCAAAAATGGTAATTCCATATGGTTCTGATGTAATATAATATTGAAATCCCAGTGTGATAAAACCAGTCCATTTTTCCCTAATTATTGAGATCCTTTTCTAGTGAAAAAAAAAGTGAGAGAGATATTACTGCAAATATAATGATTTTTTCCTTTCATAATGATTTTTTTTTCTTTTAATGAAAATTCAAAAGGCTTCACCTCAAGTCACACTACAATCATTTTCTGAGTAATGATATGATAAGAAGGGAGGCAGCAGTGGGAGTTTTGATAGAAAACACCCAAGAGGAAGTCAGATGAGGGATTTTTTTATGCATTGTTCTAACTATTATTATAACAAGCTGTCTTTCTTGTAGAGCACACCCTGTCTCAGTGACTTTAATGATGACCCGAAACTCTCCTAATCAGGTGTTAATGTGGCTCGTAGACTCTACTGGGTGCTTAAAAAGTCACAGCACCTCTGCCTGTTGGTAATGGATTGCTCGTATTTCCTTCCCTTAGAGCCATCTTATAAACAAGAACTAGTCATATGGGGTGTAAAAATAATTAATGGGTTTAACTCTGCTATTAATACTATGTTACTAACCAGATGAGATATCAATCTCATTTAATTTGCCAATTTTATATTCACATCTTATCTAATAGCTAAAATGATGAATAAATCATTTTGACTCTCATATGTTTATACCCATGTTTTTTAAATCTCATGGGAGTGTATGTCTCAACGGAAATTTATTTTCGGTAAGTTCTTATATACTATCTAGAGAGTTTGCTAAATGGAAAAATGTAAAGGTAAGGTTCCCAAGCAATAATCACTCACACCAAAGATCTCACCCAGCAAACATAAATATACTTGTCACTGAGTCCTAGCACTCAGGATATTTTTTTGCTGTAAGAACCAAAACAAATAAATATTAGCCTAAGTATTTTATGAGAAGTTCAGGATTGTGAAGAATCCAGGTCTGACCAAATTTATCCAACTTACCATTAGTCTCTCCTGATTCATCAATTCAAGCATTTTATCACACAGGTGACAAAAGAAAGAACAGAAGGAAGGTACAATTTCAAAAACAGATTCAGTGAAGACATTCTTACATATTTTATATTTGTTTTGTTGTTTAATTGTGGAAGATGAGAGGAAGATACAAGTATTTAACTGGGTTTCTCCATCTCCATTCCTGACTTGATCCCAGCATCGTTTCTTGGCAGCTTCTAGGAGACTATTTCTGTGTCTCTCCATGTCCAATATGAGAACTGAACTGAGAACTGAAGAATTTAAACTGAGAATCTAAAATAATGTATTTTGGACAGTGACGGGAGTGCTTAAATTTCCTCTGGTTTAACTCAGGTTGTCCTATCCAAGGATCATAATGTGGTGAAGAAAATACTGTAGAGAAGATGATGGGAAAGAGATGAACAAAAGCAAAGGCCTTCAGTTACAGTTACGCAGCTTCTGACCTGAACCCGGGAAATAGAGAAAAAATGACCTCGTCCCCTCCCCCCACAAAAGGGTAGCATTCTCTAGCCAAATTGGGACTCAGCAACATTATAAGACAAAAGGGTGGGATATTCAGAGACCTGAAAGGAAATTATAGAGGGGACAGTCTCATGGAGAACATGGGGCTTGGGATTACCAGTGATGGAGCAACAGGACTAAGAAGACTGAAGCAGAGGTCAGTAACTGTAACAGCATGGAAACACCATCTATGGTCTTTCATGCAACAACAGCAGAATTGTATTGAGTTTTTGTGGCAGAGACCATATGGTCCATAAAACTGAATCTATTCTACCTGAACCCTCACAGAATAAAGTTTGCCAGTTCCTGAGATAGAGTGAGTAACTCTGGAGGAATTCAGAATACCAGAACAAAAGCAAGAAATTGGGAATGAACATAATGCACTAGAAGGCAAAGGAAAAAACAAACCTCTCTCTAGATAGAAATATCTAGAAGTAAGGAGTTTGGAGAGGAAGAGTATCATATTGGAAAGTTTATTATTATAGAGTTTTGACTACCAAACTGAAGAATTTTCACTCTTTTCCATTGTTAAAAAAAAGAACTTTTTGAAGGATCTTTCACAAGTAAATATGCAGATGATATTTTATATGAGCAACTGCATGTGAGATGAGCTAAGCACACTAGAAGAGAGCCAACTCATTTACACCTAAGATTCCCTTCTACCCCAGTCCGTTTCACACATGTGAACAATTTATCAATATATATTTTTAAGTGAGCTGATGAGATTTTCTTAGTCCAAGCGTTTTTCTTTGCCTACCTTGTTTTTCTGTCTCCCCCTTAATTTGGTAAAGGTGGTTTGGCTGATTGGGATTAATTTTTAAAGCTTGAGGAAACATCTGTTCTTGAACCAAATTCTATGCTCAGCAACTGACCTGTAAGTTAATAATGGAGATGCTATCACCAAATAGTAACTGTTGCTTTCCTCCTAATGTCCCTGAAGCATTATTAAATGTGACACATACAACCCCTTATATGCAGTATACTTTTGTAAAAGGTCATCTGCAAGTACAGTAGTTAAAAAACATGCCACAGGGAGCTGTGAGATTATATGATGAGCACTTAATGACCAGCTTACAGCCTATACAAAACCATTTTAATTTAGACTATCCCCCTTAAAAATGGAATGGAGTCTTCTTTGGTGCATCACTGTGACAGAAAATACCTGTCCCTCTAAGTGAACTAAATGTGGTGAGCAGTGCCTGGACTCAGGAATTCTAACAAATCAAAGACTGACCTTAGCAATTTTATCTTCAATGAGTTCCATTGCTGTGATCCCATCCCCAAAAGATAGAATGGATCATCAACCCTCCCTCAGACTTGCAAGGACACTCTACCCTACCCATACTTTAGCTTTCTCCCTCCACACTACTTCATGGTGTGGACCTTCATTGATTCTTACTCCTGAAAAAGTCAATCAAAGAAATTTCTAGCTAAATGGTGAATTAAGAACACAAATGTAATTGTATATCCATGTATTAATCAACTCAGACTGCTGTAAGAAAATACCACTGACTAGGTCATTTAACCAATAAAGATCATTTCTCACAGTTCTGGGAAGACTGTGAGCCTGGGAAGTGCAAGATCAAGGTGCTGGCACAGTCAGTTCCTGGCAGAGTACCTCTTCCTGGCCTTCAGACAGCCAGTAGTTTTGCTGTGTGCTCACACAGTAGAAAGAGCAAGTCCTGGTCCTGGTCGATATTCCTTCCCTTAAAAGGACAGTAATTCTGTCATAATTTTTTGCCTTCTACTCATTATGTTAATTCCCATTTTCTTGTTTTTATGATATTCTTATCTTCCTCTGTAATTATTTGATTTTAGGGGTTGGCAAACTTTTCCTGTGAAGGGTCAAATGGAGTCACATAGACCACAACCGAATGACCCCGTATAAATCTATTTTCCAAAGGCCTCACCTAGTCAAAAACCATCACTTTGGAGGTTATGGTTGCAACATACAAATTTGGGGGTTAAAGGGACAAACATTCAGTCATATCATGCTCTCCAAGCCCCTCTAAATTTATAACACAATATAAAAGGTATAAAACCACAATGACAATAAGAATAGAACAAAAACAGATTCCAAGAATGCAAAAGTATCTTGGAATCTACAAAGAAAATTGATAAAAAAAAAAAAAACCTTAAATGAAAAGTAAAGAATCAATCTAATTCATGCCAGATAATCCTCAAAAGTCCCAGGAACTGAGAACACTGATAGTAAAGGAATTGGCAGTGAAGGAGGAGGGGTCACTTAAAATAAAGATTTGATAAAATCAGTTCAAAAGTAATCATATCTCTAGATATCCTCCTCAGTTCTATGTAATGTCACCCCCCCAACCCCCACCAATAAGTAGAAATCTGGATCATTTTTTCCTATGAAAAGAATAAAAGAAAGTAAAATGGTTAATTCTAAAGCAAATGTAGAAAATCTAGGATAAGAAATAAAATTCAGAGAACAAATTATAATACCTCTTAGAAATTTAATATAAACTTGAAAAATTTTCCAGAAAATAGAGCATAAATAGATAAAATAAGAAAGAAAATACACAAAAACAGAAAGTCCAATACTGTAGAATAAATTCCATCATAAGGGTTTCTGGAAGACAAAAATCAACAAAGAAGAATCATGAATAAATGTTGAAGAAAAAATTTCCAAAACTAAAGTACAATTGCCAGATTTAAAAATATCACAACAATATAGCAAAACAAGCTATTATACTGTAGAGATACAAATTATTGAAGACACTCAAAGGTCTTAAAACACTTGAAGGCAGAAAAAAAAAGGGTCTTCAGATTTCTCAAAAGTAGCAGTTGAAGCTATATCAGTGCTTTAAAAATTCTAAAGAAAAATATTCCTAGGGATAGAATTCAATACCCAACTAAACTATCAATCAGGAACAAAAAATAAATTGAATATGTTTTTTAGCTATTAAGATCCTAAGCTATTTACTACCTATACTATACTTTGTTAGAAAACCACTAGAAAATACTTTTCACCAAAATGAAAAAGGAAGCCAAGATATAACATACTTTGAGACATAACAGGAAATTAAACACAAAGGAGAAGCAAAAAAAAATTCACAAGATAATGGTGTAAGGAGATCCCAGTATAATTGCCATGTACCAAATTCAGTGAGCAACCAAGCCAGGTTGGAGCCAGGAACAATGTAGGACCCTGTACTTGGGTAGGATAGCCAGACTCTTCTCCAGAGTGGAGTGTTAATCATTCTGAAATTAAAGCAGCAATCACTTAATTGATGACATCCATCATGATGACAGTATATGGCTGAGACTAATGAGAAGACAATAAAGAAATATGTTCCTATCAGAAATATTCACAACAAAGTCTAGTGTCTTCATTTTATTTGGTGTCCTGGCAAGAGTTACCCTTCCTAAAAACTACAGTACAAAAGAAAACACAAATTCACCTATATAAAAGGAATTCTCCTATGCACATATTTGTCTACATATGCATGGAATATTTTTGAAAGATTCCTTGCAAACTGGTCATAATACTTGTAGAATTGCATATCTAGAAGTAAAGAAATTAACAAAAGATTTAATTTATACAATTTATCCTCTGATCCTTTAAAAACTATGACATTATCTATTACCTACTAGAGAATAAATTAAAATATATTTCCTATAAATTATTCTAAACACACATACTTTTGATATAGCAATTTTACTTCTAGGAATTTATCCAACAAATATTCCTAAACATATGCAAGATGACATGAAACATTGCTTGTAATACAAAAAGTCTGACAACAATAAAAATTACTATCAATACCACAACAGTAAAATAAATGAAAACATTATATGCAGGAAATAAGACCAGACATATAAGTAACCTCAATAAATGCCAAAGAATTAAAACATCAGTTTCCTACAAATAGATGACAAAATGTTCAATGACAAATAATTGGAAAAATACAAAGTAAAATATTAATGAAATTCATTTTCATAACCATTGGATTGACAGATCCTAATAATACTGTGTGTTGGTTATGACATAAAAAAGGAGAAAATCCCATATAAACACTAATTTTTACATAAGGTTGTCAGTTTTTGGTTTTAGAATATACATAGATTATCTTCCTTTATTCCTAGCAGTGATATACCTGAAACCTAGGATAGGACCAAACCCTCTATATACTTACTACCTTTTCCCCTATACATGCCTACCTATGATAAACTTTCACCTTTTCACTAAAAGGAAGCACTTTATAGTTTGGGCCACTGTATAGTTTAGGGTCACTGTTAAGTAAAAAAGTGCTACTTGAACACAAGTACTGCAATACCATGATGGTCTGACTGACAAACTATATAGCTACTAAGTGACTATTGGGTAGGTAGTGTACACACTGTGGATATATTGGACAGAGGGATGATTTGTGTCCTAGGTAGGCTGGCACGGGTTTAATCATGCTACATAGAATGGTATGTAACTTAAAACTTATGAGTTATTTATTTCTCTAATTTTTCATGTAATATTTCTGGACCACAATTGACCACTGGTAACTAAAATCACAGGAAGCAAAACCATTGATAAGGGGGAACAACTGTATCCCCACATTTCTGGTCAGGGCATTTGCTTCTACTCAACATGGCATGTCAAAAATGTCTAGTTGTCTTCCTACATTTCCCCAAAAAACCTCCTACATTCACTATCCCATGAAATCTTTCTGGAAACAAGAAGTACCATCTCCACTGTACTCCTTGGCTCCACTAAGGTTGGTTCTGCAATATAATGATGGCTTATGGACAGCTCAAAACCTTGAACTCTGAAGCTTCTGCTCTTTTCTTCCTGATGCAGAAACTTTTAGTTGCTGCTTAGCTTTTTGATGAGCGAAATCTACTACATTTTGTCCGTTAAGGTTTTGGACAAGGGTTTGTGGGAGATCAAGTGAAAATGAAAAAGAAGGCAGAGATTGAACATTTGTTCAGCAGTAACCATATGCCTGTCACTATAGCTACTTTTTATTTCATCCATCAAATATCTTTGAAAGGAAAGAAATATTTCCCATTTTAAAGATCAGAAAATCAATCCCACCCATGTCTGGAACGCTGTTCCCCCGGCTGGCACCCCACCTCACCTCCTTTCAGTCTCTGCACCAGCATCATTTCCATGGTAGACACCCACCATTCGACCTGAACTGGCAACTTCCATCAGATTTCTTCTTTCTTCTTTATGTTTCTCCATTGCCATTATCATCATTTAATAGGTTAAATTTTTACTTATTTATTTGTGGACTCTGTCTTTTCCACAGGGCAGAGACACTTAGGTGATTCTTCACGCATGTTCCTAGACCATTTTCTGGCACACTGTAGATATTTTACGAATATTTAGCAAATGAAATACAATGAAATGAATTCATAAAGATTAGGACTCACGGTTAATCAGATTTGTTAATTATTGGAGGAAGAGCCTTTAGTATCCCAGTGGGTACTTTCAATCACCAAGGACAGAATCGAGCGTGCACCACATCCCAAACTCACAGGAGCTTACAACCCTCTTTCCATGCAGGTCTCAGGGACTTGTGCTTCAGGAAATGCTGCTTTAATGGAATTGTAACAGCAGCTTTGGATGAGAAGGAGAAGGGGAAGAACACAACAAGCCAATGTGACCAAACTGAAATAGGAAGACAGTCACTTCTCATTCATTTACTTGTTTGGTAAATATTTCTTGAGTGCATTTGATGGGACACGAACCTTCCAGACATATGGGACAATGCAGAGACCAAAGCAGTTGGGATCCCAGTTAATAGGGAGCTCCTTTGCCGACTATGTCTAATTGTACAGAATTCAAAGGTAGATTATTTCAAACCTGTGCCACTCTTAAGATTGTGTCTCCCTCCTAAAGGGATGCCACATGCAAAACTTGTGAACCAACTGGAGGTATAGATTTCCACCCTCTCTGACTTAATCCCTTCAAGATCTGCAAAAAAAAAAAAAAAATCAATGTCCCTTGATCCAGAAGGTATGACTGAAGAGCACATCCAACCACCACTGGCAAGATTGTCCACTTTTATTGTATCTTCTTTGGGCTCAAAGAGAGATGATCATATGCAGAAGAGAGGGTGCTGGCTAGAAGACTAATTATTAGGTTGCTTTATCATCTCCAGAATCCAATATAGATAAAGAAAGAAAGAATTTCACTTTGAAAAAAAAAACATAAAGTTCTTCTCTTTCTGAAAAACAAAGCAGGGCAACAACATATTGTTCAGTGACTTATGGTGGCTAAAATCTCTCTCTGAAAATTACTTGTCATGGCAACGGGTAAGCATCACCCCTGAAGCCAGCAGCCTGAAGCAGATAGATTGTTTCAATTATCTCATTTTCACAATGAATGAACCCTGCTCATAGGAAATCCATAGGTGGTTGGCAGTGGCAAATGGTGGCTGTGACAAGCTCGGAGCCAGTAGATTTACATCCTCTCTCAAAATACAGAGCAGGACTGTAATTTTCTGTAAATATTCATAGAAGTAAAAGCAGAAAGACCGACGTGAAGGGAAGAACTCGGGAAACTTCCCCCTTTTCCTTTGCTCCTCAATCATGATCATACCTTCCCTTTCCAAATTGTTTCTTTCTAGTCAGAGAATGCCACATGGAGACAGGTGCCCCTGCATACTCTGAGCATCTAGATGTGTCTCCCTGCTCTCTCTGTGTCTCTTTCCATGCTTTGAAAGTCTCATACATGGTTGACGAATTCCTTGGACTTGATGGGAATTACTATTTTGCTAAGTAAATTCCACATGAAATGTGTGGCACAATTATATATAAAGCTGTCTGCTAAATCAACCATTCAGTTACCCAACATTTAAAAAATCTTTTTCTCTATTGTTGGTTGCCTAGAGCATTACAAAGGATAATGTTTTCATTTGGGGGGATTTTTTTTTCCCTGCTGCATCCAGGTAGGTGTCTTTAGTTGAGCTGAGATAGGAAGAGGATCTGTGATTCACTACATAATCCTTTTTTTTTTTTTTTGCTTGTTGCCCCATCCCTCCTATTCCAAATAGGTCATGAATGAGTCTTGCTTTATCTCCCTTTCTCCTTCCTTCTGATCCTCTAGTCTCACCAACCTCTTCACACTCTATGATTTTTTTAAAGGGAGTCCATTTTCAACCACAATAACTACCAAGAAATTTCACTTTCCCTAAGCAGTAAAATTTTATGATGGACTTTTAGACACCAGGAGAATTCTGTGCTGTGTTTTAATTGAACTGGGATTGTGTGTGTGTGTATGTGTGTGTGTGTGTGTGTGTGTGTGTGTCTAGGGAAAACAAGGTACAAAACTGTGCTTTGCAACACTAGCATAGTCATGATGTGTGTAATCAATCTCTCCAACTAAACCTGCTTCCTAACAGGATGCCACCCAGGTTATTGACTACAATGAACAATTTCTATTTTCCCCTAACAATCCCAACTCCTTTCCCATATAGATTAAATGAGGAGCAGAAAGAAAAATTTAATTTTTTTCAGTATAATTTCTTTCTGGGTGGTGTTGACATTGAGTTGGTTGGTTTCAATGCAATGTATACTGAACCCCCTGAACAAACAGGGACTGAGGCATTCCATTATATATGCATTGCAAGCGTCATAAAGTTTGGTTCACAAAGCAAAACTCAGGAATGATCTACTTTTCCATAAATAGGAAAAGTACCTAAAAAGGTTTTCCAAAGCCTGCTAGCTGGTCACACTGCACACATCTTCAGAAAATCTAGAGCCACTTCTCTCTGCCCTACCTTCGACAGATAAGAAGAACTATAAACATCAGTGTTTCAAGTTCTGGTCTTGTGAGAATTTCTGATCATCCTCCACTTTCAAATTTTTGTTCAAAGAACATGTGTCTTCAGTTCAATAGTTTAAACTCTAATGACCAAACCAATAAATATTTATTTTTTAAAACTGGCTCATCCTTTCACTGATATTTTGTTTATACTGATAGAAAATGCCATCAGATGAGCCAGAGCACTTACTATCAGGCACATAACACTTATTAATGAGAAGTTGAGGATTGTTATTTTGTTTTGTTTTCCTTTTTTAAAAAAGGGAAAAGAAATTGAACTAGCATCCTTGAATTTTCTGTATTGTTGTCTTGTCCTTCACTTCATGATGCATTAAGGTGATGAAAATTCTTTGCCACAAAATCAGTAAATAAGTGATATGAGCATTAATCATATTGTAGTTTTTGTGAATAAAACAGAGTTCAGGAATAAATGTAATTGGACTCCTCTACAGAGAAAATATCGAGTGAGAAGTGTGGGGAGTCAAAGGTAAGACAATACAGATTTTTACAAACCCCATCTGTGGTTATTTATCCAAAAGAATTAAAATCAGGATCTCAAAGAGATATCAGTTCTCTATGTTGATAATAGTGCTATTCACCACCTGTGAGATATAGAAACAACCTAATTGTCCATTGCCAAATAAATGGATAAAGAAACCAAGGTACATATACGTTGTTTTCATTGGATTTCCATTAGTGTAACAAATTATCTGAAACTCAGTAAATTTATAAAGAAAATAAATTTATTGGTGAGAGCCCCCTTGACTGCACTGCTTCATGGGCAATGACACCAGAGTAGCAGGAGAGATCTTAAGAGCAGAAAAGAAATTGGAGTAGAGAGCGCAGACTTGCTTCTTTTATAACAACATTCTTTTGAAAATTAACTGGTAGGGTCCCATAAAAACTAACTTAATACTTTCTAAGAGAAATGCCCCCAAAACACCTTTTATTTATTTATTTATTTAGTTAGTTAGTTAGTTAGTTTTCGGCGGACACAACATCTTTGTTTGTATGTGGTGCTGAGGATTAAACCCGGGCCTCACGCATGCCTGGCGAGTGCGCTACCACTTGAGCCACATCCCCAGCCCCCCACTTCACCTCCCACCTCATCACAATGGGGAACAAGCTTCTAATATATGAACTCTTGAGGAACACACCACATCTAAACCATAGCAATATAATGGAATACTATTCAGCCTTCACAAAGAAAGAAATCCTGCCATATGAGACAACCTAGATGAACTGTTATGTTAGGTTTAAAGTAAGTAAAAAGTCAGTCTTTATCTTAAGTAAAATAAGGCAATTTCAGAAAGACAATATTATATGAGTCTATATATCTGAGGTATTTAAACTATCCAAATTCATAGAACCCAAGAGTGGAATGTTGGTTACCATGACCTGATGAGGGAAGAAAATGAGGAGTCATTAATAGATAGGCATAAAGTCTTAGTCTAGCAAGATGAATGTCTTCTAAAGATCTGCTATGCATTATATCTATAGGCAACAGTCATTTGTTTTGTTTATCTGTTATGGTTTGGAACTAAGGTATCCTCCCAAATTTCCTGTGTTAATACAGGGATATTCAGAGATATAAAGATTAGATTATGAGAGCTACAACTTCATCAGTCCATTCTACTTTGAATGAACTGACTGAGTGGTAACTGCAAGCCAGTGGGGGATGGCTGGAGGAGACAGGTCACTGGGTATGTGCCCTGGAATGGCTGTCTCCTCTGTGTCCCCTTGACCTGCCTCTGCTACTTCCTGGCTGCCATGCGGGTGGGTGACTTCCCTCCACCCCTCCCTTCTGCCCTGATGTTCTGCCTCACCTGGGCCCAGAGCAATGAATGGGCCTACCATGGACCAAACCTATGAACCTCGGAGCAAAAATTAACTTTCCTTCCTCTGAGTTGTTCTTATTAGGTATTTTGTTAAGAAAATAGATCTCATGTTGTCTTATTATCACAGTAAAATAAAATATAATATAAAAAAAGTTTTTGCAAAATTTGGAGTTAGGTCATTCTGTGGAATAAAGGAGAGAGAGAATGAGAATTATCTTGTCTTGAAACAGCACAATGACCCAGCAAGGATGCACCCATTGATTCCTGGGCTGACACTAGGTATCCATACTGTGGTTTTAAAAATGAAGGTAGAGCCAGGCGCAGTGGTACACGTCTGTAATCCCAGCGGCTCGGGAGGCTGAGACAGGAGGATCATGAGTTCAAAGCCAGCCTCAGCAATAGCAAGGTGCTAAACAACTCAGTGAGACCCTGACTCTAAATACAATACAAAAATAGAGATGGGGATGTGGTTTAGTGGTCGAGCGCCCCTGAGTTCAATCCCTGATAACAAAAAAAAAAAAAAAAAAAAGAAAGAAAGGTAGATTAACTTGACATATGACATAAGAAGCCAGTTTTTTATTGATTCAGTAAATATTTATAGCACCTCTTATGTGTCAAGAACGCCATTAGGTGCTAAGGATATAGCACTGTATAAAACAGACTTAGTTCTTATTTAACCAAGATTATAAATTGGTGGGAAGAGAGACTTTTAGAAAATTATCACGTATAAAATATACACAGACAAACAGGTTCTGTCTTAAGTGTTATGAAGGGAAATACAAGAAGCAAGACGTGCAGTTATACTTATTTTAGAAGCAGAGAAGACTTTCTAGGGAACCACTTTAAACTGTGAGCTGGAGAATTAATGGAGGTGAGACAGACACAGAAAGGAATAAAGGGAGTGAGGGCAGCAAGGAGCTATGCAGAGGCTGTAATAGCAGGGGGGCTTCTGCAGACCTGGGGATCTGATAGGAGTCCAGCAAAGGAGCAGGACAGCAATCAACAGGACAACTGGGGCAGGGCAGGGCTCCATGAGCCATGGCAGGATTAGGGTTTTTAAACCAAGTGAAATTGAAAGCCATGGAAGGTTCTAAACTCCTAGTAAACTGACTTAGCATTTCTTTAAAAGCTCACCTTGGCTTGCTAAATTGGAGCAGTGAGAGAGAGGAAGCCAGAACAGTTAGAAGATGTCTGCACCACTGTCAAAAGAAAGCTTACATGGGGCCTGCACTCACAGGAAATAGGAAGGAGAGGGAATTGTTTTTACAATGACCCTCTGCTATTGCCAAAAGGCGAAGCCCAGGCAATCTCACTTGTGGTCCAAACTGGAGTGACCCTCCCAATATCTGTGGCCCAGTCAGTCCTTGCTCGATATCAGAAGAGGACTCAGGACCACTCCAGCCTCAAGTCAATAATCCTCATAAAGATTTTCATAACCAAAAGGCACTTGAAAAACACTATTTTCTTAGGTGAAGAGATCACTTACGGTGAGAAAAGCATTGCATGCTGCTAATTCTTTTTGCATTCATTTGGCAGGAGATGCCTGAAATCCTAGAGCTAAACACACTAGAACTGACCTAACCACAGGAAAAGCAATGTTGCTGAATTGAAAGTCTGCAAGAGACTCTTCATTTATTATTAATGTCACCATGGGCACCGAAGGCTTTGATATGGATGCTGGAGATACCTGCCTGCTTTCAACTAGGTACAACCGGTCTCCCTCACACTCTTTCTTCCTGCCTAAGAGCATTTAATTCGCAGGCAAGAAAGCTTTCTCAGCAGCTTGCCCTGCAGACCATCACAATAGTAGAAGTTTTTGAGTGCAGAAACCAAATCATTTCAAAGGGGATGTGGGATTTGCTATTAGCACAATTTGGAAAACCACAAGATTTAGGAGAAACAGGGCTTGAAAAGGAAATCAGAGTTTATGAGGAAGACTGCCAGGCACACATAGTATCATTTACATTTGAAGTCTAACCCTAAAGTTCTTGATTCTTTGACTTATCTTGCTTCTCAGTGTACCAGAAAGAAATCTTTTAGGACCTTCATGGCTGTCCATAGTTCTTGGACAAGATTATGTCACAATTAGATGATGTCAAGTACCTCATTTAGTTCTGCGAGCTTCCCAGAGACTGGCAAAATAGGGATGGAGTTGGAGGTAGAAAGGACAGAGCCATGTGCTCAAGATTTTGTCCAAAGGTTAGAACCTACAGATAACCATGGGAAACTAGGTACACATCCTGTCCTCACCTTTCTTGAGTCACTCAAGAAAAAACAGCTTGCATGTTGAACACCCAATCTGCCAATTCTTCCCATTGCCCCTGGGTATATTTACCTTCATATAATGGGTTCTTCCTTTGTTACTTTCTTTTATTATTTGTATAACATTTATTCATTGATCATTGATTCAACAAATATTTTTATTCGGCTTTTTAACCCCTTTGAGCTTCAGAAGTATTATTTACAGATTGGCATGAAACCCCATTACAGGTAATTATGACAATTAAAGAGATAATATTGTTATAGCACCATGAGTGGTAGTTAGTGCTATTCCATTTTCTCCTCTCCCTTACATGGACCTGCACCTGTCAATCCTTCAATATGCTTTCTTTTTTCTTGTTGCTAAACTTTTGCCCAACTTAGGAAAACAGCTGCACAGTCCTTAGGGCTGCCAGAGGAAATTCTATATTGAATATTCAAGAGCTAGCTCTGTGCTCTTCGGAGAATAGGAAACCCATGTGGTTTTTTTCTAGTCACAGAAGAGCAGAAAACTCAATTGGCTTGTTCACACATCTTCATGATGGTGGGATGTAATTGAGTCCCTTCCTCTGTGCTCATGCTATTGTAGTTTCTAGTGCATGGCTTTGTGGAAGTCAGAGAAGTCTCTCTCCCATCTTGCAGGCATGAGAACTGGGCATTTTCTGTGCTCTTAGAGAGAATACAGTTGTGGTTAGCAAGAAAAGCTTTCTTGGCTGACATCTGCATTACATACAAAGGCACAGTGCTCCATGGGGCAGAGGCTCTTGCTATTTGCAAAAGTACCATAAAATATCAAGGAAAACCAACCACATGAAGATTGAGAAAAAATAAAATGTTCATCAGAGGACGTTACTGGTAAGGAAATAGCACAGTTAATTTTGCAAAAAATCCAGCATAATAGAGGAGCAAAATTAATCTTGCAATAGTGTTGTGACCCCTGAGCCTCAAAGCCAATGTGAAATAATTGAGGAAAAAGAAAAAAAAAACAAATATGTGCCCTGTACACAGAGAAGGCATGACTAGAAGCTGATTGAAAAATATGTGCAAGTTCAAGCAATACACAATGACGACTCGAGTCTGCTCATTTATTTCAGGAAGATAAAGATTAACAAATCTCACTAATGTTAATGCAAATAAGCATATCTTGTTTGAATATATTTGACTTAAGCATTAATGAAATAGGAAGAAATGAAGCCTAAAAGAAAAAGTTGTCAAAATGGCAATGGAGTTAATTTTCCTAGTTTCAGTTGCAAATTTTTGCAGACACCATAGCCTACATTTTTCCAAATATAGTGCCTGGTTAATTCCTCTTTGCAGGGATGACTGAGAAAAATTCTACCACACAAGGCCTAAAAAGAGTGGCTGAAACTGAAAGAATCTCTACCATTTACTAGGTACCTACTCTCTATTAGCACCTACACAGGGCACTTATATGTTTTTTTTTTTTTTTCTTGAGCCACCTGTGTAAATGAACTGGCAAAGCCACATAGTGAGCAGGCAGGAGAAATTGTAGATGGGTCAGGAAACTTATGCCCTTATGCTCTGTGAAAGACTGATGTGTGATATTAGGCAAGTCATGCAACCTTTCTGTGCTTCAGAGACCCCTTCTCCTAAATGGTGAAATATTGGTCAGCCCATTCAGATGGTTGGAGAGAGTACAAACTAAGATAATGAAGGTGCTACGAAGCAAATGTATCACAAGTATCAAGGGTTTGTTATTGTTTTGTTTTATTTTGCTTTTAAAACCTTTGAATGACAATTCTGACTAAAGGGGTAAATGAATTCTCTATGGAGAGAAGGCCTCAGCCTGCTGCTATGTTTTTTGCAAGAACTGGGGGATAAACTTCTCCTGCTTTTGTGATGGATCTGACCTTGCGCAGCTCCTCATGATTCACTCCTTGCCCTAATTATGATGCTTATAAAACCAAAGCGGGTTAAGAAAGTGGTCTTGATACTTTTTTTTTTCAGGCAATTTGGAGTCTCTCCAGATATTTAAAGAGATTGGACTTGTAGGCGAAACCTCCTACTTATTTCTCCAACTCCAGGAATACCTAAGTATCTTCATATTTTTATATTTCAAGAATTTGTAATAGACAAAGTATCTTGCTTCTACATTTTCCCTTGTCCCCTTTCCTTCTGTTTTAGGCACTCCCTAAAAGGACATCTGTGTGATTTCTAGGAGTATGCACCAACTAGAGGTGGGAGACAGAGGCCCCGGGGTAATCTGACATTGTTCATATAATTCAGAGAATGACATCAATGACATGATTCCCATCCTTTTTCATAAAATCTGAGCATTTTAGATCCCTAATGGACTTTACCTGTTACCCAGTTTGACACACTGCTTATCCATATGAGGAAAATTTGGTTTAAGGAGGCTCAAAACCATCCTGATATCTGGGCCTAAAAAGACAAAATAATCTTTCTGGATGAAGCAATCAATATTGTGTTTTGTTTTTTTGGTTTTTTTTTTTTTTTTGGTTTTGAATAATTTTATTTTTTTAATTTGTTTTACTTAGTTACACATGACAGTACAGTGATCTCGACATATCATACATTTGAATCAGATGGGATTTATGCCATTAATACTTTGCCTTTGGTTTCTTTTCCCTTCCAAGTCAGGAGTCCTCCACTAACTGAGTGACAAGGAGCCTGGCCAGGGGATTCTTTACCACAGGCCACTGAGAAAAGTAGAAGACTCTGAAAAGCCAAATTACAATCCAGACACAGGGTTCCCCGTGGGTAATCAAGGACACTTTCCATGTTTCCACACAGTCTCCATAGGAAACAGAAAATGAAACAGTCCTTGGCTGAACCACAATTTGACTTCTACTCTTTGGGCTTTACAATGGTACAAAAGCGAATCCCCTTCCAAATTGTACTTGGGATTGTGAATTTTGATCTTTTCCCAGACTAGTGATGTGAGGGTGGGCAGGGCCAGGCAGTGAGCCCTCATAAGGGTAGACAACTGTTACTCTGTAGGGCTCCATGTTGCTCATGTGTGAAAGTAGGAAGCCTAGGGGTATTCAATGGAATTTTGACTTGAGGATGTTTTCAACCTACAAGAATTTATCAGGATGCAACTCTGACATAAATCAAGAAGCATCTGTACTTGGCACAGAGATTCCCTACACTCTCAGAGGGAAAGAGCAGAGCACAGAGCAGAGACGACTTGGGGTACAGATGGTTAGAAGGTGTTTGGAAACACGACACCTTGATTTATTTTATTTGTTCTTTTTAGTTATACATGACAGTAGAATATATTTTGACATAAAAACATGGAGTATAACTTCCCTTTGTGGTTGTACATGACGTGGAGTTACACTGGTCATGTAGTCATATATGAGCATAGGAAAGTTATGTCCAATTTATTCTACTGTCTTTCCTATCCCCATCCCCCATCCCTTCCCTTCATTTCCCTTTGTCTAATCCAATGAACTTCTATACCTTCCCCCTTATTGTGAAGACAAGTGGATTTCCTTACCTCTTTATCATATAGTTTCTAGAAGACATATAGCCCAAAAATGGGCCTATACAAATATAATTTATAACAGATTATTAGGATTCAGTCTAGAATTTTAAGAATGAAGGAAAATAATACAGCAAAGGAAAAGCATATGAAGAATATTCTTCAAGATACCAGAAAGGAAAACATTTTAAAGGTTTGTTTAAGACCACATGTAAATTATATATGAGATTATAAAATATAACCTCTTTGAAATCACATTATAGCTACCTGAATCAAAAAATATATAATGTATAGCAAAAAAAAAATCAAAACCAAACTGACAGATCTCAGTAAAGACACAGAGTGTATAATAAAGCAATTAAGGAAAAGAACAAAAAATTATAAGCAGTAAAAAGTAGAACATTTAACTCTGGTGAACACAGCCAGGGACACTGTGGACAGGCTGTCAACAAGTGAATAGAGAAAAATAAAATTTAAGAAATAATTCATGATAATTATGGATAGTGACATACGCAAAACAGAAGGAGATATGATGTACATGTAATAGGTGTTTTTAAAGTAAAAAAGAAAGAAATCTAAATAGAAGAAAAGTATTCAAAGATCTAGTAAAAGAAACACTTTCTGAACTAAAAATTGGTGTGAATATTTTCTTTCAAGAAATTCTTCCTCTACCATATTTCCTAACATTTTCTCTTTCATTATTGTGCTAATATGTCCCCAGAAAATTCTATCAAATGAGTGGGATATATACATTTTTTGAGGTGCCAGGGCTAACACTCTGGGAATTACATATGATAAGTAAACATTCTACCACTGAGTTGTACCTTCATCCTGAGATACACACTTTTAAAAATGTTACCCAACTTCAAAGATTAAAGAAGGGTTTTCCTTCTTTAATATGTAATATACATTTATTATGTAATACATATAATGTATAATATATGTAACGGATAGCAAAGAAATTAAAAGAAGGAGAAAACTTTCTTTAATGGACAAAAAAATGTTTTGTTCAAAAGTCAAATATTTCTCAGCATCACATAGTAGTATTCAATGCTAGAAGAAATGGAATTATATATGTGCATATGACATATAAAATGGTCTTAAGTGATAAACTACACAACTGATACATTGGTTTTCTTTGAAGAATGTACTAGAATTCGAAGGACAATCAAATTTTCTGTAAATTTTTAATTTTTGAAATAGAAAATGAAAAGAATATTAACAATAACCACAACAAAAATAATGATGATTAAATGATCTCTACAAAGTTTAACAGGTCAAGACAGTGTGAAAAATACAATCAACAGGTTGTTGTTCAAATATAAAGGACTAGAAAATATTTTCAAATACACAAAGACTGAACCACTGTTACAAAATTACTTATAATTTTGATAAATAATGGATAATTGGAAAAGTCATGATTAAAGACAACTGGCAGTAAGCAACCAATATATTAAAGATGTTACACAACTGTGAAAATTGTTACAGAACATAATTACATGTTATAAACTTTGAAAAGATAGTGAGGAGAAGCTAACTTTTTTTAATGAACTTAACTGAAGGAGTAACATGTTGGGTGAGTTCTTATTTATACATCATTGAGCACTATGCACAACATCTGGGATTAAAATTATGCAAAAAAAGAAACTAAATTTTGATTGTTTTCTAAGATTAGGATCTTCCAGAAGATTGAAGAATTGTACAACACTAAATAGACCACAGAATAAGGTAATAGAAAGCCATTGTAGGTTTATAGATGGTTTGCAGATTATGTTATTGTTAGCAAGTATTCAGCAGAACATCATGGTGCACACCTGTAATCAGGGAATTGGGAGGCTGAGGCAGGAAGATCGCAAGTTTAAGGCAAGCCTCAGCAATTTAGTGAGACCCTAAGAAACTTAACAAGACCCTGCCTCAAAATTTAAAAATAAATACATAAAAAGGGCTAGGGATATGGCTCAGTGTTAAGCATCCTTGGGTTAAATCCCTAGTTTAAAAAAAAAAAGAGTATTCATTCTTCCCCATTTCTACATATTACCTCAGTTTGCTAATGCAGAATTTAACTGTGGAACTTTCATGGCTCAATAGAATATTAGCAGATGTAATCTAATCAGGGGTTTATAGCATGAGCCCAAGTTTGGGTGTAACTCTTGGCTCTGCTCTTACTATTGGAAGAATAGCAGGTAGCTGAACATTTCTCATCTTTAAACCCAATAGTAAAAATGAGTGAGTGTTAAGAGACTGAAAGACAAGCCATAGACTGGGAGAAAATATTAGTATACCACATATCTGAAAAAGACTTTGTAGTCAAACTACACAAATAATTCTTAAACTCAGTAAGAAAGTAATTAGCTCAATTTTAAAAAAGAATCAGCACCTCAACAAAGAAGATATAGAGATGACATGCATATACATAAAAAGATTCTGAATATCTTTTGTCATTAGGAACTGGGAATTAAAACAATCATGAGATTTCTCTACAAACCTAACAGAATAGATAATTTTATATAAATCTATAGTTTTATTAAGACAAAAACTGACAGTGTGTATAAAGTTCACACTGAAACAAAAATTTCACAGAAATCTAATGGATGCCCCAAAAGATTTTAGACTGTACCTCTAGATGAAGGTCTAGATGATATCAAGAACTTTCAGATTTCACGATTCAAGACAGCATTTTGGAAGTCAATTAATTTGTAAGATTTTTTTTTCTTCAAAAAATTCTGTGTGTGGGTTTGTGTGTGTGTGTGTATGTGTGTGTTTAAAGTGAACCATGCCCCAATGTGAAAACTACCCTTGAATTGACTTCATGAAACTTGTGCTTTCAGTGACTGAACCCTGCCACTAAAGGTTTCAGAGTTAAAAAAGCAGAGGCTCCAACAGTTTTCATCCCAAGAGAATAGGCTCTCCTCTTTCCCTATTCTTTCATCTCCTATATCCCCTTTGGCCCTTCCCCTAGGACTTCAGACTGTGGTTTTGATTTGCATTTCTCTGACTGCTAGAGATGGTGAGCATTTTTTCATGTACTTGTTGATTGACTGTAGGTCCTCCTCTGAGAAGTGTCTGTTCAGGTTCTTGGCCCATTTGTTGATTGGGTTGTTTGTTATCTTATTGTCTAATTTTTTGAGTTCTTTGTATACTCTGGATATTAGGGCTCTATCTGAAGTGTGAGGAGTAAAGATTTGTTCCCAGGATGTAGGCTCCCTATTTACCTCTCTTATTGTTTCTTTTGCTGAGAAAAAAACTTTTTAGTTTGAGTAAGTCCCATTTGTTGATTCTAGTTATTAACTTTTGTGCTATGGGTGTCCTATTGAGGAATTTGGAGCCCGACCCCACAGTATGTAGATCGTAGCCAACTTTTTCTTCTATCAGACACAGAGTCTCTGATTTGATATCAAGCTCCTTGATCCATTTTGAATTAACTTTTGTGCATGGCGAGGGAAAGGGATTCAGTTTCATTTTGTTGCATATGGATTTCCAGTTTTCCCAGCACCATTTGTTGAAGATGCTATCCTTCCTCCATTGCATGCTTTTAGCCCCTTTATCAAATATAAGATAGTTGTAGTTTTGTGGATTGGTTTCTGTGTCCTCTATTCTGTACCATTGGTCCACCTGCCTGTTTTGGTACCAGTACCATGCTGTTTTTGTTACTATTGCTCTGTAGTATAGTTTGAAGTCTGGTATCGCTATACCGCCTGATTCACACTTCCTGCTTAGCATTGTTTTTGCTATTCTGGGTCTTTTATTTTTCCATATGAATTTCATGATTGCTTTCTCTATTTCTACAAGAAATGCCGTTGGGATTTTGATTGGCATTGCATTAAACCTATAGAGAACTTTTGGTAATATCGCCATTTTGATGATGTTAGTTCTGCCTATCCATGAACAGGGTATATTTTTCCATCTTCTAAGATCTTCTTCTATTTCTCTCTTTAGGGTTCTGTAGTTTTCATTGTATAAGTCTTTCACCTCTTTTGTTAGGTTGATTCCCAAGTATTTTATTTTTTTTTGAAGATATTGTGAATTTTATTTCTTGTGCTTTAGAAGACTTGTTAAGGAAGTCAGGGTCTAATCTGTCATGGTGAAGATTTGGGCTTACTTTTTCTTCTGTTAGGCCCAGGGTCTCTGGACTAATTCCTAGGTCCTTGATCCACTTTGAGTTGAGTTTTGTGCATGGTGAGAGATAGGGGTTTATTTTCATTTTGCTGCATATGGATTTCCAGTTCTCCCAGCAACATTTGTTGAAGAGGCTGTCTTTTCTCCACTGTATGTTATTGGCACCCTTGTCTAGTATGAGATAACTGTATTATGTGGGTTTCCCTCTTTGTCTTCTATTCTGTACCATTGGTCTACATGTCTATTTTGGTGCCAGTACCATGTCATTTTTGTTACTATAACTTTATAGTATAGCTAATATTGTGATGCCTCCTGCTTCACTCTTCTTGCTAAGTATTGCTTTGGCTATTCTGGGTCTCTTATTTTTCCAAATGAATTTCATGATTGCCTTTTCCATGAGTAATGACATTGGGATTTAAGGTATTGAATCTGTATAGCACTTTGGGAAGTATGGCTATTTTGACAATATTAATTTTGCCTATCCAAGAGCATGGGAGTTCCATTAGTTATTTGCTATTTCCATTGTTTCACCATTTTCCCAATCAGGCCCTAAATTTTAATGAAAATGATCCTACTTGTTCTCCATTCATCCCCTCCCTACTCCTTCCACTTTCAAATAATATACCAGTAATAGCCAAAAACTACACACATACTATGCTGTAAAAAGGCAGAATTAACACTGTGGGTTGGAAGGCTATGGGTTGTGGGGACACTCTTTGAAGATCAACAGTTCCTTTTTTGCCTTCCCACACACCCAAGTCTTCAAATTTTGTCCTTCATAGAAGGCCCTTTGCCTATCTCAGTAAAGTACAGAATGGATTGCCTTGAAACATGCCCTTCTCCTCTACTGGGGCAGGTGTGCAAACTGTACAGCTTGGAATAGCTTTAAAGCACTGGGGCTGCAGCAGGCACAGAAACCAGACTGGCTCTTCAAAGGATGTCTTCTCATACCACCTTTATGGTGTCAAGACGAGTCGAATTCCTTCCCTTCCCACTTAAACCCACAGTCAGAGGCTGGTACTCAGGAGAGTTAATTCTTGTCATCGTTTTTGTCATCATCCTCTGAGGGGTAGGAATGCCAGGTCAGCCTTTTATCACAGAAGGATATGACAACCTGTGAGCACTTGACATTGGACTCCTTGGCAGGGATCAATTCAGCCTCATCAGAGTTTTTCCATTTTATCAGGAACAGGAGCTCTCGGCTGGAGTCTGTAGCTCAAATAATCCACGTGGCTCCAAACCCTGAGCAAAGCCCTGTGGCTTTGCTAACTCTTTTTTCCCCTCTTCTTCTTCTTCTTTGGTTTGCTCACTTCTTCCTTATCTTCAGAATCAGAATCAGCTCTACACTTGCCTGGGTCTGATTTATGTCTCACCTGCTGTTTTCTGTAACTATAGAAGCTCAGTAATGAGGGCCAGGTTCTCTTCTAGCTCCTGTGTGTTGTGCTCACCTGAGAAACCTTCCACTTTAGGAGGTACTCCACTTTGCCCTGTAGACCCCAAGATCGAGAACTTTTTCTCTCTTCCCTTGCTAAAGGGAATGTATAGTGTCATAGCCACTTTGGAAAGACAGTTGGGCAGTGTTTTTCATAGACAGAATAGTCCCACCATACAAATGAGGTGAAATTAAATGAGGTGAAAATTTTTGTCTACAGAAAAAAATATCCACACAAAGGTTTATAGCACTTTAATTCATAATCAACCCAAACTAGAAGCAGCAAATATGTCATTCAATAGGTAAATGAATAGACTATGATACATCATACAAAGAATTAATATTTATTGGTAAAAATAAACAAACCATCAAACTATTAAAAAAAATAGAGAGGAAACTTAAAGTCATACTGTTAAGTGAAAGAAATTCTGCAAACTGAAAATACTGCATTCTGTAAGATTCTAGTTACATGATATTCTGGAAAGGGTGACACTACAGAGACAGTATAAATTCAGTGGTTGCAAGGGGTTCAGAGGGAGGGAAAGAAACAAACACAGGGAATTTTTAGCCTCATAAAACTAGTTTGTATGGTACTGTCGTGGTGGTAAATTATACATTTATCAAAACTCAAAGAACTTTACAACACAAAGAGTGAAACTTAATATATGCAGATTTTGAAAAATCATTTAGGATATTAAGGAATCTTAAGAAAGGATGCAGAGTGTGACAAGAGAATCTAACAGTATTGTGGATGTATGGAACAATCTCAGTGAAGCAGGTTAGAGGGGCTGTGTTGGCCTAAGTAGGTTTGAAAATGAGTGGAATCTAAATACAGAAAGAACAGCACAGAAAAACATAAACTCTGCATTATGATTGATAAAATTGTTTGATCTGAGGTATGGGTTAATAATTTTAATACTGGTATACATATATATTGAAAATGAACAGGTAAATAAATGGAGGTGGGTAGTGGGTGTCACTTTATTTATTTTTATTTTTATTTTTTTTATTTTTTTTGTTTATTTTATTTTTTTTTATTGTTGGTTGTTCAAAACATTACATAGTTCTTGATATATCATCTTTCACACTTTGCTTCAAGTGAGTTATGAACTCCCATTTTTAGCCCATATACAGATTGCAGAATCACATCAATTACACATCCATTGATTTACATATTGCCATACTAGTGTCTGTTGTGTTCTGCTGCCTTTCCTATCCTCTACTATCCCCCCTCCCCTCCCCTCCCCACCCTTCTTCTCTCTCTACCCCCCCTATTGACCTTCATTTCTCCCCCTTGTATTATTTTTCCCTTTCCCCTCATTCCCTCTTGTATGTTCTTTTGTATAACCCTGAGGGTCTCCTTCCATTTCCATGCAATTTCCCTTTTCTCTCCCTTTCCCTCCCACCTCTCATCTCTGTTTAATGTTAATCTTCTTCTCATGCTCTTCGTCCCTACTCTGTTCTTAGTTACTCTCCTTATATCAAAGGAGACATTTGGCATTTGCTTTTTAGGGATTGGCTAGCTTCACTTAGCATAATCTGCTCTAGTGCCATCCATTTCCCTGCAAATTCTATGATTTTGTCATTTTTTAAAAAATTGACAAAACTAAAAGTTGGTTCTTTGAAAAAATAAACAAAATCGACAGACCCTTAGCCATGCTAGCGAAGAGAAGAAGAGAGAGAACTCAAATTACTAGCTTACGGGATGAAAAAGGCAATATCACAACAGACACTTCAGAAATACAGAAGATAATCAAAAATTATTTTGAATCCTTATACTCCAATAAATTAGAAGATAGTGAAGGCATCGATAAATTTCTGAAGTCATATGATCTGCCCAGATTGAGTCAGGAGGATATAGACAACCTAAACAGACCAATATCAATTGAGGAAATAGAAGAAACCATCAAAAGACTACCAACTAAGAAAAGCCCAGGACCGGATGGGTATACAGCAGAATTTTACAAAACCTTTAAAGAGGAACTAATACCAATACTTTTCAAGCTACTTCAGGAAATAGAAAAAGAGGGAGAACTTCCAAATTCATTCTACGAGGCCAACATCACCCTGATACCTAAACCAGACAAAGACACTTCAAAGAAAGAAAACTTCAGACCAATATCTCTAATGAACCTAGATGCAAAAATCCTCAATAAAATTCTGGCGAATCGGATACAAAAACATATCAAAAAAATTGTGCACCATGATCAAGTAGGATTCATCCCTGGGATGCAAGGCTGGTTCAATATACGGAAATCAATAAATGTTATTCACCACATCAATAGACTTAAAAATAAGAACCATATGATCATCTCGATAGATGCGGAAAAAGCATTCGACAAAGTACAGCATCCCTTTATGTTCAAAACTCTAGAAAAACTAGGGATAACAGGAACATACCTCAATATTGTAAAAGCAATCTATGCTAAGCCTCAGGCTAGCATCATTCTGAATGGAGAAAAATTGAAGGCATTCCCTCTAAAATCTGGAACAAGACAGGGATGCCCTCTCTCACCACTTCTGTTCAACATAGTTCTCGAAACACTGGCCACAGCAATTAGACAGACGAAAGAAATTAAAGGCATCAAAATAGGAAAAGAAGAACTTAAATTATCACTATTTGCAGATGATATGATTCTATACCTAGCAGACCCAAAAGGCTCTACAAAGAAACTATTAGAGCTAATAAATGAATTCAGCAAAGTGGCAGGATATAAAATCAACACGCATAAATCAAAGGCATTCCTGTATATCAGTGGGTGTCACTTTAAAGTGAGAGGTTATAGACAAGCAAGGGGAACTAGCTTACTTGATCCATGTGGTAATGCTGTGGAGTTAGAGACATTAGTATGAACCCATGTTTAACTTAATATACATGCAGCTCATTATTTATAGGATATTTATAATTATATATATATATAACTATGAATTAGGATACACACATACTTCTTTTTTTAAAGAGAGAGAGAGAATTTTTTAATATTTATTTTTTAGTTTTCGGTGGACACAACATCTGTATTTTATTTTTATGTGATGCTGAGGATCGAACCCAGCACCCCGCACATGCCAGGCGAGCGCGTTACCGCTTGAGCCACATCCCCAGCCCACACATACTTCTTTCTTATCAACTTGACAGAGCCTACAAGGAATTGCACCACAGTAGCAATAAGCACACTTAGCAACCAGATCGTAGTTTCTAATCCTATTTTCCATATAAAAATAGATTCTTGGTGAAATGGTTGATTCTAGGACTAGGTCAGGAAAAAAAATACAAGACGAGCCTGTAGCATTTTGCAGTCTAGGAAGCAAGGAAATACTTAAACACACACACACACACACACACACACACACTAATGAAGGTATGTCACAGGGACAAAAGGCAAAAGAAAGAACTTCCAACATACAAAATTAGAGCAATATAAATAATGAAATCATGTACTTTTGAGTTGTAGCATGATACATAAACCAAATCCATAAATCTATATTGATATAAATGAATGACTGAATAGATTAATAAATGAAAGAAGACAGACAAATATCCCATGCAGAAGAATCTCAAATTATGGAGATGCTCTATCCTAAAGGAAGAAAAGCCTAAGTCCACACTCAGCTGGGTGCTGAGTGTACCACATGGAAAAAGCTAGAGTATAAAAAAAGGAGAAAAGAGTGAGTTTACAATGAAGAAAACTGACAAACACCTCAACCAGGGAAAATGACCATAAAATCAATCATAAATCATATTGATATAGTTATGTGCACTTGATATCATTTGATGTAAATCACTTATTTCTGTGATCTTCTGCACCCAAATATATCTCAATCTAATCATGATTTTTTTAAAAAAAATCAGAAAATTTTCAATAGAAGAGCTTCCTCAAAAACACCTAATCAATACTCCTCAAAACTGTCAAGGTCACTGAAAACAAAGAAAGTCTAAAAAACTGTCACAGCCAAAAGCTTAATGAGACATGACAATCAGATGTAAGATGGCATCTTGCAATAGCAAATAAACAAGAGGTAAAACCTAAGGAAGTCTGGATAAACTATGCACATCAGTTAACAACAGTGTATCAACACTGGTTCATTATTTATACCAAATGGAGTGGGGGGTACATAGGAATTCCTAGTACTGCTCTTGTAAGTCTAAAACTACTATAAAACATAAAGTTTATTTAAAAAAACCTAAAAGAGAGAAATACCTAAACGGTTATGATAAACCAAATCCAGCCAGACTTACAGTACAAGGCAGAGTTGTCTATCCAAGCTGAATCAGCTCTCACAGAAACAGGAGAAAAGATTTCCTGAGGTAGAAAAGACACAACCTTGATTTTGTTACATAATGTGAATTGCTCCCACAAACGGTTTCACTAATGCATGAGTTTTTATTTATTCTTGTTTTTCCATTAATTTCCAAACATGATAATTTTTGTATTTTACTTCTTTGAATTTTACTTCTTTGAATAGAAGTATTTTACTTCTTTGAAATTCCATGTTACTGATTCCCAGTACAGGAGACTCTTTTTAACAATAAGTATGTCAAATCTCAACACATAAGGACTTTTAATAAAATTTTACTTCAATGGATGATATATCATGAAATTAATGATATTTCTACTATAGCATCTTAATAACTAGTCCAAATTGAATGTTCCCTCATTATTCAAAATATCTTTAAAGTTAATTTGTTTCAATTAGAATACAATCAAGATCTACAGAATGCATCTGGATTATACATATAATAAGCCTCTAATTTTTTTGTGCTATTTACATAGTTTAGGACAAATGTGACAAGAAAATCTAACAGTATTGTGGATGTATGGAACAACCTTGTAGAACATTTGGTTTTACATCAATAAAGCACTGTGATGTCATTTAACAATAACATCTCCCTTATTTCTGTAAACTGGGAGTGAGATTAGAAGATTTATTAGATACTTGATACTTCTTTTTAACACTTAGTGTTTCTGTATGTCTCTATTGCCTTATATCAAAAGAAAAATAAAATCTTGTTTGTCTCTCCTTTAGAGATGAAAAGATTAATTAGTGAATTCAGGTCATGTCAGCCTAACCCATCTATTTAAATTTTCACATCGAATGTTACTTATCTAATAGTTTTAGCAACTATTGATGACCATCACCTAGATCCATTAAAGTCTACAAATGTGGCTTTCTGTTGCTATCATTTTTTTCTCATTTATTAGCTATGCTTCTTTAAAAAAAGACAATAACTTTCCCTCACCAATTATTTGCTGCTCTAAAATGTAATCTATACAGGAAAAATGACTAATCTCTCCCATTTGAAATGCAAACCACTCCATTAGGGGAGATACTGAAACCCCTTTTCTGTCCATAGACAAGGGGAGCTGATTCAGGAAGAACAGGAGGCTTTCTTCAACATGCAGCACTGTTTCCAGTGCAATTTACTTGGGCACTGAATGCTTCATAGCAGCCCTCACACCTTGCTTGCCCCCTGAGTCATCTTAATGAGGGTCTTCGCCTGTGCTTTATCTGGAGAATACCTAGACACTATCGCTGTCAAACAGGCTGGGTAGGAACCACTGTAACAGAAAGAGTGACACTGCTGTCTCCTTTGATATTATTGATCAGCTTTAATTGCCTCCCAGGCAGCTTTATATTGTCAAAGACTAGAAGCAACATGTAGCTACACTTGGCACCTTTATGTGGCATGATTTTTTTTCTCTATCATCTATCTTGGTATGTATGTTAGACTTGATTCAATAGACATGCAAAAATCTTTAAAAGTCCAGCCAAAGCTTCTGCTAGTACCTTCTTTCCCATTAGGATGTTTGCTGCACATTATCAAGACCAGCTCCACTGAACAAATCTTTTTGAGGCTGGAAAAGTATAGATTTCCTCCAATGCTATTAACAGGAAGTATCTTTCATTTGTCAGTTGCTTGCTATATATGACCACTATGCCAAGTGTTCTAAATGGAATAATTTAATTTTGACTTAAAAAAACCCTGGGATGAATAAAATGTGAATAAAATGATCATGTAGTGGTGAAACTGATATTGTAACCTAGGTCAGCATCATTCTAAGATCTGTACTCTTTCCCTTATATCATACTAACAGGAACATTTGTTGAAAAAAAAAAGTCTATGTTCAAGGCACTGTCCAAGATGCTAGAGAAAAAGTGGCATGATGGCTTCTGCCTCTAAAACCTTGCTACTTGCTTTTCAAGGAGTAGTTTGGAGTCCAAAAGCAGCGACATCATCTGGAAGATTGTTAACTGAAAAATCTGTTTATGCTCCCCAAACTACTGAATCAGAATCTTCATTTGAACACAATTCTAAGGTATTCTATAGGTGTATTAAAAAAAAACATGTTTGTTATGCACTGATGAGAAATGTTTCATCTAGTTGTGGAATTAGTAAATAAATATTTAAAAGGAAAACTAGCTCCACCGAGCAGCCACAGAAGACAGTTAAGTGCTATAAGAAATCAACACTATGGAATACCTAAAAATAAGAAATCAGGTAGCACAGATCCAAGGAAGACTTCCTGGAGGAGGTGGTGCTTACGTAGAGCACCAAAATGCCTTGACTGGGAAAATGAAGGTATCATAAGGCAGACTAATAATGAAGGCATTATGATAAAGACATCTACATAAAAGAGAAGTAGGATTAACTCTGCCCAGAGCAGTCACTTGTTAGACACTCTAGAAAAGTTTTAAGGCTATGGTGCCATCTCTGTTCTCCCAGAACTTACCCAGAGTTAGTATTTTGTTGTTATTCAGTAAATATTTGATTAAAAGAAAAGGCACTTCTCAAAAGTTATGCTTCCTCCTTGAATTCTTTTATTTGTATATGATCTTCCCAATTATGGTTGATGTTTTCTAATTATGTTGGGGTTACCTTTGAAGTAGGTCCATTCATTGCCACACAAAACCTTAACTTGTGTATCCATAAGACATAGTGATGCACTTTGAAAGATCTTTCACACAGAGATCAAGAAACTACATAAGCATGCTTTTTCATGGATAGATGTTTTATGGCCACTATTCAGGAATATTTTTAAAAAAGCATTATAAAATAGAATTACTTGATGAAAGACATATAAACATTTTAAAGTTTTGAATCACTCTGATAAATTGATTTTCAAAAAGGGTATTCCCTTCAGTAATACTTTGGCCTGGAAAACCTACATAGGAAGAAGGAAGGCAGAAGTGGGTTAACTGATGAATAGAAATTAGAAGAAGATTACCACTGAATATGGAAGAGAGGTGGGAGGGAAAAGGAGGGAGAAGAGGAATTGCATGGAAGATGGAAGGAGATCCTCATCGTTATACAGAATACATGTATGACGATGTGAGGGGAGAAAAAAAGTGTGCCACATTAGATTGGGTAGAGAGAAGTGGTGGGAGGGGAGGAGAGGAAAAGCGGGATAGGAAGGACAGCAGAATAAAATAGACATTATTATTGCTGTATTTATATACGTGACTGTATGACCAATGCGATTCTGCAACCTGTACACTCAGAAAAATGAGAAATTATACCCCATCCGATTCAAATGTATGATATGTCAAGATCATTGTACTGTCATGTGCAACTAATTAAAACAAATAAAAATTAATTAATTAACTCTTCTGTATTGAGAAATTTTATTTTATAAAATGTGATGATTATACTACACATTTTGTTTCTAACTCCTACCATAGTCTTTAAAGAATATCATTATACATTAGGAAACTATTCCTTAAGGCTGAGAAGAGCACAGTAGTAGTCCTTAATGTCATATAGCTATTAAATGTTGGAGCCAGAATTTGAAATTTGGACTTGTATGTCTACAAGCTCTGTACTCTGTCTTTATATCATTTTGCTATACATTGCTACATAAAAAATTATCCCAAATTACTGCACAATTTTGTGGGTCAGGAATTTGCACAGGCTTGGCTAAGCAGCTGTATTCCTCTCTATGTGGCCTTAGCTAAGCAAGTTCATGTGCCGCAAGACAGCTCACTTCAATGGCTACAGCCAATGAACTTTGTTGATGGTGATGTTTCTATGAGCCTTTCCACTGGGATAATTGGGTTTTCTCACAGTATGGCAACTGGTTTCCACCAGTGAATATTACAAGGGACAGGAAGTAGAAACTCATAGTCTCTAAATGCTTGAACCCTAAAACTGGCACAGAATCTCCTCTGCCATATTCGGAACAGTCACAGAACCCACTCAGACTTGAAGAGATACAGACAGAAACCTTACCCACACACATAAGCATCAACTAGCAGCCAACTTTAATTTATTAGATTTCCTAAAATACAACATTGAAAATATATATATCCAAGTTATATAATATATATATATATAAGTATTTATGATATGTCACAGGTACTGATACCTCAAAGAAGAATGTTGTTTTCCATTGTAAGACTTTTCTATTTCCCATAACCATGTGCATTAATAATTTAGAAAAAAAATAAAATTAAAAAAAATGTTATTACTATTTTATTGCAATGATTCTGTTTATTTCAGAAACTAGAAGTCAAATAAAACATGCTAGATTATGGAAAGGGTGCTATGTGTATGTAGTTTTCTCTCCTTTGTTATATGACCTGGCATGCTGCAATTTGAGAAGTGGCAATGCTCTGGATTGAAAACCTGGTTTCCAGGATGTTAGCAGCTAGATAAATACTGCCTTCTCCTCTTCAATAAAGCATTACAAAGCATTGTGCACCAGTAGATGACTGCAAAAGAGAGTCCCAATTTTACTGATTACAGGATAAAACTGGCCTGGCTTCATCAGTGTCTTTAATCTAGTTAGAATTCAAATGAAGGTTCCATTCTGTAAACCCATGCAGACTTCATTCCAAGACAGCACAGGTGTATCTGGCTCACTGGCAACTACAGGCATGGCTGAAGCATTTCCACTTCATTAAAAATTTCCCCTCCTCTCACATCTGTGCTGAGACCCTCACACTCATGGTTGGCTGAGCACACTGACTTCAGGAGTTAACCAATGCACCATATAATCAATTTTCCCAGTTTAAGCAAAAATAAAATGAAAGCACCATTCTCATATGTCCACCTATTTTAATACCTACTGTCTTGACATTCCTTATCTAACTAGGGATATGATCATGCAAGGATCTCACTTGGATAATCTCTAGAGAAATTCAGGTTCTTCCTACTGCTCACTGCGTAACTAAGCCCCAGGGTCCAGAGAGTACAGCCAACTCATAAGAGCACCCAATGAATGGAGAAGAATATATAAAATGGTCCTTCATTAATGGTTCAACAGAAAACTTTTTTAGGAATCATTTCCATATGAATGGCAAACACATGGAAGACAAGTTTATGTAAGCATGTGCCTGACCCAGCAACTCACAGAGTAGATTCTAGTCCATGACTACGTACATTCTCCCAGAAAATGGAGCATTCTGAATGCACACACCCATTTGAAAATATATTCATAAAGGGACTCCCAGACCCTGTTAGCCTACTTAAAAGATAACATTAATTTTATTTTCCTTAAAATGTTAAAAATTGTCTATTAAATAGAAAAGACAAAATACATATTTAAGTAATGAATATCAAAACATAAACTCAAAATTACTTAAATCAGGAATCCCAGTTTAACTTTTTGAAATTGTAATTAAATCTTATTAGATACTTTATAAAAATAAAAATAAATAAAAAGGTGCAGTGGAATGAGTTACATGGTCACTGTTCCCAGGAGGTTAACAGTACCTACAAATGTGGGTTTACATTAGGACTGCTGGTGATGGTACTCTGTATCAGGATGAGTTAACAAGGCAGAGATCAGACTCAGTTTCCTAAGTTTTGAGAGATCCTGTTTATTCCAGACTCTAACCACTCCTCACCTTGCCTACACCTTCTGTATCCTGAAACATTAAGATGAGAAACCTTCTCTAATTTCTTCTACCCTCTGAACAGTGTGCCAATATAAGAATGAAAGGCTAATTGAGTTATCTCACCATCATGAAGTTATGAACGTTTATGCCCTATAAAATTTTTTTGACAACAAAAATGTACGGTGTCCTAATGATGCTCTTTTGAGTGACTTCATATTTTCTGAAAGATGGATTCTATGGAGAGCAGTAACTGGTTTATAGTGTAACTGAGAGAAGAATAAAGAACTAATTCAGGATTTGTTTTATTTAGCTACAAAATTAAAGCACTGGAACTCATTACTTAACAGGTTTCGTGAAACATACACTGAGAAGTTATTTATGGCCTCTGAATGCTCATAATGTAACAACACATAGCAGGTTGAGTGTCCCTAAATCCAAACGCTTAGAACCAAATGTGTTTCAAGTTTCAGTTTTTAGATTTTGAAATATTTGTATATACATAATGAAATATCTTAGGGATGAGATGCAAATCTAAACATGAGATTTACCTGTTTTATATGTACCTTATATACAACACCAGAAAATAATTTCATATAATATTTTTTAATAATTTTGTACATGAAACTAAGTTTTATAGTGTTTCAATCAGCTTTTTTGCTGCTGAGAGATCAAGATCTGACAAGAACAATATAGAGGGGGTGAAAGTTTACTTTGGGGCTCACAGTTTCAGAGGCTCAGTCCATAGATAGCCTACTTCATTCCTTAGAGCCCAAGATAAGGCAGAACATCATGGAAGAAGAATATGGTGAAAAAAAGCAGCTGGGGACATCACACCAGGAAGCAGAGAGAGAGATTCCCCCTCACCATGGACAAATATATACCCCAAAGACACACCCTCAGTGGCTCACCTCTTCCAACCACACCCTACATGCCTACAGTTACCACCAAGTTTATCCCTATCAAGGGATTCATGGACTGATTAAGTTAAGCCTCTTATAACCCAATCATTTCATCTCTAAACTTTCTTGCATCGTCTCACACATGAGCTTTGGAGGCACACCTAATATCTAAACCATAACACATAGTGTGGGGTTTTCCAGAGTAGTGTCATGTTAGAATTCAGAAAGATTTTGGAGCATTTTGAATTTTGGATTTTCAGGGTAGGGATGTTCAATCTATATTTTAAAATATATGATAAACATAATAACACAGTTCTTATTACACTGAAAATGTTAATAATTATTAAAATGAAAGTAAAACTACCCATATAGTGCAACTGGATATATCTGACTAAAAGCACAAGCTCTTATAGACTATGACCTAATAATTCTCTTTTTAAAAATATACCTTTTTCTTAGCCTAAATTTTTTAAAACAAAATATGAGACAAAATTTGCATGTAAAGTTGTTGACAGGGACAGGGGAGTCCCACGATGTGATCCCAAAGATGCCAGATTATAGGAAAACAAGAAGACAAGACATGGAGGGAAAGCAAAGACAAAGTGATGTGTTATAAATTTGACCGAAGCCTTACCAGAAAATACACCTGGTTGCTCAATCATGCAGACCATCTCCTGCGAGGGCATATGGAAGCACTACATCTGGCAGTAGCCTGTCAGGGGGAGGGAGAATAATTTATTCACCAGTTCCCTATGTCTGCTGTTTGGCATTGATCAAGGCTCCCCTCTGGGGCCTATACGAACATAGCTCGAAACACGTTATCTTCTTGGAAGGTCACCATTTGCACCCAGCAGAAGAAAACAACCAAACAAGTTTGACAGAGTACATGAATTAAACCCAGCATGAATGCAAATAACAAAACAAAACAAAACACTTTCACATGGGTTTAAAGAACATTTCTTACACCATTTTATATATATATATATATATATATATATATATATATATATATATATATATAAACATTTGTTACATATATATATATATATATATATATATATATATGTATATGTAGTCAATGGACCTTTATTTATATGTGGTGCTTAGAACCCAGGGCCTCAAATATGCTAGGCAAGTGCTCTACCACTGAGCCACAACTCCAGTCTCTAGCATTATTTTTATTTTTAAATTAAAAAAAAAAAAAACTGAAAAGGGGAAAAGCTATTAATAGCAAAGTAATTGAAGATAATCTCATGGTTATATTGAAAAGAATATCTACTTGTCAAAAATCTCAAGAATTATTACAGTTTTCAAAAGTTGTAAAATTTATGTATATATATTTTATATATAAATTTATATGTATTAATTTATATATAATCAACTTTAATGCAAAAAAAGAAAAATTCTATGTGAATTTATATGTTTTTATAACATATAGAGAAAAATGGTCAGCAAGACATAACAAAATGTTAGCTGTTATAAGTAATGGCGGATCCTCTGTAGAGTACTTCACGTTTTGTTCTAGTCATTCTGAAATTATTTAAAATTTTAAGTTAATAAGTTACTTACAAGAAGAAAGAAGGAGAGGAAAGAGGAGAGAACACAGGATGATTCCTAAATTTATTCATCGTCTAAGTCTGATCAGGCATCCCTAATAACACAATCAATTGGGAGGCTTATAAACCACAGAAATTTGTTTCTCAAAGTACTGAAGACTGAGAAGTTCAAGATCAAAGCACCATCAGGTTTGATATCTGGTGAGGTACCACTTCCTGGTTCACAGGTGACTGTCTTTGCTGTGTCCTCATATGGCAGAAGGAGCAAGAGATTTCTCTGAGGTTTCTTTTATGAGGGCAGTAATCCCATCCATGAGGACTTCACCCTCACCACTTCAATGTCTCCCAAAAGACCTCCCTCTTAATAACATCACCTTGGGGGTTGGGATTTCAAAATAGGAATATGGGGAAAGACAAGGACACAAACATCAGACCACAGCAACTGCCTCTGAATTGGGGTGGGATGACTACCTGTCAAGCAATGCTCCTGCTTCTTCTTGAGCCTGACTTCTGAGTTCCAATCCTAACACTCCTGTGGAGATTTCTCAGAGCTCTTGCTTTGTAAGAGTTCAAAGGGCATGCTTTAACATATAATGATATGTATGCTAGAGGGAAATCTATTAATAATATGAGACAGGGTTTAAATAACTTTGTTGAAAAGTACAGAACCCTGTTTTAGTCAGATTGTTCTCTGCTGTGACTAAAGGACCTCCACAGAACAACTGTAGAGGAAGAAAAATTTATTTAAGGTCTTACAGTTTCAGAGGTCTCAGTCCATAGACAGCAGCCTCCATTACTCAGAGCTTGAGGTGAGGCAGAACATCATGGCAGAAGAGTGTGAGGGAGGAAAGCAGCTCACAGGATGATCCAGAAGCAGAGAGATCTCCACTTGTCAGGTATAAATATATACCCCAAAGCCACACCCCCAATGCCCCACCTCCTCCATCGGCACCCCCACCTGCCTTCAGATTACTCAACTAATCCCATCAGATGATTAATACACTGATTGGGTTAAGGCTTTCATAACCCAATCATTTCTCTTTAAAACTTCTTGCATTGTCTCACACGTGAGCTTTTGGGGGATACCGCACATCCAAACCATAACATTCCCCCAATAAATAATCATGGAAAGAAAGTCCAGGATGGAAAGATGAGTGAAACAGAGGGAGGGGATCAGACAAATCAAACCATCTCAGTCAAATCTGATCTCAGGTCATGAGGGTACAAAGGACAAGGTAAGCAAAGAGAACAGCTAATGATTGCTGAAAGGGCCACAGAGTTTTTTAAAGAAACTTTGGTCAAATTTGCTTTACAAATGGATTCCAAGACAGCAATAAAATCAGTTGCACCTGCCCTCAGTCTAATAGGTGTGGGAGGGAAGTGAGAGCCGTCTTGGAGAGTGAGGAACTGACCTCATTTTTCTCAATGCCTTTGAGCTGGACAATTAAAGGAAATAAATCTCTGCAATTGGTAAATAAGAGAGCTGATTCTGAAGTAGCTCTGACTGAATATGATCATTTAAGTCAATAGAGTTAGCTGCACCAACATATTCCAAGTGGTTGTCTTATGCGCCTTCTAAGTTAATTTTTTCAAAGGTCATTAATTTTAAAGCAGAGATAGACCTTAGAGACAATCTTAAAAACTTCTTGTTTTTAATATGAAAAAAAAAGTAAAAACACAGACACAGAAAGTGGTAGAATGCTGTGTAACTCAATGAGGAGCAGGGATCAGAGGACGAGGGATGGTTTTAACTGATAATTTCTCCAGACCTCTGCTACCTCCTCCATAAACCAAATTCAATCTCTGATTCCCTACTATATTTATATCACTGTAAATTTTTTCTCTTAGGAAAACAAGAGAACATTTATTTTCAGCTAAAAATAAGTAATCATACCCTTCCCTTTTACATGTGGGTTAACTAAGACCTAAAAACATTGGATTGCAGCTATTGTAGCAAAAATTTGCATGAAGAGACTTGGGGAAACTCATTTTCCCCAAAATAAATATCTATCTTATTTTTAAAATATTGCATGCTTCCTTTTTAAGCTAAAATGTAGAAAAATCTATAAACAAATCACCGAAATCTTATGACCTAGAATTAAATGATTGAAATTTTGGTGAAATGTATCCCTGAATAACTCCCATTCTCTCTATCCTCAACACCTCTTCTCCCCTAGTGGAGGTGGTAGGTGCTAAGAAAAGCATTAGTTTTAATTTATTCTTTGCTAAACATACTACTGGTACTCTGGGTTTGAGTATGACTATGTACAGAAGAATGCTACAAATGAAGTATTAGAAACTTTCTTAAGGAGAACTTTAACAGCTCAACCCTTTTCATTAATATTGGAAGATACAGAAACTTGCTGAGTAGATCTAGTTTGATTCAAAAGACTACTATTAAAAAAAAAAGTCTCCATAGGGATAGAGAAAGGCAAGGCCAGTGGGCATTTCCAAGCACTAAGGTCTATGATTGGTGGACACTGGAATCCACTATACCTGGACTACTCCTTGGGAAAGCAGCCGAGGCTGGGCCAGGGATATGGGAGCAGCACAGCCTACTAAGCTGAAGTATCAAGACTGCACGTCCATCATGAGAGGTGTGCAAAACTGCATCAGGGGGAATATTCTTCTCTCATTCATTGGAGTATCTTTGGTTCTTTGTTGAGAGAATATGTTCTCAGGTCAGGATCAGTGTTCAGAACAGGAAGTTCATACCAGGTCATGCCACTCAGACTTTTTGATCTGCTTCAGCTGTGCATCTGGCAATATCAAACCGAATGAAGCTGCAATTTCCAAGTTTTGAGCCAGGTGACTGATGACCTTCTTCAAAGGAAATAGCTTTAATTAGTATTTGTAGCAGTCTCCAGCATCAAGGGAACACACCTGAGACTTGGCCCCAGCTGTGAGCCTAAAATAGTCTAAACAAACTCCAGAAACATAAACAGCATCTTGGTAACTTGCTGAGACCATCATGGACCTCATGGGAGAAGGGGCCTTAGGAAGAAGAAAGGTGAGAGGCAATCTAGATTTGGACCTTGTAGTTTGAGAATCTAAAAGTAGATATGACACCTTATTTTGAACAAGTGCATAAAATGGTTTATGTTACCAAATGTACATATACATACTTTTAAATAATTGGTATCGTACTATACAGGCCATTGGGCAGTCAGTTTTCACATTCAATGATATATTGTGGTTTTCTGTGTCAATTAATGAAGATTGATATCCTTATTAATGGATGTATACTACCTTTTAATAAATATGAGTCATTTTTATTTTAGTCTATCCCTATTAATGGACATTGAACTTGAATCTCCTTATTTTCTTTTCCAATATTAGATAGTAATTCTGTAACTATCATTATTTAACATTTATCTTTTGACAGATGGCTTATTATTTCCTTGAGACAATTTCCTAGATGTTGAATTGCTACAGTCAAAAGGATACAAAGTTTCTTTTGTGTGCCTTCTACTAAATACCTCTTGAGAAATACTCCTACTAATCTGTATCCTACCATCAGGATATGAGAGTGTACATTTCTCTTTTATTTATATGTTGTATTGATAGTTCCTTTTATGCAAATCTAACACATGAGGAAAAAATGATTTGTTGTAAAATATCTAGAATGTTAAATATGTTTTCATGTTTATTGGCCATTTTTATTTATGCTATTTTTGAATTACCTGCTTATATTCTTTTCATATTTTCCCTATGGGGATATTCATCTTTTTCTCAATGCTTTGTAAGAATTTTTAGGAAATATTGTAGAGATATTAATCCTGACTACACTACCAATATTTCCTCACTTTTTTTTATTCCTTAAGCCTTTTTTATTGACGTTTTTTTTCTATGTGAAAGTTTATCTTGTTACGTATTCAAATCTGTCAGTCTTTTCTTTTGTGGCTTCTACCTGGGGTGTTACACTTTAAAAGGCCTTCCTCAGCCCTACAAATAACTACAAACCCATAGTTTCATGTAGTATTTACTTGGTACGAATTTTACATTTAAGCATAATTTTAAGGCCTCCAATATTTTTTAATGTCTAGCACTTTCTCCAGTCTTATTCAAGATTCCCTCTTTTCTCCACTAACATAAAGTGGTAAATACTCAATATTCTTAGGCCGTTTTCTAGAATTCTCTAATCTTCCTTCCAGTACCACATGGTTTGGTTACCAATAGTTTCCCATGTTTTAATAGCAGCAAATCCTTTGAAAATATTCCATGAATTTTAACACATTCAATGAGACTCAGAGGTATGAAATAAACTAAGGAAAGGAGAAGATACTTGACATGCAGTGAGTAGAAGATACCCAAGTAAAGCCATAGTCCAATCATGCACAACAAAGCCAGCCACAGAAAGAACATTTCTTACCCAGGAAATTTGGGCAGAAATTTTATATATATATATATATATATATATATATATATATATATATATATATATATATATATTTCAAAGAATTTTTAATTGGCTCTTTTTAGTTATACATGACAGTAGAATTCATTTTAATGTAATTATACAAGCCTGGAATATATCTTATTCTAATTAGTACCTCATTCTTATGGATGTACATATATATGAATATACCATTGTGAATCTCACTAAGTCCACAGGAAAATTTTTACAGATTCATTTCACTTTCTTTCCTTTTCCTATCCTCCCTCCCCTTCCCTTCATTCCCCTTTGTCTAATCTTCTCTTCCCCTTTGTCTAATTATTCTTCCCCTCTTCCCCACCTACTGTGGGTTACCTTCCACATATCAACAAAAACATTCAATCTTTAGTTTTGGGGACTGGCTTATTTCTCTTAGCATGATAGTTTACTTGCAAATGTCATCATGCCATACTTCTTTATGGTTGAGTAATACTCACTTATGCATATACAACACATTTCTTTATCTATGTTGAAGGGCACCTCAGTTGGTTCCATAGCTTAGCCATTGTGAATTGAGCTGCTATAAACATTGATATGATTGTGTCACTGTAGTATGCTGATTTTAAATCCTTTGGAGGAAAATGTTAAGGAGACATTGTGATGTCAATAATTGCTATTAATAAAAACACTTGTTGCAATGAGACTCACCAGGAAATTTTCAACAAAACACTTCCACAATGTTAACACTGTCTTTAGACTTTTCATAGACATAATTCAATCTTGTTTCAAGAGCATCATCTTTTTTTTTTTCATCAAATGCTTCATCCAAACAGACCTTATGGAAAACTTCTTATACAGCAGAACTCTTTTTCTTTCATTCTTTCCAGAGTCTGTTTCTGCCATACAGTACAGAATTCCTGGAATGTCTGAAGAGACAGACATTTAGTTTTTAGGACTCTCCAACCCATACGCTGGGTATTACGTGAGAAGCATTAACCATTAGAAAAGTTGCCTGCTGCCTCAAGTTGTAAACACATGTGAGAGATACTGCTGGTAACAAGCAAGAATTTTGAAGCCTTGAGAAAAGAGTAGGCAGGAAGTCATAGGAAGATTTCCTTGACCTTGACCTTGCTATTAATAAAAGAGGTAAACTGGGCCTGGGGTCGTGGCTCAGTGGTAGAGCGCTTGCCTGACATGTGTGAGGCCCTGGGTTTGATCCTTAGCACCACATATAAATAAAGAAATAAAGTAAAAAATCCACTGGCAACTAAAAAAAATTTTAAAAATTTAAAGACAAAACATAGTAAACTGTTAGTAACCAAACCATGTGGTACTGGAAGAATAGAGAACTTGACAGGTAAATGAAATAAAACAAATTCTAGAAAATGGCCTAAGAATATTGAGTATTTGACACTTTAAGTCAGTGGAGAAAAGAAGGAATCTTGAAAAAAAAAAGAAAGAAAACAGAAACCTCTGAGCCTATATACTTAGGTTATAAATATGGAGAAGAGAAAAATAATAAACTAGGGAACAAATCCACACCTTAGGTGGGTGTTGGGCCTGAATCTTGACCACAGTTAGGAGCCTATCAATCAGTCAGTGAATGAGGATAATAACCCATGACTCCCAAGAATGATCATGAAGTCCAATGTGAAGCTCTGAAATAAAACATGTGAGGAGTTCCCCGTTCATAGGGTAATTGCCAGCCAGGGCGCCTTTAGAAGAAATCTTTTCATCATGTCACTAAAAATAAAAATGTTATTCATCCTAAATATCACAAGAAATTCTAACATCATTCTCATTTATTTTGTAATTAGCCACTCTAAATTGAATAAAAATGTTTCACAATTAAGCATTCAGATCAACATGTCAAAGAAAAGAGCATATTCTAATTATGTATGTTAGGAATGGGCTATTACAGTAGTAGAGTAGCAAAAAAAACAATCCCAAAATTTCTAAAATAACTTTTAGGCCATTGATTCATTCATTCATTCATTCATTCAATAAATGAACACACATTGAGAACCAAAGAGTTTCAGGTGTTATTCTAGGAACTGAGTATATAAAAGTGAATAAAAGAGGTAAGATTCTTGCTTTTTGGCAGAGATCACATATAGGAGGGAAAGTGTGACAATAAATGAATCATTAAATAAATTATCAGACATTGAAAAGATCTGTGAAGAAAACTGATAATTAATTTTGTGTCAGGAAGAGCTCTGAGAGGAGATGGCCTTGGACTGGAAAGGCAAAAAAGTGAGAGAGCATGACATTCTAAAGGTCTAAAGGAGGAGACCACAGGAAGAAGGAACAAGGCAGCCAGAATGGCTTGAGAGCAAGAAGAGGGACGAGGTGGTTGGAAATAGCAGGAAGGGACTTGAAGAATGAAGGAGGTTTGTTTTAATTTTTGGAGTAATGGGAAGCCACTGTAGTCTGAGCAGGGGACTTGAGGATTGGATATACATCTCTAACTGAACATTTTGATTGTTGTACTGAGGAGTGATTTGAGTAGAGGGACAGCTAACATCATTTCTCTTAGTGACTTAGGAGAGAGACCATGGCAGTTTTGGTTAGGTCCCAGAAATGGAGTCACAGAAAACTGGACAGATTTAGGAAGCAAATTCAAGACATGCTGACAGATTAAATTTCTAGGTAGTTAAGGTCTAGATTCTGGTATTTATTCTGGGCAAGTGATCTTAGGTGATTCCTTAATTTAGGCCACATACTAATTTTTCTAATCTGTAGATGAAAATTGCATAATATTATTACATTAAGTAATATTATTACTTCCAAAATTTAATATATCTTTTGGCAAGAATATTTTTGCTCAGCTTTTCAGTGTCCAACAAACACTTTTCTTTGTTCAAGTATGTATTTTTCCTGAAAGCTCAAGCAGTCTTTTTAGATAATTAATTTCAAAGATATCTCATTCTGTATAGATTTGTCAGTATATATAAATTCTCCATTAAAAAAAAGAGAAACCAAACAGGTAAAATAACAAGTGCTTTCTTTTGAAATATTTTCCCACATATATAAATGCATTTCAATAAACAAATCATGTGCTATTATCACTGATACAACAAATATTAAAATCCTGTAAAATTCAGGCCTCTGTCAGGATGTCTCCTGAGAATATCATGTGCAGAAGGTAGGTCAATTGATCAGGGAAAGAGAGCTTTACAAAGATGAAGGGTTTTTTTTTTTAATTAATCCCATCATAAAATATTCCCTACTTACACACATATATACAATATCATAAATTCCATAAACAATTGTTATTTCCTAATGTGGCCTGTCAGACATCATGTTACATTATGAAGCATGCCAACTCTTTACACATTCAGTTTTAACATTATTTTTATTAATTTTAGTGAAAATGACGATATACCTAAAGGGAAAATAGACAATTTCCCTATCCCCCAATATCAAACAATGAAATTTGCAGCGTGTGATTCATCTTTGGTCTCTAGTATTTTATACCAATAGAGAAGAACCATTATCACCTTTCTCAATACATGGATTCCCATGTATTGAGAAAAAGTATCACCTTCAAAAATAAGAAAAGTATCATTTCATTGAAAAAGCATACTCTCCGGGCAGCAGTTGGCTTACTTGTGTTTCCTATCTTCCATAAGCCAAGGGACCAAAAAGAAAAAAAAAAAAAGTACACGCCAGGATCACTGGGAGCCAATTAAAAAAAGTCAACTTTATATTCTCTCAACCCCATGACACCCAAATACAATATTCTCTGAGGATGGAAATTCTTGACTAGCCTCATGTTTAAAAAAAAAATTACCCTAATAAATTTATGCCATCATAAAATCGTCTGAGCTCAGCTAAAATGGTTTTATGGATATAGTTAGAGGGCATTATTTTAAAATTATGCTGGAGGCAAAAATGACAGCAGCGAAGGCCAGGCATACAAGAAATTACGTCCTGATCTCTTCACACTGATGCTAGTTGTAGTCTCTCTTATTTTTTTTTAATGATCACATGCAGATACTAAATCCATTTTCAATTATTTCATTAAGAAAAGAACAGAATTCCATTTCATGTATATTTTTTCCTTTTGAGTGCTTTACCCCCCAAAAGGCAATAATATTGTAAAATATTTATTCCATTAGTTTTAGGTAATTGAAATGCCAACAGCTAAGCGCTTAATCTCTGCCGGCAGAGAGAGCTGCCTGCTGTCACTTTTTATTAAGTCCTTTTCGGCTGCTTTTTTGCATGGTCAATAACGGTGTCTAAACCCAAGAAAAAGATATAGAGTAACATTTAAACAGCCGTCTATGATAAGGTAATGTTTACATTCAGGATAATATGAAAATGTCCACTCTACAAGGGCAAAGATTTTTCTCCAGGTTAACTAATTAGAATGTTTATTAGCTGCATTCATTATTCTGACAGGCCCAGAGATTTCTAAACATTATTAACTTCTTAAGCACCATGATTCCCTAAAGAGCTGGTGTCTGCTGGAATCTGAACAGGTGGATTTCAGCAGCACTTGATATTTATCTCAGCAACTACAATAGCACAGAAAAGGAATGCTGAGCGCTCATCCTTAGTGCCTTCAGGGCACTGTGAGGGCCCTCGGTGGCTTTCCTCATCATTTTTATGGCACCCTTCACAACTCTGACTGGTTAATGCACAAGTCTTCCCAGCGGGACTCGGATCAGTGACTTATCACCGCAGTAAGTAGACAGCAAACAAATCTGTCTTTAGTGGCACTAACTGGAGAGAAGAAGGTGTATTTCTGCTGCAAGAGGTGGTGAGCATACACACAGGGCTTACACCAGCCTTCCTTACCAGAGACTCTATGTGGCAAGAAGTGGACACCCAGGAGATCTGCATTCTGAGTCATGACACATGAGGACCTCATATCTTCAATTTGCACCACATTTGGCTTGTGGTTTCTGCCAAATATGAGCGTTTTTTTTTTTTTATTCTCTACATCATCATAACTTGAGCCCAAAATGTATAATCATACTCATTTTTAATTGCTGTCAATGTGCCAAGGTACAGGGAAAAGTACGTGGACTTTGGAGTTAAAAAGAAAAATATGAGTTCAGCACCTGTCTTCCCTATATGTATCAGGATACTTGACTTCTCTGGGCTTCAGTGTTCTCATATATAAAGTGAAAGTGGTGTAATGGTTTGGATCTCGAATGTCTCTGAAACATGTTTTAAAGTCTTGGCCCCCCTCTGGTGGCACTATTGGAAAGTGGTAGAATCTTTAGGGAGGTGGGGTTTAATGGGTGAAAATGAAGTCACTGGGGGCATGCCCTTGAAGGGAACTCCTGTCTCTTCCTTTCACCTTTTTCTTCCAAGTGGCCATGAGGTGCACAGCTTTCTCCACCACACTAATGTACCATCATAATGTACTGCCTGGCCATAAGCCCAAAGGCAGCAATGACACATGACCATGGACTGAAACCATGAGCCAAAATGAACCCTTCCTCCTTTTTAGTCGATATTCTCAGGTATTTTGTCACAGTGATGAATAGCTGACTAACACATGTGGAATCTGTTTCACAAATGTATTATTGTCAGGACTGAAAGAGACAGGAGGCAGCATAGACAAGTGGTTCAACCATGGACTCAAGAATTTAACTGTGGCTTCCATTTTTGGCTTTACAATGACACTGGACAAATTATAAAGCCTATCTAAGCTCCTATTATTTTTCTTATGTATAAATAACTATACTACTCACTGAAGGGAATAAGAGATTTACTAAGGTAATAAATATCTCTGGAGTAATTCCCATGAAGTAGGAATTAGTGATATAGCAGGAAATTTACAAGATAATAATCTCTGACACATGGAGCTTGTATTCTAGTGAGGGAACAAACAAAAAGAATAAATCAATTTAACATAGTGATGCTTGAGGAAACAATAAGCTCTGTGGAGAAAAAAACAAGAAAGGAAAAATTGAGTGTAAAAGAGTTTAGCTAAGTGTCTAACCCCTGGAAAGCATCATGGACTGTCATTTCTTAACCTATAATAACCTCCCAAAATTTTACATTTTACCTCCTACCCCTGAGGTAACCAAAATTCCTCAGATGCAGTAAGAAGTTGAAGCTAACACCTAAATCATCAGGGAATGAGACTTTTCCAGGGCTTTTTTGAAGATATCTATATGCATGGACCACTTAAAAAATATAAGAAAATATATTGCATTTCAATTTGTGATAGGCTTGAAATACAAATGCCTTGTGGAACAGCCATTGTTAGGGTTAAGTTGCTCTAGAAAACTCAACTGTTGACAAATCTACACACTTACAAGTCCATTAGTTTTTCTATTTTGAGAGTAGGAAGAGAAGGAAATTTACTATAGCAGAGTGTCTCATCCAAGACTGAGACATTTTAGACACCAATGGGCTGGTTCTGAAGAAAACAGTTCATGTCCATTAGGGCGTCTGTTGAGGGGATCAGAAAAGAATTTGTCAAGAGCTTTTATGAAAGAGAGGTAGCTTCTGAAATGGAAAGACCTGCTTTACAAAAATGAACCAAAAAAAAAAAAAATGTTGGGAACCCTACAAAAGAAAGGCTGCATCAGGGGCCAAGAAGACAAAGTTTGGGGAAAACCTTGTCCCTCTCCTATGACACACCCTGAGCCATGAAGATCAGTCATGGAGCACTCAGGGGTGGCAAGCTTGGCCCAGGGTTCCACCTCTTCACAGAGCAATGATTGAGCCGCAATGGAACCAGAGTGGAAACAAGTCAAGCACCCATCAAAAAAAAACAGAAATAACTAGGGAAGATGTTTGGGGGGAAGGGCTGTGTTTTGTTAAGTGAAACTGATTTGGGAAAAGATGACAAGCCTACACAACTATTTGCGGGGGAGAAGAAGTTAGCATATTTGTTCAAAAATCAATAAATCTTGGTATTTTATAGCTATGTTATAGCTAGGCTTTATTTTAAAATAAATAAATAAATCAACTCCCTCCTTAAATCATGGAACTTCTCTTTGTGGTAATGACTTACAAAGAAGCCAGCTGAATGCAGATGGAATAAAATTATCTGCAGTGTCTGCAATAAACCACGACTGCTTTCGTGTGTTTCTTAAAACATGTCCCCATGAAAAAGAGTCTCTGTTTGGTGAGATGCAAAATAACAAGTTCTAGATTCCCATGTGCACAAGGCAATGGGAAATATAGTTGCCCCCTTGATGTGAACGGGTTAAGTTGTCATTGGTGGGGAGAGTGTAACTTCCTTGCTCCCTGTGTGTACTTCTATGAAGAACTACATGTTCTTACATGGAGTGACAGCTACATTATCATATATTTTTGTGGTCTTTCCATCCATTTACCTGTTCCTAAGTAGTATTGAAGGAAATGGCAAAAGAGCATTTCTACCTGAGCCTCTTCCTCTCTATCTTTTTGGCACATAATGTATTTCTCTCTCCTCTGGGAGTGGAAGAAGCTGGACTGGCCCAGGGCTTTGTGAAAATCTGCCTGATTCCAAGTTATTTTTAGACTTACAAACCAGTTCTTCCTTTTCCTGTTTCTGCCTATGGATAACAGGTGTTCACAATTACTTTCCTCTAGGCAATAAATCATAATACCAGACCTTGTCCAGAGGTTTAAAAGAAGATGAGATTCAACTTCAAACTTCTGGGATTGAGCAGGTAGCCTTGAGACATGAACAAAACAGGAATAAAGACAAGTAGATGGCAAATTTATGTAGGAAAATGAAAGACCTAGAGGAAATTAAACTGTTTTGAAAGAGAACAAATTTGAAGGACTCATACTACTTGATTTCAATATTGACTATGTCAACATATATTGGCATAAGGATAAACATATAGGTAAAGGTAACAAAATTGAGTGTCCAAAAGTAGACCATACCTATAAAGGTAATTGATTTTTGACAAGTCATTGGTTAAAAAAAAATGGTCTTTTTCAACAAATGGTGTTTGAATAAACTAAATATCCAAAAGAAAAGAAAGAAGAAAACAATCTAGATAGAATATGGAAGTATTTGTTACCTTGAGTTAGACAAAGATTTATTAGCTAGGACACAAAAAAAGCATAAAGTAAAATTAGCCACACAGAACTTAGCAAACCCTAAAAATCAGGTTTGCTTGGTTTTCTCATTCTCCAGGGAGCTAGCTGTTAGGTGTTTACCAGAATACTCCTAAGCATTTGGCTTTTCATCAAGTCACCTCTACCAGGTCCTTGGGCTTTCCACCATGCTGGGTACCTGCAGCTTATGGTAGTTTGGTCCACAGGTGAGGACTATTTTGGGAAGGGGCATAGCTGCAGAAACAAGATTTTAATCTAGCAAAGATCTTAGCAAAAATGTAGGAGGACTTTGCTTCAGGAAAGCAGTAGTGTGAAATGTTCAGCCTCAGTAAAGACAGCAGTCAGGGTACAGGTAAGGCACTTATCTAAGCCCTGGCTCAAAACACAATCTTCACACATGCTGGCCATACAGACCTAACAAGATAAGGCTGAAAGTATTTATTAAGCCTTTAGCAGGTTCAGTTCAATTGCTACAGCTTTCCTTCAACAATGCCAGTCAAAATTTCCTTACATAGTCACAAGTAACACAAAAAGTCAATAATACAGAATAATTATTCCCAATATAGATCATTTAGATCTTATGAAACAATCAATATTTGCCCCTTTGAAAGGTAGGTAAGTCAGATTCTGTCACCTCATCATTACTAAGGTTCTAAGTTTATACTGTTAACCCTAAGCACTTGTACTAAAAAAGGAAAAAGCATATTTAAAAGTGAAGAGAAGGATCAAAGTGGGGAATAAACCCTGAATAAGAGCAAGAGATGAGATCTACCAGAATGAGCAAGTAGCAATCTTTCCAACCTGGGAGAAGACATGGCATAAATAGCTAGATTCTTCCCCGCAGGTCACAGTAAAAACTTATTACCCAAATTAACCTCTGCTTAAACATTTTCTCCCAGCTGAGTTTAACTTATAGGTAGTAAACTCCAGAAAACCAGCATAAGTTGAGTGTTTTTCTGATAAATCTCAAGTTAGATTTCCTTACTCAATAGGATAATCTCATAATTTATTTTCCAAATATAGCACTTTTGAGAGTGAAATTTGGATGTCATCAACCACAACTTTGGGACACTGGAACTATCCAGAGAAATTGGGAATTGTGGTCAACCTCTTTAGAACCACTGAATTCCTGCCAAGGACTTGGACGACACAAGGTACTTACTATGTTTTCTGGAAACAAAGCTTGGCCCGGAATAATCACTGTTAGGGCCAGGGATTGGCATGCTTTCTAAATGTGATGTAGTTAGGGTCGGTACTTATACTCATTAGTGCCTCAGTAACTTTGGAGTCTTAAAAGCAAGGCTCAGAGATAAGCATTATACTAACTCATCTTCTGAGTTCCTGAGGAGATCATAATCATTCCAGAGAAAGCTTCTGAGAGAACCTCAATTCCACCCAAAAGGCCACTTTTGGCTAAAAGAGTACAAAATAGGAAATAGGGGAGAACTTTTATTCTGTTAGACTTTTTAATTCACAAGGGCAAACCCATTCTATTTCTGACTTTAATTCCTTTGCACTTGAACTTGCAAAGCAATTTAATTTTTGGACTAATTTCTCCCCAGGAATCTGATAATGAGAGGGGGTTTATATTTAATTTGGGGCATCTCTGTGTTCTTGACATTTTATTATTGAGAGTATCTTAATGTTGTCATTTAATTTTATTGTAGTATCTCTGGTGGGTTATATTGGAAAATATGGCTAGACATCATTTGGAATGGGAAATAGAACTGTGAATGAATGTTCAGCTTTGGGCATATAGTGGTCTCAGAATTAATCTAATTAATATACACTTCTGCCCCATTTAACACTCGCTACTCAGTGTTAAAACATGTACTGCCCACCAGGGGTCTCAAAAGATACCCCAAAGTACACTGATGAGGAATGGGGGGATGAAGCTAAGGGCTAACTTCCTTGAGACCATGATCACATACTTATGGAAGGTGTCCACATCCCTGGTATTCTTATTCCTAAGAAAGAAAAGTATTTTAGACTCATACCTCTGATTTCTTTCTACTCCTCTTCCTCTCTGTTCTTCAAGGGAGGCAGAAAAGTTATCTGGAGAGACCCATTATCTACAGTTCTAAAATGGGAGGAGCTAGCACAGCCATGCTCTTGCATAGAAGATGTGGACTCTTTCCATCCCTCTCCTTCTGGATGAGGTTGGAGAGTGGAAATGACCCAGGGAAGCCAGCCTGCTCTTCAGACTCCAACTGAGCTGTTCAAGAGGAAGAAGTTAGCAAACACATTAAAAGTTTGCTTCTCCATCTGCTCTCTCTTTTATCTCACTTCTCAGTTGGTGCAGAACCAAGAGTGATGTCATTCACTGGATCCCTCAAGCACCCTCTGCCAATGGCTCACACTAAGTATCTTGATACTCACTCCATCAGTTTGTATTGAATGAATGATGAGAGCTGAGATGTACAAGTCACACCAGAGATGGAGTGGTCCCAAGTGAGAGCAATCTTGACTAAAGACATTGACAACCGTAAAAAAATGTGTTGGGGCCTATGGGGGTGGAATTTAATTCAGTGTGCAAGAGGCCCTCCAGCAATCTTTATCTTATTTACTAATGCAAAGAATTACTATTTGTTATAGAATTATTTAAAAATCTTAATAATAAAACAAAAAAAGATTAATGGTCGGAAGTCTTGCAACCCATAGAAAAAGATTACTAATATTTGAATATACGTCTTTACAATTTTATCTTTGCAGTTAAATACATATGTCTATATATAGACTTTATCACTAAAATACGATCATGAATTCTATTTTTGCTTATTCTTTCATTGGGTGTATTGTTACAATCTTCAGTGAATATACTATCATGTTGTTTTTTGAAATGAAAGCAAATATCACATCACTTAGATGTATCATAATGTATTATCCAGTATCTATTTTGACATATATTTTTAATTTTTCTCTTTTAAAAACAAAACCACAGAGAAAATACTACAAATGCATACAGATTTCTTCAGTTGATTAATCTTTCCTGAAATGGATTGTTTACAAGTGGCAGTGAAGTTTTAGAATTTTCTCAATAGTAATCTATATGCCTGCATTTTATTGAGCATCTTGGATACATTGTCTCATTTTATCCTCATAAAAGCCCATGAGATATACACAATGGAGTATTACTCTGCATTAAAAAATGACAAAATCATAGAATTTGCAGGGAAATGGATGGCACTAGAGCAGATTATGCTAAGTGAAGCTAGCCAATCCCTAAAAAACAAATGCCAAATGTCTTCTTTGATATAAGGAGAGTAACTAAGAACAGAGTAGGGACGAAGAGCATGAGAAGAAGATTAACATTAAACAGAGATGAGAGGTGGGAGGGAAAGGGAGAGAAAAGGGAAATTGCATGGAAATGGAAGGAGACCCTCAGGGTTATACAAAAGAACATACAAGAGGAAATGAGGGGAAAAGGAAAAATAATACAAGGGGGGAGAAATGAATGACAGTAGAGGGGGTAGAGAGAGAAGAGGGGTGGGGAGGGGAGGGGAGGGGGGATAGTAGAGGATAGGAAAGGTAGCAGAACATGACAGTCACTAGTATGGCAATATGTAAATCAATGGATGTGTAATTGATGTAATTCTGCAATCTGTATATGGGCTAAAAATGGGAGTTCATAACCCACTTGAAGCAAAGTGTGAATGATGATATATCAAGAACTATGTAATGTTTTGAACAACCAACAATAAAAAAAAAAAAGAGAAAAAAAAAAGCCCATGAGATATCATTCTCTCAGTTTGGCAGAAAAGGATGCAAGTTTGGGTTAGTTAGTGGAGTCGGCTTAGAACTTCAGGACCTGTTAAGCATTTCCCCAGGTTCTTTGAGGAACTACTATGATACAACTTGTTTTTCAATTTATTCTATGATGATGGACTATCGTTTATATAGTAAAACAACCATTGAACAAATAGAAAAGTTTTAAAACAAATAAACAAATTAAAAAAAAATAACTATTGAAACCTTTTTGAACTTCACTAATATTTCTAATAGCTGATTTGAGATGATTGCGTTAGGTTTTCCAGTCTTTTGTATCATTTCATCTCCTATAAATAATAAACTCACTTCATCTTTTCTGACGTTCATGTCTCTTTTATTTGTTCTAGTTTTAATTTTCATTTGAATAAACTAGGATTTCCAAAACCATGTTAAATAGTAGAGATGACAGTAGGTATTATTTTATTTTGTCAAACCTCATCCAATTTAGTGTATTTTTCTTTAGCTGGAAACTGGTGGCCTCTGCAGATTGATTCGCAGTCTAATCTAAAGAACTAAGACACGTTTTAAAACATACAGCTAAATCTTATAAAATGCACATTTGAAGACTATAAAAGTAATGTTTTCCCTTTAACCTGTTAATATCATGATTTTTATTAATAAAGTACCATACTTGCTTTCCTAGAATAAATCCTACTTAGTCATGATGAATTATTCATTGAATATGCTGCTGGATTTGATTTTCTAATATATTACTTAAGATCTTTACTCCATATATAAATGAAAACTTAGTGGCTTATTTTTTTGTTTATTTATTTTTTGTTAAATTTCATGCCATCCTTTTCAAGGTGTAGTCACCAGCTTTACTTTAAATTATTGCAAGGGGTTTCTTTATCTATGCTTTGTTAAGTGGAAATGATACCAGAAACTTTCATCTCTCCCTTGGAGGACCATCAAACACTTGTGAAGCCATTTAGGCAGATACCTTTCTTGAGGCAACTTTTGATTTGTTTAAGGTTATTGATGTCTTCTATTTCACTATACACCAATTATGGTAATTTTGCAAAATATATACATATATTCTGAATAAACCTTAAATATTAATTAACCTAGAATTTTACAAAGTATCTTTGTATAATTGATTTAAATTGCTTATATTCATCAATGCTAATTCTGCATATCTTTAAATATGATTAAACTATATAGTATTTTATCTACATCATTTGTTTTTTACAAAGTAAACTCTGAGGATTAAATTATCAATTTTACTCTTTTCTGTTTCCTAATTTATAAAATTGTGCTCTAGTTTTTATTAACCCTTTCCTTCTTTCTCTTTGTTTCACTGTACATTTTCAGTTATTTCAATTGATTGATTCATTTAGGTTCTTTCCTCTTGAACTAGTTTCGTTTCTAAAAAGCACGCAAAAACATGCTGTAGTCCTAACCCATACATCCCTTTTTGCTGCTTTCAGAAGAATGACAATTTGGCTGAGGATAGAATGAGGGGCATAACCTCTTCCAATGAACTATTGTAATTGCTGTTTCATTATCTTCTGGCATCTACACTTCAAAGAAGTCTGAGATCCATCCAGATTCTCCTTTTTCTCTTTAGATATCTGTTTTTTACTGTTGGTTAGTAGACTGTTGTTATTGTTTTAATATTGAGATGCTTTAGAATTCTTTCTTCATCCTTGAAATACAGCACCTTCACTTTTAATTAAGTTTCTCTTTTACTCACAAACCTTTCCATATGCAGTTCATCCATCATTTTGCACATGTTAATTATTGTTATTCTGCCCACTCCTAGAGCCACTTTTAAGCCCAGAGAGCAGGGAGTTAAATTCTAAGCACAGGTCAGGTCTCCTGGGTAAGTGTCCTTCTATTGACATCCGGGTTCATCAGCCAGCTGGCTTGTGCCTGGCAGGATCATTATTTCCTGGCTGTCTTCCCTCCAAGCATCAAGGGGTGAGTTGTGTTGGACTGAGATGTGGGAATTCAAGGAGAAAGTTGAAGTATAACCCTGAGTCCAAGTGGGAAGGTGAAGGAGGGATCACATTTTCAAGAACACATTTGCCAGGGGAATTCTAATAGTATTATGACAACTATTTACAATCACATTAACAGTTCTCCTAAAAGAGTCCAATAAAAAAGAAATGAGAAGAAAACCTTGAAGATAATTCTAAACTCAGGTCAACACTTCCATTTCTTTAAGGTTCTGTGTAACAGGGAGGACATATCTATTTTCTAATTGCATGCTCCCTATTTCTTTGATTCATGTTCATCTTATCACCAAGGCAGGGGATAGCTACTGGGAACCATGGTTTCTTATCATTTTTGATGAATTTCATTTTTGTTCATGGCACTTGCTGGTTTTTGCTTACACATTTTTGGAAGAGAGCAGATTACAGAGCCCCTTTAGTGAAATTAGTAGTTACATGTGTACAAATGAGAAGGTTTAGAAGAGAAAGAAAGCACCGTTCACAGAGAAAAAGATTAATAGTCCTTGGATGATAGGAAAAAACCACTTCTTCCCTAAGCACCTGGTGGCCCATGTCTCAGTCACAGAGGGGAGCTAGAGACAAAGGGATTTAGGAAATTGAGAGGGATAAAGAATGGAAGCATCCTCAGTGGGGACTTGAGTAGAGAATCCAACCACATATAAATAAGCCTAACATCTTTAGAGACAAGAAATGAGAAAAGATGGTGAAGTCTGATAGCATCCATACTTTTCAGGTCCTGGGTATGCAATGCCAAGAATGCTCTAATGGGAACTGGTGCTGCCATATGGAAAGGCCATTATTTTCAAGAGTTATTAACTAACATTCACTTTGCTCCTAAGAAGATTATGAAATAACCCCAGTGAATAAATACTTCATACTTTACCTATTTAATATCTACCCCCATAAGTACAATCACCATAGAGGAGGAGCTCTTCATAATCTCAAGGACATGTAATTTAGTCAGGTGTGTGTGGAATAAGAGGACCATACATGCAACTAAAAGAGTTCATATTGCTGAGAAGGATAAAGAAATAGGAAAAACTCTACTGAGAGGAAAATGCCATGAGAAGGATCTAGAAGCTAAAAAATCAAGGCTACTTTCAATTGAGGTTACCCTGTGCAGGCTGGTACATTCTGTACAGTAAACAGCAGAGACCTTCTCCTTTTCTAAATATACAGAGGGGAGTGTCTTGCTTGACAAAGAGATTATGACCTCAGACTCAAGAAATTAATTGCCAGAACCACTGCAATTCAAATTACAACATTAAATTAAATCAATTTCCTAAGTTGAATGTTGGCAATATATCGATTCAATTTTTTTAAAAAAATCTTTAAAACCCATATCATAACATTTCATAATCCCAACTAATATTACACATATATACATCTGTGTGTATACATATACATATATATATATATATTTATGTATTATACTCATCTTATTTCTACATTGTATTAATTTAATCTCTATCAGAACACATGATTTACGTTTTCTCCTATATGTATAATGTAAGGGGGAAAAGATGATAAGAAAATAGAAAATAAAATCTATTAGGAAAGGTGAGAAGACCAGGGTAAGGGAAGAGAGATGTTAAGACATGGTAATAGGAAGGGTGGATATGATAAAAGTATATTATATGCATGAGTATGAAAAGTCACAAAGAAACCCATTGTTCTAGAGGCTGGGGATATAGCTCAGTTGGTAGAGTGCTTGCCTCACACGCACAGGCCCTGGGTTCAATCCCCAGCACCAAAAAAAAAAAAAAAGAAAAGAAAGAAAGAAACCCATTGTTCTATAAAATTAATATGCACTAATAGTTATAATTTAAAAGATTCAAAAATATAAAGAAATAGAAAAAGAAGATGATTTAAGTTTTATAAAGAAGTAAACAGAGGCACTCTGTTTTACACATAGCTGACTGAAGTTCCTGCTTTGCATATCTAATTTACAGGCTTAATATAGAGTTGGTGCTTTATCATCCAAGTCTACCACCACTTGGGGCAACTGGAGACTACATCAAACTGAAGAACACATGCCAACAACCAGATGGCCACACTTGGAAGGAATTCCTCCAGCCCCAGTCTTACCTTCAGATGAATGCATCCCCAGCAAACATTTTCACTGCAACCTTCTGAGACATTGGTCTAAATCACTCAGCTAAGCCTCTTCTGGATCCTGACCCTCAAAAACTGAGTCTGATAAAAATTATTTTGTTCATACTACTAAACTGTGAGGTGATTTATCACATACACTAAATAGTAGTTTATTGGTTTTCAGTTTTTGGTTTGGGGGGTTTGCGGGGAGAAGGGGGTACCAGGGATTGAACCCAGGGGCACTTAACCACTGAGCCACATCCCCAGCCCTTTTTTATATTTTATTTAGAGACAGGGTCTTGCTGAGTTGCTTAAGGCCTCACTAAGTTGCTGAGGGATCACATTTCGAGAACACATTTGCTGAGGCTGACTTTGAACTTGTCCTCCCTGCCTCAGCCTCCCAAGTTGCTGGGATTATAGGCACATGCCACTGCACCCAGTTTTAAATAGTAGTTTTGGTTGAAGACTGGACATCATAGATAATACATGGTAGTAACATTATATTCTTCCATGTTCTCATGAAAACTGATTTTTGTTGTTAGGCAGCTAAGTTGCCTGAAAACTATATGACCAGTGAAACTCCACATCATATGCAACCACAAGAATGGGATCCTAATCAGGATAAATTATATTCCATGTATTTATAACATGTCAAAATGCACTCTACTGTCATGTATGTCTAAAAGGAAAAATAAACATTTAAAAATAAAAAAATAATTTTAAAAATAGGTAAATCGGATGATGCCATGCCTTGCTCAATGTTCCCCAATGTCCCCATATTTCATTTTCAGTAAAATCCAAGCAACCTCTCAAAAAAAAAAGTAACTGCAAATATTTTTCCTATAATATACAATTCTTACACTTCTTTCCTGTTCTCATGCCTTCCCATTACAGCTATTTAAATTTGAACCTCATACATCTCCCTTGTGCCTATCAAATGTAGTGGTAAGTCATGAATTTGGGTACTAATGTAGCCCATCCCTCTGCCATTTCTTTGTTTCTAAGCCCTAATTTATTTCTTTGCTCTAATTTCTAGCCTTGGACTCTGTTCTCTGACCTGTTAGTGTTTCTGCCACAAAGTGTGCATGGTTGAAAAATGTGAATTAAGAAAAGCATTAAACTCACAGATCTGATTCTCCATAATTTATCTCTCAAGAACAGATTGATCTCTGGTTGCTGCCTTCTTTTATGTCCTGTCTCCTAAAAGTGTCCCCAGGACATGCTTAGTTTAGTTAGCTGTCAACAGATTCCAGCAGGTTATACTCTAAATTTGGATCTCATTTCTTCTGTGGACCTTGCCCTGTCACGATTTCTTTTTAAAAGCTCCAACTCCATTGCTTTAGACTCTAATGCATTTAGCCTCTATGGTTTTGAAGGAAAATACCACTGTTTTCCAAATCCCCAACTGTGTGAGACAGGCAGTGCCCTTGGCAAACCACAAGTGCACAATTTTTAGCCCTTCCTGTTCTTTCTGCTGTACAACTTTGGTTTTGCTTGATGTTTTTCTTTTTCTTTTTATTTTTTGGTAGATCAAATTCCCCTCTAGCTTATCTCTGCTTCTGAATATTTTCCTGCTTTACTTTATGCAGATTTTATAGATGTAATCTACAGGAGTTTGTATACAACTACTTTAATAGTCTTTCTTTTTTTTTTTTTTCCTTTTGGGGTACCAGGGATTGAACTCAGGAGCACTCAGGCACTGAGCCACATCTCCAGCCCTATTTTATATTTTGTATAAACACTGAGCCACATCTCCAGCCCTCTTTTATGTTTTGTATAAACAACTCTAACTGAGTTGCTTAGCACCTAGCTTTTGCTGAGGCTGGCTTTGAACTCGCAATCCTCCTGCCTCAGCCTCCAGAGCCACTGGGATTACAGGCATGTACCACCAGTCCTGGCTCAGTAGCGATTATTAAGAGAGTCATTCGAAAGCCTAGTTTCAAACACTTCCTGTTGGTTTTGTTGTAGTACCTCCAGGGATGAAAGAAGATTGAAAAATCTAAAAATCTTTGTATTTAATAATTGGGAGATGCCTTAAGACAGGAATCAGGAATGATTAATTATACTGCAGAGCTCCAAGAATTAACTGGGAACTAGATTCATGGACAATTTTGATACAGACCTAGTAGCTAAAAGAATTTATGCTTCTGAGAGCCTGCTTCATGAGGTTTAACATTAGGGGAAAAACTTGTAGTTTCTATTTTTTTTCCTATTGCCATGTAGCAAATTGCCACAAACTGAGCAGTTTAAAATGACACCCATTTATTAGATTACAATTCAATAGGTCAAATAATAGCACAGCCTGGCTCAGTTCTCTGCTCAGGGAATCGCAAGGCTTAAATCAAGTTGTTGGCCATGCTAGGTTCTCATCTAGACATTTTTGGGGGGAGAGGAATTGTATTCAAGCTCATGCAGCATTATATACACAGGTTTTAGAGATTAATGTAAGGGAGCTTGGTCCATTTTTAGAATTCTAGTCACTAGTCTCATCATAAAATATCTCTAGTAGGTTAAAATTCCTCTCAAGAACTTTGGGGTCAGAAAGGAAACAGGATAATTTTGTAGATTATCTTTTGGGGCTTCACCTGCTAAATTCAGTTAGTAATCAACAACTAGTATGCCATCTGTCTTATCAGCAAACCAAGACAAATCAATAAGACTGGACTACTCCTCTCAAAAATATTATTCACACTTGCATATTTTTTAATACCTATAGGAAGAGGGTTACTAACTTGCCCTCCCCCCAAAAAATTTGGTCTTCTGAAATTTCTCCTATTATTCATGGGTGAGTACTCCCGCATTGTGTTTTGAGAAATGGAACATGCTATTTGCACTCCTACTGGAAAGAAGCAAACAATGTACACATGGAAAATGATTTATGTGCAATACTCACTGCAGCTTCATTTATAATAATAAAAAAAGTTCAACAACAATAGAGTGCAAAGTAAATTACAGCACACCCACAAAATGCAATCCCTATGGGACTTACATTCTAGTTGACGAGGAGAGACGTTAATCAAATAATCAAACAAATTAATGCAAAATTGCAACCCCTGAAGGCTGCAGCCATTTAAAATATGGTTAAAATTTGAAAGTTGCTCCCCCAAAAAAGATAAAATTTCCAGGATCTAATATTAAATAAGAATCTGTAACTGTAGATCCCTACAATTTAAAAAAAATAACCAATAATATTACATGAACTTTGCAAGTAAGGAGAAAAGACTAGAAGGGAACAAACAAGGTGTTAATAGTGGCTGTCTTATTTATATGTAGTTCCCAAATTCTATAATTAGCACATGTTACTTTTAGACATAAAAAAGTAAACTGTATCACAAAAATATGAAAATCACTTTCATCCCGTGTACCACTATACTCAGATGTACAACCTAGGCAGGACTTTTACATCTTGTTTGATTTTTGTGGTTTATACTCAAATTATTTGGAAACAGAAATAAGTGCAAAACTACCCACTTATTCTTTGACAAATTTCTACCTTTAACATGGACTTTTTTATGTTGCTCAACATTCTAACATCCTTCAAAAGTTCTCCTGCAATATTTAGGCTTGTAATATATCAGCATTTCTGGTGCTTCATACATCACCCCTCTTGGCCAAGACCAATGTCTTCCTCACTTAAAACAGTATCAATGTTTATGGATGATTCACCGGGTGGCTGGCACCATTAAGATCTTTACACACATCACCTCAAACCTGAACAGTCAGACTGCACAGTGGGCATTATTATTCCCATTGGACAGATGGGGTACCAGATGTCAACATTACTTGACAGATAAGAGAGTCCAAAGGTAGGAGTGGAACTCAAGACAGTCTGAACCCCAGGACTATGCTGGTTTTTTTGTTTTTTTGTTTGTTTGTTTTTCTGGTTTGGTGGACACAGTTCTAAGATGAGCCTAAAGACTGCCATCTTTCCAAAATATGCATATTTTCTATAATCTCCTCTTGAGTATGAGTAGGAACTGTGAATATGATGGAGCATCACTCTGTGATTATGCTACATTATATATAGAAAGAATTCTGCAGGTCTGATTAATCTTTGTAAGTTAATCAAAATGGAAATTTTCCTAGGTGGACTTATCCCAATCAGGTGAGTCCCTTAAAAGATAGACCAGAAACCTTCCTGAAGTTAAGAGATTCCCTTACTATCCTTTAAGGAGCAAGAGGACTTGAATCAACCAGCTGAAAGAAATTGAATTCTTCCAATAACCAGTGAGACTGGAAAAGGATCCTGATCCTTTTGATAAGACTTTGTAGTCCCTGAAAATATTTTAAAAGTCTCTTGAATGCCTAAGCAGAGGTTTAAGCTAATCCTTGACCAAATCTTATTGTGCAAACTAGGAGATAATAAATTTGTTATGTTGGACTGGTAAATCTGTATGCCATGCACATCTGTATGTGATTCTGCTTCCTGCCTCTGATCTGACCTTTTCAATTGGCTAGTAGTGACTCAGGTTTCTATGCAGGCTGGTGCATGTCCCACACACCCCAACTAGGGAGGCAGTTCAAAAGCATGGAGAAGCAGAGCTTTTATAAGAAGTGGGCCAGGAGATAATAAAGGACTTCTTGAGGCAGCAAACTAATGATTTCTTTGTAATCTCCTCTGCTTTCCACTGTACCACCTTAGTGGCCCTAACCTCAGAAGATCCAAGTATAAGCCAGCAGCAGCCATTCACTTTCTCTGCCCCAGAGCCAGCATGGATTTCCATGACCTCAAGTTGAGTTCAAACATTAACACCAGACTGCAGTGTTGGTGACCTCCCCAGTTTTCACTTCGTCCCCTAGGAACAGTGATATAAAGTCTGAGAGATGTGTGGCTTCCATTTCTAGAAAGATCTACTTCAAGACTCATTCTTTCTTTTGGAAGTTAGCATCATGGGGGATACTTAAAACTCCTGTAAACGTATTTTAATGTCAACAAGAACTTTAAACAAAAGAGTTACGGCCAGTGATAGTCCAGACTGGTTTGGCAGAATACGTGACTTCCCAAATTTCAGGAGGACCAAACGTGTTTAATAACCCCTATGTCATAGGACACTCTGTTCAAGACTTTGAATCCATTTTTTGAACTCTAATGCTTTGGTGTATGGGTCTTGTGCTTACTTAAATACATGTACCCTGATAAAGACATTTCAGTTTAAAGTTTCCTCAGTCAACAGACAGCAGCAAGTATCCTACTCTTTCTTGTGAGCACATGAGACAAGAAAAGAAATAAGAAAGGAGGAACTGAGAGTAGACACCGGGCCCCAAACACTTCCAGAAGGAGAATCAGCGGTGCTAGGCACTAAAGGAAGATATTCCCCACTAGAAGCATCTAGAGCCTGAGCAGTTTACATCTTCTTATGTCACTTCATTCTGCTGCAGCAAAGGAAATAAAGCCGCTCAGTACAGTTGATTTGAGGTGATTGTATTTCTGCTTACCATGTCTCCCTCTAGCTCAAAATTCACCATTATTCCTCAAATAAGACCCCAACTACAGCCCAGCGGTATTGTTCCCCAGGAACATAGCATAAGGGACCAAAGGGGCAATGTCTCTATTTCACCTGAAGGGTAATACTGTTATTGCACTACTGGCCCCCCTCCAGACAGACAGCCACTCCTGGGTTACGAAGCAGGCTCAGACACCAGAAGGCCTCAGGAATCTGCCATGGTAAGAAGCGCCACTCCAATCACTCCTCTTCCCTTGCCCCATCTTCCTCAAGATCTGTATCCTACTACCCTTGAACCTTGACATCCAAAACAATTCAGATCATCCAGTGCACAGCGCTTGATTTCCCCAGGGGAGAATACAATGCCAAATGTAAGTCTGTTGAGCCTGGGGTGGGAAAGACAGTTGTTATGATACAAATCTACCTAAGGCAATGCCGGGGAAATCTCTGGCACCTTCTTCTGGAACAGAGACAAAACCACAAATTTAACAGCTGACAGGAATTATGCCTCACTAGAATTTAGCAGGATTCTAAATAAGGAGTATTAGCTCAAAACTGGGGAAAATGGACCTTGAAGAATATCTGAATGCACAATCGTTCCATCAATCATTCAGGGGTGAATTGAATGCCATACACTTTGCTAGTTGCTGAATATACAAAGATAAAAGGAAGCTGGAAGTACAGGGAAGGGAGCCAATCACCAGCAAATGTCATATTGGGTGAAGTTGTCACAACAAAGGCAAAGTTCAGGGTATGCACAAAAAGGAGGCAAAATACCAAACAACCCCCCTTGCCCTGGGGCAGCATCGCAAAGTCCTAGGGTTGCATGTCCTCGAATGCAAATCTTTCCCAGGAACCCCACATGAATTTGATATGTGATTTAGTTCCCACTTTACACAAATCAGCAGCTAAGTGAATATATCTGATTGACTGATTGATTCAAAAGCCTTATCAGTGAGGTTGTTAGTGCTGCCCAGAGAAATGAGCAAGTTCAAGTGAAATATATGCAAACATCATATCCCCAAAATTATGCAAGGTTAACTTCAGTCTTGGGTCATAACAGAGAAGAAGAAAAGATTAGTTTCAATCCAGGCTTGGCATGAACTGAGGGAGCAGCTCAGGGAATAGAGATAAGAAGCCTGTCATGTTCCAAATGGCAGCAACTTCAAAGGGGAAGGCTTTTACATTTATGGGGATTTGATTATCCAGAGAGATAAGATAGAAAGTGGTAAAGGAAATCAAAGGGAAATAAAACTCTAGAGATTGTCTGAGAAATCAGGTTATTTGTGGGGGTAGGGGGGGAAGAGGGAGATCATTCAGCCAGTTGTTTTCTATTAAGAATAAAATCCTCAAAGCCAAGATTTCCAAGTTGGCGTTATTTGAATCCTTCACAACAAAGATGAGAAATTTAAAAACCAAAGATACTGAACTAAATCCTATTTTTAAAACTCTAAAGAATTGGTTCAAGCTATAGAAGAGTGACTTTCCAGTATAAGGACTGTTTGGGTAGAAGCCTGCAAACTGATGGCAAGACTTATTGCAGACTAGATTTTATTCTTTAAGAAATAAAATTCTCAAACTGTTAAGAGTGAGTCCGTTTACACTGCAGTTCTACCTCAGAAATTTCAATCCTGAATTCTTAACAGCAATGACACAATGGTGAGGAGGTATTTTTCTTTCCTTTTAACTGATGGAACAATAGCATATTTCCCAATAATAGGAATATCAGAGCCGTGTGTGTGTGTGTGTGTGTGTGTGTGCGTGCAAACACAGACATGCAAACATGCAACTATGTGCACACATGCGTTTAAATGTCCAGAAGGTAAACAGAAAAAAAAATGTAGTCTTCAGTCCACAACCTGCTTTAGCCAAAGTGTTTACTAAAAAAGCATGCACATCTCATAAGTAGAGTGATGGTAATTATTTGGGGATTTCCAGGCTGGCATGGGATTCAGATTCTGGGCATTTATAGACCGACCTTATGTCAAAAGATGATTAAAATTGGCAGCTGCCCAAGCCTACCTATTTAGAAAAACAGTTCTCCTGTGCCTGGTAGGGAAAATAAACTTTAGAGTAACTGAGTCCATTCTTCCTTTCATTTCCCAGCTCACACCTCGTTCATAGCTGACCCAATCTATAAATGTAAGTCATCCAGCCTTTAACTCAAGGAAAGAAAGTGGTGAAGCCAAGGGATTAGGCAGGTCCAATTCATCACCCAGAAAATAAACAGGGCCCTGCTACTGTAGTGGTGAGAAGATAGCGGCTGGGTTATAACTAAAAGCCCCAGCCTTGGTTGTTGAGCGGGACCCAACCAAAAACAGCTTGACCTTGAGGAACAAAGAGAATCAGAAGACAGATGATCAGGCCCAGAGAGATGAGTTTTGTTCCCTGCAAAATGAGAATAGGCTATATAATTCCTTATATTTCTCTACTTCTCCACTTTACAAGGCACATTAACACTTTCTCATGTGATCCTCACAAACTCATCAGTGAGACAGACTCAAAAGCCCAGCCCAGCCCAGGAAACTTCTGTTTTAGTCAGCTTTTTCGCTGTTCGGTGATTAACGGACCTGACCAGAACCACTTTAGAAGAGGAAGAGTTTATTTGGGGGCTCATGGTTTCAGAGGTCTCAGTTCATAGACAGTCTGCTCCATTCCTCTGGGCTTGAGTGGAGGCTGAACATCATGGCAGTAGAGTATGGTAGAGGGAAGCTGCTTACATGGTGATCAGGCAGCAGAGAGAGAATCCACTTGCCAGATACAAATATAGACCACAAAGCCACGCCCAATGCCCCATCTCCTCTAGCCACACCCACCTGCCTCTAGTTACTGCTCAGTTAATCCCACCAGGGATTAATTCACTGATTAATTTAAGGCTCTTGCAACTTAATCATTTCTCCTCTGAACCCTCTTGTGTTGTGTCACACATGAGCTTTTGAGGAACACCTCACGTATGAACCATAACAACTTCAAAAAATGCTACCCACTCTGTCACTTTATCATTTCACAAGAATCATGCATTTATTGTTTTGTTTTGTTCTTTTTCCTGAGCCCATGCTTATTTTCAACATTACCAGTTTCTGGTGAATCTTAGTTATGAAAGCTGATAGTGCAAAGGGGCAAATAGTCTTTAAAAGGGAAAATATCAGGATAAAAATCTACCAAGCAAAGAAAGCATGATGTTAAGGCGCTGAAACTGATATTTCTGTTGCTGACTAGCAAAGACCAAATCAGCTCTGCTTTCGGTATAGACTGATCCTTCTGAGTAACTGGTAGCTTCTGGTATTTTTGGAATCTTTAAGTCAAGGGTCTCCTAAGAAAATCAAACTTTCTTCTTTATAGTCACACTTTGTTTTGTTCCAAGGGCTCAGTTACTAATTGCTTAGATTGTCTTGTAAAGTTATGATAGCACAGTGAGTCTGGCTCTTTCAAGAAATCTTAAGGTTCAAAAAAAGAACTGGTGTCTCTGAAGCTATTCAAAAGAATATGATGCTGACTCTACAGGTAATTCCAGCAGAAAAATCACCCCCCCCATAACTGAAAGCTCCCCTTGCAGAAGGATGATGACAGCTTATTGCTGTTTACACCCGCAGGGTCTGCTACAGCAACTGTCACAGAAGCCTACACCCAAGGCCAGCTTCACGGACATGAGAGGGACATTGTCACAGAGGGACCCTCAAAAGAAAGACCCTGCATTTAGTTTGAAGTTCTTCTACTGTACTTGAAACTCTTAATTTAACAAAGGGTCCTGCCATCATCATCATGTAATTACTCATTTAACTGAATTGAATTGTGTGGGTCTAGAATCGACTTAGAAGAAACAAGAAACAGAAGGAGGAAAATCCTTGCATATGAATGGTATTCCTTGAATTTACCAATTTTTTTGGTTTTGAGCAAGTTAATCCTTCATATGATATCTACACATCTAATGTTATCTATCTAGTTATTAGTGTAGAAATAAGTCGTAGTATGTCGATTAAATCATAGTTCCATTATTATGTAGGGTTCTGGTAAATTAATGCATAATTTAAAAATCTTTATTTTGTATAATCATTATTTCTTGTATACTATTAAAATTTGTGGTAACTTTCCTATCATGATGCCTATCAGTCTTTTGTTCTTAAAAAAAAAAGAAAACTTATAATAGCTGCAATAAAGGAAATAAACCATTTTTTTAAGAAATAGAATTTTCCTGTAAAAACATGCTCTTTTGTCAGGTGAGTACTCTAAAAAGCCATTTATGGTGCAAGTTGAAAAGAAACCTCACTCCATTAGGGCCCACCTTCCTACCAAGAGGCCATACTTGAGGAACAATTGATAGTGACAGTTCTGCTAACTACCCAGTTCTTATTTTGCTGAGTGGTATTTATAGGTAAGCTGAGGATGGTAGCTAAATTCCTTGACACACTACAGAGGATTTCTTAGAACTCCTGGGAAGGCAGGAAGTCGGCAGGAAGAGAAACTTCAACAGGAAGATAGAGTGGCCTCACCTCAGCAATTTCGTTAGATAGGATATAATCTGAAGTCTCTTCCCCATTGTACAATGAAAACTTTAGTAAAATATCTAGACCTCAGAGATGACTGATTGGAAATCATTTGGGGAAGATGCATCAAAGATGTGGGAGGAGCACAGTTGACCCAATGATAAAGGCTGGTGGGTCCGGATGCAGAAGTTCTGACAGTCTGACAATGTTACTCTCATGAAAACTCATAATCAAAAGGAATACAAAAACTCACATATTTAAAATAACGACTTCAGTATCTTTTTTATGTGGCATTTTTGTATTAAAATCTTACTCTGAGTACCAGAAAGGGAGACAAAGACAAGTGAGGAAACCAGAAAAACAAAGATGATAACTGGGCATAACTACAACTACTACCCCACTATGTTTTGGGATTTCCTAAATCACAGAGTCTAGAAGACTAAAACCTGTTAGACATAGGAATACGAATGAAATTGAGGCTCTGTGAGCAATATAAACCCAAGCAAGATTTGGGGGGTAAACAGGGCTGCAGCAACAGACAAGCCAAGTGGTGGCTGACTGCTGCGTTCCTCTATTCATTACTTTCTTGTGTCATAGGGGCAGCAGTTCTAGATGCAATAGAAGCAAATCACAGCTACTGCGATGGCTCTCGCGTTGCTGATTTGAATCATTTTGAAAGCATCAATTTCCTGGATGAAATCTGTCCTGCCCTAAGTACCTATCAGAGCTTTCTTTTCCCCCTCACTAACTATGGACTAATTTAATGACATATTATATCAACTGTATTCCTAGATCTCTACATTTCTACAGCAATGGTTTTACTTGCAATCAGCATGACCTTTCTCCAAACTGTTCTGCAAAAGGAAGAAAAGCAACTTTCTTCCCACTATCTTAATTTATTCAGCTCTATTAATATTTAGAAAACACCCACTAGGCCACGCACTACTTATTCAATTTATGAAAAACTTTACCACCATGGGGTATTCAATTCCACATTTTATGGCATCAATCACCATCAATAAAACAGAGCAGCAGCCATTGAAACAGTAGAATGAATAGAGCTTCCTTTGAAAGCAATTTAAATGAGCTTTGTATTTTGGCCTTAAGGTCAGCTTGTGGGCATCTTAGCAAAGCTGAGAAGTCAGGTAAATTTCTTTACACACCCTCAAGCAAGGAATACAGATGGCATATTGCTTCTTTCATTCCCTTTCCCTTTTTCCAATCATTTATCTCTTTTGAAGTTCCCACTCCATCCCCATCCGCCTACCAACAATTTTAACAACCTTAGGAACCCAGAAGAAATCTTACCTCCTCCAGGAAGATTTCTCTGATCTACTTGCAATCATCTGTCATTTTATAATTTTTATGCTTATACCATCCCCTATTCTTCCTATATGGCAGTTGAATTCCTATTTACTTATTTCCTGGCTGTAGAAACACACTGTACTTCCTTTAAATCTACCCAGACTGTAAATTCAAGCTACTAAAAACTGATGTTTATAGTTTGGACTTGTTTTTCTTTGTGTGTGTGTGTGTGTGTGTGTGTGTGTGTGTGTGTGTGATGACTTTATCTGCAGCACCTCACACAGTGCTAGATATTTGACAGGCTGTCAACAAATATTTGCTAAACAAGTAAATTGTGTTATCAATAGATATTTGTCCACTAAAAAATTCGTGAACCTTTGTGCCTAGTATAGAGTTGCTATGGGATTGATTTCCCAGCCCCCTTGAATCTTGCTGACCACATGTCTGGTGCTTACCAGGAGGATATAAGCAGCAGTGGTGTATGTCCCTGCTTGGGATGGAGTATTTGAAGCAGCTCTCTTTCCCCTTTAACATCCGGAAATAAAGAGCATTGTTATGATTTAGATCTGAGGTGTCCCCCCCAAAGCTCCTGTGTTAATACAGGAATACTCAGAGGTGAAATGGTTAGATTATGAGAGCTGAAATCTAATATGTTCATTATAGTTTGAATGGACTCACTGGGTAGTAAGGGGCATGGCTGAAGGAGGTGGGTCTCTAGGAGTATGCCCTGGAAGGGTTTGTCTCCCCTGCAGTCCCTTCCCCTTTCTCTCTCTGCTTCCTGGCTGCCAGGAACAGAGAAGTGCTCCTCCACCATACCCTTCCACCATGATGTCCTGCCTCACCTCCAGTCCAGAGCTATGAAATCAGCCATCTACGGACTGAATCTCTGAAACCATGAGCCAAAACAAACATTCCCTCCTCTAAGTTGTTCTTGTCAGGGTTTTTGTTTGTTTGTTCATTTGTTTGTCACAGTTTGAAAAAAAATAACTAACCCAAGGTCTAAGAATGTAGGCCATTAGGACACTAGAAAACAAAAATGCCTTGATCCCCAAGTTACCATGTAGGGAAAAAATTCATCTATCCACTTGGAAAAACTATACTGAATGATTACCTAAGTAAGAAAAGTGTATTCTATTATTAACACAAAGATCTGTGCGAAACTGTTTTATAGAAGTTTTATTCATAAGAGTTAAAAACCCACAAACAACCCCAATGTTCATTAACTAGTAGTAAATGAGTAAACATAATGTGGCATATCCATACAACAGAATATAATTATTCTGAAATAAAAAGGAATTTACTATTGATATAGACAAAGCCACAGATGAATCCCAAAATGTATTATGCTAGGCAAAAGAGAGCAGACACAGAAAATCTATAAACTGGATGATTCCATTAATCTAATATTCTGAAAAAGGTAAAACCATAGGAACAAAAATCAGAGCAGTGATTGTTAACAGAGTGGACAGAAGGAACTCAAAAGAAGAGCTCCTAGGGAACTCTCTGGAGTAATGGAAACATTCAGCACCTTGATTGTGGTGGCAGATACTTAGCTGTAAATGTTTAGCAAAGCTCGTTGAACTGTTCATTTAAAACAGATAAGTTTTACTCTATGTAAATTATTCCTCAACAAAACTGATTTTTATAAAACCTTCCATGTGAAAACACTGAGATCTTGAAGTTTATTTGGTACATAGCTAAATACGTAGTGTCATTGTAGATATCTCATGAATGAAAGAAGGAAAAATGAAGTCAACACAGTACCAGGGGCTGCTTTTGCATGCTTCAGTAAGCCCTGCATGTTGCTGAGCTTATAATAAGTGCTCAGGAAAAACGTGTTGTAGTAAATTTAATTTCTCTCCCACAATTTTTACATTCTGTAGTTTGCCTACAATCATTTATATATTCATTCATCCATTTCCTCCTATCACTGCACACCATAAAACAAAATCTGCCAAGCTCCATACTCCACAAACACGTTTTTCAAATACTTTCCGTGCAAGCAATCAGGCATTGGTCTGTTTTATTCATAAGGTGATTTTTCTTTCTAGCTCCTGGAGCCACTTAAACATTTAATATCCATAAAACTGCTTTAATTTTTTAAGAACACAAATGGGGATTCCATTGCACTGAATATGGAATCATTTGGAGTCATAGCAACACGCCTCGTTGTGCCATTTAGAATCCACTCACTAAGGGCAGTTCTCAGACAAATACTCTGACCTTTTGGTCAACCTCTTACTCACAGATTTGGAATCTTGGACTTGTAATACTAGGAGATTGCCCTGACCTTTCACCTTGTAACCATCCTTTTCTATCTTCTGAGGATTTAACACACCTAACATTTCACTGGACCTATTTCCAAAATTCATCAGAATAATAAAGGAAAGGGCACTGGAAAAGATAGAATTGAAGACAAGAACTAGATTCTCTAAGTATGATTTTCTAGAAAGAATTCCTCAGGTATGTACAGAATATTGTATAGAATATTGTATAGAATATTGAAGTAGCTTGAAGGGAAGATGGTTGATGGCTTTGAAATCAGTCAGATGTACATTGGAATCCCAACTCACTAATTTACTTCTTCTGTGTTCTCTACATGCAATTTAAGCTCTTTAAGCCTGAGTTTTCCCACTTGTAAAAATGACAAGATAAACCAGTTAGCAGCAAGGGGTTAAGCCCCTCTCCCATGGGCTGTTGCACTGATAAATAAGACCTGGTGAAGGGCAATGCTTAGCATAAAGTAGTGATTATTTTAAGGTAATTATATCAGGGTGGGAAAGATATTAGGCCATTCTGGCAGCTCAGAATTAAAAATGATCTAGAAGTGAAGCCATTTTCAACAAAATTGTTGCAATATAAACTGGGATAGGAATGAATAATTAAGCATGAGATCAGTGTGGTCAGGAACTCTACGTTTTCCACAGTAGTAGCCCCAGCCTGGCACATTGTAGGCAATCAAGATTACTAAATGTTGAATAAAACAGGGATTCTGGACTCACCTCACCATGACAGTTGATAAGCCAAATAGCATTTGATTTCCTCATGTATGAAGAATTTATCTGAAATGATACTCTTATCTCTGAAATGCAATAGTGTTCTTAAAGTAAACAGGATCTCAAGGCATCGTCTAGTTTAATAGTGTTACTACCATCTCTGCTTTCACCCTTAGAAGAAGGGCATGTAAACCTTGTATGAGGAATTGTTGCTCACCCTTTTGATAGAATAAATGTAAATGACATTGCTTAGAATTTCTGTATCTCCCTTTATGTACCCTTAATAATTCCCTACCTTATTAAAAAAAATTGCAGTGCCTACTAACTGAAATGTCAAAATTGACATACCAACATTGCAGTGACTCTAAGAGCTGAGTCAAATACTTTGGAAAGAGCAATTTGTATTCTGGGGTCGGCCTCAGTCCTAGAGATACTGCACAGGTACCTTGACATTATCAGAGGCGTGTGGAAGTAAAATCTGTCTCAGGAGACATATTTTTACTCTGGTCAGACAATTAATGAGAGAGGCTATTAAAGCTAATCTATGGTTGTTAGCATTTGAAAAGGAGCTCTCTGAAAAATGGACTAAGAAAAAAGACATTAAAATAGAGGAACAGAATTTGGTGATGGTACTCTTCCCCACTTTGGATGGTTGATGGGAAGATAACGAGGACAGATGATGGATGAGTCAGTAATATGGGCAAATGGCAGAGAGAGCTGTCTTCTTTAGCAAAGTGACATTCCTGGGGACTTGGCCTGACTCAAAGGAGTAGAAATGCTTTGCAGATTAGTTAAATACTCACTCAGTCATTCTTAGGAATATAGTTTATGATTTTAGAAGGTTTTTAATCCTAAATAAATAGAAGGTGACTTCTATCTTTTCTCCAAACAAAACTTCTTCCTTGCTTCTTTATGAAAAAGTGGTTCATGGAAAACTGCCTCAAAATTGGCAACTGAATGATAGTACAGCAGTTGGCATGATTTAGAGGCTGGAATGAAGCAAAAGTGTAGGGAAAATTATTCATCAGGCTAAGGTAGGTAATGCTGGGCAGCAAATGACTTCATGCCTCAAAACTTTACTTTTTACTTATACAAATCTCATTCTGGCCTAGGAAGCTTTTGAGGACATCTGGTGTCCAGGCAGTCACTATGTGATCTGGGATTATTGTATCTGGGGGCATCTCAACACAAGGCTTCCTTAGTCATCAGAACATAAGCAGAAGAAATGAAGATCTACCCATTGCTCAGTACCATGCAGAAAAAATTTTGGAGAGACCAAGAAGCCCTGGCTCCAGGCCATCTTATTGAGATGCTTGCTTCCTGGATCCAGCTACATCATCCCAAAGATCCTGCCCTTCCAATTCTTCCTGCAAGGCTGAAAACTAAATGATCCCATATGAAGATTTTATATATGGAAATTTGAGTTTATATAGAAGGGAGAAGATACAGCATATTCCTGGAACTCAGAAGGAACTCATACTGGGAACTAGCAGAGAAGAAATGAATCACGAGACTTGATCCTGGAATGGTTTAGATGCCCCAAAGACCCAGACTTCTGTTTATCTGAAATGGTACCTACAAATTAAGTTGCTGCCTCCACATCTGCTCCTTCCCCTCTGGCCAATTGGTTCCCTAAGTTCCCATATGAAACCATATGGAGGTCTTGTTGTTATTGGGGGTACTATGTGTGATAGATGTACAAAGACCCAGAGCCCACAGTGTACTCACTACTCAAAGACGGTAGAGCCCAGCTTGCAAGTAACTTCATAAATGCTTTGCAAACAGTGCTCCTGAATAATAACTCCCATGGAAAGCTCTCTTTTACATGAATTACCTCTAATCCTCTTTAAAATACTCTAAAGGAATCACTGCTATGGTCCTCATTTTATATCAAACAATCATACAGCCACTAAGCAGAGGAAGTGAGCTATGGAACCAGGCATCCTTGCTCACCACACTGCTGCTCCTGAATGTCCACCTCTACTTTGGTTCCAGGCAAAATCTCCTAGATCATCTCAGACTTGCATTCGTGACCCCTTGTGGTGAATACAAACCTGAATCCCAGTCCCTGTCCCATCCTGGAAATCTTTCTTAATGCTAACTGCTTTTCATTAAAAATATGAAACAAAACTTTCAGTCCCTAAGCCCACTCCCAGCTTGAGCAATTCACTAAAAGGCCTTCTCTGCACTCAGCACAGAGTCAAGTTCATGGCCAGGGTTAGTTACAGTGAAAGGAGACAAATTCAAAGCAGCGAATAGAAAAGGGCTTGGGGTGAGGTCTAGGAGACAAAGTCAAAGCAGCAAACAGAAAAGGGCACAGGGTGAGAGCTAGAGGAAACCAGTACAAGCTTCCAAGACTCTTCGCCTCTTGAGATTCATACAGATGTGCCTAATTCTTCCAGCATCACATTGTGACAACACATGTGAAATGCTGTCTAGCAGAGAAGTCATCAGAGATGTAGTGCCCAGGGCCTTTGTTTGGGGGAATGGTCACATAGGCAACCTTCCACCTAGAATGTACCAAAATCCCAAACTCCCAGCAGGAAGGAAAATGTTCAGCATAAACATATTGATTGTACAAACAGATTAGCCACAGTGAGTCACTGTTTGAGTTCTGGGAATGGTGGGGACCCTCCTCAGGTCCACATTCCCACATGCCAGCCAAGGGCCCTTCTAAGGACAGCAGTTCAGGAGTACTGTGTCAGCTCTTTTCTGCACTCCCGTCTATCCAACAGGTGTTACAAAGGAAGGTGTCACAAAGACTTAACTTTTAGTCATTCACTATGCATAAACCACAGCTCCAAATGCTGGATTACACCGGAAAAAAAAAATCAGACCAAAGTTTTTACATCATGAAGGGAAATAAACTATCTAATGCAAGAAATAATCGTCAAAGCAATGGATGAATATACAATAAGAAGTCTTCTGGGGAGAAAAAAAAATCAGAGAAGGGAAAATCAGAGGGAGAAGTAATATATTTCTAAAAACAAATGCCAAATGTCTTCTTTGATATAATGAGAGCAACTAAGAACAGAGAAGGGAGGAAGAGCAGGAGGAAAAGATTAACATTAAACAGAGACATGAGGTGGGAGGGAAAGGGAGAGAAAAGGGAAATTGCATGGAAATGGAAGGAGACCCTCATTGTTATACAAAATTACATATAAGAGGTTGTGAGGGGAATGGGAAAAAAACAAGGAGAGAAATGAATTACAGTGGATGGGGTAGAGAGAGAAGATGGGAGGGGAGGGGAGGGGGGATAGTAGAGGATAGGAAAGGTAGCAGAATACAACAGTTACTAATAGGGCATTATGTAAAAATGTGGATGTGTAACCGATGTGATTCTGCAATCTGTATTTGGGGTAAAAATGGGAGTTCATAACCCACTTGAATCTAATGTATGAAATATGATATGTCAAGAGCTTTGTAATGTTTTGAACAACCAATAAAAAAAAATTTAAATATTTCTAAGATGAACTATCTTAGCACTTAGTTCCTGAGATGGAAATGTGCTTGGTGTGTGAAGTAGCCGGATGGGAGCCCAGCATGGCTGGGGCATGGTAGGAATTCAAGAGAGAAAAAACCCAAGTCTTTGCCTGTGCCAAAAAGTCACTCTAGGATCTAGCACTTTTGTGAGGGTGGTAGGATGCCATTGGCTGGTGGAGAAAAAGTGTGACATGTCTAGTTAACACTTTAAAAAATGAATAAAACATGCTTTCTGTCTACAAAAGGCAGGGGTTTAGGTGAAACTTTGTGCCAATTAATAATCAATGGGTCAAACACTAAAAGGAATACAGAAAAAAAAATGAAGTTGAAAGGCTAATGCCACCCAATTTCATGATTTATTGTAAAACTTTAGAAACTGAAACTATAATATCAGCATAAAGATTTGCCTCTGGCTTTTCCGAGGGTTCAGGGAAACAGAATAGTCAAGAATTAGACCATTGTGAGCTGGGTGTGGTAGTGCATGCCTTGTAATCCCAGTGGCTGGGTAGGCAGAGGTAGGAGGATCACTGGTTCAGCCTGAGCAATTTAGTGAGGCACTAAGCAACTCAGTGAGACCCTGTCTCTAATAAAATAGAAAATAGGGCTAGGGATGTGGCTCAGTAGTTGAGAGCCCCTGAGTTCAATCCCTGGTACGAAAAAAGAAAAAAGAAAAAAGAATTAGACCACTGTGGGTATGGACAATTGAGTTTTACAAAGAGGCAGTTTAACAAAGAAAGGACAATGTATTCATTAAATGGTGCTGAGAAAATTAAATGTCTACATGTAAAATGAGAGAGAGAGAGAAGGAAGGAGAGAGAGAGAGAAGGAGAGAGAGAGAGAGAGAGAGAGAGAGAGAGAGAGAAGGAAGGAAGAACAATCAAGTTTGAGTCAGACCTTGCAACATATATATAAGCAGTATGTGCCAAGCACTTAGCAGGTAAGCTGCTAGGTTGGCTCTTCCAAGCTCTGGGCACTGCACTGTGGGCTCTTGGTCTCATGCATCATTACACAGGTGCAACATTTTCTCTGGATCCATTCTGAAAGGATACACACTTTATGGTTCTATTTATATGACATTAAACAGGAGACAGAACTACAGAAATGATAAACAGATCAATTGTCACTAGGGGTTGCAGTCGGGGTGAGGAAGACAGGATGGAATAGGTGAAGATGCTCCCAGGATCACAGAGTGATTCTCAAGGAGACCATAATATCTCCATTAAGGGCATTTAGAAAAGTAAACTGGCATGGGGCAGAATTTGTCCCTATACCTAGGGATTTAGTGGGAAGTAGCCAAGGTTGCCAAATGACCTTCAGTACTTGTAACAGTCCTATATAAAGAAGAATCTTCTCATTAGCATTCCTAACTTTACGCCTTTTTAGAGAAATCTGTTAGAGTACATTAAGACATGAAAAAATTCAAAGATATTTCTAAGATGAAATATCTTAGCACTAAATAAACTTTCATTCAATTTCCTCCATTTAAAGCAGCTAAATGAACTCCTTCATTTAAAAGAGTTCTATAACTGGAAAACCCTCTGGGAGAGAGAAAGAGCAGGGGGTGGGGAGAAAGAGAGAGAGAAAGAGAGAGAGATTGATTGATTGATTGTTTGATTGTGTGAGTAAATGCTTTTTTGCACAAACTAGAAAAAGCAGCAAGTCTGTATCTGGAGACCAGGGGTTAATTCTAGTTCTAGCCCAGACTCACTGCATGACCCTGGGGTGTCTGTTCTTTCTCCTGGGTCACACAGAGTTTCCTGATCCATGATGAAATGTTCATTCTAGTTAATTTCTAAGGTGCCATGAAGCTCAACATTTCCATGACTCTAAGACCCATAAAAAGCTCATTATTCTTTCTGTACTTTAATAAGCAAATGTGACCAGTGCAGATAGATTAAATAAAGGAGCTAAAGATTGATAGGGGTTACCTTGTGTTTTCCCAGTAAAGGTTAAGGCCAGGGAAATGACAGCAGTGATGGAGCGACATCACCAGGAGGTGATGAAGGCAATGGGGAGGCGGTTGTGTTTCCTCTGGTGGTATTTTCCTACAACTCAGAAGCAGAGCTTATGAAAATGCTAAGGCATGTTCTCTTTCCTTGACAAACTGTCTTCTGTCTGAGCAGAGATGTAACTGGTCAAGAAGGAGATTTGAATGCAGCCATTAACTTATTTGGTGAGCAATTAAGACACTCATTGTGTGGCAGATCCGAGTGAAGAGTAGTAAGAGATAGAAGAGTCCCCATCCTCACTGGGTGCACAGTGAGTCAGGAGGGAAACAGATAAGCAATTTTTAAAAACATGACAAATGCTATATAATACAAGCCGTCAGTCATGTATTCATAGAGGAGCGAAGACAAATTCCCCAAATAAAATGGAACTTCACAGGTCTTTAATGGATGTAGGGCCACCCAACAGGGATCTGGAGCTGAGATTGTCAAGGAGGGTGGCAGTGCCCATGAGAGCACATGGGAATAGAACAGTGAGTCATCAGACAGCAAGGGATGGTGGGGATAAGACGAGCAATTGGGTTTGCTGAGAGCAGAGTGATTATTAAAAACACAACAGAAACTCTTTAATAGTTGGAACCATGGAGGGTGCCAAGACCAGAAAAAGAACTTTGCTGTCATGCCAGAAATCCTATTAAATAGTCAAGGAATTTTGCAGAGCTGAAGATCAAGCATCAGACAAAGAAGCTTCTTCAAAAGGAGCTTCAAAAGGCAAGAAAGAAGCTAATCTATGGAAGAGCTGTACCAGGTGCGTAAGCAGATATACAAAACTGAGATCGGGATGGCTAAGATGGCAAGAAAAGCAGGCAACACTGTCATCAGGATCAGAGGTAGCAGTGCTGTGAGCCCAAAGCACTGAAAGTGTTACAGCTTCTTTGCCTTTGCCAGATCTTCAACGGCACCTTTGCTAATCTCAGTTGTGAAACCATATATTGCATGGGGGTGTCCAAACCTGAAGTCAGTAAGTTATCTAATCTATAAGCATGGCTGGAGCAAAATCAATAAGCACATTGCCTTGACAGACAATACTTTGCTTCACCTCTTGGTAAATATGTCACCATTTGCATGAAAGATTTGATTCACAGGAGCTATCCTGTTGGAAATGCCTCAGTGAAAAAGATAACTTCCTAGGAACCTTCAAATCATCTTCTCCACATGGTAGAATGAAGTAAAAGACCACTCCTTTGGTAGAAGGTGGAGACACTGGCCACAGGGAAGACCAGGTCAGCAGGCTTATTAGAAGGAAGAGCTCATGTGTCTGCCATACCATGGAACTTTGGGTAACCTGTTCAGTTAATAAACAATCACTGCTCTCAAGTTGAGGGGGAAAAAAGAACTAAAAACAAATAATTAAGAAAATTTCTAGTAGAAAAATAACCTAAACAGATTAGAATTATGCCTTACAAATGTAAGTTATTCTTAAAATAAAGTTAAGAAAATTGGGTCTATGAAAGGAACCACGATAGCTTAGCTGTGATTTGAGTTTATCTCCCGAAAGTCTGTGGGTTGGAAGTTTGGTCCTCAGTGTGGTGCTGTTGAGATGGTGGCACATTTAAGAGGTGGGGTCTAATGAGTGGTAGCTGGGTCACTGGGGACATTGTCCTCAGAAGGTAGTTCTCATGAAATTCATTCTTGAGAGTGTTCTTATAAAACAAGCCTGGTCCCTCCCAATTCTTTGGCTTCCTGTCTCATCATGTGATCTCTCCCTGCCACACACAATCCTGCTATTGTGATGCCATTCAACATGAGGTCCTCCCCAGAACTGAGCATATGTTGGCACCATACTCTTGATTCTCCAAAACTGCAGCTAAATAAAACTTTTTTTTTCCTTCTGCATTACCTAGCCTCTGGCATTTTGTTATAATAACTGGAAATTTACAAAAAGCAGGAAGAGGGAACTTTTTTCCATGTCTACTGTGAGAAAAGGAAAGGATGATTATGATTCATAAGAATTCAAGCAGAATTCTGAGTTCAGAATGAAAGCAGAAAAGCTTTCATGTCACCTTACTCTTAGGCTCCAACAAAATGAAAGTGACAGAATCAAAAACAAACATAAAAAGAATAAGATGAAACCATCAGCAAACGAGAGATGTCAACAAATTTTCAAAAAGGAAAAGGAGGGAAATCTTTAGTCAGGGAAGCTCAGAAGAAGCAGAAAGCTGTAACCAAAAGAAAGAACCCATCGGCTTCCATAAAAGCCAACAGAATTTCCAGACCCTGAGTCAATAAGGAAAAAGACATGGAAAAGAATTACCAAAGAAGGAACACTAACTGAAACTCTGCTTATCAGTCACTGTATCAGCCAGCAATCCATGTTGCCCGGTTCCTCACATGTGCACACGTGCGGGGACACACACACACACACACACACACACACACCCTGCCCCACCTTTTGAGCATACTTTGATACCTGATACCACATCACCAATAGAAATACCAACCACCATTAGAAAAAGTCCAAGAGGACATATCTCTAAAGAGGAGGAATAAATTGATCAATGGAAAAATTGGACTGTTATATAAACATCATCACACTAACTATGTCTCCCCCTTTTCTGTATTTAAGTTATATTGGAGAGACAGCTTTTAATTTAAAAAAAATGTAAATATATAAAGGTTGCACCACTAGGGGTTCTCCAAGAAGAGTCTCAGATATAAGACTTCTTTGTCCTTCTTCTTAACTTGGACGTATATATAAGAATAGAATAAAAGAATGAAGTAAGCATAGAAAAAATGGAAACTAAAAAGAGATTGGACTATATTTTTTAAAATTTTCAGCAGTTGAACAAGGCCTACCACAAGCCATATGCAGTCTTCTTTTTAAGTAAGATAATAGATAACTAATTGTTGAAGTTACTTTGGGGGGTTTTCTATTAATCGTAGATAAACACATCTTAACCAATAGAAGTAACCATCAGACCTGAAAGAGGAAATAACTCAAAGAAATTGTCTCTAGGTAACACGGTGAGAGACAGAATAGGCACTCTTTCAATTTTGAGCACTTCTTGCTTGTTTTTTAATCGTTTATTTGTATTACTTTGACAAAAAGAAATAGAACCACTGGGGGAAAACACCCCTATGTGCCAGAGACTGTCATTTGTAATGTTAAATACATCAAAATTTTTAAAAGATAATTTAAGTTGTTTCATTTTAAACTGTTTGGAATTGTTTTGTGTTAAAGCAGAAGCCATATATTTGGCCTGTAGAATTCAATATCACAGATCTTACCTGCTGAAGATTTTCAGCTAAAGGACATGGCAGCCCCATCATCACTATCTGCTCCTCACCTGATGGCAGAAAACACAGGGAATTTAACACTGAGGAAGATGATTCTGCAGAGAGTTTCATTAGTGAAATCTGTGTGATCTTAAGATGTGAAGATGTTATTTTTGCATGGAGGTGGGAAGTAGAGATGCCTAAGGACCAAGAGTATGAGGGTCACCTGGGAATTTGCAGAAAATGCAGGGTTCTGAAGCTCAACTTCAGAGTTTGTTTCAGTAGGAATATGTTTTCAGAAAGTCTCCCAATGTTTGAGATTCAGGTACCTCAGGGACCACACTAACCACCATATGATTTAAGAAGCACCACCCTCTAGGGTTTGTGGGGAAGGCAGTATTTATCTCATGGAACCCAATTCATTCATTCCCTCATGCAACGAATGTTTATTGAGCACCTACAGTAGCACATTCATCACTGAATGCATGGAGCTGATGAAGACATCATTCTTACCTTGAAGACTTATCAGTGCAGCTAAGAAGAAAGACACCTTAACAGAATTTCCCTTAGGATTCTTGAGAATCCATTTTTAAGCACTTTGGAGACCCGGGGAGAATTCTGAAGTTTGGAACAGAATACCTCAGTGATGAGCACTATTTCTTTTAACACCAAAAGGAAAAGTTGAGACAAATCCCAGAAGCCAGTCTTTGCTAGAAGGGACCCTGCATCTTGACTTTTATCCTTTGTTTAACACACACACACACACACACACACAAATATACACATACCAATAATTTTTTCTGGGTTATAGCCTACAGAATTGACTTTCTTTACATAATTGACATGTATAAATTATTTTGCTTGAGACTTAGTGTCTAGGCATAGGCTACAAGCAAGCAGTCAACTTTTAATAAATCCCAGCGAGTTTTGCGCTTTAAACATTATAGGAAATCAGATGGGTCAAGCTTTGCTAAAAGCTATGAGAACAATAATATTGTTTATGATGTTAGGTGAGTGCTAATTTTAGTTCTAGGGTTTTCATGTGATATATATGGACAGAGTCATCTGGAAATGCTTAAAACTTAGCCTGTATTCCAGCTGTTTTAGTGTCGTGCTGTCAGAAAAGCAGATCTGTCGGCATGATGTGGCAACAGCATTGGCTTCTTCGTATGCAGAAACCAAGTTGATATTTTGGTTCCAGACAGAAGAAAATATATTTATGCTCCTGGTTACACTTTAAAATTAATTTTCTCTCTAATTTTTTCAACCAGAGTTTCACATTTAAGAATTTATTCATCCCCTGCTCTCCATAAATCAGATCCATGAAGCAATAAACAAAGTTCAGATGATGAAGCATCACAGCTTTAATTAAAACCACCTTTCTCAGTGCATGTCAAGTCTGTCCTTGTGGAACCAGCAGTTTTTCAAATGAACTTTCCCAATTTAGGCAAAGACCCTTCCAGGGTACCAGAGTACATCTGGTTCTTTATCACATATTAATTTTTTTCAAGCAATCAACATCACATTGAGGGTCGACTATTTAACCAAACTGTTTATCGATTTTGCTATTCCCGCTATTCCACCTGAACCATGAGAGATTTAAAATGCCAGCAATGATATAACATGATTATACGCAACTCTCTGCAATCATGGAAACTGACATATCCAAAGCAAATGTAGGATTATCTTTTTATCTTATGCTCTATTATGATAGAGACTGTCAAACTACAGCCTCCAGTTCCACCTCCACTCTGCCAAATACAACCTTAGCAATAATACCTAATAGACAATATATTTCTAATTACTATCCCCCAACAGTAGTATTATATAAAGGAATTTTTTTCCCATTCCAGCCCAATTCTATTAGGACACACTCTTATTATCTCTTCATAAAAGACTCCGACAAAAATATGTACAACACCATTTTTAAAATAAGTTACAAGGTGAGACTGAGGCTCTGAATATAAAAATACTTCTGAGAAGTAATTTTTAGAAAAGAAAATATTAGACTGATGAATCAGCACATCAAATTAACTGCAGTGTCTAATTAACCAGAAATCATGCAGAAAGCAGATTCTCAAAGTGGTGGCTGCATTTGGGCCAGTGAGCAATTACTTCCTTCTGTAAATGACACTGAAGTGCTAATAGTAAAAATAATTTCCAAAGTATCTGTCCCTTTCTCTGTTTCAGACATCAATTTAAAGAATATGGTCATAAGGGGAAAAAACATTTTAAAAAAAGAAAAGAAAAACCAGGACTTCCTACACTAATCTCTTTCAATATTAATTTGAAGACATGTTGAATGATTTCAAAAAGTTCTCTGAAGAAATATAATTGAGAATGGCTTTATACTGCAGTCTCTAGAGATTCTCACTCCCAGTGAACCTCAGCACCGGCAAGGGTTGGCAGAGATTGGGAGAGCCTTTAATTTTTGTTTAAACTACAGTTTGCCAGAATTATTTTTTGCCAGATAGCAAGCTTGTTTATTGTAAATAAGGGTTAAAAACTTGAAAAATTGCCCTCCATTCAAATTGTCTAACCATGTGGACCATGGACTGGATTTTTCTCTTTTGGTTGATCCTTGTGCCAGCTGCTCATGCCATGTTAAAACTAATCAGGAAGACGTGACTTGCTATTGTTGGTAAAATGTCCTTATATTGTTGTGGGGGGTTTGGTTTGGGTTTTGGTTAAACATTATTGGCTTTTACAAAATCCCCCTGAAAGATGGGAAGATCTCATTTTTCAAACCCAAGTATTTCCTGTTACTTTTTTGATGCATATTTCCCAGTTTTTACCCATTCCCTGCACCATCACTCTTCTTCCTGGGAATTCTCAGAAAGGGAAAGTTGTCCGCCTTGGGAGAGCAGCAGTGTAAATCCTACTGAAGCAAAACCTCACAAGAAGTCATTCATCTCTGCAAGAGAAGCTTAATGTTCACGAGAAAGGAGACCAGAGTAATTGATGTGGAGGCCCAACAGACATCAGAACTGCTTAAAATTCTTTTTCAGTGTGATGAGAAGAGTTTCCTATAATGTCTAAGCTTTCAAACTTGAATAACGTTTTTAAGATCAAGCAAGAACGAGCATGTCTTTTGGTGAAAAAAATATATATATACTTTACAAATTTCCTCAAGCTAAAATCAGTCTTGTTACCCAGACTACAAATATAATATGATCAAAGAGTCCCACACTTCCTGTTGGATTTCTCAGCCAGGACCTTAACAATCAGATCCTGTGATATCAAAACAGAAAAGCTCATGAAGACAGAGACTAGAAAAATGTTTTGTGACTTCAGCACTGCCTCCATGCTTTTGTGAAGTCACTAAAACTCTCTGGGCCTTCATTTTCTCACTTGTGAGAACAGTGAGTGTGAGAGAATGGCTACTGAGAGATTGTGCATGTGTGTAGTACAAGTTCTCTTAACCATCTCGCAGGTAAGAAGCCGCTAGATAAAGTACACTCTCTAGTCTCCCTGGGTTCCTTCAGCCAGCAATAGCATATAAGAGAGGCCAGTTCCACTTGGTTATTTTATATATATATATATATATATATATATATATAGAGAGAGAGAGAGAGAGAGAGAGAGAGAGAGAGAGAGACCAGTCGTGCTTAAGACTGTATTAATAGCCTCATTATTTATTATTACTTATTACTTTGCTATAGTGAATGGGAAAATGAATTTGTTTCTCAGAAATTTAGTAAAATGTTTCTATGAATCTTTACAATTAAATAAATGTGAGGTTCTAAAAACTGTTGGAATAGGCTTGGGTATGACAACTATAAAGGTTTCAGTGTAGAATGGATAAAAATTCAGAAGAATACTACACTTGAATGTCTTCACATGAGTCTCCAAGTTTCAGATACACTTTCTAATTTCTATTTTAAATTGTTTGACCCACAAGAATTTGTAAAAATAATACAAAGTACCCCATGTACCCTTTACCCAGCTTCCTCCCACGATAGTAGCTTACCTGTTATGCATTATTAAAACTAGAAAAATATATTACACACTGTTAACTCTAGATCCACTTTGTAATCCAAAATGTAAGTAACAAAGGACACAATATGGATATGATAAATGTAAAAAAAAAAAAGAAAAGAAAAGAAAAAAAAACTCCAGCCAACAAAGCTATGGCTATCAAACCAAAAGATCATTCATCTGTCAAAATAATTGTCACTGGGCATAGTGATGCACACCTGTAATCCCAGCAGCTGGGGAGGCTGAGGCAGAAGGGTAGCGATTTCAAAAGCCAGCCTCAGCAAAAGCAAGGTGCTAAGCAACTCAGTGAGACCCTAAATAAAATATAAAATAGGGCTAGGATGTGGCTCAGTAGTCAAGTGCCACTGAATTCAATCCCTGCTACAAAAAAAAAATTGTCATAATTAAAAGTGTCATTGTAAATCATAGGTAACTTTTATGTTCTTTAAAAAAGGGGTTGGGAGGTTGGGGATGTAACTCAGTGGTAGAGTGCTTGCCTGCATGCATGCACAAGGCCCTAGGTTCAATCCCCATTACCAAAAAAAGAAAAATATATAAAATATCCATTTACTCTGAATAGTCCACCATATTTGTGACATATTGAAGGAAAACAACAAACAATAAATAGATTACTGGAGATTATATATAGGAAAGAGAATCATGAATGATTCAGAAATTATGTCACTCATGACATAAACAAATAAATAAAGTTGAAGAAGAAGAATGGGAGTAAGAGATATGGCATCAAGACTGCAAATACTATTAACATAGTAAAAAAAAGATACACAAATTAACTTTTTGATTAAAAAACCTGAATTAATATTATAACCATTTTTTAAATTATTGAACCATACTAGAAAAATAAGTTCTCTTATAAATAGTGAAAATTCTATATTTTATTAAATTAATATGCACTGATATGCTTATTCTAAAAATGTGCTTATTTAGAAACAGCATCTTTCCATACATAACAACATATAACATAATTAGGGTGGTCCTGGTTCCATGTGACTAGCATCCTAGTAAGAAGAGGGACACTCCTAAAAATGTATGTATGTGGGGCTGGTGTTATGGCTCAGTGGTAGAGCACTTACCTAAGCATGTGTGAGGCACTGGATTCAATCCTCAACACCACATATAAATAAATAAAAAATAAAGGGACACCTATAACTAAAAAATATTTTTAATTGTATGTAACAGTTTTATAATCTTATTTTTTATTACAACTACTAGTCCCAATTTATCAAATAAAAGAGGGTCTGTCTGTAATATTATAATATAAACTTTCCCCTGTGGGGATTTGGAGGAAAATGAAGAAAAATAATTAGTGTATTATCTCAGAAATCTCCAGAAGGAACCATGCTTATAACATACATCAGGAAAAAGCAAGATCATTCCCTTTATGTATATGTGTATCCATTAATAGTAACCTAGACAGATTCCTCCCACAGAACTCAGTGTGATATGTTTTGTTGGAAAAGACCACTTGAAAGAGGAAAAGGGATTAGTTTGGGGGAATTGGGATTTGACTGTGAACAGGGAGATCTATCAAAGAACAACAGCTTCTAGTCTTAGGAAAACAAGATGGCTCCCACAGGTCTTATCTATGAAAGAGACGAGAATCTCAGGTGGGGAGAATACAGCAAGCATCCCTGACATTATCCCTGATAATCTGATTATTTTGACACAAAGAACTCTCTGCTGCTTTTATTGGAAATAGCCATTGGAAGTGATGTTGTTATTTTCCCATTTGAATTTCACAAAGGTTCCTTTTGAAATATTAGCTTATCTGAACTGTGCTACAAATCAATGGGCCAAAGAAGAAAAAAAAAAGCTTTTGTTCAAGAAGGGCAGTTTTCTGAGTTGAATTATGGTCCCTTCAAAGAAGTTTGTTGACACCTTCACCACCTACTTATTTAGAAATAGCATCTTTCCATACATAACAACACAGAACATAATTAGGGTGGTCCTGGTTCCATGTGAACTAGCATCCTAGTAAGAAGAGGGACACTCCATGTGAAAATAGAGACACACAGAAATACAGTTGGTTAAAGGCAGAGGCAGAGATTGGACTGAGGCCGCCTCAAGCCAAGGAATGCCAGGGGCTATGGGAAGCAGGAAGAGGTAACTAAGGATCCTCACTTCGTGGTTTCTGAGGGAGCATGGCCCAGCCAACACCTTGACTCTGCATTTGCAGTATCCAGATCTGCGAGGCAATATTCTTCTGTTAAGTGGAACTGTTAGGATGGTTCCAGGATACTATTACAGGTAGCCTAGACAAAATGGTGACAATGAGCATCAAAACTGATCATTCTGGGGCAAGTGGGGGAGAAAAACATGAAGCTTCCTTTAGGAGCTCTTCTTTCTACCTTTTTTTTTTTTTTTTAAGATCATTCTTCTTGTTGGATTAAAGAGAACCACTCCCTCATGTGGATTAACACAATGTGATTTCCAAGGCAGTCCCAAGTAAAGTGGTCATACAACCTTTGTACCATAGATGGTCCTGCTTTATGTTTCCTCCCAATATTACTATTAATAGGGCCACATTTCACTTTCAGAAGTAGTCCAGTTTGAACAACAACAAAAAAAAAATTGTGTTTTTCTACTTACAAGATACTAATATTCTACTAATCTAACCGTTTAGGGTTCACTGTTATCTAGGTGTGTTAGTCATCTTATTATCACTATAACAAATACCCAAGATAAATCAGCTTAATAAAGGAAAGGTTTGGTTTTGGTCTACAGTTTTAGAGGTTTCAGTCCATGACCGATTGACCCAGTCACTTGAGTCCTGTGGGGAGGAAGGTACATCATGGTGGGAGTGTCCGGTAAAGGAAGCTGCTCAACTCACAGTGTCCAGGAAGTAGGGAGAGGAAGGGGCTGAAGTGTGAACATTCCCTTCAGGGGAATAACTCCACAGACTTAACTTCCTTCCATCTCTTAAAGTTCCACAACCTCTCTATAGCACCACACACTTGGGATCATGTCTTTAATACGTGAGTCCTTTAGGAACATTTTGGATCTACACTATAGCACCAGACCTTGCTGCCATCTCTCTATTTCAGGGTGAAATGGCAAAAAAAAAAAAAAAGAAATTGAAAATATTGATGTTAAAAAAAAAAAAAACAACTCCATAGGATGTTTTAAGTCCGAGTGTCTTCAATCCCATTTTCAGTACAAGCTGTCTATCTTTCATCTTATTCAAAAGCATAAATATCTGTAATAATGACCCTGAGGCCACGCAATTTCTTCAGTTCCTCAACAACATTATACATACAAATACACATGCCTATCTATACACAGAGAGGCAGTCACCAGTGTCTTTTCCAAAATGTTAGCATATCAAACCTACAGAAGACAATTAAAACATACCTAAGATGTAAAGACTATGTCCAGGGCTTGAGGGGTCCTATTGGAAAGTTGTATCTTGTGCCTGTATGCTGGATTGTTGACCCTACATTTTCTCCTAGGAGTGGCATAATTTCTATTCTAATTCCTAGAATTCTTTGATTCATTTTGTGTTGATTTTCTGCAGGGTGAAAGATAAGGGTCTAGTGTCATTCTTCTACATACTCATAATAAGTTTCCCCAGCACCATTTGCTAAAAACGCTATCTTTCCTCCAGTGAATGTTTTTGGCACCTTTGTTAAGGAATGTCAAGAGTTAACAAATAGGATGACATCAAATTAAAAAGACTTCTGCACAGCCAAGCAATTAACAATGTGAAGAGAGAATCTACAGAATGGGAGAAATTTTTTTGCCAGCTACTCATCTGAAAGAACATAAATATCTAGATATTAATATTAAAATATTAAAATATAGAACATAAAAAGGGAAAACCTAACAACAAAAAACAAATAACCCAATTAATAAATAGCCAAATGAATTAAACAGATACTTCTTAAAAGAAGAAATACAAATGACCAAGAAATATATGAAAAAATGTTCAACATCTCCAGCAATTAGGGAAATGCAAATCAAAACAACACTGAGATTTCATCTCACACCAATCAGAATGGCAGTCATCAAGAACACAAATAATAAATGCTGGAGAGGACATGGAAATAAAGCAACACTTTCACACTTTCGGTATGATTATAAATTGGTACAACCACTATGGATCTCAGTATAAATGTTCCTCAAAAGACTAGATAGGGAACCATCGCATGACCCACTTACAGTACTCCTCAGTATTTATCCTAAAGAATTAAAGTCAGCATTCTGTCGTGATGCATTCATTCTCTTGTTTAGAGCAGGACAATTCACAGTAGCCAAACTACCAGCCTTGGTGTCTATCAGCAGATTTTTTAAAATGTGGTATATATACACAATGGAGTTTTATTCAGCCATAAAGAAGAATGAAATTATGTCATTCTGGAAAGAAGTATGGAGATTTCTTAGAAAACTTGGAATAGTACCACCATTTGACCCAGCTATCCCACTCCTCGTTTACACCCAAAAGACTTAAAATCAGCATACTACAGTGATGCAGCCACGTCAATGTTTATAGCAGCTCAATTCATAATAGTTAACTATGGAACCAACCTAGATGCCCTTCAACAGATGAATGGATAAAGAAACTGTGGTATATGTACACAATGGAGTATTACTCATCCTTAAAGAAGAATGAAATTATGGCCTTTGCAGGTAAATGGATGGAGTTGGAGAATATCATGCTAAGTTACATAAGCCAATCCCCAAAAAACAGAGGCCAAATGTTTTCTCTGATATGTAGATGCTGATCCATAATGGGAGGGGCTACAGAAGAATGGAGGTACTTTGGATTGGGAAGAGAGGAGTGAGGGGAGGGGGATGTTGGAGTGGGAAGGGTGGTGGAATGAGATGGACATTATTACCTTATGTACGTGTATGATTGCACGAACACTGTGACTCTGTGTCATGTACAGCCACAGAAATGAGAAGTTGTGCTTCATTTGTGTATAACAAGTTGAAATGCATTCTGCTGTCATGTGTAATTAATTAAAAACCCCCCAAAAGGGAAAGATAGTTTATCTTTAAAAAAAAGTTGTAGGAAAATGCATAGAACTTGGGAACATTATGTTGAGTGAAATAAGTCAAACCCTGATTAAGGGTTATATGTTTTCTTTCATATGTAGAAGATAGAGAAGAAAAAGATAAAGAAAGGTGGGTGGTATCTCAGGGAAATCAGTAGACTAGAGAAAAGGGATGGTGTAGGGTAAGGAAGGTGAGCCAAATTGACCAAATTATATTGCATGTATATATGAATATGTAATAACAAATCCTATCATTGTATATAGCTATAATAAATCAATAAAAATGTGAAATTTTTTTTTTAAAAAGACTATGTCCATATAAACTGTATATCTAGGTAACACAAAACAGACACATTACCATTCTCAGGGGTCATGTGCTGTGTTCTTCCGTCATTAAAGCCCAATCTCTCTCTCTAGAAGTCATCAATATCTTAAATCTCACAACAATTATCTCCTAGCAGTTATTTGTAGGTTTTTCACCTCCATATACCTTTTTGTTTTATAGACTTTGGTATCACCCTTTTCCCCCAAATGTACAAATAAATGGAATATCTTACTTCTTTTGTTCAACATTATTTCTACGAAATCATAGCTTGCCACTGCATGTGACTATAGTTGATCCACTTTGTTAACTCTAGAAGCTAATCCACCATGTGACTAGCATACTCATTCATTCTGCTAGTGGTGGACATTTAGGGTTTCTTTTCCAGTGTATAACTATTAAGAACAGTCTGGCACAATGAGAACATTATGAGAATATTATGTTGAGAACATTATGTTGAGTGAAATAAGTCAAACCCTGATCAAGGGTCATATGTTTTCTTTCATATGTAGAAGATAGAGAAGAAAAATATAAAGAAAGGTGGGTGGTATCTCATGAAAATCAAAGGGAAATCAGTAGACTAGAGAAAAGAAATGGGGTAGGGTAAGACATGAAGAGAGTGTTCATAGAGAAGTTCCTAGCACTCATGCTTAGGAGCTTCTCTAGAAGTGGAATTAGCAGTCTTAAGTCATGTGTATTTTCAGCTTCATTCCATAACGTTGCAAAGCAAGATCACAGGATGCCAATTGCTGCGTCACTAACATGAGTCTCTGAGAACAGAACATTCACACAAATTACATGGAAAACCCTTATTACTCACAGATAGGCTGCAAGGGAGTAGTCTAGGATTCACGGTGAGTCCTTGCCCTACAGCCCAGGAAAGTTGTCCAGAGTGGACGCACTGGTAAGCTTACTCTAGGGAAAGAGTACTCCCTGGGCAAAAAAGAGGGACAGGAACACTGACCAGGCTCTTTTGCCCATTCTTCCTTGCCTCAGGGTGTTGCATTCCCAGAACATTCTACAATTATTCTTGATAACTATAAGTGAGAAGGCAAGGGGATGAAGAATGCATGAGTATAAGACTAGTCCTGCAAACATCAAAGGCTGTACTAATTTATATTTTTCCAGCAGTGTCTAAGGATTTGTCTTGTTCCATAGTGTCACCAATGCTTGGTATCATTGGACTTTTTAGCCCTTGCAAGTGAGATGCCAACACAGTGCTATGTTTTACAGATGAGGAAAATGTCCAGGAATCCTACTCCATCTGATTGAATTTTAAAAACTCATAATTATGCTAATGGCTTTGAAAAGACCACCAATTCCTCCATCAATACTTCCTCTTCAGCTTAGGAATAATTGTGGTCATTCTGACCCCTACAATCACCTTTTTATACGCAGGACTTCTCTCCAACCTTGCACTTCTTTATGGCTCTTTCCAGAACCATCACTCTTCTCACCCAGAGACACTATGCTATGGGCCCTGGCATCCTTTCTAGGCACAAAGGACAGGCTAAGACAGTGCTAATACCAAATCATTATTTGCCAAGAAAATAAATGACCTCATAGAAAATGAGGCCCAAAGAAAATAAATGACTTATCAGAGTTACAAACCTTCTGAAACCAAATGAGACCCTGGATAGGGCTCTCTGTGCAACTAGGCATTTATGCAAATGATGGAACTCTACAAATCGGTTGTCACCTCTGCCCCGACTGAATTCCAGGCTGATGACAAAATTATCAAAATGAGAATTTGATTCAAGAATTGAATTGAGTGTTTAAATACCATAAGGCTTCAAGGAACTTTGCTTTCACCCTGAGAGTAGAATGCTGACAATGGCACTCTTGCAGAAGTCCCATCTCTGGCTGCTCTTTGAAAAGGCACAGAGTACCCTTCTCTGCTAAGGCCTCATTTTCACAAGATTCAGTTGGCATTTCTGTATGTGTGTTTGAACTGCAAGTTAAAATTTCATTATTTCTCCTTTAGTGATTAAAGCAACAGTTACCATTTTTTCCTGCTGGGAAACTGTTCTGATATAAACCACAAGATCAAAAAGAAGGAAAAAATAATCAGCAAGAAAGAAATAATTACCTTAAAATGAACATTGTTTGGGCTATAAATAAATGATAAAGGGAGAAAATAAAAAAACAGAACCAAAGACTAGAAAAGCCTAGAAGAGGAAAATGCACCAGGTTTATAGACAAAAAAAAACCCAGAGGTGAATCCCAGGAAGGTGTTTGTAGCAAGTTGTTGACTAGAATTGCTAGTCAGGAGACTAACAATTGTTAGAATTCAAGAGATCACCTATGGAAAAACTTAATAAAAACTCAAGTGTGATTTGTGGTGCATTGTTATTTCTATGTGTTTGCAAAAATCTCCAACTCCTGGGACTTAGATTCCCTGAAAAATTCCATGCAAAACATGAAATGTCCTCCCTCTGTTCTAAAGACAAGGAAAGCACTTCACTTACTTCAATTACTACCTTCAATTACTGTTAGAATTTCAAGCCCTTTCTTACGATGAAAAAAAAAAAAATCACAGTAGATTGAACTCAAGCAACTTTATACTGTTGTATTTCTGCACCAAATAACTCTCAGGCTTTTATTAACTGTTCTACAGAGTCCTATTTATCAGAGAGGCAGGTGAATTACCTGATAATACAATAAGCTCTGGTGGATGTATGAGTTGTTTTATTTTTTTATGCCCATAATCAGTTCCCAGAGCATAATAAAACAAAAGGTTTATTTCTCCCACCAACCCCTTCACTTTTTTCCTAGTAGTGAAGCTATAAATTATCAGCCTTCAGAAATAACTGTTGCCATTTAATAAGAAATATAAAATATACTCTCATCTAACAAGGGACATGATAGATAAAAACAAACAAAGTATTCTTTAAGTTTGGTGACATGATGAAAGATGAGTATGAGCATTTGGGTGTATTAAAGTTAGAGTGGGCACGACCCTGGGAAAGAGCTAAAAAAGACCTCATTTAGATGTCATAAAGTGGATATTACACATCATTTTTCTAAAATGCAGTTGCAGGCATCTTATCTTACCTTCTCCTGAGCTTTGCAATTCCCCAAAATTGTCAAAGCCAAGAAAAGAAGCACCTTATCATTTGGATATGGAAGCATAAAAGTGAAAAGTAGTAAAAACCCGAGCTCAGGTTGGGGTACAGAGTCTTTGCTTTACCTTGGAGACCCCCAAATCTTACCTCCTAATCAGCAGCCTTGCTGCACCCACTCCTAGCCTTTCTGAAATACTCATCTCCCTGCTTTTGTCCCAAGGATCTCCTGCATGGGACAGACTGTAACTGACTTATTCCCCTAAAGAACTTCTAGTCTTTGTAGACTCTGATGCTAAATATTTGATATTAAAAGTTAAAAATTAAAAATCACTTCAGTACATCTATTTAATAAGTATAAATCATGCTTAAGTCTCTGGGCTAAATGCTATAAATCAAAGATTCTTAAATCCTTAAATACCTGCTTTGGAAAAATGTATGGTCTACAAACCTAAGATCTTATTAGAAATTCAGGCTCTCTATTGAGTGAGCAAGAAGGCAGACATAAAAGAATACATAGTGTATGATTCCATTTGTGTGAAATTCTAAAACAGGCAAGATTAATCTAGAGTGACAGAAAGCAGATTAGCAATTTCTTGGGGCTGGGAGGTCAGAAATGGCCATAAAGGGACATGAGGAAACTTTGTAGTGTAATGAAAGGTTCTATATCTTGACTGTGTTGTGCATAGACATATACACATTTGTCAAAACACATCAAACTGTTCACTTAAAAATGGTGCCCTTTCTTGTATGTAAATCATACCTCAGGAAGTAAAAAAGAAAGAAATGCAGAAGCTCAGCTCCACCTCAGACCTACGGCGTCGGAATCTGCATTTTAGTCAAACCCCCAGATGAGCTGCGCTCCTGGGAGAAGGAGAATCAAAGAATTGGAGAACTGATTCTCCAATCGGGGCAGACTGGAATCACCCAGGAAGTTGAAGACACTGCTGATGCCTGGGCTCCACCCTCCGAGATTGTGGTAGACTAGATGGGAGCGACATCTCAGCATTCAGAATTTTAAAAAACCTACCAGATGGTTGCAAAATGCCTCAGAGTGTGGAGAAGTGGTTCTCAAAATGGGGACCCCAAAAAGGAACAGCAGCAGCTTCCTCTGGAAATTGTTTAGAGATATAAAATCTCAGGTTTAGTCCCACAGCACCTGGATCTGAACCCCTGGGAGTGATGTCTAGCAATCTGCTTTGATCTACCCTCTACATGATTCTGATATACAACAAAGGGTTGTGAATTGATATATGTTGAGTTCCTGTAAAGATTCAGCACAGCCATAGTTTATTTGGTTTTTTTTTTTTACATGGAAGGACTTTATTCATCATTTTTTGATACACTGAATTCTACCCAAGGGAATAGAGTTGTGACCATTGAGTTCAATGCCATGTGCAAAAAGATATATTGTATCTCTCCAACTCGACTGTGTACCATTCGTGAACAGCAGCCATGTCTTCAATTTCTCTTCTAGCCACGCTTTTCCTTCTTGAATACTGTGGTATGCCATGTAGATTCTGTCCTTGATCCAGCTGGAACTGCCATACTTTAATCAATATGAAATGACATTATCTTGCCCTCTACTAACAGGTATTGAGTATCTACACTGGGTTAAGTACCGTGCAAGTTATTTAAACACAGAAAGCATTAATGGGTACAAATTTTTTCATCCAGCTCTATGTTGGTTTATCATTCCCAAAGCAAAAGGAGACAGTAAGACACCATGTCCCTGAATACCCCCTTTCTTTTCCTAAAACCTAGCCAAATTAAGGGAACAGTGAGAGCAATTCTGGGCTGGAAAGACCAGAGGCATATTATCTTAAAGGATTGCTGTTATGCAAGTTAGTGTTTTCTATAGGAAACTACTTTCTAGCATGTACAACAGGACAGTTGCTCCTTGGGATGCTGGTCAGACAAGCAAATCAAGAAAACTAATATTGATGATATCCCTGCTTCTAAAGTCTAACATATAAAACCCCTCTGAATGGGGACAGGCGTGAAACTGAGAAAATGAGGAAAGGGACTTATCACTCATCCAGCTGGCTTCCATTAGACAAAACACCAGGAGGAAGAGGAGGCACCACTTTACAAAGTACCAAGAGGGATAGAGGTGATATCTGTCAACCTATCACCATCCCTGATACACCATATGTCTCCCATGCTATCTCTGGGCACTTTCTTTGACCTGCCTGCAGTATACCCCACTGCCCAGGCACAACTTGACTGTGGATAGGACAGCTGACTTCTAGAAGTTTCATGCATCACTGTTTGTTTCCAGTTGCCCAGGACTAAATTCTGAGAATTGACTTCTCCTTCTCCTTCTACCTTACCACCTACTTAAAGTTGGTCATCAGATCCCACCAATTCTACTTTCTAAATATCTATGCTTTGCATCATTAACACGTAAGCCTTCTCTTATGTAGACATCTGGAGTGGCTTTCTAGACAATGAGGCTCCCATTGGCTGCCTCTCTATCACAGCGATCTTCCGAAACGCCTTTCTGATAATTTCATTGCATCAATTAATACACCTCCTGTTAGAGTCTGTAAACAAGTCAGGATGGCGCCTGGCATTTTGCCAGAGAAATGTTAGGGTCTGTAAACAAGTCAAGATGATGCCTGGCAAAATGCCAGAGGGAGTGGTTTGTGAAGTAACACCAGCGAGCCATTAAGTGAGGAGATTCCTTATTGGTTGACTGCTGTATCTGGTTTATGATAATTAGATAAGCTGTGTGGAATGTATAAATACCCCTCTGTTGTCCTACAATAAACGGCTCACACTCCTGCTGTATCAATCTACACAAGTTGCTCGTCACCCCCCGGTTATTTTGCCCAGCCAGCCAGACTGCGGCAGATGGTGGCCCATTACGGGGAGCCCCGGGACACTTGGGGGTAAGTGACGAAAAAAAAAAAAAGCTGCCCGTCCGTAGATAGGACGGGAGCAAATCTGCTCGTCCCCAGGCAGATAGGGCGAGAGGAAAAGAAAATGGAGAAGATTGATGCAGTATGTTTGTGTCTTGTTTTGTCTCAGTGTATTGTATTGTCTTTGTGACGAAAATATGGAAGGGGTGAGAAGTAAATTACTAAGGGATGGAGGCACCCCAGTGGAACCAAGAATAGTTAGGGCATGTGTTGATAAGAGCCCAGGAACTCTAGTCAGAAAGAAAAAGAAAGTTCAGAAGAAGAAGGATTATCAGGAAAAAAGTTGCAGCAAAAGGCTACTACTAAATGCTTTTCGTTACCGGAAGGTGCGTGAATTGGCGGCAGCTGCCACGTGCGCAAGCCGGTCATGGCGCAGCAAGGACTTTCCAGGCGGCGGCAGCCGGCTCTTCTACTACCGAAAGCCCAAACCCAAACCTGACCCGGAGGCACAGGCTCTTGCTCCCCGTGCCCAGTGGCAGTTTGAGTCCGGAACACTCCCCAGACTCTCCCCAGGGCCATCTGGGGCTGCCCGGGACGCTGCAGACGGAAGAGGGCCCGCGTCCCTGAAGTTTGATCATTTCCAAGGCCAGTAGCTACAATGGTTCTCCCACACCTGGAAGCTAATGAGTAATGAGCACTATATTGAGGCTTATTTCAAATGTAAAAAACCTTGAGATAATGTACTAAATTGTTCAGAAGGTTGTTTTCTTAGTGGAATACTACAGGATTTTCTTTAGCCATCCAGAGTTCCTGCCTTCATTCCAGTGCCGTTGAGGACGAGGGTGGAAGAATTTCCAGTGTTGCTGAAAACCGGACGAGACTTCGGCTGAGAAACCGATGAGACTTCGGATCAAGCTAGCTGCCTGCAGAACTTACCTGGACTGTAAGTTAATCTATTGAGACACTGTTTTACCTGGACTGAGACGACAAACTGTAGTCTACAACAAATTGTAACTCAGTATCTTTGCTAATGGTGTCATTGCTGGTATAATTTTTCCAAGGGCTTCTTGCATGGAGCCATCAATTGGCTTGGTTTTGTGGCATTTTGTATCCTCCCCTTCTGCTTGTAGCAGATTATTTATGGTGTTTGTGTAAAAACCACTATGGTCATTATTTAAATTAAACAAAAGGGGGAAATGTTAGAGTCTGTAAACAAGTCAAGATGGCGCCTGGCATCTTGCAAAGGGAGTGGTTTGTGAAGTAAGGCCAGCGAGCCATTAAGTGTGGAGATTTCTTATTGGTTGACTGCTGTATCTAGTTTATGCTAATTACGATAAGCTGTGTGGAATGTATAAATATCCCTCTGTTGTCCTACAATAAACAGCTCCCACTCCTGCTGTATCAATCTACACAAGTTGTTCGTCACCCCCCCCCCCCCCGGCTATTTTGCTGCAGCCGTACTACGGCAACCTCCATTACTCCCCTGCAGAATAAAACACAAACTGCTTAGCCAGATAGTCAAGGTCCTCTGCATCACATAAGCTCAATGAACATGGACGGTTGTGACCATCTTAATTACTAAAGCAGTTCTTGGTGTATAGCAGGTGTTCAACTAATATTTAATAAACAGTATTCTTGAAACTGTCTCAGCCTATTTTTACTCTCAATTATCTCCTCTTGAATCTTCACCTATGCTCCACTGCCCAGATCTCCCCATGGCTCCTAAGCAAGCCAGACCTCAGGGCCTGTGTTCATTGATTCCCTTGGCCTAAGAGGCCCATCCTTCCAGGAGAAATATTAATCTGAGTTTACTGGGAGTTCATCTGAATCCTTATCACCTGGCTTCCAAGAAGACTGGCTTCACTCTAATATACTCAGGGAAAGTTGACAGCTTCCTTCACCTGTGTCCACAAGACTTAGCTTCTAGATGCTTAGCCTTGTAGTTTACTCTGCGATCAGAGGTCTGGGTGTTCCGCATCAGACACCTCAGCATTCCATGTCACATCAGGATGTCAGAAAGCATTGCAGTGCCCTTCCTTTGAGGTGGGAAGACTCTCTTCCAGATTTAGGGAATGATTCCTTGATTCTTTGCTGAAAGTTTAAGAGCATTAAAATAACTCATCTGTCATGAGAAGAAGAGGACAGAGGGTGCAGTTCAAAGACAACTCTTTACTTTTAGTTGGGAAATTTCCATAAAAATGTAACTCTACTTTGGTAACCAAGATCTTCCTGTACATTCAAAATCATGTGGTAGTATAACTAGGAAACAAATGTTCACTAATCCTCATTTATATGCATTCATTGTAGAACAATGTACCTCCTAGTTTTGTTCCAAATAAATATAGTCATAATGATGGGATAATTACTAGTATTTATTATTACTTGTTATATATCGGAATCTTCCCTATGGGCTTTTCATACATTACATTACTGAATCCTCAGAACAATCTTAAGAAACGCATGCACTGGTCACATTCATTTCACACAACAGTTAAGAAAAGTGCCCAAGGTCACCTGGCTAACAAATGGCAGAGTCAGGATTTGAACTCAGTCCAAGGGCCTACAATACATCATGTGCCTGTTTCAACCTATTATCTTTACCTTAGTCACATTATCCTAGTAACCACTTTAAACCTGCTTCCATTGTTGAAGAAAGAGACATAATTTTACCACTGTGAACTTCTAATATGGTTACCCTTTGAATAATTGAGATTTTAATAAAAATTATTCCCATTCAGTGTATTGACAGAGCACTAATCATGACATATCACCAACATGACTTTTTTTTTTTTTTCTGATGAGTGATTTTGGCCCAGAGTAGTACAAAGTATTTCACTTACCCTTACATTTAAAGGTGATGTTAGACATCTCTAGTAATTGACAGGCATAGTCATGGACAGGTCATCAACAGCCATCCTAGAGGGTGCCAGCTGGATGTCACCCAGCACTGAGAGGTTGTATCAACACCTGAGCGTCACATACATGCTGTGCTCTGATCAGACTGGAGCCCTTGTAAAGGTTAACACACCAAACTTTTTTATTGGGCTAAGAAGAGGAAAGTCTCTAGGCTATTGAAAGGTTTTTCAAATAGGGAAATTAATGTGACCATTTGACTATAAAGTGTAAACACAGGGAATGTGCACCCATCATTTCACCAATCCCTCAGAACCCATCGTCACACTAGCTAGTTCAACTGTGCAACCATTTGCTTAAAAATAAAACATGATAAATGCAGTCACTGAGTTTTTTTGGTTTCAGTGAAGACATGAAAGGTAAAAGAAAACCCTCCGTAGAAGAAGTTTTGATATTGTTCTTCACCCAAGCTCCTCACTCCACACACCTTAACCCAGCTACATTGCTCTCAGAGCACATGGACCTTGTCCAGCATCTGTCTGTTCATTCATTCATTTACTACTCAATTTTCAAGATTTCCAGCAGGTTTTTTCTTTTTATCCAATTCTATCTATCAAAAATCTCTCCACCCTTCAAGATACTTTTCAAATCTGAACTTTTCCAAGACCTTTGTAATTAGCTTCCAAAAATGTTTTCTTCTTCACTGGAAAATTGTTTATCTTCAGTCCCTCATATTACATTGCCTTGTATCATAATTATTTGTAAAGTAAATGAGAAATCTCCCCAGCCAGAGTGCAGCCACACACACACAAAAAAATCTTTGTTTATGCCTTTTTTTTCACACAGAATGGCCTTACTCATTATATTTTAAAAGATTGAATGAATTCTACTTAAACTAATAGGGAAGTGTAATTAGTCAGTGTTCTCCAGAGAAATGAAATTAATAGTAAATATCTATATCATATACGTCTATATGTGATATAGATATAGGTAAATATGTATTTATCTTCTATGTTATATATGTGTATATAGCATATATACATATATAATACACACACATATGATTTATTATGAGGAACTCATTCATACAATTAAAGAGGCTGAGAAGGTCTATAATATGATATCTGCAAGCTAAAGACTCAGTAAAGCCAGTGTATAATTCAATCCAAGTCCAAAGGCATAAGAACCAAAGCAGCTGATAGTGCAAATTCCAGTCTGAAAGCAGATGAGATAAAATGTTCCAGCTCAAGTGACGAGACAGAAAAAAACAGGGATAGATCACTCCTTCCTCTGCCCTTTGTTCTATTCTTTGTTCTAACCCTCAGAAGATGGTTGATGCTACCCCGAATCATGGAGAGCAATCTTCTTTACTGAGTTCATGATCCAAGTGCTAAGCTCATCTAGAAACATCCTCACAGATATCCAGAAACAATGTTTAATCTGGCATGTCTTAGCCAATCAAACTGACACATAAAATTGACCATCACAAGTAATCACTACCAATTCTAATGCCACTCATGCAAGTAAATTCTGTCTCCCCAAATAGACTATGTGCTCTTCAAGAATAGTGACCATGTCTTCAATATCATTTTTCATTCCTACTGTACACATGCATGCGCGCGCGCACACACACACACACATACACACACACACATCCAAGTGACTAGTTTAGGGTACACAAATAAAGTTGAAGCATGATCCTCAACTGGTTTCAAACAATAAACAAGAAAACTGTTTCATGACTTTGTCACAAAGGAAAAATTGCCTTAAGAGAGGTCATAGATGTTGGCTAACACTGAGAATGCACCCAATTCTTCTGTGATGCTAATTTCCTAAAGTTTAGATGCCGCATTTCTGTAATATCAACCTTTGCAGAAAGTAGCGATGGTGTTCTTTAAAAAAAAAAAAGACTATAAAAATATTCTACCATCTGTCACGAATAAAAAGAGTGATGAGTGATTTTCAATTTCTTAGGAGCCTGGGTAAAAACAATGAAATGGGAAAGAATCAGAAAATGTGTAATTGAAAAACATACTTGGATTCAGTACAACTGAAAAGAATGTTACAGAAAAGGATCAATTCGTGGTAGACTAAAGCCAACCAAAACTCAGGGCTGGAACTAATAGCAAGTCTTGTCATTCCAAAAGTTTCATTGACAACTGTAGACTAAAAATTTTATTTTGCGTATCTCTGTGGAGACCATACCATATTTGGCTGGTTTACCTTCACAGTATCTTCAGGTACAGGAAAGAATAAGAACCAAAGAAAAAAGTACCAATTAAATTGATTAACCAAGTAATTTGAGAAAAAGAGCCCTGGGTTGGAACTCAGAGGACTGATTTCAAATTCTGTTCTATGTACTCAGGTAGGAACCTCACTGAGTCTCAGCCTTCTCGTCTATAAAGGAGGAATATTAAAATTATCCCACCTTCTGGCAATTTGATTTCATGATCAATTAAAATGGTGTTTGACAAATTACACTACAAACTATAAAATCTTATGAAAATATAAAATATTAGAATTTAAAAGCTTGAGCACAAAAAAAAATGACTGCAACCATATTCTCTAAATAAAGTGTCCCTTTTGTTCTGACAAAGAATTTTTTTTTCAAATTTGTTTTAGTCAGTTTTTTTTCATTGCCATAACCAAAATGCCTAACAAGAACAATTTTAGAGGAAGAAAAGTTTATTTGGTACTCACAGTTTCAGAGGTCTCTATCCACATATGGCCAACTCTATTGCCCTGTGCCTGAGATGAGGCACAGGGCATTATCATTACTCCTCCATCATTATCATTACCAGTATCATTACTCCTCCATCATGTGGAGGAGTAATACAGCTCAGGACATGGACAATAAGGATGCAGAGAGAGCTCTCCCCACTACAGATAACATATATACCCCAAAGGCATGCCCTCAGTGACCCACCTCCTCAGTGACCTACCTACCTACAGTTGCAACCCAGTTGATCACTACTATTGGATTAACAAACTGATTAAGATAAGGTCTCATAACCCAATCACTTCACATCTAAACTTTTTTGCACTGTCTCACACAGGAGCTTTAGGGGGACGTCTCATATCTAAATCATACAAATGTATGTAAAAGTTTTTAAATCACTTTTGGTTTAACAATAAATTATATAATTTGATCAAATGAAATTTAGTTAATTGAAACAGAGATGTTCTGTAAAATCATGAACACAGATGGGTATGTACAGATGTGATAACTGACAGAGAAGACTAGGGCGGGTGGGGCACCCTACTACTATCTTTAGATGTTTGTCAATATATATCACTCAAGTCCCATTTCTTCCTTAAGGATCCCCAAGCTGGCCCCAATCCCAACTATACTGATCCCCTCTGTACTTCTCTGAAACACCAATAGCACATTCATCATGTATCTGAAACTCCATATACATATTGCTTAATTTCATCTCCCAAAAATATTATACCATCCTTTTGAGTCAGGGCCATGGCCTACCCTTTAGCATGAGTCACAACACCTGGCAGGGGGCAGTAAACAGGCTCAACACCCAGCAGGTGTTTGTTGATTAAAGCATCATTACATACAAGGTTATGATCATGGGTCCTAATAACCTCACTCTGCTCCTCCACTGAGAACCAATCAAGAGGAAAGACTCCATTTTCAGAAAAATCAAATAAAAACCATTCCTGACCACGTAATCTGCCTCCTCCCTATACTTCTTCCTTGGAAGTCTTTAACAATCAGTCGCTAATCCACCCACAATTCTCAGAACCCTATCTCACCATGAGAACAAAGCATCAGAGAGCAAGGAAAAGACAGAACTGGTGGCCAGAGAGGCAGGTGCTCAGCTCTGTCGCTGCTGGCTATGGGCACCTTTCCCAGACCATGGAGTCCCACCTCTAATACAAAGTGATTGGACCAGATGGGTTCCAAGAACTCTTGCAATTCCAAACTCAATAAAAGCAGGGCTTAGTGGATCCTGGTTGATGATTCATAAATACACTTGGATCATGAGAGCCAACTGCAAGAAATAACAAATGCTGGCGGATCCTGATGAAAACCCCAAAAAAGATATTGTTTCCCATGACAACTGCATTTTCTTTCTAAAAGCATGACTGTGATTGGAACTAGGCACTCAGAGAAGTGCACATGAATGCACAGTTCCCTTATTACAGAAGGAGAAAACAGAGCCCTGGCAACTTGAAAGTTTTACACACAGAGTAATAGGCATCATGAAAAACAAAAATTAAATCAAACTGCTCTTAAAGTGAAATTCACCTTTATGAACAAATTCAGCCTGGGGCATTCTCAGAGTTCAAGGAAGGGCAGTATTGAGGTTAGATTTGCAAAATCTCCCAGCAATGCAAAAATGAGTTAGGCTATAAATGAATACTAGATTTGCTTCAACCCTAAGAGCATCTATAAAGCATAAAAGCTTTTAACTCCCCGTGAGTAATACTTTCCCATAAAAAATCTGAGCTCTATTGCTATAATTTCTGCTTCTATAATTTGGAAACCTTGTTGTTATTTTAAGATACGGTGAGAAGTCATTTCAGAGACATAGGTCTAAGAAGCACATCTGCATGCTGAGAGTTAACTACCATTGTGCTTTCTCAGTAAAAACTCCTCAAATTATCCATTTATCAATCTCAGATTCTACTTAATTACTGGTTGTGATTCCTCCCTCCCTTGCACTATCCAATCCCTCCCTACCCATCCTCCAAGGCCGGATCTCCAAAGTGTCCCTGCTTACTCCCAGCCACACTGACCTCCCCTTCCCCAGCTCATTCACACTTCAGCAGCACCAGTGTGATAACTCAGCACTCAGCTGTGTGTTTGGAATCCTGCTGTTCAGTAGTGACTTCATAAAAACCGGAGAAGCTAGATTATGATTTGGGGGGAATTTTTAAAATAATAGTTATTGTATCTGAATCCATGGGAGATTCTCAATATAATATCTGTGGAAGAAAATAAGGCATATGAGAGAGAGAGAGAGAGAGAGAGAGAGAGAGAGAGAGAGAGAGAGAGAGAGAGAGAGGAAGGGAGGGAGGAGGGAGGAAGGGGGAGGTCGATCCAAAATATACTTGCTACTTGACTGGTTATATTGAAGAACACCTGGGAGGATACCTTGCAGGTATTGCACAAATAGAGTCTCTTGGCAAAATAACAGTTGGACCCTACAGAAATGTAGTAATGAGGAGCTTTTAAGAGCTAGGGCTCCAGAGTCAGAACCTGTAGGTTTAAATCTTGGTTCCCCACCTTCCTAATTGGGTTGTCTGCTTTCTGCCTCCATTTCTCTAAAGTTTTTGAAGCAGGGATAGCAGCTGTACCTCCTTTACATGATGGTGTGATGATTAATCACAAGCTGGCACACAAAGGGCTGACTTATACCTACCATATAGTGAATGTTCCATTACTGCTACTGTAATTATCATTTTAGTTTGGATTAATAGCCATCTTCCCAGTGAAACGGGATGCACATTTCATTGTTCTGCTACAGACAAATCAATTGAAAAATAAGAAACAACATAGAAATAGATTATTGCTAAGGAAAAAAGAGAAAAATGATAAAACCAGTAGTTTTGAAATTAAAATCAGAATTGCTTAGGGCTGGGGATATAGCTCAGTTGGTAGCTTGCCTCTCATGCACAAAGCCCTGGGTTCAATCCCCAGCACCACACACACACACACACAAAAAGAATCACTTAAAGATAGAATTGATGCACTAGAAAGAGACCATAAAGGTGGTATTTCTAATTGGGTGGGGGCAGGATTGATGAGCAAATCTAGTGTCCCAGGACTGTATGAAAGAGGGGAACTCAGTTCATCATGATCACCTAGGGACCACGCTGACAGAAGCTCCCATCAGAGACTTGTGCACCATCACTGAAATACCTCTGCACAAAAGTAGAACATGGTTTCCATCCACATGTTATTGTCCATTGCAAGCTACATGGTTACACCTAGTGTGAGGAAGTTACATGTTCAGGAAGAAAAAAGTAGAAATTTGGATGTGAAGTCTATCTAGTACTAGCAAAGTATTTCTCACAGATTTTACTACATCACTCTGACTAGTACTGTGGTTGTCATAACAGTAATAATAACAAGAATGACTTTTAGCAAGCACCAGTATATTCCAGATACAGAAACCATGGTGCTCAGTTCGTGCTAGCTCTCAATCTAAGCACAACCCTACAAGGTATCATTATTTCCACCCCATGGGTAAGAAAATTTAGCCTCAAAGAGATTAAGAAACTTACCCCAGGCCAAAAGCATTAAGATATTGACCTCCTCTGTGTCCTTCCATTTCAGCATTCTATCTTTCTCTTAAGTCTTTAGTGGAACCAGCCTTGCTTTCCAAGGACTATTCCTATGGGTGGACTTGTCACAACTGAGGATTTAACCAAACTTCCCCTTTATTATTCACAGTACCCCATATTTATGTTTCTGCTCACATATTCCCCTCTTCCTTTTCACAAATCTCAGTTGTTCTGAGCTTTCAAAGTGTGCTCAAAAAAACTTTCTTCCATGAGATTTGTCCTGATTGTCTCAAAAAAACACTCTTTTGTCTTCTGAATTCGACTAATTCCTCATTTCTGCCTATCATCACTGCATCTGTGTCCTATTCCTCCACTTCCCGTGAGCTCATGGAGGCAAGACCGGCGTCTGCATCTCTGCATAGGCATGGACCTTACTGCACGCCGCCACGTGTGCAGCACTTGTCCTGGTATTTTATCCTCTTGAAATTATAGTAGGTCTGATGCTGACATCCTCTGTGGCTATGCTGACGGGAAATTCAATCATGGTCACCATTCAAATGTTTCCTCCCTTCACTCCTGGTATGTCCCAGGCATGAGGAAAAAAACTCCTGGAAGGCATCTTCTTTAGTATTCCCCAAAGTGATTGCTGACATGCACATGGTCCCTTCAAGACCAGCTCTGTCACCAGGTGCAGTTTCCTACACCTGTAATCCCAGCAACTCAGGAGACTGAGCAGGATGATCACAAGTTTGAGATCAGCCTCAGCAATTTAATAAGGCCCTAGGAAACTTAGTGAGACAGTTTCAAAATTAAAAAGAAAAAATTAAAAAGGTTGGGAATGTGGCTCAATTGTTAAGCAATCCTGGGCTCAATCCCTAATACCAAAAAAAAAAAAAAAAAAAAAAAAAATCTAGCTCTAACTCATGTGGGTAGTAGGGTATCCTAAACCTCCCTTGACAGGAGACAGATGAGGTAGCCTACCTCATCTTCCCTCAGCATCTAAGCGTGCCTTCTTCCCAGGTACTGACAGGTAGGAGGGACCAAAGGCCATACAGACCTCCCTAGTTCTTGGTAAAATCTCCCCCACTCTGTCTCATCTCCTCTACCCCAATCATATCTCCCTTGCATCAGCTTTCAGAATGCAAAACCCAAGAGAAAACAACCTACAGGCAAATTCCACTGTCTGCCCTGCCCCAAAGCCAGGAGGTCAAACTACTGTCTAACATCTTTGAATGTGGGGGAAAAAAACATATAAAAAGAGAATTGCAATAAGTAATCCAATTGCCCAGTCTTACAGATCTCTTGAGTAGCAATTTTCACAAAGAAAGCTTTTGCCACTTTTATTAAAGACCTGGATGATGAGAAGATGATCCAGCAAACACAACAGGATGATTCAATTAGATGAACTCAGTAGGAAAGTGGGAAATACATTGACTAATAATCAATCAGTAAAAGTGGGTTTTGAATGGATCTTTAAAAATATGACTGAAATAAATAAATGTTGACAGTTGCTTCAATAAAATCCATGTTGACTTGTTTTCTTAAAATAAAACCTTTAACATTATTGACTCAAATATATATTGCATTTGCCATTAACTGTGCATTTTCAGGGATGTCCATTTTGATATTTTCTTGGCCTGGAATCCACTGACATAAAGAGATCTGTGGGGGAAAATATACCTGGAATTTTCTGTAGTTATATCTGCTGCTGCATATGTATATATTTCTGAGGAAGAGCACCATGAATTCTGTCAGACTGTCACAGGAACGTATGGTCCATAAAAGACAATGCCCAACACATATACATATTCCTAAACTCCCTTGTCAGTTTTTACTGTTTTCTAGGTAAATAAAAGAAAGAAAGGAAAAAAAAAACTAGAAAATTACCAAACAACCAGGAAACTAACACATGATTTGTAGACATTCTATTTGAGAGACACCTACAATGACCCTGGTGCCTTATTTTGTAACCTCAGTCCAAATGAGAATTCTAAATCATTGGGGTCACAATACATAAGATGTGCTGTACAGAACTCTTAAATAAGAGCTGCGCAGTATGAGAGGAGGTAGCATAAAGAATCCCTGAGCTCAAGCGGATATGAAAACCTCCGCAAGTTAAGGTCACTTCATTCCTGTAAATAAGAGGAAATTCTTTGGGGATATAGGAGAAATGAAAGACCACCTACTACTAGTAAGCTTATTACATGGTTGACAGAGTAATCTCTAACATCAGAAATGAAATTGAGGTGATGTGGAAAGGTTGACAAAATGCTTATACCTCATCAAAGAAAGAAAGTTGAAAGCTGCTGGTTAAATATAGCCTGCTCCTACTAAGAGAACCATTTCTCCCTCAAGGAAAATGATGGAAAGTAAGAGTGGGCCCCAAGCCAGAGCCAACTGATTCCCAGTTTGCCTAAAGGGGAGCATATAACTTCTTAGATCCATGTCTCTGCAATCCCAATTTATAGAGCAATGAATCCCAATTTATATTCTTCAGGGATACACACTGTGTTGGTCAGGGTTTCTCAAGAGGAACAGGACCAACAGGATCAGTACATTATTAAATAGACTTAGAATCAGAGGCTGGGCATCCCACAATGGGGGATTCTGGGGAGCCTGAGGAAATAGTAGATTCTCAGTCCAAGAAACTGGAACCCCAGAACAAGAAGGAAAAATGTGCAGCCCAAGTCTGACCAGGAGTCCAGAGAACTCCCTAGAGAATCACTGATGGGAGTGCACATAAGAAGAGTGAAGGAGCTGGAGTCTAATGTTCACAGAGGATTATGGCAGCAACCAACGTCCCTGATCAAGAAGAATTGAGCTCGACTTTCTCCTTCTTCAGCTTTTTGTTCCACAAGGTCCTCAGCCTATTGGACAGTACCACCCACATTCAGGGTGGTTCTTCCCCCTCAGTTTGCCATCCCCTATGCCAATGGTCTCTGGAAACACCCTTAGAGACACACCAACAGGTCTCTAAATCCTAGGTGTCTCTCAATCCAATCAAGCTGACAATCCAGATTAACCATCATGGGCATCAAGAGGAACAAAAACTTCCTGAGAATAAGTGTAATAATAATACTGGCTGATAAATTATCTCAGAGACTCCTCACTGTCATCTATGAAATATCACCATTATGCCATTTTACAGATGAGGCCGAGATGTTAACTAATTTGCCCAAGGTCAAGTGGTAGGGATGGAATTGGAACTCAGTTTACAAAGTAAACCCTTCAACTTGAGCCTACCTCCTCTACTTATTTTGTTCATAAGTAAACACAACACCCCAACGTGAAGTACAGTGACTTTTAGATAAGTGTTCAAAAATTTGTCAAATGAATGATGAAGTTAATTAATATATGGTTTTGCTTGTTGCATTAGAGTTCTCTAGATAAACAGACCAATAGTATATATGTAGATACATGAAAGATTCACTGTCAGAACTGATTTGCATGATTATGGAGGTTAAGAAGTCCCATGAATTGATCTCTGCAAGATAGAGACCAAGAAAGCTGGTGGTATAATTCAGTCCAAGGCTGAAGGCCCAAGAAGCTGGGTAGGCAGGTGATGGAGGGACTGAAGTCTCCAGAACTAGGAGCTCTATGGATGTCCCCACTCACAAAAGAAAAAGAATTGGTCTACTCTTCCTCACTGGTTTGTTCTAACACTAAGTCAGCCCTCAGAGGATTAGATAATACCCACCTCTATTGGCAAGGGTTGACCCTTGTTGCTCAGTCCACTAATTTAAATGCCAATATCCTCCAGAAATGTCTTCAGAGACACACCCAGAAATGATATTTTACCAGCTTTCTGGACATCCTTTGGCCGGTCAAGTCGTTATACCTCACACCAGCACACTACCTCTAATCCTCCCATTTTCCTTATATAAGGTATTTCAGCATGCGATAGGTAAATTACTGTGAGAAAAAATTAAGTTTGCACACTCATATTTATGTGTGCTCTCAAATTTATATGTTTTCATATGCTATAAATTACTAATAACCAGTGCATTATAACACCATAGTTAAGAAAATGGAGCCATGTAATGATTACTCAGAGCAGGCTACTAAGGCAGGATCTGGCAAAGTAAGAGAATCTGCTCCTTCTACACTAATATTCCTTTTCTTTTTCTCCAAGAGTCATAGAATGAAGCTTGGGACTATGGTTGCTATTATGGTTTGGATCTGGACTGTTCCCCCAAAATTTATGGTTCAAAGCATTGTCCCCAATCTAGCAAGGTTCAGAGGTAGGGCTTGTAAGAACTGCTTGGTTCATAAGGGCTCTGACCTCATCAGTGCATTTGGATTAATTCACTGATAGTTGAATGGACTACTGAGAGGTGGGATCTTGTTTGAGAAAAGTAGGTCAATAGAGGCATGCCCTGGGGTTCTGATTGTTATGTTTTCCCTGGACACTACCCTCTTCTTCCAGCTGAGCAGGATTCCCCTTCTATGCCTTTATGCCATGATGTTCTTTCTTATCTCAGGCCCAGATATATAGATTTGGCTGACTATGAACAGAACCCTCTGAAACCATAAGCTCCTAAAAAAACTTTTCTTCTTCTATGTTGTTCTTATTGGGTATTTTGGTCACAGTCATAAAAAGCTAACAAATGCAGCTGCCTACCCAGGGTCTACATTCCCAGGATTCCCTTGCAACAGGTATGGCCACATAATTAACTTCTAACTGGTGAAACATGAGCAGATCTGCAATGTGCCACTTTCAGGCTTGGTCCTTGAAACCTTGCACGTGGTCTCTTCTACACTGCCACCTCCGTGCAAGCTGTAAGACCAAAGGTCAATCAGGTAAAGAACATAATGCCTTTTAGCCTTTGCTACCCTGAGATCTAACTAGAAATGCAGAATCTCGGGCCCCATTCTAGAACAGGAAACCACATTTACTTGATCTTCTGTATTTTGAAGAGGATGCAGAGAAACAAGATAAAGACTATCAATCTCAGAATGATTTCTACAATAGAACTGCTCAGCAACCTGGCACATTCAACTTCCCAATGACGGAGAAATTAACTCCCCTGTGTTATCCCTGAATTCTTGATTCTCTTTATAAGAACAGCCTCCCCTTACCCCAACTAATTCAGTGAGGAGATAGTCTTCTTGATGAGTTTCTCTTTAAGGCATCAGTGGTGAAAACATTCAAGCATAAAGACAAGTGCCAAAGAAAGTTAAATCTTCTACTTCTGACCATGCACTTTGAACGATATTATTTTAGGTGTGTCTTTTGTTGTCTAACACAAATGTCAGGCATGATTCCTTATCCTATTCAGATCTCGTTAAGATTGACTCAAACCTCAATTTCAAGACTTTGCCCAAGGTTTCCCTCTCCCATTCATCTCACTGCCTTGGTTTTATCCCATATCAATGTGAAAATGAAGTTCAGTTTCTCCCCTGATTGCCAGTAACAACCCATTCTTCCCATCTCCTGGATTGAAAAACATTATTAAAGATTTGACAATTACACAAATAGTTACCATGTGGCCTTAGTTATCTTTCTAGAGACTCCATATTTCCTTCCAACTTCTCCTTACCTTTCTGTAGTATAACAGAGAACAAATTCAGTCATGGGCAGGAAAGGCGGGCAGGGCAGACGGACAGGAATAGAATATCAGGATGTCAGGAAAGAGATATTCACTAGCTTAAGGTGTGGAAATGACTGTCATTACCAGGCTGCAATGGCATTTCTATGGCTTTCCAGAGTCTACAGTCTTCAATCTCACTCTTCCTCCCCTTACTGGCCTCTATCAGCACACCTTACATTCAAGGCTCTGTGGCATACCATCACCTATGCCTAATTCTAAATTAACATACTTATACAATCATTTAATTCCTATTTACTATCCAATAACTATATGCCAGTCACTTTGCTAGGTACAGAGGATTCAGGAATTAGAAGATAAAAACTCTGACCTCAAAGAGTTTAATGTCTATTGGGGAAACAAGGTCATCAATCAAGTTATAAAACACTATTAAAAACAGCTCAGACTGAAATCTGTACCAAGCATAGATTAGGTAGAGGGGACCTTCCCCAAAAGCTGTCACTCAAGCAAGTTAGGGCAATAGGAATGCATTCCAGCAGCTACAGCTGCATGTGCAAAAGGCTGCGGGGATGTTTCTAGTAGCGCACAAGGTGTGCTCGGCTGGGGTAATGAGTGGGTGGGTGAGAAGGAGAGTGAGAGATACAGCTGGACAGGGGCAGGGCCAGATCATTACAGGTATTCAGACAGCTCAAACGGTCTAATTTGATCTAGATTCTTACCCTTTTTTTGTTCCACAGATCCGTTTGGAATTCTGAATAAGCTGTGGATCCCCTTTCAAAAAACTGTTTTTATATGTATAAAATTATAATACATCAGATTACAAAGCATAAGATAGCAAGTGAAGAACACCTGAAGGTGACAAAGTGCCAGGAAGCAGGCAAGTGACATGATCAGATTTTCATTTCAATAAAAACACTAGGGGAAGTAGGTAGGAGGGAGAGGAAACTAGGCATTGGAGGACTAGTCTGGCAGCTGTTAGAGAACCCAAGTGAGAAGGTCCAGGTGAAGGGAATATAGTAATATTATTATCATCATCATTATTAATGTAATTTTCTAAAGAAGTAGTGTGGCTTCTAGAAAGTCCAGTACCTTCTTTACTATTAATTTTTTTTTATTTGTAGTTGGACACAATACCTTGATTTTATTAATTTATTTTTTCATGTCATGCTGAGAATCAAACCCAGCACCTCGCATATGCTAGGCAAGTGCTCTACCGCTGAGCCACAACCCAGCCCTAATATTAAATATTTTTAAAACCCTTTTACCTTGCTGAAACAAAAGTTAATGACAATGTACTACCTACATACTTTTCCTACACATTCATTAAAAAAATGAATTTTAAAAGTAACTTTATAAAAGATTATATATATTTCTCTTTTCTTTTTTTTCAGCACCAGAAATAAAACCCAGGGGCTCTCTACCACTGAGCTGCATTCCCAGCCCTTTTATTTTTATTTTGAGACAGGGTCTTGCTATGTTGCCAAACTTGCAATTCTCCTGCCTCAGCCTCCTGAGTTGCTGAGATTACAGGCATGTACCCTCGAACCTGGCTAGATCATATATATTTCAAAACACCAAGGCTCAGGCACAACTAGACCAGAAGATGGAATGACATGTTCAGCACTCATCCATATCCAGAATCACCCAAAATTACTCTGCAGGCAAGAGCTCCAAATGCCGACTGACAGAGACATGCTATGTTAGCAACTAAACATTTCTCAAGGGCCATCACCATTGAGATGTGAGATTCCCCAAACTGTGAACAATCCCAGTTCCAAAACAAGATAAAATGCCATGGATCTTTTTGCAATTCACACAGCAATTATATTCCTGGAAGAGTCAGTGTCTACTAAAACCAAGCATAATCACTTTGTGCTAAATTAATGTAGTGAAGTTAGGTTCCAGTTTTTGTCAATTGTAATCAGGTTTTTCATCAATATGTATGCATGGCTCGTGGAGCCTTTGAAAGACTCATGGAAGGACTGATTATTGGTGTACAGTGTGACTCTAGGCATTGCTGATGTCTAACACCCATGACCCTAATTCATTTTCATTGTGAAAGCTCAAAAACACACCCAACAAAGGTGTGAAGTACTAGATGGACAATACCAATCTTGTTGAGAAGCATCAGTATAGCAAGACCTAAAAAAATAGCATTGGTCTCATGTGTGTATGTGCACACATATGTGGAGGCACATATGCACACTGTTAAGGGTAAGAGGAGGAAAAAGCGGAAATACGAAATAGGATGTGGAGCTAAAAGATACTTAATATTTCAGAGATCCATTTCTTAAGGAGGAAAGTTGAGACCCCCAGCCTTGGCAAACTCTTTAATCAATCTCGATTTGGTTAGCACCTGAGTCTTTAAAGAAAAGAACAGACACTAGTTCCACTAGCCTCTCCAATGGCACCAAAGGGGGAAATTACACTTTGACCCCTGAAGCCATTTGCTAATGACCTGCAGCATGAGATCCGATAGCTTTTCTCATTAGTGCATGACTACATTGCAAATGTTATTGCCAGCCAGCCGATTATAAAAGCATAAAGAGAAAGTAATTAGCACAATCATTTTACATAGAGTAAATTTTAGTGCAGCCAGTTTGTCAGAGATGCAATTTCATGGGATCACAGCCATGCATTAATGGAGTTATGGGAAACTGTTAATTTGTTATTTGAAATGAAGTCCTTATCTCTGGCCAGTTAGCTCAGTTAGTTAATGCCTGATGCTAAGGAGGCCAAGGGCACAGATTTGTCTCCAACACTGTCCAGTTTGACTTTGCAATGTTGTGGAATTGCTGACTGACACTTTCAGTGAGCCAATTCAAGGAGGAGACTGTTCATTCCAAGCAGAATTAACTCCAGGTTTCCATGAGCATGGATGACTCAGGAAGATTTGCAGGGAGAATTTAAATTCAAAATACACATGCAAGAAGTTGGGCAACTCAAGAGCTCCTTATAGTGATGCAGTTGTTCTGCATTTTGACTGTAGTGGTAAATTCAGGAACCTATCCATATATAAAGTTTATAAAGCTAAATGCATACACACACACACACACACATACACTGAGCTTTATGTACAGCTTCCTTTATTTTTTTTTTATTTTGAACCTGTTCTCACTAAGTTGCTTAGGGCCTAAACTAAGTTGCTAAAGCTGGCTTTAAACTTTCAATTCTCCTGACTCAGCCTCCCAAGTTGCTGGGATTACAGGCATGCACCACCTCATCTAGCTTCAAGGTCATTATCTTGACTGTGATATTGTAGTGTAGTTTTTTTGTGTACATAGGATCTCTCTGTATGATTGCTCAAAATTGGTGAATCAAGCTAAAATTGTACCAATAAATTTTTTATTGAAAATGAAAAAAAAAAAAATGCACAAACCACTGGTAATAGTTCAGTGGCAAAAATTTTGCTTCCCCCAGACAACATAGATTCATAAAGAATGGTTCAGAAAGACTTGCAATGATGCTCAAGCAACATGTCTTAGTGCTCTAAAAATATTGTTTTGATTTGGGAACCTGTTATTTGTTTTGTATAAAATTTGTAGGCTAGATATTCAAATTTACCTTCCTTTAATATTGTTGATTTTATTCATATTAGAGATCATTAGCTTCATGAATGAATTAACTATGAATTCCCAGTATTTAGTTTTTCATATGAAGAGGGGAAGGAATGAGTAGCTAGTAATTTTTTAAAAATTACAGTCATTCCAGATAAAAATCTAATCAAACCTTCATATGAAAGCAGGGCTCTTTCTCAAAGCAAGCTTTTGAGATAGTCAAATAAAACATATCAGAGCCATATTTAGCTTTAGGCTACATATTTTCAGCTGATAAATAAAGAAAGCTGAGGCTTGGGATCACTTTGGAACAGGCTACAAAGTGCATCATAGGGTTTCATACTTAGAGAACTCTGGGAGGAAAACTAACAATCAAATGCATAGGGTGGGTTTGATTCTTATCTCCCCAAATCCATACTATGAGTTCTTCCATGAAGAAAAGTTCCTTGGCCAATTTTGTTAGAGGAGTGCTGCATTCCACACCCAACCCTCCACCTCTGTACTGAGAGGATGGTACCCCACTGAAACTCAGAATTTCAAAATGTGCCCTTATTTGGAAATAGGGTCTTCACAAATATAAACAAGATGAGGTCATACTTGATTAGGATAGATGTTAAGTGCAATGAAGGACATTGTTATAAGAAGAGGAGAGGACACCCAGAGACACACATAAGGAAGAAGATCATGCAAACAATCAAGGCAAAGACTGAAAAGACCAGAGATTATAAGCAATACCAAGAGCCAAGAGAGAGGTATGGAATAGATTCTCACTCAGAGCTTCCAGAAGAAACCCACTCTGCAAACCCCTTTGTTTCAGACTTCTGATCTTGAACTGTGAGAGAATAAATGTAAATGTTTTTAAGCAACCCATTTTGTGGACATTTGTTAAGCCATCCCTAGGAAATGAACACAACCTCCCATCCTTAAATTCTGTAAGGCAGATTAGCATGTTAAAAGCTTTGAGAAGTCTTGAAATACCCCAAGTTTATTTAACTATAGAATCCTTTTTTCCCATGAAATGTCTATTAATCTTTCATGAAATGTGTTCTGGAAATGCTGTTTTAGACTATTTCAAATTTCAATGTGCACATGAACTATTTGAAGATTATCTTAAGACCAAGATTCTGATTCAGCAAGTCTGAGGTTAGGCCTGAGATTCTGCATTTCTAATGAGCTCCCAGATGACACAGATGCTGCCTGTGTTTGGATCATACTTGGAACAACAAGTTCCATATACCATACACCAGAAGGCAAGGAGGTGATGTGGATAATCTTCCAGGTCCACTCTAGCTCAAAGGACAGTGATTTAGCTCTTTGGAATGGTGGGATTTTTGTTCTCATCTCTTCATATCCCTGAAATAGGGAACTCAACTCTGCAGTGCCTCCTGTAGTGGGTAGAGTAATTTCTCTACCTCATTTCTGTCAACTGAACCATGTGAGCCATGAATATTTGTGGATGAAGAACATGCCTAAGACAATCAGGGATGAAGAGCCTCTCTCCCCTCAGACTGATCACTAGGATAAAGCCATGTAGAGAAGATGTCACCACAGCCAGGCTGACCCAGTCAAACCCTGACTGCCTATAGACATATGAAAAGAAAATAAATGTAAGTTACTAATATTCAGGTTTCATTGGTTGCACAGCAAAAACATATCATCTAGATCTTCTATATGGATGCAAAAGTTATTATAAGCTACCCCCATACAAAGAATAGGCTGTATGATTTCTACTCAGAGAGTTTACAAGTCTGGCTTAGGAAGAAAAAATTGATGTATGAATGAAAGAATAAATAGTAATGCAAATTCTATAAGATTAAGAGTAACAGAGGTTTAGGAAGACTCGAGTTGTCAAGAGAAAACTATGGATGGACTTTGGGTAGGTAAGAAGAAGTAGAGAATTCATTTTGAGTTTGAGGATGTCTTCTGAAAAAAAAGGGTTCTAACAGAGAAAAATGCCACAAGCTATCAAAGTATTGATTGCAACATTCAAACCACCTTTTCTGACCATTAGAGGAAAGCTCACATACATTATAATACGGTGGCAGGCCATTTGTGACCATTTGGAGGAGAAAGAACATTCTACTCGTACATTATTCACTCTTGGCACCGTAACAATCGGAGGCACAATGAGGAGCCGCCAGTGGCCGGCTTTCAGTGGCCATGACAAAGCGAAAGCACTGAAACCAGTGGGCTGCAGGCAGGAGCCAGAGCACATTATTTGCCCAGTGGAACTGACAAAGGCTGAGAAATATTGAAACAGGAAAAAAAAAGTGCTTTGCACCAAATTACTTTTTATTCCTCACTTAATAAAAACTTCCTGTTATCACGCTGGGTTCATGATTCATAGATCATAAATGTACGCATGGAGCAATTCTGATGATATGCTGGGGATTAGACGAACTTCAGAGGGAGGAGCAAATCTGTGCAGAATGACTAATCTCCATCCCCAGGGGTCTGCTCACCTCCCGGAACCACCGTCAAGAGGACACACTGCAACGATAGTTCATGAGTGATCCTGTGGTATCAATGTCCAGTGGCTCCCATCACAATGAGAATTATAATTCTTCTAAAGATAGAAGGACTTACAAATGTTCTGTTTCTGCATTCTAATTTTGTAGGTTGGGAATTGTTTGATAAAGGAAAAGTGGTTTTTTCCAAATTAGTATGGACCTTGAACAAGAATCTTAGACTTGGAACTCCCTGGCTATTAGTCTCCCACTTAGAGTAAGAAGTCCAGAATGGTGGAAGGAACTCCATATTCTCTCCAGGCTCAGTACCAGTGAGTCTGCAGTTCTTGCCCACAGAGTCTGGGTTGAAAGATCATAGAGGTAGCTCATCCTGGAGAAGAGGAAGCACAAAACACAGAAGCCTATCTGTGGTCAAAGGGAAGGGGAGAGTAAACGTTCAGCAAGATCTGTCCTCCAACCCCACATCAATGCCCCCACCTCCCAACAACTGGGCTGGAATTGTCAGAACCTGGAGAATGAAGATGGTACCCATAAGCACTTCATGTGAACTATCTCATTCCACTTCACCAAAACCCCTTTTAGAGATGAGAAAACTGAAGCCATTTGTTCAGAGTCCCGACGTGAGGGAGGAAAAGTCTGAAGGTCAAGTTCTCACTCTAAGATTCTTTCTCTTAACCTCCATTGCATATTTCTGTCCCAGTATGCAAGCCATAGGGCTAAATAAAACATATTCATACAAGCGTAGCCACATTCTCCTCTCCAGCCCACCAGATATGATTCTACCATTACTAAATCAACTCCCTTGCTCCAATCTCTGACCACAGAGGAAAAGATCACCTTAATGAGGTAGGAAGATAGATCTCCATAGACACCTAGGATAAGGGCCTTGCAGGAGGACAGGAGGGGAGGTTCATGACAACACTGAAAGCAGACATTGGGCCTGAAAGACATCCTGTGACTTACTCCTCCCTGCCAGCATTAGACACAGTGAGTTCTTCCACGTTAGAATAGCTGTTTTATGAGTTCTTCCAAGTTAGAATAGCTGTGATGCACACCTGTAATCCCAGCAGCTCAAGAGTCTGAGGCAGGAGGATCACAAGTTCAAAGCCAGCCTCAGCAATAGTGAAGTGTTAGGAAACTCAGTGAGATCCTGTCTCTAAATAAAATACAAACATAGGGCTGGGGATGTGACTCAGTATTTGAGTGGCCCTGAGTTCAATACCTGGTACCCGCCCCCCCCCACACACACACACACAAAAAAAATATCTGTTTTGTTCCTCACACCTTCACCACAGCAGTCCTTCCTTAGTTACCCTTGCTTTTATCCCTAGTAATGGCCAACCACAAATAGATCCCTAACTAAAATGCATCCTCTCCCCCACAGGTGTGTCAAATCACAAGGTTGGACTTGTCCTCTTAATTATGTAAATAAGAGATTGAGATTGTGCACTTCTGATTGATTTATTAAGCTCAGAGCTTGAAGAGCCTGATTGTTCCAGGCTGGCATCCCTCCACCAACCTGCGCCGGGCCATTAGATATGCCTTTCAAAACCCCTAGACAACAGACACTCCTTGGCATCCTCTCTTGGGGCCCCTCCCCTCCAGGAGCTCTGCTTTCTTTCTGTTACTATGCTCTCACCTTTGTGTCTATGAATTTCATTCCTTGAATTTGTGTGTATTTCGTTCCTCGAATTTGCAAGACAAGGAGCCCAACTGCCCAACTCCATGTTACATTATCTTTTAGGATTTTAAAATGGACACAGACTAACAAGACCTGGAGGAGGAATGAAGGGAATGACCACATCTTACCCAGAAAGTTATATCCGTCTACAGATAAAAGTAAGAAGAAAAAGAAATAAAGGCCTAGTAACAGAAGCAAGTGGTGAATGAGAAGCTCCAAGCAGCAGGAGATGCAAGTAAACTGAGGCGAGGAAAGAGGATATGAAAGGTGCTGCTGCGGATGAATGTTCTTAGGAAGATAAAAAAGAGAAAACGGAGTCATTTTCCTATTACTATATGGTTATAAAATCGCACTTCTGGAAAGATGACACCATTCCAGAGCTAAGTAACTCAAATACACCACAATTTTGAGACTGAAGCATACAAATTCAATTGAGTCATGTCTGTTTAAAAAACAGAGAGCAAAAAGTGTCCTGCGTGCAAACCTGTCACACAAATTGGGCCTCAGGGAAATTGGTCAGGAATACAACACGGGCCTCACACTGAAGGCCACCAACCCTGCATAAGAAAGAAAGGCCTCAGCAAGACCTTCTGCAAATAAGATACCTGCAAGTTTCACATCTGGAGCAAGAAAGGAAAAAGTGGTAGAGATAGAAGCCCACACAGAACTTGGAGACACATAGGCAACACCTCCGGGGACTCACTGGCACAACTGGAAAATTTGGGGGGTGAATTTTTGCATCAATTCCAGTAAAGGAAGGGCCACAGGAGTGCTGATTTCTTCTATTCTCATGATGTTAGTATGGATGGATTATATGCTTTATCTTTATTCAAGTGTTAGAAAAACAGAAATCAGAGTTGGATACACACACACACACACACACACACGAATACTATTTGGCCTTTAAATGTAAGGAAACCTGCCACTTGTGACAACATGGATACAGCTGGAAAACATTATGCCAACTGAGATACCCAGACAGAGAAAAAAAATTCCTATGTGATTTCTCTTATATGTGATACCTCTAAAAAAGTCAAATTCATAAAAGCCTTGAGTAGGATGGTGGTTACCACAGAGGAGATATGGAGGAAACAGGGAGATGTTGGGCAATAGGTACAAAGTTACATCTATGCACCATGAATAAGTTTTGGAGATCTAACTTAGAGCATAAGGACTAATACAATCTTGTATACTTGAAATTTTCTAAGAGAGTAGATCTTAACTGTTCTCGCCACAAATATATATATATATATATATATATATATATATATATATATATATATATATATATATATATAGTGACAGTAACTCTGGGAAGAGATGGATATGTTAATTAGTGTGACTGTAGTAATCAGTTCACTGAGTATGTGTATATCAAGATTTTATGCCGTTATGCCTTAAATATACACAATTTCAATTTTAAAATAAATTGGCAATGCATTTAGATTATATGTGTTAATTTGAGGGACATGTAGCAAGGCAGATCTGTCCTGCAGGGAAGAGAACATTTCAGTCTGGATTCTGAAATAGTGATGAGAAGTGGATTTAAGAGATGGCAGGAAAGCCACGAGGGCTACAAGGAAGCCCATGGAGAAGAGGAGCCCAGAGGTCAGAACCTGCCGCACACCCAGTCTCTCGGTTGCTTGGCAACCGCTTCCTAGAGGTTAACAGGGAGTTTCACATGTCTGCAGTGAGCTATTTGTTGTAAGTAACAAAATTATACCTGAGACACCAGAGAGTTACATTGGCTTTCAGAGGTGACAAGCTTACCACAAAGCAGTCACCACCAAGGTTTATTAGGTTTGGATCATGAACTGCCCTGGGGGTTTCCAAAGAAATAAGAGATGGCCCCAATCACTCTCTGAAGAATTCACTACCCAGGCAATACATACTCTTGTATGTAAAGTTACTGAAAGAAATGTCTACCTTGCATTGTTTTTAATTATTTTTTTTTTCTGTTCTGGAAAGACATTGGGTTATCTTATTTGTTTGTGTTCACCTGTCCGCTTTAACGTAAAAGAAACTCAACTCTGCCCTTTGAGGGGGCAACCTGAGGCTAGAGAAGAATGAGTAGCTAACCAGCACCCTGGGGTTAAGATGTAACAAAGTTTGGTGACCCAGTCAGCCTATGATTCCTTCACGACACTGCTGTACAAAGATGGTCACTATAGGAAGAATATTAATTTTAGTATAAAGTATATTTGGAAAGAAAAGAATTTACATACTAACTCCCTAGTATTCCAAGACAGGGAGGTTAGGTGACCTGAAGTAGACCCTTTCCAACCCAGCCTCAGTGACAGGGAAGGCTAACAAAGCTCTAGAAAGTAAGTGACTTCTAGATAAAGGAAGTCTCACCTGGGTTCAGAGACAGGGTCTGTATGGTGAGCTGCTCTCAGAACAGAGCATGAAGATGATGCTGAAAGGGATTTGTGTCCACGTCTGCAGCCTGTGGTGTGCAGGACCTCCATCAAGCTGGCACTTCCACAGTGAGACCATCCTCTCTCCCCTACCACCCTGAGCAGCAGAACAGCAGGGAACTCCGGCCAGGTGGACACCAGAAGCTGTCTACCACACATGTGGGCAGCAGGAAGTCTGGGATGCTGGGACATCTTTTTTCCACACCCAGAGGTTGGAGGAAGATGAACAAGCCACTGCCACTGGGTTAGCCCTGTCTGTAGAGAAGGAAGCCATAGGAAGCACAGCACACAGCATGCCTGCTGTACTTTGGGTGTGTTTTGTTTCCCAATGTGGAGATACAAGAGGTGGTAGGACCATTAAGAGGAAGGGCCTATCAGATGGCAATAAGATCACTGGGAGTATTGCCCTTGGAAAGGATTAATATGGTTCTGGTGGAACTCCAGTTAGTTCTCACAAGGGTAGATTGTTATAAACATGACCAACTTCTTCCTGCTCTTTGGCTTTCTTGACATGTGATCTCTCCTCTTAGGAGCTCCCACCATGATGCCAGCAACTATGTTGTGATGTAGCTTGGTGTTGCAGAGGAAGGGTTGGGGGTCCTCACCAGAGACCAAAATCCATGGGGCCACCCAATCTGGGACTTTAAGCTTCCAAATCTACGTGCTAAATAAACATCTTTGTTAGGTATCCAGCCTCAGGTATTTTGTTATAGCATCAGAAAACTGAATACAATACTAAACTAAACTAGTAAGAATCTAGTTGGTTTTAATTTAAATTCAAAAAATAAAATAGAAAGCCGGGCATGGTGGTTTACACATGTAATCTCAGCAACTCAGGAAGCTGAGTCAGGAGGATCACAGGTTCTCAAGGCCAGCCTGGAAGACTTCGTGTGACCCTGTTTCAAAATAAAAATTAAGAAGGCCAATCTCCAAAACACAAATGCCGAATGTTTTCTCTGATATAAGGTGACTGACTCATAGTGGGGTAGGGAGGGGGAGCATGGTAGAAATAGACGAACTCTAGATAGGGCAGAGGGGTGGGAGGGAAAAGGAGGGGGCAGGGGGTTAGCAATGATGGTGGAATGTGATGGGCATCATTATCCAAAGTACATGTTTGAAGACACGAATTGGTGTGAACACACTTGATATACAACCAGAGATATGAAAAATTGTGCTCTACATGTGTAATGTGAATTGTAATGCATTCCACTGTCATTTATTTTTTAAAAAATCAATAAAAAAATAAATAAAAAGAAAAGAAGGGCAGGAGGTATAGCTCAATGGTAAAGTGCCCCTGGATTCAATCCCCAGTTAGATCAGTAGATGGGGGAAGGAAAAGGAGAAGAAAATGGAAGAGTGAAGACACATGTTCCCAGAATACTGAAGGAAAATCTGTAACACACATCTCTTTTTAGAGCATGATGCAGGCTGACTACTGGTCCCCACTCGCCTAACCAGGGCTGCGTCAGCTGTTCTATTAAGGTATTCTGAGATGTCACTGAACGGATTTGGTTTGCAAGCATGGGTATATATTTTACTTTTAAATAAAAACATTTCTGGGAAATAACAGTCATAAGGGGATCCTGGATAAAGAATCAGCGAAAGGCACTCACTATCCATATCCAAATGCTGTTACCGGCGCATGCTGCAAAAGGGAAATAATACTTGTAGAGAAACACACTGGAGGATTCGGGATGGGAAAAGTAAGATAGGAAGTGCATTATGGGATGGCAAGAAAAAAAGGAAAGACAAAACAAGTTTGATATAATGTGGACTACTATTGAATCTCAGCAGTGATGAGCGTGTGTGGGCTCATTACGGTTTCCATTGTAAATATGTGGAAATTTATCAAATAAAATAATTTTTTAAAGGTTCTGACAAAAAGAAAGGGGAGGCAATTGGATTTTCGGTATTTTCTGCATGTTTTACAATTGTGAAAGCCATTTAGAATGAGTTGGGACTAGTTGGAGACGGCTGAAATCCTGCATCTTCCTCTTCACCGTATCTAATTACTTAGCATACTTCTTGGTTCATGGCACATTGTCAACAGTCTACACAAGCCTTCTTACCTGTTTTGCCCATGTCCTCATTCCCTCCCATTCCTCTCCCCAAGCCCACATGGGCAAACCTTCTTATTTATTCAGGTGTAAGATTTTGTGTGTGTGTACTTGAAAATCATACATTTTCCATATGTGCATCCATTACAAATACACTCTTTCCTAATAATATAAAACTGGATTACTGTAGATGAATTATTTTCAAAATCATCTATTATTGAGAAAGGGATATTCCATTTATGTGGAAGAAATTACAAAAATATGCCAATAACTGTATAAGATATATGGCAATTTCGTGTAAGACAATAGAAATCAATGTCTAAAGCATCATTACATTTTTCTCATCAATAGTGATAAAATAGTGCTCATGTTTCCATGTTCCATTAAAACCTTATGAGATCTCATTTTATGAAACTGAGAGCAAATGTTTTGCTTACCCACAAGAAAAACAAAACAATAATTCAATAAAAGTTTTTGTGTTTTCAGTTACCTCTGTTTTCCACTTGGGTAGCTATCATCTGACATCTTTACACCACAAACTACTTACATGGGCATTACCATCACATAGGCAATATCCAACTTCCAAATGAAAACTAACACATATCCAGATGTTCCTTCCATATGGTGGTGGGGGCTAGGAGACACAGCCAAGATTGAACAACATAGTAGCTATGGGCCATCATGGGAGCATGCGAAAAACTTTACTTGCAAGAATCCCCACAATGAAGATGGAGAATAGAATTAACAACGCCTATAAGTTAGTTTCCTGGGTGGCTTGATTGAACATCATCAGTGATCTTTGTTATTTTTTGCTTTGTGAATAAATCTCTCTTTTTTTTGGTACCATTTTCTCTCTGAGAAAAGCTTATTGGAAATATTAATGCGTTATGGAAAAATGACATTATTTGATTTTTGTCTAACTGACTGAAATACATCTTTCTTTTCCTTTAATTCTTAGGAGGAATTAATTTTATTTTAAGTGTTTTTTAATTACCATTTCCTTTCAAGGAACTAAGCACCATGTAAATTAGGAGACAGGTGCACTATGCAAACTATCAAAATACACAGGCCATTTCCAACTATAAATCAAGTGCATTCTCAAAGTTTCTTAATAAGTTGGGTGCTGAAAATCCAGAGTATTTTTCCCGGTGAGGCTATGTTGCACAGTGCGATTTGTTTTCTAGATCCAATAAAAATCTCTCGTCCCTGTAAACACTGATAAATTGTTTTCCTATAACACTGGTCTCAAAGTGTGAGCCAACTCCAGGGGACCACTGGACACTTTCAAGGGGTTTTCAAGGTCAAATCTATCTTCATAATCATTCTGAGATGTTATTTACCTTTTCACTGCATTGACATTTGCCCTGATTGCCCAAAAGCCATGGTGGATAAAACTACTGATTTTTTAGTCCACATCAAAGCAACAACACTATGCCATTAGTCTTCATGTCCTCCACCACTATCACATTAAAATAAAAATGTCAAGTATGAATGTGTAACAATGAAGCCCATCATTATGTGCAACTATAATGCCAACAAAAAATATGGAAAAAACAAAAATGTTAGTACACTTGAATATGTATAATGAAGCAATACACATCATCAATTTTATCAAATCACAATTATGAATATTACCCACCTTTTAACTATGCTGTGTAACAAAAGGCAAAGTATGCACACTGCATTGTCTTTGCATATCAAAGTACAATCACTGTCGAGGGGACTGAGGCAGGCATGTGATTGCTCCATTTTCAAGCTGAACTAGCACTTTTTCACAGAATAACATCGTTTCTTGAAAGAATTATGGCAAATGCTGAATAACTTTCAGATGGAGGGTTCTAGTAAATACCTTCTTACGGATAAACAAAATGAACCTGACACTTCCAGGAAAATAACTGACAATTTGGTTGCCTATGATTAAATTTGAGCTTTAGAATAAAAATTAGAATTTTGGAAAAAACTTGTATCTACCACCCTAAGTTCAACGGTTTCTCAACTAGTATAGTTTAGATCTGCAATGTTCCCCAAAGACTCGGGTCTGGAAGATTTGGTCCCCAACACAGTAGTGTTCAGAGTTGGGATGTTTGGGAATATGATTGGATCATTAGGAATCTAACCTTATCAATGTATAAAATCTATTAATGGATTCATAATTTTATTGCTTTATTGGGAGGTGGTAGAAATCAGGAGGTAAGACCTAGCTGGAGGAAGCAAACCACTGGGAGCACGACCTGGAAAGGTGTATCTTGTCCCCAACTCTTCTTCTCTCTTCCTTTCTGCTTCCTGGTTCCCACGAGGTGAGCAGCTTAATTCTGCTACACCCTTCTGCCATGATGTTCTGCCTCACCACCATCCCAGAAACAATGGAACTAGACAGTGATGGACTAAAACCTCTGAAATAATAAGCCAAAATAAACCTTTCCTTCTTTAAGCTGTTTCTCTCAGATGTTTCATCACAGCAATGAAAAGCTAACAAACCGCCATTTAAAAACTCATATGATATGGTTTCACAATTCACATTGCAATAAAGCTTTAAGAAATCAGCAATTAAGAAATTTTGATATAGTATGAATATCCATAATTAGAAAGACTATCCATAATTAGAAAGAATAATATCCATAATTAGAAAGACTATTAAAATACTCCTCCGTTTCCAATGACATCTCTTACAAGGCTAAATTTTCTTCATACAATGTAAACACAAAAACATATTCCAAAACACTGATTGCAGAGAAGCATATTTGAGAATACAACTGCCTTCTATTAAGCCAGATATTAAAGAGATTTCCACAAAAGTAAAATAATGCCATTCTTTTTGCACTTTTTTTGGTCTCAAAAACAGTTATCTTTCACTTTAAAAAATGTTATTTATGTCACATGTAATGGGTTTATTGTTAATAGCAAATCAATGGATGTTAATTTTTTTCACTTTCGTTTCTAACACAGTAAATCTCATTGAGCATACATAAGCAAAAATTCTTCAATGACCTTAATAATTTTTAAACTTAAAGGGCTCCTTCCCTTGTCCCATGCAGTAATATTCTCTATACTCAAGATAGGAATCAAACCAATTTCCCTCCATAGATGAATAGATAAAGAAAACATAGCATGTATATACAACAAAAGACTATTTGGCCTTAAAAAATTGAAGAGGATCCTGCATTAGCAGAAACAAGAACAAATTTGAAGGACATTATCCTGAGTGAAATATCAGGTACAGAAAGACCAGTACTATAAGATCTCATTCCTACTGGGAATGTTTCAGTCAGCTTTTCATTGCTGTGACCAAAGGACCTGACAAAAAGAATTTTATAAGAGGGAAAGTTTATTTAGGGCTCAGTCTATAGAGGGCCAGGTCCATTGCTCTGAGCCCAGGGTGAGGCACCACACCAGGGTAGAAGAGTGTGGTGGAAGAAAGCAGCTCAGCGTATGGTCACCAGGGGGCCCAGAGAGAGAAAGCTCTACTCACCAGGAACGAAATCCCCAGTCACCTGTCTCCTTCAGCCAAACCCTACCTGCTTACAATTACCACCCAGTTAATTCACTTAAGTGGATTAATGTACTGATTAGATTAGGGCTCTTATTATCTGATTGTTTCACCTCTCAATGTTCTTGCAGTGTCTCACGTGTGAGTTTTAGAGGACATCTCATATCCAAATCATAACAAGGAATCCAAAAAAGCTAAACTCTTAGAAACAAAGAGTAGAAGGGTGTTCCCCATAAGCTGGGGGTGGGGTGGAGAGAGGGACACTGGGAGATGCTGGTCAGAGGATAGAAAGTTTCAGTTAGACGGGAGGAATGAGTGCAGGAGATCTACTGCACAACATGGTGACTATAATTAATAGTAGTTTATTGTACACTTAAGAATTACCAAGAATGCATATTTTTAATTAGCTCATCACAGAAAGTGATAAGTAGGTAATACATACACTGATTAGCTTGATTTCACTATTCCACAACACATACATAACTTTACATCACGTTGTACACAATAAGTACACAATTTTTATTTGTCAATTAATTTTTTATCTTAAAAAAAGGAATATAAAGCGGTCCCAAGGTTAAAATATCTGAGAATCACTGTGCCAGAGACACAGTGCTTAAGTCCCCTGGAATACCAGGAAAAGCATCTTCTACCCTCTGCCAGAGGGGTGCCCCACCTCCATCTCACACACCTGTGGCAGGAACCTCAATTTCCCAGCAAACTCAACCTCCAAGAGAGAAAGGAACAGCATCAGGGACTGAATGGGGATGTTTCTTACAGTAAAGAACTTCCAAAAGCTTCTTATATAAATAAGAATTAAAGGGGAGAGTTGAAGCAGAGATTTAAAACTTCTAGGGGCATAAAAAATGAGAAGAGCAATATAAGGGCTTGACTTCCACGCGGTTTCTCCCATATTCTGATGAGACATGATTGTTCATACTATTTCCATGGTGGCTATGTCCTAGCTTCCGGCACAGTTCCCAGTCCAAAGTAGCTTCCTGATATCTCTTTATTGGGGGGGTTCCTTCCATCCATGAGGGAGGGATGGCAAGACATCGTAGAAGACATAGAAGTCAATAAGTAGAAGGGGTTTCAGCAACTTGAGAACAGGAATGATATCCAGCATCACCAGCAATCAATTAAACATTTATACATTAAAAAGGAAATTAACCTTACAAAGGAGCATACAAGGATATGTTTACCCACATAGACTATATTTAGCAATTATGAATGAATATAGTGCATAAAGGCCAGGGAGGGGGCAAGGGAAGAAAAGAAATGATAAAAGAATCAAGGGGAGTTTTGAGACTTTGAGCTGGGTCTTGTCCCTGGACATGGGTTGGTGGAGAGAAAAAGGCAGAATGCTTCAGGTGAAAGAAAACACACAACTTCTTGCAAACTAACAATGAGGCCATGTATCCCACTGTCTTGAGTAGGGAGAACATACAAGGATGTGGGAGGTACAAACTTATAAGAGGAAGAACCTTATCTTGCCTCCAAGGGAAAAATTAAGCTTTCCTGTATGCTACCCTCCTCTTAAATTATTCCAGACTCAAAAGCAACCATAACTAAAAAAGATTGGATTTACCCACCCACTTGCTGCTGCCTTCTGCACCCAACACTGGAATGACAATAAAACCTGAAAAAGCAAATATTATTATATAATGAGAAACTTCGGTTCTTAATGGCATTTCATCAAGGAGTATATCTGACTTTTAAAAATTTAATTCAGGTTAAGTCAACATGCCTTTACTTAACAACTTCTATATACCAGGAACCACTCTAAGCATGAATCTGTGATGGTCCCTTCTTGAGTAGAGAATGAAAATGAACAATTGAATGAAATGCTATGTGCTAGTGTTGCAATGTCTGTCAGTCAGCTTTCCAGTGCTGTGACAAACTACCCGAGAGAAACAATGAAGGAGGAACGATTTACTTTGTTCATGGTTTCAGAGAGTTCGGTCCATAGTTGCTTGACCCCATTGCTGTGGGTTTGTGGTGAGGCAGAGCATCTTGGCAGAGAGCACATGATGGAGAAAAACTGCTCACCTCATGGTGGCCAGGAAACAGAAAGTACATCCCCAACCTCATACCGCTAGTGACTATTTCCTCCAACCAGGCCCCACTTACTAAAGTTTCTGACACCTCCCAGTAGTACCAGCAGCTAAGGACAAAGCCTTCAGATTTCAGATCCAAACCATAACAGCATCCTTTCAGAGCTACTCTCCCCCAGAAATGTAACTTCCTATTTATTCTTCATAAACTAGCTCTCAGCTTTCTTCATCCCTGTTGAGATGTTCTGGAAAAGTCCACAGAAAAACCCATGGCAAACAATCTCAATAAATAAAAACTATTTGTTGAAAAATTTATAGATTGTTCTGGGAAAATGCCACACTAAAGGAACTGGGAGCGACTGGGCTGTGTGCAAGTCAAGCTTAGAGCCGTGGCTAGAACGTGTCAACAGGAAGAGAGAGAGCTTGTCATCTCTGTTATTGCACCTGGACAGGAGAAAATCATTTTCCTTCCCCCTCCTAGCAAGTATGTAAAATAAAGCTTCTGCTTAACTCTGGTAGGAGCCATTTATTAGGGGGGGTTAAGGTAGTTCTGGACTACTAGACCTCTCTGCCTTCCAGGCCAGCTTTAGATCTGATGAGACCAAGGACTATGCACCTAAGCTCAGAGGTCCTGGAGCCCTTGGGGAGGGGTGGGTGAAGCTGTGATGATCCAGTAGTTCTGCTCTATATGTGAGATAAGGGAGCGGAACCCCTCAAACAGCAAACAGAAATGAGGGAAGGGGTGTAGCCAGGGCAGCAACTTTGAGACAGTCAAAAAACAAAGATTCTGCTTGTGGAGAGTGGGCACAGCTAATACAATTCAATTAGAATCCAGAAGACGAAAATCAGCCAAGCAAGCACAATTACAGTATTTGTTGACTTTCTGGGGTTCACCCACACAGCAGGAACACTACAGAGAACAAAACAGACACAGATGCTGCCCTTAGGAGTATAAAATATTTAAAAGACGAACATTAAAAGTGTGATTACAAGTACAGTGGATACAGAGAAATGCCAAGGGCTGCCACAGGACATCCCAAGGTTTCAGCCTAATTTGGAATTTGGGGGGATCAAGGAAGACTTTCCTGAGGAAGTGATTTTTTTTGAATGAAAATGAAAGTTGAAGAGATGTTGGCTAAAGAGAAAATGCTCACTACTGGACTATGATAGAAACCGGTCGCAGACCCAAGCCTGAGAATAGGGGTCTAGAAGTGGAGTTTGCTGAAGGAGAGGACAAACGTGCCCACTGCCCTGTGGGATGCTTTATCCCAGCTGCATTTCTAGACACCAGAGCAAAGCAGGGCTGGCAGGACTGATATCTAGGGATGCTTCTAGGGAACACATGAAGCCATCTCAGGAAGGAAGCCCAGAGGCCCTTGCTCCCGGAAGGGTCTGAATGGATACGAGATTCCACAAGAGTGACAAGCTTGTCTGTGAACAAGGGAGGGAAGAGTGTATCTTTCTGATCTTTAAATTTCAATACTATGGTCGCCCCCAAAACCAATAAGCAGTTAGAATTCAACTCAACAGAGAAATGTGTGTCAACAGAACAATGAGCCTCCTGGGAAGCTGTGGTGACCGTTTTGTTTTCTCTTGCTCTTGTTTTCCATAAACTTAGAAACCAAACATTGGCCACATATTCACCCACACACATGTATCTTAATAAAAAAAATATTAATTTCTGACCATCAGTAAAAAACTGGCATAAATAAAACATACACACTTAAATGCAATTAAAATTATAATTCTGCTATTTCATTCTCCTCTTACACTTTATTGTTGACAATGTATGTGAGTTTCAGATAAAGAAAGATGGTAGCAAGGGAGAGGAAAGCTGTTCCCACATGTGAGACGTTTTGCACTCGCCCTTGTGACTCTCCAGCCTCCATCACTTGCTGTCTGTCCATTCATTGCCCTGAGGGTGAGGGTGTTTGTTGTTGGTTGGTTGGTTGGTTGGTTTGAGACAGCAATCTTACTGTGTTGCACAGATTGACCTTGAACTCCTGGGCTCAAGTGGTCTTCCTACCTCAAGGTCCCAAGAAGCAGGGACAAGTGCATACTACCACACCCAGCATGTGGGCATCCCCAGTAAACTGGAGGACCAGAAGGAGAGTCCCAGGTGTTTATTCCAGGACTTGCTGGACTTCACCATGATACCTGTAGGCTTCTGTTGTCCTGGTAACTGCTCATGCCCCATCTCACACCCCTTAGGGTCTAAGGTTAGGGTCAGCTCCCCACTGTGCTGGCTCAGCATTACCTCAATACCCTTTGCTAGTCCTGTTAATGTTGAATGTACATTTATAAAAACTTTCCTTGAACTTTCAGTTTCCTCACTAAATAAGCCAGAACCCTGGCTAAGACTCCAGAGAACTTTACACCAAATTTAATGAGTTTCTCAACAACTAGGGATGAGACATTGAGGTCAGGTAAACTAAGGGATAAAAACAAAGAAATAGCAGGAGAAGCAGTTGCCTTCTACTCATTTCCCAGAGCTTCAAGGAGGTCTCAAGGAGAAGAATGCAAGGGTCTAAGTCTAAGGGGGAGAAAGTCTCATTGCTTAGATTAAAAAGGGGAGGGAACAGAGGGGGAAAGTCCACACTTAAAAAAAAAATAGCAAGAAAGCTGACATTCATTAAAAATGTGCACATGCACGACATTGAGTTTAATGTTCTATTTGCATAAGCTCATATGATTCCATTAAAGTCCATTTTCCAGAAAAGAAAATTAGACTTAGGCAGGTTACTTTACTTGGTCTTGGTGGAAGGATCAGGATGTGATGCCAGTCTGTCTGCCACAAGACCCCAAGGCACCGACTACATATTCCTTCAATAGTGTAATGCCCATAGCTGAGACTCGGGGAAACTGTATAACAACTGCCATGTGTTGAAAAGAAATAGGGCCTGGATGCCTTATAAACACTGTGCCAGCCCCTAAGAATCTGCAGCTTCGTTTTACTATCAATCTGTTTAGATAATGACCTCAACATTTAGATAGATGAATTGTTCTGGTTTGAATGTTTGTGTGCACTCCATAATTCATGTTGAAATAATTTGCAGTGCAATGGTACTTAGAGGTGGGGTTTGTGGGATGCGATTGGGTCATGAGGACTCATGAATGAAATTAAGACTTTGATAAAGAGGCTCTTCAGGGGATTGGCCTCTTTTCTGCCCTTCTGCTTTCTGCAGTCACTGGAGAACAGTGCAATAGTGTACCCGCTTACAAGGAGATACCAAGGTCCTCACCAGACACCAAACTTGCTGGATCAAACTTGGGCTTCCCAACTTCCAGACTTCTATAAAGTAAATTTATGTTCTTGGTAGGTTATGCAGTCTCAGGTACTCTGTTACAGGGGTACAAACAGAATAAGCTATGTTCTATGTTCCTCACTATTTTCTTATGCTTTTCTTTCATTTCAATCTTTTCTTTCTCCCATAACTTCCATGTTCCTTAAACAATGACCATAAACAACAACAACAACAAAAGAACAATACAACATTGTCTTACTTGAAATAAAAAAAATAGTGATATATCCACATATAGGCCAAGGACTCTAAGAACCCAGAGAAACCCAAGAGGACCCAATTTAATTTAGCCATGGCAGCAAGAGAGGGTTCCTCTAAACTCTCCTCTCTGAAAATGGAGAGACTTTGGCAGAAGTTTAGCAGGACTTTGTAGGAAAAATAAAATAAAATAAAATAAAATTAGAAAATACAATAAGAGGGAAGCATTGCACAGCTCATTTTTGCTGATCTATTCCTAATAGGATCAACTACATAATGTTTGGAGCCCAGTGTGAAATGAAAATGCCAGAACTCCTATTCAGAAATTATTATCAAAAATTTCCAGCAGAACATTAAACCAAGTACAGACTTCCTGAGCTCAGGGCCCTCAGCGACTACACAAATCTCATGTCCCTTAAAGTGGATCTTTCCTGTCAGAGTGAAATTAACTTGTTAACGAACTTTTAAAAAGCTCGACTCATAAGAGTGCAGAGAAAGCAGATTGGCATGGACCAAAAAAAATCATGTGGAATATAACAACTCTTCCAAATTGTCATCTTATAAAAAAACAAAACAAAACAGCAGTGTAGAACACTGATCCAAAGGCTCATGAGAATCAGTCATCCTTCAATCTGAAGTTCACTGTCAGAGGGAGGGCCTCACGGACTCACCCACCAGGACCTTTGCAGAAAACAGTTCTCTTCACTCATTCATCTCAGGGACAACACAGCTGTAGTTTCCAGGAAACAATGGGGACCCTGCTGCAGCCGTGTCCCCAGAAAACAGTCATTTAAATGAATCTCTGTTGTCTAAAATGTCAATTTTAACAACAACAAAAATGTTAATCAACAAATCCTAGCACTTAGAACCTGCTTCACATTTGCCTAAATGTTGATTAATTGCTATTAATTTTGCACAGGAAAGGCCAAGTTATCATTTGTTTCCATCTGCTCATTAAAAATGAGTTTGATCTCTAAATATTTATGAAAAGCTTTCATTTATATAACCAAGGAACTTTTTTAGCTTTCTAGATACTACCATCACCCGTATAAATTAATCAGAAGTGTGTCAGCAAGGTCAAATTAAAGACCAATAGAAATCCTCACTAACTGGAAAAATCAAATCTGGCTAGATATCAGGCTTTGGGCACAGAGTAATAGTCTCCCCCAGTTCAATCTACATAGCTGAAGAAAGTAGAGTATGCTTGTTATTTCAATTGTGAAATCAAATTAGGTCATTTATCCTTAAAGCACTCACTCCCTGGAATTGGCATTCTTCTGTTGTTGTTCCATTCCAATTTTTCCAAAAGTAACAGCAGCATATCAGCTTTCTTTTGGGGACACACTGTGTTCAACACTGGTGGGGGAATAAATGAAGGCGCACCCTGTTGACCTGAGCTTGGGTGATAAGACAAGCTCTCCCAGGATTCTGGATCTTTTTTTTTTTTTTTTTTTAATTAGCTACACATGACATTACAATGATCTTGGCAATTCATACATTTGAATCATTGAGGATTCTAGATCTTGATAGATCAAAATGATTGTTGAAACCTTTGTCATCCCAGCAGTGGGGTTCTGCAAAGACCATTGACTTATTTCTGGTACATATGTGTCCAAAGCTATCTGTATTGCGGCATTTCCCAACCTTTTTCTCCAGCTTTTCTAATATTTCTATGAGCTATCCAATATCCTTTTAATAAATTACTTTTCTGATAAAGTTAACTGGAGTATCTGCTGCTTGAAACTAGAGGTATTCTTCACGTGACTTGAACTTCCATTGTGTACTGAGGAATGTTTTCATTCCCAAAGAAATCAATCAGTTTGTCTATGGCACATCAAGTTAGGTCAAGTGATGCACTTTAGTTTTTATTCACAGGAGAAACCCTGGGATATGTTTGATTCATGAAATATTTAAGTTAAAAAAAAAACCTAAGGGCAACTTCCATGGGAACAATTTAGTATTTTTCAATAATGTACAAATTTCAGTGGCTAAAAATATTTACATTCATATCCCTACCCCACTAGGGGTAAAGTAACATAATCCTGTAAACAGCTGTAACTATTTGAAATATCCTCAAAAAAAATAAAATACTTGGGAATCAACCTAACAAAAGAGGTGAAAGACTTATACAATGAAAACTACAGAACCCTAAAGAGAGAAATAGAAGAGAAATAGAAGAAGATCTTAGAACATGGAAAAATATACCCTGTTCATGGATAGGCAGAACCAACATCATCAAAATGGCGATATTACCAAAAGTTCTCTATAGGTTTAATGCAATGCCAATCAAAATCCCAACGGCATTTCTTGTAGAAATAGAGAAAGCAATCATGAAATTCATATGGAAAAATAAAAGACCCAGAATAGCAAAAACAATGCTAAGCAGGAAGTGTGAATCAGGCGGTATAGCGATACAAGACTTCAAATTATACTACAGAGCAATAGTAACAAAAACAGCATGGTACTGGTACCAAAACAGGCGGGTGGACCAATGGTACAGAATAGAGGACACAGAAACCAATCCACAAAACTACAACTATCTTATATTTGATAAAGGGGCTAAAAGCATGCAATGGAGGAAGGATAGCATCTTCAACAAATGGTGCTGGGAAAACTGGAAATCCATATGCAACAAAATGAAACTGAATCCCTTTCTCTCGCCATGCACAAAAGTGAATTCAAAATGGATCAAGGAGCTTGATATCAAGTCAGAGACACGCCGTCTGATAGAAGAAAAAGTTGGCTACGATCTACATACTGTGGGGTCGGGCTCCAAATTCCTCATTAGGACACCCATAGCACAAAAGTTAATAACTAGAATCAACAAATGGGACTTACTCAAACTAAAAAGTTTTTTCTTAGCAAAAGAAACAATAAGAGAGGTAAATAGGGAGCCTACATCCTGGGAACAAATCTTTACTCCTCACACTTCAGATAGAGCCCTAATATCCAGAGTATACAAAGAACTCAAAAAATTAGACAATAAGATAACAAATAACCCAATCAACAAATGGGCCAAGGACCTGAACAGACACTTCTCAGAAGAGGACATACAATCAATCAACAAGTACATGAAAAAATGCTCACCATCTCTAGCAGTCAGAGAAATGCAAATCAAAACCACCCTAAGATACCATCTCACTCCAGTAAGATTGGCAGCCATTATGAAGTCAAACAGCAACAAGTGCTGGCGAGGATGTGGGGAAAAGGGTACACTTGTACATTGCTGGTGGGACTGCAAATTGGTGCAGCCAATTTGGAAAGCAGTATGGAGATTTCTTGGAAAGCTGGGAATGGAACCACCAGCTATTCCCCTTCTTGGTCTATTCCCTAAAGACCTAAAAAGAGCATACTACAGGGACACTGCTACATCTATGTTCATAGCAGCACAATTCACAATAGCAAGACTGTGGAACCAACCTAGATGCCCTTCAATAGACGAATGGACAAAAAAAAATGTGGCATTTATACACAATGGAGTATTACTCTGCATTAAAAAATGACAAAATCTTAGAATTTGCAGGGAAATGGATGGCATTAGAGCAGATTATGCTAAGTGAAGCTAGCCAATCCCTAAAAAACAAATGCCAAATGTCTTCTTTGATATAAGGAGAGTAACTGGGAACACAGTAGGGACGAAGAGCATGAGAAGAAGATTAACATTAAACAGGGATGAGAGGTGGGAGGGAAAGGGAGAGAGAAGGGAAATTGCATGGAAATGGAAGGAGACCCTCAGGGTTATACAAAATTACATACAAGAGGAAGTGAGGGGAAAGGGAAAAATAATACAAGGGGGAGAAATGAATGACAGTAGAGGGGGCAGAGAGAGAAGAGGGGAGGGGAGGGGAGGGGAGGGGGGATAGTAGAGGATAGGAAAGGCAGCAGAATACAACAGACACTAGTATGGCAACATGTAAATCAATGGATGTGTAACCAATGTGATTCTGCAATCTGTATACGGGGTAAAAATGGGAGTTCATAACCCACTTGAATCAAAGTGTGAAATATGATATGTCAAGAACTATGTAAAGTTTTGAACAACCAACAATAAAAAATTTAAAAAAAATCAAAAATCAAAAAAAAAAAAAGCTCTAATAGTTGGGACACAATTACCTCTCACCCAGAGATAGGGGAGACTGGGGAATAGATTCCTCACCAGTCCATGGCAGATGTACCTAACACCCAGTGCAGTAGATATTCCTGCTGCTAATCAAGTACAACCAGCTTTGCTTCCCAGACCCAGGGTAGGCTGGCACTACCTGGATTCCTGATGCTGGATCACACCACCTGATCAGTCCCAGCCAATTATACACAGGAGCAAATGACACTTGCAGGCTAGAGCTTTAGTTATCAGCAAAACACCTTCCAGAGCCTTTTTCTCTTGGGCACAGACAACAGCAATACTCAATATAGCAGCTGTGCTAGATGAAGGGTTCTGGAGTGAAAAGATGTGGACTGGAGAAGCTAGCTGACCTGTGGTGGACAGGAAACTTGAATAAGAACTCAAACTTTGCAGTTAGTTGTCTCTAGGATTCAGGACTTTGTCACAGCACAGCATCACTTATCTGACAGATAGAGGGCATTAAGCGTCAATGTCATCACCAATGCATTTTTAAACAGTACCTTCAAAAAGCAAAGCCAAGCTCTCAATTTTATCTACTAGGTCTTCAATTCAGTTGTCCAAAATGATACAGTTAAATACCTGTTCATCCTGCCACTACTGACCTGTGACATGACCACACCCAAAGAAGGTTGTTATACTCCATGGAGGCCACAAAGGAAAGAATTTTCCTCAATGTTTGCTCAATTCCACAAGTACCATCTGTGCATTTATTGTATGCCTAATGATTTGCTGAACTTTGTAAGGAATACAGACCCCATGATGTAGCCTTAAGGGTCATATTTGCAAAGCCACTGCTTATGAGAAGCAAAATACAGACTTGGAATTTCCCACTGAATATGACCACTAGAAAACCAAAAGCCGAATGTTTTTTTTTTTAATGAAGATGCAGACACATAATGGTGATGGGAGTGAGCATGGGAGGAATGGAGAAACTTTAGATAGGGCAAAGGGGAGGGAGGGGAAAGGAGGGGGTAAGGGGGTAGGAATGATGGTGAAATGAGTTAGACATCATTTCCCTAAGTACATGTATAAGACACAAATGGTGTGAAAATATTCTGTGTACAATCAGTGTCTTGAAAAATTGTGCTCTATATGTAAAATATGAAATGAATTGCATTCTGCCATCATGTATAACAAATCAGAATAAATAAAAATATACATTAAATAATAATAACAAAAAAAGTAACTTTTTTTTTTACTTCAGTGAGACATAGATGTCCCCTGGGTATGAAGGTTCAATGGGCAGTGCCACAGACAAGTTTGTGTTACCTCTTCTGCCAAACACACCTCTCCTGGTACATAAAGCACCTCTTCTTTGAATCTGAGCTTTGCATCCACTTATGGATGAATATGAGATGCTAAGCTCATTAAGAGACTTGGGTATACATTAAAGACTTTACAAAAGCTTATTTGTAAAAACTGGACTAGGCTTTTTTAGTCAGACTTTTTGCCACTGTGACTAAAAGATCCAACCAGAATAATTGTAGAGGATGAAAGTTTTTTTGAGGGATCACGGTTTCAGAGGTCTTGGTCCTTGGAAGGCTCTCTCCATTTCTCAGGGTTCAAAGTGAGGCAGAACATCATGGCAGAAGAGTGTGACAGAGTGAAGCAGCTCACATGATGTTCAGAAAACAGAGAGAGAGAGAGAGAGAGAGAGAGAGAGCACTCCACTTGCCAGATAGAAATAGATACCCCAAAGGCTCACCCACAATGACCCACCCCCTCCAGCCACAGCCCACTTGGCTCCAGTTATACCATTCACTTAAATCCCATCAGGGATAAATTCACTAATTAAGTCTAGACTATAACCCAATCATTTCTCCTCCAAACCTTCTGGCATTATCTCACATATCAGCTTTTGGGGGACACCGAATCTAAACCATAACAACACGTGTTACAAGGATGTGATTTTTTTTTTCTTTTTTGTACTGTGGATTGAACCCAGAGTGCTTAACCACTGACCTATATCCCGAGCCCTTTTTGTTTTTTGAGACAGGGTTTTGCTAAGTTGTTTAGGGCCTCACTAAGGCTGAGGCTGGCTTTTGAACTTGTGATCCCCCTGTCTTAGCCTCCTGAGTTACTGGGATTAAATGCATATCATACCTAGTTACAAAGATGTGCATTTTAAAGTCAAAATCTCAACTAAAATCCAAAACACACACACATCATGAACAAGCAATGGATTATTGAAGGAATCAGAGAATCAGTTCCAAATGATAGTGAAAGTACTAAGAAGGTAGGAGTAGTAAAGATTTAGAGGCTAAGGAAGGTTTCACTGAGGCTTGAAGCATGAGTATAACCCAGAATATCGACAGACACATGCTGGCTATGAACAGTTTTGGACCACTGTTCTTGGTATCTGAATGCATCTATTTATTTTTTTCATTCTCTCATAATACTCTATTCATCTATGACTATACGGCTATCACATGCAAGTTCAAAAATGAATCCATGAAAATGAATAATGGTTGATGAAATTTGAATCTGGACTGAATATTTGATAATTTTACTTTTTTCTCTTAGCATGCAATAACTATAAATATTTTGGGGGTTTAGTGTGCTATTTCAATACATCTATTTAATGTACAATGGTCAAATCAAGGTAATCAGCATTCCCATCTCCTAATCACTTCTTTAGATTTAGAGACTTTAAGCTTCTCTCTTCTAGTTCTTCATAAAATATTAATAAGTTATTGTGAACTATAGTCACCCTCATGCTGCACAACACTAGAAATGTATTCATCCTTTTTAATTTTATTTTGGTTCCTCTTACTCAACCTTTCTTTACCTGACCTCTTCCTCCCTTCCTACCCTCTAGTAATCGTTACTTAATTTCTACTGTAATTTTTGGCTTCCATATATGGGAGAGAACATGCAGTATTTGTCTTTCTGTTTCTGGTTTATTTCACCTAACCTAATGTCTTCCAGTCCCATCCATTTTGCTTCAAATGACAGGTTTCATTCTCTTATGGCTCAATAATACCTCATTGTGTATATATGCCACAGTTCCACTATCCATTTGCCCCTCAGTGGATGACAGTAGGTCCCATCTTGGCTCTTTTGACATGGGATTGCAGATACCTCTGTGATTCACTGACTTAGCTTCCTTGGATATATATACACAGAAATGGGGGAGCCAGATCAAATGGTAGATTTATTTTTGTTTTTGAGAAAACCCCAAATACTATTCTCCATTAATGGCTGTACTTATATATTTGTTCCCAAAAGCATTGTTTTGGAGGTCCTTTTTCTCCATTGTCCCACCAGCATTTGTTATTTTGCTTTTTGATAATAGCCATTCTGCCTAGGGTAGAATCATATCTCATTGTGGTTTTGATTTGCATTTCTCTAATGACCTGTGATGTTGAGCATTTTCTCATATACAGGTAAGCCCCTTGTGTTTTTCTTTTTATTTAAAAAAAAATGCCTATTTAGATAACTAGCTCACTTTTTAAAATGGATACTTGACACTTGTTGCTGTGGTTTTCGTTGCTGTAAAGTTGTTTTTTTTTTTTTAATTCCTTATATATTCTGGATACAGTTTCCAAATATTCTTTCCCCTTCTACAGGTTGTCTCTTCACTAAGTTTCCTAGTTGCTTATCTATTAAGTTATCCAAAGATAAGCAATAATACCTTTACTTTAGAGTAAGGTAATTCCCTATTCTTGAGGGAAATAAAAAGCATGTAATATGTCTATGTGACATCCTTTTTAACGACCTGGGACAACACTTAGAACTTCTTTGAGCATCAATTTCCTATTCTAGGAAATGTAGATCTGGGGCAAAATGATCTCTGCATTCCCTAACAGCTTGTTAATTCTCTAATGACTATATGCTATGATTTTATAGCCATCTATTTTCTTTAAATTTCACACACACACACACACACACACACAATTTTTTTTTAACTTTCATTACAATTGACATGCTATTCATCCTTCTCTTGGCCAAATGAAGAAAGAAGAAATAAAAAGCAACCACCACATTTAAATGAAAGAGTTATCAGTCATTCTTGTATATTGCAGCTGCTCAAGAAGCCATAGGGCAAAGGCATTTATATGGAAGATAAGCTCATTGTGTTGAACAAATTAATGCTGGATTGTGAATTAAATGGCGTGTCTTCGGACAGCTAATTAGCTTTGTGCTGCTCAATTAAGTTTTGAAAGGACATGTTGTGTTTCTTGATGGAATACAGAATATACTTCAAGGCTATTGCTACTCTGGATAATTTCAATTTCAAACCCAGTGGAAATGAATAAGAAAGAAGCAAGGGCTTTGTAAACTCCAAACAATTCAGACCACCCAAAGCGCTCAACTTTCAAACCATAAATAGCAAAATAACACATTGTATTTTTAGCCACATGTGGACGTCTCTACCAGCTTCCAAACATAAAGCATAGTATCATTAACATTGTGAGCAAATATTTTAAAAGAAAGAAAGAACACTAAATTAAAATAATCTTCCTCATGTCCTTTGAGTCTATAAGATGAATTCATGAATGTTCCCTCTTCTAGAACATAAGAGTAAGCGTTGTTGGTAGAAAGAGTCTCTGGTACTGCAGAATGTTAAACAGAACTTGTTTATTTCCAATATTAAATCCAGCTACTGACTGTGGAAGAGTCCTTAACCTCTGTTCAATTCCCTCATCCACCAGATAGGGTTATGATTCTTATGTTACAGGGTTATTATGAAGACTTTAATAGTCCAAGTGCAGTGTCAGCCTCAGTTAAACCCCAAATCTCTTAGTTTCCTGTCTATACGGATTGGTCATGAACAGACCTAAGCCTATATATGGATTTTTCGTTAAATACAAAACAGCCTCCAACAATTATAAATATGCCTGCTCCTGTGGATACATTACCACCAGATACTGTGCTATAACAAAAAAGTTTTAGATGGAATTCTACCACTCAAACAAATACAGCGAGCAAACACAAGATCTATCCTGCAATCTGTTTCTGTATGGCTGGGGGACTTTTCTTTAAATTTCCTTGCATCTCTATCAATCCATCAAGTCCCTAGAATGTGAAGTGGAATTCGAAGCCCACCCAGCAATTCTCCAGAGACAGGATCTGCTCACCTTCTTGTCACACCAGGTAGCAGGGTCAGGCAGGGAGCAGGGCACAAAGCCAAGCTGATCGAGACCCAGAATCCAGTAGCATGAGAGCATGAGAGGTTAAGACATAGATATGCAGTCCCCACCACAGTCCCACCTTTGCCAGGGTGTTTTGAGTAGACCCAAAACCATGACCTCTCCTGGACTTGTGTAAATGCCCATTTTTCTCACTAAATTTGAAACCACAGAATGTATTTTCCCCAGGTTTTCTCATTATCTTAAAGCCATCCACTTCTGAGAACTGAGAACTGAATATTTGCCTTGTCCCACATCGCACATTCTCGTTGGCTTGTTTCTTTTTATGTTAACTAACTTATGAGGCTGTGACACATAAAACCTTTGCTATCTGCCAGAAAATGGGGCAGGATCCCTTCCTGACACTCTCCTGAGCACAGGGAGGAAAGCCCATTCTGCTTCGCTATGCTGAGGCCATCTTTCATTTGGGGGCTCTTTGACAAACGATGTGTCACTGGGTTTGCCTGACTTTTATACTTACTGCCCAGTTACATTCCTGGAGCACGGATCACTCCCCCACTGAAAAACTCCTTCCAGCGTCTCACAGGCAACGGAAACTCTCCCGTGCAGATGGCAATAGCACATTGAAGCACGTGCAGAAGCCAGCTCTGAGGAGTGGATTCCTGATAAGTTTTCCTCAGATGTTAACTAACCATGTATACAGCACAGAACTTTACCATATGTGGCAAATAATGTAAGGGCATCGTCGAGATATTTCTAGCCATACCTTATATTGTGACTTTAGATTTTTAACCATCTATCTGATTTATATAAATGTGGTATGGAAACAAAAGGAGCTAAGTATTTTTATATACTATTTTAGGAGGGAAAAAGCAATAAATGAATTTAAAAAAAAAAATGACACAAGTTGACTGAGTCCAGTAGCTGTGCTTTACGTCAGTAATAAGGACTACACAGTATCCCATGTTGGGAGTTCCAGGAGGGAGAGACACATTCCCAGTCCTCAGGAAGCACCTAGACCAGTGCTCATGAAATATCAGATTGTGTCCTGATCCATCTAAGAATCATTTCTATAATGTCACAAGCATACGTGATCCAGCTGAATACATTATAGGGACTAGAACCTTCTCTGGCACTCCTCTAGAGTAAGTTAATGGACTAGCTAATTTTTAAGTTGTGTATGTTTATTTTTAAACAGTATCTGGGAGATATAAAAGATTGTCTTTGCTGGAGAGTGTATTTGCGTTTTTTATAACAGATTCTTATCTTAAGATCAAGTCATCACAGTCAGAACTCTAGGCCTGGCGGCAGACCAATCAGAAGGCTATTTCTTGATTGGGGTGCAAAAGAGATTTTTTTTCTTTGCCCTTCAAATCATACACCACGATTGGTTGCCTTTCCCATATAAAGGATCAGTCCTGCTTCTAAAGGATGAGTAATTGTGAAGAATAAAACACTTTTCTTTTAAGAAGTCACAAAAATAACCATCTCTGCCCTCACATCATTTCCCTTCCTTCATTCCACTATAATTTATGAAAATGATTTAAAACTTTGGACTTCAGCGAATACTGCAAAATCCGGTCTCCAATTAGTTTTGTATGTTTAAGGTTTCCTTCATCAGAGCAAATCATAATTCTTTAGAAGAAAAGTTAAGCTTTGAAAAAGATATGAATCTGCAAGCTTCCATTTTTAGAGAAATTGATTTATAAGAGAAAAGGACTTTAGTATGATTTCCAAGGTAGAAAACCCTCTAAAATGAAGCTCGAGGAAATTGGCATAGGAAGCAGCCATCAGACTCAAATTCTCGGCACTTGGGATCAACTTGTATTATTCCAACAGCCAGGGACTATGCTGGGTGCTTTCATAGCATTAAACCATCAGTCTTGGGGGACTCGCTATGTGCAATCTATCTGCAACCAAGCTGAGAATAAAGTATGAGAATATTTTGAAGTTCAGGCCTGTGAAACAATTGATAAGAAGTTGCTTCAAATCTGTCTCTCTCTACTATTTCTACGTACACCCCTTGATTAGCATGTATGTGGCTTACCACTTAATTGTACCAGCAAATGCTTATGAAACTGAGCAAATACCATATCAAACCTGAAACCTGCTGCCTCCAACATCTCTTCCAGCCTTCAGAAAGTTTATTGAAAGGCGGACTCTCCCACAACAGTCTGTCTTGGTGATTGATGACATGGGTAGAAGATGATTAAACATTCTCTAACTTGGAGTCCTTAATACATTGGTAGTAATCTCTTCAAATAAATCACACATAAGTAATAAGTTAAGGATGTTGTTCAAAAATTACAAAGGAAGTCAAAATCTATTTACTGGGACTCTTAAAAACTGATTGATTGTTATTATCAGAAATATAATCCTAGATTACTTTCAAACCTGCTTCTTGAGTGACTCTTGTTTTATTTCAGTGATGGGTCTGTATTAATTTGGCACTTAAATCTGCTTGCAGGACATGAATTTCACTCCATATTATCCATATTGGTTTCAAAGTCATATGTGTAAGGCCAAAGAGAAAGAAAACAGCTTGGGAAACAATGACCACCAACCAGTCCCTGAGTAAGTCCAGTAGACTGTGAGCATTTTCTTGGTTTGCAGGTCAAAGTGAATAACATCTAAACTGCATTATTTGTTTTTCTAAAAGAGACTCTTTTCCACCCAGAAGTTCAGCTGCTTTAATAAAAGAAATTCAGGATATCCCATGTTCACAATGACCTCTGACACATATAGAGATTCAAAGTTAGAAAATAAAGGGGCTGGGGTTATGGCTCAGAGGTAGAACGCTTGCTTAGCTCGTATGAGGCACTGGGTTTAAGCCTCAGCATCACATAAAAATACATAAATAAAATAAAGGTATTGTGTCCAACTACAACTAAAAAAAAATGTTAGAAAATAGAATTTCTGCTCACCTGGAGCAGAAAAGTAGACACAGATTGATGAGTTACTTAAAAGATTCCCCAATGTCCCTGTCAGGAGAGTGCCTTTGAGAAGGTTTCTCTGTCCAATCTTAGAGTGGCATTTCATTATTTCTCATTGTTTACTCTATTTACTTATTCAGTATATATTTTTAAGAGCCTACTAAATCATCAAGTGCTGGGAATAGCAGAGTATTCAAACTAGATAAGGCAGCTCCCATGGGGGAATTAACATTTTAATGGCAGAGAGAATCACAACCAAACATCACAGTTGAAAGTGTAAATCTGCTTCAAAGGTAACACAGGGAACACCCACGATTGTGGACTTGACCTAGGCAAGGAGGTCTAGGAGAGAGGAAGGGATCCTTTACTCTGGAAGTGTACAATTGAACTTGTGATGAGTGTTCCAAGCAGAAGGAACCCCTGCACAGTCCTTGTCTCTGGAAGGAGCACAGTGACCATCATGTGGCTGAGACACACCTTGGGAGGGAGATGATGCAAGATAAATTGGAGAGGGGACAGGAACAAGCCTGGGCTCACCTTGAGGGTCAACTTAAATATTTTGTCTTTGTTTTATGAGCAAGGGAAAGTGACAAAGGGTTTTAGATAGACGAGGAGTCATGATCAGCCTTGGTTATTTTAAAGACAGATGCAGGGAGGAGAATATACTGGAAGGGGCCAGTGTGACTGTTAGCAAATCAGTAAGAAGACTCAGACCAAGCAGAAGATGAAGGTTGTTATGATTTAGATATAAAGTGTCACCCAAAAACTCATCTGTGAGATAATGCAAGAATTTTCAGAGGTGAAATGATGAGATTATGAGAGAAATAGCATAATTGGTGGGTTAATCCACTGAAATAAGTTAACCAGGTGGTAAATGAAAGAGAAAATAGGTCACTTGAGGTGTGCCTTTTGGGGCAACTTTTAAGCTGACCCACAGGGTGAGCTCAGTCTTGTTCCTGTCCTCTCTCTACCTCATCTTGTACCATCTCTCTCCTAAGTTGTGTCTTAGTCACATGTTAGTCATTCCTTTCATGCCTTGTTGTCACCATGCTCCTTCCAGGGACAGGGACTTTGCATTTGGAGTTCCTAGTCCCTGATGAGCAGAGCTCTCTCTCTGCTTCCTGGTTGTCATGTCCTGAGCTAACTCTTTGTGCCACTCCTCTGTGCCATGATGTTCTGCATCACCTCAGGCCCAAAGCTATGGAGCTATGGAGCTGGATGACCATGATCTGAACTTCTAAAAACCATGAGCCCAAATCAACTTTTCCTCTTCTAAAATTTTCTTGTGATCTTTCGGTCACAGTAACACAAAGGTGACTAAAACAATGGAGTTTGGAGTGGAGGATGGCAGTAGCCAGGGAGATGGATAGATTTAAGACACTTTCTCCTATCCACTTTCATTGGCCCAAAAACTCCACTCTTCTTGGCATTGATTTTCTTGCCTGCTTATTGCTCCCATCTGCAGTGCCAGCTTTTAGTGCTAAGCTTTATAGTAAGGACTCAGTGTACATTTGTTATGAATGCATAGTTCCCCCTTTCATTATGTTCTTTCCTGCACCATAAAATTTCTGCAGTTCAATCTGTCCTGCAATGTACCATATAGGCATGCACACAATGAGGTCACAAAACTGGCCCAAGGACCCCATGAATAAAACTGGAGATTCCCTTGGGGAACCCCCTTCTCCCCTCCCCAAGGCCAACCTTAAATCCAAGTGCTGAGCTGAGCCATTCTAGCGAGGAGCGGTCAGTAGAAGGTATAGACTAAAGGAATGGATTTATGTCTGCACAAAATTTACTCCATAACACCTACTACTGTGTCACCAATTCCCGTCTCCGAAATCACCATTGATCTGATTTCTGTTAAATTGTTTGCACCTTTTCTAAATCTTCAATAGATTTTAATATTCTAATAGTCCATTTCCAAGACTGTATTCCATGAGATAATTCATAACCTAGTAATGACAATGTAAACAAAAGACATTTTTTAGAGGTCTTTTATCTGCATTACCTTCTCTGATGCTTAAAATAATCCCACAAGATAGTCAAGACTGAGACCTTTCCCCAGACTGTTTTTACTATCCAACCAAACTTTTCAGGTAACAATACAGCAAAGCAGTGACTGATACATCTAGTGAAGAAGATGCAATGGCTTCATAAAGAGCCACACTCAGCCCAAGGTCAAGCTCTCAGACCTAAAGCACATCCCATTTCCCTCATTAATTCTGTTTTTTTTTAATAGTATCCAATTTTATTCATTTAAATTTATTTTTATTACTTGTAATCAGTATACATGATAGAAGAAAACTTTTCAATTCATTGTACACAAATGGAGCACTACTTTTCATTTCTCAAGTTGTACATGATGTAGAGCCACACCACATGTGCAGTCATACAAGTACCTAGGGTAATGATGTTTGTCTCATTCCACCATCTTTCCTACCCCCATGCCCCCACCCTTCTTTTCCTCATCTTGGCCCACATTGTCCCCCTGCACACACACACACACACACACACACACACACACACACCATTATGGATCAGCATCCACATATCAGAGAAAACATTTGGCCTTTGGTTTTGGGGGATTGGCTTACTTCGCTTAGCATGATATTCTCCAACTCCATCCATTTACCTGAAAATGCCATAATTTTATTCTCTTTTAATACTGAGTAATATACCACAGTTTCTTTATCCATTCATCTATCTAGGTTGGTTCTGCAGTTCAGCTATTGTGAATTGTGCTTCTGGAAACATCGAAGTGGCTGCCTCACTGTCTTAAGTATGCTATTTTAAAGTCCTTTGGGTATAGACCAAGGAGTGGTATAGCTGGGCGAAATGGTGGTTCCATTCTGAGTTTTCTAAGGAATTTCCATACTGTTTTCCAGATTGGTTGCACCAATTTGCAGTCTCACCAGCAGTGTACCACATGAATACTTCTTCTCCAAGATGCTTGTGATACTTGAGAAAGTTAATTGTATCCATTTCACTTAGACAATGATCTGAAACTAGAAAAAACATTCACAGCTTTGTTAAGCATACCCAGCTTCTCCAAATGTCAAGCAATCATGCCCACTAGATTTCCCTATTTGGGTTATTTACCAAAAGGGAGATGCTCTCCTGCAGTAATTACAGAGGCAAACATGGATGGTGGATAGAATAAAGCTGGCTGTGACACTTCCCAAACTTTCTCTGACTTAACTAAAATTGATAACAGAAGCAGAATTCCCAAGAAGACACTCTGTCTGCACCATTGAGCCCTTTGCCGACATCAACACATAGGTACTTGCAGGTTTATGGGTCCAGCCATCTATCTGGGAACCCGTGGGTTCATGTCAATCATGCTATTTCCCAAAACATTTTAGAAATGTTTTCTTTGGGAACTGTCAGTAGAGTCACATTTTAAGCTACAGCAGAGAAAAAGTAGTGATTTTCTTTGAAGTTTGCATTTCATTTTGACCCAGAACTTCAGACCAGGTTCTTAATGATAAACAGCATTTGATAATAAGCGAAATTACTCTCAAGGAATAAATATTGTGTCATTGAAGAGGATCAAGAAAATGTGGCTATAGGTGTTGCAGGCCACAACGGGCCTCCCAAAATGTAATAGCAACTTACTGTCATGGGCCCATCTCTAAAACGTGCACTTGTTGGAAGACAGCATATTCAACTGCATGTAGAAGTTGGTTGCTAGTGTCTCTGCTTTGAGAAAAGGTCTGCTGCTGCGTTGGAGTCACATTCTGGGCTTCCTCTGGCTTCTGCACATTCCCAAGGTCTCAACCACAGTTGCACCTTCCTTCTCTGTTCACCCAGCAGTACACAATCTGGGATGATGACTTAGTCGATTATAACAAAGCACGGTGACAGGCATGCTGAAACGCTCAAAGAACTTCTGTGACAATGATGAAACTCCTGTCTCAAACAACTTTACTGTCTGTGTCCATTAACATGCGGGAAGTGGCCATGTATTACATCGATTGATTTAACTATAAAGATTAAAATATGTGCAACATTTAAAATTGTCTACTGGCAATTGGCCCAGTGTAAGACTGGGGAGAAGAGAAGAAGGTGGAAATTGTATATCTTCTCTTAGAAAGCAGGGTTTCTACAACTAAGAAACATGAAATCAAAAATAGAAGACACCTTTAGAATTTTTCAGGGGCTACATCTTTTCTAAACTCATTACCTTTCAGCCAAAAAAAAAAAAAAATCTTTGAATCCAGGAATTTTACTTTTAATACTTTTGATGCGAACAAGGATGTTTGCACTTTATCTAAAAGTATACTTTTCTCAGAAATGTTTATAATTGAAAAAAATAAAAACAATCCAAATCAAAAAGCTTATCAAATAAAGCATAGTATATATGTAGATAAAATATTGTTCCACCAGTAAAACTCAAATCTTAGTAAAAAAAAAAAAAAAACTTAATGACAAAGAGAAAGCCTCACCCCACACCCAGGAGCCCTGAGAAGCAGATGGCCAAAGACCCCAGCTCTTCCCAGTCCTGGGTGTGTCACCCTCTTCCTCAGAACGCACTTTTGTCTCTAGATGCATCCCTGGGATTTTAACGTGTGGGAGTGACTAAGTGATGGCCAGGGAGTGACTCCTGGAGACTAATGCCATTGAAAGAAGATTTGTGTTATAGTCATGCACCACATAATGACATTTCACTCAAAAACCAGCTGTGTATGATAATGGTTCTATAAGACTATATGACCTCATGACATCATAGCCTTCTTGGTTTGTATAAGTACAGTCTACCATGTTTACACAGTGATGAAATCAGTTAGTAACACATTTCTCAGAATGAATCTCGTTGTTAATGCCTGACTTTACATTTCCCAACAGGGAGCCAGGATACCACACTACACAGTGCCACCTAGGAAAGCACCAGGTTTGGTCAGAGATCCAAGGGGTAAGGGGAAAATGTGGCCCAGCCTTTACTATGTCTCCCATGGGAAAGGTGAGGAAGGGCAGAGGACATAGCATAGCAATGGCTAGTGAGAATCATGCCAACGGCTGGGGGACAACAAGGGATGCCTCTGGTTGTTGGACGCCTGTCCCAGGGTGCTTAGGTCAGAGAAATATCATCTCCTGGAGTATAAAAGCCAAACAGGAGCCACTTCAGAGTGTGGCCCTGGATTGGTTGGTGTGTATATGCAAGCATACACCGTGGTGAGCCTTTTGTTCTTTCTAAGAATTAGCTCATCCTAAGAGGGGCAATCCAAATCTCTCTCCAGTCAATGAGACTACCAAGGCTATCATATCAAAAATATAGAAATTAAGAAAATATAACTAACATAAACTCAATGAAGAAGCACCTGTTCCCAATGCCTCTGGGCCACTGAGCAAAGCATTGCTTCATATGGGAAATGTCTGTCTCCTTCCTCAAAAAAGTTAGACCAACCACATTGGCCTTCATGATACTATGTCACCAACTCCCCATTTTTTTTATAAAATATATATTTATATAACCCAAATACAATCATAGTCTTCTGCCTTACTGCTTTCCTCACTTTCATTAAGGGTGAGGCAATAATTTTATTCATCTTTGCAAATACCACAGTGCAGGCATTTCATAGATTGAGCACATTTTCAAGGGGACAGTTTTGACCACAGTCATTCCCATTGGCAGCTAGCAGGTCACCAAAGACCCTGCATCAAGGGAGGACGTGTACATCAAGGGAGTGCAAATATTGTTGGCCATGTATACCCAGGTGTGCTCACTATCTCTACCTGAGGTTCCAAAGTTTTAAATATAACTCTGTCACTCCGAACGCAGTTTAAAAACCATGCTTAAAATACTTTTGTCAAATTGCCAGATTGGCCAATTTTAGGGGATGGGAAGATTACAGGGTGAGAGGACAGATAGAATAGGGTGTAGTAGGAGGGGTGTACTTCCTGAATGAAACTCAACCCAGGAATTAAAGGAAGGGAACAAAGACCCCAGTCAGAGATCCAAGGGATGAGGGGATAACCAAACCACGGCACTAGAAATGGCTTTCGTCTAATAGCTGAATGTGGCAGCTGCTCCAGGGGAACAGATGAGACAGGAGAACATCCCGGGTGAGGGGGCCCAAGTGGAGCTCTTCACATCTGGAGGCTTGTTAGGCAATTTCACATTCCTCTGGAGTTAAGCCAACTGATGGGCTGTGACATGAGATAATCGGTGCTACTGATGTGTGAAGGTCCCATAAGAGATGACAGGCAGACTCTGGAAATAGGAATCCCAGGGCCTCTGCATGTGCACAGACAGCGCAAATTCGAGTAATAACACAATGCCCATTTGCAGAGCGACAGCCTGTTTCTGCAAGATGACAGTAACAAGGATTTTCCGTCATGATTTGGAAGGAAGAAAACATGAACCTCATTTTCTTCGCGGTTGTAAGGTATACATGGTGTATGTTGAAGTTTTTCTGTTTGGGAAGCAATGGATACTTGAAAGTAAACGAAATATATCAGTGGTTTTTTTTTAATTGATTTTTAGGTGTAAGAGCATGAAAGATGCAATGTATTGCATCAGAGATATTTATTACTGTCTTCCCTATACTCCTATTTAACCCTGTATCCACCGTCTCTCAACTCCCCTACATCAAACCACGCTCCAGCAGAGGGGATCCCACTAATGAGTTCCATTTTCTCAGCCCTCATTCATTTCTTTTTGTTTTTAATTTTTTATTGTGGGTTGTTCAAAATATTACAAATTTCTTGACATATCATATTCCACACTTTGATTCAAGTGGGTTATGAACTCCCACCTTCACCCCATACACAGATTGCAGAATCACATCAGTTACACATCCATTGATTTACATATTGCCAACTAGTGTCTGTTGTGCTTCTCTGCCTTTCCCATTCTCCACCCTCCCCCCTCCCCACCTCTCCCCTCCCCTCCCCTCCTCTCTCTCTACCCCCTCCACTGTATAACCCTGAGGGTCTCCTTCCATTACCATGCAATTTCCCTTCTCTCTCCCTTTCCCTCCCACTTCTCATCCCTGTTAAATGTTAATCTTCTTCTCATGCTCTTCGTCCCTACTCTGATCTTAGTTACTCTCCTTATATCAAAGAAGACATTTGGCATTTGTTTTTTAGGGATTGGCTAGCTTCACTTAGCATAATCTGCTCTAATGCCATCCATTTCCCTGCAAATTCTATGATTTTGTCATTTTTTAATGCAGAGTAATACTCCATTGTGTATAAATGCCACATTTTTTTTTTATCCATTCGTCTATTGAAGGGCATCTAGGTTGGTTCCACAGTCTTGCTATTGTGAACTGTGCTGCTATGAACATCAATGTAGCAGTGTCCCTGTAGCATGCTCTTTTTAGGTCTTTAGGGAATAGACCGAGAAGGGGAATAGCTGGGTCAAATGGTGGCTCCATTCCCAGCTTTCCAAGAAATCTCCATACTGCTTTCCAAATTGGCTGCACCAATCTGCAGTCCCACCAGCAATGTACAAGTGTACCCTTTTCCCCACATCCTCGCCAGCACTTGTTGTTGTTTGACTTCATAATGGCTGCCAATCTAACTGGAGTGAGATGGTATCTTAGGGTGGTTTTGATTTGCATTTCTCTGACAGCTAGAGATGTTGAGCATTTTTTCATGTACTTGTTGATTGACTGTATGTCCTCCTCTGAGAAGTGTCTGTTCAGGTCCTTGGCCCATTTGTTGGATTGGGTTGTTTGTTCTCTTATTGTCTAATTTTTTGAGTTCTTTGTATACTCTGGATATTAGGGCTCTATCTGAAGTGTGAGGAGTAAAGATTTGTTCCCAGGGTGTAGGCTCCCTATTTACCCCTCTTATTGGTTCTTTTGCTGAGAAAAAACTTTTTAGTTTGAGTAAGTCCCATTTGTTGATTCTAGTTATTAACTTTTGTGCTATGGGTGTCCTATTGAGGAATTTGGAGCCCGACCCCACCGACTGTAGATCGTAGCCAACTTTTTCTTCTATCAGACGGCGCGTCTCTGATTTGATATCAAGCTCCTTGATCCATTTTGAATTCACTTTTGTGCATGGTGAGAGAAAGGGATTCAGTTTCATTTTGTTGTATATGGATTTCCAGTTTTCCCAGCACCATTTGTTGAAGATGCTATCCTTCCTCCATTGCATGCTTTTAGCGCCTTTATCAAATATAAGAAAGTTGTAATTTTGTGGATTGGTCTCTGTGTCCTCTATTCTGTACCATTGGTCCACCCGCCTGTTTTGGTACCAGTACCATGCTGTTTTTGTTACTATTGCTCTGTAGTATAGTTTGAAGTCTGGTATCGCTATACCGCCTGATTCACATTTCCTGCTTAGCATTGTTTTTGCTATTCTGGGTCTTTTATTTTTCCATATGAATTTCATGATTGCTTTCTCTATTTCTACAAGAAATGCCGTTGGGATTTTGATTGGCATTGCATTAAACCTATAGAGAACTTTTGGTAATATCGCCATTTTGATGATGTTAGTTCTGCCTATCCATGAACAGGGTATATTTTTCCATCTTCTAATATCTTCTTCTATTTCTCTCTTTAGGGTTCTGTAGTTTTCATTGTATAGGTCTTTCACCTCTTTTGTTAGGTTGATTCCCAAGTATTTTATTTTTTTGAAGATATTTTGAATGGAGTGGTTGTCCTCATTTCCATTTCAGAGGATTTGTCGCTGATATACAGGAATGCCTTTGATTTATGCGTGTTGATTTTATATCCTGCCACTTTGCTGAATTCATTTATTAGCTCTAATAGTTTCTTTGTAGAGCCTTTTGGGTCTGCTAGGTATAGAATCATATCATCTGCAAATAGTGATAATTTAAGTTCTTCTTTTCCTATTTTGATGCCTTTAATTTCTTTCGTCTGTCTAATTGCTCTGGCCAGTGTTTTGAGAACTATGTTGAACAGAAGTGGAGAGAGAGGGCATCCCTGTCTTGTTCCAGATTTTAGAGGGAATGCCTTCAGTTTTTCTCCATTCAGAATGATGCTAGCCTGAGGCTTAGCATAGATTGCTTTTACAATATTGAGGTATGCTCCTGTTATCCCTAGTTTTTCTAGAGTTTTGAACATAAAGTGATGCTGTACTTTGTTGAATGCTTTTTCCGCATCTATCGAGATGATCATATGGTTCTTATTTTTAAGTCTATTGATGTGGTGAATAACATTTATTGATTTCCGTATATTGAACCAGCCTTGCATCCCAGGGATGAATCCTACTTGATCATGGTATACAATCTTTTTGATATGTTTTTGTATCCGATTCGCCAGAATTTTGTTGAGGATTTTTGCATCTAGGTTTATTAGAGATATTGGTCTGTAGTTTTCTTTCTTTGAAGTGTCTTTGTCTGGTTTAGGTATCAGGGTGATGTTGGCCTCATAGAATGAATTTGGAAGTTCTCCCTCTTTTTCTATTTCCTGAAGTAGCTTGAAAAGTATTGGTATTAGTTCTTCTTTAAAGGTTTTGTAAAATTCTGCTGTATACCCATCTGGTCCTGGGCTTTTCTTAGTTGGTAGTCTTTTGATGGTTTCTTCTATTTCCTCAATTGATATTGGTCTGTTTAGGTTTTCTATATCCTCCTGACTCAATCTGGGCAGATCATATGACTTAAGAAATTTATCTATGCCTTCACTATCTTCTAATTTATTGGAGTATAAGGATTCAAAATAGTTTTTGATTATCTTCTGTATTTCTGAAGTGTCTGTTGGGATATTGCCTTTTTCATCCCGTATGCTAGTAATTTGAGTTCTCTCTCTTCTTCTCTTCGCTAGCATCGCTAAGGGTCTGTCGATTTTGTTTATTTTTTCAAAGGACCAACTTTTAGTTTTGTCAATTTTTTCAATTGTTTCTTTTGTTTCGATTTCATTAATTTCAGCTCTGATTTTACTTATTTCTTGCCTTCTACTTCTTTTGCTGTTGTTTTGCTCTTCTTTTTCAAGGATTTTGAGATGAAGTATGAGATCATTTATTGGTTGTTTTTTTCTTTTTTTAAGGAATGAACTCCAAGCAATGAATTTTCCTCTTAGAACTGCTTTCAATGTGTCCCATAGATTCCGATATGTTGTGTCTGTGTTTTCATTAATCTCTAAGAATTTTTTAATTTCCTCCTTGATGTCTTCTATAACCCATTGATCATTCAGTAACCTATTGTTCATTCTCCAATTGATGTATGCTTTTTCCTTCCTTCTTTTATCATTGATTTTCAGTTTCATTCCATTATGATCAGATAAGATGCATGGTATTATCTCTACTCCTTTATATTGTCTAAGAGTTGCCCTGTGACATAATATATGATCTATTTTTGAGAAGGATCCATGTGCTGCTGAGAAAAAAGTGTAACTGCTTGATGTTGGGTGGTATACTCTATATATGTCAATTAGGTCTAGGTTATTAATAGTGTTATTGAGTTATATAGTTTCCTTATTCAACTTTTGTTTGGAAGATCTGTCCAGTGGCGAGAGAGGTGTGTTGAAGTCTCCCATGATTATGGTGTGGTGGTCTATTAGACTCTTGAACTTGAGAAGAGTTTGTTTGACGAACATAGCTGCACCATTGTTTGGGGCATAAATATTTATGATTGTTATGTCTTGTTGGTGTATGGTTCCCTTAAGCAGTATGTAGTGTCCCTCTTTATCTCTTTTGATTAACTTTGGCTTGAAATCTATTTTATTTGATATGAGTATGGACACGCCTGCTTGTTTCCGAAGTCCATATGAGTGATATGATTTTTCCCAACCTTTCACCTTCAGCCTATGTATGTCTTTTCCTATCAAATGCGTCTCCTGTAGGCAGCATATTGTTGGGTCTTGTTTTGTGATCCATTCTACTAGCCTGTGTCTCTTAATTGGTGAGTTTAAGCCATTAACATTTAGGGTTATTATTGAGATATGGGTTGTTCTTCCAGCCATATTTGTTTATTTCTGTTACTAAACATTGTTTGTTTTCCTCTTTGATTATCGCCCCCCCTTTACTGTCCTACCTCCCACTGTTGGTTTTCATTGTTATTTTCCATTTCCTCTTCCTGTAATGCTTTGGCGAGGATGTTTTGAAGAGATGGTTTTCTAGCTGCGAATTCTTTAAACTTTTGTTTATCGTGGAAGGTTTTAATTTCATCTTCCATCCTGAAGCTTAATTTCGCTGGATACACAATTCTTGGTTGGAACCCATTTTCTTTCAGTGTTTGAAATATGTTATTCCAGGATCTTCTAGCTTTCAGAGTCTGTGTTGAAAGATCAGCTGTTATCCTGATTGGCTTACCCCTAAATGTAATCTGCTTCCTTTCTCCTGTAGCTTTTAAAATTCTCTCCTTATTCTGTATGTTGGGCATCTTCATTATAATGTGTCTAGGTGTGGATCTCTTATGATTTTGCACATTCGGCGTCCTGTAGGCTTCTAGGATTTGGGATTCTGTCTCATTCTTCAAGTCTGGGAAGTTTTCTTGTATTATTTCATTGAGTAGACTGCTCATTCCTTTGGTTTGGAGCTCTGTACCTTCCTGTATCCCAATGACTCTTAAGTTTGGTCTCTTAATGTTATCCCATATTTCTTGGATGTTCTGCTCATGGTTTCTTAACAGTCTTGCTGAGCTGTCTATGTTCTTTTCCAGTTGAAATACTTTGTCTTCATTGTCTGATGTTCTATCTTCTAAGTGTTCTACTCTGCTGGTAGTATTCTCCATTGAGTTCTTAAATTGGTTTATTGCTTCCTGCATTTCTAGGATTTCTGATTGCTTGTTTTTTATAACCTCTATCTCCCTGTATAGTTGATCCTTTGCTTCCTGGATTTGTTTGCGTAATTCGTTGTCGAAGTGATCTTTCATTGTCTGATTTTGCTGTTTAATGTCTTCCTTGATACTCCAGATCGTCTGAAGCATGTATATCCTGAATTCTTTATCTGACATTCCATCTGCTGCAGCTGTTACCTCTTCTAAAGTTGCGTTGACCTGCATTGCTTGTGGTCCTTTCTTTCCTTGTCTTTTCATACTGCTTGTGTATCTTTCCTGCAGGTGCGGGCGGCGGCTCTGCTCTCTCCTTATTCCAATTGGGGTGTCGTGGCTACCATGCCGGCAGGTCACTGGGCCTGTTCTGGGAGCTGGTGGCAGCTCTGTTCTGCCCCTACTCCAATTGGGGTGACGAGTGTACCACGCCGGCAGGCCACCGGGCCTGATCCGCCAGTCGGTTGCAGGTTTGCCTACCCTGCAGGCGCGGGCGGCGGCTCTACTCTGCCCCTACTCCATATGGGGTGACGTGTCTGTCGTACCAGCAGGCCACTGGGCCTGTCCCGCTGGTCGGTCGCAGATCTGCCCACCTTTCGGGCACGGGTGGAGGCTCTGCTCTGCCCCTACTCCAATTGGGGTGTCGTGACTACCCCGCCTGCAGGACGCTGGGTCTGTTCCTGGCAAGGGAGGCGACTCTGCTCTGTCACTACTCCAATTAGGGTGGTGTTTGTACCACGCCGGCAGGCTCCTGGGCCTGATCCGCCGGTCTGTTGTAGGTCTGCCTACCTTGAAGGCGCGGGCGGCGGATCTGCCCTGCCCCTCCTACCACGCCTGCGGACCCCTGGGCCTGATCTGCAGGTTGATCACTGGTCTGCTCACCCTGCGGGCACGGGTGGCGGTTCCGCTCCGCCCCCACTCCAATTGGGGTCACGTGACCACCACCCCGGCAGGGCCTGATCCGGGCGTGGGAGAAGGATCTGCTCTGCCCCTACTCGAGTTGGGGTGACGTGTGTACCACACTGGCAGGCCACTGGGCCTGACCCGCCAGGCTGTCACAGGTCTGTTTACCTTGCAAGCGCAGGCGGCGGCTCTGCCCTGCCCCTCCTACCACGCCCATGTACTACTGGGTCGTGGGTCTGCCCACCTGGCGGGTGTGGGTGGCGGCTCCGCTCCGCCCCCTCTCCAATTGGGGTCACGCGGTCACCACGCTGGCGAGCCGCTGGGCCTGCTCCAGGGGCTGGCGGCGGCCCGGCTCCTTCCCTCTGGCTCGAGGACAAATTGAGGAGATTCGGGTGACTGAGCCTCACCCCCCTTACCAGGAGACCAACTGCTTATGTCACCGCTGGTATTGATGAAGATCTCTCCTCCACCGCTTTCTGCTGACATCAGATCTCTGCCATGTTGGTATCCTATGCGAATGGCAGCATTTCGTTCCCCTTGCCGGGCAACCCAAGCAACGGGTGAGTCCTGACCGGCCCTCAGCAGGACCCGGACCAAGACGCAGTTTCCGCGGGCTCCTAGCCCCGGTCCAGGGAAGTTCTGGGAGCCGGAACTCGGCCGCTCCGTGCTCGGTGTAAGCTCCTATAAGTGTAAGCTCCAAGAAGCATCCCCCGCGGGCTCAGTTCCGGGAGCCGGAATTCGGCTTCTTAGTGCTTGGTGTATGGTCTGATAGTAGCAGGGTCCAAGAAGCAGCCTCCGCGGGCTCCGCAGCCCTGAGCCAGGGCGGTTCCGGGACAGTTCCGGGAGCCGGAACTCAGCCGCTCCGTGCTCGGTGTAAGCTCCTATAAGTGTAAGCTCCAAGAAGCAGTCCCCGCGGGCTCAGTTCCGGGAGCCGGAATTCGGCTTCTTGGTGCTTGGTGTTTGCTCTGATAGTAGCAGGGTCCAAGAAGCAGCCTCCGCAGGCTCCACAGCCCTGAGCCAGGGCGGTTCCGGGACGGTTCCGGGAGCCGGAACTCGGCCGCCCCGCGCTCGGTGTTCACTCCGATAAGATCAGATTTTAAGAAGCACCCAGGCGCTGAACCCTAGCAATCTGTCTGCGAGCCACAGGCGAATTGCAGCCTGAAATTACCTGTTCTATGGCTGAATGAGCTGCGGTCAGTCAAAAACAGGTATGGTGATGTCAGTTTACCAACATGGTGGCTGCTGGCCTCCTCTGTGGTCTGACCGGTGTGGAGAACCGAGATGGACCGCTTCCTTCCCCCGTCTCGAACCCAGAATTCAGCCCTGAGTGCGGTGCTTGCGCGTCTGGCCTGTTTTGCTCTTCTTTTTCAAGGATTTTGAGATGAAGTATGAGATCATTTATTTGTTGGTTTTTTTCTTTTTTAAAGGAATGAACTCCAAGCAATGAATTTTCCTCTTAGAACTGCTTTCAATGTGTCCCATAGATTCCGATATGTTGTGTCTGTGTTTTCATTAATCTCTAAGAATTTTTTAATTTCCTCCTTGATGTCTTCTATAACCCATTGATCATTCAGTAACCTATTGTTCATTCTCCAAGTGATGTATGCTTTTTCCTTCCTTCTTTTATCGTTGATTTTCAGTTTCATTCCATTATGATCAGATAAAATGCATGGTATTATCTCTACTCCTTTATACTGTATAAGAGTTGCCCTGTGACATAATATATGATCTATTTTTGAGAAGGATCCATGTGCTGCTGAGAAAAAAGTGTAACTGCTTGATGTTGGGTGGTATACTCTATATATGTCAATTAGGTCTAGGTTATTAATAGTGTTATTGAGTTCTATAGTTTCCTTATTCAACTTTTGTTTGGAAGATCTGTCTAGTGGCGAGAGAGGTGTGTTGAAGTCTCCCATGATTATAGTATGGTGGTCTATTAGACTCTTGAACTTGAGAAGAGTTTGTTTGACGAACATAGCTGCACCATTGTTTGGGGCATAAATATTTATGATTGTTATGTCTTGTTGGTGTATGGTTCCCTTAAGCAGTATGTACTGTCCCTCTTTATCCCTTTTGATTAACTTTGGCTTGAAATCTATTTTATTTGATATGAGTATGGACACGCCTGCTTGTTTCCGAAGTCCATATGAGTGATATGATTTTTCCCAACCTTTCACCTTCAGCCTATGTATGTCTTTTCCTATCAAATGCGTCTCCTGTAGGCAGCATATTGTTGGGTCTTGTTTTGTGATCCATTCTACTAGCCTGTGTCTCTTAATTGGTGAGTTTAAGCCATTAACATTTAGGGTTATTATTGAGATATGGGTTGTTCTTCCAGCCATATTTGTTTATTTCTGTTACTAAACATTGTTTGTTTTCCTCTTTGATTATTTTCCCCCACTTTATTGTCCTACCTCCCACTGTTGGTTTTCATTGTTATTTTCCATTTCCTCTTCCTGTAATGCTTTGGCGAGGATGTTTTGAAGAGATGGTTTTCTAGCTGCGAATTCTTTAAACTTTTGTTTATCGTGGAAGGTTTTAATTTCATCTTCCATCCTGAAGCTTAATTTCGCTGGATACACAATTCTTGGTTGGAACCCATTTTCTTTCAGTGTTTGAAATATGTTATTCCAGGATCTTCTAGCTTTCAGAGTCTGTGTTGAAAGATCAGCTGTTATCCTGATTGGCTTACCCCTAAATGTAATCTGCTTCCTTTCTCCTGTAGCTTTTAAAATTCTCTCCTTATTCTGTATGTTGGGCATCTTCATTATAATGTGTCTAGGTGTGGATCTCTTATGATTTTGCACATTCGGCGTCCTGTAGGCTTCTAGGATTTGGGATTCTGTCTCATTCTTCAAGTCTGGGAAGTTTTCTTGTATTATTTCATTGAATAGACTACTCATTCCTTTGGTTTGGAGCTCTGTACCTTCCTGTATCCCAATGACTCTTAAGTTTGGTCTCTTGATGTTATCCCATATTTCTTGGATGTTCTGCTCATGGTTTCTTAACAGTCTTGCTGAGCTGTCTATGTTCTTTTCCAGTTGAAATACTTTGTCTTCATTGTCTGATGTTCTATCTTCTAAGTCTTCTACTCTGCTGGTAGTATTCTCCATTGAGTTTTTAAGTTGGTTTATTGCTTCCTGCATTTCTAGGATTTCTGTTTGTTTGTTTTTTATAACCTCTATCTCCCTGTATAGTTGATCCTTTGCTTCCTGGATTTGTTTGCGTAATTCATTGTCGAAGTGATCTTTCATTGTCTGATTTTGCTGTTTAATGTCTTCCTTGATACTTCAGATCATCTGAAGCATGTATATCCTGAATTCTTTATCTGACATTCCATCTGCTGCAGCTGTTACCTCTTCTAAAGTTGCGTTGACCTGCATTGCTTGTGGTCCTTTCTTTCCTTGTCTTTTCATACTGTTTGCGTATCTTTCCTGCAGGCGCGGGCGGCGGCTCTGCTCTCTCCTTATTCCAATTGGGGTGTCGTGGCTACCACGCCGGCAGGTCACTGGGCCTGTTCTGGGCGCTGGCGGCGGCTCTGTTCTGCCCCTACTCCAATTGGGGTGACGAGTTTACCACACCGGCAGGCCACCGGGCCTGATCCGCCAGTCGGTTGCAGGTTTGCCTACCCTGCAGGCGCGGGCGGCGGCTCTACTCTACCCCTACTCCAAATGGGGTGATGTGTCTGTCGTACCGGCAGGCCACTGGGCCTGTCCCGCTGGTCAGTTGCAAATCTGCCCACCTTTCGGCCACGGGTGGTGGCTCTGCTCTGCCCCTACTCCAATTGGGGTGTCGTGACTACCCTGCCTGCAGGTCGCTGGGCCTGTTCCTGGCACGGGCGGCGACTCTGCTCTGCCCCTACTCCAATTAGGGCGGTGTGTGTACCATGCCGGCAGACTCATGGGCCTGATCCGCCGGTCTGTCGCAGGTCTGCCTACCTTGGAGGCGCGGGCGGCGGATCTGCCCTGCCCCTCCTACCACGCCTGCGGACCCCTGGGCCTGATCTGCAGGTTGGTCACAGGTCTGCTCACCCTGCGGGCACAGGTGGTGGTTCCGCTCCACCCCCACTCCAATTGGGGTCACATGGCCACCACCCCGGCAGGGCCTGATCCGGGCGTGGGAGAAGGATCTGCTCTGCCCCTACTCCAGTTGGGGTGATGTGTGTACCACACTGGCAGGCCACTGGGCCTGACCCGCCAGGCTGTCACAGGTCTGTTTACCTTGCAAGCGCAGGCGGCGGCTCTGCCCTGCCCCTCCTACTACGCCCAAGTACCACTGGGTCGCAGGTCTGCCCACCTTGCGGGTGCGGGTGGCGGCTCCGCTCCACCCCCTCTCCAATTGGGGTCACGCGGTCACCACGCTGGCGAGCCGCTGGGCCTGCTCTGGGCGCTGGCGGCGGCCCGGCTCCTCCCCTCTGGCTCGATGACAAATTGAGGAGACTCAGGTGTCTGTGCCTCACCCCCCCTACCAGGAGACCAACTGTTTCTGTCACCGCTGGTATTGATGAAGTTCTCTCCTCCACCGCTTTCTGATGACATCAGATCTCTGCCATGTTGGTATCCTATGCGAATGGCAGCATTTCGTTCCCCTTGCCGGGCAACCAAAGCAACGGGTGAGTCCTGACCGGCCCTCAGCAGGACCTGGACCGAGAAGCAGTTTCCGTGGGCTCCTAGCCCTGGGCCAGGGCAGTTCCGGGAGCCGGAACTCGGCCGCTCCGTGCTCAGTGTAAGCTCCTATAAGGGTAGGCTCCAAGAAGCAGTCCCCGCGGGCTCAGTTCCGGGAGCCGGAATTCGGCCGCTTAGTGATTGGTGTATGCTCTGATAGGAGCAGGGTCCAAGAAGCAGCCTCCGCAGGCTCCCCAGCCATGTGCCAGGGCGGTTCCGGGAGCCAGAACTTGGCCGCCCCGCGCTCGGTGTTCGCTCCGATAAGATCAGGTTCTAAGAAGCCCCCAGGCACTGAACCCTAGCAATCTGTCTGCCAGCTGCAGGCGAATGGCAGCCTGAAATTACCTGTTCTATGGCTGAATGAGCTGCGGTCAGTCGAAAACAGGGATGGTGACGTCAGCTCTCCAACATGGTGGCTGCTGGCCTCCTCTGTGGTCTGACCGGTGTGGAGAACCGAGATGGACCGCTTCCTTCCCCCGTCTCGAACCCAGAATTCAGCCCTGAGTAAGGTGCTTGCACGGCTGGCAGAAACTGCAGCGCTGTATCCCTGCGTCGCTATCTCCTCGTTTCCCAGCGCGCGCTGCAGACTCTAGCCGTGGGGCGATTTGCTGAATAAGCAGTGTTACCCTCCGTGCGACAAACCTCTCGCGTTTGAGTCCCCGTAGCCGATCCTCGTGCTATGGAAATCCTTCCTCCAGGTTCCGGAGCACCCCACTATTGCTGGAAATTCCTAACAAGATAGCCTTTAGCCATCCTGACTTGCCATACTCCCACACAGTGAAGCAGCTCACGGGGGCAATGCACTTCCCTCGCCGCCATATTCCCTCTCCCCTCATTCATTTCTTAATCCACCTCAATCTGGCTTCTCAGAATCTCCTTGAGCCAAGCTCATCAGTGGCCTCGTAAATGCCAAATTCAAGGAACATATTGGTCTTAACTGACATCTCTATTGCATTTAAAATACTCTGCTAGAGCAATTCTTGCACTGGAAACTTGATGGTCCAAGGAAGAGTTCCATCAGTAAATCAGAGGTTTTCTTCTGTCTTGTCCTGGACCAGGAACAAAAGGGCAAGAACGCACTGCTCAAGCACCCAGATGGGGCACCATTGCGAGGGCAGGAGGAAGGAGACTCTTACAGAGGAGACTCCTAAAGCTGGATTTCCCTGGAGGCATGGGAGCAGGGGTGGTAAGTTCTGTAACTTTCCAGATAAAACAATCTAATCGTTAATCAAAAGTGCTAAGTAGTACATTTTTGCACACACCTTTGTTTATTTTTTTCAGAAAATTTTTACTCCTATGCAACAGGAGAGTATGATTTAATTGAAAGTATCTGTTCCATAAACTTGGGAGAGGTCAGTACTAGGATAGAGGTGTCTCTTGCATGCATCACTCAATCAAAACTGATGGATTCTGTGTTTCAAAATTGGAAAATGTTCCTGAGTCACATAGTCATGTCCAACTGCCACGAACCTTTCTCTGAACATGTCATTGCCCCTGAGTAAAGCATTGCTTCATATGGAGCATGTCTGTTCCTTCCCCCAACTTCTTTTGGATGCTCCTACTTCTCTTTAGGAAGTCTTCCCCACCCCATCCCCAAGCCTTGATTAGATGACCATCATCTCACCTTCTGCCCAGTTCTGCCATAGAACTTAGGACCCTTACGCTAATTTGAGCTGAGTCTGTCTGCCTTGCCAACTAGACTGCAAAATCACTGACAATGAAGGTGGCATGTCCTCCTCGTCTCTATCCCCAGGGCCTAATGCAATGTCTGGCAGTGAGTAGGCTCCCAATATATTTGTATGGAACAAATGAAAGGAACAGTATTATTAAAAACCTACAACAGCACCAATTCAAGTTCACGAACATTCTAACACACAAGTGCTGAACGGTAGAATGCGGAGCCATACGCAAGTGAAATTACTGAGCTAATATCAGGAACCAGGGCAATTAATGCTGCATGCTTGGGACCTGCTTGATACAGGAAAAATATAAGTCCGAGAATTAGTTTAATGCTTCTTGTGCTGATAGCACCAGTGTGCTATCTGTCTTCATTTAGCTTCATAGCGGTAGGTTACAAGAACACCATTTGAAAGGGTGTCATATTCTTTTATTGAATATTCAATAAAAGTGAAATAAAAATGAAATGCTAGCACCCAGAGAAAGCATTGTAATACTCCTATTATTTGTTACACCTTAAAGCAAAATCCTACTTTAGAAGAATTTAAAAGAGTTTTTTCAGTTCTAATCTCCCCAATAATGCTCAGTGCTATGAGAGGCAGACCTCTTGATTCTTCTGGAAAATGAGCATTCTCCCTTGGCAGTGTGACAAATTCCATATTTCCTAAAACCACTGTGTGCCAGAAACAGGAGAACTAGGCGATGCACATATTCCTGAGAGAAGCCAATGTTGTTGGCCTCAGGAAGGAGAGAACAGAGCAGAGCCCCCAGAAGTGACCATCCAGCCATAATAAATAAGTAAATGCATAGAGCAAATCAGGATCAGCAAGCTCTCCAGCACCTCCAACGAAACTCACTCTTTGTCCGCCAGCCTAGTGGGCTCAGGGTCTCTGCAAAGAGTCTTGTGATCTCTCTTGCTTCTCCAGGATTCTCAGCTCTACTTTCAAATTCATTTTTCCTTGCCTTCTCCCACCTCAACAGTCCCTTCAGGATCTCCTAAATGATTATATGTTTTAAAAACCAAAGAATCATAGGACTAAACAGCCACTTGCACTTTTTGCCATGCAATGTAGGTCTCCCAAAGGAGTGAATTTGCTGAGCTGGTTATCTGCATGAAGGAGAGTACAAAAAGGAAAAAAAATGAAGCAATTAGCCTCTCAATGTATATCAGACTCCACATCCACAAGCACACAGAGATGAATTCCTATATGTCTCTTATAGAGAGAAACACATAATCCAGAGACTTGGTTATGATATTTGTGGGATTTTTTGATAGTACTGGAGGTGTTCTTCGTGGTTCTGAAGACCCATGCAGAAATGCTGCTAGACTTCCAGGTGAGCATAAGGGAGCCTGACCGTGTGCATCCTCTCTGGGTTTCTGCTGAGTGGATCAGACAGCTGGGCGGTCTTGCCAGCACAATTGGGATGGAAGATCTCACCCTGTCTGCAGACAGTGATCAATCCAATTTGCTCACCTCCTGAAGCTATCTGCCCCCTGCCACTCCTCCTTGGGAAGTGGAAATGAAGCCCCCTTATGAGTCACTGCCATGATGGATTTCCCAGTAACTGACAGTGACAGAAGCAAGGCTAATAGCTGGGCATGCAGCAAGCCACCAGAGCCTGAGCCGCAGCCCAGCACCTCCACCATGACCTCCTTTGGATAATAACGCGGGCAGCTCCAACAGCCACATCTTGATTTTTTTTTTTTAAGAAAATGTTAATTGGGAGGGAGGGTGCTGTTTAAATCCATCTGCTTTTTTTTTTTCTTCACAAACTGACAGATGATTTAATCAACTTTCTTAACAAGCTGTGAAGAACTGACCTTTAGAAAGCCTCCTGCAAGTAGGAATATTTAAAAGCAAAGGCTTTCCAAGCACCGACAGACCTAAATGTTATTCATTCATGTTTTCTGCTCCAAGGAATTTGCAATCTGAGGTCAAGGATCTGAGCAACAACCAGAAGTATCTCTTGTATGCCCCGTTCAATAATTGGTGCTTTTGTATACTCTACCTCATGCATTCTTCCAGGCAGGACTCATTATCTCCACTCTATACATGAATCATCTAAAGCTCAGAGAGGTTAAGTAGATTCCTCAGGGTCGCACAGCTTATGAGATCCCACTAGACAGGAGTCATATATCTGCAATTCTTATGACTCCTAACTTAATGCAGCCAGAAAACTAAATGAAATTGTGAACCGGCATATTTTCCTTGTCCCTTTCTTACCTTTGCAAGATCCTCTGCCACCATCAAACTTTGGCAGCCATATCCCCATGGAAAGGGGAACACAGCCCAATTGCACACAATCTAACATACCTCAGGACATCAAAATGATTCACCCATTTCAAGTAAGCAGGAGAGACCTTAAATCCAACATCTCTCCTTCATCTGGGTCCAGATGCTTCTTGGTGTTCCCATTTCATTCTCACCCCCATTAAAACATGAAACTGTTTCATTGTCAATTCATCATAACACCCATAGCTGAAAGTTAGCACTGGAAGGGCTTTTAGTTTTTTTTCCAATGCCATCCCTTCATTTTTCAGGTAGGAAAAGTAAAACAGAGGGGTGGTGGCTTGGCAGAGGCCACCTAGTGGCTCGATGATGAGGCCACTCTCCCTAGCCCTAGTCTATTGCTCTGAGCCACTCCATGGTGCTCCTGGACGTATAAGAAAGCACCTGAAGGCAACTGCAGAGACACAAAGGTAAGAAAGCTGGAGCAAGGAGCATTTGTGAACAGTTATAACCATTCCCCCCGTCTTATTTTTAAACCTGAGATTGGACATCCAATTTTGTTCACTTTCAAGGGAATTTCTGGCATCAGCCATTCAAGTGGAGAAGTGACTGTCTCTAAAAATCACACAATTAGAAATCTCGAGTCAACATTGTGGGGTCAACATAGAGCCTTTCTGCAGAAGCAGGGGCAGGGCAAGAGTGGAAGGAACAGCAAAGGGTCCTTTTCCGTATATCCCCAGGTCTGCACCCGACCCTGAGTGGCTGGGCCAGCCCTGCACCTGGAGTTTCTGAGTGGAAAATGTTATATTCTTAGGTCAGTGTAGCAGCAACCTCAGGACCCCACCGTCAGGTCCCAGGTCCAATCTTATCTCTCTGCCTAAACGTTTTGCGCACATGCAGGCAGAGAATTTGGTCTTAACCCCTCAGCCTCACAATCCTCCATGCTTACTTAGCAGGATAAACAGAAGATGTAGGAAGGGGGATGTGCTTTTCAAGAAGTAGGAGGAACAGATAGGAGGTGGGTGGCTAGGAACAAGCAGGAGCCATGCCCCAGGGAACAGAAACAACAGCAGTCTCACGAAACTGTTTAAAACTTCAGGGGATTGAACTTGCAATAAAGGTGTGTGTGTGTATGAAAGAGAGAGAGGAAAGAGAGAGAGAGAGAGACATGCACATGCACGCAGTAGTGCTTCTATGAGACACAATCAGCCCTCTGTATCCACAAGTTCCATGTTTGTGGATTTCACCTACCACAGTTTGAAAACAAAATGCATCTGTACTGAACATGTATAGGCTTTTTCTTGTCATTATCCTTTAAACAATAGAGTGTAAAGGCAATTTACATAGCATTTACATTATGTTAGGAATTATATAGAGTCTAGAGATAATTTAAAGTATGCAGGGGGAATGTGCATAGGTTATATGCAAATAATGTGCCATTTTATATAAAAGGCCTGCCACCTGCAGATTTAGGTACGGGGGGTGGGGAGGGTGTCCTGTGTCAATTTCCCTCCGCTTCCAAGAGATGACTGTGTATGTGCACATGTGTCTGTGATTGTTTCTGAGGAAGAAAGTGTATGTGCCCATTTGTGTGTGTGTGTATGACAAGGATGATATAAATAGCACAGGGGAGACTGTCAATTAAACCTAATGCCATTGTAGCTAGAAAATCACTAACAGTAATGAGAAAATAAATCTGTCCAAGTGCAGTATCTGTGTGTGAAGCCATGGAGTGGATGCCAGAGGAAAGGGCAGGGCCCTGCCTAGGAACCAGTGGGGTGGAACACCCCTGTCACATGTACGCCCCTTGGATCATGGTGATGAGTAGAGTGCTTGTCCTGAGTGAGCTGGTGGGTGAGGGGTGGGCAATCAGGGGAAAGGAAGCCAAAAACACATTATCCCTCTCCCCTCTGATCTGAAAAGGGGACACATCAATGAACTTCACATTTAAAATGCTTACACCCTGTGTCTCTTGACATCTCAGATATTGACTAAACACACTCTCAGGAACAAACAGCAACCTGGTCCTTCTAAGAAGATTGAAGCAGGCGTCAGTCAGTGGTGGTCTTAGCTATTCCAAAGAGCCCACTCAACACAGATCATGTGAACGCCAAGGAACGCTGAGGCAGTGGACAGAGGAAACCCCTTCAGAGAGAAATACAGTTCTTAACAATTACTGCTAACTATGCTATGAAAGAGAGAACACTCTTTCAATTACCAAATGTCAGCTCTAATCCCTACTTATGAGCACTGGAAACGAAATGATGCAATAATTACACAATCTTCAGGAAAATTGACAAATATATTCCCAATACAAATGATTTATTGGGCCTGCCCAGCCACAGCCTGTCTTCCCTCCTTAATGGAAGCTGTAAAAATGGTGCCCTGTGCTTCGATAATCACAGTGATTTCTTACAAACCACTGATTAAGCGATAGATGGAGCAAGCATTTGGGAAACTCTAAAATAGCTCTGATTTGTAAGACATCTCTCCAAAATGATGGTCTCTCTGCCTAGGTGGTCTATTAAAGAATCATAGAATGGTATTTCAGAAAGGGCCTTTTACAATTGAGGCCATTTCAAGGGTGAGAGGAGGTTAGGTGCCATACTGAGGGCGTGTGGTAGAGCCAGAATAAAATCCAAATGCCCCAATCCTCAGCCTTTTCCATGATCCCACACCGTCCCACCTATTAACAAGGAATAATCAAATGAGGGCCATTAAGCTTTATTACTTCCCACTTGAAACTAAGCCAATCAATATGTTACTGTCACCAATAAGGTAACAATTTGATAAATTAATGACTTACCTAATTTAGAAATAGTAAAAAAAAAAAAAAAAATTCCACTCTTGGGCATAAGATGGACTGGAAGAATCAGGTGAGAGCCAGAGGGCCTGGTAACGGCACAGACCCACGAGGAGGCTCACGGTGGGCCACAGGCTTTTTTCCAGAGGGGTCGCTGAAGCTCTCTGACACCCTAAGTCAGAAGAGGAAAGTTACTTAGAGATGCAGAGGATTGTGAGGCTAGCCCTGTGGGAAAGTAGATGGAAGAAGCAGGAAATAGTAGAAATAGAAAAGCAACATGGAAAAGATCTGCATGAAAAGATTATACTGCATTCCCACCGGGCGCAGTGGCGCAGGCCTGTAATCCCAGAGGCTCAGGTGGCTGAGACAGGAGGATCATGGGTTCAAAGCCGGTCTCAGCAAAAGCAAGATGCTAAGAAACTCAGTAAGACCCTGTCTCTAAATAAAATACAAAAAAATAGGGCTGGGGATGTGGCTCAGTAGTGGAGTGTTCCTGAGTTCAATCCCCAGTACGCCCCCCCACCCACAAAAAAAGATTATACTATATTCCCAGGTCATGGAAAGTATAAAAGTCAATAAATATCTAAACTTACATATCACTATGAGTTTACAAATCACCAGTGGTAATCCTAATAATCAGTTATATTACTCTATTGATCATTGCAGTTAAATAATTGTGACTCCTTGAAGGAGTAATTATTACACTATTTATTTGGATGATGAATTCTTTGAAAAGCTGATAAAAGACAAGAATTCATTCCTCAGAGAACTTCACATCTCTGCCATTGTAGCTAGAAAATCACTAACAGTAATGATGGATACAGTTTCAGAGTATTCAAAGGTTCTCCTGAAAATCCACTGTTGGATTCCAAGATAAATTTTAGCCAAGCATGTAAGTATAAATGTATGCATAAAACACACACTCACACACACCCACCCACACACACACCTTACCCATGGTTTTGCTTTCTGGGGTTTCAGTTACCCTGGTCAACTAGGTCTAAAAATATTAAATCACAAATTCTAGAAATAATCAATCCATAGTTTTACATTGCATAATATTCTGAGTAGTATGATGAAATCTCATGCCATTCCACACCAGCCCACGAATCATCCCCTTGTTCAGCATATCCATACTGTATGCACTACCCCTCCATTCGTCACTTAGCTGCTGATTATCAGACCAACCACAGAGGAGTCACAATGCATGTGTTTGAGTAACCCTTTTTTAATTTAATAATGGCTCCAAAGTGTAAGAGTAGTGATGCTGGCAACTTTATATATAAAAATATTTTTATTATTTTTCTAGTTTGTTATCAATTACTATTACTATTAATCTCTTACTGTGTGTAATTTATAAGTTTAACTCTGTCTTAGATATGTATGAACAGGAAAACACAGGTGGGGTTTGGCACTACCTATGGTTTCACGTATTCACAGGTGGATGAGGGGCAGTCTTGGGATGTATCCCCTGCTGATGGGGATGGGGAACACTAAGTCCTGATGTTTAGAGTACTTCAAAAGTTCCTGCTCTAAATACACTTCTGCTAAAAACTTCATACACTTGAGATGAAGTTCAGTATTTCTGCACATCCTCCAAGCTTTCAGTGTGTTGCATTGTCTATATTTTTTATTTGTTCTTTTTAGTTTATAGTATATTTTGGTATATTTATACAATCATGGGGTACATCTTATTCTGGTTAAGATCCCAGTCTTGTGGATGTACATGATGGTAAGATCCACTATGGTCTATTCATATGTGTACAAAGGGAAGTTACGTCAGGTTCATTCCACTGTCCCCACTCCCTTCCTTTCATTCCCCTTTGTCTAATCCACTGAAGCTTCTATTCTTCCTCCACCCCCTATTGGGAGTTAGCATATGTATCAGAGAGAACATTCAATTTTTGGTTGTGGGGAATTGGCTTATTTCTCTTAGCATAATAGTCTCCAGTTCCATTCATTTATCAGCGAATGTCATAAAGTCATTCTTTTTAAACAACTCCATGACAGTTCAGCTCCCTGGACCTTCTGCTCTGGAAATACATGTGTATTAGTTTTTATTGTTCAGTGAATATGGGTGTGTGGGGGTGTGGGTGTTTGCATGGCACAAAGCTTAGGGCATGACCTTTCTGAAGATCAGTTTCCTTATATGTAATATGGGGATACTAGTACTACTATATTACTCTCAAGGTTTCTAAAAAACTACAATGAAATTGTGGATGGAAACATTTTTTAAAAATGTATAAAGGACCACAAAAATTAAAACATTGTCACTACTAGTGTCATCGTATTGTAATTACATGTAACACTTCAGTGTCATCTGTGACTATGTCTTTCAGGATGTTTAACTGAAATGTGTGTCCATTTATAAAATAAAGGTACTATAGCTTTCCAATCATATTAATCACATTGGCAACACCTTTTGCTCTAAAAATAAATAGGGCATAGTCTGTGTATGTCTTATTAGTCAATAAATGATCTGCGCCCCTGCAGGGCTGACATTTTGCAGGTTTGCAGAGGCATGGTGTTCTGACTGGTTGGTACATACATCACTTGCACCACTTGTTAAATACTTTAAAAGTTTCTTGTGGTACCCATTAGGTATAAAACACTATGCTGGGTGCTTTAGAAAATGAATGAATGAATGAATGAATGAATGAATAAGTAAATAAATAAATAAATAAAACATGGCCCATATTCTCAGAGCCAAAAACCTGATTGGGGAGTTAAGATTACTAAGAAGGTACTTAAGTATTTGCCTGCTGATATTAGTGCTTCATTAGGTCAAAGTGGCACTAACTTCTGGAAGGAGTGATGGAAAAAAAATACCATGGATAAGTGGGATCTATAGTGATCCCAAAGAAGACCAGCCCAATGTTGCTGGTCAATTGCCAACTTCATAAAATTGCATGCAGGGAAAAGAAAGAAGACCTTTCTGCCAACTTTTTTAAAAGAACAGAGAAAAGAAAAGCCTTTGTGTTCTATTTTACAGATGGCTTCTCCTTCCTTCCCCCACTCCCACTTCCAGGCAGAGACTTAATTACTTTAGAGGTATAATTTGCAAAGTTCTGAGACCTTCAGCCATCAGATGCTACATTGCGTTCAGGAAGCTGAGCGCAATGACTCCTGTATCTATTTTGGTGCTGTGGGTAATGCACCATTAGATTGGATCGACGTGGCACTCATTTTACACTAGCAATTTCTGTTCTATTAATTCTTTACTGAAATCTACTAAGCACCTCTTCATTTGCCTCGCCGCTGTTATAATTTAATATGTACAATCAGAGATGGGGTTTAATTGTTTCTGGAGTGAACTAAAAATCCAATATTTGTAAAATGCATCCATTTAAATGAAACCCCAGCAAAATTCTGCTGCTGCTTTCAGCCCCATCTGTGATGGCTTCAGTTTCGCTTCTGTGGAGACTCGCTGCTTCACAACACTGATTCCATTAGCCGAGAGAAGGCCACAGCCGCCTGGGGACTGCCCTCCAGTGGCCCTGCAGTACCCGCCAGTCCTGGCCTCCCTGCTCTCTCTCTAGGTTGGAAGAATTAAATGTGGCAGGAAGAACATATTATGTATGAGTGTCCATAGCCTGTTCCCCTGCCACCTACAAGAAGAAACTGGCTTGCTTTCCTGGATCAAGAAGCAAGAGTCCAGCTGGAATTTCATCAAACTGAAGAGGAACATAAAAGAGAGTAAGAAAGTCAAGAAAGCAAAGGAGTCTATGTGACCCAAAGGGGCATTTGACTGGGAAGTTGGGGGCAGGAAAGGGGCAATATATAAAAGCGGGGGGACTGAAAATGTGGCTCTGTGCAACGAAGCTAATCCCTCTTTGGCTTTTCCTCAAGACTGAAGTCAAAATTTAATTTGTTTTTCAAGGCTTATTAGTTGCTGGATGGGAATTTCTTTGGTTGAGGTGTTGCCAAGAGGATGGGCCTGAGGGTGGCTTGCTTTGCAGGTTCTTGGAGGGGCTGCAGACCCAGTCTCTGTCCACTTCACACCTGGGGACGAAGGCAGAACAATATTAGTGCCTTAAAGTTCCCCTTCACAGGCAGGATGAGGTTGGCCAGAACACTACCTAATCACACGCACCCCAGACATCCAGTGTGTGTGCTGCTGTCCTGAACCAGCAAGTTCACACATCAAGTCCAAAATCATTAGACTGTAGCTCAGTAGACTCCAGAATCATCTCCTTACTAACTTTTACTATTTCCTGGTCAGGACCTTCCTACCTTCTAACTACCCTTTTTCTCAGCCCTTCTTCACAAGTTGAGGTCATTTCATTTATCCCAAGGTATTCCCTCTGGAAAATTCTCCTGCATGTTCATCATTCTTCCCCCGAGGCCAGCCCCCCTGCATGAGGCCTGCTGAGGTCACGTCAGTGCACACTAATTTTTACTCTTTCTAAAGCTGGCAGGCTGATTATCTTTTTATATGACTCATGTAGTTAATTTATTGGAAAATTATTGCCTGAGGGGAGAAGCAGCAAGCATAGCAGGCAAGGAGATGTAAAAGATAGAGATGGTTCCATAGAGAGTTCCAGAACAGTACCAGTAAAACTAGGCAAAATAAAAAAATAAAAAATAGAATGTGATACTCAGGCAAGACCCATTGCCCCTGGGTAACTGTGGCAGAATAATTGCCCCTCAAAGATGTCTGTCAATTTCCTAATCCCTGAAATGTGTGAATACATTACTTTACATGGAAAAGTGGAATAAAGGTTGTAGATGGAATTAGTGTTGCCAATCAGCTGACCTGGAAATGGGGGGGGGCAAACCTGGACTACCCAAGTGGGTTCAGTAGAATCACAGTGTTCTTTTAAGTAGAAAGAGGAGTTGAAAGAGAGATCCAGACAGATGGCAGCATGACAAGGACTCTCCTGCTGCCACTGGCTTTGAAGATAGAAGAAGAGGGTCATGAGCAAGAAACACAGGCAGCCCCCAAAGGCTGGAAAGGTGAGGATTCCACTTGTGCCCTAGAGCCCCAGAAGGAATGCAGCCCTGCTGACACCTTGATATTTGCCCTGTGACACCAGTTTAGGACTTATGACCTCCACAACGATATGACAGTAAATTCATGTGGCTTGAAGCCACTAACTTTGTAGTCATTTGTTATAGTAATTGTGAGAAATTAATTCAGCACTCTAGGCCCCATGGCCTGGTTCTGGCTTCTTAAAACCCCAACCCCACACCATAAGCCTTATCATCAGCAATATGGAGCTAAAGAAGTCTTTGTTCACATTTCACACAAAAAAAAATCTTCTCATCCAAGTAGAGCTAGAAGATATCTGTGGAGTCCATAAAACAGCTCATTTAAAGGTGGCACGCTGGGAAACCTAATTATTATAGTTTTCTTAAGGAAATAAACACTAATGCCAAAGAGCCAACTTCATCTTGAGTATCTGAAATTCCTCATATTGGCCAGTTGGGTATTGTCTGTGATCTGTGCTAATAGACAAATACGAGTCATGAGTTACAGACTCCAGGCCTGCAGGAGTCAAATTATTATTAATTTTCAAGGGTATGAAATTCTAGCTTGTTACCTGATCCAGAAAAACTACCTGCCTTAGAAAGGACATCCCTGAGTACCTTAGTAGAGTTTTCAATCCATGTATTACATTACACACACCCAAGGTTGCCTTGCAAGGAACACTTGGAAACACTCCTGAGATGTTTTCTTCAGAATTGCATAAACTGGAAGAGAATTCCACCAGCATATTTCACTAGACAGCAGGGGTTGGTACAGTAAGATATGTGCAATATCAAATGTATTTTCCGGTAAAATTACAAAATGGATATTAAAAATGCATCTGATTATCTTCTCCTGTAGGTACCATGACCATGTGCCTCAGCCAATAACAGCCCAGCTTTTATCTACTGCATATCCTTAATTATCAGACATTTTCCTTTTAATTCTCAGAACTGTACCAATTTGATGACAGATCATGTGGTCAACATACATATAAAAGGCACAACCAAGTATTCTTAAATGTATCAGGGAAAACATATTAATGTACTTAAGGCTCTTATATTTTCTTAAATTAGAGTAATTTTTTGCATCTTCTCCTAATCTGGTGAGATCTTGCATATTTCAGTATTGATACGATAAGAGAAATACAGAAATCAAGCAAAGAGATTTTAACTGAAAAGCAGATGATATATACTTATATGTTATTTTGATACAATGCAACTAAGGGGCAAAGCTATGCCTGGCGTGTGTGTGTGTGTGTGTGTGTGTGTGTGTGTGTGTGTGTGTGTGAGAGAGAGAGAGAGAGAGAGAGAGAGAGAAATCCCAGACCCAGGCCATGAACATTGTTGTCAGCCACTCGAAGCTAAAGAAAATTCTTTCTCACTTTTAGTAGGAAATAGAACCATATTTCCTGAGAAAAACATTCTTGTTCAAGCTAGTAGAGCTCTATGCAGTCAATAATATAGATATTGATATAGATGAAGATATATCCATATACTTTAGTCATATGCCATAGCCAGTGACAGACTGCTTATGTGACAGTGGTCTCATAAAGATTATATTATCTAGTGACATCACAGTTCATCCTAGTTTGTGGAAGTATACACAGGGATATTTGCACAATGATGAAATCACCTAGTAACATGTTTCTCAGCATGTATTCCTATCATTAAACAACATGTGATTCATAAAAACATATAATAGGAATTCTGGCAATAATGGCTAAAGAAAAAATTATGTAACACTACAGAAGGCACTAAAAGAAAACAATTTTCTTAACAATTTACATTATCTTTAAGAGAATTATTAAATATAATGAAAAGGAAAGGTAAAAGTAAACAAACAGATCTGTTAACCTAAAAATTATACATAGTTTTTAATGGAGTACCATTAATGTGTACCCCAGTGTACCCCATGATATGGGGTACACTTACATCAGGAAGAAGAGACAAGGCTGGGTGGATAAGGAGATGGCCCCCACCTGCAGATATTTGCTAAGTAACTTAAAAAAAAAAAGACTATTTTCAAATCACAACCCACATGACTGAGGTCTCTGCCTCTCCAAAGAAGGAAAAATGCCTGATTGATATTTTGATTGGACCCAAGTCTGCATGAATATCTCATGGACACTGAGTGCCTTACCCAGGATTGGCAGGGGACTGACTTTCTTAAACCTGTAGATCTATATAAACTCCTAGAGAATAGCCACTTTTCAGTATCCTTCTCTTGGTAACCCTCCCACTTTGGGAGCTCTGCTTTCTTCCTATTACTCTAATAAATCCTGTTACTCTGCTCTCACCCTGTGTCTCTAGATTTATTCTTAGAATTCATGAAGCAAAAAACTCAACCCCATGTTCTGTGCTACACCCTGTGACATTTGGATATATATAAATTGGGCTAAACACATCTACCACCTAAATCACCCATCATTTCTTCTTGATGAAAACATTCAATACCCTTTCTTCTTGCTTCTTGAAGTATATAGTACATAATTGTATCTGTCCTCACGGTGCTGTGCCAGGCCACACCAAAGCTTCTTACTCCTATATAACTGTAGCCCAGTACTATTGACCGACCACTCTTCTGTGTCTCCTAAGACATATTCTATGACAAATATTCTGTGACCACCCTTCTGTGTCTCCTAAGACATACTCTGTGACAAAAGAATATTTGTCACACAATATGGTTAAGTGGCAGAGTTGCTTCGGGCCATCTCTGTGTTAATTGTTAATAGACTGCTTTTCCATCACAGACCATGTTAAGTCTTAGATACATCAAAGATCTTCCCTACTGATGTCAATGAAAAGGAGAGGAACAGGCAACAATGATGATAAGAAGCATATGAGATCAGTGTAATCTCTTTATGAGTAAAGTAAGTAACATGTTAAAATTTTAGTAGTTTATTTATTTTAACCCCTTTTATTATTATTACAAATAAAATGTAAATAACTAGACAGGCACAGCGGCCCACGCATGTAATCTAAGCCATACAGGAGGCTGAGGCAGGGGGATTGCAGTAGTACCAAAAACCCCAGTGGAGAAAGGATCATCTCCACAATAAATGGTGTTGAGAAGCTGGCTATCAACACATTAAAAAAAAAAGTGAAATTGAACACTTACCTAACCCTTTATATAAGAATCAACTCAAAATAGACTAAAGGCTTAAATGTAAGATATGAACCTGTAAAACTGCTAGGAGAAAACAGAGGTTAAAAAGTTCTATGACATTGGTCTGGGCCATGATTTCTTGCATGTGACCCCAAAAGCACAGTTGTATTTTTTTTTAAATGGACAAATAGCATTGCATCAAACTAAAAACCTTCAGCACAATAAAGGACACAATTAACAAAATGAGACAACACACGGATTGGGAGAAAATATTTACAAATCACATATCAGATAAAAAGTTCATATTCAAAAATACATATGGAATCCAAATTACTCAATAACAAGAAAAACTGATATTTCTTAAATGAATAAATACAAAAGGACAAAAGATTTTTTTAAATGCTCAATATCACTAATCATAAAGAAAAGCAAATTAAAACCATCATGAGACATTACTTCACACCTGTTAAAATCACTATTATTAAGATAACAAGCATTGGTAAGATTGGAGGAAAGGGAACCCTTGTACACTGTTATGGGAATATGAACTATTATACCTATTTTTTAAACAATATAGAGGTCCTCAAAAACTAAAAATAAAATTATCATATGATCCAGCAACCACCCTTCGGATTCTATTTTTCCAAAGGAATTGAAAAAAGTACATTGAAGAGATGTTTGTATACTTGTGTTTACTGTAGCCCTCTACACAATAGCCAACATGTAGGTATAAGCTCCCATTAATAGATGAATTCCTTTTTTTAATATGGCTTACATGCTCAATGACATGCCAATCAGCCTTTAAAAGGGATGCAATCACATCATTTCCACAACATGGATGAATCTAGAAGACATTATGCTGTGTGAAAAAAGCCAGGCACAAAAATACAAATATTGCATGATCTCACTTACATTTGGAATCTTAAAGAGTCAGACTGATAGAAATAGACTAGAATAGTGGTCACCTGTGGTTAGAAGGGTGAAAGTACATAGGGAAAGAGACTTGGGGTCAAAGAACACAAATTTTCAGCTAGACGGGGAAATTAATTTTGATGATCCAAAGGATCGATCCAAAGGATTCAAATTCAGTATACTAAAAAAGTAAATATAGTTAATAATAACATTTATTTCAAAACTGCTTGAAAGAGTACAATTTAAATGTTGTTACCTCAAAGAAATAATAAGTATGTGATGAGGTCATGGATATGTTAATTACACTGATTTTTTTTATTCTACAATGCATACATATATTGTACCCTATAAATATATGCAGTAATTATTTCTCTATTAAAAATTAAAATTAAATTAGAAAGATGGCATGGCCTATACACACACACAAGCAGTCGATAGAAACTGCCCCTGAAAAAGTCTAAATATTAAAGTTAAGTAACAAATATTCTAAATTAGTCATTCAAAATATTTTCAAAGAAATAAAGGACACCATGTCTAAAGGACTAAAGGAGAGTATGAGAACTAATAGAGAACATCAACAAAAACCTAAAATTTTTAAAAGACAGAGCAAAATAGAGATTCTAGATTGAAAAGTACAGTATCTGAAAACAAGCAGATTTGAGCAGATAGAAGAATCAGTGACAGTGAGAGAGATTCAGTGAGATTATCCAGTGTGAGGAGAAGGAAGGGAGGGAGGGAGGGAGGGAAGGAAGGAAGGGAGGAGGGGAAGAGAGAAAGAGAAAGACTTCAGAGAGACCAGCAAGTGTGCCAACAAACATAGTGGGAGTTCTAGAAGCAGACTAGAGAGATAAAAATGCAGAATAAATATTTAAAGAAATAATGGCTGAAAAACCTTTCAAGTTTGATGAAAAGCATCAATCACATATCCTAGAATTCCAGCACCTCCAACTTGAATAAACTCAAAGATTCATGCCAAGATATCTTATAATCAAACTGTCAAAAGCCATCAGAAAAAAATCTTGAAAGCAGAAAGAGAAAAGCAACATGAACAAAGGATCGTCAATAAGGTCAACAGCTGATTTCTCATCAGAAACCATCACAGCTGGAGGCAATAGGATGGCATTAGTATTTAAATAAACTTCCATTTTCAATAGCATCAAAAAGAATATCATAGTCAGCATACATTTAATCAAAATGACAAAACTAGCACATAAAAAAAACCTATAAAACATTATTAAAAAATTAAAGGACATTTCCAGCTTCCAGATTGGCATGTGAGTCGCCATTCCATTCCATCAAGTAAAAAAGCTAAACAAACTGAAATAATTGACCATGCCCTCAGGGAAGTGAGGTCACAGACAAACAGCTGCCTTGAAAATGAAAGAGACAGACAGGCTGGCACACAGAATCACAACTGAGAGACCCACAGCTCCACAGGAGCTAGTGATGGAGCAGGAAACCCTGAGCTCAAATTGGCAAATTGCTAGATCAATGCTGACTGCTCAGAGTTCAGAACACCAGGAGGACTAAATCACAGTGAACACTCTCCTGAGTTGTTTTGCCTCCAGGAGCTCACAGTGAATAGATGATAGCTCCTTATGATTCTGCAGGAGAAGGAGGGGAAGAACCTTTTTGAAATATGCCAGAACTTTCTATGCTTCTTAATAATCCTGCCCTCAGGAGAAACTGTTTTACCAGAGCCTAATTTTCTGGGGTTAAATTATAACATAACCTGCCAGCAGGGAGGAAAAGCACCCATCTCTAGCTTCCTTTAGCTTTCCTCGTGGGGAAAGGGAGACACCCAGTTCCAGCTGCCGCTAGCTGCCTCGTACCTCCTAGAGCAGGGCAGTGACTGTGAAGAACTGGTGGAGTTCATAGTTCCAGGCACAGGCTCACCAGAAGACTGAGACCTGACCACAGGACTCCAGAACAATTCCCCTTGTTCCATACTTGACCACTATTACTAAAGGACATATCTGATAAAGGATCATTATCCTAAATACACACAAAAAAAATATACTAAAGTTCAAAAATAAGAAAATAAACAATCTGATTTTTTAAAGGGTAAAAGAAGTGGACATCTTACAAAGACGGCAAGTAAGCAGTTTAAAATATATTCAACCTCATGCGTCATTAACAATTGCAAATTAAGACAACAAAGAAGTACCACTACACACCAATTAGAATGACCCAAATCTGAAACTAAGTCAGCACCAAATAATGGTGAAGATTACTTTCCTACAGACACACAGCCGTGAAACTCCATATCATATACAGCCACAAGAATGGCAAGTTAGGGCTGGGGATGCGGCTCAAGCGGTAGGGCACTCGCCTGGCATGCGTGCGGCCCGGGTTCAATCCTCAGCACCACATACAAACAGGATGCTGTGTCCACCGAAAACTAAAAAAAATAAATAAATATTTTTTTTAAAAAAAGAATGGCAAGTTATATTCCATGTATGTTTAATACATCAAAATACATCCTATTGCCATGTATAACTAAAAAGAATAAACAAAAAAACTTTTTAAAAAGATAAGGATGAATAAAGATTATCATTGACTGCTTGGGAAGATGATTTGATAGTTTATTATAAATCCAAACATACCCTTATTATTTGATCCAGCAATATTTCCCCTTGGCGTTTGCCCAAAAGAACTGAAAGCTAATGTCCACATAAAAACCTTCACATGATTTCCATAGTAGTTTCATTCATAATTGCCCAAACTTGGAAGCAACCATGACATTCTTCATTAGAAGGACATGTAAACGGTGATGTATCCAGACAATGGCTTTCTATTCAGCACATAAGAAATGAACTATCCGACCAACCAAAAGACATGGCAGAAACTTAAATATATGAAATAAATGAAAGAAGTCAATCAGGCTGCATGTAATACAATTCCAACCATATGACATTGCTGGAAAGGCAAATGATGGAGATAGTAAAAAATTTAAGTTGCCAGGGGTTTGGAGGAGGGAAGAATAGGCACAGCATAGAGAATTTTTGGTTTGGTTTTTGTTTGCTTGTGTGAGTGTGTGTGTGTGTGTGTGTTGCTAGGGATGGAATACAGGGTACTGTACCACTGAGCTGCATTTCCAGCAATTTTTTATTTTTTTTATTTGAGACAGGATCTTACTAAGTTGCTCAGGCTGGTCTGAAACTTGAGATCCTCCTGCTTCAGCCTCCCAAGTTATTGTGATTATAAATGTGCCCCACCATGCCCAGCTGAGCATAAAGAATTTTGTGGACAATGAAATCATTCTGTAGAATACTGTGATGGTGGATACCTATCATTATACTTAGGGCTAAGAATGTAGCTCAGTAATAGAGTTCTTGCTTATCATGAATTAGGCCCCAGGTTCAATTCCCAGAACCACAAATAAAAAAACTTGCTTATATTTTTGTTAAAACCCATACGATGCATAGCACCAAGAGAAAACCCTAAGGTAAACTATAGACATTGGGAGATAATGATGCATCAAAGACGATTTTCATCAATTGTAGCAAAAACATCACTCTGTGCAGGATGTTAATGTTAGAGGAGGCTGTGTACATGTGGGCACAGGGAATACGTGGGAACTCTATACTTTGTCTACTTTTGCAATAAATCTAAAACTGCTCCAAAATAAAATTTATTAATTAAAAGAACTGAGGAACACCTAACTAAATGGAAACACATCCCAAATTCATAGACGTGCATAATATCATTGATACTAATACGTACCAAATTGATCTGCAGTTTCAACACAAGCCCTATCAAAATCTCAGTGCTTTTTTGAAGAAATTAAGCTGATTAAAAATTTATACAGAGATGTAAGGAGTCTAGAATTTTCAAAACAATTGGGGGGGAAAAAAAACAAGACTTGTAGAAATTGAACTTCCTAAATTCAAAATTTACTACAAAGTGATAGTAAGCCAAACTGCTTGATATTGGCATGGTGATAGACACTTAAATTAATGAAAAAAAATAAGAATCACAAAATATATGCATACATTTATGGTTATTTGATTTTTATCAAAGGAACCAAGAAAATTCAATAGGAAGAAAATAGTCTTTTCAACAAATGGGAGTTAGGACTTCTGAATATGCACATTGAAGTTGAATCACCCCCCACCTCACAGCATATGCAAAAACCTTATACACACCATATAGAAAAATTAACACAAATGGATCAACATTCTAAATGTAAGCACTGAAACTATAAAACACCTAGAAGAAACTATAGGAGAAGAAAACATCTTGACCTTGGATTAGACAATTATTTTGATATGACACTGAAAGTGAAGACAATGAAAGAGAAAATAGATTTAAAACATTAAACATTTTTTGTTCTCGAAGGATATTGTAGAGAAAATGGAAATGCAAACCATAGAATGGGAGAAAATATTTGCAAGTGGCATACCTGAGAAGAGTATACTATCCATAACATATAAAAGACTACTATGATTCAACAACAATTAAATTAAAACCAAATTAAAACTTGGCAAGATATTTTGAATAGAATTTCTCAAAGAAGATAGAAAAATGGCCTAAAAGCACATAAAAAATGTTCAACATGATTAATAACTATGGTCTATATCACAATGACATATACATCTCACATCCACCAGAATGGCTATAATAAAAAAGTTCTGGCAATGCTATGAAAAATTTCAAAACCTCATACATCACTGGTAGACATGCAAATGGGGCAGCCACTAAGGGAAACAATTTGGTAATTCATCAAAAAGTTAAATATGGTGGGGCAAGTTTGGCACACACTGTAATCCCAGCAGCTTGGAAGGCTGAGGCAGGAGGATTGCAAGTTTGAGGCCAACTTCAGCAACTTAGTGAGGCCCTAAGCAATTTTATGAGCCCCTGTCTAAAAAAAAAAAAAAAAAATTAAAAAAGAATAAAAGGGCTGGGGATGTGGCTTAGTGGGTAAGCACCTCTGGGTTCAATCTTTTGTACCAAACATAATTTTTTAAAAAAATATAGAGTTACCATATGACTCAGCTAAGTATATACCAAGAGAACAGAAAACATGTGTTTATACAGAAATTTACATATGCATGATCATGTCAGCATCATTCACAATAGGCAATAAGTGGAAAACAACTCAAATCCATCAACTGATGAATGCATTAATAAAGTGTGGTATATCCATAAAATGGAATGTTAATCAGCCATGAACTGCAACAAGGTACAAAGTGGATGAATATTAAAATAAAAGGCTAAATGAAAAGGGCCAATCATAGAAGACCACGTACCATATGGTTACATTTATGAAATGCTCAGAATCAGCAAATCTAGAGAGACAAAAAGTACATTAGTGGTGGCTAAAGGCTATAGGGTACAAAGTAATGAGTTGATTTATTGAACTTCTTTGGAAGATGATGAAAATGTTCTGGAGGTTAATAGTTGCTCAGCAATAAAAGAGAATAAAATCATGGCATTTGCAGGTAAATGGATGGATTTAAAGAAGAAAATGCTAAGTGGAGTTAGCCAATCCCAAAAAACCAAATGCCGAATGTTTTCTCTGATATAAGGAAGCTGATTCATAGTGATGTAGGCTGGGGTAGCACGGGAGGAATAGACAAACTCTAGATAGGGCAGAGGGGTTGGAGGGAAATGGAGGGGGTATGGGATTAGAAATGATGGTGGAATGTGATGGACATTATCATCCAAAGTACATGTATGAAGACATGAACTGGGGCAAATACACTTTGTATACAACCAGATATATGAAAAATTGTGCAATAAGAATTGTAATGCATTCTGCTGTTATATATGAATAAAAAATTAATTAAAAAAATAAAATAAACATCACTACAATTTGGAAACCAAAACTCAATGGCCCTACCTCAATGACATGAAATAATAAACTAAGGGCAGAATGAAGGTCTTAAAGTTGAAAAAGTATTTTTAAATTGTTAAATGATAAAGATGCTTATTTTGTTTTTTTGTAATTCATTTTCATTTTAATTATCTACATCCAAATAAAAACTTTGCCCCCCCCCAAAAAAATAGTTGTGATAGTTGCACAATTCTGTGAATAAACTGAAATGCTCCTTTTGAAAGAGTGAATTTTGTCATTTGTGATTAATATCTCATTCTAAAAACAGAAAGGAAAAAGGATAATAGTGCTACCCTCCCCTCCCTCCCAAATGTTACTGTGAGGATTAAAAATAAAGAAAGCTAAGTAAAGCAATTAGCATGATACAGGTCTTGATGATAATGGTAGTGGTGGTAGCTTCACTTTGGGGGAATATATTGTGCTCACAGGTTTAAAGCCTACATTTCAGATTCAAAAGTGATCCATCTGCATTCTACTTTGTTTTTTCCCCATCCCTGAGTCCCCCATATTCCCTTTTTCCTGTCCATGGTCTTTCTGGATCTGGTCCTGAAAAACCCTTTTACTCAGATCACTCCAAACACCAGTATCTACTCTTGGTCATGTCCTGCTGCCTGTTTTCCTGTGTGGCTTGCAAAGTGAGGGTGTCTCAGAATTGTTCCAAGCAGCTGCATCTTCTGGCACACAGCCCAAGCACAGAGATCAGCTCAACACCCACTGACACAGCACAGCAGAAACCTCAGGTGTGTGAGGAAAGGAATGGTTCTGGAAACTAAAAGGCGACGACGTCACCATCTTCACGAAATAAGAACAGGTTTTGGGGTTTGCACCCATTGTCAATGTTACCACTCACCACGGACAAACTTCTCAGAAAAGGTGATTCATCAGTCAGCCATCCCAGGGCAAGCAGTAGAGAAACAAATCACCAAGCCGAACACATCATAAAAATGGAAATCGAGGAGGCTGTTCATTAATGCAGATTAGTTTTAAGCTAGGAACGGCTTTGCTCTGCCGAGATTAATACACATGCAAAAAATTCTCAGTGGGCCTTGGTTCCTGGTAATATATAGTCCTTATTACCTCGCTGACTAATGAACCTTCAAGTGCAGGAGGGACAACTTCCGACCATCCACTTTCACACTGGACCCTGCAGATGGGCCAGGGATCCCAGTTGCCTGGGAAAGGGTTCCCATAGGTCTGCCTTCCTCCATCATGGTGTCTCTGCAGCCTCTGCCCTCCCTGAGGCAGCAGAGATTGCTGCAGTTGGTCTGTTCGTTCCAAAACCAAAGACTGATTCTGTATTCCCATCTCCTACCTACTTCCCATCTAGGCAACTGAGCACCAAGTCATTCAATGAGATAATTAACAAAAAGAGTTAATTATGGCTTAATGTGTTGCCCTTTTCAATATCAGAATACAAATATATTTTAAAGAAGACCTTAAATTTCCATAATCTGAAGAGTTGGTTAGTGAGAGAATTTTAGACTTTGAAAAAACCCAATGAGGACTTTTTTATTTTTATTTTTATTTTTTTATTTTATTTTTTTGGTCTATGGGATGACCTTCTTAAATGCTTTAAATTACACCTTGAAGTAATCTGTGTGTTGCAATCAGATTAGAGTTGGTTTTAATGTCCAGCCTAACTCTAGAGTATAGGAGAGCCCTGCATGTGCACCACTGGTTACAAGGTAGTGAGTCTTTATTGATTCTCTTTCTTCCACTCTTCTTTTCCTCTTCTCTGTCTCTCTCTCTCCTTTTCCTCTCCTCTCTTCTTCACTTGTTCTCATATTTGATCTGGTCACAATTCCTCTCTTACTATGTAATTAAGCAATTTGTTCTTTTTTTTTTTTTTTGTACTAGAGATTGAGCACAGGAACACTTAATCTCTAAACCACATCCCCAGCCCTTTTTTATCTTATATTTTGAGTCAGGGTCTCATTAAGTTGTTTAGGGACTCATTAAGTTGCTGAAGCTGGCTTTGATCTTGAGATCCTCCTTCCTCAGCCTCCTGAGCCACTGGGATTATAGGCATGCACCATAGCACCTGGCTCAAGTTCATTCTTACTCCATGGAATTCACATGATGAAAATACAAATATTGCACAAAAAAGAAGATGTATGCCTTTAGTAACATTAAGCACCACACCAAAGGCAACCATTTATGAGGAATAATGAGAACTGAAACTGGTCTTCAAGCTTTTGTGAATGTATCCCCATATAAGGAAATGATTTTTTTAAATGAATTTAAAGTGTATATATATTTATTTAGAGATTAGATACACATATTACTACCTTAACTATTCAAAGTTGCTATAAAATACTCAATAAAGTTAAAGAATAAGATTAAAGCAGAGCTCTACAAATGTTCCTAACGCATCAGACAGTAAATATTTGAGGACTGCTGGCCAGATGTTCTTTGTCACCACTACTTAACTCTGCATTGTAGCATAAAATCACATCCACTGATAACATGTAAACAAATGGCATGGCTGTGTTCCAATAAAGTCTTACTCCTAAGGATAGGGTGTAGGCTGGATTCAGCCTAACAGTCATAGTTTGTCAATCCTGGAATTAAAGCATAAGCATAACTAAAACTCCTAGATAATTATCCCCCACCGACTTGGTGCCTAAGAAAATGAGAAGGAACATAACTAAAGACCTTTCTTAATTTACCAATTCTTGATTGCTACTGCAGAATATAATTTTCTCTGTTATTCTTATATACTGAGATAAAGAGCACAAAACATAGCTAGATTGACATACACATGCTAAATTGTGGGCTGAGCTCCCTTCTAGTTACATAATTTACTTCACAGAGTGTATCATATTGCTTCGCAAGTTATATTTCTCAACAACTCTATGGTTCAAATTTATGCTTCAACAAAACATCAAATTACTATGCATTATGAACCTTTGGGGATTCTGGAAAATAATCAAAGACATAGATATCAAATTTGAAAATCACAAGAGACTATTTAATGAAGAAATATACTGATCCCCAAAAGTTCTAAGAACTGTTTGTGGATGTTTATGTGTATATGTGTATTGGTTAAATCAATATTGTTGGTTAAAAATATTGTTGGTTAAAATATGCTGTTGTGTTGAACCCAGTGTGACTCACTGTTAATTTGCATACAGATATCTTGGAAGTTTTGGACAAATGACTAAAGTCATCTGTAATAAATCCTGTAGAAAATGAAAAAAAACATAAAAATAACTTTTTAAGTATCAGGCTGGATTCATGGGGATGCTTTTATCTCATTTTAATGCTGCATGGTCATGTTTAGAATGTCAGCACCATCAGCCCCCTTGAGGCAGGCCCATCTATGAGGCTATGTAACAACTCCACCAGGTACCATGGAAGAGTTAATCATTTTAGTCAACTTGAGTGTGTCAAGGAGAAGTACCATGAATAGAGGCAGCACTACTTGAAAAATACCCCTTCAGCCCCAACTCTTCTGGGGTGGAGGCAGAGAAAGGAGATTACATGACGCAACAGGATGCTGGCATCAGGAACCCTGGGTTTCAATGGGACCTTTACAACATTCAGAGCCTCAGTTCTCTTGAGAATATGATGGTAACACATGACTGACAAAGTAACTAGAAGACTAAAATGAAGTAACATGTGAAAGTATCTCAGAGATGCCTGGTTCCCAACTGGTCCTCACTAAATAGCTTGTATTCTTTCCTCTTTCTTCCTCATCCTCATGTCTCAGTATCATCATCTCTAAAACAAAAGTATCTCTACCAAATTCACATAATAACTGTGAAGACCTAAAAGATAAGAAATAAATATGCCTTTGGGCTGGGGATGTGGCTCAAGCGGTAGCGTGCTTGCCCGGCATGCACGGGGTGCTGGGTTCGATCCTCAGCACCACATAAAAATAAAATAAAGATGTTGTGTCCATCGAAAACTAAAAATAAATATTAAAAAATTGTCTCTCTCTCTCTGTCTCTCTCTCTCTTTAAAAAAAAGGAAAGAAATATGCCTTAAAAAATGGAAACTTCTCAGTTCATGAAATACGGGGGTCTAATTAAAATCAGTCTACACTATCTCAATCTCAATACATTGTCACCTCATAATTCTTTGAATATCTTTGGTCACCAAAAGGGGAAAGAAATCTTCTACATTCCTCCTTCAAAAGAGATTGCCACCAGTTAATGCTAACCAGGTACCTTCTGTGTTCATTGGCAAAGGTTCTTCCCAGGCAGTTTCAAATGGCCCATGAGGAGAATATTATTCCCAAAGACTTCCCTTCTGGAATCATATCAGCACCTGTCTTGAAAGACTCCACCCAAATTCAAATCAAGATGATTAAGAAAAGCAAAGGAGAAATGCAATTCTTTTTCCTTTTGCAACATCCCACAATATGACCACAGGCCACAGAGCTTTAAGCTTGTTACCTGGAAGCTGTTCTATGTATTCATCCATGCTGTATGATCTGAGAGAGGCCAAATAACTTCTGCATTCAAAGCCTATACTACACATGACCTAAAATGTCAGGATTATCAATTTTTTATTCATGGATAAATTTAGCAAATATGTGTGGTTTTCTCTTCAAGGCACATGGCAAAATTGGACATGTAATTGGTTCTAGCCAATGAGAGGCAATCAGAAATCTCACCAGCATCCCCAGCTAGAGGATTTAAATGCCAATGGGAGACATTCCAGGCCTCTTTTTCTCCTCTAATATGGTGATGTACAACATTCAAGATAGTGGCTGGTCCGTCAACCAGGGTGAGACAGATAAGCAGAGCTCATAACCACTTCATAATAGACTTGCTGTATAATTATAAAATAAATCCCTGGTTTTTTTTAAGATTCAGGAATCACTTGTTAATGCAGTACGAAACAACCTATCCTTTTAGCTATACCAACAAAATTAGTCTTTTTTGTTTTTCATTAACAGTCAGTTCTTCAAAATATGACACAGTGCCAAGGAAGATTGGCCAGAGTGAGAAAGTATTAGAAATTCCTTTGAACACATAATGGCTTGAGAGCAATAATATACTTATAGTCAGTAATTACTATTATAAAAATTGCAGATATTTAATAAGAATCTACTATATGTTAAGAATTGTGCCAAGTGCTTTACATCAAATATGGTATCTCATTTAATCCTTACAAAAATACTAAGAGATAAAAAAGTTATTCCAATTTTGCATGGGTGGTAGAGAAGGTAATGAAAAGATTAACTTATTTGCTGGTTACTTTCAGATCTGTCTGAAGTCTGATTAGTCTCTCAACAAGAATATTAATAAGTAAAACCTTAGCAGTGGTACATATTTGTAATCCCAGCTACCCAGGAGGATCCCAAGCTCATAGCCCTCCTTGACAACTTAGTCAGAACCTATCTCAAAATAAAATTTGAAAATCCTGAGAATATACTCAATAGAACACTTGTCTCTTATGCATGAGTCCCTGGGTTTCAATCTCCCATAACACACACAAAAAAATAAATAAATAGATAGATAAATGGTAATATATAGATAGATAGAAAGTCAAAAGATGAAAGGGAGGGAGGAGACATAATGTTATAATAATAGATATAAAACATATGGATCTTCCCTTATTTGATGATATTGAATATTTGTATTCCAGGTTCTTGCCAAAGAACATAATTTCAAATTTCTATTCCCTGATCTTTATCTAAAGCGCAATGGTAAGAAATCATTTTTTTCTGGAAGACTGCCTAAAGAATATATTCTCTACCCCTTCTTTGAGATCAATGGCTCTTAATAATTAGGTAGAGGGCATAGATACCTTTATAAATCTAATGAAACCTTTGGACCCTTTTTCTAGAAAAATATATGTACACAGAACTTTAGAGGATCCACAGACAGCCCTTTGAGCTCCATTATAGATTCTCAAGGGGACCATAATCTCAAATGGCTTTTTCTAGTAACTAGTAACTGCCCTTGGGTTATTAGGCCCTGTGCCCTATAATCCCATGCTTTCAATCATATACTGGGACTTTGTCCTGTGCCTACAGAAGACTTGGTGGAGTTCTGATAGTAAAAAAAAATACTCTGGTGCTTACATCTCATAGAAGTTGCAGGTGACAGATCCCAGTGACGCATGCCCCTCAAGGTACAGAGGAAATATCAGGCAGGAGACTGTTCAGTGAGTATGAGTTCTCTGTTCACCTGATACTCTCATCTTCTTTTGATCCAAAATGAAATCCAGGGATGTCAGAGTAAGCCATTATACTAAGCCTCTTATACCTCAAACATGCCAACTTGACACACAAAAATAATTACTTTGTATGATTGCAAAAACTGCAAAATCTACCCACCAGATTTCATCCCTTTAAAACATTACACTTTAGGGGGCCAAAGTGCCTCCTGGCTCTGGCTTATCTCCCTACTACGACCAGTCAAATCTTCCTTGTACCCAGCCCTACCAAGTCTAGACACAAAGAATGTGGTTCCTTCTCACAACTGATTAGGGGAATTCTCTCTCAAGATGAGTATCAATGTACCAATAAGTGAGAATAGCAGGTTACAGCTGTACACGCAAAACGAACAGCTGCCCCATCATGGCTTAATCAATGGGAAAGAATACCAAAATGCTAATAGTAGTTCTCTCTAGAGGGAAGACTGAGTTTTGTTTATAATATTTGATGTTTTCTGTATTTCTCTATATAAGCATATATTTATAATGCTCATAATATGAAAAAATAAAGGCTATAAAAATGATTATATCAGACAATGAATGGATAAAGAAAACATGGCATTTATACACAAGGAGTTTTACTCAGCCATAAAGAAGAATGAAATTATGTCATTTTCTGGTAAATGGATGGAACTTGTGAACATTAAGCTAAGTGAAATAAGTCAGACTCAGAGAGTCAAGGACTGAAGGTTATCTCTCATTCACAGAAGCTAGAGAGAAAAAATGGGAAACAAAAATGGGAGGTATCATGAAAATATAAAGAACAATGGTGGAGTAGAGGAAGGGGATCAAGGAGAATGGAAGGGGAGTGGGTAAGGGGAGCAACTGAGAATAAAATCAAATGACATATGCTACATGCATGTATGAACTCATCACAATGAACAGCACTTCTGTGTATAATGATAATGCACCAATTTAAAAAACAATAATTAGGGATCCAACATGGCGGCAGGCGAGGAAGCAGTACTTTCAGTATCTCCACATTAACGGGATCAGAAAGACCCATTAATACACCTAAATTCTACCTACCGAGGAACTTCTAGCAAAATTCCGCTGAAAGGAGACCTGCCGGGAATTAGTAAGTTTATTAGAGGTGACAGTTTGTCCCAGACGAGTGAATCTTGACCACGCGTGGCAGAGGTCCAGTCCCGCGGCCTCCGCCTGCCCGGCTCTGCAAGCGGCCCCCCGGTGGCCGGGTGCAGCGAGAAGGGTCCCCGCCCGACCCGGCAGACAGCCCCCGCCCTCCTGGCTCTGCTGGCGGCCCCGCTCCCGCTGTGAATGCCCCCTCCCCCTGGCACGGCTCTGCAAATGGCCCCACCAAATGCCCCCCCACCCCCCCCACCCCCGCCTGGCTCAGCAGGAGGCGACGTGAAGGGAATCTAACCAAGCCTTTATGAAATAGCGAACTAGGAACTAAAACCAGAGATTGAGTCAGACCAGAGACAAGCCAGTTCCACCCCTCCCTTCGGACACTCCGGCAAGGAGCCAGGGGCCCGCCATGGCAGAGAGGGGAAGTCACCAAAGTTCGGCCAAAGAGATTTCTTCCCAGCGGAATCTACTTTAGCAGGTGTGTGACTCCCACCCACATCAGATACAAACAACCGGGAAACCAATTAGGTTAACGGCTGATTTTTCATCACAGACTTTGAAAGCGAGAAGATCCTGGAACAATGTATTTCAAACACTGAAAAATAATGGATTCCAACCAAGAATACTGTATCCAGCAAAATTAAGCTTCAGATTTGACAATGAAATTAAAATCTTTCATGATAAACAAAAGCTAAAAGAATTTGCAGCCAGAAAACCAGCACTGCAAAGCATTTGGGGCAAAATTCTACAAGAAGAGGAATGGAAAAATAGTGCCCAAAACTCTCCGTGGGCACGACCATAAGGGCCAAGGGACACCCGACCCCCAACTCTCCCTAATGCCAGTGACGTGGGCGTGACTGTAGGGGCGGAGGGAAGCAGAGAAGACTCCCCACCCCCAACTCCCCCAACCACCAACTGAGAGGGCGTGACGGTAGGGGCGGAGGGAAAAAGAGGACACTCCAGACCCCCAACTCCTCCTACCGCCAGTGGAGTGGTCGTGATTGTAGGGGGCTGAGGGAAGCAGAGGGGATCCTCGACCCCCAACTCCCATTACCACCAGAGGCAACACCAAAGGTCTTAGACGCCAGCTTCCGAGGGTGTGCCCACCAAAGGGGTCCGGAAAAATTAAACTATTTACTCCCAGACCACAGCTCCACAGCACTGGGGCTTAGATGAATGACAGAGAGAGTGCTCAGTCATTCGGGAAATAGGGCACGCGGTGGGGCTGAAAGTGTAACCAGATCCCTGGGGAACCGCCTCCAGTGAGCAGGACCTGGATGGCTGGCAGGAGGAAGGGGAGGAGGGGCCGTAGAAGTGAAACGGCTCTGGACCAACAGGACTGAGAGACTGTCGACACATTGAGGGCAAAACTCAGCCCGGAGGGCACAGCTTTGCCTACGGGAAGAGAAGAAAACGGATCGCTAAGACCTAATTTTATTTCTTATTGTATTTTATTTTATTTTTTCTCTCCCTTTTCCCCTCTTTCTTTCCCCTTCCAAGTTTTATTGTTCTGTCCATTCTCCTCTATGCTATCTATCTCCCTCTCCTTCTTTCTTTTCAAGAACACCTTCCTTCCCCTTCCCCCCAACTTTCATCCCAAGCATTACGTCCTCCATTTCGTGTAACTGTCTAAATGCAAATAGGTGAATGTTTCGAGGCCGTCTATAGTGCTCCTAAATACCTAGCTACTACCAACACCCTGATCCAATCGACGGTTAGTATCCCCCTTCAGTAGAGCAATCTTCTAAAGTAGCCAAGACATACTAACCCTTATACCTTCATAGCACCTAACCTAAAGTCCTAAGAACAAACAACAAATCACTATATGCATACAAAATCCGGAAGCCCTTTATAAATTGAATGAACCAGCTCTAAAGTACAATAAAGCCCAATATCTCTAGGCATAATCTCCCACCACAAAAGAGAGACAACAGAGATATACAAAGCCAAAACAAATGTATAGGAGAAAGCAGTTACAAAGCAGTCAAACAGAGCTAGAAAGTAACGTGAACAACATGAAAAAACAAGGGAAAAAAGGATTACAGATAATGCAGGACAACTTAAATCTACAGGAGGACCTAGAAGCATCAGAAACATGGACAGGGAAGGAAATCAAGGCATACCTAACTCAGATGGAAAGGAATATTAGAGAAGACATGAGACGGCAAGTCCAAGCATTGAAAGTATATTTTGAAAACGAACTAAACAAACAAATTCAAACTGCAAAGAATGAACTTTACCAGGAGATAGAGATCTTAAAAAAAAAACAGTAATTTTAGAAATGCAAGAAACCATAAACCAGATTAAAAATGCTAATGAGAATATTACAAATAGACGAGATCAAGTAGAAGTCAGAACATCAGATAATGAAGACAAAGTTTATCAACTTGAAAAGAATATAGTCAACACAGAAAAGATGCTTAAATCTCATGAGCAATCTATCCAAGAGCTATGGGACCTCATCAAAAAACCAAATTTGAGAGTCATTGGGATAGAAGAAGGCACAGAGGTTCAAACCAAAGGAATGGACCACTTATTAAATGAAATAATCCTAGAAAACTTCCCATAGATGAAAGATGGAATGGATTGCCAAATCCTGGAAGCCTACAGGACCCCAAACATCCAAAACCGTAATAGACCAACTCCAAGACAAATAATTATGAAGATAGCCAACATACAGAACAAGGAGAGAATATTAAAAGCTATGAGAGAAAGGAGGCAGATTACATTCAGGGGTAAACCAATTAGGTTAACGGCTGATTTTTCATCACAGACTTTGAAAGCGAGAAGATCCTGGAACAATGTATTTCAAACACTGAAAAATAATGGATTCCAACCAAGAATACTGTATCCAGCAAAATTAAGCTTCAGATTTGACAATGAAATTAAAATCTTTCATGATAAACAAAAGCTAAAAGAATTTGCAGCCAGAAAACCAGCACTGCAAAGCATTTGGGGCAAAATTCTACAAGAAGAGGAATGGAAAAATAGTGCCCAAAACTAACAGCGAGAGGTATCTCAGTAAAGGGGGAGGAAAATAACCAAAAAGTAAAAACTAGCCAAACTAAAATAAATAAATAAATAAATAAATAAATAAATAAACATGACTGGAAGTACAAATCATATTTCAATGGTAACCTTAAATGTTAATGGACTAAACTCACCAATCAAGAGACACAAGCTAGTAACCTGGATCAAAAAAACAAATCCAACAATATGCTGCCTTCAGGAGACTCATATGATAGGAAAAGACATACACAGGCTGAAAGTGAAAGGTTGGGAAATATCATACCACTCACATGGCCCTCGGAAGCAAGCAGGAGTGGCCATACTCATATCGAATAAAATCAACTTCAAACCTAAGTTAATCAAAAGGGATAAAGAAGGACACTATATCCTGTTAAAAAGAACCATCCACCAACAAGACATAACAATTATCAATTTGTATGCACCAAACAATGGTGCGGCAACGTTCATAAAACAAACACTCCCCAAGTTCAAGAGTCAAATAGACCACAACACAATAATAATGGGTGACTTCAACACACCGCTCTCACCATTAGACAGATCCTCCAGACAAAAGCTGAATAAAGAAACTATAGAACTCAATGACACAATCAATAACATAGACTTAACCGACATATATAGAATATATCAACCATCATCAAGTGGATACACGTTCTTCTCAGCAGCACATGGATCTTACTCAAAGATAGATCATATATTATGCCATAGGGCAACTCTTAGTAAATATAAAGGTGTGGAGATAATACCATGCACCATATCTGATCATAATGGAATGAAACTGGAAATCAATGATAAAAGAAGGAAGGAAAAATCCTGCATCACATGGAAAATAAACAATATGTTACTGAATGATCAATGGGTTACAGAAGACATAAAGGAGGAAATCAAAAAATTCTTAGAGATAAACGACAATTCAGACACAACATACCGGAATCTATGGGACACAATGAAAGCAGTTTTAAGAGGGAAATTCATTTCCTGGAGTTCATTCCTCAAAAAAAGAAAAAACCAATAAATAAATGAACTCACACTACATCTCAAAACCCTAGAAAAGGAAGAGCAAAACAACAGCAAATATAGCAGAAGACAAGAAATAATTAAAATCAGAGTGGAAATCAATGAAATTGAAACAAAAAAAAAACCATTGAAAAAGTTGATAAAACTAAAAGTTAGTTCTTTGAAAAAATAAATAAGATCGACAGACCCTTAGCCATGCTAACGAAGAGAAGAAGAGAGAAAACTCAAATTACTAACATACGGGATGAAAAAGGCAATATCACAACAGACACTACGGAAATACAGAAGATAATTAGAAAGTATTTTGATACCCTAAATTCTAATAAAATAGAAGACAGTGAAGATATCGATAAAAAATTAAAAATAAAAAAAAAAGAAATTTATTTGTGGGTTGTTCAAAACATTACAAATTTCTTGACATATCATATTCCACACTTTGATTCAAGTGGGTTATGAACTCCCACCTTCACCCCATACACAGATTGCAGAATCACATCAGTTACACATCCATTGATTTACATATTGCCATACTAGTGTCTGTTGTGCTCCGCTGCCTTTCCCATCCTCCACCCTCCCCCCTCCCCACCTCTCCCCTCCCCTCCCCTCCTCTCTCTCTACCCCCTCCACTGTATAACCCTGAGGGTCTCCTTCCATTACCATGCAATTTCCCTTCTCTCTCCCTTTCCCTCCCACCTCTCATCCCTGTTAAATGTTAATCTTCTTCTCCTGCTCTTCATCCCTACTCTGATCTTAGTTACTCTCCTTATATCAAAGAAGAACAGGTAATTTCAGGATGCCATTCGCCTGCAGCTTGCAGACAGATTGCTAGGGTTCAGTGCCTGGATGCTTCTTAGAACCTGATCTTATCGGAGCGAACACCGAGCGCGGGGCGGCCGAGTTCCGGCTCCCGGAACCGCCCTGGCCCAGGGCTGAAGAGCCTGTGGAGGCTGCTTCTTGGACCCTGCTCCTATCAGAGCATACACCAAGCACTAAGCGGCCGAATTCCGGCTCCCGGAACTGAGCCCGCGGGGACCGCTTCTTGGAGCCTACTCTTATCGGAGCTTACACCGAGCACGGAGCGGCAGAGTTCCGGCTCCCGGAACTGCCCTGGCCCGGGGCTAGGAGCCCGCGGAAACTGCTTCTCGGTCCGGGACCTGCTGAGGGCCGGTCAGGACTCACCCGTTGCTTTGGTTGCCCGGCAAGGGGAACGAAAGGCTGCCATTCGCATAGGATACCAACGTGGCAGAGATCTGATGTCATCAGAAAGCGGCGGAGGAGAGAACTTCATCAATACCAGTGGCGACAGAAACAGTTGGTCTCCTGGTAGGGGGGGGTGAGGCACAGACACCCGAATCTCCTCAATTTGTCGTCGAGCCAGAGGGGAGAAGCCGGGCCGCCGCCAGCGCCCAGAGCAGGCCCAGCGGCTCGCCAGCGTGGTGACCGCGTGAACCCAATTGGAGAGGGGGCGGAGCGGAGCCGCCACCCGCACCCGCAAGGTGGGCAGACCCGCGACCCAGTGGTACATGGGCGTGGTAGGAGGGGCAGGGCAGAGCCACCGTTCGCGCTTGCAAGGTAAACAGACCTGTGACAGCCTGGCGGGTCAGGCCCAGTGGCCTGCCAGTGTGGTACACACGTCACCCCAACTGGAGTAGGGGCAGAGCAGATCCTTCTCCCACGCCCGGATCAGGCCCTGCCGGTGTGGTGGCCACGTGACCCCAATTGGAGTGGGGGCGGAGCGGAACCGCCACCTGTACCCGCAGGGTGAGCAGACCTGTGACCAACCTGCAGATCAGGCCCAGGGGTCCGCAGGCATGGTAGGAGGGGCAGGGCAGATCCGCCGCCCGCGCCTCCAAGGTAGGCAGACCTGCAACAGACCGGCGGATCAGGCCCAGGAGCCTGCCAGCGTGGTACACACACCACCCTAATTGGAGTAGGGGCAGAGCAGAGTCGCTGCCTGTGCCAGGATAAATTTCTTAAGTCATATGATCTGCCCAGATTGAGTCAGGAAGACACACACAATTTAAACAGACCAATAACAAAGGAAGAAATAGAAGAAGCCATCAAAAGACTACCAACCAAGAAAAGCCCTGGACCGGATGGGTATACAGCGGAGTTTTACAAAACCTTCAAAGAAGAATTAATACCAATACTTTTCAAGCTATTTCAAGAAACAGAAAAAGAAGGAGCTCTTCCAAATTCATTCTATGAGGCCAACATCACCCTGATCCCCAAACCAGACAAAGACACTTCAAAGAAAGAAAACTACAGACCAATATCTCTAATGAACATAGATGCAAAAATTCTCAATAAAATCCTGGCTAATCGAATACAAAAGCATATCAAAAAAGTTGTGCAACATGATCAAGTAGGATTCATCCCTGGGATGCAAGGTTGGTTCAATATACGGAAATCAATAAATGTTATTCACCACATCAATAGACTTAAAGATAAGAACCATATGATTGTCTCGATAGATGCAGAAAAAGCATTCGACAAAGTACAGCATCCCTTTATGTTCAAAACACAAGAAAAACTAGGGATAACAGGAACTTACCTCAACATTGTAAAAGCTATATATGCTAAGCCTCAGGCTAACATCATTCTAAATGGAGAAAAACTGAAGGCATTCCCGCTAAAATCTGGAACAAGACAGGGATGCCCTCTCTCACCACTTCTATTTAATTTAGTCCTTGAAATACTAGCCAGAGCAATTAGACAGACAAAAGAAATTAAAGGCATAAAAATACGAAAAGAAGAACTTAAAATATCACTATTTGCAGATGACATGATAATATATTTAACAGACCCAAAAGGGTCCACAAAGAAACTACTAGAACTAATTAATGAATTCAGCAAAGTGGCAGGATATAAAATCAACACGCATAAATCAAAGGCATTCCTGTATATCAGCAACAAAAGTTCTGAAATGGAAATGAGGAAAACCACCCCATTCACAATATCCTCAAAAAAAATAAAATACTTGGGAATCAACCTAACAAAAAAGGTGAAAGATTTATACAATGAAAACTACAGAACCCTAAAGAGAGAGATAGAAGAAGATCTTAGAAGATGGAAAAATGTACCCTGCTCATGGATAGGCAGAACCAACATCATCAAAATTGCGATATTACCCAAAGTTCTCTACAGGTTCAACGCAATGCCAATCAAAATCCCAACGGCATTTCTTGTAGAAGTAGATAAAGCTATCATGAAATTCATATGGAAAAACAAAAGACCCAGAATAGCAAAAGCAATTCTAAGCAGGAAGTGTGAATCGGGAGGTATAGCGATACCAGATTTCAAACTGTACTACAGAGCAATAGTAACAAAAACAGCATGGTACTGGTACCAAAACAGGCGGGTGGACCAATGGTACAGAATAGAGGACACAGAAACCAATCCACAAAATTACAACTTTCTTATATTTGATAAAGGCGCTAAAAGCATGCAATGGAGAAAGGATAGCATCTTCAACAAATGGTGCTGGGAAAACTGGAAATCCATATGCAACAAAATGAAGCTGAACCCCTTTCTCTCGTCATGCACAAAAGTTAATTCAAAATGGATCAAAGAGCTTGATATTAAATCAGATACTCTGCACCTGATAGAAGAAAAAGTTGGCTCCGATCTACATATTGTGGGGTCGGGCTCCAAATTCCTTAATAGGACACCCATAGCCCAAGAGTTAAATACAAGAATAAACAAATGGGACTTACTTAAACTAAAAAGTTTTTTCTCAGCAAGAGAAACAATAAGAGAGGTAAATAGGGAACCTACATCCTGGGAACAAATTTTTACTCCTCACACTTCAGATAGAGCCCTAATATCCAGAATATACAAAGAACTCAAAAAATTAAACAATAAGATAACAAATAACCCTATCAACAAATGGGCCAAGGACCTGAACAGACACTTCTCAGAGGAGGACATACAATCAATCAATAAGTACATGAAAAAATGCTCACCATCTCTAGCAGTCAGAGAAATGCAAATCAAAACCACCCTAAGATACCATCTCACTCCAGTAAGATTGGCAGCCATTATCAAGTCAAACAACAATAAGTGCTGGCGAGGATGTGGGGAAAAGGGTACACTTGTACATTGCTGGTGGGACTGCAAATTGATGCAGCCAATATGGAAAGCAGTATGGAGATTCCTGGGAAAGCTGGGAATGGAACCACCATTTGACCCAGCTATCGCCCTTCTCGGTCTATTCCCTGAGGACCTTAAAAGAGCATACTATAGGGATACTGCCACATCAATGATCATAGCAGCACAATTCACAATAGCTAGACTCTGGAATCAACCTAGATGCCCTTCAATAGATGAATGGATAAAAAAAATGTGGCATTTATACACAATGGAGTATTACGCAGCACTAAAAAATGACAAAATCATGGATTTTGCAGGGAAATGGATGGCATTAGAGCAGATTATGCTAAGTGAAGCTAGCCAATCCTTAAAAAAAATGCCAAATGTCTTCCTCTATATAAAGAGAGCAACTAAGAAAAGAACAGGGAAGAAGAGCATGAGGAAAAGTTTAACATTAAACAGAGACAAGTGGGGGGAGAGAAAGGGAGAGAGAAGGGAAACTGTATGGAAATGGAAGGAGACCCTCATTGTTACATAAAATTACATATAAGAGTTTGTGAGGGGAAAGGGAAAAAAAAACAAGGGAGAGAATGAAACAACAGCAGATGGGGTAGAGAGGGAAGATGAGAGGGAAGGGGAGGGGGGATAGTAGGGGATAGGAAAGGCAGCAGAATACAACAGTCATTAATATGGTATTATGTAAAAATGTGGATGTGTAACCGATGTGATTCTGCAACTTGTATTTGGGGCAAAAATGGGAGTTCATAACCCACTTGAATCAAATGTATGAAAGATGATATGTCATGAGCTTTGTAATGTTTTGAACAACCAATAAAAAAAAAGAAAAAACAATAATTAAATAAAAGGAAGATCAGTAAGATAGAGGGAGAAGGAGAGAAGAGAAAGGGGAAGTACTGAGGAACGAGGGGCAACTGTTACATGATCCCCATTATTATGCACTATTAAAAGCATGTTTAAAAGTATCAGAAAAAATAAATGCTATTAAAAGGATAGAAGAACTATGAATTCTTACTAGCATCCAGCCACGCACCACCCGGCAGCAAGTCAGTTAATGAGGGACAACACATATGGTAGTATATTGGGATCCAGTAAGATCCTAATACAGCCTAGACTTGTGGTAGGTTATGCCAAAGTTTGTCAACTACACTCTATGATGTTCACACAGCAATGCAATCAGCTAGCAATGCGTTTCTCAGAACATGCCCTGATGCTCAGTAATGCAGCACTGTATATTACTAGTTCTGAAAACAGGAAGAAAACTGATCAACATTTATGTGATAACAATTTCATGTGCATTATTTTATAAAATCTTCACAAAAGGCCTATATTATAGATGCTATTCATCTTTTTAACTGGGAAAAAAATAGAATAAAGATTAACGGAGGTTTAAGAAAGTCACCTATAATCACATGGGTAGAAAAATAACAGCTGAATCTTACTCTTGGGTCTTCTGGATTCTACCATCGGGACACTTTTTACTACTTCACAAATGGTAGCAATAACCAAACAGTGAAATTATTAGAGATGGCTGTTCACCTCACAAGCCTCCAACATGACCGGTGAAGACGTTGTGTGTGTGGACTGTATCCACGCAACAGGAAATCCAAGTTTCTCCTTTTAAAGCCAATACCATCAATTTACCAGGTACACTGCTTCTCTCCTTGAGACACAAAAAAAGTTTCAGAACTTGAAGAAATGTGAGAGCTGGGCTCAGTGATCAGGTAATGAGCTTTTCCAAGGAAATCAGGTCACTGACTATAGCTGCAGAGGAGACCCTGACCCGCAGTCATGGCTCTGGAACGCCGGCTCCCACACAGCCTGCCCATCCTTCCATTAATCCTCCAAAGATTCCTAGAGAAAAGCAATGTGACTTCTCATTGCAAGACTTCAGGGCCATGCCTGGGGCCTGAAGCAAGACCGTACTTGCCTGGAATTTGCATCAGATGACTGCATGACTGACTCTGTGGATTGGAGCTCATAAGGCCAAGGTTGCTGTTTCACTCCAGTTATCTGAGAGAGAAAAAAAACTCTTTGTAGAGGCTGCACTAATCTCTACCAGCTGTCTCACAAATGCTCATGTAGGGCGGTACTGAGGCTGCAGGGAGGCTGAGGGAGAGCAGAATTACTTTTGATGGGTCGTTTTTGACAGCTGTGACTTTAAACGAATGAGACTTTTTAAAAAACATTTTGTAAACCAATGTATTCATCAATGTCACCGATTCTGGAAACATGAAGACAGCCTCTCATCCTTCCCAAAATTCACCATGTGACAATTTTAAAAATTTATGAATAGAATAAACTCATGGAGCTAGACACAGGGACACACACCTATAATCCCAGTGACTTGGGAGGCTGAAGCAGGAGGATCACAAGTTTGGGACCAGCCTCAGCAATTTAATGAGACCCTAAGCAACTTATTAAGACCCTGTCTCAAAATTTAAAATTTATGAAAAAAGGGCTGTGTCTCATGCTCAGTGGTAAAGTGCCCTTACATTCAATTCTCCATATCAAAATAAATAAACGAACTTATGGCAACATTAAGAATAGGAGAAATGGACCTGTATCTGATCATAAAAGTTTACAGCCTTCTGGAAGGTAAAAGGGGGATGGGGCCACACTCTTCCATAAGTGGACAGAGGAAGCCACAACCCAGAATGTACAAGGAGAAAAGTCTGCCATGGTGGGGGCTGATCCTCCTTTCAGGTCTGTAAAGTTTACTCCATGAGTATTAGATTTCTACAGCTGATGTAACAAATTACCACTAATCCAATGGCTTGAAACACTACCAATTTATGATCTTATAGTTCTGGAGCTCAGAAGTCTAAAATGAGATTCAGAGCTAAAATCAAAAGCTGCATGCTTCTTGGAGGCTCTAAGAAAAATTTCTTCCATGCCTTTACCAGCTTCTAAAGTTTCCCACATTCCTCAGCCTATGGCCTTTCTCTGCTTCAACCGTCATGTCTCCTCTGACTCTGATCTTGCTGCCTTATGTACTGGGGAGGGGGGAGTACTGGGGATTGAACTTAGGGACACTCAACCACTGAGCCACATCCCCAGCCCTATTTTGTATTTTAGTTAAAGACGGGGTCTCACTGAGTCACGTAGTGCCTCGCTGTTGCTGAGGCTGGAGCCCCTGGGATTACAGGCATGCGCCACTGCACCCGGCTGCTGCCTACCTGTTATTATTACATTAGATGCACCCAGATAACCTAGGGCAATCTCCCATCTCAAGACCCTTAATCACATTTTGAAGTTCCTTCAGCCCTGTAAGGAGTTTATATCTACAAGTTCCAGGATTACAGTGCGGACATCTTTGGGGGCCATTAGTCTGCCTACCACACTTGGTGACTAGGCACAGGGAGGGAAACAAAAGAAACAAGGCTCTAGAGTCAAGATACCCCAAAGTAACTATAGAAGCTGCTCGACACTCTGCACTCAGAACCAATTAGTAAAGAAATGTTTGCCCTTGAAATGAAGCTGGAGAAACACGCACCAACAAAATTTAACCGTCTTTAAAGAGGACCATCAGTTTTCATATGATAGGAAAGATCAAAATGAGCACACAAAACAACCAATTCCAGAGGAAAGAGACATGGAGCTGGAGAGGGGTTGGTTTTAAAATTTTAATAATTATCCTCACAGAGATTTTAAAGTGATTGTGTTCATAAAACAAAATAGTGCGCTATAAAAATGAAGCAATTGAAGAAATGCTGTTGGAAAATAAGACAATCATTGGAGGATTAAAAAAATACCAAAACAAAATCTAAGGATCACAAGGTAAAGAAACAAGGATAGAAAATATGAGTGAAATAGAAGATAAATCCGGAAGGCCCAACATACATCGAACAATAGTTTGAGAGGGAAAATAATTAAGGAGCATAAATAATTAACAAAATAAAAGAAGAAAACTTTCCTGAACTGGAGATCAACTCTTCTTTTAAGAGGGCCAGTTAAGAGTTCTAGCAGGGTAAATAATGTGATTCACTCTAAGACACAACTTCAGAATATTATTGACACCATAGTAAGATGAAAGACTGAGGAGCCTCCAAAGAGAATTAAAAAGAAAAAAAAAATCCTCACCTACAAGAAACAAAAATCAGTTCCCAATAACAACATTATTCAGAAGACAATAAGCAGTGATTTCAAGATTCTGTAGAAAATTATTATATTTAATGTAGAATTCTAATCCTCAGACAAAGGGACTGAATACAAGGGGTAGTAAAAAATCAATATGTTTTCTGACGGGTCTCAGGAAGTTTTCTCAGGAAGAGTATTCAGGAAGTTACATCCTTCTTATAATAGTATGTGGGAGGTATTACCACAAAGAAGAAAGAAAAGAGGAAGATGTAGAATATAGTTATAGTACACACTGCCACTAACTCTCCCACATTCACTCCAAGCCCCTTTGCCATGTGCCTTAATACTACAGAGACTGGGAAGTCAAGAACTCTATTTCCCCTAAAATTCCTGTAGCTAGATGCTGCCCATTTCTTGGTTTCACTCAAGCAGATAAACCTCTTAAAATTTGGAATGCGGAAGGGAGCCATGTGAGCAGGAGGCACCTGCTGAGACCTCCCAGGTAGAGAGGGCCTCTCTATACCCCACCCCTAGCTCCACAGCATTGCATCACAGCACAGAGCTCCACTGTGACTTTTCTATTAGGAGTTTGGGGGTTTCTCCTGGCAAAATCATTCATCCTTGTCTCTGTCACATCTTTTCTGAAGGACATAGAAATTCTGTAAACCATTCATTACCTTGAAAAAAAAAAACCATTTTCTGTTTACATAAAATAGTATGGATTCTGTTGCTTGCCTTCGGAGTTCAGTGGCTAGGATAGAAAAGTGGTTATTATTGTTCTGTTATAAATGCTTTTGTGCTGTTTTATTTTTTACTATGCACAGGTGTTATTTTAAGTAGGAAATTAAAACTTTTGAAATATAGTAATGAGCAGAAGAAATGAAGACCTTTATCTCATTCACAGGATAACAAATCCAGGGGGCCACAAACCTATGCACAGTCTCTAGGTCACTGGTAACTACACAAATGCAAATCGAATTTATTCTGTACCCATCAAGTGGCATAAATTTAGAAGTGCTGTATCTACTGCAGGCTGAGAGGTAGACAAAATTGTACTTTCAGGAGGAAATGTGAAAAGTTGCAGCCTTTTTAGAAAGCAATCTAGCAACACTGATTAAACTATAGATTAAAATTCAACCCAGCAAACCAAGTACCAGAAATTTATCCCACAGAAAATCAATAAAACCCCCCAGAACTTAAGGACTGTTTGTTACAGCATTGTTCATAGTCCTAAAAAAATGGTGTAAAAAAAAGTAAATGGCTAAGAACAGTGAAAAGACAGAATACATTAGGGTTCACCCACTGCATGCCTTTTAAAAGAATGAGTCTGAGTCGATATGAAGGAGTTTCCATAAGATGTTGCTGAGTGTAAAAGAGCCTGCTTAATAAAAGTGTGAAAACTCTCCAAAGATAGTAGGTATTTTCCAAAATACCAACTTTTTCTCATACTGTTCCTTCCACTTAGAATATCTTCCCTCCCTGACAAGAGTCCCTTAACTCAGTCTAGCAAATTTTACTCTAAGGTATAAATTAAGTTAACCTTTTCATAAGAGCTGTACAAAAACATGATTCAAAATATAAAATGTATAATAATTTGACCCACAAATTGAATATCTCTGAATTTACAATGCCGAAGTAAATACATACATGGAACATGAAGCATGTATAGGGAATCTTATAAGAGCAAAAATAAATAAAAAAAGACACCTAAATATTCATCACTGGATGGCTAAATGAGTTATGATTCATATACTCAATAGAATATTATGTAGCCATTTTAAATGATGGTGGAGTTCATACCAAACACACACAAAAAAAATCTAAGACATACTTCTTGCATAAGTGATAAAAGTTAGTTACAAAGGACCATATTATGATATGATATAAAATCAGGTCTCTCTGGGACTGGGGCTGTGGCTTGATGGTAGAGCACTTGCCTAGCATTCATGATACACTGGGTTCCATCCTCAGCACCACATAACAAAATAAAAGTATTGTGTCAATCTACAAAAAAAAAAAAATCAGGTCTCTCTGTGAATATATTTATATTTATTTATGGAAAAATTGATGTTAAAAAGATTTTCCAACCTATAGACCAATGTTACAGAATAGAGGACACAGAGACAAACCCACATAACTACAGCTATCTTATATTAGACAAGGTGCCAAAAACATACATTGGAGAAAAGATAGCCTCTTCAACAAATGGTGCTTGGAAAATTGGAAATCCACATATAACAAAATGAAACTAAACCCCTATCTCTCACCATATACAAAACTCAACTCAAAGTGGACCAAGGACCTAGGAATTAAACCAGAGACCTTGTGCATAATGGAAGAAAAAGTAGGACCAAATTTCTATCATGTTGGATTAGGCCCCAACTTCCTTAATAAGACTCCTATAGCACAAGAATTAAAATCAAGAATCAATAAATGGGATAGATTCAACCTAAAAAGCTTCTTCTCAGCAAAAGAAACCATCAGTGAGGTGAATAGAGAGCCTACAGAATGGGAGCAAATCTTTACCACAAGCACATCAGATAGAGCACTAATCTCTAGTTTATGTAAAGCACTCAAAAACTTTATCACCAAAAAAACAAATAACCCAATCAATAAATGAATTAAGGAACTGAACAGACAATTCTCAGAAGAGGATATATAATCAATCAACAAACATATGAAAAATGTTCAACATCTCTAGCAATTAGAAAAACGCAAGTCAAAACTACTCTAAGATTTCCACTCCAGTCAGAATGGTAGCCATCAGGAATACAAACAACAGTAAGTGTTGGCGAGGATGTGGGGGAAAAGGCACACTCATACATTGCTGGTGGGACTGCAAATTGGTACAGGCAATCTGGAAATCAGTATGGAGATTCCTTGGAATGGAACCACCATTTGACCCAGCTATCCCTCTCCTTGGTCTATACCCAAAGGACTTAAAAACAGCATACTACAGGGACACAGCCATATCAATGTTTATAGCAGCACAATTCACAATAGCTAAATTATGGAACCAACCTAGATGCCCTTCAGTAGATGAATGGGTAGGAAACTTTGGTATATATACACAATGGAACATAACTCAGCATTAAAAGAGAATAAAATCATAGCATTTGCAGGTAAATGGATGGAGTTGGAGAATATAGTGCTAAGTGAAATAAGCCAGTCCCAAAAAACCAAAGGCTGAATGTTTTCTTTGATATGAGGATGCTGACTCATAATAGTGATGGAGGGGGAGCATGGGTAGAATGGAGGAACTTTAGATAGAGCAAAGGGAGGGAGAGCAAGGGAGGTGGCAAGGGAGTAGAAATGATGGTGAAATGAGTTAGACATCATTACCCTAAGTACATGTATGAAGACGTGAAGGTGTGAAATTACTTCATGTACAACCAGTGACTTGAAAAATTGTGCTCTATGTGTGTAATATGAAATGAATTGCATTCTGCCATCATATAAAACAAATTAGAACAAATAAATAAAAATATTAGAATAAAGAAAGAAAAAAAAAAAGATTTTCCAAAATGTTATAATAGTGGCTATCTTTGAACATGTTGTATTTAAGCTAGTTCCAATTTCTTTTTCATCTTTCTTATTTGCGTTCCCTTAGAATTTACATATAGAAATCCTAACTCCTAAGTCAAAAATATTAGAAGGTGGGAGCACTTGGGGAGGTGACCAGGTCATGAGGTAGCCCTCATGAATAAGATTGATCCTCTTATAAAAGGTCCAGCAAATGTGTGATCTTTTCTATCATGTGAAGACACAGTGAGAGGACCCAATCTGTGAATCAGAGCACAGGTCCTCACCAAACAGCAAACCTGATGGTGGTAGATCATGGATCGGGTTTCCTAGCCTCCTGAATTATGAGAAATAAATTTATGTTATTTATGAATTACCCAATCTATGGCATTCTTATAGCAACTCAAAAGTACTAAGGTATGTGCTATTTTAATTTTTACCAATGATATATTATTTACTAAAGCAATAATGCTATTTTTAAAAAATAAGTTTACACCTATAAAGTTTAGAAGATCAATTATGTTCAGTAGACTCAAAATAATAGCTACCCTTTCAGGATCAATATAGCAGGTACCATCCTACCATCCTATTTTTCCATATATTAACTTAGCCTCACAACAAATGTATGAGGCAGGCAGAGTTGTTATTACCATTTTACAGGGAGGAAAGTAAACATAGAAATTTCACTTACTTTAGAAAACTTTAACATTTTGGAGGGATTTACAAGTTTTGAAACAGTAATAATAACAAGTTTTCTATGTAATGGCACTCACCCAATTACCTAGAAGAGCCAGTATTATAGTTTAGATGTGAGGTGTCCAAGAGCCCCAGTGTGAGACAATGCAAGAAAGTTTAGAGGTGAATTGACTGGGTTATAAAAGGTTTAGTCTAATCAGTGCATTAATCCCTTGACTCTACCTTCTGATCATAATTGGTAATTTTGTAGGATATCCTTCAGTTTTGGTTAATCTGATGTTTTCTTATGAGTAGATTTAGGTCTTGTAGTTTTGACATGGGGTATCTCAGAAGTAATGATGTATTGTTCTCAGTATATCATTTCAAGATTTTAGTAACATTAAATTTATCAATATTAAATTTCAGACTGTTTTCCCACTTCTTTTAAAAAAAAAATCTTTATTTATTTTTATGTGGTGCTAAGGATCAAATCCAGTGCCTCGCATGTGCTGGGCAAGCACTCCACCACTGAGCCACAACCCCAGCCCTGCTTTCCAACTTCTAAAAATACACATAGGAACCAGGCTTGATGTTGCTTTTATCTGCCACACTCTTTTGCTATGATGTTCTGCCTCACCTCAGACCCAGAACAATGGAGTTGGCTGTCTATGGACTGATACCTCTGAAACAGTGAGACCCCAAATAAACCTTTTCTCATCTAATAGTTCTTGTCAAGTCTTTTAGTCACAGCAGTGAAAAAGCTGATTAAAACAGACAAATAATCAGAACTTCTTATTCAATCTTTTATTTTCTAAGCAATCTGTGTTTCAACTCTTTCTCTGTTCTGGTTTTTTGTTTTGTTTTTATTTGTTTTTGTTTTATTTTGTGTTGTTTTGTTTTGTACCGGGTATTGAACACATGGGTGCTCCATCGCTAAAGTACATCACTAGTCCTTTTTAGTTTTTATTTTGAGACAGGGTTTCACTAAGTTGCTGAGGCTGGCCTCAAGTTTGCAATCCTCCTGCCTCAGCCTCCCAAGTCCTTGGGATTATACACAGGTGCCACACTGTACCTGGCTCTTTTCCCTTGTTCTTGTGTACCCTCTCTTCTGCTGTATTTCGTGTCACTTTTTTACACATACAATAGTTGTACTATATTCTATAGTTGTACTTGGTTATGTTAATTTGCATGCACCGGTGTCTGTGTGGTTATACAAATCATCCTTTGCAAATTTTCCTTCATGCTGAGACACCCAGAAAGCAAAAGAAGCATAATAAATGACTCAAAGTTTTAGAGCTTAAAGTGTTGTCATATGGAAAAAAAATGTTCCACAAACACAGCAACCCAACACCCATGCACTTCATATTTCAGAGCACGTAATGGAAGAGATGTAATTACTGTGGTTAATTGGCTCCTGGTAAAATGTCACTGGAAATGAGAACTCATTAATACATCATTTCAATCACTGGAAACACCAGGTGCTCTTACTTAGGGTCTGCTCTGTGGTATCCTGACATCTTTCTCAGGGTTACTTCCCTCTATGAAAAAGAAAATAGAAACATCAATTTGAACATAATGATTAGGAATGCATTCTCTACAATTTCTGTTCAAAAATCATATAAATTATCTAGCCAGGTAAATGTCTACATAATTCGAGGAGGTCCCTGTGAGATTTCTGTCTGAAAGCCCAACCTTTAAGCATTAAACAGGTGTGTGAAATTTGGTAAAGTTAAATGCAGGCTGGTTAAAAAAAAAAAATACTCTGACTTCTCTTTATTAACATTGCTTTGGAAATTAAAAAAAAAAAAAGAAACTGACCCAACAGAAAAGAAACCTGTTGCACCAGGGCTATCTCACAGGCCAGAATTCTACACCAGAGAATTTGATCAGCCCCAGAGATTAGAATAGTTTGAGGAAAAGTCCCAAGTGTATTCCACTAGTTTTTAAAATCGTCTCTTCCGTTCTTGTGTACCTCAGCACCCATGTAACTCCCAAATCTCCAAGTAAAGTTGAAATGGGAATAATGACGATAATGATTAAAATGCTGGCTATAAGGAAGAAGGAGAAGGAGAAGAAAGGGAGTTGGTAGAGGTGATGGCAGTGACGGTGATGATGGAAAAGATGATGATGATGAAGGAAATAGAGAAATCTCAGATGTCTTTTTCCTTTAGCCACAGACCCATCCTTTCAAGTTTTGAATATACCTATATATTAAAAGACAATGTTTGAAAGGGAAAAGAAAAATTGCAGTACTATATTAGATGTTCTTCCTTTTACTCTTCAGTTAGTTCCTACTTTTAGCACCAATCTCCATTATTACCTTCCCATGAGAGATACTTTTAACATTTCCAAAGTGATATGCTTTATTTTTAGCTCAACAGGTTTGCCCTCAAAACGGGAGAAGGGTGTTCACCAGAAGATTAAAATTGTCTCTACGCTGAAAAAACTCGTTCTTGAAAATGAGTTTTTGTGCTCTTTCAAATGAGTGTTTATTAATATGGAAAATTCATCTTGAAATGATAAGTGAACAAACTCAGGTTACAAAATAGAATGCATAGCATGATACTCATTTTGTACAGAGATATAACATCAATATGTGGTTGGCTCTAGGATTACAAATGATTGTGTAAGTTCCTCGAGTTTGCTTTTTTTTCTATTTTTTTTTTTAAATTTTATTTTATTTATACTTTGTTGCATTAAGTATGTGATACTTTTTATGATGAGAAAAAATATACTCTTTTAGCCTATGCAAAGAAAGAGGACATTTTTTCTGGCTGTGGCTAGAATACTAATACTGGAAATAGAATGCCTCTATTGAGAAGCAATGAAACCTGAAAATACAGACCTGACCTCTCTGCTAGGGCTCAGTTTACAGGCGTGAAGGAGCTCTGGGAGTGGTGGGGGGAGATAACATGAAGTATGGCAGAGGAAACATTTCAAAGGGTCAGAGAGAAGTGTCTGAAGGAGACAGAGTTTATTTAACTCAGCAAATACTTATTTATCACTGCTCTGTAGCCAGCATTGAGCTTTGCAGCAAGTTAGAGAATCAGAACATACTGGAACCTTATCTTTGATGAACCTATAGCCCAACAGAAGTGAGCGCTGATATGGGAATTAGGTACAGTGGGACAGCTGCCATGCAGGCAGCAACGCTGGCTTCCATGAGATCCCGGAGGAGAGGGCTAGGAGGAGGGCATGAGGGTAGCTCAGAGAGATGGTATAAAATGACAAGTGAAATTGAGGAAGGGGAAGAGGAGGTAGAATGTTCCAGGCAGAAGGAATGGCATTAACAAAGATGTAGTCAATGGCCAGATGTAGCCTGGGGAGTGGGCTGGGTGGACATCACTAGAGTGAGCAGCAAAGCAGGACATACTAATGAGGCTGGGACGTCCTCTCCTTATGTCACACCAGGTATGTTAGGATTTACCTGCAGGAGTAGAAATCCACTTGTGGATTTTAACAGGATTGATAATGTTACTCTCACATAATGGCTGTGGTTAAGAAATCCTCCCACCCTTTTGAGTTCCTCAAAGAGTTTACCACAAAAAGAAACCACCCTTCCTTGTGTGACTTAAGCAAGACATTTTCCCCTTTCTCCCAGGACCCCCATTAGACTCTAGATACCTCTCTTGAATACCTATGACAAACTTAAACACAGGTCTTTCCTCTTTTACTTGAATGTGTTGGGGCTGGGGATATAGCTCAGTTGGTAGAGTACTTGCCTCACATGCACAAGGTCCTGGGTTCAATTCCCAGCACCACAAGAGAGAAAAAAAAAATGTGTTGACAAGGTGGGACACAGACTGTATGAGTTATCCAGGGCTGCTGTAACAAAGTAAGTCACTTAAACCACCCTGTGATTTACTGTCTCATAGTTCTGGAGGCTGGAAGTCTGAAATCAAGGTGTTGTCAGGGGAACACTTTCTCAAGACTTTAGGGGAGAATCTATTCTGTGCCTCTCTCATAGAGTCTGGTGTTGCCAGCAAACCTTGACATTCCTTGGCTTGCAATTACTAACTCTACCTCTGGCATCACATGGCATTCTTCTCCCTGAGTATCTCTGTCTTCTCTTCTTTAAAGACACTAGTCCTTAGTGCACCTGGATTAGGGCACAGGATAATGACTTCTTGATTACATTGGCAAACTCACTGTTACCACATAAGGTCACATGCACAGGTGTGGAGGGTTAGGATGCCAACATGTCCTAGGGAGAAGGAAGGAACACCATTCAATTAAAAACACAGACCCTCCAACTTTACATTCTGCATCTCATAAACAAGTAGCTGAGATTAGAGCTCTTGTCTCTCTGAAACTAAACACAGGTTAAAAACAATTTCTTATACAGATAACTGAGACCTACCCTGTTTGCAAAACAATCCCAGCTGTTATGGTTTTGATGTGAGGTGTCCCCACATAATGCAAGAACATCCAGAGGAAAGGAGACCCTCAGGGTTATACAGTGGAGGGGGTAGAGAGAGAGGAGGGGAGGGGAGGGGAGAGGTGGGGAGGGGGGAGGGTGGATGATGGGAAAGGCAGCGGAGCACAACAGACACTAGTATGGCAATTTGTAAATCAATGGATGTGTAACTGATGTGAATCTGCAATCTGTGTATGGGGTGAAGGTGGGAGTTCATAACCCACTAGAATCAAAGTGTGGAATATGATATGTCAAGAAATTTGTAATGTTTTGAACAACCCACAATAAAAAATTAAAAAAAAAAAAAAAAAAAGAACATTCAGAGGTGAAAAGATTAAATTATGAGAGCTATGCTTTAATCAGTGGATTCATCACTGATCTAGATTAACTTGGGGGTAACTGTTGGCAGGTAGGTATGGCTGGAGGAGGTAGGTCACATTGGCACATGCCTTTGGGGGTTATATTTTTCCCCTGGTGAGTGGAGTTCTCTGTTTCCTTGTTGCCAAGTCCTGAACTGCCTTTCTCTGCCACACCCTTCCATCATGATGTTCTGCCTCACCAGGGCCATGGAGTCAGCCACCTGTGGAATGAGACTTCTAAAACTGTGATCCAAAATATATTCTCTCTCCTCTATGTTGTTCTGGTCAGGTCTTTTGATCACAGCAATGAAAAAGCTGACTAAAATACCAGCTATAAACCATCCCTTCTGCCCAATGGCAAAAATGAACCAACCTAGGTTTTGTGATCTTAGATTTTGGGGCATTCTCCCTTTTGCGACAAGAGCCTGAATAAAGTTAGTCTGTTTATTTTGTTTTGTTCTTCGACTGAGTACAGTTATCACAGTTGGATGCTTACGTACGTACATATATTTTGAGTAACCATCCAGAGATGGGCAGTGGAATTGAGGACTAATACTTGTTGCTTGGCAGCATGTGCTATAGCAAATACTGGGGTGCTCAGTCCAGACCCTTCCATGGTCCACTTCACTCACACCCTGGTTGCTGAGACTATGAGCTGCATCTCTGCTAGGAGGTGACTCCACTTGTTCACTTTTGATGCTCTGACATCTCGTCAGATGCATCTGTGCCTACTCACTTCTAACTCTAGGTATTTTCCCTCTCCTCTCACTCCAGCAAATACAGACAGGGAACCAAGCCTGGTGTTGACTTTTCTCATGTGCCTTTGTGTCACAGGGAACCGACATTGGTGAGCAGCCAAGAAACCACATTCCTGCCCATATGCAGAGTTTTATTTCCAAGATCCATGACTTACTGAAGCAATGAGACTAAACGGTCCAAGAGCAAGGGAGTGGAATCAGGGAGAGCAAATGGAAGCTCAAGAGAGCTTGAAGGTCTTTCTAAGATATGTTGGAAATGAGTCAAGCTTTGGTAGTCCCCATGGTACTGAAGGATGGTAGGGAGACTAAACAAGAGAAGAACCAAGTGAGAACACTAGCCAAAGACACCAGGCCAGTGCTGGACACGGAAGCAGTTAAAGACACTCACCTCCAAATAGACACATCAGTTTGAACCAAAAGAATCTAAGCCAGCATAATGATGATCTATAGACCAGAGGCCCTGCCATCATCCATCATCCTCTCTGCTCTGAACTCCGTGTGGCTATACTGAAATGCAGTCACCTTCCAAATAAGACTGAACTCTGATTTGTCACGTTCTGGCAAGCTAAAGCTAAAAGTCAGAACAAATTTAATTGACAAAAATATGATATTTCTTGACACTCATATGTATAGATCCAACTTATGCTTTAGAAGCAAATGCAAGACAGACTGACAAAAGTATATTAATAAAAGTGGTACAGATTGCTCACATATGTCCCACCAACTTCCAGCTCAGAGATCAGCATTAAAGGACCTCTGGAAATCCACCATTAAGGAAACCTTGGTGGATTGCCCTTCCCAATGCCCTGAAAACAAAAGCAACCCCCTTCTCTCTTACTTGCCCCTGGATTATTTCATAAACAGAAAATTTAAATGCCATGTCTGAATACAAATTGACTTAAATCCAGGTATACAAGAGCAGGATCAGCAGGTCTTCCTCATCCCTGTGGTGAGTGCAGAAAAGGAGCCAGGTGCTCCTTCTTCCAAAAGTCCCCTCAGTTGGTTCTCAGTTCCTAATAACTAAAAGAGAATAGCATGAGAAGACAGACTCTCACACTCATGAGGCAGCAACAAACCAACAAGCACCATGTCAGTGAGAAGCCCTGCAGGACCCTGGGAAATAGGGAAATAGAAGGGGCTGCTTTCAAGAGTATAAGCCCAGTCCCAGGAAGTCTGCATAAGCTGTGGAGTATCCCTTTTTTGGTTGCTCGCTTAGATCACTTCGGCAACTTATCCTATAAAAGACATTAAAAATCCGATCTCAAGGCTTTCGCTGCTGTCTTCCTGGGAGCTCTGTCCACTCTCCCATCGGGCCCAGTCAGGGAGATGCCACCTCGGTACTCCTCTGCTTCCCCATCTGCCCAAACCCCACTTCCAGGTCCCCTCTGGTTTCTGTAGCTGGTTTATAGGCCTCAGTGGGATGCAGGGAGAAATGCCCTTCAGGAGACCTCTGCGGCATTTCCCATCCATGCACCAAGTAAGAGAACAGCTTTCCAGTCCTTTTGACTCACAAGAAGAGCTTCATCTGGGCCATTTAGAAATGGAAAGTCCTTCCCAGCATCAATCAAAAGCCTACCTCCCCTGCAACAGAGTCTTTTCCCTTCTCCAGGTCCAGCCTGACAAAAAAGGCATGATCATGTCTGTACCCCTCCCTAGCGTCCACCTCTTACAACTTGGTCTCCCTTCCCTTCAAGGGTCAGAGTCCAGAAGGAGGTATGAAGGGAGGAAGACTGGTGGTGTTCTTCTTCACCAATGACACACTCACTGTGACAAGTGTTCCACACTAGGTACACAAAGGTTTCAGGAGTGAATCCCTCAGGGACCTCCCAGCTACATGGTACCGGACCAAGACATACAAATTCCTCATGACTTCCTGTAACCTCCCTCCCTTTGCCTCTTGACCCTCAGGTACCCCACATCTATACGTGGCTGAGAATCTTCTTTGGCTAGACTGCCCTCTTTGTCCTCCAAGTTGGCCCAGGAGCATATGGACCACAGGAAACTGACCCAACCCTAGCGGGTTAAGTGTCAGAAAGGCAGAGAACCCTACAGCCCTGACATCACAGGTTGCTCCCACTGATACCCACCTTAAAAATGATCTCTGCAAGAAGTACCAGTCATGATATTCACAGTGCGTGTGCACAGGGCTTATGCCTTCTCCCAAGTCTCTCCCACCATGCGCCATGCTGGAGACACCCTCCCAGCTCACCTACGGTTTCAACTGCTCTGCGGTTATCAAGCCTAGTAGTGGCCTGCCAACCTCTCATCTTAGAAGAGGTGGGAACATCTGCTCCCTCCTGAGAGAAAGGGAGAGGAAATGTCTCACCACTTTCACTAGGCAGACTACCTACTACTGGAAAAGCCTGGAAAGGACCTTCTCCAGCATTTATAATCGTCTGCTTTTATGAACCAGGGGTTGCGGGCACAGAAGTAGGGAGTGGGCCGTGAGAATCATAGGACGTCCTAGCCACTTCTATATAAGCCCTGACTAGTGCTGGCAGCTTCTCGGTGAGCACTTTAGGCTGTGGCAATAATTAGGTCATGTTGTTCTCAGCCTTAAGGCTTCTGCAAAATATCTGAAACAACAGAAAAAGTTTTGCATGTGATTCTGCTACCCATTGGAATGTTCCAGATTCTTCAAAGCCCTGTGCCAGCCGCCAGCCCCTCCAAGAAGACTTTCTGCTCTGACGACTCTGGCCTTCACCAGGAACTCCTTTTCCGGAACACTTAATGTCAAAAACAACATATTCTCATGCCAGTCTCTTGTTGCTTCTCCGTGTTGGTCCTGATAGCACTGCAGACTTTTTGAAGCCAGAGACTGTACTTTATACTTATTTTGTATCCCCTATGGCTTTTACCACTTTGCTGCCAACATGAAGGTGCTCAATACATATTTGAAGTGAGTTGAATTGAATTTTCAATCAGACCCACTAGACAGAGAGCCTCCATGTAGCTAGGGGTGCAGTGCATGGAGCTGAAAGAGAGATGGCACACAAAGTTTCTTTCTGAAATTTAGGAGCTATAAAGTGAAACAGGAACTTTTTGTAAAGGTAACAGATGCTGCTTTTACTTGGAGGTGGATGGTGTTTATACATTTCTGAGAATAATAACCTCGGCTCAGAATGCAATACATGGGGTCCATTTGCATAGGCAGCCCCTGGCACTGAATGTAAGAGGGGAATGAAGGAAGGAGCTAGAATGTGGGCTCCTCCTGCACCTCAGTTTAAACCCCCTTCCATCCAGAATGTCCCATAACCAGACAAAAGTGTAAGATACTCAGATATGGTGGACAATCCCTGTGGGACCAGGTGCTGTCGTTAGATGGGCATATCTATTTCTCTTCTCATTCACACAAAAGCACACAGAGCCATGCACACACTCACAGCGCTTCAGGAGAAAGTTACATTCCAAAATGCAAATAATCAATGCAGACCGACATAGTTCCTCTCTTCTCTTTCCTTTGCATACCTTCTCCACCAATGAAGAATGTGTGTGTATGTATATGTGTATGTCCACATGCTCTGAGGCCTTGCACAGGCTAAGTACCAGCTCTACCACTGAACTAAAGCCCCAGCCCTGGGAATTTTTTCAAGAAAGATTACTATACTGTTCAACCCCAGCAAAGTGCCACTTAATATACCTAATTTAAGATGTTGTTATGGTTTGGATATGCTTTGACCCCCAAAGAGCTCATGTGTTGGAGGCTTGGTCCCAAGATGGTAGTGTGGCCATATGAACAGGTGTGGAAACTTAAGAGAGGTGGGGCTTAGTGTTAGGTATTTAGGTCATGGGGGTATTGCGCTTAGAAGGGACTAATTTAGTTCTCATGAGACCCCAGTGAGTTCCCAGGAGAGTAGGATGTTAGGACACCTCCCAGCTTTCTGGCTTCCTATCTTACCATGTGTTCTCTCTCTCACACACACACTCCTACTGTGATGCCATCCACTATCAAGTGGTGTAATCAAGAGAGCAATTACCAAAGCCAAACAGATGTTGATACTGTGCTCCTGAACCTCCAAAGCTGGGAGATAAGTAAGCCTTTTACTTTATAAGTACCCAGATTTTGATATTTTTTATAGCAATGGAAAGTGAACAATACACATGCTTACTTTGAAACAGTTAAAAAGCACTCCAAGGTCTTGAACCTACCAGCTAACGAGGGTTTGAAATATTTCCACTAATATCAACACCTGACACCCCACAGGTGAGAGCAGGAAATACAGACTAAAAACATTCCCCCCTGCCTATATAGTTATGGGAAGTCTTAGGCATGTATCTATCATTTGCTTCTAAAGCTGGCTGGGTTAAGGTTGTCAGTCTCACCCCCTGGATGCATGAACATTCTGCCTCTGTCCTTGAATCTGAAGGGCAGTACCGAGGCCCTCATCTGTAGTTTCACCTGTCACTCGCCGCTCCCACTCCCCACAATGAGAAAGCAGACACGTCTCCTGGACCCACTAGAGCAGGAGGTCCCTCTGCCACTATCAATCAAGTTCCTTCCCCCTGACTTCCCTCCCAAACTTCTCCCAGGAGCTCAATGAATACTTTGGGACTATAATGACACAGAAGAGTGAAACTAATTTTGAAGCAGTTGTAGGTCATTCATGTTCAACCCATCATCTTAGGAGTCAAAAGATGTAGAGCTAAAGAAAAGGCATTAGAAGCTATCTTAGTCCATTTGTGATGTTAGAACAAAATACTTTAGATGGGTTGAGGCCAGGAAGTCCAAGATCGTGGGGCCAGCAGTGTTGGTGTTTGATGAGAACCCACTTCCTAGGTGGTCATGTTTTCACTGTGTCCTTGCACACTGGAAGGTAGGGGAGTCTCTCAAATATCTTCCCCCTTTTTCCCTTCCCTCCCTCCCCTCTTTTTTTCTCTCTCTCCCCCCCCCCCACCTCCCTCTCTCCCTCTCTCCCTCTGTCCTTTTGCAGCTGGGGACTGAATCCAGGGATTGCACATGCTCTACCACTGATTTACTCCCCAAGCCATGGGGGCCTCTTTCATAAGGACACTAACCCTACTCTTGAGGGCTCAGCCTTCATGACCTAGTCACCTTCCAAACTTTCCACCTCCAAATACTGTCCATTTGGGTTAGAATGTCACAATACAAATTTAGGGGGGACACATATATTCAAACCCCAGCAGGAGCTCTCCTTACCACCTTTTGAGTCCACTTGACATCCTCCCATCCTATGAATAAAGTCTCAAAGAGTCAAAAGTTAACGCAAGGGAGTAGAGACATCTGGGGCACATGAGTTCTATCTCTGCTTGGTTTCATGGCTGATGGCATCGTATTCCCCAATGTAATGATTCTTTCTAGGTGACAGGAGTTGGAGAAAGGGATGCTGAGCAAAGGAGTCTATATATCCTCCATAACTCGAATTACTACAATGAATTGCTCCATTACTCACCTTTGCACTGAGCATTAATCACAAAAACCAAAAAACTGCAGAGCCAGGGAGTTAGCAAGGATGTGCTATTTCAACCCTGCACCCTGTGCCAAGTGGATGCAGCTGCAATGAGGGATCTGCAGTGCTCTCCCTTCCCATCTGTTTCTGAACCATTAGTGGAAAAGTTTGTGGGAGAAATTCACAGCAGTAGCTGAAACAGAGCTGGACCCTTGGGAAGTTCTCCTGGAGTCACCTGTGAGAGCCACCTGCCTAGAAGGACTCACTAGGTCCTTCTCTAGGACCGAGTACCTGCCCTTCAACCTGCCTATATGGGCTCATGCCTGGTTTCATCAAACTATTAAAAATATAAAATATTAAAAACATTCATACTAAGAAATATGGCTCCCTGTCCTGCAGTTCTGACACTTCCCGCAGTTATTTCTCTCTGGGACTTTTCATCTTCTACTTCTCTTCCTGGGATTGAGCCTGGTTTTCCATGCTCCAGCATATACTGAGCTCTCCTCTCCCTTTCTCTCTTTCTCCCTTTTTGTCCTGAGGAAAATCTCATTTCACTTCTTTCCTTCTATAACCATTTCATAACCCTTGGCTCCACCAGAGGCTTTAGCTTTGAAAACAAAAACAGGAATTCTTTACAGTCATTCACATTCCAGCTTGCCACTCATCTCCTTTAAAATGTTGATAATCTTTATGAATCAGTAAAACTCCATTATGTATATATACCACATATTCTTTATCCACTCATCTGTTGACAGGCACCTGGGCTGGTTTTATAATTTGGCTATAGCGAATTGCACTGCTATAAACATCAATGTGCCCATATCACTATAGTATGCTGATTTGAGTTCTTTTGGATAAATACCAAGGCATGGGATAGCTGGGTCATATGGTGGTTCTATTCCTAGTCTTTTAAGGAATCTCCATACTGCTTTCCAAACTGGCTATACTAATTTTCAGTCTCACCAACAATGTATAAGTGAAAGTTTTCTCATAAAAATTGAAGAAAGATCAAGTAAGGGAGAGGGAGGAGAGATGGGGAAAAGGAAGAAATGCAAAATGAAACTGACAAGTTATGTACATATATGAAAATGCCACAGTGAATGTCACCTTTACATATATCACCAAAAAATAACAAAAAATAGAAGGAAGAGCAGTAGAGTAAAGGAAGGGGAGTGGGGGAGGGGGGGGAAGAGGAAGTCCAGGGACTGAATGGAGCAAATTATACTCCAAGCATGTATCATTATGTCAAAATAAACCCCACAACTATGTATACCTTCAATACACTTAAAAAAAGGTATTTTTAAAATGTTGACAGTCAACCTGGCCAATTGCTTAAATGTCAGAGAGGGAAAAAAGGAGAAATTAAGCTTTAAAATACATTTTTGGTAGAAAACTATAGAAAAAAAATTATCAGAACAATCATATGATACTTGAACTTCTCAATCTATAGCCTTCTTACCTTAATTTTGAATTTTAAAAAATACAGAAAATTAAAGTTTAAATGTCTATGAAAAAAATGAAATATCCACTTCCCTCTGTCTATGGCAATATTCAGTCAAATGAGTATTCTATTATTTTTCCAAAGCTTGACTGAAGTATCGTTTAGGGAATATGTATTCTGGAGAAGCAAAACAGTCCTACAAGCACACTAGAAAATTATAGAAGATTGTCTGGAAACCCTCAATTGAAATGCCTGATAGCTGCTGTCCTATAGACGCTCTGGCTGGGACTAAAGCTCAATTTGTTGGAAGGTAAAGCCAAGGAACTGGAGTATTTAGCATGACAGGAGCCTTCCTAGGACTCAGGGCACCAGCAGAATAGAAAAACCTGTGACCAGCCTCCAGGGACTATTTTCTCTCTGGATCCACATGCAGCCACCCCTGCTCTGACCTCCAGATGAGCACTGCTTTTTGGACACTGGAAAGGAGCATGCTTAGCAGGATCAGTGTTTCTGCAGTGGGCACCTTCTGCAGCTTCTTTAGGAGAGCCAGTGGAGGATATATATTGATCACCAGGAGTCAGTCTAGGAGAAAAAGAGCCCAGAGACTCTGACAGAGCATTCCAGGTCGATACATTGTAGGAGACTTCTTTACAATGTACAAGAGAGACACTCAAATTGCAGAAAGGGAGATGCTACTTGAGCAGGGGGAGAGCATTGTTGGCACAGCTCTTTTACACAGACAGTAAGGGTGCTGTTTGGACCACACCTACTGTCCTTGCCTTCAGTTATGAGCTCTGTAGAAAGTTTATTGGAAACTGGAGTATTTCCAAGAAAGGGGGACCCAGCTCAGAGAACATCCAGATAAGAACATCCAGATAGCAATCAAAGGACTTGGACCTTCAATTTGAAAAACAGAGAACACAATAACTGAAAAATTTAAAGGGTTACCCAGTAGAAGGTTAATTGATTTTTTTTCACTAATTCCAGAGAAGAACATGGGACTTTGGAAGAGATCATGGGAACACAGCTTTCAGTTCAAGATGAGGAAGACATTCTGCCGGAAGAGTTAAAATCACAATACAATGGTTCTATGCCCAGAATGGCATAAATGTAAGATTGCCTGAGATTAAGTTGTTCCAACACTGCTAGGGCTGAGTTTTAAAATCTGAATATGTGATAAAGTTTATTCTCAATTCTGAAAGATTCTGATTCAGGCTTTTGTGTTTTCCTACCTGTAGAAGCCACTGATTTCATTCAAACCACCACATAAATTAAGCATAATGAGTAGGGTATTTTTATGGGAAAAAAAAGCACTGAAATGGTTAAATAATAAGCTTGGTTCCACTCCATAATGTTCTACATAGTTATAAGCATTTTTAAAAAAATCTGTTTTGTGCTCCCTGAGCATCAGTTTCTTCATCTGTTAAATGGGTATCATCGTTAAGACGAAAAACTCCTTGGCAATAGATCAAGTCTAACTAGCCATGGAGCATTCTGAGTTTCCCCCCAAAGTCAGAAAAGAACTGGCCCTTGACAAATTGGGGAAGCAGGCAAAATTTTCTCTCAGTGTTCTCCCTTGTTATTTTTCCCCCTAGGAATTTCCATACACTACATTTTTCTTCTCAGAAGCTTGAACCCATTTCTTCCAATTCTTCTCTGTAAGGGAGGAAAAAAAATCTAGGACATTCCATTGGAGGAAGACATTAGAGACATTAGATGTGTAGAACCTTGTGGACAAGTTAAGATTTAAAAAAAAAAAAAAATATATATATATATATATATATATATATATATATATATATATATATATATATGGGACAAAGGGAACACTGAGCACAGTGAATGGGATGGCAATGTGACCCCCAAATATATGGCTTTGCATTTGGACTGCGAAATCTTTCTGGCATAGTTCAAAGTGGCAGGTGGCTTAAAAATGTGTAAATGTGGAGCCCAGGGATTTTTTTTCCTCCCCCACGAAAGGCACTCAGCTTCAAATTGAAGAATGATTGCATGGAGCTGCACCAGGCATTGCCTCCTAATAAATGCAGCCGCAGGAGCCAGCCTATGAAATGTGATTTTCCAGCCTGTTTGGCCAAAGCTGTTATCATCTAAGATATCACTTACATGAAAACATTCTCTCTTAAAACAATAATCAATATTAGACACCTGCCACCTTCCCATTCAAATCCTATAATCCGCTGAGAGCTGTGAGCTGATGAAATTCTGAGCTTGTTTCATCACTCACACGAGCCAACTACAGGGACCTGGGTCAAGAGGGAAGAAAAGCATATCGGCTGCCATCAGGAAGGTCTCGGTGAGGCTGGCTGGGTTCACTCCTTCTTTTCTTCCCACCTCCACATCGGTTGTGGGGTGAGGGTAGCTATTGGCATAACTCACTGGGGTTGGGCCACAGGGGAATCATTGCTACAACAGCAGAAGAAAAGTTTGCTGTTGCTTCACCGGAGACATCTGAAAGGCCAGTACTGATCTCAGAGGGACTGGGTCCTCAGCCTCAAACTCTGGGGCCACAGACAAGGCTCCAGTCTTTAGCATTGGAGGAAATTGGCATCATAGAAGCACAGAGGATGAAGGGTATAGAGGGAAGGAAGGATGGATACCAAGGGGGAAAGGACCCCCAGGCTCCTCCTCAAAGGGTTTGGAATCACTGCCTGGTGAGAGAGTGCTCATCTTTTCTCTACCCACTTCTGGCCTCAGTGGGCAGTGGGACTTACTGCAGGGTCACACTCCCTGCAGAGGAAAAGCAAGTCCTTGGAATCAGAAGACTGAACTGGTTTTGAACATCAAGTGCAATATTTTCTGGCCCTTGGAATCTTTCTTAACATTTTTGAACCCATTTTCCTCTCCCCTGTAAAGTAAAAGTAATATTTTGTGAGGCAAAAGTCCTACCTAATGGTAAATCACTTGTGAAATTCATCCAACAAATACGCATTGATTAATGATTAGTATAGGTATCTGGAACTTGTTATGTCTGTTCTTTACCACCAAAAATAGTAGTATTTTTGATAAAATATTAAAAAATAAATTTAAAAAATTAATTTTAAAATATTTATAAAGATATAGAGGGCTAAAATTTGCATTTGCATAACTTAGAAAGTATTCTTCTCTCCCTCTATGACTGGGAAAAAATTACAGTGAATAAAGCAGATTCATCAGAAGAATAACCTTTCCTTGAACCAAAGATGCTCTGTGTAAATAGAATATGCTCATGAAGGTGGTGAAATTAATACAGGTTACTTGTAATGGAATCTTCATCTACACTGAAACCTTAGGGGCAAAAGGAAATTTCCCTCTACCCCCTGAAGTTTCACACGGACAAAAGATAGGTTAACTAGAAGAAAAGCACATAAATGTAATAATGTGCAAAAGGGGGAAAGTTAGTACACAGGGGGAAAATCACAGGAGTGTGATTACCCCTTAACCCTAAATGATTCATATTCTTATATCCCCAATTTCTATATAACAGGGGGAGAATGAGGAATTTAGGCAATTTTTAGGGGAATAGTACATGAGTTTTAGATGAGTTCAATGGGCTTGGAGAACATACAATGGCCCTGGGCAAATTCTGTTGGCCCTGGAGGATAGTGGTTTGTGAATGATCTTCTATGAAACCAAAAGCCTATCCAGGTGGGAAGTCTCTTGCTGCATCACGATTTTAACTAACGAAATATAAAGGAAGAGAGCAGAGGTAACTTTTCTTTGGCAGGTCCAGACTTTAGCCAAATGAGAGAAATCTGCAAAAAGCCTTTCCCAGATCTGGAGGGAGACAAGTGGGAGGAAGTCAGAGAGACCCTGGCTTTTGAGGTAGATTCTAAGGCCTCTTAGCATGTCAGCATACTGGTCTTTGGTATGTAGGTTTTCTGAATCCCAACAACATAATAAAGAAAAGAGAGACAAGTCAGAGCAGCCTTCTTTGAAATAAAAAGCACAGCTTGGTAAGAATAAAAAGGAGTGCATTTCCTAAAAATGGAAAAATTGAAAAAAGATCTCAACATGTTGGAGGAAGGGAAAAAATTCTTTGAAGATAAAGAAGTCAGAAGGAAATATTTGGATTAATCTGTATTCTCTCTCTCCACATCCTTCTTCATGTAGGGCCATTATATCAGCTGGAGAACTTTGCACAAAATCCACTTGTCAGTGACTTGATGACACTACAAATATACTTTGTGATTCCTTTAAGATATTACTTCTTAAAAATATTTTAATCATTTAATTTTCAATTTTAAAATGAAGTTTTCTTACTCTATATAACTTTGGTTCTTTTTATGTTATTTCACTGCATTGGTTTTATTATCTAATAACTTAAATTAGAATGGACATCTTTTTATCTTTTATACTTTATTATATTTTTACCTCGTTCTATAATATAGCTGTACATTTTCATGCTTGAAATCATTATGTGCTTGGTTTAAATATTGTGTTTTTTGAATTCTGAACATTTTTATATCATATAGGATTAACAATAAGGATTACGTAAAATAAAGACTGTAATGTTGGTGTTGCTCTATTGCTCCGGTGTTGCAATTGCTGGTATTAACTGCTTTTATGTGCCAGGCATTATAAAAATATGGAAGAACAATAGTGAGCAAGACCTTTCAGAAGCTTATTGTTTAAATATATGGCTAGGGCCTTCTGTTTCTCCTCACACTATCAAAAATATATTTACAGTTATATAAATTGCTGTTAGATTGAGACTAAAAACACTATAAAAATTATTCTAAGGACTGGGGATGTTGAACACTTGCCTGGCATGCCTGAGGTCCTGGGTTTGATTCCTAGCACTGCAAAATAAATAAATAAATAAATAAAATAATAATAATAATAATATTCCTGTGATTGTCAAATTATACCACAGGCAGCAGACAGGTATCAGGGTCCTCTACTATTCATTGTAAATGTCCCCATTACTCAACATCATCTGAGGGTGTATGGAAAAAGCTCTAGATTCCTCTCTGTTCTTCGCAGCCTCTGTTTCTGGTTTTTGTTTGTTTGTTTGTTTGTTAATTATGGATGTGTTGCTAGCATTGGAAAGTTAGGAAATCTTAAGAGATCTTAACATTGAACAGATCTTGATGAAGTTTATAAAAAAGCCATGTTAGAAATACCAGGATTATTGATGGAAAGACACAGAAAAGGAAGAGAAGCTGAATCACCTTGCAGTCAGAACCAGGGTGATGGTAAGCTAAGTTTTTCCAATATTTAGACTTGGATTTGAATTTTTTGTCCCAGAAAGAGTGATTTGGATGATATAGCAAAATAGTTGGAGTCTTTTAAGGAGAAAGCATCAGGAAGAAATATGAATGACCAGAGGGGAAGGAAAGGAGGGGGGGGGGGTAACCAGGGGGATATTGAAAGAAATCATGAAATTATTTAATTAATACAGTTGATATCCATGTGTAACAGATAAAAAATAGACAATTTAACAAAGAGCCTCTCACACCATTAAGCACCTCAACCCATTCCTAACTCTGCAGGCTGGAGACACCCCTCCCCCATACAAAATTAACTAGTAAAATAAAAGGAAACAAAAGAACTAATTATGGGGAAAACTTTTCTGGATTAAGAAAAAAAATTAAATTATTAACTACATTTGCATTTCTTTCTAGCAATGACAAAAACATCAGTGAGTGATTCCCAGATCATTTAACAATCGGAGTGGAAAATTTTGCTTTAGTTTATAGAATGATTTTTAATCAACACATCAAAGTGAAATTTTAAATAAGCACTTCTAGGACATTTGTCTTTCTTAACAGCTTAAACATTAATTTCCTTCAGACTTGTAATTCTATATTACTCATTAACACATTCATTAGTATGACACTTGTTATTTTGTATGGAGAAATATAAACATCTCAAAATATCATCAATTCTAAATTACATCACATCCAAATGCTTGCAACAGGTACCAGAAACACCTTTAACTAAATGTGGTACTATGTGAAGGGACCTTCTTGGGGCTCACATTTTACCTGGAGAAAGACAATAACAAAAAATTAGACATGGAGTGTATTGTCTTTCAGGTGGCAATAAATTCTATGGAGAAAAGTAAAGAAGGAAAGGTGAATTAGGCATAGAAATGTTGCATCAAGTTCTTCAATTTTAATAGGATGGTTGGGGAAGGAAGGACCCACTCATAAATACTATTTAAACAGAGGATTGAAGGAGATGAGGGAGCAAGACATATGATTAGTATCAAGAAGAGCATTCCAGCAAATGCAAAGGCTCTGAGGCATCATGGGCTGGATTTATTTAAAAGATCCATTGTGACTGAGGGAGAATGGGGTAGACACAGAGGTTACTGCCTAAGGCAACCAGCAACAGCTTTTCCTGGTCAGCTCCTTCATGATGTGCCTTAGCTGCAGACAGCAGCCAATGCCAGGCCTCAGTCTCCTCATGTGCAGCTATGTTGGCCTGATGGAAGACAACAATAGTAAGCCATAGCAGCCCCCAGCCCCTTTTCAGATTACCTGAGGTTTTCTTGGACTGACTTCACAGTTCAACCTCCTTTCTTCCCCAATTGGTCCTGCCCAGGTACAATGAACTCCCTCAGTGTCTGCTTCTAGAAACCCCAACCTACCACAAGAGTGAACAACTGAGAGAACAGTTGAAGATGAGTTCAGAAAGTTACCTGGGACCTGTAAAGGTGGTCATACCTGTAATCCCAGTGACGGGGGTGGGGGGGGGGGCACTGAGGCAGGAGGATCACAAGTTCGAGGCCAGCCTCAGAAACTTGATGATACCTTATCTCAAAATAAGCAAGAAAAAGAGATAGGTATATAGCTCACTGGGCTCAATCCCCAATACCAAAAAGTGGGTGGGGGAGAGGAAGAAGAGGAGGAGGAGAGGGAGAAGGAGAGGGAGACTGAGAAGAGGAGGAGGAGATGATGATGATGATGACATCAACAAAGGAGGAGGAAGAGGAAAGAAAAAGAAAGTTATCTGGAACCTTGACTTTTGCTTTTACTCTATCAAGGGCTCTAAATGATCAAGAACAGAGAAGTGGCTTGGTCTGATTGACATTTACCATTTGAGAATAGGATGGAGGAGGACACTGGGAAAAGTGGGAAGGGGATAGCACCAATACAAGGCAAAAGATGATGATGTGGACCAGGCAGCAATGAAAGAGAAGGGGATCATGGTGGGGGGGACCCTGGATATCTTGTGAAGGACGAGCCTGCGAGCCTGCAGGATGGGCTGATGAGCCCGAAGTAGGTGAGAGGGAAGACAGAAGTCAAAGATAACTCCTGGGTTTTGGATGAAGCAACTCGAGGAGCAGAGTTGCCTTTGACAGAGGTAAAGATGTAGAAGAAGCAGTTTCATGGAGATTAGAAGCTGAATTTTGGACTTGTGACAACTGAGACATTTTTAGGCATCAAAGTGAAGATGGCTAGAAAAGAGAAGCATAGGAGATTAGACTGCTGCAGAGACAGATATCTTAAGAGTCATCAGAATATGAACAGTATCTAAAGCTACGAGTTGGAGGACAGAGACTGTCCAGTGAACAAGTCCTGGGCCATTCATTATATTTCACTCTCCCTTGTGGTCCCAGTATCTCTCTTATTATTGTGACTACTGTACCTTGTGATAAGCAGGAGTACTAACAAGAGACAAAAGAATTGCACAATCGTTGGGAACTCCCCCTTAATTCTAAGGTGCTTACTCTCAAGAAGCCTCACATCATCTTTCTCGTGAACTGAAGTATGAAACAAAAATGATTCCACAGAACCCTCCTTACTAGACGTCTTTAACTTCCTGAAGTTCAGCACCAAATCAATCAAATGCCCCAAATGTGATCAAATGCTAAGGAATCTAAGGAAGAAATATAGCAAAACCAAAGTGATTACAATTTAACCTCCTGTTTACTAAAAAAGGTAATTCAGGTTTACGATGGCTACAACCTTACCTGATGCTCGAAGGCAAAGGTCAGCATTATTAATCAACATAGTTTTGACTATGGATTAAAATACTTTCCCTTAAAGCATCATGCACAGAACAGAGCCTCTACTCTTGACTAAAACAACTTTTGTCAACCCAGTTGCAATTTAATTTTTTAATTTTTGTTGTCACTGGGACTACTTTAGTAGTAGTAGATCACCTAAAAATGGCTCCCTCTTTCAATGAATAAGCAATTAACATAAAGGAAAGTGACCTTAGAGCTCTGAGAATCCATTTAATAAAGATAGCAAGGCATGAATTATAAATCCACACAAAAGTATTAATAGAAATATTTTTCTTTTCATGCCTGCACTAGGAAGACAAGTAAAATCCAGGTGTCAGAGACATGCAAACACAGTAAAAGAGTTCCTTTAGTTCAGTGCTTTTCAGACTCTAAGTGCAAATTAACTATGTGGCATCTTGTAGAGATCTGGATTTCTTCATTTTTAAGTCTCCCAGGTGTGCCAATGCTGCTAGTTCACAACCTCCAACAGCAATACTATATTCAACATATTCAATAAAAGGATAAATTGATCACAAGGCAGAAAAAAAAGACCCCATATACTTTCCATCATCAGAAGATCTTGAATGTGAGTGCACATTCACAAATAAGGAATTCTTTTTGACTATAAGCAGAAAGGTTTTTTAATGAAGAATGCCTTTTCAAATATGAGAAAACCAGAGTGGAAAAAAAAAATCATACGATTTTTAGAAAAGAAATGATCAAGCATTTACTGAAAATCATAGACCTTTCTGTTGAAATTCTACCTAATGGTATACACATCTTTGGATTTCTTGACATTTTACAATCTAATTTGATTTGTGATCCTGTTCAAAGGTAATGTTTATGTAAGCTCTTAATAGCTTACTTCAATGCTTTTGCTTACTTTTCAAAGAATAATTGGGCAGGGATGCTTTTTGTAATTTAATGAAAACAATTGCCTAAATATTTTATAATCCTGACTGCACATTATAACCTAACTTTAAAAGTACTTATTGCTGGTCTCATCCCTGGGGGGATGTGATTTCATTTCTGTAAGGATGGTTCTGAGCCTCTGCAAATGTTAAACCTCCCCAGGTGATTCTAATGGGGAACCCAGGGTGAGAACTAGTGAATTTAACCAAACCTAAGAGAACTTGTGGGCTCCATGCAATAATAACTCAAGAAACCCTGTTCAGATAGTGGCAGAGTATCAGCAAGAAATGACTTCTGGAGTCTAACCTTGCAAACCCTCACTTATAAACTTAGAGCAAACATCATAAAGGATTAACCAAATCCTTTGATCTCAAAAACTTCTAAAAACCTAGTTATTTCTCTTTCCTTTTTCCACTTTTCCAAATCAAAGGCTTCAGACAGATTATCTTTAAGTAGGTTTCAAAAGACTTCCAATGAAATTGAAATGTTGGTAATTTCTAGCAGATATCAGACTGAAACCTATATGAAGAACCACTCTTGAAGTGTCAGAATTACCTATTGATTCCTATGCTGCCTTAAAATATACAGAAGGAAGGAAGGAAAGAAGTGGGGGAAGGGAAGGAGGGAGGGAAGGAGGGAGGGAGGGTGAGGAGACAGTAAGTAAGTAATAGTCTTTTTCTCTGTGAGCCAATTTTGAGCAGAAATAGTTCAAGAGTAATTTTTATGGGCACCAATGTCTAAGTCCAAATCTAAAGTTTAGAACAAATTTTAAAATGAGGGTTTTTTTTTTCTTTTTCTTTCCAAATTCACAGACCTCACAGAACAGGAACCACAAAGGTAGAACACTGAGAGTCCCATACGGGTAGCTCAATTGATCAACAGTAAGATCAAGGTGAATTGATCAAGAGCCCATGTAAGTTAGTGCATTTATTTCTCTTCTGCAGTCAATGACGGCACCTCTAAATTCAAGCAGTCATTTTAGGAAATGTGGTCTCCTGAACAACATGGAAATTTGGAGAGAAACATTAAATGGCTCAGACAAATCTCTCCCACTAACGGGAAAAACCACTTGTATATACAAGGGGTAACACTGATCCACAGCATTATCTTTGGTTCCTCCATCTGTTATCCAGGAAAATAAGAACTTGCCTTTTTTTAGAGTGGAAAATCCAGTGAGAATCTGAAATATAATCTGCTCTCTTTTCTCTTTGATTTTGTTTGGATTTCCACTGACAAGCAACTGTGTATGAAGCAATCCTTCATGCTGGGTTTCCTGGTCAAGGTGCTAGCAGGGACCATGGATTCCCATTCTCCCTGGGGGAAATACCTACACCATTTTAGCATCCCAAACAATAGTGCCCCTGGAAGAAGAACAAGTTTACAGGGGCCTTGGGACACCTGGTGCTTAGAAGCCAACTTTCTACAAGTCTTCCTGAAAGTCTGGCACCTATTTCAGACTTGCCAGCTTCCATATAATATATTTTTCCTTCTTCTGATGAAGCAACTATCCTACTTCACTGTTAAGAGGGACACCCCAGCAGGGAGAATCGCAAACTCCCCAAGTGCTCAGCAAGCCTCTCTTGGAAAGAAAGGAGTATTAAAGTATTGCTTTCTCCCCTGCTGACCCCGGCTTCTCTCTGATAGGCTTCCTCATACATGGAAGGTCCACTGGCTGCTGGATGGGTCAGTTGACTGGCTTTTGATGAGGATGTCTCACTTCTCTTCATTTATTCACTAAGCTGGTACATTTGCCCACTAGGGGTGCCATAGCTGAGAACCACAGACTGGGGGACTTAAACAACAGAGTTTATGTCCTCCTAGTTCTAGAGACTGGAACCTAGAGTTTAAGATGTCTGCAGGGTTGATTCCTTCTGAATTCTCTCTTCTTCACTTGTAAATAGCCATCTTCTCCCTGTACCTTAGAATTTTTTTCCCCCCCTGTGGGCGTGGGTATAATCTACTCTGCTAAGACCTCTCTCTTTGTTTATAGCTGGTCACATTCTCCCTATCTTTCTTCTGGGTGTATCTGTGAACTTGAATTAGGAACTACCCTAGTAGTAGTAAGTCCTAATTCAAGGACTTTAATTACCTCTTTAAAAAGCATATTTCCAAACATAGTTATATTCTGAAGTATTGGAAGAAAGGACTTCAACATATAAATTTGGGAAGAACATGGCTCAGTCCTTATAGTTTACATGAGCTCATGCACACTGAAGTCTCTGGGTTCCAACCACAGCTTGAGAAAAAGACCAATACACAAAGGCTTTTTAAACCTCTGCTTGCATGTCATTTGCTTAATTCCTATTGACCAAAGCTAGTCTCAGGGCTGAAGTCAGTGTGGAATGGCACTACTAAAGGATATAGATGGGAGCAAAGGGACAATTTGTAGCCATTTTTGCAATCTATCAAATGTTGTGGTGGAAGTAAATAAGAGTAAGAATAAGATAAGAATCCAAGTAGCATTTCCCCTAGAGACTTTCACCCTGGTAAAAGTAAAGTTCAGACACCTCTTTCTCTTCCAATACAATGAAATCTCTATCAATGGACTCTGACTTATTACAGTATCAATATGAACAAGTCCTGCAATCTCTTTATAAAATAAGAAAAGCAATTCTCATCCTTCTCTTCCTCACACAACCTTTATGAGATCAAATTTGAAAATTCTTTGGAAGAAATGTGTCCCATTGGTCTTTTTCACTGGTCTGTGTATTAGAGCAGACAAACTTCAGGCATCTGAGCTCAAACAATGTGGATACTTTGAATCAACACCAAGTCATTTAATAGAGCTGTGTTGTCCTCAGAGTTTCTACAAACATGGTGTTTAACACAACACCTCACCATACCGTAAGCCTTTCAAGTGACATTGGGAACTGTCACTGCTAAGCCTCCATCAAGCTAAGCTCTCTGTCCAGTGGTCAGTAAATAGCATAAGATTTGCACAGTCCATTTGCTCCAACTCAATTTGACTGGTGTCAGAATCTTCAGAGCTTCCAAGAACCAATGAGCACAGAAAATGAGTTTTTGTAACAAATGCTTCAGAGGAAAGAACAAGGTCAGACATCTATCTGCATCCAGCCCAGCTTTTTAAGACACAGCTCAAGCCCTTCCAATCCCATAACACTTTCTCTGATCATCCTCACCCACAATGGTCTCTTCTTTTGAACTTCAGTAATGTTTTATTGAATGAATATCACTTAATAGGGAACAAACAAAAACCAATTTCATCTTTTCTCACCTTTTTCCATAAGCTTGATTGCCGCAGTCTGGCTGGGCAAACTAACTGGGGGGTGACAAGCAACTTGTGAAGATTGATATAGCAAGAGTGGGAGCCGATTTATTACAGACAGTAGAGGTATATATACACTTAACTAATTATACACAGCTTACCTTAATTAACATAAACTAGATACAGCAGTCAACCAATAAGGAATCATCATCTTAATGATTACACACAGCTTATCTTAATTGACATAATCTAGACACAGCAGTCAGTCATTAAGTAATCTCTATCATCTTAATGGCTCCCTGGCATTGGCTCAGAAACCACTCCTCCTAGCAAACTGCCAGGCGCCATCTTAACTTGGTTGTGGCCCTCATCACTTGATCACATAGTCATTCTTTATAACTTCTTTTTGATAAAATTTTGAGCATTTTCCCATTTCTTTGGTCACCTTTATATATAAAAATGTCCAGTGAAGATGTCATTGGAACATCAGTCCAATTCGATCTTATAAACGTATAACAACAGTATAGAGCAATATAATATCAAACATCTACCTAATTAAACCTTCTCTTCTCCCTCATCTAATACCCACCTCAGGCTTGGAGATCTGCCATGGTGGAGTGGCAATGGTCACCCCTCTGTCCACCACAGATGTCAGGTGGGCTCCTTCTCTCCTAACACGTGTTTGCTGGCTTCTGGAGCTTCTCCACTTTTGACTCCAGTTTTGTCACCTCATGCAATATTTTTCCACATCTGAATCACACTTCTGATTCCAGGGACTCGTGTCTGGGTTGTATCAACGCTTCACATGATCTTTCTGGACAGGATCCAAAAGGATGCATCCCCAGTCAGTCACCTCTCTTCTATGAGAAGGCATCTTTCCAAAAACTATGCTTCTTTATCACACCATCAGCTGATATTCAGCTCACTTCCTTGATTTTACTGCCTCAAAATTGTTGGCCAGCCACAAACTTAACCTTTATTTATTTTAGTCAAGAATCAAATATTGATCTCTGAGTTTCCCTAATTCTGAATATGGCCAGACTTTCCTGAATACTTTCCTTGAATTTCCCCTTCATTGGGCCTAAAATCAGGGAGAGGTATTGGAGAGGGTAAAAGAAGTGGACAGAACCTTCTCGGCTTTTTCCAAAGACATCCTTTCTTCCAACTCTTCAATCTTTCTGCTAGAGTTGACGAAAGTGGGTGGTGGACTAATGAGGACAGAACCAACCTCACCGCCTCTTTACATATTCTGCCCAGGTGGCCTCGTCTAGCACATCATCTTGTAAGAGTGGCTACTTGGCAAGAGTTGGTTTGTTCTCAGACTTTGGAATCTTAACTGAAAATGTGAGAAAAAAATAAGAGTAACATATAGCAACTTGTTACTCTCCTGAATGCCTCATACTTAACAAACGTGCCTTATTTTACTGAGTACCACTATGTAACCAGCCATATTTAGACCTTGGAATGAGTTTAGAAAAAAATGAAACAAATGAAGAAGAAAATTTGTGTTCTTGAGTTCCTCACAAAGTAGTAGAGACGATGGTAGAAACTCTGGGAATTATTTATCTGTCTCAATGGCCCAAGACTCCAACTCTTTGGAAACTCCCCAACAGCCATGTCTGTATGGTTAATGCCACTTGCTAGCCATGACCTACTAGACCTCTGGCTGACATTGTCTTTAAGATGGGCCATACATTACTCTTTGGGGAATCAAGAATTAGACTGAAAATCATATCAGATTCTTTGGCTAAAGGGGTGGGTATTTTTTCCCCCTTGTGGAACAGAGAAACAGAAAAAAAAGTTGATCTGTGAGGAAGATAGAGAATGGGGTAATATACAAATACATGGACCAAGAAGAATCCGAAGTTATCCCTAGTTTCCACCCCGTTGTCTGGCTGTATCTCTGCCCTTGGTGCTTATGGTACCCCCTATATCTTTATACAAATTCTCTTGATTGTTTAAGCTTACTAAAGGAAGTTTCTGTTCCTAGAATCCAAATTATCCTATGCAGTACAGAAACACATAAAATTTTGAGCATATTCCCATTGCTTTGGTCACAAAGAATAGTGAATAAGGCATCATCATATAGACAATGCTGTTAACTAATTAAGGCATTACAGAGACAATTCATAGGGTAAGCCTCAAAAGATGAGTACTATTAAAATACTCTAATTTAGAGGCACTTTTGTGAGCAAAAGCAAGGAGTGGGGGGAACCCAATACTTAGCTGAGGGGCCTAAGGTGTAGAGAGAAGTCACTGAAAAGAAAAGTAAATAGGTAAGGGTGAGATTTTAAAGAAGTTGGAAATTCTTGAAGACTTTTTAGATGAGGATAACAGGATAGGATCTGTGCTACACAAGCTGATTATTAGTTCTTTGGACAAATTAGAGGGTAAGTGTATTGAATATATAGAAGGTAATTGCAGCAACCTGAAAAAGGAGTAATTAGGGACCATTCCAGGAGAGTGGCAATTGGAAAAAAAAGGGGCAGAAATCCAATTTGATATTTTAGTGCTAAAATCAGAGTAAGGAGTGATGGCTCCGTGGCAGAAACAAATCCAGATCTAAATGGTGCTTCCCACAGTCATTTCCCAGCCCATTTAATTAATAGCTGCTGCCCTGGTAGAGTGGACAATTAGGTGAACTGGATGCATGCTGTATCAGACATGCTATTTCCCAATTGGCAGCAGCCTTCCCCCAAATTCTTCCATGGGGAGTAGCACCCCAGTTTGTTGAATATTTGAGAAACTGGGTGAGGAATCTATCTAAAACATACAGGCTCTGTCTTGCAGCAAATCTTCTGGTGGGACACAAATACCAATGTGTTTTCAAGTCTCTGTCATGGAAAGAGACACAATAAGCAATATCAGACTCTGCAGCTCTCAACTCTAAGAATGAAGAGTCAGGTTTATAAAATTCTCACCCGAAACTCACTGGCTATGATACTGGTCTTGGAGATCAGGATAGAGTCCTCATTCCCCTGGTGTTGAAGATTGAACACCCAAGAAACACCAATTATAGAAGGCAAGTTTTATGTAAGAAAGAGACAGAGGTAGCAGACTTCTCTACAAGAGCAAGGGGCCCAGAGCTGGGTATATATCTTGCTCTTTTATAGACCCCCAAGGCCCCCATCTTCTCTTTTTCCTCCATGTACCTTCCTAAGAGCAGGAAGGATCAGCCCAGGGGTAATTGCTTGTGTTGGGAAATGCATCCCCCACAGGTTTTAGCAACCCATTGAACTGGGAGTGTAATCCCAGAGGTTAGCTATTAGCAACTGATTGATAACCAGCCATCATCCTCTCTATCCTTCCTCAACCCCATAATTTATTACCTACATTGACTGCCAGGCCTTCCACCTCTGCCTCAGTTTGTTGAGGAATGTGACATTTTCTGTCCCCTTAGGCCAGGCAGGCTGCAGGCAGATTACCTTTTGGCAAAGAAAGCACGTGGGGAGTCAGTACAGTGGGCTCATTTTATAGAATTAGTCTCTTAAGTTCATCTTCCCATAACAGCTATGTTATTCCTGCTCCAAGTCAGACATCCTTGATGAAGAAGATGCTTTATGAGCATCAAACAGCTAACATAAAATCAATCTTTCAAGCCCCCTCATCCTTTATTTCACACTTGACTCTATCAGGCAGAATCACCTGAGATGTACTGATGGCTCTTCCACTTACCCACTATGTAACACTGACCAAGATAATTAATTGGTGAGTCACCATGACTTGCCATTTTCATTGGTAAAATGGGCATGATGGTTGTACTTACCTGAATAGGATGTTTTGAAGAATAAATAGCCTAAGACTTAGAAAGCGCTCAGGACATTGTCTGGAACATCAACAAAGTTCAAAACAAACAAACAACAACAACAAAAAAAAATGTTAGCTAATAGTAACATTAAATTAACATTAAATGTTAGCTAATAGTAAGCAAGTGCTTGAACCCGTTGCCTGGTTATTGTCCAAAAGAAAAGCTCCGCTTCTCATTGCACAAGAGCTCAGATAGTTCATTTGGCACATTTTCTCCACATTTCTCATAAACAAGGCTGCCCATAAAGTAATTTCATGGTCTACTTAAGAGCACACTTTATAGCAAACTCATCCTATGGGCCTATTCCAATGATGCAGCTAAATCTGAAGTTGGAATTTTCATGGAGATTATACTAGGATTCTTCTTTGATGAACTAAATGTTTGGCTGGTAGCATGTGCCCCCAATTTTTTCATAATAAATGTTAAAGACATCCAAGTCTACGCTGTATACTTTTGCTAATGTTTGTGAGATCTGTAGCTTTTTTTTTTCTGTAACTGAAGTTAACCTTCTCTGATTAAAATAGGACATGGCACATGTGACAACAGTGTTTTTCCCCAATACTCTATCACCAAAGATCTCTGCCAAGTTCAGATGCAGTCTCAGAACTGCAGTCAGCCCAGAGGAAGACAGTCACCCCTGGCCCTTCAAAGATAATTAAAGATAAGGTCAGTTTTGTTATGTAGGGTGACTCATGTCAGAATGAGACTTGAAACTTGTTACTTCCTCAACAAAATTATAAGCCTGTCTCCCCAGTCACTTCGATCAACAATGCAAAATTTCCATATACTTAAGAATCAGTATGTAGGTGTTTGCTAGATAATTTGATTATCAATAGACTGAATATTAAAACAGTCACTCTAATGGATGGAATTAATTCATGATATTCTAGTGGCTTTATGCTTGTTCCCTGTCTCCAGAGAGCCAATGACTTGAACCTAACACAGGACAGTGAGAAGAATTCAGGGTACAAGTACCAGTTCAGGCCTACCACTTGTCTACCATGAAATACTAAAGCAATAATATCTGTGCTGCTGACCTCCAAAGGTGTCGTAAAATGAGCCAGAGTGATCATTCATGTTTGTGAACATGCTTTGAATAGCCTCATATGCTCTAGATAGAGCAAACACGTTATGATAACATAAACCTCCCAACTCCCATGAAAAATTCTTTGGGAAGATGTGCCCAGGGAGAGCCCTGTTGTAAGAAGTATCCATAAAGGGCTGTCATCCATGTTTAAAGGCATTGCTGACTAATGACAAAATGTTCCCTTTAAAGGCACTTGTGGATAAATTCCACCTTTATCCTCAATAAATTCCTTAATGCCAAGGAACATTTATCAAGATTTTGTAGAATCTCTTTTATCTGACAAGGAAAATTATGTAACTTTATTTCACTTTTTGGTTTTGATGTAGAAAGCATGGAGCCAAGATCAATGAAAAAGTGTTAAATTAGCACATCCTAGGTGCCTGGGAACATCTATTCTTGTTGTTCCTTTTAAAGTATGAGCTCTGCTGTTATTTTTAATCTAACTCTTATATATTACATTGAATTTTAGATGAAAACTCACATTTTTCTCATGAGGAAAAGGAGTAAAATTTAGAGACAAGTGACTGAGGAAATCTGCATCAGTGTTCACCCTGAAGATCTTCCAGAAGATCTTCCAGCAAGGTCAGACAGTCATTTGCCTTGGAGATAGCTTGCAGGGTCTCATAACTCAGAGAGTTTCCTATTCCATTTGCACCTGTGGCAGTGCATCAAATTTAGGATCATTCAAGACAGACAATAAACCTAAGGAGTCCACCTGGGTGCGTGGCTTCATGCCTTGTCCCTTCCCCTTGGTCTCATCAAAATTGGTGGGTTCTCTCTGGATTCCAGAAGGTTCCCCACTAGAGTTTGACGAGAAAGACCCAAGGTTGACCTCTTTCTCAATCACTTGAGCTGACAATAGAGACAAGGAATGCCAGGGACTGCACCAGCATGCTCTTTTATATTTGGCAAATAGCCAGAGAACTACTCTAAAGCTATTTTGTAATAAAGTTAGCAAACATTTATTGTTCACCCACTATGACCACCAACACGTTATAAGGAAAGCAAACACAAATGTGAGATGCAATCTCTAATCTCAGGAAGTTCATGGTGTTGTGCTGGGAAGGAGGCCAGAGTTGAGGTAACCGCAGTATAGGACAGAGTGGGAAGGAGCAGGATAGGAAGCATAAATCAGTTCTCAGAGGAGGAGCCAAGGGGCAGAATAGTGGAGTCGTTAATGGCCTGGTCTCTGAAGCAGACACTGGCTGGTTCACATGCCAACTCTGCTGCTGAGATGATGTGTGACCCTCTGCATGTCACCCTCTCTGTGCCCCAGTTACCTATAGGGCCAGGATAACAATAGAGCCTATATCTTTGAGTTGTTCTGATGACTAAATAAGATGATAGAAGCAAAGCTCTTAAGATGGTACCAGATATAGAGTTCACGTTAGGCTGGAAAGAAAGAATGATCATTTCACCAGGGAGGACAAAGGGACAGAAAAAAAAAACAGACAGGTAACCAGTCTAATCTCCTTGTCAACCACATCCCATGGTAAAAAGCCCAATGATAATTCCTAGGAAGAAGACCCCAGGAGACAGACTACTCTTACCTCCTGACAGATCAACCACCTGAATAAGTCACCTAAGAAACCATTCCATGATCACTGGGGAACCCTGCATTTTAAATACTAAGCTTCATTTTAAGTGCAATTAAAATAAATTCAAATGATTTTAAAGAATTAAATGGAGTTGTTGAGTGTCCCTTTCACTCTACAATAGTAAGTTTCTCCCCATTTGTTTTTGGGGTACAACTTTTATTTAAGACGTTTAATGATCTAATGGTTAGTATCTCCCAGTTAACTTAATATAAGGGGGAAATAAAAAGGCATCCTCGTGTCCCCAAATAGCACATGGGGAAAGAATTGTTTAAAAGGGAGGGTGGATGCAATAGACAAAAAAATGTTCCTCCTTCCAAACTTTGCCCATGACCAGACCCTTCTTTACACATGGAGGAGAGGTCAGAATTCAACACATATATACAGAGTGTATCTTGGAGTACTCTGGCCTCACCTGAAGAGATGCCAGGCTCATAAATTTCTGAGCATAGATAGCCATCTAGTGTTGCTAAACAATAAATTGTGGAGATGAAAGATGGTGGATAGATTCATACATGATAGAAACATAGATCTTTTTTAAGTTTCAAGATAACTTTCATGTCCTCAAATATTTTCCCCAATACAAGATTTACTTATGCCTGAAATTCCATAACTAACATACCTTTCAATTAAGTGACACCCCTTTGCAGGCATTATTTAACAAATACAAATAGTCTCAAAATCAGTAGCTCATGTGTCACACCTGGACAGGGACAGGGTGCATGGTAAAACTGCCTTCCTCTTTTTTTTTTTTTTAATTGGTTGTTCAAAACATTACAAAGCTCTTGACATATCATATTTCATACATTCGATTCAAGTGGGTTATGAACTCCCATTTTTACCCCAAATACAGATTGCAGAATCACATCGGTTACACATCCACATTTTTACATAATGCCATATTAGTAACTGTTGTATTCTGCTACCTTTCCTATCCTCTACTATCCCCCCTCCCCTCCCCTCCCATCTTCTCTCTCTACCCCATCTACTGTAATTCATTTCTCTCCTTGTTTATTTTCCCATTCCCCTCACAACCTCTTATACGTAATTTTGTATAACAATGAGGGTCTCCTTCCATTTCCATGCAATTTCCCTTTTCTCTCCCTTTCCCTCCCACCTCATGTCTCTGTTTAATGTTAATCTTTTCCTCTTGCTCTTCCTCCCTTCTCTGTTCTTAGTTGCTCTCATTATATCAAAGAAGACATTTGGCATTTGATTTTTAGGGATTGGCTAGCTTCACTTAGCATAATCTGCTCTAATCCCATCCATTTCCCTGCAAATTCCATGATTTTCCTTCCTCTTAACTAGAGAGACAAGGACAATGGGGGATGGGAATCTGCGGAGCCTTCTGCAAAGGCCATCAGCAAAAAAAGGAGGTAGCAAGTGCCTGGGACAGACTTTCTTCCTCACTGGCTTGCTGAGAGCTTGTTCTAGATTCCTGCCTTGTCCAAATATCATCTCTAACTTAATACCGAGGACAGAAAAAGATTTTATCATTCAATCTTTGCTTTCATCTTGTAACAGGAATTTCAGAAAAAAATAATGATTGAACATGCTTCACTTGGTCAGGCAGACGGAGCTTGATGAGCACACTCTTTAATTGCCAAAGAAAAAAATGGCCAAGGGGCTGGGCTTGTGGCTCAGTGGTACAGTGCTCTCGCCTAGCATGTGTGAGGCACTGGGTTCGATCATCAGCACCATGTAAAAATAAAATAAAGGTATTGTGTCCACCTACAACTAAAACATAAATATTTTTTTTTAAAAAAAGAGAAAGAAGAGGAAATAAATGGTCGACTTAAAATCAGTGGTGATTGCTCTGAACTGCTCAGGGTGGAAAAAGAGAAGTAAGTGGGAGTGAAAATACCCAGAACAGCATTGTCATGGGCATCTAAAACCCAATAGAGGCAGCCAAATCAATCAGGGTAGAAAACTGGCTAAAGGCCATGGACTAGTCAATCCTGGAAAAGAAAACTGTAGCGACATATGTTCCTTTAAAAATGGAAAATTGCAATTCATTTCCAAAGTAATCATTTCTAAAGCCTGCCCTGAGTTTTTATGTCTCTCTCTCTGAACTTCCCCGGGTATATTTACAGCGCAAAACTTTCTTCCTGTGTATGTGTTCACGCTGTGTTTTATTTGCATTGCAGAATATCACTGTAACCCTCCCAGTCCTTATAAATTAAGTTTATTTTGAGATGAGAGAAATGGAACAGAAGTAGTTCCTGCTGTGACTTAATGCCATAAGAGTTTATTTCTTTGTTTTTCTTGGGAAATTTTATTGATGAAGCAGGCAGGGGGAAAGAAAAGATAAAAGCCCTCCCCCCCCACACTCCATGCTTGTTTTTACTCCCATTTTTAAAAAGCAAATGTATCCAAATAATCTCCTTCCAGATGTACTCAGAGCAAATGGGGACACTGGGTAATTGAGAAACAAGATTTCCATCTGCTCTATCAATTGAAAAGCAAAAAGTGGGAGAAAGAAAAAAAAAAACTGAACCAATCCTCCCTTGCCCATGAGCACTGTGAATGGATGGGTAATTCAAGTGCTGTGCTGCAAAGACTGGGACAAACTGAGATCTTTGAGTGGCTGACAGCTGCAGCTATGGCTCAGCCTTGTGGGTGTCTGTGTGCTGGAAGGCTTTCTCCCAGGAGCAGAAAATACCCCAGCCCATTGGCCCCTACATCTGCCCTGCCTCATTTTCATTGGCTCCAACAACCTCTTTCCCTATCCCCATTGGCTATCCTGCATTCATTTATTCAACCATTTAACCAATAGTCATTAGATCCCTCCCACCTCCTTTTTCACTCATTAATCTCACCTTGACCCTTTGAAGTAGATGCAGATAGCTCATTGTCCTAAAGTGCTGTTCAGTCTGGTCCTGTGTTAATCTTTCCACATATGTGTGCTTTGTCTTTCCAGCTATTGAAAGTTTTTCAATAGCAGGAAGCTTGTCTTTCATTCCCCTATATTCTAGAGAGCTTGTCTTTCATTCCTATATTCTAGAATTGGCTTCTAGCAAAGAGACCTGCATATAAAAACTGGAAGTATAATAACTCAATTAGAAAGAAAAAGGGGGGTAATTTTATTTCACTTTGAAAAAAAAGAAAGAAAATGGTAACTATGTATAGGGTATTGATTTAACACCTGAGCAGCCAGCTTAAATGTTAACTGCCATCTTATACATTTTGCTTTCCTGTACTTCCTTTTATCAGAACCCCCACCACCACATTAGTGACCTACCCCATGGTACCATAACCCTAAACCAATTCCAGAAGGACACAACCCCTTGATTCTGGAAAGCCCCATGGTACCATTGACCTAAGCCAAGCCCATGTTATTCCCCACGCGCCTAGCTCTGATGCAAGCACCCCAGCCTATCCCATAGCACCACAACCACAACTCCAAACTCCTACCCCACAAAAGCTGAACACCTGAATATCTCAGGGCCTCTCTCCATCTATGGAGACTGACTTTCCAGAGTCTTGGCCCTTCCTGTTTACAGCACCAGAAACACTAGCTTGGAACAATCGGTTGTTTGGAAGAAAGCACTTGAGTGACCTCTTTAAATTATTTAGGTGAAAGCAAGTGCCTATTCATTCTACAAGAAGACTGTAACTGAGTGTCTTAGTTTTAGCAAGGATCAGGGCTCCACTGTTAGGAAGTTAACAGTCCTTTCCCGGTGTTTATACCTGCAAATGAACCCTAGGGCCTGGGAGACACCTAATAGGACAGGAAGTAAGAACCAGGATTCTGTCTGTTGCATTTTAAATTATTGGACATGTCCATGCACTGGGGTGGCAATTGTCAGAAAAAGATAACTAGTTTCTCCAAAAGAAATATACTGTAACGGGGGAGCGTTCATATATTCAAGCCTTGCTCTTCATTGGTGAGGGCTAGACTTTATTGGTGGATTCCCTCCATACTTGACTTCTTTACTACTAAGAAATAAATTTGTGGAAAATGTCTGTATGCATGTTGTTATGGACCAAATTATGTCCTCCAAAAATCATATGAATCCCTCACTACACACACACACACACACACACACACACACAATGACTATATTTGGACATAGATCCCCTAAGGGGATAATTAAGCGTAAATGATATTATGGGGTAGAGCCCTGAACTGATAGAACCGATATTCTTTTTTTGTTTTTGGTGCCGGGGATTGAACTCGGACACTCGATCACTGAGCCACATCCCAGCCCTATTTTGTATTTTATTTAGAGACAGGGTCTCACTGAGTTTCTTAGTGCTTCTTTTTTGCTGAGGCTGGCTTTGAACTCAAGATCCTCCTGCCTCAGCCTCCTGAGCTGCTAGAATTAGAGCCATGCGCCACCCAGTGGCAGGGGAGCCTAGCCAGAGGTGAAGGCCAAGTTAGCAAGCACCTGGAACTACTCATTACAGCTCAAGCTACCACAGTCAGAGCTGTAAACCCCAAGAGCTGTTCATCTCATGGTCCTGGGGCAGGGCCTTACACTCTCAGGCATCTGCACTCTCACTAGTGCCCAACAGGGTCATCCACCCTTATTGCCTTATACATGTTTCCCTTTCCAATTCCTAGAGCCTACTGCAGTGTGTGTGTGTGTGTGTGTGTGTGTGTGTGTGTTCTCTTCTACTTATTTAATCCTCACAAAAACCCTGGCAGTAGATACTACTATGGCATCTCCAATATCTAGATGAGAAAACCATGGTGCAGACTGCCTAAGGTCACACAGAGCCAAGCATCAAACCCAGGCAGTCCTACTCCAGATCCTGGCTTTAACCACTAATCCACACTGCTTCTTGTTATTCAGAGTATACAGAAAACCTCCTGAAACAGAGGGAGGGGGACTCAAGTGATAGTGATGGGGAAGTGGAAGAAGACCAACAAGATACAAAGTGGCAACGGGCAGACATTCATCCTCACTGAACATGATCCATTCTCCATATTGAACTCTCTGGGCCCATGATGGATCTGTCAATATAGATTTAAACTACTTCAGGTCCAGAGCCCTGACTTATTTACCTTAATACATATATAACCCAAGGACAGTGCTTTGTACATGCAAACAGCTGAATGAATGCTAAATATATTGAACTGCTAGCAATTATTGATAAAAGTTTTATGATTAAACATGTTCTTGTCATGGAGCAGCCCAAAGGATATATTTATCAGAAACATATAGGGATACCACAAATGGAACAGCCTTATTTCTTTTTTTCTTTTTGGAGACAGGGTCTTGCTAAGTTGCTGAGACTGGCCTTGAATTTGCAATCCTCTTGCCCTAGCCTTCTGACTCTCTGGTATTACAGGTGCATGACATCTTGCCCAGCTACAAATGGAACTCTAAATATCATGGCATCCTCCCACTTGGACCAATACCAGTCTTTCATTCTCTAGATAGCTCCAAGTGGGGGGAGAAAAAAACTTACTTTTAATAGTGCTTTAAACTTTCCATGGAGTTTTTTTAAACACACCACCTCAGTTAATTCTCACCAACTTTGAGTGATAGTTAAAGGGAGAGTTATTTGACTATACAAGCTCAGAAACTGAGTTATAGAGACATGAAAGGATGCATCTGAGATCACATGGCTACTCCCTAGCAAAGTTAGGACTTAAATATCAATACAATACCAGTGCTGTTTCCCAGTTTCTGCTTTAGCATTCATTCCTCTATATGTAGATCCATCTCTCGAACAACAAATGTATTTCTCATTCTTCGATTCCATAAGTTTTAGCCCACAAGTAGTCTTTCTCAGGCTGCAGACAAGTTGGAGAAGGACTTGGGTAGGGCATTTTGCATAAAGCCTTGCTAGTTACACTACCCGTTATCCTTTCCACGAAAAAGCAGCATCACTACTATCCAGGAGCTATTGAGAAATGAAAAATCTTGGGGCCAACTGGGATACACTGAATCTGAATCTGCATTTGCACAAGATCCCCAGGTAATTTGTGGGTACATAAGGAAGATTTGACCATCAAGAGATACCAAGTGAGATGTTCTCAGGTATATTCTGTGAGAGTGAAAGGTGTTTTGTGCATTTGACTATGTTCAGATATTGGCTTGGTAAGCATCACCTGGGACTTGTGCACAACAGGAATCAGCAGGATGCCAACTTGTGCCTGGAACTAAGAAGACCAGTTACAAACTTCAGGCAGTATGTGGTGCACAGCAAACATCACGTTCCTGGCAGTCTCTTCCTTGTGGGAAGCCTTGTGGGAATAGGACACCTACCAAAAGAGATGTACATGTGGCTTTTCTGCCCATAAACAGGTTGGTGGGCACCATTGTCTTTCATGAGCTTTCCAGTGCTGCACAGTGGTGCTGTGGGGCTCAGTGTCCTGGACCATCACAAACCAGAAAAGTGAATCTTTTCATTATAGAACATACCACTGCCTGAACTAGCTTCATGAAGTGGACAGGTGGAGGGCTGATTTGGATCTAGGCACCTCTTTCCACCCCATCCCTCATTGCCAGCTCTCATCCTGGAGGAAGTCTGAATTAAACACTATTTTTTTTTCTTTCTTCTTCTTTTTTTTTTTTTTTTGTAAATTGTTTCTATAGGATGGTATTCAGGCTATCACATGTCATGTTTGAAACCAGCTCTTTCAATTTCTCTGAAATAGCTAAATAATTTGATAGGTTTCCTTACCAAGAGGAGCACTTGCCAAATCAAGGTGAATTTGTTAATTTTCATGGTACTATCATGGGATGAACAGCATCCCCCCAAAATCCATGTCCCTCCAGAACCTCAGAATATGGTCTTCTTCAGAAATAGAGCCTTTACAGATATAAGGAGATAAGATGAGGTTCTCCTGGACCAGGGGCATGCCCTGAATCCAATGACTGGTGTGCTCAGAAGGAAAGGGAGATATGGAAACACCCAGAGATGAAGTCGTGTGATGACAGAGGTAGACACTGGAGTGCTGCAGCTACCAGCTAGGGAATGCCCAGTGCTGCAGGCAACCAACCAGAAGCCAGGAAGAGGCAGGGCAGGGCTCTCCCTTGAGCCTTCAGAGGGAGTGTGGCCTTGCCAATACCTCATTGTTGGACTTCCAGCCTCCAGAACCATGACAAAACGAATTTCTGTTATTTTAGGCCACCTGGTTTGCAGTACATTGTTACAGCAGCCCTGGGAAACTACGACAATATCTAATAACCAATGATGCCAACATTATTTTGAAGGCTTGCCCTGTTCCCAGCACTATTCTTAGCACTTTATGCATATGTACCCATTTCACTCTTGAACAAATCTTTGAGGAAGATACTATTATTCTCAATTAACAAATGAGGAATCAGCATCAAGAGAAATACAAACTTAGTTGCCCATATTTGTTCTCCAGATAGGGGATGATTGAGCATGTTCTAACCCAGTAATCCAGCTCTGGAACTAGACTCCTAAATAAGTCTGGGACAAAAAGACAAATACAACATATTCTCACTTATACGCAGAAGCTAAATTTGATCTCAAAGAAATAGAGAATTGAAGAGTGGATACCAGAACCAGGAAAGTGTGTGGGAGAAGATAGGATGGAGAAAGGATGGTTATTGGGAACAGGGCTGCAGTTAGAGAGGAGAAATAACTTCTAATATTCTATCGCACAGCTGGATAACTATGGTTGACAACAATTAATTGAATATTTCAAAATAGCTAATAGGATTTTTTTAATGTTCCCAGGGCAAAGAAAGTATGCCTCCAAAGTGATAGATATGCCAGTTATGCTGATCTGATCCTTACACATTGGAATATATACTACAATGCCACTTTGTACCCCATATGCACAGTTACTATGTGTCAACTGAAAATACATGCTAATAAAGAAAAATAAAAAAGAGAGATGGTGTGAACACATAGCATCTTGTATTCCTACTCTGGCTCCATCCCACTGATGGAGCAGAAAAAATCCTAGGGACAGGACCTACAGGAATCAGTAGAATGATCAAGAAGCTAAGCTACCTGTTAGTAGAAATTAATGCTGTTTAGTTTCTAGGAAATGGAGTTATTAGCAAGTTCTCTCAATTAAAAAAAAAAAAAAAAACTCTGTGTGATAAGCTAAGCTAAAAAGAACTTAAGGGCTCTGGAGCCGACATGCCTGGATGTCAGCAGGATCAGAACTTCAAAGAGTTACTCAGTACAACTAGAAGACTCGTTTTCACTCCTAGACTCTAAAGGGGACTTACAGCAGTAGCTGGGAAGGAAGTACTGAGTAGAGAGTGATCTTGCTGAGTTCAGCTGTGTAATTCTTTGAATATATTTCCCTTAAATGTGTTATGGCATTTTCTGACAACTGCTTCTAAAATTACTGTACTAATGTACAGAACAAGTTGGTTGAAAAAAAAAAAAAAAAAGGTGGGCTGGTTGTTCAGAATCTTTCAAATACCCACTTTCAAAGAGGGTCCCACTGTCAGACTACAAACTAGAAAGAGCCAGAAAGTGGTGAGGTGGCAGATAGATCTCACTGTAAACACAGTACCCGAGGCTTTCAAAAAATGTGTGGAACAAGTGTGTCTGACAGTCTAGGAAAGAAATTTCCCAATTCTGTCACTTGCTATATAAAGCTGGGTGACTCTTTGTTGTAGGGCCTCCCTGTGCATTGTAGGGTGCTTAGAAGCAGGGACAAGGAGTTTTGAAGATGGCGGCGAGGGGAGTGCATTACCCCCGTGTGCTGCTTCACTGTGTGGGAGTGTGACAAGTCAGGACGGCTGAAGGATATCTTGTTGGGAATTTCCAGCAATAGTGGGGTGCGCCGGAACCTGGAGGAAGGATTTCCATCGCATGAGGATCGGCTACGGGGACTCAAACGCGAGAGGTTTGTCGCACGGAGGGTAAAACTGCTTATTCAGCGAATCGCCCCGCGGCTGGAGTCTGCAAGGCGCGCTGGGATAGAGACGCAGGGTTACAGCGCTGCAGTTTCTGCCAGACGCGCAAGCACCGCACTCAGGGCTGAATTCTGGGTTCGAGACGGGGAAGGAAGCGGTCCATCTCGGTTCTCCACACCGGTCAGACCACAGAGGAGGCCAGCAGCCACCATGTTGGTAAACTGACGTCACCACACCTGTTTTTGACTGACCGCAGCTCATTCAGCCATAGAACAGGTAATTTCAGGCTGCAATTCGCCTGCGGCTTGCAGACAGATTGCTAGGGTTCAGCGCCTGGGGGCTTCTTAAAATCTGATCTTATCGGAGTGAACACGGAGCACGGGGCAGCCGAGTCCCGGCTCCCGTAGCCGTCCCAGAACCGCCCTGGCTCCGGGCTGCGGAGCCTGCGGAGGCTGCTTCTTGGACCCTGCTAATATCAGAGCAAACACGAAACACCAAGAGGCCGAATTCCAGCTCCCGGAACTGAGCCCGCGGGGACTGCTTCTTGGAGCTTACACTTGTAGGAGCTTACACCGAGCACAGAGCAGCCGAGTTCCGGCTCCCGGAACCGTCCCGGAACCGCCCTGGCTCAGGGCTGCGGAGCCTGCGGAGGCTGCTTCTTGGACCCTGCTACTATCAGAGCATACACCAAACACTAAGCGGCCGAGTTCCGGCTCCCGGAACTGAGCCCGCGGGGGCTGCTTCTTGGAGCCTACACTTATAGGAGCTTACACCGAGCACGGAGCGGCCGAGTTCCGGCTCCCGGAACTTCCCTGGCCCGGGGCTAGGAGCCCGCGGAAACTGTGTCTCGGTCCGGGTCCTGCTGAGGGCAGGTCAGGACTCACCCATTGCTTGGGTTGCCTGGCAAGGGGAACGAAATGCTGCCATTCGCATAGGATACCAACATGGCAGAGATCTGATGTCAGCAGAAAGCGGTGGAGGAGAGATCTTCATCAATACCAGCGGTGACATAAGCAGTTGGTCTCCTGGTAAGGGGGGTGAGGCTCAGTCACCTGAGTCTCCTCAATTTGTCCTCGAGCCAGAGGGAAGGAGCCGGGCCGCCGCCAGCCCCCGGAGCAGGCCCAGCGGCTCGCCAGCGTGGTGACCGCGTGACCCCAATTGGAGAGGGGGCGGAGCGGAGCCGCCACCCACACCCGCCAGGTGGGCAGACCCACGACCCAGTAGTACATGGGCGTGGTAGGAGGGGCAGGGCAGAGCCGCCCTTCGCGCTTGCAAGGTAAACAGACCTGTGACAGCCTGGCGGGTCAGGCCCAGTGGCCTGCCAGTGTGGTACACACGTCACCCCAACTCGAGTAGGGGCAGAGCAGATCCTTATCCCACGCCCGGATCAGGCCCTGCCGGTGTGGTGGTCACGTGACCCCAATTGGAGTGGGGGTGGAGCGGAACCGCCACCCGTGCCCGCAGGGTGAGCAGACCAGTGATCAACCTGCAGATCAGGCCCCGGGGTCCGCAGGCGTGGTAGGAGGGGCAGGGCAGATCCGCCGCCCGCGCCTTCAAGGTAGGCAGACCTACAACAGACCTGCGGATCAGGCCCAGGAGCCTGCCGGCGGGGTACAAATACCACCCTAATTGGAGTAGTGACAGAGCAGAGTCGCCTCCCTTGCCAGGAACAGACCCAGCATCCTGCAGGCGGGGTAGTCACGACACCCCAGTTGGAGTAGGGGCAAAGCAGAGCCTCCACTCGTGCCCGAAAGGTGGGCAGATCTGCGACCGACCAGCAGGACAGGCCCAGTGGCCTGCTGGTACGACAGACACGTCACCCCAATTGGAGTAGGGGCAGAACAGAGCCGCCACCAGCTCCCAGAACAGGCCCAGTGACCTACCGGCGTGGTAGCCACGACACCCCAATTGGAATAAGGAGAGAGCAGAGCCGCCGCCCGCACCTGCAGGAAAGATACGCAAGCAGTATGAAAAGACAAGGAAAGAAAGGACCACAAGCAATGCAGGTCAACGCAACTTTAGAAGAGGTAACAGCTGCAGCAGATGGAATGTCAGATAAAGAATTCAGGATATACATGCTTCAGATGATCTGGAGTATCAAGGAAGACATTAAACAGCAAAATCAGACAATGAAAGATCACTTCGACAACGAATTACGCAAACAAATCCAGGAAGCAAAGGATCAACTATACAGGGAGATAGAGGTTATAAAAAACAAGCAATCAGAAATCCTAGAAATGCAGGAAGCAATAAACCAACTTAAAAACTCAATGGAGAATACTACCAACAGAGTAGAACACTTAGAAGATAGAACATCAGACAATGAAGACAAAGTATTTCAACTGGAAAAGAACATAGACAGCTCAGCAAGACTGTTAAGAAACCATGAGCAGAACATCCAAGAAATATGGGATAACATTAAGAGACCAAACTTAAGAGTCATTGGGATACAGGAAGGTACAGAGCTCCAAACCAAAGGAATGAGCAGTCTATTCCATGAAATAATACAAGAAAACTTCCCAGACTTGAAGAATGAGACAGAATCCCAAATCCTAGAAGCCTACAGGACGCCGAATGTGCAAAATCATAAGAGATCCACACCTAGACACATTATAATGAAGATGCCCAACATACAGAATAAGGAGAGAATTTTAAAAGCTACAAGAGAAAGGAAGCAGATTACATTTAGGGGCAAGCCAATCAGGATAACAGCTGATCTTTCAACACAGACTCTGAAAGCTAGAAGATCCTGGAATAACATATTTCAAACACTGAAAGATAATGGGTTCCAACCAAGAATTGTGTATCCAGCGAAATTAAGCTTCAGGATGGAGAATGAAATTAAAACCTTCCACGATAAACAAAAGTTTAAAGAATTCGCAGCTAGAAAACCATCTCTTCAAAACATCCTAGCCAAAGTATTACAGGAAGAGGAAATGGAAAATAACAATGAAAACCAACAGTGGGAGGTAGGACAGTAAAGGGGGGGGGGAAACAATCAAAGAGGAAAACAAACAATGTTTAGTAACAGAAATAAACAAATATGGCTGGAAGAACAACCCATATCTCAATAATAACCCTAAATGTTAATGGCTTAAACTCACCAATTAAGAGACACAGGCTAGTAGAATGGATCACAAAACAAGACCCAACAATATGCTGCCTACAGGAGACGCATTTGATAGGAAAAGACATACATAGGCTGAAGGTGAAAGGTTGGGAAAAATCATATCACTCATATGGACTTCGGAAACAAGCAGGCGTGTCCATACTCATATCAAATAAAATAGATTTCAAGCCAAAGTTAATCAAAAGAGATAAAGAGGGACACTACATACTGCTTAAGGGAACCATACACCAACAAGACATAACAATCATAAATATTTATGCCCCAAACAATGGTGCAGCTATGTTCGTCAAACAAACTCTTCTCAAGTTCAAGAGTCTAATAGACCACCACACCATAATCATGGGAGACTTCAACACACCTCTCTCGCCACTGGACAGATCTTCCAAACAAAAGTTGAATAAGGAAACTATAGAACTCAATAACACTATTAATAACCTAGACCTAATTGACATATATAGAGTATACCACCCAACATCAAGCAGTTACACTTTTTTCTCAGCAGCACATGGATCCTTCTCAAAAATAGATCATATATTATGTCACAGGGCAACTCTTAGACAATATAAAGGAGTAGAGATATTACCATGCATCTTATCTGATCATAATGGAATGAAACTGAAAATCAACGATAAAAGAAGGAAGGAAAAAGCATACATCAATTGGAGAATGAACAATAGGTTACTGAATGATCAATGGGTTATAGAATACATCAAGGAGGAAATTAAAAAATTCTTAGAGATAAATGAAAACACAGACACAACATATCGGAATCTATGGGACACATTGAAAGCAGTTCTAAGAGGAAAATTCATTGCTTGGAGTTCATTCCTTAAAAAAAGAAAAAACCAACAAATAAATGATCTCATACTTCATCTCAAAATCCTTGAAAAAGAAGAGCAAAACAACAGCAAAAGAAGTAGAAGGCAAGAAATAATGAAAATCAGAGCTGAAATTAATGAAATCGAAACAAAAGAAACAATTGAAAAAATTGACAAAACTAAAAGTTGGTTCTTTGAAAAAATAAACAAAATCGACAGACCCTTAGCGATGCTAGTGAAGAGAAGAAGAGAGAGAACTCAAATTACTAGCATACGGGATGAAAAAGGCAATATCACAACAGACACTTCAGAAATACAGAAGATAATCAAAAACTATTTTGAATCCTTATACTCCAATAAATTAGAAGATGGTGAAGGCATAGATAAATTTCTTAAGTCATATGATCTGCCCAGATTGAGTCAGGAGGATATAGAAAACCTAAACAGACCAATATCAATTGAGGAGATAGAAGAAACCATCAAAAGACTACCAACTAAGAAAAGCCCAGGTCCCGATGGGTATACAGCAGAATTTTACAAAACCTTTAAAGAAGAACTAATACCAATACTTTTCAAGCTACTTCAGGAAATAGAAAAGGAGGGAGAACTTCCAAATTCATTCTATGAGGCCAACATCACCCTGATACCTAAACCAGACAAAGACACTTCAAAGAAAGAAAACTACAGACCAATATCTCTAATGAACCTAGATGCAAAAATCCTCAATAAAATTCTGGCGAATCGGATACAAAAACATATAAAAAAAATTGTACACCATGATCAAGTAGGATTCATCCCTGGGATGCAAGGCTGGTTCAATATACGGAAATCAATAAATGTTATTCACCACATCAATAGACTTAAAAATAAGAACCATATGATCATCTCGATAGATGCGGAAAAAGCATTTGACAAAGTACAGCATCCCTTTATGTTCAAAACTCTAGAAAAACTAGGGATAACAGGAACATACCTCAATATTGTAAAAGCAATCTATGCTAAGCCTCAGGCTAGCATTATTCTGAATGGAGAAAAACTGAAGGCATTCCCTCTAAAATCTGGAACAAGACAGGGATGCCCTCTCTCTCCACTTCTCTTCAACATAGTTCTCGAAACACTGGCCAGAGCAATTAGACAGATGAAAGAAATTAAAGGCATAAAAATAGGAAAAGAAGAAATTAAATTATCACTATTTGCAGATGATATGATTCTATATCTAGCAGACCCAAAAGGCTCTACAAAGAAACTATTAGAGCTAATAAATGAATTCAGCAAAGTGGCAGGATTTAAAATCAACACGCATAAATCAAAGGCATTCCTGTATATCAGCGACAAATCCTCTGAAATGGAAATGAGGACAACCACTCCATTCAAAATATCTTCAAAAAAAATAAAATACTTGGGAATCAACCTAACAAAAGAGGTGAAAGACTTATACAATGAAAACTACAGATCCCTAAAGAGAGAAATAGAAGAAGATCTTAGAAGATGGAAAAATATACCCTGTTCATGGATAGGCAGAACTAACATCATCAAAATGGCGATATTACCAAAAGTTCTCTATAGGTTTAATGCAATGCCAATCAAAATCCCAATGGCATTTCTTGTAGAAATAGAGAAAGCAATCATGAAATTCATATGGAAAAATAAAAGACCCAGAATAGCAAAAACAATGCTAAGCAAGAAGTGTGAATCAGGCGGTATAGCGATACCAGACTTCAAACTATACTACAGAGCAATAGTAACAAAAACAGCATGGTACTGGTACCAAAACAGGCGTGTGGACCAATGGTACAGAATAGAGGACACAGAAACCAATCCACAAAACTACAACTATCTTATATTTGATAAAGGGGCTAAAAGCATGCAATGGAGGAAGGATAGCATCTTCAACAAATGGTGCTGGGAAAACTGGAAATCCATATGCAACAAAATGAAACTGAATCCCTTTCTCTCGCCATGCACAAAAGTGAATTCAAAATGGATCAAGGAACTTGATATCAAATCAGAGACGCGCCGTCTGATAGAAGAAAAAGTTGGCTACGATCTACAGTCGGTGGGGTCGGGCTCCAAATTCCTCAATAGGACACCCATAGCACAAAAGTTAATAACTAGAATCAACAAATGGGACTTACTCAAACTAAGAAGTTTTTTCTCAGCAAAAGAAACAATAAGAGAGGTAAATAGGGAGCCTACATCCTGGGAACAAATCTTTACTCCTCACACTTCAGATAGAGCCCTAATATCCAGAGTATACAAAGAACTCAAAAAATTAGACAATAAGAGAACAAACAACCCAATCAACAAATGGGCCAAGGACCTGAACAGACACTTCACAGAGGAGGACATACAGTCAATCAACAAGTACATGAAAAAATGCTCAACATCTCTAGCTGTCAGAGAAATGCAAATCAAAACCACCCTAAGATACCATCTCACTCCAGTAAGATTGGCAGCCATTAGGAAGTCAAACAACAACAAGTGCTGGCGAGGATGTGGGGAAAAGGGTACACTTGTACATTGCTGGTGGGACTGCAGATTGGTGCAGCCAATTTGGAAAGCAGTATGGAGATTTCTTGGAAAGCTGGGAATGGAGCCACCATTTGACCCAGCTATTCCCCTTCTTGGTCTATTCCCTAAAGACCTAAAAAGAGCATGCTACAGGGACACTGCTACATCGATGTTCATAGCAGCACAGTTCACAATAGCAAGACTGTGGAACCAACCTAGATGCCCTTCAATAGACGAATGGATAAAAAAAATGTGGCATTTATACACAATGGAGTATTACTCTGCATTAAAAAATGACAAAATCATAGAATTTACAGGGAAATGGATGGCATTAGAGCAGATTATGCTAAGTGAAGCTAGCCAATCCCTAAAAAACAAATGCCAAATGTCTTCTTTGATATAAGGAAAGTAACTAAGAACAGAGTAGGGACGAAGAACAGGAGAAGAAGATTAACATTTAACAGGGATGAGAGGTGGGAGGGAAAGGGAGAGAGAAGGTAAATTGCACGGTAATGGAAGGAGACCCTCAGGGTTATACAGTGGAGGGGGTAGAGAGAGAGGAGGGGAGGGGAGGGGAGAGGTGGGGAGGGGGGAGTGTGGAGGATGGGAAAGGCAGCGGAGCACAACAGACACTAGTATGGCAATTTGTAAATCAATGGATGTGTAACTGATGTGATTCTGCAATCTGTGTATGGGGTGATGGTGGGAGTTCATAACCCACTAGAATCAAAGTGTGGAATATGATATGTCAAGAAATTTGTAATGTTTTGAACAACCCACAATAAAAAATTAAAAAAAAAAAAAAAAAAAAAAAGAAGCAGGGACAAGAAAAAAATCACACCACCCCACAATGAAAAAAGAGGTATAACAGAAGTATGCCACCACGGACCTGGGGAAAACTTTCTGCTTATATAGGTTTATTCAATAGCTGAAGGTGGGGATAGGTAACTCTTCCCTTCCACATCAGCTCCATTCACATGCTCTTAGCTCAGATTTGGCAATCAACCCCCAAAATCTTTGCTTCATTATTGGTTTCCTTTTTTAAAGCCTTTAAATAAGTGATCATTTCTCCTAGGTATTTATTAAATAAATGTGTGAGATAGATAAATATGCTCTGTGCATGATTTTGGTTTACTAGAAATAAAATTAGTGAGACCCATCAAAAGTTTTCCAAGGCTGGGGTTATAGCTCAGTTGGTAGAGTGCTTGCTTAGCATGCACAAAGCCCTAGGTTCAATCCCCAGTCAAAAAAAAAGGAAGAGGAGCAGGACAAGGAATTGTTTTTCAATATTTTCTGTTCCGATTAGTCATTAGAAAATGTAATAAACTTTTTTGTCATATGTATATATCTGGCTAACTCTTAGGGGGTATGAGGATAAGAAAGATGGTGGAATGAGATGGACATCATTACCCTAAGTTCATGTATGAAGACACGAATGGTGTGACTCTACTTTGTGTACAAGGACATGAAAAATTTTGCTCTATATGCATAACAAATTAGAATAAATAAATTTTTAAATGCTAGCTTTATAAATGGTATGATAGAACATCTGCTATCTGGACTATTTTGGATGTAGAATATTCAAGGTATTGGATGCTCTGGAATTTTTAAGACAATTATAATGACCTCACTTTCCTGTTTTCCTGTATATAGGCTCGATCAGATTCATTTGATTGTTTTTCCCTTATCCTGTTCCTCTTCCCTCCCCCTCAATTCTCTTTTATTTCGCTGATCTATTTTGGTAAAATTCCCACATTGCTCCTCTCTCCTTCCCTATCTCTATTTTATACTACCGCCTGCATATTCAAGAAAACATTTGATCTTTGACTTTTGGGGTTTGGCTTATTTCACTTACTATGATATTCTCCAGTTCCATCCATTTATCAGCAAATGCCATAATTTTATTCCTCTTTATGGCTGAGTAATATTCCACTGTGTACATATACCATATTTTCTTTATCCTTTCATCTGGTTAAGGGCACTTAGGTTGGTTCCATAACTTGGCTATTGCAAATTGTGCTGCTATAAATATTGATGTGGCTACATCCCTATACTATGCTGATTTTAGATGTTTTGGATATATACCAAGGAGTGGGATAGCTGGGTCATATGGTGGTTCCATTCCTAGATTGTTGAAGAATCTCCATACTGCTTTCTAAAGTGGTTGCACTAATTTGCAATCCCAATATTAATATATGAGTGCACTTTTTTTCCACATCCTTGTCAACATGCTTATTATTATTTGAATTCTTGATAACTGCCATTCTAACTGGAGTGAAATAAAATCTCAATGTGATTTTGAGTCACATTTCCCTTATTGCTAAACATTTTTTCTCATATATTGGTTGACCATTTGTATTTCTTCTTTTGAGAAGTGTCTGTTGAGTTCTTTTGCCCATCTATTAATCAGGTTATTTCACTGGGTGTTTTGTTGATGGTGGTGGTGTTATTTGTTTTGGTGTTAAGTTTTTTGTTTTTTTGTTTTTTTGAGTTCTTTATATATTCTGGAGTTTAATGTTCTATCTGAAGAGCAAGTTACAAAGATCTTCTTCCATTCTGAAGACGCTCACTTTATGCTCTTAATTGTTTCCTTTGCTGTGCAGAAGATTTTTAACTGGATGTCATCCCACTTATTGATTTTTGTTTTTATTCCTTGCACTTCAGGGATCTTTTATTAAGGAAGTCAGTTCCTGTGCTGTAATGTTGGAGTGTTGGGCCTACATTTTCATCTAGCAGTGGCAGAGTTTCTGGTCTAATTCCTAGGTCTTTGAGCCACTTTGAGTTGACTTTTGTTCAGGGTGAAAAATAGGGATTCAGTTTCAATCTTCTACATGTGGATTTCCAGTTTTCCCAGCACCATTTGTTAAAAAAGACTATATTTTCTCCAACATATGTTTTTGGCAATTTTGTCTAGTATCAGTTAACGTAAGTATGTGGGCTTGTCTCTGTGTCCTCTATTCCACTGGTCTTCATGCCTGTTTTGGTGCCAGTACCATGCTCTTTTTGTCACTATAGCTCAGTAGTATAATTTGAGGTCTGGTGTTGTGATACCGCCAACATCACCCTTTTTACTCAGGATTGTTTTGGCTATTCTGGGCCTCTTGTTTTTCCAAATGAATTTTAATACCACTTTTTCTAATTCTATAAAGAATGTCATTGATATTTTGATGGAGATTGCATTGAATCTGCATTTTTGCTTTTGGTAGTGTGACTGTTTTGATAATACTAATTTTGCCTATCCAAGAACATGGGAGATCTTTCTATCTTCTAAGGTGTTCTTCAATTTCTTCCTGTCATGTTCTATAGTTTTCACTGTAGAGGTCCTCCACCTCCTTTATTAGATTAATTTTCAGGTATTTTATATATTGTTTTTGAGGTCATTGCAAATGGACTATGAAAGAACGATCAAGGCTTGCCGTCAGAGAAAATGCCCATTTATTGAGGAACAGTTCTGCTTATTTATAGAGCTGGGGGTGGTTTTACAGTTTAACAGTTTAATAGTTTGACAGTTGGCATGGGGTGCTTTCTGATTGGTGGGTAAGGATCATGTGAGTCAGCAGGACTCACCATTGGATGGCTCTTCTCGGGGGATGGGGAGGTTAGTCTTTGAAGCTGGGCCGACTCCCAACATTCCCCACTCATTGTTATTAAATGAGAGTGGGCGTCGACTCTTCTGGCTGCTTCCTGCTGAGATGGGGCGGTGTGGGAGAATCAGAGAGGGGGGAAGTAAGGAGCCCCCACAGGAGGGCAGAGAGGACCAGTATCAACGAATGTTCTTTGCCACCACAGATCCATGATGATGTCAGTCCTAATTTCTTTTTCAGCAGATTCATTATTGGAGTTTAGGAAAGCAACTGGTTTATGTATGTTGAGATTGTGTCCTGCTACTTTAACAAATTTGTTTATCAGTTCTAGAAGTCTTCTGATAGAGGTTTTTTTGTTTTATTTTGTTTTGTTTTGTTTTTTTTCCGGAGGAGGGGGGGTGTTCTTCTAAATACAGGATCACATCATTAGCAAATAGGAAAATAAGAGTTCAAGTTATCTCTCTATCATATTTATTTAATCTCTGTCTCTTGCCTTATTGCTCTGTCTAGAGTTTCAAGACCATGTTGAATAGGAACGGTGACAATGGGCATTCTTGTCTTGTTCCTGTTTTTTTTTTTTTAATTAATGGCAAATTGATTTTAATTTCATTATCGATCAGCTATATAATAATACAAAATACTAATTGCCTCTCATATGTTTTAACCTCAAAAGGATCTAAGGTTAAATCTAGGATTTCTCAGGTCCAAATCAAAGAATAAGTTTATTCAAAACCAAAGTAAATAAATGAAAAGACATGTTTAAAGGACATGCTTTTAGTTTTTCTCTGTTCAGTATGATGTTGGCCTTGGGTTTACCATTTACAACTTTTACAATGTTGAAGTGAGTTCTTCAATCTCTAGTTTCTCTAGCATTTTAAAAGAAAAGAACGAACATCCCTCTGATCCAGGTATAAACTTGTTGCAGTGGAATAGGTCAAAAGATTAATTATTAAATAAATATAGTAAAATTGTTTTAACATTATGTGAGGGTTGAGGGGAAATAGAAAGATTAAGCAAAAGAGAAAAAAGAAAATATATAAAAATAAAAATATATCAAAGTAAAATGAATGGGTGGGAGTTGAGACCGTAGCAGTATAGTAAGAGGGAGAATGTGGGTAAGAGAATCAAGAATAAACCAGAGCTAAGCAAACATAGAAAGATTCTAATTAATGTTTTTAACCATGAGAATAAATACATTCAAATGGGTTGAAGGTACAATATTGACTATTAGGGTTACAAACATCAATCAAGATAGAGTGATCTATATAATTGAAGTTGACATTACAGTTATTTATAGTAAATCATACCAAGGTGAAGAAAGTTCTTGTTGAACCTTGGTTCACATTTTGGAATCTAGAACATTTAGAAGATTTCCATCATTCTTTGGCTTTGGATCCCTCCAGGGGTACTGGGGCACAGGAGCCACTCCCTTAGTTTCCATGGACCTCCCACCAGTTTTTTCTCTTTTTGTTAGCTCAGGGACCTGCAGCCGACTTCTCATAGGGTGCAGAGTTGTGTCTGTTGTTTCTATTGTGTGGCAGAGTTCAGGATGCAGGACTCTGGGCTGTCACTGTAATTGCTGTGGGTCACTGTGTAGTGTATCTGTTCCCATCCACGGGATTCTTTTAAGTGGCATAGAGCCTGGTAGCTGTCTACAAATACAGATCCTATTGTGGGTTTTCCATAGGTGATCTGTGTGCAAAAGCATTCTCCTTGGATGACACGCTCACTGGGGTACTGCCTTATTAATGAGTGAGGTGATTCAACTAATTCACCTAGGTTCTATATTCCACTACCCAAGGTTGCAAATAGTGAGTGGTGCTTCCCTCTGCTGACTGACTGAGGGAGTGTCCAGCCAGTGTCCAAACAGTGCCTAGACCCCCACAATTGTGGTCATGGGTCAGGTTGGGTTGCCATTGCTTTCTGCTGCCTGGGACCCAGGCAGTTTCCCCTTGACTAGCCTCCCACCAGTCATGATCATAATCCAGACACTTTCCCTTTAAGCTTCTTGGGACTCAGGCAGTTTCTAGTCCTGGCCTTCTGCCAGCTGCTGCCACAATCAGGAGACAGCCCCTCTATGCTGCTGGATATCCACCCAGCTTCTCTCCAGGATGGGTCCCATGCAAACTGTGGCCACTCTCAGGGGAGCAATTCCTCTGTGCTTCTTAGGACTCAGGAAACTTCCCAAGGTGACTCTCCCAAGTGTCAGTGGTCAGCGGCAGGCATCCTGATGGCTTCCCTTTCTTCTGCTTAGAGACAAAACTGCCTTTCTGCCTGGACCTGAGTCTTGCATCCTGTCTCTGCAAGTTGCAGGCAACCTCTCCACCTCTGCCTGGGATCCCATAGGAGGGCGTGCAGAGCATTCCTTCTCTTCCTGGTTCAGCCTGAACTTTCTGGAGTTGGTGTGCTACACCCCATTTCCCTTGTTTACAGTGATGGGAAGGGAGTTTTAGCAAATTTCAGCCAAGTAGGGAATCCCTCTGTAAGTTCTTTCTAGATAGATTTCTAAGAGATCCCACTGCAGGGGTACTCTCTCTGGTGAGTACCCTGATTTTCCCCCTGATTTTTCTTCCTTTTTGTCTCCAACACTATTTTCTTCTTTGTTCCACTCCTAATCCTCTCCGTCCCTGCCTCTTTTCCTTTACCTACCCCTAAAATATTGGTGTTCCAACAGCTTTTATGCTTTAAACTTTCATTCTGCTTTCCCTGGTTAAATTTCACTTTATCCTAAGCCCTCATTTCCACGTGCATATTGATGACTGACTTTTAAATTTGAACCCCTTGTTCTAAGGTATGATTGAAAATCAAAATTAAGAATTTCTAAAGTAATTTACTTTAATCATAAAAAGTACTAAACTAGTATTTTTAGTTTTCTCCGCTAGGTATCTATACATCTTCCACTGGTAATATAAGATCAAATTATCAAAAATTGCAAAATATTTATGAAAATTCCAGACAGTTTAGTTTTAAGTCACCTTCCATCTGCTCAAAATTCTATCAAAGATGAGTGACATATCTTCTTCAAGCCTCTGACACACACACCACCAATGGGTCACCAAGCAGTACTGCAGATTATGGCGGCCTTCTCAGTTTGGGGCCCTCCCCTTCACTCCTGCATCTGCTGCCCCAGCCCATGCTCTGAGACCAGGAAGCTGAGGCTTTTTATCTCCAAGTTTCTCCCACTGCTGCCTGAGGTGTCTTCCAGAACACTCTTAGGATCAAATCCACCTTTTCCTCCTATTCTTCTATCACAAGACAGGCTCCAAGATCCACGCAGCAATCCAAACCAGAACTCATCCCTCCTCCTTCCCCACTCCCATTCAAAGAGTCAGTACATTGTAATCATCACACATGGGGTCCATCCACTCTTCTCTTTCTACTACCACCTTATAAAACAGCCATTATTTCTTGCTTATACACCACAGGAAGTCTCCCTGCTCACTATATTGACATCATCCCATCAGCACTAGAAGGAAGATCTTTAAAAATAAAAATCTTCTGTAAGATTCAGAAATGTATTTATCCAAAAGAATTGAAAACAGGTCTCAAAGACATATTTGCACATTCATATACATGACAGCTTTCTTCATAGCCAAGGGGTGGAAGCAACCCAAGCATCAATGGAGGGATGAATGTATGAGCAAATTATTGTATCTAAATACAATGAGATGCTATTTACTTTCAAAAAGGGAGGAAATTCTGACACATGCAACAATAGGAATGAAACTTGAGGACTTTATTCTAAGTGAAATAGACCATCACATATACAAACACACACACACACACACACACACACGTGTATGATTTTACTACATAAGGTAACTAAAATAGTCAAACTCAAATTAAAAGTAAAATTGTGTTGTCAGGAATGGGGGTGGAGAAATAAGGACTTATTGTTCAATGGGCATAGAGTTTCACTTTTTTCCTATTCTTATAGGATGAGAAAGTTCTAGAGAATACACCATTTTTTCCAAAAAATGGGGAGACCAGTAAATTCTATGCTATGATTTTTATGATTTTTGCAATAATTTTGTATTTTTAAGAATGAAAACTTTTTTATATAATTGCCATTTGTATACACTTCTATTACCAATTAGCTTAGGGTTTCTTTGCTGAATTCAGTTAGAAATCATAAATAGGCAAAGTGCAGTCCCGTTCATGTTAGCAGCTCTGATCTTTAAATGCCAGTGGCTCCTAGCACTTAGTGATAGCAGCCTTCTTTGCTGTTCTTCCACCATCAGTGCCAGCAGCTACTGGGAGCTCCTGGAACTTTTCCAGCAGCCAAAGCTAGTAGCTCTACACAACTCTGCTCATCCATCTCCAACTTTTTTTTCTGAGCAGCCTCAAGGATTGGGGTAGCCACAGATGTCAAAGATGGAAAAAAATAAAAATTTTAAAAGTAAGTCCTAGGGAACATCAGGTCCTTCTCTTCTGTCTCATTTCCCACAGGAAGATTTCAACCTTATTAATCCCAAGGAGTCATGGGTTAAGGTCTCTATTTTCTGTAATTTCTTACTAATGACCAGGAGCCTCAACCCTATGATTCCTCAGAAGTATAAAAATCTCTCTCTCTCTCTCTCTCTCTCTCTCTGGGGATCACAAGAAGGCAGAGTAGAGGAAGAAGGCCCTTCCCACTTGCTCTGCTATTTGAAATTTGAACAGGAATATAGCTTCATGATGAGGTTTTTCAGAAGAAAAACATTATGAATCATTATTTGTCTGTTAGAAATTCAGAGAAGCCCAGAGACTCTGGTGTAGTGAATGGGAGGATTTAAGGAAATACACCTGAGCCCAGAGCAACAGTGGTGCTGTCACTGCAAACCAAGGGACAACACAAAGGGAGAGAGAGATACAGCGGACAAACTTGGTACACAAAATGTGCCCTGTGTTTCTCAACTTCTAAGTGAATAACCAAGGTGAAGATCCAAATCAAGGAGTCTAGCCAACTCTTGTTCCTACAGAAATCGGAGTCCTTGACAAATACTTCCACTCTGTCTCAGTCAAAGCTTACTGCATGACCTAAAGTGTACCCGAGAAATTATTATGACAAAACAGTTATAGAGAAGAGTGTATCTAGAGATATTCAAGACAGACATACAGAGGAGAATGGAATCTGCTCTCCATTTGAGTCCTATGGTGCATGAATGTCCAGGCAAAAAAGATCAGGGAAAGTGTCCAGGTAAGCACAATTACTTGGGAAAAGGAAAGTACAACCTGATTACCTTTGGAGCTCTGTGGAATACATGACCAACTGAAAAGGATCAAAGGAAATTGATCATCTGAGTGTGATTACCTTCAGGGATGCAGACTTGGAAATTCATATTTGGGTGGTGAGGTGGCTACAGGAAACCTGACATGCACTCTCCACCCAGAGAGGTCTATCATCCTGCCCCACAAGTAGAACTCTGAGCCAAGACTGACATCTACTCAACCCGAGGGGTGAAAGGATTTAAGTGCTCCAGAGTACATACCCCAAACAAAGGTCCAAAGTTCCATTTAGAACTTGTCTCCAGCAACTGGAACTTCCCAAATAGTTCTCTGCACCACACTCAACCAGAAAGAACAGTGATCCAAGACACCAGGACAAAATCCTAACAGATGGTACTTCCAGTTCCTTCCCCTGTACTGGTGAGCAGAGATGCTTAGAGCCATTTCAACAAGGCTACACTTCCAATCTAGTGCAGCAGGCACAGTGAGGAATACCACAAAAGAAGGTTGGGTTTACTATCACCCAGCCCTGGCTCCCTTTAAGAGGTGCATGGTCTATGAAGTGAAGGACAAAGGACAGTCTGCAATCATATGTAAATACTCAACTTCAGGTACCTCAGTGGGAGAGTGGGGGCATTTTTAGTTAAGAGTTTTTCTTTTTATGTTTTATTATTAATAATTTAGTTGTTCTGGCTATATCTGCTGGCTGACTTATGTATATACATATACACATATGTTTCTAGGGGTTTTTTTTTCTTATTTTATAATTTCCTTTTACCAACTTTTTTCTATTTTGTTCTGTTCTTCTAAGAGGTAGTAACTTTTTTGTTTTTGTTTTTTTAATTGATTTTATTTTTTAAATACATGACAGCAGAATGTATTACAATTCTTATTATACGTATAGAGCACAATTTTTCATATCTCTGGTTGCATATAAAGTATGTTGACACCAACTCATGCCTTCATACATGTACTTTGGATAATGATGTCTATCACATTCCACCATCATTGCTAACCCCTGCCCCCCCCTCCATCCCATCCCTCTGCCCTATCTAGAGTTCATCTATTCCTACCATGCTCCCCCTCCCTACGCCACTATAAGTCAATCACCTTATATCAGAGAAAACATTCGGCTTTTGTTTTTTGGGGATTGGGTCACTTCACTTAGCATTATCATTTTTGTTTGTTTGTTTGTTTACGGGAGGTGTTGTTTGTTTATTTGAGGGGTTTTGTTTTTATTTTCTTATTCTTTAGTTTTTAGATTTGCCATTTGATATTGGGATTTGCTGTTATTCTGCTATATTTATTCACTTGTTTTCTTACTCTTACTCTTCTCACGTTTCCCTTTCAGAGCAAAAGGTCTTGTTCCTCTTTTCTACTTCTTCACCTCCTCCTCATTATGGCGATCATACACAGACTTGCTTCCATTTTCTCTCCTCTCAACTTATGAATATTCCAACCTTCTTTTTGCCTTCACATCCTAACTTCCTTACTCTTAATAAACCATATTTTTAACATCCTTTTAATTCATGCAATCTATTCCATGGAGGAATAGAATAATGTGGTTTAGAAGAGGCCACAAGCTAATAGCAGCTTCCCAAGAGTGAACCAAAACAGCAGTTCAGCACTGGTAAATTGAGTCCATGAAGATGAAAAGAGTGAAGAACTCTTCCACTTGAAACAAGTGGTCTGAGCTATGTGATAGGGAACCTGACGGATGCTGGTGGGGTTTTACACTGAGACCAATTATATTCAGACCAAATCTGATGATCCCCAAGTCATCTCTTCCAAGCCTAGAAAGGGTTGGTGGATAGAGTGACACATTCCACTCTCCTCCACCTGGTACATAGTCTGAGACTCCCAGAAATAGAGGGATATCAGAGCTGTTCAGCAAAGAAGGGATGAAACTCTTCAGTGAAACTCTACATACAGACTACCCTAACAAGTATTACCACTCTGGATCAGAGCAGAGAATAAACAAACTGTATAATAACTGGAAGCCCAGCAATGCAGATACCCTACTTCAAAAACCTGACCTAGAAAAATACATTAGTGGACTGCTGAAGAACACTGTTAATAATTTTTTTCTTGGGGCTGGGGTGTGGTTCAGAGGAAGAGCGCTCACCTAGCATGCGTGAGGCACTGGGTTCGATCCTCAGCACCACATAAATATAAAATAAAGATATTCTGTCCACCTATAACTAAAAAAATAAATATTAAAAAAGAGCTGGTTAAAAAATAATAATAATAATAATATTTTTTTCTTTAAGATTTATTAGTATAAGGCATTATTCTGAAGTGGCTTTAATTACTGGGGATTAGTATGTCATCTCAATATGGTGTTAGAGACTGGACATAGTAGAAAGTTCAACTTGAATGAAAATATTGACACTAAGACATTTGCCCAATGGAGAAGGTATAATAAAGAAAAAGCATCTTATTACAAAGTGCCTATATGAAAGTAGAAGGGAGAATCATCCCATAAAATGGGAAGAAACACAATGTGAAAAGTCAAGGGAGCAAGCTACGCCAAACAGCTCATAACACAACTGACCCCACTGATACCATAATGAAGGAAATGTCAGTAAAATAATTTAGAAAGTTGATGACTAAAATGTTCAATCAACTGAAAGAAGACTTAAAAATAAAATAAGAAAGAATATACAGGAAATGAAAGAACATTTCAACAAACAGATTCTGAAAAATAAGGAAATGGAAGTTAGAGATCGATAAATCAAACTGAAAATTCGGTTGAATCACCAACAGATGAGAACACTTTGAAGACAGATTCATAGGTCTCAAAGACAAAGTATATAATCTGGAAAATAAAGTCAACAATAAAGAAAAGATGATGAGAGGTTGGGGCTGTAGCTCAGTGGTAGAGTGCCTGCCTCGCACATGTGGGGCACTGGGTTCAATCCTCAGCACCACATAAAAATAAATAAATGAAGATATTGTGTCCATCTTCAACTAAAAAAAATGATGAGACATGACCAGAATATTCAAGAAACCTGTAATAATATAACAATTATAAGATCAAATATAAGAGTCATTGACATAAATGAAGGCACCAAACTACAAACTAAAGAAATACACCAACTTTTCAATGAAATAATATCAGAATATTTTTTAAACTTTAGGATTGAGACACAAATTCAAATGTAAGATGCCTTTAGAACCCCAAATAGACAATATCAGAAAAGATTCTATCCAGGAAAGAATCTGCGGAAACTGCTTCTCAGTCCGGGTCCTTCAGAATACTGTGGAGGGAACGAAATGCTGCCATTCACATGGGATACCAACATGGCAGAAATCTGATGTCATCAGAAAGCGGCGGAGGAGAGAACTTCATCGATACCAGCGGCGACAGAAACAGTTGGTCTCCTGGTAAAGAAAGTGAGTCACAAACACCCGAGTCTCTCTCACTTTATCATCAAGCCAGAGGGGCAGAGCAGAGCCACCGCCTGCGCCCGGAACAGGACCAGCGGCCCGCCAGGGTGACCCCAATTGGAGTAGGGGAAGAGCAGAGCCGCCACCTGCGCCGGCAAGGTAGGCAGACCTGCGACCGACCGGCAGAACAGGACCAGTGGTCCGCGGGCGTGGTAGGAGGGGCAGGGCAGAGCCGCCGCCCGCACCTGCAAGGTAGGCAGACCTGCAACAGACCTGCGGATCAGGCCCAGTGGCCCGCCAGTGCGGTAGTCACGTAAACCCAATTGGAGTAGGGGCAGGGCAGAGCAGAGCCGCCACCCACACCCGCAAGGTAGGCAGACCTGCGACCAACCTGCAGAACAGGCCCAGTGGTCCACGGGCGTGGTAGGAGGGGCAGGGCAGAGCCGCCGCCCGCACCTGCAAGGTAGGCAGACCTGCGACAGACCGGCGGATCAGGCCCAGCGGCTGGCCAGGGTGGTAGGCACGTTACCCCAATTGGAGTAGGAGCAGAGGAGAGCTTTTGCCCGCGCCCAGAACAGGCCCAGCAGTCCGCAGGTGTGGTAGACAAATCACACCAATTGGAGGAGGGGCAGAGCAGAGCCGCTGCCCGCGCCTGCAAGGTAGGCAGACCTGCAACCAACCGGCAGAACAGGCCCAGGGGTCCGCGGGCGTGGTAGACACGTCACACCAATTGGAGGAGGGGCAGAGCAGAGCAGATGCCCGCGCCTGCAAGGTAGGCAGACCGCCGTCCAACCCTGCAAGGGAGACTTTTCAACTATACAAGAGCAATATAAATATATAGGGGGAAAAAATTTTCAAAAACACAACAGTTTCACCAAGCAGAAAGAAACGCAAGCAATATGAAAAGACAAGGAAAGAAAGGACCACAAGCAATGCAGGTCAACTCAACTTTAGAAGAGGTAACAGCTGCAGCAGACGGAATGTCAGATAAAGAATTCAGGATATACATGCTTCAGATGATCTGGAGTCTCAAGGAAGACATTAGACAGCAAAATCAGACAATGAAAGATCACTTCGACAATGAATTACACAAACAAATCCAGGCAGCAAAAGACCAACTATACAGGGAGATAGAGGTTATAAAAAACAAACAAACAGAAATCCTAGAAATGCAGGAAGCAATAAACCAACTTAAAAACTCAATGGAGAATACTACCAGCAGAGTAGAACACTTAGAAGATAGAACATCAGACAATGAAGACAAAGTATTTCAACTGGAAAAGAACATAGACAGCTCAGCAAGACTGTTAAGAAACCATGAGCAGAACATCCAAGAAATATGGGATAACATAAAGAGACTAAACTTAAGAGTCATTGGGATACAGGAAGGTACAGAGCTCCAAACAAAGGAATGAGCAATCTATTCAATGAAATAATACGAGAAAACTTCCCAGACTTGAAGAATGAGACAGAATCCCAAATCCTAGAAGCCTACAGGACGCCGAATGTGCAAAATCATAAGAGATCCACACCTAGACACATTATAATGAAGATGCCCAACATACAGAATAAGGAGAGAATTTTAAAAGCTACAAGAGAAAGGAAGCAGATTACATTTAGGGGTAAGCCAATCAGGATAACAGCTGATCTTTCAACACAGACTCTGAAAGCTAGAAGATCCTGGAATAACATATTTCAAACACTGAAAGAAAATGGGTTCCAACCAAGAATTGTGTATCCAGCGAAATTAAGCTTCAGGATGGAAGATGAAATTAAAACCTTCCACGATAAACAAAAGTTAAAAGAATTTGCAGCTAGAAAACCATCTCTTCAAAACATCCTCGGCAAAACATTACAGGAAGAGGAAATGGAAAATAACAATGAAAACCAACAGTGGGAGGTAGGACAGTAAAGGGGGGGTGGATAATCAAAGAGGAAAAACAAACCATGTGCTCTTTCGCTTCGCTCCGGGCGGAGAAGCTGAATGTGTAATCAGCAGTGGATTGTAAGTACCGGAGGCAAAGAAAGCTCAGTGCGCCCCGCCTTTTTTTTTTTTTTGAATATTTTTTATACAGGGAGAGTTTGTGGATTGGGATTGTTGGCGGAGCTGTGGTTTCTGTGCCGAAAATCCACTCCGCGGGAGCCGCCATTTGCTTTCTGCTTGCTGTCTTGATGGCTCTGTATACACTGTCCGGCAGCCGCACCTAGAGGTTGGAGCTGGGCTGCGTGCCGAGCCCTGTCCTCCGAAGGCTGGACTGCAGCCTCGAGCGTCTCGGTGGCCTGTTCGCCGCTGCACCTTCAGGCAGAGCCTGCTCTGGGTTCGTTCTGCACCCCCCTGCCAGGGGACCCGTGCTCCGGAGGAGGGGGACTGAGAGCCGCGGCGGCAGCCGCTTGGGCCCCTGGGGCCGGGCACCGGGCTGAAGAGCTGCAGAGGCCAGGGCGGCTCTGCTACGGTCGCAGACAAGCGCGGTGCTCGTCAGCGCGGCCCAGAGACGGAGGCGACGGCGGCAGGGTTTCATTTCTAGAAATCTGGACTGGAAAGAGAAGCAGCAGTTTGTATAATCCCAAGAACTTGCTTATACCAGGAAGCTGTAAGGGCAACATGAATATTACTGAGGAGATGTAACATGGTGGCAGGCGCAGAGAGATCAAGTCTCTGACATCTTCAACTGCGCGGGCATAGGGAGCCGTAAACTGTCTAAATGCTGTTTGCTCAGGATCACTAGGCAATGCTGAGCTGACGTGGATCTGGGGTGTACAGGCTGGGCCCCTCAGAACACACACACAGAGCCCGAATCGGAGGCAATTAAGCTCCGGTTCGCCTGCTTCGTGTGACTCAGCACTAACGATCCCACTGAAATAATTGGCCGGCCCCTAGGAACTTACAGAGGTAAAAGCCAACCGAGCCTTCATAGGCAGTGGCCACAGGACTGAAACGGGGATTGGGAGAGACAGTCAGGACCCACCCGTTGCATTGGTCACCCGGCAAAGGGAACAAACGGTCACCATTTGCATGGGATATCACCATGGCAGAGAAATGGCGTCTCGGGCGGAGGAGATAACTGCATTGAAACCAGCGCGACAGGTGTGTAATCCCCTAGTCATCTCTCTCCACACAGCAGGGAAAACTTAAGGGCCACTCCCAGCTCTCCTGTGAACGCAATAACCAGACCGAGGGAATCAGGAGTGACGCGGGACTCACGGCGCGGAACTCCCAGCTACCGCTCCCACCAGTGCTGACAACTGAGGTCTCTTGCACCAGCTACCGGGGGCGTGGCTACAGGAGGGCAAGCAAATTCGCTGGGGGATCTCAGCCCCAAGCTCTACAAACTTAGGGTCTGAGGGAGGCAAACAGGGAGAGTGAGCCCAGGTGTTCATGAAAACAGGGCTCCCAGGAGCAGCAGACCTGGCGTGTAGCCAGTATTGTGGTGAGCGCCACAGGTGAGCACGGCCTGGCTTGAGGAAACACAAGACAAGGCCCTAGACACTCAGGATTGGAGACCCGCCCAGTCTAGGAGAAAGAGCTGCTGCACAGTGAATGGTTCCCACCTATTGAGAGGAGAAGCTTGGCCCAGTGGGCACAGCTCCACCTACTGGAAGAGAAGTTAATAGAACTCTAGGACTGCATTTATTATTATTATTATTATTATTATCATTTTTTTTCTTTCCTTTTTCTTTTTTTTTCTTTTTTTTTCTTCTTTTTCTTTCATTTTCAATTTTTATTTGTTGTTGTTCTTTAATTTTTTTTCAATGTTTCTATTTTTTTAATTTTTTTTATTTTATTATTATTATTTTTTTTTAAATTTTAATTTTCATTTTTTATTATCACTATTATTTTTGTTAAAAATTTTTTTTCGTCTTTTCTTTCTTTCTTTATTATCTAATCTTTGTTATTCTTGTTTCTTTTGTCTTTTCATTTCTTTTCAATTTTCTTATTACCCCTTCCTTGAATTCTACCTGCCTACTCTCATTCTCTTTAGTGACTTCTTCCCTTCCCTTCTAATATCTTTCCTCTCAAGCATCAAATAAATCTATAAGAGTAAACAGTAACTCAGCAGTCAAACAGAACAAGAAGTAACATGAGCAGCATAAAAAAGCAAGGAAGAAAAGGAGTACAAACAATGAAGGACAGCCTAAATATTCAGGAGGACCTAGAGTCAGCAGAAAAATGGTCATATAAAGAACTCAAGGAATACCTTAGACAGATGGAATGGAACCTTAAAGAAGATACGAGACAGCAAATCCAAACAGTGAAAGAACACTTTGAAAATGAATTACATAGACAGATAAAAGAAGAAGTTAAGCATCTTTATCAGGAGATTGAGATTATAAAAAAAAAAACAATAATTCTAGAAATGAAGGAAACGATAAACCAAATTAAAAACTCAATTGAGAGTATCACTAACAGAGTGGAGCAAGTAGAAGCCAGAACATCAGATAATGAAGACAAAATATATCATCTTGAAAAGAGTCTAGCCAACTCAGAAAGGCTGGTTAAAAACCACGAGAAAAACATCCAAGAGATATGGGATAACATAAAGAAACCAAACCTACGAGTCATCGGGATAGAAGAAGGTACAGAGATTCAAACCAAGGGAATGAGTAACCTGCTGAAAGAAATAATTACAGAAAACTTTCCAGAAATAAAAAAGGAAACGGATATACAAATTGTAGATGCATACAGGACACCGAGCACACAAAATCACAGTAGACCAACGCCAAGACACATTGTTATGAAGATATCCAATATACAGAACAAAGAGAAAATACTAAAAGCTACAAGAGAAAGGAGGCAGATTACATTCAGGGGTAAACCAATAAGGTTAACAACGGATTTTTTATCACAGACGCTGAAAGCGAGAAGATCCTGGAACAACGTATTTCAAACACTGAAAGACAATGGATGCCAACCAAGAATTCTGTATCCAGCAAAATTAAGCTTCAGGTACGATAACGAAATAAAAATCTTTCATGATAAACAAAAGCTAAAAGAATTTGCAGCCAGAAAACCAGCATTGCAAAGCATCTTGAGCAAAACACTACACGAGGAAGAAATGAAAAACAATTAACAAAACCATCAGTGGGAAGTGCCTCTATAAAGACAGAGGGCGGGGGGAAAGCTAACCATGGAGAAACAAACTAAATTAAAAAAAAAAAAAAGAAGAAGATAAATAATCAAACATGGCTGGAAGTACAAACCATATATCCATAGTAACTCTAAACATTAATGGCTTAAACTCCCCAATAAAGCGACATAGGCTGGTAACATGGATTAAAAAAACAAATCCAACAATATGCTGCCTCCAGGAGACACATCTGATTGGAAAAGACATACACAGGCTGAAGGTGAAAGGTTGGGAAAAAATATACCATGCACACGGTCCTCGTAAGCAAGCAGGGGTGGCCATCCTCATATCAAATAAAATTGACTTCAAGACTAAATTAATCAAAAGGGATAAGGAAGGACATTATATACTGCTAAAAGGAACCATTCACCAACAAGACATAACAATTATCAATATTTATGCACCAAATAATGGTGCTGCGACGTTCATAAAACAAATTCTCCTCAAGTTCAAGAATCAAATAGACCACAACACAATAATTATGGGTGACTTCAACACACCTCTCTCACAATTGGACAGATCCTCCAAACAAAAGCTGAATAAAGAAACTATAGAACTCAATATCACAATCAACAACCTAGACTTAACTGACATATATAGAATATATCAACCATCATCAAGTGGATATACTTTTTTCTCAGCAGCACATGGATCCTCCTCAAAAATAGACCATATATTATGCCATAGGGCAACCCTCAGTAAATATACTGGGGTGGAGATAATACCATGTATTTTATCTGATCATAATGGAATGAAACTGGAAATCAATGATAAAAGACGGAAGGAAAAATCCTACATCACATGGAAAATGAACAATATGTTACTGAATGATCAATGGGTTACAGAAGACATAAAGCAAGAAATCAAAAAATTCTTAGAGATAAATGAAAATACAGACACAACATATCGGAATCTATGGGACACAATGAAAGCAGTTTTAAGAGGGAAATTTATCGCTTGGAGGTCATTCCTGAAAAAAAGGAAAAACCAACAAATAAATGAGCTCACACTTCATCTTAAAGCCCTAGAAAAGGAAGAGCAAAACAACAGCAAATGTAGCAGAAGGCAAGAAATAATTAAAATCAGAGAGGAAATCAACGAAATTGAAACAAAAGAAACCATTGAAAAATTAACAAAACTAAAAGTTGGTTCTTTGAAAAAATAAATAAGATCGACAGACCCTTAGCCATGCTAACGAAGAGAAGAAGAGAGAGAACTCAAATCACTAACATACGGGATGAAAAAGGCAATATCACAACAGACACTACAGAAATACAGAAGACAATTAGAAATTATTTTGAAAACCTATATTCCAATAAAATAGAAGATAGTGAAGACATCGATAAATTCCTTAAGTCATATGATTTGCCCAGACTGAGTCAGGAGGATACTCACAACTTAAACAGACCAATAACAATAGATGAAATAGAAGAAGCAATCAAAAGACTTCCAACCAAGAAAAGCCCAGGACCGGATGGGTATACAGCGGAGTTTTACAAAACCTTTAAGGAAGAATTAATACCAATACTTTTCAAGTTATTTCAGGAAATAGAAAAAGAAGGAGCTCTGCCAAATTCATTCTATGAGGCCAACATCACCCTGATTCCGAAACCAGACAAAGACACCTCAAAGAAAGAAAACTACAGACCAATATCTCTGATGAACCTAGATGCAAAAATCCTCAATAAAATTCTGGCGAATCGGATACAAAGGCACATCAAAAAAATTGTGCACCATGATCAAGTAGGATTCATCCCTGGGATGCAAGGATGGTTCAATATACGGAAATCAATTAATGTTATTCACCACATCAATAGACTTAAAAATAAGAACCATATGATCATCTCAATAGACGCAGAAAAAGCATTCGACAAAGTACAGCATCCCTTTATGTTCAAAACATTAGAAAAACTAGGGATAACAGGAACTTACCTCAACATTGTAAAAGCTATCTATGCTAAGCCTCAGGCTAGCATCATTCTCAATGGAGAAAAATTGAAGGCATTCCCCCTAAAATCTGGAACAAGACAGGGATGCCCTCTATCACCACTTCTATTCAATATAGTTCTCGAAACACTGGCCAGAGCAATTAGACAGACGAAAGAAATTAAAGGCATAAAAATAGGAAAGGAAGAACTTAAATTATCACTATTTGCAGATGACATGATTCTATACCTAGAAGACCCAAAAGGGTCTACAAAAAAACTACTAGAACTAATAAATGAATTCAGCAAAGTGGCAGGATATAAAATCAACACGCATAAATCAAAGGCATTTCTGTATATCAGCGACAAAACTTCTGAAACGGAAATGAGGAAAAACACTCCATTCACTATATCCTCAAAAAAAATAAAATACTTGGGAATCAACCTAACAAAAGAGGTGAAAGATTTATATAATGAAAACTACAAAACCCTAAAAAGAGAAGTAGAAGAAGATCTTAGAAGATGGAAAAATATACCCTGTTCATGGATAGGCAGAACTAACATCATCAAAATGGCGATATTACCAAAAGTTCTCTATAGGTTTAATGCAATGCCAATCAAAATCCCAACGGCATTTCTTGTAGAAATGGATAAAGCAATCATGAAATTCATATGGAAAAATAAAAGACCCAGAATAGCAAAAGCAATTCTAAGCAGGAAGTGCGAATCAGACGGTATAGCGATACCAGACTTAAAACTATATTACAGAGCAATAGTAACAAAAACAGCATGGTACTGGTACCAAAACAGGAGGGTGGACCAATGGTACAGAATAGAGGACACAGAGACTAATCCACAAAGCTACAACTATCTTATATTTGATAAAGGAGCTAAAAGCATGCAATGGAGGGAGGATAGCATCTTCAACAAATGGTGCTTGGAAAACTGGAAATCCATATGCAACAAAATGAAACTGAATCCCCTCCTCTCGCCATGCACAAAAGTTAACTCAAAGTGGATCAAGGAGCTAGATATCAAATCAGAGACTCTGCGTCTGATAGAAGAAAAAGTTGGCTCCGATCTACATATTGTAGGGTCGGGCTCCAAATTCCTTAATAGGACACCCATAGCACAAAAGTTGATAACAAAAATCAACAAATGGGACTTACTTAAACTGAAAAGTTTTCTCTCAGCAAGAGAAACAATAAAAGAGGTAAATAGGGAGCCTACATCCTGGGAACAAATTTTTACTCCTCACACTTCAGATAGAGCCCTAATATCCAGAGTATACAAAGAACTCAAAAAATTAAACAATAAGAAAACAAATAACCCAATCAACAAATGGGCCAAGGATCTGAACAGACACTTCTCAGAGGAGGACATACAATCAATCAACAAGTACATGAAAAAATGCTCACCATCTCTAGCAGTCAGAGAAATGCAAATCAAAACCACCCTAAGATACCATCTCACTCCAGTAAGATTGGCAGCCATTATGAAGTCAAACAACATCAAGTGTGGCGAGGATGTGGGGAAAAGGGTACACTTATACATTGCTGGTGGGACTGCAAATTGGTGCAGCCAATTTGGAAAGCAGTATGGAGATTTCTTAGAAAGCTGGGAATGGAACCACCATTTGACCCAGCTATTCCCCTTCTCGGTCTATTCCCTAAAGACCTAAAAAGAGCATGCTACAGGGACACTGCTACATTGATGTTCATAGCAGCACAATTCACAATAGCAAGACTGTGGAACCAACCTAGATGCCCTTCAATAGATGAATGGATAAAAAAAATGTGGCATTTATACACAATGGAGTATTACTCTGCATTAAAAAATGACAAAATCATAGAATTTGCAGGGAAATGGATGGCATTAGAGCAGATTATGCTAAGTGAAGCTAGCCAATCCCTAAAAAACAAATGCCAAATGTCTTCTTTGATATAAGGAGAGTAACTGGGAACACAGTAGGGATGAAGAGCATGAGAAGAAGATTAACATTAAACAGGGATGAGAGGTGGGAGGGAAAGGGAGAGAGAAGGGAAATTGCATGGAAATGGAAGGAGACCCTCAGGGTTATACAAAATTACATACAAGAGGAAGTGAGGGGAAAGGGAAAAATAATACAAGGGGGAAAATGAATGACAGTAGAGGGGGTAGAGAGAGAAGAGGGGAGGGGAGAGGAGGGGGGATAGTAGAGGATAGGAAAGGCAGCAGAACACAATAGACACTAGTATGGCAATATGTAAATCAATGGATGTGTAACTGATGTGATTCTGCAATCTGTATATGGGGTAAAAATGGGAGTTCATAACCCACTTGAATCAAAGTGTGAAATATGATATGTCAAGAACTATGTAATGTTTTGAACAACCAACAATAAAAAATTTAAAAAAAATAAAATAAAATAAATTTTAAAAATGAAAAAAAAGTTCATATTATAAGTCCATAATATGTATAATTAGTTCATAATATGTATAATTTTGGCATATGTACTATAGTTAGTACATATTCCATAGAATTACTTTAATTAAGCCTTGGATGAGATATTGCATACAAAGTATAAAGGATAGTGCTTGTCACTCAGTGGGTATGTAATAAATATCATAATCTTCAAAAAAAAAGATTCTATCCAGGACATATTATAATTAAAATATCTAATATAAATAGCAAGGATATAATTCTAAAAGCCACAAGAAAAAAAAAACACAAATCACATTTAGAAGTCAGTCAGTTAGCATTTGTACTAATTTTTTAATTCAAACCCTAAAAACCAGGAGGACTTATAACTATATATCATGCCCTGAAAGATAACAGGTGCCAACAAAACTTGCTATTGCAGCAAAATTATTCTTCAGAATTGATGATTAAATAAACTTTCCACGATAAGCAGAAACTAAAGAATTTACAACCAATAAGCCAGCACTATAAAACATACTCAATGAGATAATTCATGCAGAAGAAATTTAACAAAATGAAAACCAGTATAGGGATGATTCTTGCTAGAAGAATTAAAGGAGAATTAAGCATCAGAAATAAATTAAAACAGAAGGAAATAAAAATCATCTCTCTATAATAACACTGAATGTGAATGGTCTAAACTTTCCAATTAAAAGAGAGATTGGCAAAACAGATCAAAAAACAAGACCCAGCCATATATTGTTTACAGGAAACTTACTTTATGGACAAAGAAATCCACAGAATGAAGGCAGAAAGAAAGAAAAGGTATACCATACAAATAGAGACCTAAAAAAAGCAACAGTAGCTACTCTTTATGTCTCACAAAGTAGAATTCAAGCCTAAATTAACCAGAAGAGACAAAGAAGGTCACTTCATACTTGTTACAGGAATCATCCAATAAGACTGTAAATATTAATGACCCTATATTGGTGCATCTACATATATTATACAAACCTTTCTCAATATAAAGAATCAAGTAGACCCCAATACAATAATACCAGGTGATTTCAACATACCTCTCTCACCAATACACATGGCATTCAGACACAAACTAAATACTCTTCAGAACTAAAAAGTAAATTGACCTAACAGATATTTATAAAATAGATCATACATCAATAACTGAATTTACTTTCTTCTCATTTGCATATGAAAACTTCTCTAAATTAGACCATACATTAGTACACAAAGCAAGTCATAGCCAAAAAAAAAAGATAATGCCTTGCTTCCTATCAGATAGTATTGATTTATGATTTCATTCCATATTAAGATAAAGACAGAAGTCATTTTAAAACCTGGAGATTAAATAATACACTTTCAAATGAGTATTGAGTCATGGAAGAAATAAAAAAAAATAGAAACTAATGGGAACAGAGATATAACATATCAAAGTCTCCAGGACAGTATGAAAAAAGTTCCAAGAACAAAATTTATAGTATTGAGTGCCTACAATAGAAAAAGAGAAATATCACAATAATCTAATGTTACACTTCAAGCCCTAAAAAAGGAAGAATGAACTAATTCTAAAATCAGCAAAAGACAGGAAATAATTAAGATCAGAGCCAAAATTAATGAAATTTAAAATAAAAAATACATAAAGGATGAATGCAACAAAGAGTTGTTACTTTTAAAATATAAGTAAGATTGATAAACTTATCAGCTAAACTAACCACATAAAGAGAGATCCAAATCAACAAAATTAGAGATGAAAAAGGAGATATCAACATGGACACTTCTGAAATCCAGAGGATTATTAGAAAATATTTTGAAAACTTATACTCCAATAAATAATAAAACCTAGAAGATATTAACAAATTTCTAGATATATATGACCTATCAAAATTGAACCAAGAGAATATTAAAGTCTAAACATACCAATATCAAATAATGAGATTGAAGCAGCAATTAAAATCCTTCCAACAAAGAAAAGTCCAGGACCAGATAGATTCTCAGTCAAGTTCTACCAAATGTTTAAAGAAGAAATAATGCCAATCTTCCTCAAATTATCCCATGAAATAGAAAGGGAAGGAACACTCTGGAATTCATTCTATGAAGTCAATATAACTTTAATGCCAAAACCAGAAGACACATCAAGGAAAGAAAACTACAAAAACATCACAAAATTATATTTGGGATAAATATAGACACAAAAATCTTTAATAAAATATTAGCAAACTTCATTCAAAAACACATTAAGAAGATAGTACATCCTAGATGGTTTTCATCCCAGGGATAAAATGTTGCTTCAGCATATACAATAAATAAATAAATATAATTCACAATATAAGTAGAATTATGGACAAAAATCACATGATCATTCCAACACATGCACATAAAGCCTCTGACTAAATCAAGCACCCACTCATATTAAAAATGCTTGAAAAACTGAGATAAAAGAAACTTACCTTAACATTATAAAGAGTATATATATGATAAACCCAAAGCTACCCTCATATTGAATGGAGATAAACCCAAAGCTATCATCATATTGAATATCCACTCTCACCTCTTTTATTCATTATAGTCCTTGAAACTAGCCAGAGCAATCAGGCAAAAGAAGGAAATAAAGGGGATACAAACAAGAAAAGAAGAAGTCAAATTATCTCTGTTGCTAATGACATGATCTGTATCTAAAAGACAAAAAAAAAACTCCACCAGGAAACATCTGGAGCTGGTAAATTCAGGAAAGTACAAAGATACAAGATCAATATACAAAAATCAATCATTTTCCTATACTCCAAAATGAATCTGCTGAGCAAGAAATCACAAAAACTATTTCATTCACAAAAATGTAAAAAATAAACAAACAAAAAAAAAATACCTGGGAATAAATCTAACCAAGGAGATGAAAGACCTCCATAATGAAAACTTAGACAACTGAAGAAAGACATTTTTTAAACTTTTTTTGTTGTTCTTTTTAGATATACATGACAGTAGAGTATATTTTGACATACTGTATATACATAGAGTATATCCTATTCTAATTAGGATACCATTCTTGTGGAAGAAATAAATTTAAGAAGACCTTAGACAATGAAAGACCTCCCATAGTTTTGGATAGGCAGAATTAATATTATCAGAATTGCCATACTATCAAAAGCATTACAAAGACTCAATGCAATCCCCTTCAAAATGCCAATTACACTCTTCACAGAACTAGAAAAAAATAGTCCTAAAATTCAAAAAGTTATTTGGAAGAAAAAAAGATCCAGAGTAACCAAAGCAATCTTAAGCAGAAGAGTAATGTTGAAGACATCACAATAGCAGGTCTCAAATTATATTACAGAGCTATAGTAACTAAAACAGCAAGGCATTGGCATCAAAATAAACATGAAGACAAATGAAATAGAAGATACAGAGACAAATTCACATGGTCATCTGATATTCAACAAGGGTCCAAAAATATATGTTGGAGGAAAAGATAGTCTTTTTAACAAATGGTGCTAGGAAAATTGGATATGTAAAAGAACAAACTGGAACCCTATCTTTCACCCTGCATGAAAATTGACTCAATGTAGATCAAAAAGCTAGGAATTAGACCAGAAACTCTGCAACTGATTGAAGAAAATGTAGGCCCAATACTACATCCATTGGTACAGGAACCAACTTTCTAAATAAGACACTGAAAACCCAAGACATAAACCAGGAATCAATAATTGGGACAGCATTAAATTAAAAAGCTTTTGCACAGCAAAGGAAACAAGAATGTAAAGAGAGCCTCCAGAATGGGAGAAAATATTTGCCAACTATTCCTCTGACAGGAAATTAATACTAGAATATGTATAAAGAACTCAAAAAACTTAACAAAAAAAAAACCAAATACCTCAATCAACAAACAGGCAAAAGAACTAGACAGACATTTCTCAAAAGAAGAAATACAAAGGACAAACAAATGTATGAAAAAATGTTCAACATCTCTAGCAATCACGGAAATGCAATCAAAACTACACTGAGATTTCATCTCACTCCATTTAGAATGGCAATCATCAAGAACACAATAATAAATACTGGTGAGGATATGGGGGCAAGGGTATACTCATATATTGTTAATGGGACTGCAAATTAGTACAACCACTCTGAGAAGCAGAATGGAGAGTCCTTAAAAAACGAGGAATGGAACCACCCAGGTATCTCACTCCTTGGTAATTATTCAACAGAACTAAATTCAGCAACTTCAGTGATAGCCACACCAATGTTTATAGCAGCATAATTCACCATGGCCAAATTACAGAACAAGCCCAGGTTCCTATCAACAGATGAATGGATAAAGAAAGTATGCTATATATACACAATGGAGTTTTACTGAGCCATAAAGAAGAATGAAATTACGGCATTTGCCAGAAAACAAATGGAACTAGAGAACATCATGTTAAGTGAAAAAAGCTAGTCTCATAAAGTCAAGAGTTCAAATATTTTTCTTTCATATGTGCAGGTAGAGCAAAACAAGGGGAGTAAAGGGGGTGAATTATATGAAAATGAAAGGAAGATCAGTGCAATGGAGGAGGGGGATTGAGAAAGAGAGGGGAGGAACTGCAGAATGAGATTGACCAAATTATACTGTGTGCACAATGAATTCCACCTTTATGTACACTTATCAGGTACTAATTTATAAAAACAATAAATAGATGAAGGGAGGCCAATAGATGAAGGGGAATGGGGGAGGGAGAAAGGGGAGGGAATGAGGAGGTACTGAAATGGAGCAAATTATATCCCATGCATGTGTGATTATGTCAAAAGGAACCCCATAATTATATATAGCTATACTTCACTAGTAAAAGCAAAAAGTCTCTCACTGGCTACTGTTTATAGTGACCCAACTCTTCCCTCAAAGGTACCAGCTGGAATCCTGGCAGCACCATCAACTTGACATGAAACTACTACCACTTAAAACGGAAGAGAGATGTTTATTCCTAGAGTAAGATGTAAAAATCATTATGAATCATAGAGCAGAGGCATAGAAAGGAAGCAAAATTAAGATGCCCATGCTCCTCTGTGACCACTGGGTCATTTAATAGTGCAGGCACTTAGTAGATTCTGAGCCCAAAGAATTCAATGACAGTGTTCTCACTCACACCACAACATGTTCCCAGTCCAATCATGCCCAATGCAAGCTCTGTCTTTCCCACAAATGGCTGATTTGATCTTCATTTCTAATCTTATCCTCAGATAACAAACTGTATAGCAGATCTGAGAGTGCCCAAGAGTCACTCACATGAACAGCCTACCTTCCTGAACCCAAGCTCAGGTGCTTTTTCCTTCCCTGACCGTGAAGTTGTGTTCCTCTTTTCAGATACCACAAGTTTTGAACTAATCAAACATTTATATTGTGGATTATACAGGGAAGAGCCCTACCAGATTCCATGATGAGAAATGGGAGATGGTGGGAGGGGTTCCCTTTTTCAGTCCTTTCTCTAACAGTTGACTTTGAGTCACTGCCCAGACATTTCACTGCAGCAAGGAGAGGTGGGGGGGAGTAGAAGAAGAACTGAAGGCAAGGAGGTGAACAAAGCCCAGTGAAAGGGGTGGTTGTCGGGACTCAGTGCCCTGTGGACAGAGCTAACTGAGAGTTAGGTCAGGCCTAGGACAGTTGGCACAGGGCCCAGAGCCCCTTTTCAGGTCCAGTTTAGTTCTCTCTGCTTTTTTATTTTTTATTACCACCAATTACCCAATTCTTTGTGGGGATTTTTCTCTCCCCAAAATGACCATGGAGTTGACAGAGCTGAAAGAGACTGGACAAAGTTCAAATACCATCTGTTATCTAATTAAGACCATTAAGCAGGAATAATAATAAGTTAGAGGACAAAGCTTTCTGTACCTGCCAAACCATAGCTCTGGGGGCAGGTAGATGAGCCTCCATTCCTTCTCCTCTCCCCTTTCCTTTAACGCCTTGCCCTATTTCATAACTCTTTTTTCTTCTCCACTGCCTCTCCTTCCCATCTATCTCTCAACTGCTCTTGCTGTCTCCCTCCAAAAAGGACTCACACCTGTTATTCCTTTTTTAAAAAAAAATCCTCTCAGCCATTACCTGTATCTAGTTACTTTCCTATTGTCTCAAAATTTTTGAATGAATAGCATAAAAATGTTACCTGCATGTCTTTGCCATTCATTTACTTTCTAATCTCATGCCATCTGATTTTTATTAAATTCTATTTAAACATCACTGGCCAAATTTAGTCAGGAGTCTCTGTAGCTTTTAAAATTTTATTACTAATTTCCATATTGAAAGTCTTTTCCTTTAGATTCTAAAACATACCAGTTACTCAGCATCTAGGTTTCTGCTTGGTTTTTGACCACCTCTTATTTATTGGTAGTATACCTCCCTCTTCCCCTTAATATCTGTAGTTTTTCAAGGTCTGTCCCTAGCCTGGGGTCACTCCCATGTGGACCACAACGCATTATTACCCTCTCCTCAACTCTACATGTCCTTTATAACAATCTGTTGACAATCCTACCTGCTCTCTAAGTGCTTATCCCAATAGTATTCACAGCTTCTCCCATCCCACATAGCCAAAGTTAATTTCACTCCTTTCAGCCGAACTATCATTCTCCCATTTGCTAATTATTTCCTGTATCTTAAGCCTAAATATGAATAATTGCAAAGTCCTACAGATATCCCATCTGCAACACATTCTATTTTTACCCTTTTTTCATTTCTTTCTATTTATTTATTTTTATGTGGTGCTGAGGATCAAACCCAGTGCCTCATATGGGCAAGGCAAGCGCTTCACCACTGAGCTGCAAGCCCAGCCCCACTTTTGCCATTTCTGTTAGCCTTCACACTAGTTCAGGACCTTGATATTTCTATCCCTCTTTTTCTAAATTTTCCTCCTTTCCCTAACGTCATTTCAATATCTCACAACTTTCCTACGCAGGCTTACATCTAAATCGGAGGCTCTTGCCTGTCGAAGCTTTTGAAGCACTGGAGATGTTTCTGAAGCAAAAGCCCAGGTCCACTGGCAAAGGGTTCTACTTTAATTGGCCTGGGGTTGTGAGGGTCCAGGCACAGGTTTCTGTTATTTGGTGTTAGTGGTGGCTTTTATTCTCAGGTGATTCTAATGCACACTACAGTTCAGCCAAGAACCACTGTTAGCAAAATTAAAACTGGGTTTTTTTTTTTTTTTCATATAGTTTAGCATTTTGTCTTATTTCCTTCTTGTGACTTATTTTTTTTTTTTTTGCTGTGAACTACCATTAATTCATTTTGGTTTAAACTTTTGTTTAATTGTACTGCTTATAAACTAACTTGAAACCTTTGTTTAATCCTCAGATCTTCAATTGAAGCCCTTCCCTTTTTTTTCCCTTCCAGCCATTTCTCACATGTAATTTATTTGTGCAACTACATCATGATTTTACATAAGTAACTTTTCTGAGTCTAAAATTAAAAGATTAAATGACCTCTAAGTTTATTTTTTAACACAAAAATTACTTACACTTCTGGTGAATAGTGCTTTCAGTATACTTTACCTAAATGCCTGATTTAAAGCAGGTTTAAATTCTATAATGGTTTTTGTAATTAGAATGATTCCTACATCAGTGCACCCTGTGAAGGTGTCCACAAATGCCATGAGAGGATTGCTGTCTTTCCCTTTTAATAGTTCATATGATTGTTGTTCGACTTTTCCCCCCATACCCATAATAGTACCTTTGTCTTTGGTTGCATTTCCTGCTATGTATTAGGCCCAAAATTAACCTTTTTTCTTCCTGCTGTTAAGGCCAACCACACTACTCAGGGATTACTTTTAAGGCCTTATGAGGAGTCTTTTGTCTCCTATCATTTTTTCCCTCTACCAACTATGCCATCTGCCAGGATGAGTCAGGGACTCACTGACCATGTGGCTTTCTTCTGAAATACTGGGACATGCCTCTCTCCAGTGACCCTTCTGTTTGCAGGATATGCAATGGTTAGTTCCTAATCTCTGCAATTCGCATAATCCCCGGATCTGGAAGGCAGGTGAATCACCAGAGTATCAGGGTCCTTTTAAACAGGTCCTGTCATACCCTGGATCTTGGATGACATTGGTTGTTGTCTTAGCCCTTTTAACTTTCTTGGATTTAGTCTTCAAGTTTTTGTTGTTGAGCACCCAGCAGACTAGTTGCAACAGCCAATAGTTCACTGTTAAACTTGACCCTATCTTTCCTGGAGATAAAGGTTAGTGTTTTAGTCAGCTTTTTTCACTGCTGTGACTAAAAGACCTGACAGGAACAATTTTACAGGAGGAAAAGTTTATTTAAGGGCTCAGGTTTCAAAGGTCTCAGTCCATAGACAGCTGGCTCCATTCCTCAGGACTTGAGTGGAGGCTGAACATCATGGCAGAAGAGTGTGGTGGAAGGAAGAAGCTTACATGATGATCAGAAAGCAGAGAGAGAGAGAGAGAGAGAGAGAGAGAGAGAGAGAGAGAGAGACTCCACTCACCAGATACAAAATATATACCCCAAAGCCATGCCCGCAATGCCTGCCTCCTCCAACCACACCCTACCTGCTTCCAGTTACCACTAAATTATTCCCTATCAGGGAATTAATTCACTGATTGGCTTAAGACTCTCACAACTTGATCATTTCTTCTCTGAACCTTCTTGCATTGTCTCAGATGTGAGCTTTTGTGGGACAACTCACATCCAAACCAGAACAGTTAGTATCCAGTCCTTTACAGTGATCCCAATTCCCAATTGCTGAAGAAACCTCAATTTCTATAAAATGAGTCTAGGTTTTTTGGAAAGCTACACTTAAGAGTACTTGTCCTTTCCAGGACTCTGATCATAAATGCTTTAGAGATGAATTAAAACTGTGATGTCAAAGGACTTAGAACAGCAATGGTTAGAATTTTGACAAGAATTTAGCCACCAATGAGACAACTTAGATATTTTAGTGTGTACAAGTATTTCAGGATAACAATTATGCCAGGACCATCAGACTTTTGGTGAATTCAAACCTGTAAATAATTTCCTTAATTATTGCCAGCTTAACCACACATGTAGCTTTTTCATAAGATTTACCCTTTACAAATTTTTATCCTTTTGACTTGTTCAGACCCTCTACAGATTGCTTATATCTTTTGATTTTTGCCCTTATCTTACTCTTTATCAAGTCATAGGACAAAAAATCTTATCACACAAAATCCTTTATTCTCCATAAACATTCCCTTTTTTCCCCAGTCTTCTTAATCAAAACTATATCCCCTGTCTGTAACTTTTTTACATTTTTTTTATTTCCTGGTTTCTTTCTACTTAGTTTTTTTCCTTAAATTTGTATTTTGATAATCATTTTTTACAAAATTCTGAAACTATTATTTTTCCCAATAAGGTAAAATATTTAGTGCTTTTCCCAGTCTCTATCAGAACAGCTTACCTTCCTTTTGTATTCTTAAGGATTACACATTACCCAAATATATTCTTTTTGCAGATTTTAAGAATCCCAAAACATTTTGAATGTATATTTACCAGTCGACAGTTCAGGATTAAATGACATTTTTTAACCATTTATCTCATTTATATTTATCCAACTTATTCATTCCTAACAATTGTGAATTTTGAAGACTTAGACAAGGCTAGTCAGTCTTTATTTAGCCATTTTTTGAGTACCATGTGAATGTAACACATTTGTTACTTAAAGCTATAGCTTCATAAATTTAAATACATACACACACACACACACACACACACGGCTAATCAACACACAATTGGCAATATCAAGCAGGTCATATCTACCTAAAAATTTTCCCAAGTTACAGGAACCTGAAAAAGCATTTGGGGCTCATGTTTTGTTTGATAAATGAGTCTTCACTCATTTTTAAGGCAATTTGTTACTATTTAAATAATAAATAAACAAAAATATGCATGTAGACATACAATATACACCTGCACATAAGCACATTTAAAATTAGACAGAAACAAAGGTTTAATACCCATGAAAGCCCAAGATATCAGATGGAAATAATGACCCGAGGTTCTGCCGTGTGTGATGTGGATGTTGTCTTGGACTTACTCAGTCCAGAGGCCAGTGTTTCCTATTGGGAAACCCTGACTAAGCTTGTGCTTGAGATGGGTCACTGCCCACCTGGTCACCTTGGATGATCGGGAAAGTCCCTCTTTCAGTGCCCTTCCTTCCAACAATATAAACACTGGTTTTGACCCAGGCATCAAATCTTGTTGGGTAAATTTTGGGGGCCTTTTTATTACCCTGAGGTGGTTGTTGTGTTAAGACAGTCATGAGTTACACCCTTTCTCTAACTTCCTATTCTTTCTCACTGCTTCTATCCAGGTCAGTAATAGCCTCTGGGGTCCTGCCTCAAACTCTTCTGATTTCCTTGGGTCAGGGTCAAATTAGATGGATGAGGTAAAAAAAATTACCTAATAAATAAAATAAGGAAAGGAAGAGGAAAGAGAAAAATTTTGCTATTGCTGGGGGGAAAGAGTGAAGAAGGGATAAATAATAGAAACAAAATCCAAGATACCAACCAACAAACAAATGAAAGATCAAAACCAATCAAATCCATGTAAAATCTTACCACACCAAGTCAAACCAACGTTAATAAATGGGTGAAGAAGGGAGCAATTAAGAAGAATAAAATTATGACATTTGCCAGTGAATGGATGGAACTGGAAAACATCATGAGAAGTGAAATAAGTCAGGCTCAGGAAGCCAAGGATCGAATGTTTTCTTATATGTGGAAGCTAGAGCCAAGTAAGGAAAAAAAGGAGCTGGGGTGTTGGATACTGTAAAGAGAGGGAAGATCTGTGGAACAGAAGATTGAGGGCAGGTATTGAGTTTTAGCTGCTTTGAGCTTTGAATGCCAACATCTCTCACTTTTTGGTGTTAAGAGCTCTCCTTGCTACTCTCCTGGCAGCAGGAGCCCAAAGCCCTGGGGAGCTCCCTGGAACTCTTCCATAGGCACAAGAGCAGCTCCTGTCAACTCTATTGTTCTCAATTGTTCTTCACCACCCACCGGCTGCCAGCAGCTTCAGTGTTACCAACTCTTAGCATGACCATCTCAGCCTGCTCTACTCAAGATAGAAATCACAATTAGGCAAAATAAAATCCACCTGGAAGAGGTTTTATTAGGGGAGAATGAGGGGAAGCACCACACCAACTGTTCTGATGAGGGTCTGGGCTTATAGATATGCAAACAGAGCAGACTCACACATGGTCCACATCCTGGCAACTAACTGCAGACTTTCTGCAGAGTCAAGAGTGGGGAGGCTCCTCACAGATGAGATTGGAGACAGTTGAAGTGTCTACAGAGAGGTAGGGTCATTTAGAAAGGTTGTGGGGTGGGGTCATCTAGGATCCACGTATGAGTGAAGCGCCCCTGGCCAAAGTCAAAGTCTGAGCGACTGTGGGATGTCTGACATAGTTGCTACCTGTCACAAGGCATGTACGGGGCAGCCACAGGTATCAAAGATGGAAGAAAGAAAACCAATAAAGTACCTCTTGGGAAAGATCAGACCCTTCAGTTCCTTCTCATTTCTCTGTCTCATTTTCTTTTCTACTCTGCTTGGAACCCTCTTTAAAACGACTTCCCTCCCGGACTCACTTTACTTGGGGCAGATGCCTCCTGGTTCTAGAGAATGGCTTCCCTGATGCCCCACCTTTGTGCTTGCTTAGCCCTTACACTTACCTCTGGTGCACTCACATTAAGTACCTACTGCCCATTTTCCATGACACACTGTTGAACTCCTCCTGCACAGGAACTCCAGCATTTCTCACCTCGGTGTCTCCAGGAGAGAGCAGGTTGCCCTTTTATCATTTGTCAGCACATTTATCAAGGCATTCATCAGGACCCGGTGTTCTGCCTAAGAGGAATTCTCTCAAATTACATTTTCTCCACCTCATTCCACCTGAAATGAATGTTTCTCCTTTTTTCCCCAAACTGGTTCTTTTTATAGTCTTCTCACTAAACTTCCCACACTGGTCTGGTCCTGCCCTATCTAACTTTAACCTTTCCAATTTTATTTTTCTTACACTTCTCTCCCATGGCTGCTGGATTCCCAAAGCTAGTCATCAATGTATAGTTCTCCTCGGACAGTAGACAGGACGACCCACTGAACCATAAAGAAGTCTCATTTTAACTGAGACCAAATATAAGAAAGCAGTGGCCCATTGGGATTATTTATATCCATTCTGGGAGATTATCCTTAAATCCACTGTTCTGAGACATCAGAGAATGGGTTCACAAAACCTGTCTCTACCTCTCTGTTTTGAAGCAAAGACTTTATTACTATTATTCAGTTCTAGCAAGGACAACAGGTCAGAAAAGGATTGAAATTGAAAAGATAGTTTATTACTCACTATTCTCAAGAGAAAGAGGCATGCCACAGCATGGGTGGGGACAAAAAGGGGAAGCACCAGTGTCGATCCAGAGGCAGAAAAAAACAGGAGGTGTAGGTGAGAGCCATTAATGTAGGTTTCCAAAGATGGAATGGAGGATGTAAGGTGGCAGCTAAGCAAAGTCAAGAGTGGCTAGTTTGAATAAAGTCAGTGGGTCTTGGGGTGTGGCAGCTGTCCTGAGGTGTCTGATACCTTTCCCTGGGGTGATTAGATTAGAAAGAGAGTAGCCTGAAGTGTGTCTGATAAAGGAGAAGGTTGGAGGGTGTGGTCTTGGGATTGACTGATTTACATAGGAATGATTCACTCAGAGGGGAGTCATTTTTCTCTCTCTAAGAATTAGCTAATCCTGGGAGGACAGGCTCTTCCAGGTCAGCAAAGCCCAAGATATCAAAGCATCATGAAAGACAAGAAAGAGGAAGCAGTATTAATACCCTCCATTATACAAGAATCAGGACATGGAGTGTGGAACCTGGCTGCAGGGAGAACTAAGGGTAAGGGACAAAAATAAAGATAATGCTACTAATAACATTGTGGGTTCCCTGGCTCTTTATAAAGTTGATAAGAAAAATTCTCCCAGCTATGGATTAAAAATATCCATGAAATTTCTGAGAAATCAGCTTCTAAAACATTTGCTTTAGATTTCTTTTTATATGAAGTGATAAATATACATTTTCCCCCCATGGAGAATATTTATGAAAACTTTTCTGGGAAACGTCTTTTCACTAAATATAAGGTCTCTGGAGACAGCTCGGGAACGCAGCCCCCTGAACGTACTGTCAATTGTGACTTGACAGCCTGAATTACCATATTTTTACATTGTAACTCACTTCCTTTAATGATATATATTTTCTACTAATGGTGTGAAAGGGATGGAAACTGGCAGTTTTAATGGTGTGTGATGTATGTGTTCCCTAACCATTAAAATGGAAGATTTTGCACTGAACAAGATGCAGTTTCATCTGGGTTTTGCTGGGGCATGGGGTTCAGCATGACCCTTGGCAGGGGTGACTGTGGTAGTGACACAGAGTGTGAAGCCTGTGTTCTTCGTGCACAGCAGAGGTGACCGCACAGCCAGACGGATAATTTGGTAACTTTTGAACCCTTTACACACCCCTTCTTCCTCCCTCCTGCTTCAGTTTTTTCTTTCCTTGCTCTTTTATCTTTTTTCCCCTTTTCCTGGATGAGGCTCCTAGCCCCCTCAGCACTTACTGGAACTGATTGTCAATTCAAATGCCTCCACTGCAGGGTCATCCTGCTGGAGAAGAAGTGTGGCTGGCATGCACCTTCGTTTTGAAGAATATGAACTAGTGCTTATACAGTAGGAAACCTCTGCATGCCCCCATCTGGCCGGTAAAGGGTGACCACCACACACTGCACTCTTCATTATTTTCTCTTTTGTCTTTCTAGACATCCCCAACTCGACAGACCCAGTTGGTGGGAGGAAATGCAAACCTAGAGTAATGGGTGTTTGTTTTCCTGGGTTCCTTCTGTTCCCCTTTCCTGTCATCATACCCCTTTGTTACCCACCTCTCCTCAGGCTCTGAATGCCCTTCTACTAGCAGAGACCAGGAAGGGATGCGCTGTTATAGTTATTTACACTTGGCTATCTAAGCGTACTCTCCCCAAGGCATTTCAAACCCTATTTCTGACTGCAAAGGACAATATTTAGGCTCTTCTCAAAGACATTTCAGACCTGGTCCTGCAGGTAAAGGGGGGAATACTTGGGTAGGGTAGAAAGTGGGTCTTTTCTGGAGCCCAGACATCCCAAGAAATGAGCTGCCTGCAGTCCACACAGAAAAAATCAAGGCCATGTCACTTCAGACTACTAGAAAGGAATCTGGACTTCTAAGCTTGACAGGAATTTTGAGATGGAATATTTTGTTGTTGCAGCTTTCTGTGATGTGCTGTGTTGGCCCCTAACAAAGATGTGGGTTGCACTGTGCCTTGAACCCCAGCAGTGCAGACTAAACAGCCACTACTGTTCTCTGAACTTCAATCAGCTCTCCTTCCTTCCTTCCTTCCTTCCTTCCTTCCTTCCTTCCTTCCTTCCTTCCTTCCTTCCAGGCTTTGCACATGCTAGGCAAGGGCACTATTACTGACTTACAACCCCAGCCCTCTCTTCCTCTTTCTTATGAATGAAATCTCCAAATCTTCCTTCAACCCTGTCAACCCTGAATATTATTTGCCTTCTAAATATCAGGACTATAAAAAAAATTTTGAGACAAAAATTATACAGGTGTTTTATATAAAATGCAAATACACACATATAGATATAGATAGATCTAAAGAGATTTCTCAAGAGAAATCTGACTGCATAAATACCCATAGAAAGACTTGTCCCTGATGAGCCTGACCCAGTATGTGCCTGGTATAGGCAGTGGACCTTAAGTGGAGAAGGAAACTCAGTTTTTTAATCAATTATGCAGGCAGATGAGAGGTACAATAAAATAAAGGATATTTTAGAAGCTAGAATGAATAAGTGGATACACTGTGCATCTGTATTTGTAAACTAAATATTGCAAAAAGTATCAAATATTCCAAAACAAATTTTAACTTTCAATGTCATTATATTCTTAATTTTGTATCTTCAAACTTAACAAATATAATTTCTAAAATGCATCCAAGAGAAAAAAAGCATATATCAATAAAAAACAATAACAAAAAATACTATTTAATTTAAATGGAATAAGTAGTCCAAATTATGTACTTTAAAATAATAATTCAATATTGTGAAAAGACCTCATGGGTCAATGAAGCTAAAGTAGAAATATTAATAGTCCTGATAATTAACATTAGGGGAAGAATATTAATATATTTTATTAATATATTTTATTACTATAATTAAGAAATTTTACATAAATTAAGAAATTAAATGTAAAACTCCAATCATGAAAATATATAGAGAGATATTCATATAATTGATAGTTTAGGCCACTTGGAAGTTTAGAGAAGATTTCCTAAGTATAAATGTGGTAACACAGTTATAAGGACTAATTGACAGATTTGATGTAAAAATTTAAAACATGTATACCCCAAGGAAAATTGTCAATAAAAAAAAGAATATATTGGACAAATATAACATAGAAGTGATTTATATTTTTAACACATAAAAGTTAATACAAGGGCTGGGGCTGAGGCTCAGTAATAGAGTGCTTGCCTAGCATGTGTGAGGCCCTGGGTTCGATCCTCAGCACCACATAAAAATAAAGGCATTGTATCCATTTACAACTAAATATATATAAATACACACACACACACACACACACACACACAACACACACACACATATATATATATATATATATATATATATACATATATATATATATATATTTTTTTTTAGTTAGTACAAGCCAGGTACGGTGGTACAAGGCTGTAATCCTAACTACTCGGAAGGCTAAAGCAGGAGAATCATAAGAGATGCTGTCTCAAAAAGGGGGGGGGGGGCCTGTGGATATAGCTCAAAGGTAGAGCACTCCTGAGTTCAATCACCAGTACCCAGTACAAAAAAAGAAAAAAGTTAATGCAATTTGAAATGAATACTAAGACCCCTGTAGATAAACCAGAAGACAATAAGATAGTAAAATTATCAAGCATAAAAAACAACTTTTCCAGATATAAAAATAATGGAAATTAAACATTAAGGCACACAGTTTATATAGGTTAACAAAATAAAAGTCTAATGGTAATTTAAATTTCTAGTATCAAAAATATTGTCACCTACCTTGCATACAGTATTTTAAATTGACACAATTCTTTTGGAAAGTTACTTGACAATATGTTGCAGATTATATTGTTTGACCTAACAATACTACTTTCATATAAAATAGGGGAAAACCTACATACATGAAAATTTTTGTAGCAATGTTGTTTGAATAACCTAAGATAGAAGTAAAAAATATCCAATAATAAAAGAATAACAAAACTAGTTATGGAACTGTGGCAATGTTAAAACGTTTGCAATGTCTTTCATCCCCCTGCCACTGACATGTATTTCCTACCCTCAAATCAGGGTTGACCTTGATTACTAGTCAGCCAAAAGGGTAGAGCTGAGGAGTACTATGTGAAGGTCACAGAAGACAGTGCAGCTTTCTGCCTGGCTTGCTAGAATACTTGTGCTGGAGCCCTGAATGGATTTCATTTCTGTGACAAATACCTGTGAAAAACAAGTTAGAAGAAGAAAGACTTATTTTATTTACAGTGTCAGTTCACGATTGACTGACTGTTGCTTTAGGGCTGAGGTGAGGCAGAACATCATGGCAGAAGAGTGTGGCAAAGGAAGACTGCTCATCTCCTGGCAGCTGGGAAGTAGAAAAAGAGAAAGGAAGAGGCCAGGGATAAGATAAACCCTTCTGAGGCATGTCCCCAGTGTCCGACTTCCTCCAAGTAGGTCAAAGTATTAATCCATCAAATGAATTAATCCACTGATGAAGTTAGAGTCATCATGATCTGATCATTTTCTGACCTCTCACTTCTGGACATTGCTACATTGGTGACCAAGACTTTAAGTACATTAGCCTTTAGGGAGTGTTCCAGATCCAAACTACAGCACTGAACTACAACAGAAGAAGCCCTAGCACCCAGAGGCTGCCATGATGTGAGGAAGTCCAAGAAGCGCTAGCACCTGGAGGCTGCCATGATATGAGGAAGACCAAATTGGCTCAAGAGAAGGGTCTATACTGAGATGCCCTGAGTCTACATAGAAATAGAAGTATGCCCAGTCAGTCCCCAGTTGCCCCAGCCTCCTCTGTTCCAGATCCAGCCACCATTCGGCAGCAATTACATGAACTAAACCACCAGACAAGTTCTTCCCCAATCCCTGACATACAGACACTGTGAGAAATAATACAGGAATCATCATGGCTTTATGTCACTAATTCTGAGTAGTTTATTGTGTGGCAATAGATGTCTATAACACGAATCTAGTGGAAAGAACAAGATATAGTGATTAAAAGGCTCAATTTAAAAGACTGTCTAGAAACAGAGATTCTTTTTCATATTATTCAGCAAAAAAAAGACAGAAAAGATTACATATATTTTGATTGTAACTTAACAAATCCAAATTAAAAAGGAGTAACCATAACAGTAAGGGGTACATTAGGTTGGTAACCTGATTGGTGGAATTATTTTCCTAATGTCTAAATTTACAAAATGTAGTTCTGATGATTGTGCAATTAATTAATGAGATTTATCTATCCCTCAAAGAAGAAAAACTAAGTAACAGAGTTCCATTTTAAAGTAGTACATGAGCAAAAATTTTAAAAAATGTAATAGAAGCACAAAGTTACTGTCAATCTACCCTGTCCCAAGAGTGAATAACCAGTGAGATCAAACCCCTATGGTTTATATATTAAAATGTAAATGTTGTTTCTTGCACATTTCCAGATTTTTAAAGGGAGCCCATAAATGTTGCCCATGGCCAATGTACTGCAGAAGTTCTTTTCATCTTATAGTTTTTATCTTATTAGACAGAAGTTATATAGGTGTTTTGTATATAATGCAAACAGTTTGAAATGTCTAAATGAAAAAAAATGTGGCTTTAGGGTTCTCTCTCTCTCTCTCTCTCTCTCTCTCTCTCTCTCTCTCTCTCTCTGATTGACCCCCAAGTGCTGGGGTTCATTTAGAGAGATTCACTCACGGTATGCCACCTACAGATCTCTCCATCAGGAACACATGTGACTCCCTGTGACTCAGTGGCATATCAACTAAGGGACACACACACTCACTCACTAAACAATGATAGAATAAGACTTGATAGTGGCAAATAAAACTACTATTAGTCAAAGGGACAGTAGGGAAACACATAGCAGTCACTGGCTCGTGGTATTTGATAAAATCAACCAGTTGATAAGGGTTGGCAAGGATTCTTAAGACCCTCTTCAGGCTGTTAAGTTGCTCGGTAGCCCACCTGGCACCTTATGTGTTACCCTTGAAGAATGAAGGAGGCCTTGGAAAGTGGATTGCTCAGCTTTCTGTTATTATGACAGAATACCAGAGAAAATCAACTTAAAGGAAGAAAATTTATCTTGACTCATTGTTTCAGAGGTTTCAGTCCCATGGTCAGCTGGCTCCATTGCTCTGGGTATTTGGTGAGGTAGAACATCATGGCAGGGAGTGCATGTTGGAACAAAGCCACTCATTTCAAGGCAATCAGGAAACAGGGAGAGAAAGAGAAAAGGAGCAGGGACAAAATTAAACCTTCAACGTGACCCACTTCTTCCAGCTAGGCCCCCCACTTCCTGAAGTTCACACCACATCCCAACAGCTCCACAACCTGGCAAACAAGCCTTTAGCACCCAGCCTTTGGGGGACATTTCAGATTCAAACCAGAACAGACAGTGCCCTTGGAGGCTACCAGATTACACAGACTCCTTCCTACTGGTGTAAGTTGGGATCAGGGGCCTTGCTGTGGGGGTGAGAAAATCACAGGGTTTTTCAGGTGAAAATAGTAGTTGTTGTAGCCATAAAATTCCCTCCAAAATTTGCTAAGCTTCTTATCTATTTACTTGCCTGCAGTTATTCTGTGTGCCAGATTTTATCTGTGTGCCAGATCTTTATGCCTAAGACTCTGATCTAAAGGGGAACAAACTTCCTCCCAAGGGCCACATAGTAAATATGCTGGGCTTTGTGGGCTAAAGGGCAAAAATCTATGGTATTATATAGGTGCTTACATAATAAGAAAGAAAACAAATGTCCACATTTTTTTCCCTACCTGTTTTTTTAACTCAGGACCTTAGAAAACCAAGGAGGCATCCAGATTCACCAGGTGCCAGTCCTGATCTGGTCTGCTATTTGTTGGCCTCTGCTCCATTCTCTTCCTGAGCATCTTAATAGTGACCACCTCAGGGCCACCTGAAACAGTAGGCTGCAGAGAAAGAGCAACACTCAATCTGATCTCTGTTGCCATTTGTCTTTTACTGTGCTTATGGTGCTGTTTGCTAGGGGACTCTTAATAGAAGATGCTTGATAAGCTTATCTTCTGGTAAAGTTGCCTCTCCAGAGTCACCACTAGCTGCTTCATTTTGCAGTGGAGAGGTAACTGGACTTTTCGACCCTGCTTGACCCCCAAGTGCTGAACTTTATGTCCATTTAGAATTCATGAGGCCACAGAAAGTTCTTCCCACAGCAAAACGGTTCTCCTTTCCACCGGTGCCTACAGGCTGTTGACCCTGGCCAGAGTTCATCGGTTTTACATCAGTAGTGTCAAACAAAGAGTCAACGTGTACCATATTGTGAAATTTTCCTAGCAGTACCCTGACCCTACAGATTGTCACTGGTCTGACTCCCAACAAACTCAGGAAGACAAGTTTTTACCAGGTGTTTTGCCACCACCTAGCAAGATTCACAAGCTTTCTGGCCTGCGCTGTGTATTCCCACCTGCTACCTGGCCACTTGAATGAATCTGAGGCCATCTTCTGTTGCTTAAAGCCTCCCTTTAGGTTCCAGATTCTATTCTGTGGTTATGGTGTTCTTAGCTTTGACCTATGGTCCAAGATTATAGCATCAATTTCCATAATTTGAGACAGAAGAAGAGAAAAGTCAAAAAGGGACAGGACATTTTTCCAGATGCTTTTGAAAGAAAGCTCTTAAGAGCTGCTGAAGGATGCTTTGGTTTGCATATCAGTGGCCAGAAGGTAGAAACATAGCCATAACTAACTAAAAGAAGGGCTAAATGAAATGCACAAATCCCCAACCTCAGCAGACAAATGCATAGCCCAAAAATGAGGCTACAGATACCTTTGGAAATGAGAGTGGTAACGAGAGCTGACCGGCAGTCTCTGCCACAGAAAGGTTCCAGGGTAATTCCCACTTTGAAGATGAGAACACTGAGACTCAAAGAGGCTCATTGCTGCTTGAAAGAGCTGGGTTAAAGCCACAGTTCCAGCCTGGGCAGTCTCTGAGGTGGCCTACTGTCAACCAAGATTTAACAAGCTTTCATGTGGCCTTCACAACACAGCTTGAGGTGCCCTCCACCTATGCAGCGGACAGCTTCTGCTAAAGGAAATGGCCGTGAGCTTTGTCTGCTACTTTGGGAATGTTGCCATTGTTCATTAAATTTTTCAGACCTAAACTAAGGAAATAGAAAAAAAGGAAGCTATGGCCCATCAATAAATGAATGGATAAACAAAATATGCTATATCCATATGATAGAATATTACTTATCCCTAAAAGAGAATAAAGCGTTGATAGGTAGTACAACATGGATGAACATTAAAAATGCAATACCAAGTAAAAGAAGCCACAGGGAATCACGTCCTGCGGATGAAAAGCCCAGAATATACAAATCCATAGAAAACAGATACTAAGATCAGTGATTGCTAGAGGTTGGAGATGGGAGAAAGGGAGTAACTGCTCATGGACACAGGATTTCATTCTAGGGTGATGGGAATGTGCTAGAATTGACTGTGGTGATGGATGCACAACTCTAGGAACATACTAAAAAAAAAAAAAAAAAAACACTTATTATACATTTTAATGGGAGAATTGTGAGATAGGTAGTAAATCCTATCTCAATATAGCTCTTACCAAAATAAAAAGTGCAAGGTGACACTGAAACAAAACGTGAACCCAAGAGTTGATGTACAGTGAGCATTTCAATCACTCTATCAATCAAGCAGTGCAAATAAACAGGCTATGGTAGAACCATACCATTGTGAGGAATGGCTGTGATCGCCATGGTAAAAATAAAACAGAAGGAGAAGTATCAAAGACTCTATGACCATCAAGTGATTCAGCATGAAAGAACTTCTTTTTATTTTTTTTAAATTTTTTTATTATTAGTTGTTCAAAACATTACAAAGCTCTTGACATATCATATTTCATACATTTGATTCACACGGATTATGAACTCCCATTTTTACCCCATATACATATTGCAGATTCACATCGGTTACACAAGAACTTCTTTTTAAAGTTTCATGCTGGTTATAGACCTGATCAGCCATCCTTGACATGTTTCATAATTCAATATGGGGCCAAATATTTGCATTTACATTAAAGATCATGTTAGAAAGAAGATTTTTCCTCCAGCTATGTTGCCTTGTTCTGGCAAGAGATGGTGCCAAGCATGCTCTTCCAATCAGTGTCTGGAAGGAATTACTCAGAATTCCACCGTTTACAGAACCAGATACCCCAGGGATCAACTGATCTAGCTCCTCTTTATTACAGGTTCAGCAACTAAATAATCCTAGTGTCCCATAATTTTGCCAAAATGATAAATACACTGAGGGAAAACTTCTGCTCATGCCCCCACCCTGACACTAATATACTTGAATTCCTACCAAGCTCAATCCCAAAATTTTTCAGTGGAAAAACCACAAAGAGCCTCATGTTTAATATACAAACATATTGTTTTTTTTTCTTTTTGTAGTACTAGGAATTGAATCCAGGGATGCTCTTCCACTGAGTTAGTTATATCTCCAGACCTTTTTATTTTTTTATTTTGAGATATGGTCTCATAAAGTTACCAAGTCTACCCTCATACTTGCGATCCTCCTGTCACAGCCTCTGGAGTAGCTGGGATTACAGGCATGCTCCACAGCACCCAGCTACTATATAAATATTTTCGATACTCCATAGGAACAAAAATATGATTGTGAAACTAGGACAACAAAAATGTATGTGTGATTATTCATTCTGGCATCTATAAAGAAAGAATTTCTGCAAGCCAGGTGTTTTAGTCAGCTTTTCATTGCTGTAACAAACATACTGATAAAAACAGCTTAGAGGAGAGAAAGTCTATTTTGGCATAGAATTTCAGAGTTTCAGCCCTTTGCTTGGGCAAGTCCGGGCCCAAAGAGAGGCAGGACATCATGGTGGAAGGACAGTGGTGGAAGAGGGCTGTTCATCTCATGGTGGCCAGAAAGCAGAAAGAGGAAGGACAAGGGGCAGAAGGGAAAGTGCACCTTCCAGGGCACACATGCAGTGACCCACCTCCTCCAGCCACACCCACCTGCCTACAGTTACCCCTAGTCAATCCATTCAAACTAGGATGGACTGATGAGGTTACAGTTCTCACAATCCAAACATCTTACCTCCGAACATTCCTGCATTAACATCAGAGTTTGGGGGGGAACCTCACACTCAAAGCATAACTCCAAGTCGGCTCTTGGGCTGTCCTGCAGTGTAGACATTCTGTATAGGATAAAAGAGGAAATAAAGGAAAATTGCATTTTCGGGTGTCAAGAGATGGTTTTCAAGAACAGGAAAATGAAAGTGGAAGACAAAGATTTTAAGGCAGCCTCTGCTACCCTGGGAAATGATATTAAAACAGGAATGATAAGGGAAAGTATTTTCAGGATGGTGACTAGGCAAAAAGAATTCTCTAACCTCTTTTCCATTTCAACAAGAAGTGGAATAAAGAATTGAAATATCAGTAACACCCTTTTGGCCACTGTATTATAGAAATGCCTAGTACTCTATAATGCAAATACCACTGTGTATATCCTATTTTGAGTTTTAGTGATATTGCAAGTCAGGGAAGTGGAAAAAACATTGGCTATAGAGTCCGGGCTCTGAGGAGACTTGGACCCTCAAAGTCTGTTTGCTCCTCTATTGGTTGGAGATCATCATTCCTGCCAGTAGTCAGAGCCTTCCAGGGAAATCCAACCAATGGGTATACACAAGGAAAATAACTTATTTTAAGGAGTTGGCTCATGGGATTGTGGTGGTTGGCAAGCCTGTGATTTGTGGGGCAGCCTGGCTAGCTGGAAATTCAGGTAAGAGTTGTGGTTGAAGTCTTAAGTACAAATTCTTCAGGGCAGTATGGTTAAACACACTTAGGTTGGGTGACTATATGGAAGTCTTTTTTTTTTTTCTTTGTACAGGTGATTATACCCGAGTTTGCTTAACCACTTAGCTACCTACCCAGTCCCTTTTTATAATTTTGAGACAGGGTCTCACTAAGTTGCTTAGTAACTCACTAAGTTGTTGAGGCTGGTCTCAAACTTGCAATCCTCCTGCCTCAGCTTCCTGAGTCACTGGGATTACAAGCACCTACTATCACACCTGTCTTGTATTACAGTCTCCAGGGGGAACTCTTTCTCCTCAGGAAACCTTTGTTCTTAAGGACTTTGACTGATTGGATGAGGCCCACCCCTATTACGGTGGATAATCTAATTTATTTTAAGTCAACTTGTTGTAGATGCTAATCACATCTTTTTTAAAAAAACAAAAAATACCTTTATAGCAATATCTACAGTAGTTTGTTTCAAACAACCGGTCTCCAGAGTCTGGCCAAATTGACCTATAAAATTTACCATCACACTGCCTTTCCTGTTCCATGACTTCACTGATACCTATTTTGTTTATTTCCTTATCTGTAACACTTACACAGTATCTGACATTCAATAGGTACAAAATAAGTAATGAATATACAATGTGATAGCACTTCAGAACTATGAACCAGTGTTCATGCAAAGCTCCGCCACTGTGGTTTGGGAGAATATTTATGTTTTTGAGCACAAAATTGCGGTTTCACTCAGTTATGTCCTAAATTCACCACTTAAACTAATAAACTAATTCAGCAATTCCACTCCTAGAAATGACTGCCACAGATAAACTCACACAGATGCGAATGTATTCAGGGACAAGACTATTCATTGCAACACAGTTTTGCAAAAGCAAAGATTGGAAACAATGTAAGTGTCTATCAATGTGGAATTTGGCTAAATGAACCCTCGATGGGTTTTAAAAGAATGAGGAAGCTCCCTGTGTACTGATACAGATAGCTCTACAATAGATTACCCATTAAGTGAGAAAAGCAAGGAATATAACAATAAAAAAACAGGCCCAGTTGTATAAAAGAGAGAGGGGGAATATATAAAAGATGTAAATTTATCCTTATCCACAGATATACTTATGCATAATATATAGGGATTTTTAATGATACATAAGTAATTAATCATATTGAGGACTAGAACTGGGCAGTTGGGATATGGGTGTAGGAGTAAGGCCTAATATTACACATCCACTTCAATTTTTCTAATTTTTAACTACATGAGTATATTACACATACAAAAGTTAAATCTTTTTAAAAAGGAAAGAAGAGGCTGGAGTCGTGGCTCAGTGGTAGAGCGTTTGCCTGGCATGTGTGAGGCCCTGGGTTCGATCCTCAGCAACACATATAAATAAATAAAAGATCTTTTGACAACTAAAAAATAATTTGTTTGGTCCCTTTTTTTAAAAAAAAGGGGGGGGGGGAAGAAAATGAGTTTATTCAGTTCTTTGATTTGACTTTTCTCTAAATTTACTTTTACCTACTTTTGACCTTCATGCCATCTCTTCTGGGGTCTGAAAATGGATGTTATGGAAGGAGAGGTTTTTGAGAAAAGGGCAGACTCAATTTCCTTAAGGGGGAGTCCTAACTTTGAGAGTTTGCAATTGATATTTAGATTGTAACAGATCTTCCTCCTGAGGAAGGAAAGAAATGAGAGCAAAAGAGTTTCAGAGGAATATTCAAAAAAAATCAATCTGAATCAGAAGTAGCAGGAAAAGTTCTTTGAGAAGATGGACAAAACACACCAGCCCAAACATAATGGCAAAGCAAAATAATGCCAAGTTAACTTAATTCAGTGACTGAATTCCAATGCTTTCAATGAAGGTAGCCATGGAACTGAAATAGTAAACCAGGAAAAGACATCATATGATAATGTAAAAGGCAGATCTTTAGAAAACTAAGCTTGCAAACTTCAACTCTCAGGTGGCCATAGACTGGCAGTTCAATCTATGAATCCAGGCTAATTCTTCATTTCTTTCAGATCTCTGCTTGCTTTTTATATTTTGCCAACTCTCTCAAGCCTGGGAGGGAAACAGGAAAAGAAAAATTAGAATAGTTCATCTGAAAATTTGTATTATCAGGGCTTTTTGTTGTTGTTCTGCCAGTGACTGGATGTTTCTCTACCTCACAATCTCTACCGTTTGCAAATTTTGTGATCTGCTTCCTGCTGTGTCAGTCAGTCCGGATATTCTGGGTTATGGTGTAGTAACTAACAATCCCCAACTCTTAGAAGTTTAAAAAAGCAATTCTTTATTTCTAGTTGTACCCCAAGTTCTCACACCATCTGCAGTGAACCCCTGTCCCTACAGTTTTGTTTTGTTTTTTGTTTGTTTGTTTGTTTTGTTTTGTTTTGTTTTGTACCAGGGATTGAACTCAGAGGTGCTTAACCACTGAATCACAACCTCAGCTTTTTTTTTTTTTCTTTTTTTTTTTAAGAAAGGGTCTCACTCAGTTGCTTAGGGCCTCCCTAATTGATGAGGCTAGTTTGAACTTGCAATCTTCCTACCTCAGCCTCCCAAGACACTGGAATTACAGGTGTGCATCACCACACAGGACTCTCTTCACTGCCTCTTGCTGTGATTGCTGAAAAAGGGAAAGAGGTAACATGGAGAAACACATACCAGTTCCCAAATACTCCCACCAGAAGACCTACACCTCCTCCACTCACATTCCATTGACCAAAAAAAAATCACATCCAATGTTTACTTTCAGGAAATGGGAAGCATAATCAAGGGAGACAGCAAAAATATTGTTGGGCAGCCCTGTGATCTTCCACACTTGCTGTGCTCTTAAATATAAGATTGATAGTTATTTCTTAGGCTTTAGTTTTTTTTATACCCACATGCATGGTAGAAAGTTCTGTTCTGATGGTTGAGGATAAGATCCTGAATGGAATGATTTTGGAAACACAAGCTTAGCCACTCTTTCCTTCCTTCTTCTCTGAGATAAACTACCTTTTGGAAGTTCCCCTTCATATGACAAGGTGACCCAAGGGCTCTACTGATAATAGACATTCAACAGAGTTCAAATTATTCTAACTATTCTTGGTCAGTTTTTGTTACTGTGACAAAACACCTAAGACAGACTAACTTTATAAAGAACTTTATACATAAGCTGTGGTTTATTTTGCTCACAGTTTGGGAGATATAAGGGCATGGTGTGTGGCACAGGCATCAGCTCTGCCATCAGCTCTGGTGAGGACCCTCTCACCTGCATCATGTCATGGCCAGTGGTAAAGTTAGAGCACAGGTGGGAGCAGGTGACCATATCTCTCATCCCTAGTGATGCGCTGGATCTCCCAATGCCTTCTAAAGACCTGAGGACTTTCCACTAGAATCCCTCATAAAGATCCCCATCATGTCCCAGTGATGCCACTGTGAGAACCAAACCTTTAGTATGTGAACCTTTGGGAGGACACACTTCAGTCAAACCCAAACCACAGCATCCTTCTTGTAACGAATGCCAAAATTCTAAAATTAGAGAATCCTCTGTGATCTGAAAACCAAGTTTTGGAAAGTCTAAGCTGATAAAGCTCTTACTTAGAAATCATTTCTAAATTATCCACTGCACATTACAGATGAGAAACTTGAAGCCCAGAAATGGAAGCAACTTCCCCCAAACCACAACACTAATCCATAAGTATGATTTTAAGTGGTTAAATGTGTAGTAAATTAATAATTTAATTTAAAAACATTTTTTAAAAAAATGTGTAGTAAATTGTTACACATCAACAGGAAACTAATACAAAATTGTAGACTTTTGAGAGAACTCATATTTTATCCTGGCCTGTATTAAGTTCTAAAGGCACAAAAAGCTATAAAAAGATCTTGGCATCCCACAGTAATTTCCATGTGTAATTCAAATGTTATTTTTGAAATTACACATAGCTTACATGTGTGGTGTGGTTAATATGAATTTTTATGATTTTCTGACTATAAAAATCTGGATCTATCTCTCTCAAAATAAAGTCTGTCTCCTTTCTCTTTATTAAATAATCCACTCTGATTTTTAAAATACTCAAGGAGCCTATAATGAAATAATAAATGTCTGGATTGTCTGGAATTTCAGAAATCAGGATGGGAGTAAGTAGTGGCACAGGGATGTACAGCAAGGGTTGGGGCGTGCTCCCAGGAGGTCCAGAAATTACCTCCATCACACTGAAAAGAACTTACTCAGAAATTCTTGAAATTTATAATTTAAACCTTAACATCCCCTTGGTCAACTTTCAAGCTTAGCCTTTGGAGGTCCTTTCTCCTCTGAGCCTTGTTGCCCAGGATAAGATAAAAACAGAAATAGGTGATTCCCCTGAACTCTTTGGTCCCCATGAGGCTAGTCTAGTTGGTTCAAAGCAGCTTCAAAATCATAAATAAATATATATACATATATATATGTATATAAATTTAGTTGTAGATGGACACAATACCTTTATTTTATTGATTTTTTATTTATTTTTATGTGGTGTTGGGGATCAAACCCAGTGCCTCATATGTGTGAGGCAAGAGCCCCGCCCCTGAGCTACAACCCCAGCCCAAAGTTTCCTGAGTAAAGTTGTCTGTCACTCAAAATCACAGGTGGAAAACTCAGATTCCAAAACCCTTTGGATAAGACAAAACAGTAGATACATTATCTGAGCAACATTAAGTGAGGATTTTTTCCCCCTACTTCTTTTTCAGTGTTGAATCATTATTTAATGATCTAAACCTTGTGGTTAGAATGTGGAGAGTCATTTATTCTGAAATGTGCTGGTTCCATTTGTCCACGAAGTGGATAGTAATGCGCTCTTTACCAAAGGGAGCAACAGCAAGAACGGAAATGTAATTTATTTTTTATTGCTGAGTTGGGCTTTTTCAAGTGATTTTTGCAGACATATCTTTAATAGATTTTCAGACATATTTTATTTGTTGAGAAATTTCCATGTCCTTGCATAATTTCAATTATTCAATGGAAACCACAGTTTGGGGAATTGTTCCAGCCAGTTATTCGCCCTTAGAATAAGCCATATTTATTACTTAAATTGATTACCTTGTCCATTTGAAGATTAGCTTGGATGAGTGGGGATTAGGAAACCATGTTTTAGCGCCCTTCCCCCTGCAATCACACAGGGACATTCTGCTTCCTCAGAGTAAGCTGTGGGCAGCTGTGCCTCTGGCCTTCCGTGCTGGTGTGCTCTAGGTGAAGAGATTCAGAGAGGAAGGGAGTCTTTGAAAGCACCACTTCACTGAAGATGAAGCATTCAGCTGCAAGCCACAGAGGGCTTTGCTGAGCAGGAATTTGTTTATTCACAAAACTAGACGTCTGGAGAGAGGCAGTCACTCAGGGCTCCACAATGCCTGGCCAACATCTCTGCATGTTTCTGGCCAAAGATGGCTACTGCAAGTTGAGTCCCCACAGCCATGAAGAAGAGTCAGAGAAAAAGGGCCACATCCACATGGTCTGTCTCTTTCCATTAGAAAACCAAACACTTCTCCAGAAGCCCCCGGCCGACATCCACTTACCTCCACTTTACCCTTGGCCCAAGCAGCTACCTTCTCATCCCGGTGCTCCAGCTTGTCATCTCCCTTCTTCCTCATGCCCTCATCCTGTCTTTTCTCAATATGGCAACCAGAGTGAGCACATTAAAGTCTAAGTCAGACCCTGTGCCTCCTCTGCTCCATGCACCCCCAATGACTTCCTGGCAGTATTCAAGGATAAAAATCCAAACTCCTGGGGGCCTTCAAAGGCCTGTGGGACCTGAGCTCCCGTCTCCTGTCTGACCTCACTGCCCCTTGCACCATCCTGGCTCACTCTACTCCAGTCAGTCTGGCTCCCATTATCTTTGTTGTTGTTATTGTTTTTGCATTTTAGTTTATTTTTTGCAGTGCTGGAACTGAGCCCAGGACATTGGACAGGCTAGGCAAGTGCTCTACTTCTCAGCTATATTCTCAGCCCTTTATTTTATTTTGAGACAGTGTCTCACTTAATTACCAAGGCTGACCTTGAACTTGGAATTCTCCTGCCTCAGCCTCTGGAATAGCTAGAATTATAAGAGTGCTCTACCCAACCCAGATTCCCACTGTCCTGTTACAGGAGGGTCAGGTTCCTCATCTGAGCTTTTACACTTGCTGTTTCCTTTGCCTGACATGCTCTTCTCCTTGATAACTCCATGGTTTCCTCACCTCCTTCGCCCTTTGCTCACACTTCAACTTTGTGACCATCCTATTCATAGTTCAAATTCTCCTTCCCCCATCCAGTCCTTGATTTATCTTACCATGTCTGCATATTTGTATCTAACATTCTTCTATTTATCCTTTTGGTCTATCTCTCTCAGTGACCAAAACAGTGCCCAGAGCATATGTGAGGTCCACATACTATCTGTTAAGTGGTATGTGGGGGGCATAAAGAATGCATGGTAAAGAACCAGCTTGCCAAGCTCTCCTAGCAGGTATTTGGCAATCTGACCTCTAGAGCAAGAGGCTCTATAGGGAAAGGGGAGTAGAACTAAACGGTTAAATGGTCAACAAATCACATGTGCCATATGGATCTTTTTTTTTTTTTAATTTTATTTATTTATTGGTATGTGGTGCTGAGAATCGAACCCAGTGCCTCACACATGCTAGGCAAGTGCTCTACCACTGAGCCACAATCCCAGCCCCAGGATCTTCCCACCTTTCTCCATCAAGACCAATTCCCAACCTTCAACTACTTGGAAATGGTCATAGCAAAGCTACTCAAATTAATTTTAGCTTTTCTTTTTCATGAGGATCCTAAAGGTTAATGAGAGCAGTTGGTGTCAGGGAAGAAAGAAAAAAATAAACTGGTCTGCAACCCTGATGAACATTTTATGTGTTGTTTCATTTTCTAAACCCTGAAGATAGCCCTGTGAGATGGGTGACAATCTACACATTTCAGAGAAGGAGAGCAAAGTTCAGAGGGGTCGGAACAGATAACAGGCCTCCAGGTTCTCTGTGTTTAATGTCACACCAAGTCTCTCCAGACAGACACACTCACGTCCTGACAGTCAGAGCAACAGCTGAGAACAGAATCCCAGGGACACTGGCATCCTCTCTTGCCATGTGAGCCAAATATTTGGACTGAAAAGAGTAGGAACCAGTAAGAAGGTCTTTAAATTCGGGGCAAATTGTGTGATGTCAGGAAATCTTGAAGTCCCCCCTTGCTCTCAGCCCGCTTCCGAGCTGCTGCCTGACATTCCTCTAACAAAGGTTAAAGCCTTGATGTATTTAAACACTAACTAGTCACATCTAGGTTTCCTCGCAAATTTCTCCTACTGTTATTCTGATGTTGGTTTGTTTGCTCTTTCACTGCTTCTGAGCAAGCAGCGTCATCCTTCCTAGGGCGTAAGCAATGAGGGAGCCGTATCCTACACACCTGGCATGGCGTTTTCCCCACCCATCTGTATTAAACAATCACCTGCTGGCTGATTACTCCATAAAGTTGAAGATGCAAATCTCCTGCAGAATGTGTCATGCTAAGATCTTTGTGTTTAGAGAACTATGCTGTGCAGAAAGCATGGAGCTCTGGAGACACACACCTGCCCTTCCATCCCAGTTCTATCATTTGTCATGTGTTGTACCTTGGATAGGTGTCTTAACCTCCCTCTGCCCCAGTTTTCTGCAAAATGGACTCAGTACTTGCCCGTTGGTTTATGTAAGAAATAAGATCTATCTGGTCCTTGAGTCAGGACCAGAATTAGTGATCTTCAGTGATGACCACTGCTCTAGTTGGTGGGGTGAAGCACTTATTGGACATAATCAGTTGAGAGCAACCCATTCCTTTACAAAAAGGCATCACCTCAGGAGAAGTGCTGCAGTTCCGTAAAGCAAGAGAGGATCAGGCAGAAGGCACTTCCCCAGCATGGAAGATAGTGACCTTCTGTGATAGGGAACCCTGAGGCTTCGATCCATCCCTGACTCAGGGCTCATTCAGAACAAGATCCTTAAACACAGCACTGCTTTTCACACAATAGGCAACCAGCAATGGCTGGAGGGAAGCTGGGCACTGTGGACTGACAGGGCTCCAGAGCTGTGCCTGAGCACCATCTCTGAGAGCCACACATGCCTTTGCAACTGTTTCCAGGAGCAGTCGCTCACTCACCACTCAGGTGTCTTGGGACCAGTGACAGAGCCGGATCCCAGAATCCCCTCTCTACCTGCCAGACTTGGCTCACTCACCCCCACCAAGTGCAGTTGGTTATTCCTTTCCCTGACCCACCCCTCAGCTTCTCCTGCCCCACTGTGTGGCTCTGCACTGTTGGATATGGTTGGTATGGATCACGTGTGGCTCCCCAGTACCAGCACTGTGGCTGGTCCAAATCAAGATATGCTGTCCAGGCAAAATACACACCAGGCTTTTATGAGTTAGCTTTTTAAAAATCTAAAATATCTTATTAATATCTTTTTAGATTGATTATGTGTTGAAAGGATAGTATTTGAATATAATGAAAGATGACTAAAATTAATTACCCATGGGGTTTTTTTTTGTTTTTATTTTTTTACCTTTTTCTACATAGCTACAAGAAATTTTTAAATTATCTCCGTGCCTCAAATTTGTGGCTTACGTTATATTTCTGCCATATCATAATGGTATGGACTATTTATTATGTTATGCAGTTATTATTTGTTTTTATTTCTGTTTCACTCACAAGATTGGGAGGTCAAGAAGACCAGGAAGAATGCCTTCCAGAACCCAGAGAAATGCTTTATATACAGCAGATATTCATAAATGCTTGTTGACTAAATAAAGCTTTGACCAAAAAAAATTTACAGCAATTTTGAAATATTTATAAAATCATTAGAAATTACATGTTATCTGGAATTGCCCACAATACTCACCTATTTGCTGTGGAGATGATAATAATTCAAGGCATGTGGCTAGTGTGTATGTACATATATTCCCCATAAACATAAAAGAAATGAGAATTCTAGAATTGCCCTGGGCCATACACATATAAACTTGAGCTTGCACAATTTTAGGTGGGGTAGGTGGTCTACTAGCTTATAAAATGCTATAAGAGACTGTTTTCCTTTCCAAGAATTTGGCTGCTTTAGTCACCAGCTCCCCTGATTTCTTTGCTGCCCTATGAGTAGTCCCTGGCCAGCAGCATGAGCATCACCTGTAAGGCTGGTAAAAATGCAGAACTCCCAGTTGCACCCCAGGCCTATTGACTCAGGGGGCGCACTTTAACAAGTTCTTTGGTTAATTATATACCCTTAAGATTTGAGAAGCCTGGGCTATGTGTTTTGTTTCTCAACTGTAAGGAAGAAGGCCACCTGGAACTTGGCTGGAATTCCTTTTCATTCTTCACACATTTTTTGCTAAAAATGTGTTGAGCTTCCACTTCATGTAAGGTGCTATCCTAGGCCCTGAGATACGAAGATGAACCAGACACATGGCTCTTGCTTGTGCGACACGTGTCTTCCATTACTGATGAGGACTCACTGCTTATGGAGGCAGCTGGACACCCTGGAATGTCAGAGCTGGACAGGAGGACCATGAATAGGTCAGAATGGGCACGAACGAGAATCTATCGACAGCTGCTTCATGAATTTTGCATTCTGAGGTGTCCATAAGAAAGGAAGCAGCCAATGCTGCCTTCCTCTCCAAGAAGGAAACTTTCCCAGAATCTGTCTATCTCCATGGAGACCCAATAATCTGCACCGGCTCCTTTAGTATCCTGGTCCCCAGGCTCAAGTTCAAATGAGCTTAATTCCCCTTTGTCTGAGTTTCTGAAGGAGAGTGAGTTTTCTTACTCTGGGGAAAAAGCAGGGTTGGGTTTTTTTTGGGTTTTTTTTTTCCCCTAGTCACATCTGTGTGTTCCTGAAGAACAAAAGCGACGCTAACTGGATCGGCGGCAGCACTCTCAAAACATGGTAAACTGCAGTAAAGTGTTAATGAATTCTCATTAGAAAAATCAGGAACTCAAGCTTCCTTTTCCACAATTGTACTCCATTCACTTGGTCAGTTAATGGATGTGTCAACAGGTAATAGCTTAAAACGCTCACATGGCTCTCATTGCTTCATACGTGGTGAATATTCAAACCCTTGGCCTACCAGGCTCTGGTTCCCGGAAGGGCCCCTGGTTCTCCTCACCACCTTCCTCCTTTTTCCAGCACTTCAGCCCTACAGGCTGCTTCCTCCCTAAGAGCCTTTATCTGGAATGGTCTTCCCATCTCCCTCTCCCTTCTCCCCTTCTTTTCTAGCAGACTACTGCACATCCCTCAGATCATAGCGCAGGAATTGTTTCCTCAGGGAAACTTACAGATGCCCAACAGCCTGTGTGAACGAGGCCCTGCCTTGCTCCTTTCTTGTATTCCCTTCTGTCATTCCCGCAGGAATCCTGATTGATACTTTTATAAGCTATAGAATCCAAAAGTCTTCCAACAAGGGAGAGATAAGAAAGTTTGGGGAAGCTGAATTCAGTAACTAGGAGCAGTGTACATTAAGCAACTGGATAGACTGCAGGCCAGGAAAGAGACTGGATTTTTTTTTTCTTTCTTTTAAATGCCAGGCTTGGGACTGTTTTATCTGTTTGTTTATTTATTTATTGGTACTGAGGATTGAACCAGGGGCACTTAATCACTGAGCTACATACGCCTGGAACTGTTTTAAAAATATCACCTGAATTGTTTTTCATAATGTATTTATAAGGAAGGCATTGTCCCCGTTTTTCAGCTGAAGAAGTGGAAACTTAGAGGAGTTCGATAGCTTCCTTGAGGTCACACAGCTGGTATGTACGGGCCTGCCTGTTTCTAACGGTCTGTCTCCCAGGGAGGCTACTGGAAATCTTCTTTTATAATGGAAAGGAAAGAACTGACTTTGCAGATGTCATAGAGGAAATTGACAGGGTGTGTGAGTGATGATAGATGGGGATGGAGGGTGGAAAGAGGAAGGGGACTGAAGTTCTCTCCTGGTCACCTCCTTCCAGAAGTTTCCAGCACCCCTCCCCTGTGTTTCCCCCATCAGAGCACTTTTCAGAGGCTTTGACAATTGCCAGTCTGTTTGTCTCTATCCCCCACCCCCCCAGGCATGCCTGTAGCATTCACTGCTGGATCCCCACAGTAAAGCAGCTGGCCTCTAAATGATCAGGGAAATCTTACTAAGCGGACATGAAGCAATGAACCGATAAAGGACTGGATGATGCAGAAAGCAAAGATGCCAGCGATGGATTCGTAGAGCCAAGTGCTTGGAGAAAAGCACCAGACGCCAGCCAGCAAGAGCAGGCAGGACAGGTCTCTGGGGTTTACCTGGGGTGTTTGCCTATGACTTCATTCCACTAAAGAACTGGACAGAACAAGGTGACTGGTTGGAACAGGGCAGCAACTTGCAGCCTCAGAGGAGACTTCTCTGCTCAGAACATCCAAGGCTAGGTACGAAATCAATAGCGCCACAATGGCAAATCTCAGAGAATTCTCTTAGTGATATATTGGTTGGAGCATTTGGCACTTTAAGAACAATTTATGCCGCAACTTGTAAAACTTTAATAGCATGAAGCGCTGGTTCCCCTTGAGAGTTTGTAAGGATGCACAGCACACAGAGGGAATCTATGCGTTGGCTCTTAAAATAGCATGTACCGCATACCTCTATTCCCCGTCTGGGGAAGGGTCAGAGAGCCTTGCAGACTTGTGATCACACTTTGTTCCCTGGAAGTTGCAAAAACTCCTTTCACACTCTAGAGGAGTCTGGATGTCTTCTGGCATCTCTCTCTGCCAGCACTAATGAACGTCTTCGTCACCTGAACAAAACATGGCAGTCACCTCCTCTAATCAGCTTCCAGAATTTCTCCCTTCCTCACCACTGCTTTATTAGATAAGGTTTTCTAAAGCCTGGTCAGAAAAAAGACAAATGCGCACACTTCTTAAGCTGGCATTTATGACCCTCTGTCCTCCATGCTGTCCTGTCACTTCTCCCAATGGACTGACCTTCCACCATGCTTCTGCATGTTTACCAGTGGTTACCAGTGGTATAGTTTAGATGTTGCATATAAAATGCTTGGTCCCCAGGATGGTGGTACTGGAAGATACTATGGACCTTTAGGAGGTATGGACAAGTGGAAGAGACTTAGGTCATTTAGGGCATATACTTCCCCTTTCTTCCACTCTCACATTCTCTCTCTTACTCTGACTTTCCTTTACTCTTCTTGCTCTCTCTCCCTCTCTGTTTCTAGTCTCCACATGTGACCGTTTAACTTATGCCCCCACCATGAGGTGCTGCCCTTACCAAAGGTCCAAACAAATGTTGGACTTGAACTTCCAGAATCATGAACCAAAATAAACTTTACTTCCTAAGTAGCCTGTGTCAGGTATGCCATTGAACTGACCAATATAACCAGCCACAGTCAAGCCAAGTCCTATAACCTGTCCTTTGCTTTCCAGCTATATTGTCTCTCCCAGACTAGGATTTCTTCCCCAAGGACCCCTCCTGAATGCCCAGAAATTTCTCAAATGCTACCTTCTCTCTGAACCTGATCCAAATGTCCTCAGTAAGAATTAGCTCCTCTCTTCTTATGTTCTCATAGTAACTCCTTTTTTAAAGTCATAATATTTTTCAAAAGTTTGTCTAGTGTTGGAGTTACTTCCATGGGAGTTTGTGAAGGCAGCCCCATTGCATGATGGTCTCATTTCATATGTCATGGTTAAGGTCTGTTGGTAAATAGCAATCCACCCATAATCAGCATATCAGTGGGTTGTTCCCATGTTCTTTGCAACCTAAGGGTTTCTGTATTTAATGACTCTAATTAAAACTCTTAGCATATCAAAGGAATTTTTTGAAAAACAACAATAATTAGCTTTGGAAATTGCCATGATTTGATACTTTGTAAAGCATAATAAGTGCTGTTTTATTTTTTTTCCCTCCCCTGCTTATAAATCTTCCAGAGAAAGCACTGAAATCCTGAACCTTACCCTATAAATAGCATGGTGATCATGTTATTGAAACCATTCCCTTTATTTTCCTCTCCTCTCTCAAGTAAGATTCTACATAGTCTTTAAGGAGAGCAAAGTCAAAGACTATTATCAATTGTTTTCCTTCTCCTGGATAATTCTTATCAGCTTATAGGAATTTGCCAGAATCCCTATATTTAGTTACCTACTTTTCTCCTTGTTCCCCACTCCAGGAATGGCACCAGCCAAACTCCTTAGAAGGGATTGTCTTTGCATTCACTTTTCTTACTTTCTCATTGCCTATTCTCTATTTTTAAATTTATATTTATATTCCATTAGCAACAAAGATCCATTGTAGAAAATTGGACAGGTAAGTAAGGGAAATTAAAAGTACCCACACGGGGAAACTACTAAGCACATGGTAAACTATATTTCCAAGTTTTCTTTTCCATTAGGTGATCACTGCACTCCACTGATGAGTGAGACACATTGTTTCTGTCTACTAATGAAATGCAAGTCATAGTGACATGTCTTACTTCCATAAAGTCCCCCACACTCCTCTATATGCTTTCTCCTGAAAGACTGAAGGTAAAGACTACAGTAAACTTGGACACCATATTTTGAAAATGGAATTGCCAAAATTAGTCTTGGTCTATGAAAGACTTCTGGAACTGGTCCCAAAGATAAACATCTATTCAAGAAAATTATCAAAATTCAGTAAGAAATGTGAGGGTCTATGGGATTGGAACCAAGATAACTACTTTGACCTCCCTGCCCATCAGCTCAGACATGTGGAGATTTCACCCCAGACAACTGCAACCAAGAACATGAGGCAGGACTTCAGCATTTCTTATCCTGCCCTCAGCACCTTAGCACCAAAACTGACTTATTGCCATAACAGGACATTTTCTGTTGCTGTAACAGGACACCTGAGACTGAGAAATTTTTAAAGGGAAGAAGTTTATTTTGGCTCATGGTTCCAAAGTTTAAAAACATGGCACCAGCATCTGCTCAGTTTTTGGTAAGGGTCTTGCACTCCTCCATGCATAATGGAAAAGTAGAAAAGCTGCCTTGTGTTACAGAGGAAATAGGAAAAAGTCGAGAAAGCCCAACTTGCTTTATAACAACCTGCTCTTATGGTAACTCAGTAGGCCCAGAAGAACTTACTCTAAGCATTAACCCTTAACAACATTATCAATATCAATTATCAACAACATTAACATCTCAACACCTCTCAACACTGTTATATTGAAGAAAAGTCTTGACATGAGTTTTGGTGAAGATAAGCCCTACTTAAACCATAAAACAAGTCTCAGATGAGTGTAGTTGTTATGGTTTGGATATGAGGTGTCCTCCAAAAGCTCACATGTGAGACAACGCAAAAGACATTTCAAAGGAGAAATGATTGGATTGTGAGAGTCTTAACTCAATCAGTGAATTATCCCTAATGGGATTAACTGGGTGGTAGCTAGAGGCAGGTAGGGTGTGGCTGGAGGAAGTGGTTCATTGGGGGCATGGCTATGGGGTATATATTTCGTATCTGGAGCTAGAGTCTCTCTGTTACATAATCATCATGATGTGAGCTTCTTCCCTCTGCCACACTCTCCAGCCATGATGTTCAGCCTCACCTCAAGACCTGAGAAACGTAGCCAACCTTCTCTAGACTAAAACCTCTGAAACCAGGAGCCCCCAAATAAACTTTTCCTTCCCTACAGTTGTGCAGGTCAGACCCTTTAGTCATACAAATGAAAAAGCTGACTAAAACAGTAGTCAAGATGGGAGGGGTTCCCTTTGCCCCCCCCAATTGCCACACACCAAATAGGGGCTCCACCTTAGAGAAGGCACTGTGAGGACATTGGATCCTGATAGCTCCTGCCAGGACACTCAAGGCAGTGGCACCACACTAAGACAGGCAAACTGAGAGGAATCCAGGCTCTTAGAATAGAAAGGGCATTGAAAAAGAGGTGTCATCCTTCCTGAGCCACCTTTATTCCTAAGCCCAGTCCTGCATCAGAGATTTTTGCCTATGGGGAGAAGAGGTCATAAAACAGATAATTCCTAGTGTTTTCCAAAAGGAACTGGCTTCTTTTTCCAGAGCATGGAGAAGTTTAAGCTGAAGGGCACTCTCAAGAACAAAGAAGTTTGTCGGTGTGTAGAAGGAAGAAATTCATGAACCTAATGAAGATACAGCCTACCATGTAGACCGGCTACTCTGCTGGAGAGGAGTGCAGAATAAGGAAACTGGGAGGAGCACTTCTGGGGTCAGAACACATGTGAAATTCTAACCTCAGAAACTATTTCTGTGGAGAGTGGCATCAACAAGATGCTGAACTAGGAGGTCCTGGCATGTGTTTCCTCACAAACAATAATTTAACAAATACCCACTGACATATATACATCTGAAGTGTGTCAGAGTTCAATACAGAAGCTGAAGCAACACAGTGGAGCACAACAACTGAGGGTGGCCACATAGGAAAGCATAGGAAGCATTTTATCTGCATCATCCTTTCCTTCAGCTTATAACAGATCTATGGTGCCACCAAGGATGCCTTGCTGCCACCAACAGACACCCACAAATTTTGCCACTAAGGACACCCTCATCCTTTTAGCTAATTAAACTTTTCCTTCCCTAAAGTTGTGCAGGTCAGATCCTTTAGTCACAGCAGTGAAAAAGCTGACTAAAATAGTAGTCAAGATGGGAGGGGTTCCCTTTGGCCCCCGCCCAATTTTTCCCAATAAGAGAGCTATCTAGAGTTCACATTGCTGTCCGCCCTCCCATAGCAGGAGCTACTTTTGTACCCACCCTGGGGCCAGAGCTTTCCCCCAGCCCTACCTCACATATGTCCATATACAGCACCTCAATGATGTCACCACAATATATGCACCTATACCCCAAGTCCCACTGTTACACTTTTGCCAAAAATCCTGATGTCAAAGAGAATTTCCCTCAACCAAGGTTTCCATCAAAGAGGATTTCCCTCAACCAAGATTTCCCTTTGCAGGAGAAAAGGGTCACAGGAACTCACAGACAAAGATAACTGGCAATGGGCTCCTGCTCAGGGGATTCACTGGTCTTATCCTGTTTCACAACGTCCTGAAGCAGGTAACCTACTAGCATAATGGTCGGGTCCTTTGAAGACATAATTACAGTGCCAAGCAGGTGACAACACTTTGCAGAGCTAGGCAAGGTTCTTCAACAGGATACATATGCTCTGGATCAGCAGCCCAATATACAGTAGTGTTTCTCCCATAGTCAGGATCCAAGGTCCAGGAATCAAGGGGTACAAATAGGAATGACATCATTCACCATTACCCCTAGTGACCCTTTTAGCAAAATATTTGCTTCCTGTTCCCACAACTTTATGCTCTACTAACCTAGGGTTCTTAATTCCAAGGGGAGAAGGCTTCTACCAGAAGACACAAACATTCCATTGAATTGGAACATAAGACTGTCACGGCCACACCTCATGCCTCTTAGTCAACAAGTTGAGAAGGGAGTTACCATGTTGGCTGGGACAGTTGACTCATAGTGCTAAGGAGAAATTGCTCAAGGTAAGATAGGGTCTGTAATGTGGGTAAGCCCTTAAGTTACCTCTTCATATTACCACACTGTATAATGAAGGTCAAAGGGAAAAATGTATTGCAAATCCATTGCAATTCAGGCAGAACTAGGGATTGCCTAGACCCTTCAGGAATCTTCTCTTGGTCTTGTACATTAGCTCTCCAAATTATCTGGCTTCAGAATCCAGGACTTTCTCTAATGATCCCCCAATTTCTCAGGCCTTTGGAGTTGGACTGAGCCATGCTATTTGTTTCCATGTTTCTTCACCTTGCAGATGAAATATTAAGGGACTTTGTAGCCTCTGTAATCATGTAAGCATTGTCCTGATAAATCCTAGATAGATAGATAGATAGATAGGACAGAAGGATATCATTTTGGTACTGTTTTTCTGGAGAACCCTGACTAAAACACTAATAAAATGGCTAAAATAAAAAGTCATGTAATAGCTGTGCTTGTTGACAATGACAAATACAAAACCATTTTGGTGGTTAAAAAAAAAAGTCATTTAAAGCCAAATGTCATGGAGGATGTAGAAAACTTAGAATCCTTATACGTGGTAGGAATATAATATGATGCAGTCATTTTGGTAAACAGTCTAGCAATTATCCAACTGAATAACATTCACAAATGTTCAGAGTAGCACTGTTCAAAATTACTAAAAAGTGGTAAAAATCTAAATGTTCTTAACTGATATATAAATAAAATGAAATACATCCATAAAATGGAGTATTATTCACTAAAAAAAATGAATGGCCCACTCCTCAGTCTATACCCAAAGGACTTAAATAAAAACAGCATGCTACAGAGATACAGCCACATCAATGTTTATTGCAGCACAATTCACAATAGCTAAAATGTGGAACCAACCTAGATGCCCTTCAGAAGATGAACAGATTTTTAAAACGTGGCATATATACACAATAGAATATTACTCAGCAATAAAAGAGAATAAAATCACAGCATTTGCAGGTAAATGGATGGAGTTGGAGAAGATAATGCCAAATGAAGTTAGCTAATCCAAAAAAACCAAATACCGAATGTTTTCTCTGATATAAGGAGGCTGACACATAGTGGGGTAGGGAGGGGGAGCATGGGAGGAATAGATGAACTCTAGATAGGGCAGAGGGGTGAGAGGGAAAGGGAGGGGGCAGGGGGTTAGCAAGGATGTTAGAATGTGATGGACATCATTATCCAAAGAAGATGTACGAAGACACGAATTGGTGTGAATATACTTTATATACAACAAAAAATAAAAAATAAAGATTTTTCTCAACTTTATATACCAACCCTTTTAGCATGTTATCCTATCTTAAATTTCCAATCCTCTCTTTTTATCTCAATGTTCCATTTTATAGTACCTTCTTTTTTCTCTCAGAAGTCTCTGAAGACATTAATTATGGGTCATGAAGTGTTTACCCGATGTCCACACTGCCTGTTTTCTCTGGGCCCTTTTCCCACCCTACCCCCTTATTGGCTGTTTTGGTCTCTGTATTTCATAATAGAGAACATTTTAGACATATGCTTGTCATTGGTTTCTGTTCAAACGAGGACATTAAAATATAAGTGGAAGCTGCGTGTGAAGAAAGCAGTGTGCTAACTGGTGAGCAAGTCATTCAGTCATGGAGTGTGTGGTGACATCTCTGTTTTGGTTCCTCGGTGTTAGTACCCACAGTTCTACCTTACTCTGGACACCATCTCCAGATACAAGTCCTCCAGCCTCCTGCTCTGACACAGAGGCATAGCTGCAAGCATCCCAGTGCTGACAAAGGTGAGGGGACAAAAGCCACCCTGCTCAGTACACAGGTTCCCATGATTCCCCTTTTCATCTTCCCTCTATGCTTAGCTGCACGCTGTCACCAAGCCCAGAGTGTCTTTCCAGGGCACCACTGTCTCTTCATCCTCCTCTAAACATTTCTGCACCATGACATCAGCAAAGAAGACCCACTTGTTCAAGACTTCAATGGCTTTCATCCTGCTAAATCATTCCCAAGAAAGACTTTCTATCATCATCATACTCCACCGCTCAGAAGAATTCAATAGTTTAGTGTTTCTTCTTTCTAGATATTCCTTATTGACTCCATGAAAAGAGATCCCTCTGACACCTTGAAATTCATTTTCCCACAATTTTTATAAGTATAAAACAGACATGTCATGATCCTGCTTAAAATACACTAGTGCTTCTTGTCATATTTTGAACATACCCAGTTTCCTTATCATGGTCTGCAAGACCTCACATCATCTGTCCCTGCCTGCCTCCAACTCATATCTGATCACCCCCTGTGCCCTCACTAAGCCCCAACCACCCTGGCCCTCTTTCTGTGGCGCAAACATACCAAACATGGTCCTTTGGGGAGTTCGACATTCTCTATTAAACACCCTTGCTTCAGATCTTCCCAAGGCTGGCTTCTCATTATTGAATTCTTAGCTTAAACATCACCCTTCCCCCAATCCAATTCCACACCCATTACATCACTATCTATTGCCACCACAACATTTATAACAATGTAAATTATCTTGATTATTTTTTACTCTGATTCCCCTACAAAAATGGAAGCCCCCCACACACACATGAATAGAGAAGCTCACAAAGGCTACTAACAGTAGATCCTTGATAAGTATTCTCTGTGTGAATAAATGATGTAGCTAAGCAGTAATGTGCTGAGCTCTCCATGGGAAACACTGCAAAACTACTCAGTCAATGGCCCATTTCACTCTAGACTACTACCTCGCTGGAACTCTGCCCACCAGAAGAGATGGTACTCCATCACGAAGGTACCCAGAAGTACTCACCACCTCAGGAAGCCCAGAGGTTCTATGTAGAAAGACAGAAGAGCCATTTCTCACCAGCAGAAAAGGAGGTGAACAGAAGCAGTAAAATCTTTTGATTACATAAGTTATAAAGATCATCATCTTAAGATAGAACTTTGAATAAATACACAAGTAAATACCAAAATTTTAGCAAAGGCAAGTTCAGCATGTAAAAGAGAAGAAAACCTGAAATAGTCTGTAAGAGAGACGCGTCTCTTGGCGCCATTAGTTCTGGGTTCTAGTAACTTCCTTGATATGAAAGAACTAAATTTTGCCATCAGAATTTGCTTCATTTTTTTAGCATTCATGTTACATAAACATGTATGGTAAATTATATATATATATATAGGTCCCAATAAGATGGTTCCAAATAAGACTTGTTCTCAACAAATCCTGACTTAAAAAGCATCTCTTGGCATTTTTCATATAATGAAGCAAAACAATGGGTGGACACTAGCTGTGCTCTCTTAAAAATAGGAATGCTTTATGACCCTATAATTCTACTTTTAGAAAGTTAACCTAAGGAACTCACTAAGAATATGAATTTGTTTTTAGCAATAAATATCATCATTAAAACATTATTTAGAAGAGTGACCTAAATTTCCAACAATAGAAAATTTGTTATAAAATTAGGAAATTATGCTGTAGATAAATATTTATTGTCATAGAATGAGTTCACTAGGTTGAAAAATTGGGTTATAAAGCAATATAATCCTTTTATGTTCATTGTATGTTTGTGTATGTGTGTATTATTCAGTAAATGAGAAAGAAATAGAGTGTGTATTTCTGTGTGTGTGTAGAGGCAAGACATACACCAAACTTATAAAGTGTCCAACTTTTCAGGTCTGGTTTTTCTGGACACTAATATTATAAAAGGGAGTTTAGATACATATATACATGCATGCATACATGATATATAGGTAGATAGAAATATGTTTTATTCTTCTTTATCCTATATAAATTTTCTTTTTCCTATAATAAATAGTTTCCACCATTGTAATATTAACAAGCTATAAGATTTTAATAAAAACTATGATCATATTAGAGTTTGACATATGATATAAAACTCTCAAAATAAAACTATTATCAGAATGGGCACAATCAAGTAAGAAACTCCTTTTACAGTGTCTCTGAATCAATTTATTCCACCTTAACATGCCACATGTCATATACATATGAATGAACACATAGGCATTTAATTCCAATACAGAACAATGGAGTCCAATGGATACTTTCCATATGGATCCTGAACATAGCCAGATGGCCGTTTCTTCTTACACCAGTCTAATTCTTAAACCTCCATGAAGCCACTATGCCCTGTTTCCCCACTAAGCCTCCTTATAAATCTTTTCATTCTTTTCACAGACCCCTTGGTCAGCTTGGGCTACTACAATGAAACACCATACACTGGCAACTGAAACAACAGAAACTTGTTTCTCATGGTTCTAGAGGCTGAGAAGTCCAAGATCGAGGTGCCTGATGATGTAGTGTCTGGTGAAGGCCCTGGATTGCTGAAGGCTGCCCTTTTACCATGTTCTCAAATTCATTTTCTCAGTTCATGCACATGGAGAGAGAGGTTTCTCTCTCCTCCTTTCTCCTTCTGCCTGTTATTATAAGGTCACTAATCCCATCATGAAGGACCCACTCTCATGACCTTCTCTAGACCTAATTACCTCCCAAAGGCTTTAGGTCCAAGTACCATAATATTAGAGTAACCACATATGAGCATCAACATATGAATCTGGGGAGACACATGAACTTTCCGTCCATGACACCCCTCTTTTTCTGATTAAATATATCATCATTTACATTTATCAATGGTTTTCATCATTCTCTTTTTAAAATCTCAAATCTATACATCCCAGAGAGACCCAAACTCCACTCCAGCCCTAAATCTCTCCCAAGTATCACAAACAGTTAAAAAACCACACCTTAACCTTTCTTCCCTATTTGAATTCTACTGCTTTCTGTGTCTACCACTGTGGTGAATGAATGGTATCTCCATCACCCATTCTCCTGAACCAAAAGCCTGGGAGACAGCCTTGATTCTTCCCTTTCACACAATAGTGGTTGTCAGAAGCCTTGATCATTTCTACCCAGAGAAAGACCACCGAGTAGATAAGAAGTGTTCAGGCCAGGCACTGCTGCATATGCCTGTAATCCCAGCTTCTCAGGGGGCTGAGGCTGGAGGATCACAAATTTGAGGCCAGCCTCAGCAATTTAGCAAGACCCTGTCTCAAAATAAAGTGTTAAACAAAAAAAAAGAAAGGATCTAGGGATGTAGTTCGGTGGTAAAAATGTCCCTGGGTTCAACTCCTAGTACTGCAATCAATCAATCAATAAAATCTTTAAAGGGGCTGGGAATGTGGCTTAGTATTATAATGCTTGTCTAGCATTCAGGAGCCCCTGGGTTCAGTCCCCAATACTGCTCCACACGCACACACACACATACGCACGTACACACACACATAACTTTAAAAATTAAGAAATGTTTTAATATACAAACAGAGATATGATAAATTGTGGTATAAAGGTGAATTAAGAAATGTAATGCAAAAAAAATAAGAGAGCTCATGTATAATGGCATAATTTGGCATGAACATACTTTGTGTAGAGTTAAGAAAAATTGTGCTGTGAATGGATAATTATGAATGTAATGCATTCCACTATTGTCATGTATGTAAGAAATTTAAAAAAAAATGTTTTAAGTGAGTAGTGTTCAGCCCTTGAAGCACAGGAGAGAGAAGGAGGGATTGTTCAACCTGGAATCTCAAAACCCAGAATACAGACCTTCATGTGAGGGTTGTGTCCTGCCATGAGGAGAGCTGTCAGGGCTGTAGGTACTGATGTGGCCAAGGACACAATACCCACAGTCCTTGGCCTGTCTGACCTAGTAGACAACTCACTTAGGTGAACTGCCAGCACCTCTGAAATACGGGACACCTCCAGAAACAAGAGCACTGGGAGGCCTTTGTCCTCTCCTCACAGTGGCATTTCATCTGCTCCTTTGAGGTTTTGTTAGCAAACCAAAATAAAAGTGTCCTTGATCTGAACTGAAGTCCTCCTTGTCACCAGATGTGGCGACCTCGCACTGGTCCTGTAGATTTCTTGAACACACCTTTCCTCCACTTTCCTCGTGAGCTCATGCCCTGGCCATTCCTCTCCCAGCTTTGGGTTCAGCTCCTGGGTTGCTCCCTCACTCAAATCTCTCCTGACTCCCACTTTTCCTCCATGCTATCCCAAGAGCTGGCTTTCTGATATATTTCTCCCACTGGAAATCGTGGGATGGCTTCCCTTTGTCCTCTGGAATGGAGGTCCTTTAGTACGGGGTCCTACAGCCTGTCTACACCTCCACACCTGCATTTCCCTCGCTCTCACTGAACTTGCCACTTCCTGAGCACTCTGCTCTGTCACCTCCACCCAATTCACGTGTCTTCACTCACCCTGGTTCTCAACTCCTCTACTACTTGAGAACTTCCCTAGGAAATGAAATTGACTAAACTGTTCTGTGCATGTATGAAAATGTAACAACATATCCCATTATTATATATAATTACAAAGCACCAATAAAATTTTTAAAATACAAAGAACTTCCCTGAGAACAGTGTCCACCACTCGCCTCCCCCAGAGATTTCTTTTTTTTTCTAAGTGCCCCAGTTTACATCCAGGGCACAGTCTCCAGGGTAGCCAAACCTCTTCATAGATTTTGATAGATGTTTCTTGACCTCCCTGTCCACCTACTACAATCACTTAGAGGACAGGCATGGAGTCTTTTCACCTTTTTTCTGACATGTAATTTGGGGTTTGTACATAAACATTAAATAAGTATTTTCCCTATTAAGATAATTCCAATACTAACAAGCCAAAACATGACTAAATGGCACCAAAGACAATAGATATTACCTTTAGAGTGAAAACATGCTTCAGAAGTGCTTAGCAATCCCTGTGACCTTGGATATGAAACATTGAAATTGGACAGTGATGTTGGCCCAGTGAAGTTACTTGTTCCATGGAAGTCAGTTGAGGCAGGGTAATCCAAAGAGAAAAAGGTATTAGATGCTGGCTTGAAGAGATTTGCAAGTTCCTGTCGTATTGATTTGGTGTTTTTCCTATAGCCACAAGAAGGAGACACTGCATGCAACTCAAATCCACCATTTCTTAGCAAATAAGTTCTAAAAGATGATCCAGGGAAAACAAATCCCATTGAAAGCAACATTCTATTAATCAGGGGCTCTGAGATGTGACCTGCCCAGGCAGCTATGGGGCCTCTGCTGCCATTTTATATTTCCTCTTTAATCAAATCCCTGGATGCCACACTTCTCAACTCGTAGAGATTTAAAAGGCACTTTGATTAATGGACTTGATCAGCGTCCGCTGTTATTTAACCACGGCACTCTCCTTCGTGTTTCACACCCAAATCGCACCATCCTCTTTTATTACAGGAACTGAAGAATGTGATGGCCTGCCAGACAGCAGAGTAATTTATGAAAAATATATTTTTAAAAGCAGAGTGTATTAAAGCTGAAAAGAACTCAGAGACTGTTGCTATTTTAATTTTAAACAGGCTATGCAAATAATTAAATGTCAGGTCATACTGACACCATCAAATTTAAGAGAGTATAGATGGTATACAACCCCAGAGTCCTAGAGAATATTAAATCAGATTTATCAGGGCACTGAATCATATCTTGCTTTTCACATGAAACAACAGTATTGATTGGGTTAAAAATGAACCACTTTCCAAAAACCTCTACCTGTTACAAATGTTTCCATATATACAACAATTCTTTAAAAAAGAGAGAGAGAGATAAAGAGAAATGGAGATGAATTCATAAGTACTAAATCCCTCTTTGGTCTTTTATTTTTCTTAAGCCTCTCCTGCCTCACACTAGCCTATTTCAAATATTGACTTCAAGGAGAGGATGGATGAGAACAGCCAATACTGAGGGCTCAGGTAACGGATGCTGCTCACCCAATTTTAGAACAGGTTAATTTGGATATTTACCTGAAATTCACTCATGGCTTTGTACACCTTATTCTCAATTAATCACACCAATTCATACCATGTACCATGTACCATATACTGTATACTTGTAGTGCAGCAAATACAGAGTAGCAGGGAATTTTTTAAAAATTATAGATATAGATACAGATATAGATATATAGATAGAGAGAGAGAGAGAGAGAGAGTTTATGATGTGCTAAACATTGTGCTACATAATAGAAATTTCACAATAAATAAAACACTGAGGAGAGGAGATAACAGGAAATGTGCTCTTCTCTCTCTAGATTGTTTAATTGATGATTAAGAGAAATTCTTCTTTCCAGAGTACCTAATAAATGGTTATCACATGATGATCCAGATTCAGACTGATGGTCAAGAAGAAACCAGTTTGGTTTACAGGATTACTTGGCCAATGATGACTAAAGACAAAAGCTTGGCATTGACTCCGTGATTTGTCCCTCCATTGCCCATGGCAGGCATCACTAATCAAATACAGCATTTGGTCACCCATTCCACAAATATGTGTTGCATATCCTACGTGTCAACCCTCTAATAAGCACAGCAAGCACTCCAAGTAACAAGATAAACAAAGTCTCTGCCCTCTTGGAGCTCCCATTCTACTGAGAGAATAAGTAAATACATAAGAAAGATAATTTGCAGTTATCAGAGATGCTAGGAAGACAATTAGGCAAGGAAAGGAAATAAAGTATGGCTAAAGGTTTCTTTAGCTAGGGTGGTGAAAGTCCTTTGAGTAGAGGTCATATTTGAAGAGAAACTTGACCACTAGCAAGGACAAGCCATGAGAAATTGGCTTTCCTGACCCCTCCTCAACACAGCATCTAGGCAGATATTACCAGTTAACTGGTGACTGGACATCTTGGCATTATGAATGAGCCCTGTGCAAGGTATGCTGGGAGATGTTGAAGATTCAGGTAAAAAGCATTCAGTGTAGCTATGGATAAATGTTGAACAACACCAAATATCACCAGATTAAAGGAAGACTGGAAATGCTTGGAATGAAGTCTTCTTTTATCCTTTTAGAATTCAGGTTTACTCATCAGTAAAATAAGGTGGTTGGACCAAATGACTTATTTTTGGTCCTATGATCACTAATTGAAAATGAAGGTGAAGGGAGGTTTGGGACAATTGGAGAAATATGATGGATTAACTAGAGTAGGTTCTTTGAGGAGAAGGTCATTCAAGCTGTCTAAGGAGAAATACGATGTAGTTGTGGCTTCTTGGTGACTAGAAGAGCCACAATTAGCCCCCAGTTTTACCAACAGCTTCCACTGCCAAAGTAATTTTCACCTTGAATTCTGTATGAAAACTAGTTAGTGTGATCCTCTCAGCCATATGCATATTCAAAATCACCATATTACAATCATCTGATCATTTCAGTACACAAACAGCTACACAAAGCAAATCACATGTTATAGGATAAAAAAGAACGAGTTCTTGGGGACTGATCAGAAAGAATTCACCTTTCAAGCTGCCTGCTGACAGAAGAAACACTTTCAGAGGCCATAGGGGAGAATTATAGGTTTGCAAAATAATAATGAGCCTGCCTTGAGACTCAGGTGTTTATTTAAAATTCTTGATTTTGCTTCATAATAGCGTTAAAATAGGACCCAAGTGTGTGAAAAACATCTTTTTTCTTTTCTTTTTTTTTTCAAGCAGTAGTTCAATTATTTCAGGTCCTCAGTCATAACACAGATACTTGTATGTTACTATGATATTGTGAGTTTGGATGATAAATGATTGAAATTCATTTTGTGGGTACAAAGTGCTTCATAAATACTTAATCTCCAGAGTGACTTCAACTTACAGTTTCTGACTCCTTTTGGACTTCTCTTTATCCAAGTCACACAGGGTCCCTGTTCCATTTGTAAATATTTAATGCTCCAACTGATCCTCTTCACAGATTCCCCTGCTGCCAGTGGGTACTGACTTGCATGCTGCCATCCAGGCAGCCTGGAGAGATTCAGGACGAGTCAGGAATGGTCTGCTGAGTAATTTAGAATCCTAGAATAGTTACTGTTTCTCTGGTTTCCCATGCTCTGTGGCAAAGATGGAACTATCTTGGTGATCTATGCCTGACAATAGAGATGGATGTTTGCACAGGAGGAGTCCCAAAGCACATGACACCAACGCAGCCCTCTGGGTCCACTACCTCTGAGACCATTAATTGACCACTTCATAGCCTCCACCCTTCTTCCAGGAGCAAAACAAGTAGGTGACCAAAGACTTGCTTCTCTGAGAATATACAAGAGATAGCAATGCAGATATGGAAACTTTTTTCCCCTCCCTGAACCAACAATAATAAAGACACTTACTTAGCCTGCTTCTAGCCTGGAATCCAGAGAGTCTGGAAGGCCAAGCTGGCGTCCACTGGCCAGAGAATTCATGTTTAAAGGGAGCACAGTAACAATACTACTGTATTCCCCAGGTCCTCAATCTTCCCAAGCCAAATGAAGGTTTGTGTCTAGCTCTTTAGACTGTAAGGTTGTGGTTGACTGCTGAATAAGACCAGGATTAAATCTCATCTCTGACTCTGTTTATGTGACCTAGCCCCAAAATATTTGTCTGTGCAATGGATATAATACCTACCTCACAGAGTAACTGTAAGAAACAAAGTAATGAAGGCTGTGAGAGCAATTGTTAAGCAATGGTGATCTGTCTCATTTATAAAGAATCCTTTCACTTGATCATCCAACCCAGTCCTCCCTCCCCTGCCGCACAGTGAAGGTGCTCACTAAACACTGGTTTTATTACTTGTTAAATTTATGCTGAGAACATGACTGTACCTGCAGTATAGCCCAAACCCTGTTGAAAAAAAAATGAATTTTTTCCTATCGAAGATGAATATCCCAGACTAATCAGAGTTCCTCACTCATGAGATCTAATTGGAGCATTCAGTCATGCAATGGGAAAGGGGAAAAGGAAAAGCAGACACCCCTAAGTGCTAACAGTCTACGTACCTCTTCCATTATCTTAGTGGTTTAAGACAACAATCATCTTATTATATCTCATGAATTTGCAGGTCAGGAATTTGGCACAGTTTACCTGGGAAGTGGTTCATTTCCACATGGTATCAGCTGAGGTCAGTCTGTGGTGTTTAGATAGGAATGGGATGAACTCAAGGGTCCAAACCAGCTTCACTCAAATTTCAAGGGAAAGAATGGCTTAAGGTCTAGGTTCAACTGGAGCTGTCAACTCGAGCACCTATCCATAACAATGCCAACATGGTGGTCTTGGGGTAGTCAGACTTCACAGGAAGTTAGGGCTTCAAGAGAGTATTCCAAGAGGCCAAAGAAGGACTCTTTTTTTTATTGGTTCTTTTTAATTATACATGACAGTGGAATCATTTTGACATAATTATACATGTAAGGAATATAACTTGTTCTAGTTCAGACCCCAGTACCTTTCCTTCCCCTTCCCTCTCCCTAGCCCCTGATTGCTTCCCTGTATGTAATACTTCTTCTGACGGAGGCTTAGAAGTCATGTAACATGCCAGGTACAGTGGCGCATGCCTACAATCCCAATGGCTTGGGAGGGTGAGGCAGGAGGATCACAAGTTCAAAGCCAGCCTCAGCAACTTAGTGAGTCTATAAGAAAATTAGTAAGACCCTGTCACAAAATAAAAAATAAAAAGGGCTGAGGATGTGGCTCAGTGTTTGAGCACACCTGGGTTCAATCCCTGATGAAAAAGGAGAAGGAGAGGAAGAGGGAGAGAGTGAGGCGGGGAGAAGTTGTGCCACATCCCTTCTACCATATTCTATCGATCAAGCAAGTCCTTGAGACTGGTCCAGGTTCAAGAGGAGAGGAGTCAAATGTCACTGTTCATTGGAAAGAATAGCAAAGACTTTGTGGATATCTTTCATCTACCTCAATTCCTGAGCCTCAGTTCTGCTTTCTCCTAGAATAGACTGTGGATACCACCTGGGCCATCCTCTCATCTTCCAGTTTTAATTCCAATGTTTTCGTTATGTAATGAGGAAGCCAAGGGTGAGAGGTCCCCAAGAAAACAAAAAATTCCAACAGGTTGGATGTGAGGATCCCCTAACTTTTCACCACCACAAAATATCAGGCTGTGTTCAGCCAGCTTTGTTTTTTGGGTTGTTTGTTTGTTTGTTTGCTTGCTTTAACCCTAAAATGGAAAGACTCCTCCCAGTGCCTGCTTCACAGAGATGTCTACGGTGGATTGGAGGCTACCTGGAGATGGCTTCCCCACCAAATGCACTCTGTTATGAAGGCTTTCCAGATGGCAAGCCTGTTGAAAGGTGAAGGGGGATCAGTCTTCTCAGGAGGACAGAAAACTGAGCAACTGAACAGACTGTGTCCTTTTGCAGGCAGTAGCTTGTGTGCAAGAAGGACCCACACCTTGTCAGGGTCCCCAAGACCTTTGTGTTCATCATTAACACCTCGGGACTTACAACAACAAAAGCCTATTTTTTTCAAATGCTGCATTCACTGTGGGCAGCTGTGGTTTTGCTCCACATCATCATCACTCCAGGACCTCGACTGAGGAAGCAGCTTCTGTAGAGAACATTGCCAGTTGTCTTGGCAGAGGAAGAGCGAATGGAAGGATTCTTAATTCTTCTGTCAGAGGGGACACCTGTCACTTACACTCATGTGTGGCTGGTTAAAGCAAGTCGAATAGTCACATTGAATTCAACAGGACTTAATACAGAATCCTCCCTCCACAGGGAGATGCCCTGTAGAGGAGGGTTCCACAGTGTTTAGTGACCATGAAAATGACCCACCATAGCCTGTTCTCTAGTCAGCAAATACACAGTCCTGCTATCATTTTTCTCTTAAGGGTCCCCCAAAGGTAAGGGCTTGCTCCCCCAGGGGTGCGACTAGGAGGTAGTGAAGCCTCCAGGATGTGGGGCCTAGTGGGAGGTCTTTAGGTCATTCGGGGGGGAGTGCCCTTAAAGGGGATTGGGGGATGTTCGTCCTTTCCTCTTTTTCTCTCTTTCGCTTTCTGGACAGGAGGTAATTTTTTTTTTTTTTTTTTTTGCTTTACCACACACTCTAGCCACGGAGTTTACCTCACCACAGAACTAAAAACAACAGGGCAAACAGATCCTGGACTAGAACCTCGAAAAATGTGAGCCACAATAAACCTTTCCTCTTTATAAGTTGGTTATATCAGAATGTGGCTAAAGTGACAGAGAACTGACACACACACACCTATACTTCTCACAAGAGAACACACCTCTGCTCCAAGAGACCACCCAAGATGTCTGTATAGGCAGTGCTCTGAGCTCAAAGTCCAGGATCTGTGCTGAGGCATGAGCATCTCTATAGCAGCTTTGGAGAGACCTCCTTTGGGTGGGGACACCTAAGAAATGACAAAAACAAGTCATCCACTCCCACACATAAACCCAATATGCAATTGGAGTCAGGGATACAATGAACACTCCCATTTGGAAAAGGAAGCCTGGGAGGCACAGAGCAGTCACTTCAAAGTCCCTCCAAGCAGACATTGTGAGGACCCTATAGGAAAAGGCACCTACAAGTGGGGAAGATTCCTCCCTAGGCCCCCTTGGTTCTTTTCCCGGAGAGAAACTGCCCACTCCACTCTGACCTATGGCACTAAGCCTGAACCATATCTAAAAGGAGAGAACATGTTCTCCTTGGGGGACTGAGCAGGGCTCTGATCATGGCTTCGACCTACAGAAGGTTGGGGGCCTAAGGTAGTTTTACATCTCAAACAGGCACAGTCTCTTTCACCCCAGCTGTAGGCTCTTGTGTTCATGAGTTCTCTTAAAATGTTAATTGGTTTCTTATGTTTCAATCCAGCCAATCCCTGTAGGACCATGAAAGAGAATAATAAAATAACTTTTGCTTTAAGTCCCTTAGTTTTGGACCAGTTAGGCAGTGGTAGATAACTAAAATAAAAAGAACTGCAAATGCCCAGGCCCAACCCTGGGGAAACACCTTGGCCACATATGGTCCTTGGGTCATTTTCCAGCTTTGTCTGGGTCTACAATCCAGGCTTCCCTGCAAGGATGGAGATAAAGTGCTAGGTGGCCAGCCTGACCCAAGTTGGCAGGACTTCTCTGAGACTAGGGGACTAAGTACGTTCAAAACACCCAACTCAGAGCCTCTGGCAGGCAGTGACTATAAAGTGAAATGAAAGCGCTTGGGTAGGGAGTTGAAGGGACAGAGATTTCGACACACACACACAAAAAAAAAAAAAAAAAACCCACAAATGTTTTGCTAACTTCTGTTTGAAATGTCTGTTAGAGGAAAGCTCCGGCTTAGCTCCAGGTGAGTGAGTATTCAGTGTATGCAGAATGTGGGAGCTTTTATCAGCAACAGCAAGTCCTTTGGGCCAGTAGGGGGCAGCACGGTGCCTTGAACTACAAACTGGTCTAAGCTTTAGGTTCCCAGGAGAGGGTGATGCCCCAAACCAGGTGATGCTGGGATTACAATTTCTGCAAGCATTTTCATGGGGCCACAGCAAACAGAGACAGTAGACGAAGTAGTCATTTTCTCCTCATAAAATCATATTCCTCCAGTATAAAGGAATATCCTCTATTCAGAAATTGTTATCCCTGCTTGTTTGTCATCAAAACATCCTTTCTTTTATGAATGAAGGAGACTATATATGGTAGAGGTCTGTTTTTGTTTATTATTAATGTTCTTATATGGTCAAATAAATAATGGCAACATCCTGGTGTTCCAGAATGTTTTTAGAAAATCACTTTTTTTTCGGTTTGTGAATCAAAATTCAAAGACCTGTTATCCTAGGATGTCAGAATCAGGCAGGAGAGCAGATGGCCTTCACCTCTGATCCCCAGGTTTTTCTGTCCTGCCACCCACTGCTCCTTCCTCACCCCCACACCTTGGTCAACTGGTGAACTCAGTGTCCTTCTGCTTTCTCCCTGCCCAGCCAACTCCACCTGGTTGAAACTTATTCTCAGGAAAGGAAAGACTCTGCTATGAGCATCTTACACATCAGTGAGAATTTGATGGCTCCTTTCCTGTCTCAGGGACACTTGCCTTCCAAGTCTTATCTCTGATTTTAGAATACAGGTCTGTGTGGCCAGCTCCAGGGCTCTCAGGCATCAGCAGACAGAGGAAGATACCAAAGAGGAAGGCAGTCAGCAGGTGTTGAAATCCTACATGGCAGGGCTTGCAGACCCCACTCTGCTCTATTAGAAAGTGTAGCAGGGGACAGTCTCAATGCAGGCAGACAAAGTCCTCAGAGCAGCTCCAACTGCTTATTCTTCCTCCGTCCTTCTGGAAAGTCACAGATCTTCCTCACAACACTGTGACTTTCAGGTCCTGATGACAAAGAGCCTTCCGTCTATTAAAGAATAGTGCAGCCCAGGTAAGAGGGCTAATGCAAATCCTAAAGGGCCTGCTTTGGTCATAAACCAAAGGGACACTGTCTGAAAAAGCATTGTGAAGTCCAGTAGTAATTTCAGCAGTGATAATAGCATACAAATCGATAGGCCTGTGCTGAGACCTGCCACAGGGGCACCATGCCGGCATTATGGGAACATGAAGAAGGACAAGACGTAGCCGCTGCCCTCAAAGAGCTCTGACAAATGTGCCCAAAATTCCAAAGTTGAAAAAGAATAACAGAGGCTTTGGGAAACTTGTGAAGGCTCCATGAGCTGGACCTAGAATACCAGGTAGGGTTCTGACAGGGAAAAGTGAAGAATGAGGGGACTGTTTGGCAAAGATGTTCTGCTCTAAGGTCCCAAATAGAAAACACAGGCTATGTACAGGGCACAAGGGTCATTCAACATGGCCAAAATGTCAGCCAGGTTTCAGAAACCATGCCAAAAGGCAGGGCTGGGAGAGCAAGTGGAGCTGGGACTGAGCGTCACAATGGACCCCTTGATGGCTTGGGTGACTTTATGCCTCAGCAACCTAACCAGCAAATATGGATAACAGCCTTTCCTATTCAGAAAATTAATCCAGAGGATGTTTATTTAGCATTCAATTTTATTCCACAAACTCAAGTGTGCAAAAATGAAAATTTTCCTCTCACCTTGCTCATTTTCTGTTCTAAGCCCAGGACTGCTGCCGTAGGAGGGGGTCTATGCAACCCTCAGCGGTCCTCTCTCTGCACTGGAGTCTACAGATCTCTCTCCCCACCTGATTCCCAGGTATGACTCACAACCACTGCCCGCCGCCCCGGATCCTCGTCCCTGTCTATATGATGTTCCTCAGCTGCATTAACAAAGAACCACACACAGAGAGGCTTGAAGTAACAGAAACATACCTCTCACAGTTCTGGGGGCTGGAAATCTGAAGCCACAGTGATGGCAGAGCTCCAATACTCTAAGCTAGAAGGCTCTTGCCTCTTCTAGCTTCCGGTAGTTGCCAGAAAGTCTTGGTGTGCCTTGACTTGTGGCAGCATCACACCTATCTCCACCTCCATCTCCACATGGCCTTCTCCCACGTATGTGGCTGTGCAGTCAGATTTCTTTCTTATAAAGAGACCAGCTACTGGATTAAAGACCACCCTAATAAAGAATGGCCTCATCTTATCTCAATTATAACTGCAAAGACCCTATTTCCTTATCCTGCCACATTCTGAGGTTCCAGGTAGGCATGAATTTGGGAGGGTACTCTTCAACCCAGACACTGAGATCCCCCTGAGAACTTACAGATTTTCCTAGCTGGTTCGGTGCCTCAGGAAGCCACCTGGGACCTCTGTCTCTCTGCTCTCAGGCAAGGGAGCAGCCTTCTCCTACCTGATATCTTCACTCCTTCTGTGTTCTGCACAGCACAGGAGTCCCAGGACCCACAAATCCACCCCTCCTGAAAGGAGCGTGGCTGAAGGCAAAGCAAAGAACCCTCTGCTGAGTGGCTCTCCAGCAACCCATCTTTCACTAACCATACCACCATTCTGTTCTGTCTCTCAACCTTGGAAAGTTTGATTTATTTGCAACATGCTCTCCCTTAAATATGTGCAATTATGATTTGTCATGGACTTTACTTTTGTTAAGTCCTAAACTTCTGAAACTCAAAGACCTCTTTGCCTTTACTTTTCCCGTGCTTTGCTGGGGAAATGGGGCAAGGGGTTTCATAAGAATATATTAGTAATATGATGATTAAAAATTTGAAAACAGAATTGCACCACCTCAACTGCCCAGCTCATTGATCTTATAGAAGGATCTAGTATTGTCTCTGGGTGTGTACATTTCAGTAAACCAGGACGACCGACCAACCAACCATCCAGGTTTTACTTTCACTTCTAAAGACAGGAAAGTACCAGTCTAATCAGGACAACATGGTCACCAGACAGTCATCATTGGCTACTCCCTCAGTTCAAGAAGTCTAAGCAACTGGGAAGTTATGGCTTAGGACTTAGAATCCCAAAGAGCGGGACAAACCAGGAAGTGTCTCCAACAAAGGCTTTGTTTTACAGGGTAAGTGGCTATAATTTCATAGCGTGCCAGCCAGGCTGTGCAGAGTCAGAAGGTAATGGGCAGCAAGTGTCATAAGACCCAATAGTCATTGAGGACTTTTATAAAGAATCTCTCTCAGGGGCTGATGGCACAGTCTCCCTCACACCCACCCTTTTCTATGATTCTATCCTCCCCTCTACACGTGGCCCCCCACCACAAAAAGGACCCTCTGAGTTCTTGTTCATATTCTGCAGAATCAAAACATTATAGGTCTTCCTTTGGGGTTTTTTTTTTTTTTTCTGAGCAGCTTTCTTCTTTGACTGTAACCAAGGCAGGCATCTAATTCTATAATGTGTGGGAAACCAATTTGGATTCACGCAACCTAAAACTCAATTCCTGGTGGGAAGGTACCATCTGGTGGATGTTTGTGAAACTGTTCACGTCTGGCATTTGGGAATGAGCATCCACCGGGGGCAGCTTGCCTATCAGATGCCCAATGGAAATGTTACCCTAAGATGGAATGAGAGTTTGGGATTCAAGGCAGACTGATTCTCTGAAATATGTGGCTCTATTTTTAGCTTCCAAATGTATTTTATAAAGATCTACAGGAAGAGTTTGTAGGCTCCCAAAACAACAACAAAAAAAAGTGATAAATGTTTAAAAAGATGGAAATGATAATTATCCTGATTTGATCATTACACATTGTGTACATGTATTGAACTATCACACTGTGCCCCTTAAATATGGGCAATTATGATTTGTCAATTTAAAAAATGTTAAATGTGAGTCTACCCACCAACAGTTATTCTTAACCAATGAGAAGCATTGAGCAGAATCTGTTTTCCCAGTTGACACTTCAATGGCTTTTCACTGTCTGTTCTCTTCCCCTGCAAACAAAATTCTTACTCTTCTATGTCTATGGAAATTTTTTTAGTCAGCTTTTTCACTGGTGTGATCAAAAGACCTAACAAGAACAATTATAGGAGGGGTCATTTATTCCGGGGCTCACGGTTTCACGGGTCTCAGTCCATAGATGGCCAAATCCATTCTTTGGGACCTGAGTTGAGGTAGAACATCATGGCAGAAGAGGGTGGTGGATGAAAGTGGCTCAGGACATGGCACTAGGAAGCAGAGAAAGACAGCTCCACTCTCCGAGGACAAAATATAAACCACTAAGACATGCCCAAATGCAACCACACGCTACCGGCCTACAGTTACCACAATGGTAATCCCTATCAGGGAATTAACGCACTGATTAGATTGAAGCTCTCATAACCCAATCATGAACTCTGAACTTTCTTACATTGTGTCACACATGATATTTTGGGGGACACCTAATATCTAAGCTATAACAGGAAATTTATCTCTAAAAGTTGACTCTTGAGAAATCTAATCATACCTCAGGCACACTGACTCCCCACAGACATCACACATGTTGTGGATGTTTTGTGAGGATCACCTCCTCAGCTTTCCACGGCCCCTTTCTCCTTGGCTGTGCATCCCCAGCAGCAGGGGGAACAGGAGAATCTTCCATATGTGTGAGACAAGCCCACACCCACAGTCAGTTGAACAGGAATGGCCTTCTCACCCAAACTGGGTAGTCAGCTCCTCACTCACCTGAGATTTGGAAACAGTATTCAGAAACCACAACTAGAGCTGCCATGCAGTAGCCTTCATATTCTGCAGAACAGGCTCCTTCTGCTATTAGCCCAGGAAAGCAGCCAGGGTTGAGCTGCTGAGAGCAGGTACCAGCCTAGATCAGGGAGTGATCTGGAGAGACGCTTTTACTTCTGCTCTGGAGCATTCCATGTCCTCGGGCCTCATTCTGGCCCTTGGACTTTGGAGTCATCCTATGATTTGTTGTTTTTGTTGTAGTTTGGGGTTTTTATTATTATTATGATTGTAGTTATACATGAAGCAGAATGCTTTTAAACTCATTGTGTTTTAACAGGAATTCTTCTTTACCACCGTAGCAGGCTCTGTGGTTACTCACAGTCTAAAACAGACACACATACAGAGAGAGAGAGAGAGAGAGAGAGAGAGAGCTGCAGATTCTGAAGCCTAAGCTGGCAATTCTTACAGAAATTTAAAAAAAAAAAAAAACTTCTAATAAAAAATTCAAGCAACTTCATGCTCTATATAATTCCTTTTTTTTTTGTTTTTTTTTTTATTTTTAATTTTTTATTGTGGGTTGTTCAAAACATTACAAATTTCTTGACATATCATATTCCACACTTTGATTCAAGTGGGTTATGAACTCCCACCTTCACCCCATACACAGATTGCAGAATCACATCAGTTACACATCCATTGATTTACATATTGCCGTACTAGTGTCTGTTGTGCCCCGCTGCCTTTCCCATCCTCCACCCTCCCCCCTCCCCACCTCTCCCCTCCCCTCCCCTCCTCTCTCTCTACCCCCTCCACTGTATAACCCTGAGGGTCTCCTTCCATTACCATGCAATTTCCCTTCTCTCTCCCTTTCCCTCCCACCTCTCATCCCTGTTAAATGTTAATCTTCTTCTCATGCTCTTCGTCCCTACTCTGATCTTAGTTACTCTCCTTATATCAAAGAAGACATTTGGCATTTGTTTTTTAGGGATTGGCTAGCTTCACTTAGCATAATCTGCTCTAATGCCATCCATTTCCCTGTAAATTCTATGATTTTGTCATTTTTTAATGCAGAGTAATACTCCATTGTGTATAAATGCCACATTTTTTTTTATCCATTCGTCTATTGAAGGGCATCTAGGTTGGTTCCACAGTCTTGCTATTGTGAACTGTGCTGCTATGAACATCGATGTAGCAGTGTCCCTGTAGCATGCTCTTTTTAGGTCTTTAGGGAATAGACCGAGAAGGGGAATAGCTGGGTCAAATGGTGGCTCCATTCCCAGCTTTCCAAGAAATCTCCATACTGCTTTCCAAATTGGCTGCACCAATTTGCAGTCCCACCAGCAATGTACAAGTGTACCCTTTTCCCCACATCCTCGCCAGCGCTTGTTGTTGTTTGACTTCATAATGGCTGCCAATCTTACTGGAGTGAGATGGTATCTTAGGGTGGTTTTGATTTGCATTTCTCTGACTGCTAGAGATGGTGAGCATTTTTTCATGTACTTGTTGATTGACTGTATGTCCTCCTCTGAGAAGTGTCTGTTCAGATCAAAGGCATTTCTGTATATCAGCGACAAAACTTCTGAAACGGAAATGAGGAAAAACACTCCATTCACAATATCCTCAAAAAAAAAAAAATACTAGGGAATCAACCTAACAAAAGAGGTGAAAGATTTATATAATGAAAACTACAAAACCCTAAAAAGAGAAGTAGAAGAAGATCTTAGAAGATGGAAAAATATACCCTGTTCATGGATAGGCAGAACTAACATCATCAAAATGGCGATATTACCAAAAGTTCTCTATAGGTTTAATGCAATGCCAATCAAAATCCCAACGGCATTTCTTGTAGAAATGGATAAAGCAATCATGAAATTCATATGGAAAAATAAAAGACCCAGAATAGCAAAAGCAATTCTAAGCAGGAAGTGCGAATCAGGCGGTATAGCGATACCAGACTTAAAACTATATTACAGAGCAACAGTAACAAAAACAGCATGGTACTGGTACCAAAAAAGGAGGGTGGACCAATGGTACAGAATAGAGGACACAGAGACTAATCCACAAAGCTACAACTATCTTATATTTGATAAAGGAGCTAAAAGCATGCAATGGAGGGAGGATAGCATCTTCAACAAATGGTGCTGGGAAAACTGGAAATCCATATGCAACAAAATGAAACTGAATCCCCTCCTCTCGCCATGCACAAAAGTTAACTCAAAGTGGATCAAGGAGCTAGATATCAAATCAGAGACTCTGCGTCTGATAGAAGAAAAAGTTGGCTCCGATCTACATATTGTAGGGTCGGGCTCCAAATTCCTTAATAGGACACCCATAGCACAAAAGTTGATAACAAAAATCAACAAATGGGACTTACTTAAACTGAAAAGTTTTCTCTCAGCAAGAGAAACAATAAAAGAGGTAAATAGGGAGCTTACATCCTGGGAACAAATTTTTACTCCTCACACTTCCGATAGAGCCCTAATATCCAGAGTATACAAAGAACTCAAAAAATTAGACAATAAGAGAACAAACAACCCAATCAACAAATGGGCCAAGGACCTGAACAGACACTTCTCAGAGGAGGACATACAATCAATCAACAAGTACATGAAAAAATGCTCACCATCTCTAGCAGTCAGAGAAATGCAAATCAAAACCACCCTAAGATACCATCTCACTCCAGTAAGATTGGCAGCCATTATCAAGTCAAACAACAACAAGTGCTGGAGAGGATGTGGGGAAAAGGGTACTCTTGTACATTGCTGGTGGGACTGCAAACTGGTGCGGCCAATCTGGAAAACAGTATGGAGACTCCTGGGAAAGCTGGGAATGGAACCACCATTTGACCCAGCTATTGCCCTTCTTGGACTTTTCCCTGAAGACCTTAAAAGAGCGTACTACAGGGATACTGCTACATCTATGTTCATAGCAGCACAATTCACAATTGCTAGACTGTGGAACCAACACAGATGCCCTTCAATAGATGAATGGATAAAAAAAATGTGGCATTTATACACCATGGAGTATTACGCAGCACTAAAAAATGACAAAATCATAGAATTTGCAGGGAAATGGATGGCACTAGAGCAGATTATGCTTAGTGAAGCTATCCAATCCCTAAAAAACAAATACCAAATGTCTTCTTTGATATAATGAGAGCAACTAAGAACAGAGCAGGGAGGAAGAGCAGGAAGAAAAGATTAACATTAAACAGATACATGAGGTGGGATGGAAAGGGAGAGAAAAGGGAAATTGCATGGTAATGGAGGGAGACCTTCATTGTTATACAAAATTACATATAAGAGGTTGTGAGGGGAATGGGAAAATAAACAAGGAGAGATATGAATTACAGTGGATGGGGTAGAGAGAGAAGATGGGAGGGGAGGGAGGGGGGATGGTAGAGGATAGGAAAGGTAGCAGAATACAACAGTTACTAATAGGGCATTATGTAAAAATGTGGATGTGTAACCGATGTGATTCTGCAATCTGTATTTGGGGTAAAATTGGGAGTTCATAACCAACTTGAATCTAATGTATGAAATATGATATGTCAAGAGCTTTATAATGTTTTGAACAACCAATAAAAAAAAATTTTTAAAAATAAATAAATAAATAAATAAAAATAGATCATTCATTTAGACAGGGCTTTTTTGGTGGGGAGGGAGTCAGGAAGCAAGTTCAAACCTAGGCAGACAAGGGTAAAACTAAATAAACGGTTTTATTTCCCCAGGGCCTCACCTGGCAAGGAATCCCTCTCTGCAGAGGCCTCCTGGGTTGTCACCATTCTTATCTCACCCAGCCTCATCTGGGTGCCACTCTTTCCTTTTGCCTTTGTGTCAGCAGCAGATAAAAATCTCTATAGTTTGCTGCATAGAAACACTTGTGCCTGAATCAGGTGTCGTTTTTTTAATTATGTGTTAACAAAAATGTATTGTGTTTTGTCCTGTTTCAGTTTTTTGTTGTTATTGTTGTTGTTTTGTTTTATTTTTTAAATACATGACAGTGTTTTAAAAAAAAAAAAAAAAAAAGAAGTGTCTGTTCAGGTCCTTGGCCCATTTGTTGATTGGGTTGTTTGTTCTCTTATTGTCTAATTTTTTGAGTTCTTTGTATACTCTGGATATTAGGGCTCTATCTGAAGTGTGAGGAGTAAAAATTTGTTCCCAGGGTGTAGGCTCCCTATTTACCTCTCTTATTGTTTCTTTTGCTGAGAAAAAACTTTTTAGTTTGAGTAAGTCCCATTTGTTGATTCTAGTTATTAACTTTTGTGCTATGGGTGTCCTATTGAGGAATTTGGAGCCCGACCCCACCGACTGTAGATCATAGCCAACTTTTTCTTCTATCAGACGGCGCGTCTCTGATTTGATATCAAGCTCCTTGATCCATTTTGAATTAACTTTTGTGCATGGCGAGAGGAGGGGATTCAGTTTCATTTTGTTGCATATGGATTTCCAGTTTTCCCAGCACCATTTGTTGAAGATGCTATCCTTCCTCCATTGCATGCTTTTAGCCCCTTTATCAAATATAAGGTAGTTGTAGTTTTGTGGATTGGTTTCTGTGTCCTCTATTCTGTACCATTGGTCCACCCGCCTGTTTTGGTACCAGTACCATGCTGTTTTTGTTACTATTGCTCTGTAGTATAGTTTGAAGTCTGGTATCGCTATACCGCCTGATTCCCACTTCCTGCTTAGCATTGTTTTTGCTATTCTGGGTCTTTTATTTTTCCATATGAATTTCATGATTGCTTTCTCTATTTCTACAAGAAATGCCGTTGGGATTTTGATTGGCATTGCATTAAACCTATAGAGAACTTTTGGTAATATCGCCATTTTGATGATGTTAGTTCTGCCTATCCATGAACAGGGTATATTTTTCCATCTTCTAAGATCTTCTTCTATTTCTCTCTTTAGGGTTCTGTAGTTTTCATTGTATAAGTCTTTCACCTCTTTTGTTAGGTTGATTCCCAAGTATTTTATTTTTTTTGAAGATATTGTGAATGGAGTGGTTGTCCTCATTTCCATTTCAGAGGATTTGTCGCTGATATACAGGAATGCCTTTGATTTATGCGTGTTGATTTTATATCCTGCCACTTTGCTGAATTCATTTATTAGCTCTAATAGTTTCTTTGTAGAGGCTTTTGGGTCTGCTAGGTATAGAATCATATCATCTGCAAATAGTGATAATTTAAGTTCTTCTTTTCCTATTTTGATGCCTTTAATTTCTTTCGTCTGTCTAATTGCTCTGGCCAGCGTTTCGAGAACTATGTTGAAGAGAAGTGGAGAGAGAGGGCATCCCTGTCTTGTTCCAGATTTTAGAGGGAATGCCTTCAGTTTTTCTCCATTCAGAATGATGCTAGCCTGAGGCTTAGCATAGATTGCTTTTACAATATTGAGGTATGTTCCTGTTATCCCTAGTTTTTCTAGAGTTTTGAACATAAAAGGATGCTGTACTTTGTCGAATGCTTTTTCCGCATCTATCGAGATGATCATATGGTTCTTATTTTTAAGTCTATTGATGTGGTGAATAACATTTATTGATTTCCGTACATTGAACCAGCCTTGCATGCCAGGGATGAATCCTACTTGATCATGGTTTACAATTTTTTTGATATGTTTTTGTATCCGATTCGCCAGAATTTTATTGAGGATTTTTGCATCTAGGTTCATTAGAGATATTGGTCTGTAGTTTTCTTTCTTTGAAGTGTCTTTGTCTGGTTTAGGTATCAGGGTGATGTTGGCCTCATAGAATGAATTTGGAAGTTCTCCCTCTTTTTCTATTTCCTGAAGTAGCTTGAAAAGTATTGGTATTAGTTCTTCTTTAAAGGTTTTGTAAAATTCTGCTGTATACCCATCCGGTCCTGGGCTTTTCTTAGTTGGTAGTCTTTTTATGGTTTCTTCTATTTCCTCAATTGATATTGGTCTGTTTAGGTTTTCTATATCCTCCTGACTCAATCTGGGCAGATCATATGACTTAAGAAATTTATCTATGCCTTCACTATCTTCTAATTTATTGGAGTATAAGGATTCAAAATAGTTTTTGATTATCTTCTGTATTTCTGAAGTGTCTGTTGTGATATTGCCTTTTTCATCCCGTATGCTAGTAATTTGAGTTCTCTCTCTTCTTCTCTTCGCTAGCATCGATAAGGGTCTGTCGATTTTGTTTATTTTTTCAAAGAACCAACTTTTAGTTTTGTCAATTTTTTCAATTGTTTCTTTTGTTTCGATTTCATTAATTTCAGCTCTGATTTTCATTATTTCTTGCCTTCTACTTCTTTTGCTGTTGTTTTGCTCTTCTTTTTCAAGGATTTTGAGATGAAGTATGAGATCATTTATTTGTTGGTTTTTTCTTTTTTTAAGGAATGAACTCCAAGCAATGAATTTTCCTCTTAGAACTGCTTTCAATGTGTCCCATAGATTCCAATATGTTGTGTCTGTGTTTTCATTAATCTCTAAGAATTTTTTAATTTCCTCCTTGATGTCTTCTATAACCCATTGATCATTCAGGAACCTATTGTTCATTCTCCAAGTGATGTATGCTTTTTCCTTCCTTCTTTTATCATTGATTTTCAGTTTCATTCCATTATGATCAGATAAGATGCATGGTATTATCTCTACTCCTTTATATTGTCTAAGAGTTGCCCTGTGACATAATATATGATCTATTTTTGAGAAGGATCCATGTGCTGCTGAGAAAAAAGTGTAACTGCTTGATGTTGGGTGGTATACTCTATATATGTCAATTAGGTCTAGGTTATTAATAGTGTTATTGAGTTCTATAGTTTCCTTATTCAACTTTTGTTTGGAAGATCTGTCCAGTGGCGAGAGAGGTGTGTTGAAGTCTCCCATGATTATGGTATGGTGGTCTATTAGACTCTTGAACTTGAGAAGAGTTTGTTTGACGAACATAGCTGCACCATTGTTTGGGGCATAAATATTTATGATTGTTATGTCTTGTTGGTGTATGGTTCCCTTAAGCAGTATGTAGTGTCCCTCTTTATCCCTTTTGATTAACTTGGGCTTGAAATCTATTTTATTTGATATGAGTATGGACACTCCTGCTTGTTTCCGAAGTCCATATGAGTGATATGATTTTTCCCAACCTTTCACCTTCAGCCTATGTATGTCTTTTCCTATCAAATGCGTCTCCTGTAGGCAGCATATTGTTGGGTCTTGTTTTGTGATCCATTCTACTAGCCTGTGTCTCTTAATTGGTGAGTTTAAGCCATTAACATTTATGGTTATTATTGAGATATGGGTTGTTCTTCCAGCCATATTTGTTTATTTCTGTTACTAAACATGGTTTGTTTTCCTCTTTGATTATTTTCCCCCCCTTTACTGTCCTACCTCCCACTGTTGCTTTTCATTGTTATTTTCCATTTCCTCTTCCTGTAATGCTTTGGCGAGGATGTTTTGAAGAGATGGTTTTCTAGCTGCGAATTCTTTTAACTTTTGTTTATCGTGGAAGGTTTTAATTTCATCTTCCATCCTGAAGCTTAATTTCGCTGGATACACAATTCTTGGTTGGAACCCATTTTCTTTCAGTGTTTGAAATATGTTATTCCAGGATCTTCTAGCTTTCAGAGTCTGTGTTGAAAGATCAGCTGTTATCCTGATTGGCTTACCCCTAAATGTAATCTGCTTCCTTTCTCTTGTAGCTTTTAAAATTCTCTCCTTATTCTGTATGTTGGGCATCTTCATTATAATGTGTCTAGGTGTGGATCTCTTATGATTTTGCACATTCGGCATCCTGTAGGCTTCTAGGATTTGGGATTCTGTATCATTCTTCAAGTCTGGGAAGTTTTCTCATATTATTTCATTGAATAGACTGCTCATTCCTTTGGTTTGGAGCTCTGTACCTTCCTGTATCCCAATGACTCTTAAGTTTAGTCTCTTTATGTTATCCCATATTTCTTGGATGTTCTGCTCATGGTTTCTTAACAGTCTTGCTGAGCTGTCTATGTTCTTTTCAAGTTGAAATACTTTGTCTTCATTGTCTGATGTTCTATCTTCTAAGTGTTCTACTCTGCTGGTAGTATTCTCCATTGAGTTTTTAAGTTGGTTTATTGCTTCCTGCATTTCTAGGATTTCTGTTTGTTTGTTTTTTATAACCTCTATCTCCCTGTATAGTTGATCCTTTGCTTCCTGGATTTGTTTGCGTAATTCATTGTCGAAGTGATCTTTCATTGTCTGTTTTTGCTGTTTAATGTCTTCCTTGATACTCCAGATCGTCTGAAGCATGTATATCCTGAATTCTTTATCTGACATTCCATCTGCTGCAGCTGTTACCTCTTCTAAAGTTGCGTTGACCTGCATTGCTTGTGGTCCTTTCTTTCCTTGTCTTTTCATACTGCTTGCGTATCTTTCCTGCAGGTGCGGGCGGCGGCTCTGCTCTCTCCTTATTCCAATTGGGGTGTCCTGGCTACCACGCCAGCAGGTCACTGGGCCTGTTATGGGCGCTGGCGGCGGCTCTGTTCTGCCCCTACTCCAATTGGGGTGATTAGTGTACCACGCCGGCAGGCCACCGGGCCTGATCCGCTGGTCGGTTGCAGGTTTGCCTACCCTGCAGGCACGGGCGGCGGCTCTACTCTTCCCCTACTCCAAATGGGGTGACGTGTCTGTCGTACCGGCAGGCCACTGGGCCTGTCCCACTGGTCGGTCGCAGATCTGCCCACCTTTCAGGCACGGGTGGAGGCTCTGCTCTGCCCCTACTCCAATTGGGGTGTCATGACTACCCCGCCTGCAGGACGCTGGGCCTGTTCCTGGCACGGGCGGTGACTCTGCTCTGCCCCTATTCCAATTAGGGTGGTGTGTGTACCACGCCGGCAGGCTCCTGGGCCTGATCCGCCGGTCTGTTGCAGGTCTGCCTACCTTGGAGGCGCAGGCGGCGGATCTGCCCTGCCCCTCCTACCACGCCTGCGGACCCCTGGGCCTGATCTGCAGGTTGGTCACAGGTCTGCTCACCCTGTGGGCACGGGTGGCGGTTCCGCTCCGCCCCCACTCCAATTGGGGTCACGTGACCACCACACCGGCAGGGCCTGATCCGGGCGTGGGAGAAGGATCTGCTCTGCCCCTACTCCAGTTGGGGTGACGTGTGTACCACACTGGCAGGCCACTGGGCCTGACCCGCCAGGCTGTCACAGGTCTGTTTACCTTGCAAGCGCGAACGGCGGCTCTGCCCTGCCCCTCCTACCACCTCTATATAATTTCTAAAATCAAAAAATGAGATAAACCAACCTGCTCCAAGCCCTTTTGAAGGTTTTATCAAGGGAGAGAGCGGAACCTCTGGGGCAGCAAAGAGCCAAGTTTCTCAACAGGAAGGATCATCTTTCATGATGCATAGGTTTGGGGAGGAAGTGCATGGTGGTGGAAAAGGAAGCACTCCCCCCACCACCATTCAAAAGAGTCACAAGGTCAGTGGAATGAGAGAGGACTGAGCCAGGGAGGATCTCCACAATCAGGAGACCTGGGAAGGGGTCTCTCAGCAGAGGTTAGCAGGTGGGATGTTTACTAAGTATTTTGGGGATGTATACTGGAGGAGGGGGACATGAGCAAGAATGGGTCCAGGGAGAAGCTGAGCTATGAAGCAGGCCAAGAGCCTTGGTCACTCCCCTGCCCCCAGGGAGTTTTGCAGTTTTAATGACCTATCTGAGTTGCCTACGTCAGGTGTGAAGGCATGCATGGTCTTTGTCCTTCTGCATCAGTCATTGGCTATGGGTTTCCCACACAAAGGCCGTAACCTTGGACCAGGAGGAGTTCTAACCTGGAAGGCTTCTTGCTTACAGGAGTCTATAATAAGGTAGCAAACCTTGCCCTGTAAGAATCCTCAAATGAAAATCAGTGGGGCTCCCAATGTGGTCTTTACTTTCTTAGTTCTCATTCCCACCATTACATGGCATCTTTTTCCTTCTCCTCCTTCTTACTCTCATTCAATAAGAAATTGACACTGACATTTGCCTAAGGTAAATTAAACCATCCCCAAAAGATCGGGACCTAGGTAAGGAATAGGAAATCATCAAAATCTGTTCCATTTCTACTTTGGCTCCTTTGTCCCTTCACTTTACTATACTTCCTCCTCTCTTTCTTGTTTTCTACTCTCTCTGTTCAGTTCCTTGGTTACGAGTTTTTCTTTTCTTTGAGGATAAGCAACAGGACAAATTCATACTATGGGGTAAATGGTTGTTAACTATTTTATGACTAAAAGAACCCTACCAGAACATCTGTACAGGAAGAAAAATTTATTTGAGGGCTCATGGTTCCAGAGGTCTCAATCCATAGACAGCAGGCTTCATTTTTCAGGGCCCGAGGTGAGACTGAACATCATGGCAGAAGAGTGTGCAGAGGGAAGCAGTTCACATAATGATCACAAAACAGACAGAGAGAGATTCCACTCTCCAGGTACAAATATATACCCCAGATCACTTCCTCCAGCCACACCCTACCTTCCTCCAGTTACCACTCAGTTAATCTCATCAGGGATTAGTTCACTGATTAGGATAAGGCTATAACCCAATCATTTCTCCTCCAAGCCCTCTTGCATTGTCTCACATGTGAGCTTTTGGGGGGACACCACATCTAAACCCTAACACTAGCCATTCCAACTCAATCCAATCATCTGCATTCTTGCTGCAGTCCAGAGGTTGGTTCATCATGACTAAATTGAGATGATTGTCTATCTGGTCTCTTTTCTCCATTTCTTTTCTAGTTCATCTCAACCACTGAAACCAAACCAAGCATCTTTAAATATCACCTTCTCCATGTCATCATCTTGTTCAGGAGAGTGCAGTGTCTCCCCAGTCCTTTATATGCCCAGTTCAAGGACAAACAGCACTGGACCAGGAGTCAGAGACTCAAGAGACTCAGTTTAGAGATTAAATCTCAGTTTAGAGATGAAAAGCACAAGCCTTGGAGCTCAACTGACTGTGTGAATCTCAGTTCCACCAGTCACTGGCTCTGTGACTTGGGGCAGCACACTTGCCTTCTGTCTCAGTTTTTCTATCTATTACATAGAGATGAAAATAGCAACTTGCTGTGAGGTTTGGTTATTACTCTTACAGCACTTTGAATAGCGACTAACAGAGGTAAGTGCTTGACAATCTTTGCTAGTGTTAACATGTGTGTCCTGGTGCTCACTGAGAATCTGAGTGGTCTTAACTTTGGACAAACCACATCACTTTGCTGAGCAGGGTCCCCAAACTCCTCATCTTGAAATGGAGGGATTACCAGATCAGGCCCAGTGTCCCTACTCACCCCAGCTTTATTCAAGGCCCATTCATCCACACATATTTCTACTGTTTTCAAAGGCAGTCATTTGGGGATCACCCTCATATACCTTCTACTCCTGCCCAGCTTAGGACTGTCCCTGATCCCCTCCATGTGTTGTCAGTCTTACCAGATTATCAGGTACAAGGTTCGCTTTCATCTTTGTGGGCACCTCCAGGGCTGGCACAGCCCCTGCTACAGAGGTGTGCAGGAAGTGTTTATTAACCTCACTGATGCCAAGCTCAGAATGTTTGGGGCCTCTTTCCAGCTACCCACCTTCCCAGACTCTACCTACCCACCCCTCTGGAAAGAGTCCTTTAGCAGAGGCCCTAGAAACACTGGCGTTATCAATTGCCAGTTTAATTGGCCACCAACTGTCATAGAGTGTGAGTTCCCAAAGGCCTGGAGCACATCTCCTCCCAGGGGTTCAGGCTGTGCCTGTCCTACTCCGGGCAGAGGCAGTTCACTTACCAAAGAGAACCAAAACTAGTGGGAGGGGAGACGGAAGGCTGAAGCTGGAAGGATCCCAAGTGTCACAGCTTCCAGTTTCTGAATTATCCCTGCCCAATCTTCATTGATAGAATATTAGAGACTTATAAACATTTAGAAAAACGAGGATCTTGAGTACAGTAATCTTCCAGAAAGAAGACAACATCCTAGACATATTATGTTGTTATTTTGCATGTTAATGACTACAAGTAGTTTGGGTTAGACCAGGGTAAGAGAAGAATCAACAAACATCTTAAGGCCCACAGGAATGGGAAGGGATGTGCTAAGTGATATTTTTTCTAGAGGCATCAATGATAAAACCTGTAATGGTGACCAAGACCACCACAAGGTGGATGAGTAGGACCCCTTGACCAGTGTCCTCTACCTCGAAGCTTAGCAAACACATTTATATCTGTTTCAGATATAAATATATATTTGGATATATTGCACTGGGAATAGTGAGAACACTTGCTATAATTTTCGAAAACTGTAACATCCTGTTATGGTTTTGGTATGAGATGTCCCCCAGAGAGTTCACATTGGGCAACGCAGGGATGTTCAGAGATGAGGGATTACATGAAGCGAGCTGGAACCTCATCAGCAGATCAATCTATTTGATAGATAAATAATTTGAATAGGTTACTGGGTGGTAACTGTAAGCAGGTGGGGCATGACTAGAAGAAATTGGTCACTGGGGTATTGCTTTGAACAATATCTTGTCCTTGGTTCCTCTGTTCATCTCTCTGTCTCTCTCTGTATCTCTCTCCCTCCCTCGCCCCCTCTCTCCCCTCCTTCCTGGCTCCCTTCCTCTGCCACAATTTTATGCCATGATGTTCTACCTCACCACAGGCTCACAGGAAGAGAATAGCGAATCATGGACTGAGACCTCAGAAATAGGAGTCTGAAATACATTTTTTCTCCTCTAAATTGCTCTTGTCAGGTACTTTGGTCACAGTAGCAAAAAGCTGATGAACACGCATCACTTGAAGAAGTACTCAGAGCCAGATGTGGTGGCACACACCTGTCATCCCAGCTACTTGGAAAGCTGAGGCAGGAGGATCTCAGGTTCAAGGCCAGCCTGAAAATTTAGTGAGAACTTGTCTCACAACAAAATATAAAGGGCTGGGGATGTGGTTCAGTGTTAAAGCACTTGCCTACCATGCACGAGGTCCTTGGTTCAATCCCCAGCACCACAAAAAAAAAAAAAAAAAAAAAAGAGGTAGTCCGATTTCTAGCAACTTCAGTCCTCCACAACACAGCCAGGATTGTGAAGGTCAGGTAAAAACACATCATGGCATCACTGCCTCCCAACTGATGTGCACTCAAGAAGCATAGGGTATTTCTAGTCTCAGCAAACTGTATGTTCACAAGCATCATGTCAATTGCAAAGCCAATTCAATCTGCTGGGAGCCCCTTTTGTGCTAGAGATATAATTCTGGAAATGAATGTGAACAAGAAGTGCTGCTAAATTCAAAGTCTGGCATTTCCCACTTTCGCCTTGCCAACCAAGCCAGCCAATGCTATTCTCAATTGTTAATGCCCTATGCAGTCCCTGATTAATCAGATCAAAGGACATGTGCCCAGTGTCTCTTGTTAACACATCCTAGTTTGGTTCCTAACCTAGGGCTTGCTGCCATTTGCCACAAATACAATAGAGTGGTTACAGATTGACTCTTGGTGGGGGAAGAGGACTCATCTCTAACATCTAGCCTGGAGCAGTTGGTAAAGGCCTCCTGTCTAAATATATTGTTTCAAAGTCCAGACTTCTGGATCCTAAATGCAATATTTTGTAAACCACATACATTCCAAGTAAATATAGAAAAAAAAATCTCGTAGTGCTAGGGGATGTAGCTCAGTGGTACAGCATGTGTCTATCATGAAGGAGGTCCTACACTTAATCCCCCTGTGCTAATATTTTTAAGTCTATTGAGGAGCCTGGATCATGCTGAGGACAGCTAGAGCTAGATATCAATCAACTAGAGCCCCTCACCCTGGGCTGCCTCACCCACCTCCCCTGTTCTATTGATTTTCTAGAAGAGAACTGATCCTTTATTTCTTCCTAAGTTGAGTGGCTCCTCTTTCACTTTCCATCCCACCAACTCTGTTCTCTTCTGGGCACTTGAGTCAAAAACCACCCCCTCACCTCTAGGCTGGGCTCACAGGCACCCTCATGGTTTCTCAGGTAAACAGCCTAGCAATCTGTTCTCAAGCCCTTCCCTTAACCTTCACATTACCACAGGATTCTTCCTTTCCTTCTTGCCATACATATTTCTTGAGAACAGTAAGTTACAATCATTAGACCTGTCTCATCACTCTCCTTCTGCACAACTCCTTGGAATCTACTTTAGTTCCCATTTTCCTTCCAAAGTTGATCACTCAAAGCAACCAGTGATCTTCACTTGGAAAATGTAACGACCTTTTATTCAGTCTTCATCTGTCAACTCTGCAGCCGTATCATTTCTACCAGTTGTTTGTTGTTTTTTTAACATCCTTTGCTCTTCTGATTCCCAAGATACCCCACTGCCTGTGATTCTCACCTTAATGGGGTGACCACCGTTTTCCTATTTTCCTCTCCCATTCTTTCTTGCTTGCACCTCACATGGCATTCTCCAATATCCCTGTCCTTGGCTTATTTCCTTCTTTTACCTTTCTTTCCTTTACCAATATCTCAATATTCACCCTTCAGGTATTACTGTTAATTTTCACTTCAGTTCTAAAGATATTATTAAGCTAGTGGTCTCTATTTCCACCTGCATAGTGAATATCTCCATTGTTCTCTTTCCTCATCCCTCAAAAGCAATAGGTACCAAGGTGAATTCATCATGTTCCCTTCTCCTTCAGCTACTGACACCAACATCCATCCTCACCCTCACCCCAGTCTCCTCCATCACCAACCAACCTAAACAACTCATCATTGCCCTGCCTCATCTTTACTCAGGTCTATTTACATAGTAAACCACATCAATGCCACCTGTGCATTAGCTTTCTCATTGCCTCCCTGTGTCCATGCTCCACTCTAATTTAGGTCCTCTGATCTTTTCTCAGAATGACTGCATAGCAGGCTAACTTAGCTTGTGTATTTCATGTTGACTTTTCCCTCTTCTTTTCCATGAACTGAGACAAGAATCCTGTGCATTGTTGGCTCCAGAAAAAGGCTTCCTGGTTTTTATGGAAGAAAAGACACTTAGTGTCTTTGAGAGCAACAAGAGGAGAGAAAGGATACATTTGAAGTAAAGGAAGGAGGAGAAAGACAGACTTTAAAATAAGTGGAATACCATTCAACAACAAAAAGTTAATACTAAACAAAATTGAATGAACTATAGGTTTGTACAATATGGATAAGTCTTACATAATCAATGCTGAATAAAAGGAGGAGGATGTGAAAGTATTCTAAGTGATCTCACTATGAAATTCTAGAAGAGGCAAATAAATTTATTGAGCTACAACCAAGAAGAGAGGCTTTCTTGGGGTAGGAAGAGAGTTAGCTAGAAGGAACGCAGGTGAACTTTCTGGAGGAATGGGAATGTTTTTTCTCTTGATTAGAGTATGCTTATGTGAATATTCCATTTCTCAAAACAAACCAAACTCTACACATAAAATCTATAAATGTTGCTAAATGCAAAGATTAAAAAGAGGTCAGAGATTGGGAGTAAAGGGAAAAATCCTGGAGTGACACTAAGGACAGCACTGTCAGTAGATCATATCAGTTCTGAGAGGGCTGTATAATGTTTTGGGAAAATGGACCTAGCCTCCCCAAATGTCCTATGCTCTAAACCACAGGAGGCCACAGGGTTCAAAGATGTTATTGGCAACCAGGACAGAGTGGAGATTAGGGGTTAATCCCAAGCCTCCCAGGCACCTAGTAATCTTCTCAGATGTGGGAATATCCTTGGGAAGGCAGAAGTACCAACTAATGTTAAGACTGAATTTCCCATGAGCCCACTAGACTGGAATTCGAAACTTATCCTGAATAAAGAAATGGGCATTTATTGCACACCAGACTTGGTTGACTTGAGTCACCTACCACACAAAGGTAAACAATGTCATTTTTCTCCCAAACAATTCTTCCTACCCATTTATGACAAGTTTATCTTTCTAGTCGTAGTTTGTGTTGGGTCTTTCCCTGGTTAATACTTTCAATGAAAATCTATACCTTAACCTGAAATTCAAGGTCCTCTTCTGTCTGCCCTTCCAAACTCACTAGCCACCACTCCTCAATGAGGGAGGGAGATGTACACGACTTAAAAAACACTACTGGCCCCAGACAGAAGGAATTGTTTTAAATGCTTCTCCTGTTGCTAGCAAATCATATTCTTCAAGACCATACTGGCTCCACACACCATTTGGCCCATGTTCACTGAAAGTGAACAAACTAATACTTACTTCACCCAAATACAATTTTAAATGTTAATATTCCAAAAGTTGGGATTTGTTCTAGCCATATTTTTCATAATAGCCACACACTGTCAACCCTCACATACATGTGAGCCTGGAGAAGAGGCAGGACAAAACTAGACTTTGGGATGAGACAGACAGGTTTGATTCCCAGCTGTGTGTAGCAGCCATTGCTGGCTGTGTGAGCATGTACCTCGCCTACCTCTCGCAAAGAATCAGTTTTGTTTCAAGTGACCCTGCTCTTTCACATGGTCTCTAAGAAAAATTTTTTAACCTATTCTACCTAGGAAGGACATGTGTACAATTCTAGCTACTGAGATGTGAGGATGCTTCTGGAAGGCTTGTAGGATTGTTTCTTTTCTCCTATAAAGGACCACCAAAGAACAGATATAACTTCTGCATTTCATCGTGTCTAGGTATGAGACCCAAGGCAGTTACCACTGTCTTTAAATGTCTGTTACCCAACAGAGCGGAGAGCCTCAGAAAGATGGGGAAAACTGGGCCTCCCATGATTAATTAATCACTAAATTAATTAATCCTGTAACTACCTACCGATAAACTACTTTAATGTGAAATGACATTCTTATGTAACTAATTAATCCATTTGAATTTGACTTTTCTGTAACTTGCATCCTAAAGGATCTAACTCACACACTCTAAAATATTAATCAAGTCTTTCCTCTTGGTAACTTCAATTTTCTTCTCTATAAATGGAATGAGTAATTCTTCATTTACAATTTAATATAAAAGTGTCTAAAACATTACTTAGCACACATTAGGTGCTCAATATGTAGTACCTTCTCTCATTTGGCAGCCTCCTTTTCTGGATACACTCCTTTAAATATATTTTTATTCACAATTTTTTAAAAACCTATTCATGGAGTAGAATTTAATCTTTTCATGGAAAAATGATCAAAACCAAGACTTAAGATCAGGACTAGAAAGTTTTTTTTTAATTTAATACAGCACATTCAGTTTCTTCCTGTCAGATCTCCTAAGAGGAGTTCAAGATACAGGTTGGAGAATTTCTGGCAACATCTCTAGTCCTGAAAATTATACTCATTCACAGAAGGATCAGAGCAGGCAAGACTTCAAAGTAGGTGTAGAAAGAGGCCCAGCCAGGAGAAACACCATCCTGAAGACATCTAGGTCAGGACCTCCTTCAGCAGACATAAGATAGAGTTGTGGTTTGTCCTCTGAGTGTCCATGTTGGAGTCTTGTCCTTAGTGTGGTAGTGTGGAGGTAGCAGATCTTGAAAAGGTCCTTGGGTCCATGAGGGCATGATCTTGAAAGGAATTAGTTCTCCTGGGACCCCTGAGTTATTTCTCACATCAGGGTTGTTACAAGAGCAATTTGAACTTACGCAGTCTCTCCTGGCTTCCTACTTGTGATTTGTCTTTCATGTGCAACTTGCTGTCCACAATGAGGTCTTCCCCAGAGTCAAGCTGATGCCAGCACCAGGCCTTTGAATCTCCAGAACCATGAGGTAAGTAAAAGTTTTTCATCATACATAGCCTGCTTTAGGTATTTCATTATAATAATGGAAAAGAAAACGCCAGCTAATAGAGATGGTGACCTATAAAGCAATGAGTCTAGACAGGGGAAGGAGGTTGACAAAGACAGCAACAAAGGGAAGAAGTATCACCACCTCACAAAGATTTTCTTCTCCAGAATGTGGTTTTGCTCTTATTCCCAGGGACAAAGGAAAGTATTCAGTTTGTACCCAAACTTCTACCCAGGTTGGGGAACTCTAAGACTATTCCCTGATGTTTGAGATGTCTGAATCTTTCAGCCTCAAAGTTGGGGACATGAAAGGTAGAAAATGTGAAGGTTTGCAGGCCTGTGGGGCTGCCAAAGCAAGAGTGAGCTACATATGCCTCAGAGAACTGTGGGTCCGATGCCTGCAAGCAGGTCCTCTCTCGTGGGTTCACCATCATTATGGGAGCCTAGGCTGGCTCTGTTGTCAGCAGGGCCAACCTTACCCCAATCTGGCCATAATAAAACTATAGGATTAAAATTCAGGTTGGCAGCAACTCCCCAACCTTTTGTCCCTGATGGTGGAGTGGGGAGAAAGGAGGGGAAAGAGGCCAAGTCCTGCTGGTCTTGGTCCCAGTTGCTAGAAAAGCCCAACTGAAGCAGAGTTTGTGGTAAGAGACAATTCTGAAATGACTTGAGACTGCAACATAAATAACCCGATTAGACCACAAAACAGTGAATGAAATGAATTTAACAGAGGATACTGTAGTTCACTGCCCCCTAGTTCCTTCATGAGTTAGTTGAGGGTGGAAGATAGAATATCCCAGGTGCATACGTCAAGGAGGTGCTCAAGGAGGTGCTCCCAGTTCATCAAAATAGAGGCCAGAGGAAAGAAGAGACAGGAACACAGGTAGGTCCTGTGTCACTAGCTCAAAAGATAATGGCAATTTTAGGGGCCAAGTTCCAAATGACAAAGCTTCAGAACTATATATTAAGCAGTCAGAAACTGAGACCTACTATGCAAAAAGTGCATGAGTAAATTTAGTATATGAACTATAGCAAATCCTTTTTGGCTACTCAGAAGGCTTTCTCTAATACTCCCTACTTCTCTATTACTCCCTCCTTATGTAGATTTTAGAAATAGGCACAGTCTCTACATACCTAAGTTTCAAATAAGGAAAAGTATTACTGGAGACAGAATGACAAAGCTAGAGATCTAGCCTTTGAGAGGCAGAGATTCCCATTTCCCTCTACATAAATGGCACGGCCCACCTTGAGGGCACATTTAGTAAATGGAAGCTGCTTTTTCTGTGTCCATATTCAGATCTATTGATTTTCAATGGTTTTCCTGAGTTATTGTTAATTAGTGGTTTATTTCACCATGACTAGCCAAAGTAATAGATGAACAAATGTAAACATGTAAAGGTTTGGAAAAATAAATTAGGTTGGAGAGGAATTGTGTATTTACTTCTGCACATTTTCAAACTGCAATGACACTCTGTATTTCCTAAGAGTGCAATCTGACAGTTTATCACCTCTTTTAGTTCCTGTGCATCTATTTCATCTCTAATGATACTATTAACGGGGGACTTATTTGTACTTACCAAAAATTATGACAATCATATCTATCCATTGACATTTAGGTGACTGCAGACAAATGAAGCTATAAAAAGTTTCAACTGCACTATGCCTCCTTGCCTAAGGGTAATTTGTGCTGTATTAGGCAGAGGTGCAATTGCTATGAAGAGGATACCACAGACAATTTGTTAAGTTTAAAATTTGGGGAAAGTCCCAAGGGAATAGCTAAAATAGAAGCTTCTTTGATTCAATGAGTAAAGTATTTACTGAACATCTACTGGATGCCCAAATGATGAAAAATACGTTGAGTTAAATATGAAGCATGGACTTCACCCTCCAGGAACAGATAATACTTTGTGGAAGAAAAATGCCTACATGGAAAACCATTAAAAGTAAAAAACAGGATACAGTACAAGGATAAATGCTATATTGTATAAATATACACATGTATATATTTAAAGCTAAATTAAGAATTATCAAATGGAAACAATCTTTTCCTGGTTTCATATCTGTGATAACAAATGAACTTAAAAGTAGTGAAAAATTATTAATGCAACTGACTTCTTGAATGTTTATAAATACTGAGTTAAAATCAATTTTTCTATCCTGTGCACTTTACATATAGAACATGCTTCTATTCTACTCCAATCAGCCTAAAACCTCCAGAAGCAAACCTGTAGAATGATAAAATCAAATTTTCTGACCTATGACTATAAAGGAAACTACACATGAAAGAAGTGTAGAAAGTGAAAGATTTGAGGCATTGGTGAAATTTAAATGAATTAGCATTTTAGTAGTAGTAAATGTGAAATGTTGTGTTTGAGAACCCTTCATCTGAAGGTCTGCACTTCTTTTGGAAGTGGAGCCACTTCTCAGTGTCAAAGTGAACTACATAAAAAAGGGATGGTTTGCTTTGTTTTTGCCAACACAATTTCACAGAAGTAAAACGTACAAGTCTACAAAGAACAAAGTTTCTCAGTGAATAAGAAAGCAGTAGTCACACAAAGGGAGTTATGGCAAGTTGTAGCATGTCTTTGGGATAAATTCTGTTTCCAGATAACTTCACAGCTAATTTTATCTAGGGTCTGATGAAAGACAATACAGACTCACACTTTCTCAGTATCAGCTGATTTTAATTTTCTCACCATTATTACAAAAGGAAACATACACTGCCTTGCATTTTGTTTTGTAATGCTTAGGGCTATCTCCAAAATAGGCTACAAAGTACTCTGTATCTCAGGTCTAGCACAAAGGTCTAGCATTTTATCTCCCACTATTAACAGATGATTAAAAAAAAAAAAAGCAAGAAACAGCAATATTTCAAGTTCTTCAAAGAAGGTATATTGGATCCAAGAAAACTAGGATTAGACCAAGTCAAGTGGTAGATCAGGGAGCCACAACAAAAAAGTTCCTTAGATGCAAAACTGAAGGCATGTCATTCTTCCTCAACTGGAAGAAACATTCTTTTAACAGGATTTCAACAGAAATTTATTAAACAAAGTTGTGCCTACAAAGGGAATTCTTCAAAGGAAATAGACCACTATACAAAAGGGATAGCTTTCTGTGTTTTTTTTTCCCTGTTACATGAACAATATGGTACTTTCAAACCTACATCTTGCAAATTATGTTTTTATGAAAGGTGACAATTAAGTGTTTCTTTCTGTGTTATCCTACCCTAAGGCGTACATTAATTACTTTAAAAGGCATAGTCTATTGAGTTCTTATTGCTCAAATAATGTTCAATAATTTGAGCTCAAATCTGTTCTCATTAAACAATCACACCCATTATGGAGAACATAATGAAACCATTTGAATAGAAACCATTCTTAACCCCACAGTACCCCTTAAGTAAAGGGCTTTTGTGTCATAGGAACACTTTCTATTTCATCTCTTAATAAAATGTTAACACATTACAAGGGTTATTTGTACATTGGCCTGGTGGGTATAAGCCAGAGAATATATAATACAAAAACTGGTTGTTCACAAGATTGAAAGACATGGAACTAGTCTCTCTATGCATTTAATAATTCTAGGATAAACTTCTCATCTGATAAAGCAGTTTCCTCCACCAAATCATAATAAAGAGTTCATCAGTCAACATTTAGATTACTAGAAAAAACACATTCCTAAAGAGTATTCACCATGGCCTATTTATCAGCCACACCTGCTGAACAGGCTCTTCTCTCTCAGGGATTATACACAAGACACATAGAGGCAGTAGTGATGACAAATGTCAGTGAGGACCCTCTTATAAAAGATTAGATGCAAAATCTTTTTTGATTTCCCTCAAGTGGGAGCTCTACTTGTGGAGCTCCCACTTGAGGCTGGGAGCAAATTCACCCAGCTGCCTCTAAAAGCCAGAGTTTAGCTCATGCCTGTAATCCCAGCAGCTCAATCCCAGAGGATTGGGAGGCTGAGGCAGGAGGATCATGAGTTCAAAGTCAGCCTCAGTATAAACAAAGTGCTAAGCAACTCAATGAGAAACGGTCTCCAAATAAAATACAAAATAGGACTGGGAATGTGGCTCAGTGATCGAGTGGCCCTGAGTTCAATCCCAGTACCAAAACAAATGAAAATAAATAAAAACCAGGTTTAAAACCAGAGGTCAGAGGGCAGATTTGTCTTTGGTACAATGTGAGATACAGGAGGTTAGTTGTCATTCCAAATATGTGAGGCTATCTAAAATACTTTTGCACTGTCAGGAAAAAAAAAAATTATTTCAGTTTTGAAAATAGTTAAGTGCCCTCATTGGCATTTAACCTCAGACAGCTTTTATCTGAATCTGAAGTGCCATTCCCCAAACAGACAAAAGCCTTGGGATGAGGACATTTTTTAGGCGTTAGCTTTAGACTTCTGCTATTTAAGTCCATTTTGTAGATTTCATAAAGACACCCTTGGGAGAATATAACCACACACACAAAGGAGAAAAAAAATGCTCACTATTTGAATAAAGTAACTTTGTCTCATTTCTTTGCTTGCTATATAAACTGATATGGGCCCACATCCACTTACTTAAGGAAGTTTAAGCACTTCTGCTATTGTGGCTCACTTCTGAGCTTAATAATGAGATCAAGCAGGAGAGCTGCTTGGGGAAGAAAATTACCTACTTAAAGATGTAAACAACAAAGAGCACTACAATGCTTGTGTCTCACACACCATAAATTCCAAGTTAGTTCCTGATACAATTTTATTGTAAGAAAAAAAAATTATTACGGTAACTGAAGTATGTAGCAAATACTATCAAGTACTGTAAAAGCAGAACTTTAAGGATGAAAAAAGTCTTAGAATGTCATCTAATCCCTTATGTTCCTGACTTATGTTTATGACTTTGATCAGTTAAGAAAAAAAAGTTATTTTGAAATTTTCTGTGCAGAAATAACTAACCAATTTAAATTATTAGAACAACGAGGAAGAAATAAATATCTTGAGTTAAGACTTCAATGCTCAGTTCTGTGCTAAAACAAAACAGCCACTGACTAAACACATTTGTACAACCATGTAGGAGTCAATCTGAGACATATAAACTACAAAATTCATGTAGTTCTAGATCATATTGCAAATATGAAAATAAATAGTTCCTAGACTTTCTTTTCTGGGGAAGAAACTTTCATATATTATCAATGAAACATTATGTGCCCCACTTTGTGGGTGTCTCAAATCTGTATGATAAATTAAAGGCAATTGTATCAATATAATTTAAGAGAAATATGTCTTACATTTACTTGGCAATTAACTTTTCACCTTTTCAATTACCTGTATAATTAAAGAGAAAATGTACAAAATCCAACCTTAAAAAAATTGTAGAGGGCTGGGGACATAGCTCAGTGGTAGAGTGCTTGTCTAGCATAAGGCTCTGTGTTCAATCCTGAGTACTGTGAAAAAAAAAAAAAAAAAAAAAAAAAATATATATATATATATATATATATATATATATATATATATATTACGGTAACTGAAGTATGTAGCAAATACTATTAAGTACTGTAAAAGCAGAACTTTAAGAATAAAAAAAGTCTTAGAATGTTATCTAATCCCTTATATTCCTGGCTTTCTATATGCAACAAATTACTTCAGTTCTCATTTTGAAATTTTAACATTTTGCTATGGCTTAAAAATCCTTTTAAAATTAAAGAAAAACATCAGTTTATTAACTATTATATCCCTAGCATCTTAAAGAACATTTATCATATATTATAAGTTGATACTGCTGATAAATAAATCCTACTGTGAATGTTACAGCATAAGCAACATACTTTTTTTCACTGAAGTCATGGGTATATTGCTTAAAATGGCATCCTTTAAATGAGAAAAGAAAATCTTATTTCCATAATTCAGATCCAATTTGCCTTTGCTTGTAGCAAATCTAACTGAAGTACACTCATCTATGGATAAGAGAGCAGAGAGAGACATCTAGTGGATGGCTGCTATTCCTACCTCTTGTCAAATGTCTGAAAAAAGTCATTTGTTATTTTTATGTAATAGGTCAAATGAAAGTAGTCACTTTAATACTAGAATCCTAATAATTGAATGAAAAACCTCCTAGTTGGGCTTAAGAAGTCATTTCCTTCTTAAAAGTACAACTACTTTATTTATGCTTCCAGTGCTCTAAGAAATAATGTCTTAGTTTCAACTTTCCATTTTATAAGACAAACAAGCAGGAAAAGATAGTACTTTTCAGACCAAATAACTGTATTTGAGATATACCAGTGGTGGGTGAATTCCTAGTCATACAATTAAAATGTAATCTGAACATGAAATCACTAGCAGATCCTTTATCTTGAGATTATTAAGACATAAAAAGGCTAATCCATTTTTCCCAAGGATCATCTTGAAAGGGATGAATTTTAAGACAACTATAAATAGATGTGTAATCAGGATTATTTGTATCAAATACATAAACTATTTAAAAAATAGATGTAACCATGCCTGTTATTATATGTAATATATATAATGTGCATGTATAGACAATTATGTGTATATATACACAAATATATACACAAACACACACGTGTATTTTTTTTACATGTGTACACATCTTTCTAACAGGATTGTTAGAATCAGAAATCGCAGAAAAGGAAATAGAAATCAGAAACGCTATTTCTGATTTCTATTTCCACAGGGTTTCTCCCCTCCCTGCCACAATACTGAGGACTAAACCCAGGGCCTTGCACTAGCTAGGCAAGTGCTCTCTATATGAGCATCTCTGCCAAATTCCAAGCATTGTATTTTCTAACATCACAAACTTCATTTTTATTTATAGCCTAAAATATGCTTTCCTACTTATACTTTCTAAGTTATTCACTGGAAAGTTACGCTTTCTGTATTAGTGAGATATGAAAAGAGGAACATAAATTTAGCAACAATTTGAAGATACATAACCAAATGTGAGACTCAAATATGCCCCTCAGCCTAGACCAGGCAGTTAGAGGTCCTACTGTCTATTCTGTTAACTGAATGTCCTTTTATAATGAGATCAGTGTCATATAAGGTCCAATCCAATCTCAGACTCATCCACCTTAGGTTTTGCTATTAGTTCAGCACTTCAGCCTAGAACTAGTCCGGTAATTTGATACCTCCTTTTAGCAGCATCAAGCACAATGTTATGAGCTCTCTCAAAAGAACGGGAAAGAGACTATGAAATGTTGCAAAACCAATTTTGAGGAAAAAATTAATAAACATATGCTATTCAGAATAAATGAAACAAAAATAATTGCCAGTAAGTACTATT